>NC_141689.1:1084210402-1085626535 GCF_964263255.1 Lissotriton vulgaris | reverse complement strand
TGAAGGGTGGAGTTAGAGGGTGGAGTTGGATGGTGGATTTGGAGTTGGAGGGTGGAGTTGGAGGGTGGATTTGGAGTTGGAGGGTGGAGTTGGAGGGTAGAGTTGGATGGTGGATTTGTAGTTAAAGGGTAGATTTGGAGTTGGAGGGTGGAGGTAGAGTTGGAGGTTGGAGTTGGAGGGTGTATTTGGAGTTGGAGGGTGGATTTGGAATTGGAGGGTAGAGTTGGAGTTGGAGGGTGGAGTTGGAGATTGGAGTTGGAGGGTGGATTAGGAGTTGGAGGGTGGATTTGGAGTTGGAGGGTGGATAAGTTGGAGGGTAGATTTGGAGTTGGAGGGTGGAGTTGGAGTTGCAGGGTCGATTTGGAGTTGGAGGGTGGATTTGGAGTTGGAGGGTGGATTTGAAGTTGGAGGGTGGATTTGGAGGTGGATTTGGAGTTGGAGGGTGGATTTGGAGGGTGATTTGGAGTTGGAGGGTGGATTTAGAGTAGGAGGGTGGAGTTGGAGGGTGGATTTGGAGTTGGAGGATGGATTTGGAGTTTGAGGGGGATTTGGAGTCGGAGGGTGGAGTTAGAGTTGGAGGGTAGATTTGGAGTTGGAGGCTGGAGTTCGAGTTGGAGGGTAGATTTGGAGTTGGAGGCTGGAGTTGGAGGGTGGAGTTGGAGTTGGAGGGTGGATTTGGAATTGGAGGGTAGAGTTGGAGTTGGAGGTGGAGTTGGAGATTGGAGTTGGAGGGTGGATTTGGAGTTGAAGGGTGGAGTTGGAGTTGGAGGGTGGAGTTGGAGGGTGGATTTGGAGTTGGAGGGTGGAGTTTGGAGGGTGGATTTGGAGTTGGAGGGTAGAGTTGGAGGGTGGATTTGGAGTTGGAGGGGTGGATTTGAAGTTGGAGGGTGGATTTGGAGTTGGAGGGTGGATTTGGAGTTGGGAGGATGGATTTGGAGGGCGGAGTTGGAGGGTGGATTTGGAGTTGGAGGGAGGATTTTGGAGTTGGAGGGTCGAGTTGGAGGGTTGAGTTGAAGTTGGAGGGAGTATTTGGAATTGTAGGGTTGAGTTAGAGTTGTAGGATGGATTTGGAGCTGGAGGGTGGATTTGGAGTTGGAGGGTTGAGTAGGAGGGTGGATTTGGAGTTGGAGGGTGGATTTGGAGGGTTGAATTGGAGAGTGGTTTTGGAGTTGGAGGGAGGATTTGGAGTTGGAGGGTTGGTAATTGGAGGGTGGAGTTGGAGGGTTATTTAGAGTTGGAGGGTTGGATTTAGAGTAGGAGGGTGGAGTTGGAGGGTGGATTTGGAGTTTGAGGGTGGATTTGGAGTTGGAGGGTGGAGTTAGAGTTGGAGGGTGGATTTGGAGTTGGAGGGTGGAGGAGGAGTTGGAGGTTGGAGTTGGAGGGTGTATTTGGAGTTGGAGGGTGGATTTGGAATTGGAGGTAGAGTTGGAGTTGGAGGGTGGAATTGGAGATTTGAGTTGGAGGGTGGATTTGGAGTTGGAGGGTGGAGTTGGAGGTTGGAGTTGGAGTTAGAGGGTGTATTTGGAGTTGGAGGGTGGATTTGGAGTTAGAAGGTGGATTTGGAGTTTGAGGGTAGATTTTGAGTTGGAGGGTGGGATTTAGAGTTGCACGGTCGATTTGGAGTTTGAGGGTGGATTTGGAGTTGGAGGGTGGATTTGAGTTGTAGGGTGGATTTGAGGGTGATTTGGAGTTGGAGGGTGGGTTTAGAGTAGGAGGTGGAGTTGCAGGGTGGATTTGGAGTTGGAGGATGGATTTGGAGTTGGAGGGTAGATTTGGAGTTGGTGGGTGGAGTTGGAGGGTGGAGTTGGAGTTGGAGGTTGGAGTTGGAGGGTGGATTTGGAGTTGGAGGGTGGATTTGGAATTGGAGGGTAGAGTTTGGAGTTGGAGGGTGAGTTGGAGATTGGAGTTGGAGGGTGGATTTGGAGTTGAAGGGTGGAGTTGGAGGGTGGATTTGGAGTTGGAGGGTGGATTTGAAGTTGGAGGGTGGAGTTGGAGGGTTAGAGTTGGATGGTGGATTTGTAGTTAAAGGGTAGATTTGGAGTTGGAGGGTGGAGGTAGAGTTGTAGGGGTGGATTTGGACGGTGATTTGGAGTTGGAGGGTGGATTTAGAGTAGGAGGGTGGAGTTGAAGGGTAGATTTGGAGTTGGAGGCTGGATTTGGAGTTTGAGGGGGGATTTGGAGTTGGAGGGTGGAGTTAGAGTTGGAGGGTAGATTTGGAGTTGGAGGGTGGAGTTGGAGGGTTGAGTTGGAGTTGGAGGATGGATTTGGAGTTTGAGGGGGGATTTGGAGTTTGGAGGATGGAGTTAGAGTTGGAGGGTAGATTTGGAGTTGGAGGGTGGAGTGGATGGTGTATTTGGAGTTGGAGGGTGGATACGTTGGAGGGTGGATTTGGAGTTGGAGGGTGGAGTTGGAGTTGGAGTGTAGATTTGGAGTTGGAGGGTGGATTTGGAGTTGGAAGGTGGATTTGGAGTTGGAGGGTGGATTTGGAGTTGGAGGGTGGAGTTGTAGGATGGAGGGTGGATTTGTGTTGGAAGGTGGATTTGGAATTGGAGGGTAGAGTTGGAGTTGGAGGGTGGAGTTGGAGATTGGAGTTGGAGGGTGGATTTGGAGTTGAAGGGTGGAGTTGGGTTGGAGGGTGGAGTTGGAGGGTGGATTTGGAGGTGGAGGGTGGATACGTTGGAGGGTGGATTTGGAGTTGGGAGGGGTGGAGTGGAGTTGGAGGGTAGATTTGGAGTTGAGGGTGGATTTGGAGTTGGAAGGTGGATTTGGAGTTGGAGGGTGGATGTGGAGTTGGAGGGTGGAGTTGTAGGATGGAGGGTGGAGTTGGAGTGTGGATTTGGAGTTAGAGGGTGGAGTTGGAGGGTGGATTTGGAGTTGAGTTGGAGGGTAGATTTGGAGTTGGAGGGTGGATTTGGAGTTGGAAGGTTGATTTGGAGTTGGAGGGTGGATTTGGAGTTGGGGTGGAGTTGAGGGATGGAGGGTGGAGTTGGAGGGTGGATTTGGAGTTGGAGGGTGGATTTGGAGTTAGAGGGTGGATTTGGAGTTGAAGGGTGGAGTTGGAGGGCGGAGTTGGAGGGTGGATTCCGAGGTAGAGTTGGGGTGGATTAGGAGTTGCAGGGTACATTTGGAGATGGAGGGTCGATTTGGAGTTGGAGGGTGGATTTGGAGTTGGAGGGTGGAGTTGGAGGGTGGATTTGGAATTGGAGGGTGGAGTTGGAGTTAGAGGGTGTATTTGGAGTTGGAGGGTGGTTTTGGAGTTAGAAGGTGGATTTGGAGTTTGAGGGTAGATTTAGAGTTGGAGGGTGGATTTAGAGTTGCAGGGTCGATTTGGAGTTGGAGGGTGGATTTGGAGTTGGAGGGTGGATTTGAAGTTGGAGGGTGGATTTGGAGTTGGAGGGTGGATTTGGAGTTGTAGGGTGGATTTGGAGGGTGATTTGGAGTTGGAGGGTGGATTTTGAGTAGGAGGGTGGAGTTGGAGGGTGGATTTGGAGTTGGAAGATGGATTTGGAGTTTGAAGGGCGATTTGGAGTTGGAGGGTGGAGTTAGAGTTGGAGGGTAGATTTGGAGTTGGAGGGTGGAGGTTGGAGGGTGGAGTTGGAGGTTGGAGTTGGAGGGTGGATTTTGGAGTTGAAGGGTTGGATTTGGAATTGGAGGGTAGAGTTGGAGGTTGGAGGGTGGAGTTGGAGATTGGAGTTGGAGGTGGAGTTGGAGTTAGAGGGTGGAGTTGGAGGGTGGATTTGGAGTTGGAGGGTGGAGTTGGAGGGTGGATTTGGAGTTGGAGGGTGGAGTTGGAGGGTAGAGTTGGAGGGTGGATTTGGAGTTAAAGGGTGGATTTGGAGTTGGAGGGTGGATTTGAGTTGGAGGGTGGATTTGGAGTTGGAGTGTGGATTTGGAGTTGGAGTGTGGATTTGGAGGGTGGATTTGGAGGGTGGATTTGTAGTTGGAGGGAGGATTTGGAGTTGGAGGGTTGAGTTGGAGTTGGAGGGAGTATTTGGAATTGTAGGGTTGAGTTAGAGCTGTAGGATGGATTTGGAGTTGGAGGGTTGATTTGGAGTTGGAGGGTTGAGTAGGAGGGTTGGATTTGGAGTTGGAGGGTGGATTTGGAGGGTTGAGTTGGAGAGTGGTTTTGGAGTTGGAGGGAGGATTTAGAGTAGGAGGGTGGAGTTGGAGGGTGGGATTTGGAGTTTGAGGGTGGATTTGGAGTTGTAGGGTGGAGTAAGAGTTGGAGGGTGGATTTGGAGTTGGAGGGTGGAGTTGGACGGTGGGAGAGTGGAGTTGGAGGTTGGAGTTGGAGGGTGTATTTGGAGTTGGAAGGTGGCTTTGGAATTGGAGGGTAGAGTTGGAGTTGGAGGGTGGAATTGGAGATTTGAGTGGAGATTGGGATTTGGAGTTGGAGGGTGGATTTGGAGTTGGAGGGGTTGATTTGAGTTGGAGGGTGGATAAGTTGGAGGGTAGATTTGGAGTTAGAGGGTGGAGTTGGAGTTGGAGGGTAGATTTGGAGTTGGAGGGTGGATTTGGAGTTGGAAGGTTGATTTGGAGTTGGAGGGTGGATTTGGAGTTGGGGGTGGAGTTGTAGGATGGAGGGTGGAGTTGGAGGGTGGATTTGGAGTTGGAGGGTGGAGTGGGAGGGTGGATTTGGTGTTAGAGGGTGGATTTGGAGTTGAAGGGTGGAGTTGTAGGGCGGAGTTGGAGGGTGGATTCGGAGGGTAGAGTTGGGGGGTGGATTAGGAGTTGCAGGTACATTTGGAGTTGGAGGGTCAATTTGGAGTTGGAGGGTGGAATTGGAGTTGGGGGGTGGGATTTGGAATTGGAGGTGGAGTTGGAGTTAGAGGGTGTATTTGGAGGGTGGATTTGGAGTTAGAAGGTGGATTTGGAGTTTGAGGGTAGATTTCGAGTTGGAGGGTGGATTTGGAGTTGGAGGGTAGATTGGAGTTGGAGGGTGGATTTGAAGTTGGAGGGTGGATTTGGAGTTGTAGGGTGGATTTGGAGGGTGATTTGGAGTTGGAGGGTGGGTTTTAGAGTAGGAGGGTGGATTTGGAGTTGGAGGATGGATTTGGAGTTGGAGGGTAGATTTGGAGTTGGTGGGTGGAGTTGGAGGGTGGATTTGGAGTTGGAGGTTGGAGTTGGAGGGTGGATTTGGAGTTGGAGGGTGGATTTGGAATTGGAGGGTAGAGTTTGGAGTTGGAGGGTGAAGTTCGAGATTGGAGTTGGAGGGTGGGATTTGGAGTTGAAGGGTGGAGTTGGAGGGTGGAGTTGGATGGTGGATTGGAGTTGGAGGGTGGAGTTGGAGGGTGGATTTGGAGTTGGAGGGTGGAGTTGGAGGGTAGAGTTGGATGGTGGATTTGTAGTTAAAGGGTAGATTTGGAGTTGGAGGGTGGAGGTAGAGTTGGAGTTGGAGTTGGAGGGTGTATTTGGAGTTGGAGGGTGGATTTGGAATTGGAGGGTAGAGTTGGAGTTGGAGGGTGGAGTTGGAGATTGGAGTTGGAGGGTGGATTAGGAGTTGGAGGGTGGATTTGGAGTTGGAGGGTGGATAAGTTGGAGGGTAGATTTGGAGTTGGAGGGTGGAGTTGGAGTTGCAGGGTCGATATTGGAGTTGGGAGGGTGGATTTGGAGTTGGAGGGTGGATTTGAAGTTGGAGGGTGGATTTGGAGTTGGAGGTGGATTTGGAGTTGGAGGGTGGATTTGGAGGGTGATTTGGAGTTGGAGGGTGGATTTAGAGTAGGAGGGTGGAGTTGGAGGGTGGATTTGGAGTTGGAGGATGGATTTGGAGTTTGAGGGGGGATTTGGAGTCGGAGGGTGGAGTTAGAGTTGGAGGGTAGATTTGGAGTTGGAGGCTGGAGTTCGAGTTGGAGGGTAGATTTGGAGTTGGAGGCTGGAGTTGGAGGGTGGAGTTGGAGTTGGAGGGTGGATTTGGAATTGGAGGGTAGAGTTGGAGTTGGAGGGTGGAGTTGGAGATTGGAGTTGGAGGGTGGATTTGGAGTTGAAGGGTGGAGTTGGAGTTGGAGGGTGGAGTTGGAGGGTGGATTTGGAGTTGGAGGGTGGAGTTGGAGGGTGGATTTGGAGTTGGAGGGTAGAGTTGGAGGGTGGATTTGGAGTTGGAGGGTGGATTTGAAGTTGGAGGGTGGATTTGGAGTTGGAGGGTGGATTTGGAGTTGGAGGATGGATTTGGGAGGGCGGAGTTGGAGGGTGGATTTGGAGTTGGAGGGAGGATTTGGAGTTGGAGGGTCGAGTTGGAGGGTTGAGTTGAAGTTGGAGGGAGTATTTGGAATTGTAGGGTTGAGTTAGAGTTGTAGGAATGGATTTGGAGCTGGAGGGTGGATTTGGAGTTGGAGGGTTGAGTAGGAGGGTGGATTTGGAGTTGGAGGGTGGATTTGGAGGGTTGATATGGAGAGTGGTTTTGGAGTTGGAGGGAGGATTTGGAGTTGGAGGGTGGAATTGGAGGGTGGAGTTGGAGGGTTATTAGAGATTGGAGGGTGGATTTAGAGTAGGAGGGTGGAGTTGGAGGGTGGATTTGGAGTTTGAGGGTGGATTTGGAGTTGGAGGGTGGAGTTAGAGTTGGAGGGTGGATTTGGAGTTGGAGGGTGGAGGAGGAGTTGGAGGTTGGAGTTGGAGGGTGTATTTGGAGTTGGAGGGTGGATTTGGAATTGGAGGGTAGAGTTGGAGTTGGAGGGTGGAATTGGAGATTTGAGTTGGAGGGTGGATTTGGAGTTGGAGGGTGGAGTGGAGGTTGGAGTTGGAGTTAGAGGGTGTAATTTGGAGTTGGAGGGTGGATTTGGAGTTAGAAGGTGGATTTGGAGTTTGAGGGTAGATTTTGAGTTGGAGGGTGGATTTAGAGTTGCACGGTCGATTTGGAGTTTGAGGTGGATTTGGAGTTGGAGGGTGGATTTGAAGTTGGAGGGTGGATTTGGAGTTGTAGGGTGGATTTGGAGGGTGATTTGGAGTTGGAGGGTGGGTTTAGAGTTGGAGGGTGGAGTTTGGAGGGTGGATTTGGAGTTGGAGGATGGATTTGGAGTTGGAGGGTAGATTTGGAGTTGGTGGGTGGAGTTGGAGGGTGGAGTTGGATTTGGAGTGTGGAGTTGGAGGGTGGATTTGGAGTTGGAGGGTGGATTTGGAATTGGAGGGTAGAGTTGGAGTTGGAGGGTGGAGTTGGAGATTGGAGTTGGAGGGTGGATTTGGAGTTGAAGGGTGGAGTTGGAGGGTGGAGTTTGGAGGGTGGATTTGGGAGTTGGAGGGTAGAGTTGGATGGTGATTTTGTAGTTAAAGGGTAGATTTGGAGTTGGAGGGTGGAGGTAGAGTTGTAGGGTGGATTTGGACAGTGATTTGGAATTGGAGGGTGGATTTAGAGTAGGAGGGTGGAGTTGGAGGGTAGATTTGGAGTTGGAGGATGGATTTGGAGTTTGAGGGGGGATTTGGAGTTGGAGGGTGGAGTTAGAGTTGGAGGGTAGATTTGGAGTTGGAGGGTGGAGTTGGAGGGTTGAGTTGGAGTTGAGGATGTATTTGGAGTTTGAGGGGGGATTTGGAGTTGGAGGGTGGAGTTAGAGTTGGAGGGTAGATTTGGAGTTGGAGGGTGGAGTTGGAGGGTGTATTTGGAGTTGGAGGGTGGATACGTTGGAGGGTGGATTTGGAGTTGGAGGGTGGAGTTGGAGTTGGAGGGTAGATTTGGAGTTGGAGGTGGATTTGGAGTTGAAGGTGGATTTGGAGTTGGAGGGTGGATTTGGAGTTGGAGGGTGGAGTTGTAGGATGGAGGGTGGATTTGGGAGTTGGAAGGTGGATTTGGAATTGGAGGGTAGAGTTGGAGTTGGAGGGTGGAGTTGGAGATTGGAGTTGGAGGGTGGATTTGGAGTTGAATGGGTGGAGTTGGATGTTGGAGGGTGGAGTTGGAGGGTGGATTTGGAGTTGGAGGGTGGATACGTTGGAGGGTGGATTTGGAGTTGGAGGGTGGAGTTGGAGTTGGAGGGTAGATTTGGAGTTGGAGGGTGGATTTGGAGTTGGAAGGGTGGATTTGGAGTTGGAGGGTGGATTTGGAGTTGGAGGGTGGAGTTGTAGGATGGAGGGTGGAGTTGGAGGGTGGATTTGGAGTTAGAGGGTGGAGTTGGAGGGTGGATTTGGAGTTAGAGGGTGGATTTGGAGTTGAAGGGTGGAGTTGGAGGGCGGAGTTGGAGTGTGGATTCGGAGGGTAGAGTTGGGGTGTGGATTAGGAGTTGGAGGGTAGATTTGGAGTTGGAGGGTGGATTTGGAGTTGGAGGGTGGATTTGGAGTTGGAGGGTGGAGTTGGAGTTGGAGGGTGGAGTTGGAGGGTAGAGTAGGAGGGTGGATTTGGAGTTAAAGGGTGGATTTGGAGTTGGAGGGTGGATTTGAAGTTGGAGGGTGGATTTGGAGTTAGAGTGTGGATTTGGAGTTGGAGGGTGGATTTGGAGGGTGGAGTTGGAGGGTGGATTTGGAGTTGGAGGGAGGATTTGGAGTTGGAGGGTCAAGTTGGAGGGTTGAGTTGGAGTTGGAGGGAGTATTTGGAATTGTAGGGTTGAGTTTGAGTTGTAGGATGGATTTGGAGTTGGAGGGTGGATTTGGAGTTGGGGGTGGAGTTGTAGGATGGAGGGTGGAGTTGGAGGGTGGATTTGGAGTTGGAGGGTGGAGTTGGAGGGTGGATTTGGAGTTAGAGGGTGGATTTGGAGTTGAAGGGTGGAGTTGGAGGGCAGAGTTGGAGGGTGGATTCGGAGGGTAGAGTTGGGGGTGGATTAGGAATTGCAGGGTACATTTGGAGTTGGAGGGTACATTTGGAAGTTGGAGGGTGGATTTGGAGTTGGAGGGTGGATTTGGAATTGGAGGGTGGAGTTGGAGTTAGAGGGTGTATTTGGAGGGTGGATTTGGAGTTAGAAGGTGGATTTGGAGTTTTGAGGGTAGATTTAGAGTTGGAGGGTGGATTTGGGGTTGGAGGGTGGATTTGGAGTTGGAGGGTGGATTCGAAGTTGGAGGGTGATTTGGAGTTGTAGGGTGGATTTGGAGGGTGATTTGGAGTTGGAGGGTGGGTTTAGAGTAGGAGGGTGGAGTTGGAGGGTGGATTTGGAGTTGGAGGATGGATTTGGAGTTGGAGGGTAGATTTGGAGTTGGAGGTTGGAGTTGGAGGGTGGAGTTGGAGTTGGAGGTTGGAGTTGGAGGGTGGATTTGGAGTTGGAGGGTGGATTTGGAATTGGAGGGTAGAGTTGGAGTTGGAGGGTGGAGTTGGAGATTGGAGTTGGAGGGTGGATTTGGAGTTGAAGGGTGGAGTTGGAGGGTGGAGTTGGAGGGTGGATTTGGAGTTGGAGGGTGGAGTTGGAGGGTGGATTTGGAGTAGGAGGGTGGAGTTGGGAGGGTAGAGTTGGATGGTGGATTTGTAGTTAAAGGGTCGATTTGGAGTTAGAGGGTGGAGGTGGAGTTGGAGGGTGGAGTTGGAGGGTGTATTTGGAGTTGGAGGGTGGATTTGGAATTGGAGGGTAGAGTTGGAGTTGGAGGGTGGAGTTGGAGATTGGAGTTGGAGGGTGGATTTGGAGTTGGAGGGTGGATTCGGAGGGTAGAGTTGGGGGTGGATTAGGAGTTGCAGGGTACATTTGGAGTTGGAGGGTCAATTTGGAGTTGGAGGGTGGATTTGGAGTTGGAGGGTGGATTTGGAATTGGAGGGTGGAGTTGGAGTTAGAGGGTGTATTTGGAGGGTGGATTTGGAGTTAGAAGGTGGATTTGGAGTTTGAGGGTAGATTTAGAGTTGGAGGGTGGATTTGGAGTTGGAGGGTGGATTTGGAGTTGGAGGGTGGATTTGAAGTTGGAGGGTGGATTTGGAGTAGGAGGGTGGAGTTGGAGGGTAGAGTTGGATGAAGGATTTGTAGTTAAAGGGTAGATTTGGAATTAGAGGGTGGAGGTGGAGTTGGAGGGTGGAGTTGGAGGGTGTATTTGGAGTTGGAGGGTGGATTTGGAATTGGAGGGTAGAGTTGGAGTTGGAGGGTGGAGTTGGAGATTGGAGTTGGAAAGTGGATTTGGAGTTGGAGGGTGGATTTGGAGTTGGAGGGTGGATAAGTTGGAGGGTTGATTTGGAGTTGGAGGGTGGAGTTGGAGTTGCAGGGTCGATTTGGAGTTGGTGGGTGGATTTGGAGTTGGAGGGTGGATTTGAAGTTGGAGGGTGGATTTGGAGTTGGAGGGTGGATTTGGAGTTGGAGGGTGGATTTGGAGGGTGATTTGGAGTTGGAGGGTGGATTTAGAGTAGGAGGGTGGAGTTGGAGGGTGGATTTGGAGTTGGAGGATGGATTTGAAGTTTGAGGGGGGATTTGGAGTCGGAGGGTGGAGTTAGAGTTGGAGGGTAGATTTGGAGTTGGAGGCTGGAGTTGGAGTTGGATGGTAGATTTGGAGTTCCGAGGCTGGAGTTGGAGGGTGGAGTTGGAGTTGGAGGGTGGATTTGGAATTGGAGGGTAGAGTTGGATTTGGAGGGTGGAGTTGGAGATTGGAGTTGGAGGGTGGAGTTGGAGTTGGAGGGTAGATTTGGAGTTGGAGGGTGGATTTGGAGTTGGAAGGTGGATTTGGAGTTGGAGGGTGGATTTGGAGTTGGAGGGTGGAGTTGTAGGATGGAGGGTGGATTTGGAGTTGGAAGGTGGATTTGGAATTGGAGGGTAGAGTTGGAGTTGGAGGGTGGAGTTGGAGATTGGAGTTGGAGGGTGGATTTGGAGTTGAAGGGTGGAGTTGGAGTTGGAGGGTGGAGTTGGAGGGTGGATTTGGAGTTGGAGGGTGGATACGTTGGAGGGTGGATTTGGAGTTGGAGGGTGGAGTTGGAGTTGGAGGGTAGATTTGGAGTTGGAGGGTGGATTTGGAGTTGGAAGGTGGATTTGGAGTTGGAGGGTGGATTTGGAGTTGGAGGGTGGAGTTGTAGGATGGAGGGTGGAGTTGGAGGGTGGATTTGGAGTTAGAGGGTGGAGTTGGAGGGTGGATTTGGAGTTAGAGGGTGGATTTGGAGTTGAAGGGTGGAGTTGGAGGGCGGAGTTGGAGTGTGGATTCGGAGGGTAGAGTTGGGGTGTGGATTAGGAGTTGGAGGGTAGATTTGGAGTTGGAGGTGGATTTGGAGTTGGAGGGTGGATTTGGAGTTGGAGGGTGGAGTTGGAGTTGGAGGGTGGAGTTGGAGGGTAGAGTAGGAGGGTGGATTTGGAGTTAAAGGGTGGATTTGGAGTTGGAGGGTGGATTTGAAGTTGGAGGGTGGATTTGGAGTTAGAGTGTGGATTTGGAGTTGGAGGGTGGATTTGGAGGGTGGAGTTGGAGGGTGGATTTGGAGTTGGAGGGAGGATTTGGAGTTGGAGGGTCGAGTTGGAGGGTTGAGTTGGAGTTGGAGGGAGTATTTGGAATTGTAGGGTTGAGTTTGAGTTGTAGGATGGATTTGGAGTTGGAGGGTGGATTTGGAGTTGGGGGGTGGAGTTGTAGGATGGAGGGTGGAGTTGGAGGGTGGATTTGGAGTTGGAGGGTGGAGTTGGAGGGTGGATTTGGAGTTAGAGGGTGGATTTGGAGTTGAAGGGTGGAGTTGGAGGGCAGAGTTGGAGGGTGGATTCGGAGGGTAGAGTTGGGGGTGGATTAGGAATTGCAGGGTACATTTGGAGTTGGAGGGTCAATTTGGAGTTGGAGGGTGGATTTGGAGTTGGAGGGTGGATTTGGAATTGGAGGGTGGAGTTGGAGTTAGAGGGTGTATTTGGAGGGTGGATTTGGAGTTAGAAGGTGGATTTGGAGTTTGAGGGTAGATTTAGAGTTGGAGGGTGGATTTGGGGTTGGAGGGTGGATTTGGAGTTGGAGGGTGGATTCGAAGTTGGAGGGTGGATTTGGAGTTGTAGGGTGGATTTGGAGGGTGATTTGGAGTTGGAGGGTGGGTTTAGAGTAGGAGGGTGGAGTTGGAGGGTGGATTTGGAGTTGGAGGATGGATTTGGAGTTGGAGGGTAGATTTGGAGTTGGAGGGTGGAGTTGGAGGGTGGAGTTGGAGTTGGAGGTTGGAGTTGGAGGGTGGATTTGGAGTTGGAGGAAGGATTTGGAATTGGAGGGTAGAGTTGGAGTTGGAGGGTGGAGTTGGAGATTGGAGTTGGAGGGTGGATTTGGAGTTGAAGGGTGGAGTTGGAGGGTGGAGTTGGAGGGTGGATTTGGAGTTGGAGGGTGGAGTTGGAGGGTGGATTTGGAGTAGGAGGGTGGAGTTGGAGGGTAGAGTTGGATGGTGGATTTGTAGTTAAGGGTCGATTTGGAGTTAGAGGGTGGAGGTGGAGTTGGAGGGTGGAGTTGGAGGGTGTATTTGGAGTTGGAGGGTGGATTTGGAATTGGAGGGTAGAGTTGGAGTTGGAGGGTGGAGTTGGAGATTGGAGTTGGAGGGTGGATTTGGAGTTGGAGGGTGGATTCGGAGGGTAGAGTTGGGGGTGGATTAGGAGTTGCAGGGTACATTTGGAGTTGGAGGGTCAATTTGGAGTTAGAGGGTGGATTTGGAGTTGGAGGGTGGATTTGGAATTGGAGGGTGGAGTTGGAGTTAGAGGGTGTATTTGGAGGGTGGATTTGGAGTTAGAAGGTGGATTTGGAGTTTGAGGGTAGATTTAGAGTTGGAGGGTGGATTTGGAGTTGGAGGGTGGATTTGGAGTTGGAGGGTGGATTTGAAGTTGGAGGGTGGATTTGGAGTAGGAGGGTGGAGTTGGAGGGTAGAGTTGGATGAAGGATTTGTAGTTAAAGGGTAGATTTGGAATTAGAGGGTGGAGGTGGAGTTGGAGGGTGGAGTTGGAGGGTGTATTTGGAGTTGGAGGGTGGATTTGGAATTGGAGGGTAGAGTTGGAGTTGGAGGGTGGAGTTGGAGATTGGAGTTGGAAAGTGGATTTGGAGTTGGAGGGTGGATTTGGAGTTGGAGGGTGGATAAGTTGGAGGGTTGATTTGGAGTTGGAGGGTGGAGTTGGAGTTGCAGGGTCGATTTGGAGTTGGTGGGTGGATTTGGAGTTGGAGGATGGATTTGAAGTTGGAGGGTGGATTTGGAGTTGGAGGGTGGATTTGGAGTTGGAGGGTGGATTTGGAGGGTGATTTGGAGTTGGAGGGTGGATTTAGAGTAGGAGGGTGGAGTTGGAGGGTGGATTTGGAGTTGGAGGATGGATTTGAAGTTTGAGGGGGGATTTGGAGTCGGAGGGTGGAGTTAGAGTTGGAGGGTAGATTTGGAGTTGGAGGCTGGAGTTGGAGTTGGATGGTAGATTTGGAGTTCCGAGGCTGGAGTTGGAGGGTGGAGTTGGAGTTGGAGGGTGGATTTGGAATTGGAGGGTAGAGTTGGATTTGGAGGGTGGAGTTGGAGATTGGAGTTGGAGGGTGGATTTGGAGTTGAAGGGTGGAGTTGGAGTTGGAGGGTGGAGTTGGAGGGTGGATTTGGAGTTGGAGGGTGGAGTTGGAGGGGGGGTTTGGAGTTGGAGGGTGGAGTTGGAGGGTGGATTTGGAGTTGGAAGGTGGATTTGAAGTTGGAGGGTGGATTTGGAGTTGGAGGGTGGATTTGGAGGATGGATTTGGAGGGTGGAGTTGGAGGGTTGAGTTGAAGTTGGAGGGTTGAGTAGGAGGGTGGATTTGGAGTTGGAGGGTGGATTTGGACGGTTGAGTTGGAGAGTGGTTTTGGAGTTGGAGGGAGGATTTGGAGTTGGAGGGTGGAATTGGAGGGTGGAGTTGGAGGGTGATTTGGAGTTGGAGGGTGGATTTAGAGTAGGAGGGTGGAGTTGGAGGGTGGATTTGGAGTTTGAGGATGGATTTGGAGTTGGAGGGTGGAGTTAGAGTTGGAGGGTGGATTTGGAGTTGGAGGGTGGAGTTGGAGGGTGGAGGTGGAGTTGGAGGTTGGAGTTGGAGGGTGTATTTGGAGTTGGAGGGTGGGTTTGGAATTGGAGGGTAGAGTTGGAGGGTGGAATTGGAGATTTGAGTTGGAGGGTGGATTTGGAGTTGGAGGGTGGAGTTGGAGGTTGGAGTTGGAGTTAGAGGGTGTATTTGAAGTTGGAGGGTGGATTTGGAGTTGGAGGGTAGATTTGGAGTTGTAGGGTGGATTTGGACGGTGATTTGGAGTTGGAGGGTGGATTTAGAGTAGGAGGGTGGAGTTAGAGGGTAGATTTGGAGTTGGAGGATGGATTTGGAGTTTGAGGGGGGATTTGGAGTTGGAGGGTGGAGTTAGAGTTGGAGGGTAGATTTGGAGTTGGAGGGTGGAGTTGGAGGGTTGAGTTGGAGTTGGAGGATGGATTTGGAGTTTGAGGGGGGATTTGGAGTTGGAGGGTGGAGTTAGAGTTGGAGGGTAGATTTGGAGTTGGAGGGTGGAGTTGGAGGGTGGATTTGGAGTTGGAGGGTGGATTTGGAATTGGAGGGTAGAGTTGGAGTTGGAGGGTGGAGTTGGAGATTGGAGTTGGAGGGTGGATTTGGAGTTGAAGGGTGGAGTTGGAGTTGAAGGTTGGAGTTGGAGGGTGGATTTGGAGTTGGAGGGTGGATACGTTGGAGGGTGGATTTGGAGTTGGAGGGTGGAGTTGGAGTTGGAGGGTAGATTTGGAGTTGAAGGGTGGATTTGGAGTTGGAAGGTGGATTTGGAGTTGGAGGGTGGTTTTGGAGTTGGAGGTTGGAGTTGTAGGATGGAGGGTGGAGTTGGAGGGTGGATTTGGAGTTAGAGGGTGGAGTTGGAGGGTGGATTTGGAGTTAGAGGGTGGATTTGGAGTTGAAGGGTGGAGTTGGAGGGCGGAGTTGGAGGGTGGATTCGGAGGGTAGAGTTGGGGTGTGGATTAGGAGTTGGAGGGTAGATTTGGAGTTGGAGGGTGGATTTGGAGTTGGAGGGTGGATTTGGAGTTGGAGGGTGGAGTTGGAGGGTGGAGTTGGAGGGTAGAGTTGGAGGGTGTATTTGGAGTTAAAGGGTGGATTTGGAGTTGGAGGGTGGATTTGAAGTTGGAGGGTGGATTTGGAGTTAGAGTGTGGATTTGGAGTTGGAGGGTGGATTTGGAGGGTGGAGTTGGAGGGTGGATTTGGAGTTGGAGGGAGGATTTGGAGTTGGAGGGTCGAGTTGGAGGGTTGAGTTGGAATTGGATGGAGTTTTTGGAATTGTAGGGTTGAGTTTGAGTTGTAGGATGGATTTGGAGTTGGAGGGTGGATTTGGAGTTGGTGGGTTGAGTAGGAGGGTGGATTTGGAGTTGGAGGGTGGATTTGGAGTTGGAGGGTAGAGTTGGAGGGTGGAGTTGGAGGGTGGATATGGAGTTAGAGGGTGGAGTTGGAGGGTGGATTTGGAGTTAGAGGCTGGATTTGGAGTTGAAGGGTGGAGTTGGAGGGCGGAGTTGGAGTTGGAGGGTGGATTTGGTCTTGGAGGGTATATTTGGAGTTGGAGGGTGGATTTGGTGTTGGAGGGTATATTTGGAATTTGAGGGTGGAGTTGGAGAGTGGAGTTGGAGTTGGAGGGTGGATTTGGAGTTAGAGGGTGGAGTTGGAGGGTGGATTTGGGGTTGGAGGGTGGATTTGGTCTTGGAGGGTGGAGTTGGAGAGTGGAGTTGGAGTTGGAGGGTGGATTTGGAGTTAGAGGGTGGAGTTGGAGGGTGGATTTGGTGTTGGAGGGTATATTTTGAATTTGAGGGTGGAGTTGGAGAGTGGAGTTAGAGTTAGAGGGTGGATTTGGAGTTGGAGGGTGGATTTGGAGTTGGAAGGTGGATTTGGAGTTGGAGGGTAGATTTGGAGTTGGAGGGTGGATTTAGAGTTGCAGGGTGGATTTGGAGTTGGAGGGTGGATTTGGAGTTGGAGGGTGGATTTGGAGTTGGAGGGTGGAGTTGGAGGGTAGAGTTGGAGGGTGGATTTTGAGTTAGAGGGTGGATTTTGAGTTGGAGGGTGGATTTGAAGTTGGAGGGTGGATTTGGAGTTCGAGGGTGGATTTGGAGGGTGGAGTTGGAGGGTGGATTTGGAGTTGGAGGGAGGATTTGGAGTTGGAGGGTGGATTTGGAGTTGGAGGGTGGATAAGTTGGAGGGTAGATTTGGAGTTGGAGGGTGGAGTTGGAGTTGCAGGGTCGATTTGGAGTTGGAGGGTGGATTTGGAGTTGGAGGGTGGATTTGAAGTTGGAGGGTGGATTTGGAGTTGGAGGGTGGATTTGGAGGGTGATTTGGAGTCGGAGGGTGGATTTAGAGTAGGAGGGTGGAGTTGGAGGGTGGATTTGGAGTTGGAGGATGGATTTGGAGTTTGAGGGGGGATTTGGAGTTGGAGGGTGGAGTTAGAGTTGGAGGGTAGATTTGGAGTTGGAGGGTGGAGTTGGAGGGTTGAGTTGGAGTTGGAGGATGGATTTGGAGTTTGAGGGGGGATTTGGAGTTGGAGGGTGGAGTTAGAGTTGGAGGGTAGATTTGGAGTTGGAGGGTAGAGTTGGAGGGTGGATTTGGAGTTGGAGGGTGGATTTGGAATTGGAGGGTAGAGTTGGAGTTGGAGGGTGGAGTTGGAGATTGGAGTTGGAGGGTGGATTTGGAGTTGAAGGGTGGAGTTGGAGTTGGAGGTTGGAGTTGGAGGGTGGATTTGGAGTTGGAGGGTGGATACGATGGAGGGTGGATTTGGAGTTAGAGGGTGGATTTGGAGTTGAAGGGTGGAGTTGGAGGGCGGAGTTGGAGTGTGGATTCGGAGGGTAGAGTTGGGTTGTGGATTAGGAGTTGGAGGGTAGATTTGGAGTTGGAGGGTGGATTTGGAGTTGGAGGGTGGATTTGGAGTTGGAGGGTGGAGTTGGAGTTGGAGGGTGGAGTTGGAGGGTAGAGTAGGAGGGTGGATTTGGAGTTAAAGGGTGGATTTGGAGTTGGAGGGTGGATTTGAAGTTGGAGGGTGGATTTGGAGTTAGAGTGTGGATTTGGAGTTGGAGGGTGGATTTGGAGGGTGGAGTTGGAGGGTGGATTTGGAGTTAGAGGGAGGATTTGGAGTTGGAGGGTCGAGTTGGAGGGTTGAGTTGGAGTTGGAGGGAGTATTTGGAATTGTAGGGTTGAGTTTGAGTTGTAGGATGGATTTGGAGTTGGAGGGTGGATTTGGAGTTGGGGGGTGGAGTTGTAGGATGGAGGGTGGAGTTGGAGGGTGGATTTGGAGTTGGAGGGTGGAGTTGGAGGGTGGATTTGGAGTTAGAGGGTGGATTTGGAGTTGAAGGGTGGAGTTGGAGGGCAGAGTTGGAGGGTGGATTCGGAGGGTAGAGTTGGGGGTGGATTAGGAATTGCAGGGTACATTTGGAGTTGGAGGGTCAATTTGGAGTTGGAGGGTGGATTTGGAGTTGGAGGGTGGATTTGGAATTGGAGGGTGGAGTTGGAGTTAGAGGGTGTATTTGGAGGGTGGATTTGGAGTTAGAAGGTGGATTTGGAGTTTGAGGGTAGATTTAGAGTTGGAGGGTGGATTTGGGGTTGGAGGGTGGATTTGGAGTTGGAGGGTGGATTCGAAGTTGGAGGGTGGATTTGGAGTTGTAGGGTGGATTTGGAGGGTGATTTGGAGTTGGAGGGTGGGTTTAGAGTAGGAGGGTGGAGTTGGAGGGTGGATTTGGAGTTGGAGGATGGATTTGGAGTTGGAGGGTAGATTTGGAGTTGGAGGGTGGAGTTGGAGGGTGGAGTTGGAGTTGGAGGTTGGAGTTGGAGGGTGGATTTGGAGTTGGAGGGTGGATTTGGAATTGGAGGGTAGAGTTGGAGTTGGAGGGTGGAGTTGGAGATTGGAGTTGGAGGGTGGATTTGGAGTTGAAGGGTGGAGTTGGAGGGTGGAGTTGGAGGGTGGATTTGGAGTTGGAGGGTGGAGTTGGAGGGTGGATTTGGAGTAGGAGGGTGGAGTTGGAGGGTGTATTTGGAGTTGGAGGGTGGATTTGGAATTGGAGGGTAGAGTTGGAGTTGGAGGGTGGAGTTGGAGATTGGAGTTGGAGGGTGGATTTGGAGTTGGAGGGTGGATTCGGAGGGTAGAGTTGGGGGTGGATTAGGAGTTGCAGGGTACATTTGGAGTTGGAGGGTCAATTTGGAGTTAGAGGGTGGATTTGGAGTTGGAGGGTGGATTTGGAATTGGAGGGTGGAGTTGGAGTTAGAGGGTGTATTTGGAGGGTGGATTTGGAGTTAGAAGGTGGATTTGGAGTTTGAGGGTAGATTTAGAGTTGGAGGGTGGATTTGGAGTTGGAGGGTGGATTTGGAGTTGGAGGGTGGATTTGAAGTTGGAGGGTGGATTTGGAGTAGGAGGGTGGAGTTGGAGGGTAGAGTTGGATGAAGGATTTGTAGTTAAAGGGTAGATTTGGAATTAGAGGGTGGAGGTGGAGTTGGAGGGTGGAGTTGGAGGGTGTATTTGGAGTTGGAGGGTGGATTTGGAATTGGAGGGTAGAGTTGGAGTTGGAGGGTGGAGTTGGAGATTGGAGTTGGAAAGTGGATTTGGAGTTGGAGGGTGGATTTGGAGTTGGAGGGTGGATAAGTTGGAGGGTTGATTTGGAGTTGGAGGGTGGAGTTGGAGTTGCAGGGTCGATTTGGAGTTGGTGGGTGGATTTGGAGTTGGAGGGTGGATTTGAAGTTGGAGGGTGGATTTGGAGTTGGAGGGTGGATTTGGAGTTGGAGGGTGGATTTGGAGGGTGATTTGGAGTTGGAGGGTGGATTTAGAGTAGGAGGGTGGAGTTGGAGGGTGGATTTGGAGTTGGAGGATGGATTTGAAGTTTGAGGGGGGATTTGGAGTCGGAGGGTGGAGTTAGAGTTGGAGGGTAGATTTAGAGTTGGAGGCTGGAGTTGGAGTTGGATGGTAGATTTGGAGTTCCGAGGCTGGAGTTGGAGGGTGGAGTTGGAGTTGGAGGGTGGATTTGGAATTGGAGGGTAGAGTTGGATTTGGAGGGTGGAGTTGGAGATTGGAGTTGGAGGGTGGATTTGGAGTTGAAGGGTGGAGTTGGAGTTGGAGGGTGGAGTTGGAGGGTGGATTTGGAGTTGGAGGGTGGAGTTGGAGGGGGGGTTTGGAGTTGGAGGGTGGAGTTGGAGGGTGGATTTGGAGTTGGAAGGTGGATTTGAAGTTGGAGGGTGGATTTGGAGTTGGAGGGTGGATTTGGAGGATGGATTTGGAGGGTGGAGTTGGAGGGTTGAGTTGAAGTTGGAGGGTTGAGTAGGAGGGTGGATTTGGAGTTGGAAGGTGGATTTGGACGGTTGAGTTGGAGAGTGGTTTTGGAGTTGGAGGGAGGATTTGGAGTTGGAGGGTGGAATTGGAGGGTGGAGTTGGAGGGTGATTTGGAGTTGGAGGGTGGATTTAGAGTAGGAGGGTGGAGTTGGAGGGTGGATTTGGAGTTTGAGGATGGATTTGGAGTTGGAGGGTGGAGTTAGAGTTGGAGGGTGGATTTGGAGTTAGAGGGTGGAGTTGGAGGGTGGAGGTAAAGTTGGAGGTTGGAGTTGGAGGGTGTATTTGGAGTTGGAGGGTGGGTTTGGAATTGGAGGGTAGAGTTGGAGGGTGGAATTGGAGATTTGAGTTGGAGGGTGGATTTGGAGTTGGAGGGTGGAGTTGGAGGTTGGAGTTGGAGTTAGAGGGTGTATTTGAAGTTGGAGGGTGGATTTGGAGTTGGAGGGTAGATTTGGAGTTGTAGGGTGGATTTGGACGGTGATTTGGAGTTGGAGGGTGGATTTAGAGTAGGAGGGTGGAGTTAGAGGGTAGATTTGGAGTTGGAGGATGGATTTGGAGTTTGAGGGGGGATTTGGAGTTGGAGGGTGGAGTTAGAGTTGGAGGGTAGATTTGGAGTTGGAGGGTGGAGTTGGAGGGTTGAGTTGGAGTTGGAGGATGGATTTGGAGTTTGAGGGGGGATTTGGATTTGGAGGGTGGAGTTAGAGTTGGAGGGTAGATTTGGAGTTGGAGGGTGGAGTTGGAGGGTGGATTTGGAGTTGGAGGGTGGATTTGGAATTGGAGGGTAGAGTTGGAGTTGGAGGGTGGAGTTGGAGATTGGAGTTGGAGGGTGGATTTGGAGTTGAAGGGTGGAGTTGGAGTTGAAGGTTGGAGTTGGAGGGTGGATTTGGAGTTGGAGGGTGGATACGTTGGAGGGTGGATTTGGAGTTGGAGGGTGGAATTGGAGTTGGAGGGTAGATTTGGAGTTGGAGGGTGGATTTGGAGTTGGAAGGTGGATTTGGAGTTGGAGGGTGGATTTGGAGTTGGAGGTTGGAGTTGTAGGATGGAGGGTGGAGTTGGAGGGTGGATTTGGAGTTAGAGGGTGGAGTTGGAGGGTGGATTTGGAGTTAGAGGGTGGATTTGGAGTTGAAGGGTGGAGTTGGAGGGCGGAGTTGGAGGGTGGATTCGGAGGGTAGAGTTGGGGTGTGGATTAGGAGTTGGAGGGTAGATTTGGAGTTGGAGGGTGGATTTGGAGTTGGAGGGTGGATTTGGAGTTGGAGGGTGGAGTTGGAGTTGGAGGGTGGAGTTGGAGGGTAGAGTTGGAGGGTGTATTTGGAGTTAAAGGGTGGATTTGGAGTTGGAGGGTGGATTTGAAGTTGGAGGGTGGATTTGGAGTTAGAGTGTGGATTTGGAGTTGGAGGGTGGATTTGGAGGGTGGAGTTGGAGGGTGGATTTGGAGTTGGAGGGAGGATTTGGAGTTGGAGGGTCGAGTTGGAGGGTTGAGTTGGAATTGGATGGAGTTTTTGGAATCGTAGGGTTGAGTTTGAGTTGTAGGATGGATTTGGAGTTGGAGGGTGGATTTGGAGTTGGTGGGTTGAGTAGGAGGGTGGATTTGGAGTTGGAGGGTGGATTTGGAGTTGGAGGGTAGAGTTGGAGGGTGGAGTTGGAGGGGGGATTTGGAGTTAGAGGGTGGAGTTGGAGGGTGGATTTGGAGTTAGAGGCTGGATTTGGAGTTGAAGGGTGGAGTTGGAGGGCGGAGTTGGAGTTGGAGGGTGGATTAGGTCTTGGAAGGTATATTTGGAGTTGGAGGGTGGATTTGGTGTTGGAGGGTATATTTGGAATTTGAGGGTGGAGTTGGAGAGTGGAGTTGGAGTTGGAGGGTGGATTTGGAGTTAGAGGGTGGAGTTGGAGGGTGGATTTGGGGTTGGAGGGTGGATTTGGTCTTGGAGGGTGGAGTTGGAGAGTGGAGTTGGAGTTGGAGGGTGGATTTGGAGTTAGAGGGTGGAGTTGGAGGGTGGATTTGGTGTTGGAGGGTATATTTTGAATTTGAGGGTGGAGTTGGAGAGTGGAGTTAGAGTTAGAGGGTGGATTTGGAGTTGGAGGGTGGATTTGGAGTTGGAAGGTGGATTTGGAGTTGGAGGGTAGATTTGGAGTTGGAGGGTGGATTTAGAGTTGCAGGGTGGATTTGGAGTTGGAGGGTGGATTTGGAGTTGGAGGGTGGATTTGGAGTTGGAGGGTGGAGTTGGAGGGTAGAGTTGGAGGGTGGATTTTGAGTTAGAGGGTGGATTTTGAGTTGGAGGGTGGATTTGAAGTTGGAGGGTGGATTTGGAGTTCGAGGGTGGATTTGGAGGGTGGAGTTGGAGGGTGGATTTGGAGTTGGAGGGAGGATTTGGAGTTGGAGGGTGGATTTGGAGTTGGAGGGTGGATAAGTTGGAGGGTAGATTTGGAGTTGGAGGGTGGAGTTGGAGTTGCAGGGTCGATTTGGAGTTGGAGGGTGGATTTGGAGTTGGAGGGTGGATTTGAAGTTGGAGGGTGGATTTGGAGTTGGAGGGTGGATTTGGAGGGTGATTTGGAGTCGGAGGGTGGATTTAGAGTAGGAGGGTGGAGTTGGAGGGTGGATTTGGAGTTGGAGGATGGATTTGGAGTTTGAGGGGGGATTTGGAGTTGGAGGGTGGAGTTAGAGTTGGAGGGTAGATTTGGAGTTGGAGGGTGGAGTTGGAGGGTTGAGTTGGAGTTGGAGGATGGATTTGGAGTTTGAGGGGGGATTTGGAGTTGGAGGGTGGAGTTAGAGTTGGAGGGTAGATTTGGAGTTGGAGGGTAGAGTTGGAGGGTGGATTTGGAGTTGGAGGATGGATTTGGAATTGGAGGGTAGAGTTGGAGTTGGAGGGTGGAGTTGGAGATTGGAGTTGGAGGGTGGATTTGGAGTTGAAGGGTGGAGTTGGAGTTGGAGGTTGGAGTTGGAGGGTGGATTTGGAGTTGGAGGGTGGATACGTTGGAGGGTGGATTTGGAGTTGGAGGGTGGAGTTGGAGTTGGTGGGTAGATTTGGAGTTGGAGGGTGGATTTGGAGTTGGAAGGTGGATTTGGAGTTGGAGGGTGGATTTGGAGTTAGAGGGTGGAGTTGGAGGGTGGATTTGGAGTTAGAGGGTGGATTTGGAGTTGAAGGGTGCAGTTGGAGGGCGGAGTTGGAGGGTGTATTCGGAGGGTAGAGTTAGGGTGTGGATTAGGAGTTGGAGGGTAGATTTGGAGTTGGAGGGTGGATTTGGAGTTGGAGGGTGGTTTTGGAGTTGGAGGGTGGAGTTGGAGTTGGAGGGTGGAGTTGGAGGGTAGAGTTGGAGGGTGGATTTGGAGTTAAAGGGTGGATTTGGAGTTGGAGGGTGGATTTGAAGTTGGAGGGTGGATTTGGAGTTAGAGTGTGGATTTGGAGTTGGAGGGTGGATTTGGAGGGTGGAGTTGGAGGGTGGATTTGGAGTTGGAGGGAGGATTTGGAGTTGGAGGGTCGAGTTGGAGGGTTGAGTTGGAGTTGGAGGGAGTTTTTGGAATTGTAGGGTTGAGTTTGAGTTGTAGGATGGATTTGGAGTTGGAGGGTTGAGTAGGAGGGTGGATTTGGAGTTGGAGGGTGGATTTGGAGTTGGAGGGTAGAGTTGGAGGGTGGAGTTGGAGGGTGGATTTGGAGTTAGAGGGTGGAGTTGGAGGGTGGATTTGGAGTTAGAGGGTGGATATGGAGTTGAAGGGTGGAGTTGGAGGGCGGAGTTGGGGTTGGAGGGTGGATTTGGTCTTGGAGGGTATATTTGGAGTTGGAGGGTGGATTTGGTGTTGGAGGGTATATTTGGAATTTGAGGGTGGAGTTGGAGAGTGGAGTTGGAGTTGGAGGGTGGATTTGGAGTTAGAGGGTGGAGTTGGAGGGTGGATTTGGGGTTGGAGGGTGGATTTGGTCTTGGAGGGTGGAGTTGGAGAGTGGAGTTGGAGTTGGAGGGTTAATTTGGAGTTAGAGGGTGGAGTTGGAGGGTGGATTTGGTGTTGGAGGGTATATTTTGAATTTGAGGGTGGAGTTGGAGAGTGGAGTTGGAGTTAGAGGGTGGATTTGGAGTTGGAGGGTGGATTTGGAGTTGGAAGGTGGATTTGGAGTTGGAGGGTAGATTTGGAGTTGGAGGGTGGATTTAGAGTTGCAGGGTGGATTTGGAGTTGGAGGGTGTATTTGGAGTTGGAGGGTGGATTTGGAGTTGGAGGGTGGAGTTGAAGTTGGAGGGTGGATTTGGAGTTCGAGGATGGATTTGGAGGGTGGATTTAGAGGGTGGATTTGGAGTTGGAGGGAGGATTTGGAGTTGGAGGGTCGAGTTGGATGGTTGAGTTGGAGTTGGAAGGTGTATTTGGATTTTTAGGGTTGAGTAGGAGGGTGGATGTGGAGTTGGAGGGTGGATTTGGAGTTGGAGGGTTGAGTAGGAGGGTGGATGTGGAGTTGGAGGGTGGATTTGGAGTTGGAGGGTAGAGTTGGAGGGTGGAGTTGGAGGGTGGATTTGGAGATGGAGGGTGGATTTGGAGTTAGAGGGTGGAGTTGGAGGGTGGATTTGGAGTTGGAGGGTGGATTTGGTCTTGGAGGGTATATTTGGAGTTGGAGGGTGGATTTGGTGTTGGAGGGTATATTTGGAATTGGAGGGTGGAGTTGGAGAGTGGAGTTGGAGGGTGGATTTGGAGTTGGAGGGTGGAGTTGGAGGGTGGAGTTGGAGGGTAGAGTTGGATGGTGGATTTGTAGTTAAAGGGTAGATTTGGAGTTGGAGGGTGGAGGTGGAGTTGGAGGTTGGAGTTGGAGGGTGTATTTGGAGTTGGAGGGTGGATTTGGAATTGGAGGGTAGAGTTGGAGTTGGAGGGTGGAGTTGGAGATTGGAGTTGGAGTGTGGATTTGGAGTTGGAGGGTGGATACGTTGGAGGGTAGATTTGGAGTTGGAGGGTGGAGTTGGAGTTGGAGGGTAGATTTGGAGTTGGAGGGTGGATTTGGAGTTGGAAGGTTGATTTAGATTGGGAGGTTGGATTTGGAGTTGGGGTAGAGTTGTAGGATGGAGGGTGGAGTTGGAGGGTGGATTTGGAGTTGGAGGGTGGAGTTGGAGTTAGAGGGTGTATTTGGAGTTGGAAGGTGGATTTGGAGTTAGAAGGTGGATTTGGAGTTTGAGGGTAGATTTAGAGTTGGAGGGTGGATTTAGAGTTGCAGGGTCGATTTGGAGTTGGAGGGTGGATTTGGAGTTGGAGGGTGGATTTGGAGTTGGAGGGTGGATTTGGAGGGTGATTTGGAGTTGGAGGGTAGATTTAGAGTAGGAGGGTGGAGTTGGAGGGTGGATTTGGAGTTGGAGGGTGGAGTTGGAGGGTGGATTTGGAGTTGGAGGGTGGAGTTGGAGGGTAGAGTTGGATGGTGGATTTGTAGTTAAAGGGTAGATTTGGAGTTGGAGGGTGGAGGTGGAGTTGGAGGTTGGAGTTGGAGGGTGTATTTGGAGTTGGAGGGTGGATTTGGAATTGGAGGGTGGAGTTGGAGGGTAGAGTTGGATGGTGGATTTGTAGTTAAAGGGTAGATTGGAGTTGGAGGGTGGAGGTGGAGTTGGAAGTTTGAGTTGGAGGGTGTATTTGGAGTTGGAGGGTGGATTTGGAATTGGAGGGTAGAGTTGGAGTTGGAGGGTGGAGTTGGAGATTGGAGTTGGAGGGTGGATTTGGAGTTGGAGGGTGGATAAGTCGGAGGGTAGATTTGGAGTTGGAGGGTAGAGTTGGAGTTCGAGAGTAGATTTGGAGTTGGAGGGTGGATTTGGAGTTGGAAGGTTGATTTGGATTGGGAGGTTGGATTTGGAGTTGGGGTGGAGTTGTAGGATGGAGGGTGGAGTTGGAGGGTGGATTTGGAGTTGGAGGATGGAGTTGGAGGGTGGAGTTGGAGTTAGAGGGTGTATTTGGAGTTGGAAGGTGGATTTGGAGTTAGTAGGTGGATTTAGAGTTTGAGGGTAGATTTAGAGTTGGAGGGTGGATTTAGAGTTGCAGGGTGGATTTGGAGTTGGAGGGTGGATTTGAAGTTGGAGGGTGGATTTGGAGTTGGAGGGTGGATTTGGAGTTGGAGGGTGGATTTGGAGGGTGATTTGGAGTTGGAGGGTGGATTTAGAGTAGGAGGGTGGAGTTGGAGGGTGGATTTGGAGTTGGAGGATGGATTTGGAGTTTGAGGGGGGATTTGGAGTTGGAGGGTGGAGTTAGAGTTGGAGGGTAGATTTGGAGTTGGAGGCTGGAGTTGGAGGGTAGATTTGGAGTTGGAGGCTGGAGTTGGAGGGTGGAGTTGGAGTTGGAGGGTGGATTTGGAATTGGAGGGTAGAGTTGGAGTTGGAGGGTGGAGTTGGAGATTGGAGTTGGAGTGTGGATTTGGAGTTGAAGGGTGGAGTTGGAGTTGGAGGGTGGAGTTAGAGGGTGGATTTGGAGTTGGAGGGTGGAATTGGAGGGTGGATTTGGAGTTGGAGGGTGGAGTTGGAGGGTGGATTTGGAGTTGGAGGGTGGATTTGAAGTTGGAGGGTGGATTTGGAGTTGGAGGGTGGATTTGGAGTTGGAGGATGGATTTGGAGGGTGGAGTTGGAGGGTGGATTTGGAGTTGGAGGGAGGATTTGGAGTTGGAGGGTCGAGTTGGAGGGTTGAGTTGAAGTTGGAGGGAGTATTTGGAATTGTAGGGTTGAGTTAGAGTTGTAGGATGGATTTGGAGCTGTAGGGTGGATTTGGAGTTAGAGGGTTGAGTAGGAGGGTGGATTTGGAGTTGGAGGGTGGATTTGGAGGGTTGAGTTGGAGAGTGGTTTTGGAGTTGGAGGGAGGATTTGGAGTTGGAGGGTGGAATTGGAGGGTGGAGTTGGAGGGTGATTTGGAGTTGGAGGGTGGATTTAGAGTAGGAGGGTGGAGTTGGAGGGTGGATTTGGAGTTTGAGGGTGGATTTGGAGTTGGAGGGTGGAGTTAGAGTTGGAGGGTGGATTTGGAGTTGGAGGGTGGAGTTGGAGGGTGGAGGTGGAGTTGGAGGTTGGAGTTGGAGGGTGTATTTGGAGTTGGAGGGTGGATTTGGAATTGGAGGGTAGAGTTGGAGTTGGAGGGTGGAATTGGAGATTTGAGTTGGAGGGTGGATTTGGAGTTGGAGGGTGGAGTTGGAGGGTGGAGTTGGAGTTAGAGGGTGTATTTGGAGTTGGAGGGTGGATTTGGAGTTAGAAGGTGGATTTGGAGTTTAAGGGTAGATTTAGAGTTGGAGGGTGGATTTTTTAGAGTTGCAGGGTCGATTTGGAGTTGGAGGGTGGATTTGGAGTTGGAGGGTGGATTCGAAGTTGAAGGGTGGATTTGGAGTTGGAGGGTGGATTTGGAGTTGTAGGGTGGATTTGGATTGTGATTTGGAGTTGGAGGGTGGATTTAGAGTAGGAGGGTGGAGTTGGAGGGTAGATTTGGAGTGATGGATTTGGAGTTTGAGGGGGGATTTGGAGTTGGAGGGTGGAGTTAGAGTCGGAGGGTAGATTTGGAGTTGGAGGGTGGAGTTGGAGGTTGGAGTTGGAGGGTGGATTTGGAGTTGGAGGGTGGATTTGGAATTGGAGGTGGTAGAGTTGGAGTTGGAGGGTGGAGTTGGAAATTGGAGTTGGAGGGTGGATTTGGAGTTGAAGGGTGGAGTTGGAGGGTGGAGTTGGAGGGTGGATTTGGAGTTGGAGGGTGGATACGTTAGAGGGTGGATTTGGAGTTGGAGGGTGGAGTTGGAGTTGGAGGGTAGATTTGAAATTGGAGGGTGGATTTGGAGTTGGAAGGTGGATTTGGAGTTGGAGGGTGGATTTGGAGGGTGGAGTTGTAGGATGGAGGGTGGAGTTGGAGGGTGGGTTTGGAGTTAGAGGGTGGAGTTGGAGGGTGGATTTGGCGTTAGAGGGTTTATTTGGAGTTGAAGGGTGGAGTTGGAGGGCGGAGTTGGAGGGTGGATTCGGAGGGTAGAGTTGGGGTGTGGATTAGGAGTTGGAGGGTAATTTGGAGTTGGAGGGTGGATTTGGAGTTGGAGGGTGGATTTGGAGTTGGAGGGTGGAGTTGGAGTTGGAGGGTGGAGTTGGAGGGTAGAGTTGGAGGGTGGATTTGGAGTTAAAGGGTGGATTTGGAGTTGGAGGGTGGATTTGAAGTTGGAGGGTGGATTTGGAGTTAGAGTGTGGATTTGGAGTTGGAGGGTGGATTTGGAGGGTGGAGTTGGAGGGTGGATTTGGAGTTGGAGGGAGGATTTAGAGTTGGAGGGTAGAGTTGGAGGGTGGAGTTGGAGGGTGGATTTGGAGTTAGAGGGTGGAGTTGGAGGGTGGATTTGGAGTTAGAGGGTGGATTTGGAGTTGAAGGGTGGAGTTGGAGGGCGGAGTTGGGGTTGGAGGGTGGATTTGGTCTTGGAGGGTATATTTGGAGTTGGAGGGTGGATTTGGTGTTGGAGGGTATATTTGGAATTTGAGGGTGGAGTTGGAGAGTGGAGTTGGAGGGTGGATTTGGAGTTAGAGGGTGGAGTTGTAGGGTGGATTTGGGGTTGGAGGGTGGATTTGGTCTTGGAGGGTGGAGTTGGAGTTGGAGGGTGGATTTGGAGTTAGAGGGTGGAGTTGGAGGGTGGATTTGGTGTTGGAGTGTATATTTGGAATTTGAGGGTGGAGTTGGAGAGTGGAGTTGGAGTTAGAGGGTGTATTTGGAGTTGGAGGGTGGATTTGGAGTTGGAAGGTGGATTTAGAGTTGGAGGGTAGATTTGGAGTTGGAGGGTGGATTTAGAGTTGCAGGGTGGATTTGGAGTTGGAGGGTGGATTTGGAGTTGGAGGGTGGAGTTGGAGGGTAGCGTTGGAGGGTGGATTTGGAGTTAGAGGGTGGATTTGGAGTTGGAGGGTGGATTTGAAGTTGGAGGGTGGATTTGGAGTTGGAGTGTGGATTTGGAGTTCGAGGATGGATTTGGAGGGTGGAGTTGGAGGGTGGATTTGGAGTTGGAGGGAGGATTTGGAGTTGGAGGGTCGAGTTGGAGGGTTGAGTTGGAGGGTGTATTTGGAATTGTAGGGTTGAGTAGGAGGGTGGATGTGGAGTTGGATGGTGGATTTGGAGTTGGAGGGTTGAGTAGGAGGGTGGATTTGGAGTTGGAGGGTGGATTTGGACTTGGAGGGTAGAGTTGGAGGGTGGAGTTGGAGGGTGGATTTGGAGTTGGAGGGTGGATTTGGAGATGGAGGGTGGATTTGGAGTTAGAGGGTGGAGTTGGAGTTGCAGGCAGGGTGGATTTGGAGTTGGAGGGTGGATTTGGAGTTGGAGGGTGGAGTTGGAGGGTAGAGTTGGAGGGTGGATTTGGAGTTAGAGGGTGGATTTGGAGTTGGAGGGTGGATTTGAAGTTGGAGGGTGGATTTGGAGTTGGAGTGTGGATTTGGAGTTCAAGGGTGGATTTAGAGGGTGGAGTTGGAGGGTGGATTTGGAGTTGGAGGGAGGATTTGGAGTTGGAGGGTCGAGTTGGAGGGTTGAGTTGGAGTTGGAGGGTGTATTTGGAATTGTAGGGTTGAGTAGGAGGGTGGATGTGGAGTTGGATGGTGGATTTGGAGTTGGAGGGTTGAGTAGGAGGGTGGATTTGGAGTTGGAGGGTGGATTTGGACTTGGAGGGTAGAGTTGGAGGGTGGAGTTGGAGGGTGGATTTGGAGTTGGAGGGTGGATTTGGAGATGGAGGGTGGATTTGGAGTTAGAGGGTGGAGTTGGAGGGTGGATTTGGAGTTGGAGGGTGGATTTAGTCTTGGAGGGTATATTTGGAGTTGGAGGGTGGATTTGGGGTTGGAGGGTATATTTGGAGTTGGAGGGTGGAGTTGGAGTTAGAGGGTGTATTTGCAGTTGGAGGGTGGATTTGGAGTTGGAAGGTGGATTTGGAGTTGGAGGGTAGATTTGGAGTTGGAGGGTGGATTTAGAGTTGCAGGGTGGATTTGGAGTTGGAAGGTGCATTTGGAGTTGGAGGGTGGATTTGAAGTTGGAGGGTGGAGTTGGAGGGTGGATTTGGAGTTGGAGGGTGGATTTGGAGGGTGGAGTTGGAGTTGGACGGTGGAGTTGGAGTTGGTAGGTGGAGTTGGAGTTAGAGGGTAGATTTGGAGTTGGAGGGTGGATTTGGAGTTGGAGGCTGGAGTTGGAGTTGGAGGGTGAAGTTGGAGTGTGGAGTTGGAGTTGGAGGGTAGAGTTGGAGGGTGGAGTTGGAGGGTAGATTTGGAGTTGGAGTTGGAGATTGGTTTTGGAGTTGGAGGGTGGATTTGGAGTTGGAGGGTAGATCTGGGGTTGGAGGGTGGAGTTGGAGGGTTGATTTGGAGTTGGAGGGTAAATTTGGAGTTGGAGGGTGGAGTAGGAGTTGGAGGCTAGAGTTGGAGTGTGGAGATGGAGTTTGAGGGTGTAGTTGGAGGGTGGAGTTGGAGGGTGGATTTGGAGTTGGAGGGTAAAGTTGGAGGGTGGAGTTGGAGGTTGGAGTTGGAGGGTGGATTTGGAGTTGGAGGGTGGATTTGGAGTTGGAGGGTAGAGTTGGAGGGTGGAGTTGGAGGGTGGATTTGGAGTTGGAGGGTAGATTTGAAGTTGGAGGATGGAGTTAGAGTTGGAGGGTGGATTTGGAGTTGGAGGGTGGAGATAGAGTTGGAGGGGGGATTTGTAGTTGGAGGGTGGATTTGTAGCTGGAGGGTGGATTTGGAGTTGGAGGGTGGATTTGAAGTTGCATGGTGATTTTGGGGTTGGAGGGTGGATTTGGGGTTGGAGGGTATAGTTGGAGTTGGAGGTTGGACTTGGAGGGTGGATTTGGAGTTGGAGGGTGGATTTGAAGTTGGAGGGTAGATTTGGAGTTGGAGGGTGGATTTGGAGTTGGAGGGTAGAGTTGGAGGGTGGAGTTGGAGGGTGGATTTGGAGTTGGAGGGTAGATTTGAAGTTGGAGGGTGGAGTTAGAGTTGGAGGGTGGATTTGGAGTTGGAGGGTGGAGTTAGAGTTGGAGGGGGGATTTGTAGTTGGAGGGTGGATTTGTAGTTGGAGGGTGGATTTGGAGTTGGAGGGTGGATTTGAAGTTGGAGGGTGGATTTGAAGATGCATGGTGATTTTGGGGTTGGAGGGTGGATTTGGGGTTGGAGGGTATAGTTGGAGTTGGAGTTTGGAGTTGGAGGGTGGATTTGGAGTTGGAGGGTGGATTTGAAGTTGGAGGGTAGATTTGGAGTTGGAGGGTGGAGCTGGAGGGTGGAGTTGGAGGGTGGATTTGTAGTTGGAGGGTATAGTTGGAGTTGGAGGTTGGAGTTGGAGGGTGGATTTAGAGTTGGAGGGTGGATTTGATGTTGGAGGGTAGATTTGGAGTTGGAGGGTGGATTTGGAGTTGGAGGGTGGAGTTGTAGGATGGAGGGTGGAGTTGGTGGGTGGATTTGGAGTTAGAGGGTGGAGTTGGAGGGTGGATTTGGATTTAGAGGATAGATTTGGAGTTGAAGGGTGGAGTTGGAGGGCGGAGTTGGAGGGTGGATTCGGAGGGTAGAGTTGGGGTGTGGATTAGGAGTTGGAGGGTAGATTTGGAGTTGGAGGGTGGATTTGGAGTTGGAGGGTGGATTTGGAGTTGGAGGGTGGAGTTGGAGGGTGGAGTTGGAGGGTAGAGTTGGAGGGTGGATTTGGAGGTAAAGGGTGCATTTGGAGTTGGAGGGTGGATTTGAAGTTGGAGGGTGGATTTGGAGTTAGAGTGTGGATTTGGAGTTGGAGGGTGGATTTGGAGGGTGGAGTTGGAGGGTGGATTTGGAGTTGGAGGGAGGATTTGGAGTTGAAGGGTCGAGTTGGAGGGTTGAGTTGGAGTTGGAGGGAGTATTTGGAATTATAGGGTTGAGTTTGAGTTGTAGGATGGATTTGGAGTTGGAGGGTAGATTTGGAGTTGGAGGGTTGAGTAGGAGGGTGGATTTGGAGTTGGAGGGTGGATTTGGAGTTGGAGGGTAGAGTTGGAGGGTAGATTTGGAGAGTGGATTTGGAGTTAGAGGGTGGAGTTGGAGGGTGGATTTGGAGTTAGAGGTTGGATTTGGAGTTGAAGGGTGGAGTTGGAGGGCGGAGTTGGGGTTGGAGGGTGGATTTGGTCTTGGAGGGTATATTTGGAGTTGGAGGGTGGATTTGGTGTTGGAGGGTATATTTGGAATTTGAGGGTGGAGTTGGAGAGTGGAGTTGGAGTTGGAGGGTGGATTTGGAGTTAGAGGGTGGAGTTGGAGGGTGGATTTGGGGTTGGAGGGTGGATTTGGTCTTGGAGGGTGGAGTTGGAGAGTGGAGTTGGAGTTGGAGGGTGGATTTGGAGTTAGAGGGTGGAGTTGGAGGGTGGATTTGGTGTTGGAGGGTATATTTGGAATTTGATGGTGGAGTTGGAGAGTGGAGTTGGAGTTAGAGGGTGTATTTGGAGTTGGAGGGTGGATTTGGAGTTGGAAGGTGGATTTGGAGTTGGAGGGTAGATTTGGAGTTGGAGGGTGGATTTAGAGTTGCAGGGTGGATTTGGAGTTGGAGGGTGGATTTGGAGTTGGAGGGTGGATTTGGAGTTGGAGGGTGGAGTTGGAGGGTAGAGTTGGAGGGTGGATTTGGAGTTAGAGGGTGGATTTGGAGTTGGAGGGTGGACTTGAAGTTGGAGGGTGGATTTGGAGTTGGAGTGTGGATTTGGAGTTCGAGGGTGGATTTGGAGGGTGGAGTTGGAGGGTGGATTTGGAGTTGGAGGGAGGATTTGGAGTTGGAGGGTCGAGTTGGAGGGTTGAGTTGGAGTTGGAGGGTGTATTTGGAATTGTAGGGTTGAGTTAGAGTATTAGGATGGATTTGGAGTTGGAGGGTGGATTTGGAGTTGGAGGGTTGAGTAGGAGGGTGGATGTGGAGTTGGAGGGTGGATTTGGAGTTGGAGGGTAGAGTTGGAAGTTGGAGGGTGGATTTGGAGTTGGAGGGTGGATTTGGAGATGGAGGGTTTATTTGGAGTTAGAGGGTGGAGTTGGAGGGTGGATTTGGAGTTGGAGGGTGGATTTGGTCTTGGAGGGTATATTTGGAGTTGGAGGGTGGATTTGGTGTTGGAGGGTATATTTGGAATTGGAGGGTGGAGTTGGAGAGTGGAGTTGGAGTTAGAGGGTGTATTCGGAGTTGGAGGGTGGATTTGGAGTTGGAAGGTGGATTTGGAGTTGGAGGGTAGATTTGGAGTTTGAGGGTGGATTTAGAGTTGCAGGGTGGATTTGGAGTTGGAAGGTGCATTTGGAGTTGGAGGGTGGATTTGGAGTTGGAGGGTGGATTTGGAGTTGGAGGGTAGATTTGGAGTTGGAGGGTGGAGTTGGAGTTGGTAGGTGGAGTTGGAGTTAGAGGGTGGATTTGGAGTTGGAGGGTGGATTTGGAGTTGGAGGCTGGAGTTGGAGTTGGAGGGTGAAGTTGGAGGGTGGAGTTGGAGGGTGGATTTGGAGTTGGAGTTGGAGATTGGATTTGGAGTTGGAGGGTGGATTTGGAGTTGGAGGGTAGATCTGGGGTTGGAGGGTGGAGTTGGAGGGTAGATTTGGAGTTGGAGGGTAGATTTGGAGTTGGAGGGTGGAGTAGGAGTTGGAGGCTAGAGTTGGAGTGTGGAGATGGAGTTGGAGGGTGGAGTTGGAGGGTGGATTTGGAGTTGGAGGGTAAAGTTGGAGGGTGGAGTTGGAGGTTGGAGTTGGAGGGTGGATTTGGAGTTGGAGGGTGGATTTAGAGTTGGAGGGTGGATTTGGAGTTGGAGGGTAGATTTGGAGGGTGGAGTTGGAGGGTAAAGTTGGAGGGTGGATTTGGAGTTGGAGGGTGGATATGGAGTTGGAGGGTGGAGTTAGAGTTGGAGGGTGGATTTGGAGTTGGAGGTTGGAGTTAGAGTTGGAGGGGGGATTTGTAGTTGGAGGGTGGATTTGGAGTTGGAGGGTGGATTTGGAGTTGGAAGGTGGATTTGGAGTTGGAGGGTGGATTTGAAGTTGCATGGTGATTTTGGGGTTGGAGGGTGGATTTGGGGTTGGAGGGTATAGTTGGAGTTGGAGGTTGGAGTTGGAGGGTGGATTTGGAGTTGGAGGGTGGATTTGAAGTTGGAGGGTAGATTTGGAGTTGGAGGGTGGAGTTGGAGGGTGGATTTGGAGTTGGAGGGTATAGTTGGAGTTGGAGGTTGGAGTTGGAGGGTGGATTTGGAGTTGGAGGGTGGATTTGAAGTTGGAGGGTAGATTTGGAGTTGGAGGGTGGAGTTGGAGGGTAGATTTGGAGGGTGGATTTGGAGTTGGACGGTGGATTTAGAGTAGGAGGGTGGAGTTGGGGGGTGGATTTGGATTTGAAGGGAGGATTTGGAGGGTGAAGTTGGAGGATGGAGTTGGAGGGCGGAGTTAGAGGGTGGAGTTAGAGGGTTGAGTTGGAGGGTGGAGTTGGAGGGTGGAGTTGGATTGTGGATTTGGAGTTGGAGGGTGGATTTTGAGTTGGAGGGTGGATCTGAATTAGGAGGGTGGAGTTGGAGGGTGGATTTTGAGTTGGAGGGTGGAGTAAGAGTTGGGGGTAGATTTGGAGTTAGAGGGTGGATTTGGAGTTGGAGGGTAGAGTTGGAGTTGGAGGGTGGAGTTGGAGGGTAGAGTTGGAGGGGGGAGTTGGAGGTTGGAGTTGGAGGGTAGATTTGGAGTTTGTTAGATTGAGCGATCTCAGGGGAGGGCAGGAAGTGTACCTAACCACCCTGTGACCGACCTCTTCCAGAAATTCAGCCGAGCACTAGTGGGAGACCCTTCTGGGGGAGAGTCTTGTATCTAAGATCGTACGCGCTGAGCTAGCACCACTTGACAAAGAGACACCACACAGTAAGTTCTGAAGAACGTATTCTTTATCTAGCAAGATATCTGGATCTTTATGATCTGCAAGGTTCATATTTACAAGTAGAACAAGGGCTCATAGAGTCTCAGCAAGGGTAGGGGTAGCGGGACAGTCTTAAGGTTCAGAGTCAATGTAGGTGCGTATCCGGCACACAGCTCTCAATCCTCGAGCCGGGGGATACGGTACGATCTTGGGTCCACCCGGACCAGAACAGTTGATGAGTCGTGACCACGTCAGCTGGGCTCAGATGGATCAGGCAGAAGTCTGTCTCTGCCAAGTGGGAGCCGCGACATCGTAAGCAGGGCTCAGGTGTTCTTAAAGTTGCAAGGGAGCCGTGACCACATCAGCAGGGCTCAGATGGTTCAGGCCGAAGTCTGTCTCTGCCAGTTGGGAGCCACGACGATGCCAGCAGTGCCCACCAAGGTTCCAAGGTCCGAATAGTTTCTTCTTCGATGTTATGTCGAGCCGCGACCACTTCAGCAGGGTGAATTTGGAGTTGGAGGGTGGAGTTGCAGGGTGGATTTGGAGTTGGAGGGTAGATTTGGAGTTGGAGGGGAGATTTGGAGTTGGAGGGTGGAGTTGGAGGGTGGAGTTGGAGTTGGAGGGTCGAATTGGAGGGTGGAGTTGGAGGGTGGATTTGGAGTTGAAGGGTGGATTTGGAATTGGAGGGTGGGGTTGGAATTGGAGGGTGGAGTTGAAGTTGGAGGTTGGAGTTGGAAAGTGGATTTGGAGTTGGAGGGCGGATTTGGAGTTGGAGGGTGGATTTGCAGTTGGAGGGTAGATTCAGAGTTGGAGGGTGGATTTGGAGGTTAGAGTTGGAGGGTGGAGTTGTAGGGTGGATTTTGAGGGTAGAGTTGGAGGGTGGATTTGGAGTTGGAGGGTGGATTTGGAATTGGAGGGTGGGGTTAGAGTTGAAGGGTGGATTTTGAGTTGGAGGGCGGATTTGGAGTTGGAGGGTGGAGTTGGAGGGTAGAATTGGAGGGTGGAGTTGGAGGGTGGATTTGGAGTTGGAGGGTGGATTTGGAATTGGCAGGTGGGGTTGGAGGGTGGAGTTGAAGTTTGAGGTTAGAGTTGGAGGGTGGATTTGGAGTTGGAGGGTGGATTTGGAGTTGGAGGGTGGATTTGGAGTTGGAGGGTGGATTCGGAGTTGGAGGGTGGATTTGGAGGGTAGAGTTGGAGGGTGGAGTTGGAGGGTGGATTTGGAGGGTGGAGTTTGAGGGTGGAGTTTGAGGGCGGAGTTGGAGGGTGGAGTTGGAGGGTGGAGTTGGAGTTGGAGGGGGAATTTGGAGTTGGGGGTTGGATTTGGAGTTGGAGGGTGAATTTGGAGTTGGAGGGTGGAGTTGTAGGGTGGATCTGGAGTTGGAGGGTGGATTTGGAGTTTTAGGGGGGATTTGGAGTTGGAGGGTGGAGTTGGAGGGTGGATTTGGAGTTGAAGGGTGGTTTCAGAGTTGGAGGGTGGATTTGGAGTTAGAGGGTGGAGGCTGGGGTTGGAGGGTGGATTTGGAGGGTGAATGAGTTGGAGGGTGGATTCGGAGTTGAAGGGTGGATTTGGAGTTGGAGGGTGGATTTGGAGATGGAGGGTGGATTTGGAGTTGGAGGGATTTTCAGTTCTCAGTAATCTAGAATCAAAAGAGAGATGTTATTAAGCAAATAAATGAAATGTTATTTTTTAAAACAAACAAAATACATTTTAATTAAATTGCTTTCCTGTAACTGCTGCTAACAAACCCTGCTTTGTAACACATAAAATCATGCATCCCACTGTTTTCAGTCGACCCTATCCAAAAACCAGGAGATGAGCCGAATTTGCCTTTATCTCCCGGGGCAGATGGTTAAACAGCAGAAAGATCCAGGCACATTTTTGATGTCTGGTCAACCTAGGCAATGGCACATTTTGGAATGATTGTGTATTAGTCACAGTAAAGAAGCTAGTACTAGTAATGCATCCCCAGTCGGCCTTCCTGGCCAGTCAGATTGTTTCTTGATACACAATTGCAGTAAAGCTGACTAAGCTGGTAAAGTAAGCAGAGTAGATAAACAATCTTTTTTTGTCAGGGTGGCCAGGGAGTCGGTGCTTTAAATGTGCTAAACACTTGTAGTGGGACACCCTGCCGATCTAGTGACTCTGGATTGGTTTTCTGGCAGGCTTTTTGGCAGATTTCCGGCAGGTACTGCTTGTTAAAGGCCACTGCAGTTCATATACCAGCTTTGATTGTGCCAGTCTCAACTCTAAACTGCTTCCAAACTAGTCCTGAACTGCTCCCGGCTCAAAGATGCGCAACTCAGGCATTGGATTGGTCAACCCTGCTGCCTGTCACTATGGTCTGCAATGCCGCAATGATCTGCAGCACTGCAGTGTTGCAATATATGTTGGCAGCTTTAGCAGCCGCTTGCAGTCATGTTGAATAACAGCACAGCTGTAACTTCTCGGCTGTGTATTTTCACAGAGGAAGAGGCACAATGTGTTGCATCACCAACAATGAGACAGTAGCTAGGCTACAGCTTTAACATATTAATTGATCTCATCAAAGCCTATGACTGGGGAATATTAAAGTTTAGATTTACTGTAATGGTATCAAACCAACAAGAAATCACACTTAAGCATTGAATTGTGAACTCAATGTTTTGCTTTTTTAAATAACTATATTTCTATCACTGGACAGAATAAAATGACAATATAACTGCCATCCTTTTAATAGGATCTTTGATAGACCCCAGCATAGTTACAACATGCTTCAAGCCTTGCTTCCATCAGCACTTCTGGTGGTCACAACCCATCGGTTACACCTCCATGTTCTCCACCTCATTCCTACAATTCCCAACTGAGCCCATCTCCACCCAGCACAATCACAGCTCAAGAACATAGGGAAACACACTGAAGAAATAACACGTACCACGGCTGGGGTAGAAGTTGTAAATTGGTGGCTGGCAGAAGAAGCGCCTAAAAACAAGAAATGATAGATTAATAGGAGAAGAAAGAATGACCAATATCTTATCTTATCCCATCCGGTATTTATTACCTTATCTAATTTGTTAGGGTATTAACTATCTTATCTTGTTATGGTATTTATTATCTAATCTGTTAGCAGATTTTGTTTGTTATAGTATCTTTTATGGTATCTGTAATGATATCACTACTCTTACCACTCACATCTCATCCTTTATCTCGTACCTCTTATATCTCATTATTTGTTTATCACACTATTAGCTCGGATATGGCTTCCACTTAGCTCCCCTTTCTTGTCATTTTTGTTTCTCAACTCGCATGTTTTTTCTTTTATCTCTTGTTTTTAGCTTGCATCTCTTACATCTCTTATGTCTCTTAATGCATATCCTTTATGCCTCATCTCATTTCTGCTGCATCATATCTCTCATTCATATTTTGATTAATTTCTTTTTGTTCAGTTCTGGTCTGATCTAGTACAAAACACATCAGGTTTTGCTAATGCTCGTAAGTGCTGCCCTGCAACATCCTCTCCCACTGCACCCAAACAAAACTGGTCTTCATTAGTCCCTGATATTTATGCATTATTTATCACACACCCTTCTGTTTAACGATGCTCCCATGGTACTTGAAACCTCATCAGAGAACAGTCCTATTGGAAGCATGTATATCTCTTTCAAAATAAGACAAATCTACCCTGCAGAATCTGTTGCCGTTGCAGTAGTAAATCTAAGAGACATCGGCGCCAAAACACCCTGGTAATGCCCCAGTACTTGATCCTGTCCTGTTTCATCAATCAGGACACAGTTCTACTAATGGACCTCAGTCCTGACCTGCAGAGTCCCTTCCCATTGCAACAGTCAGGCCTTGTTAGGCCAGCGCTGCCAAAACCACTGATAATCTCCTGACTACAGCTGTACTTCTAATAATCTCCTGACTTCAGATTTTTTTTAATAATCTCCTGACTGAAGCTGTTTTTCTAATAATCTCCTAACTGCAGCTGTTTTTCTAATAATCTCATAACTGCAGCTTTCTTTCTAATAATCTCCTGACTGCAGCAATCTTTCTAATAATATCCTTACTGCAGCTGTTTTTCTAATAATCTCCTGACTGCAGCTATCTTTCTAATAATCTCCTGACTGCAGCTGTTTTTCTAATAATCTTCTGACCGAAGCTGTTTTTCTAATAATCTCCTAACTGCAGCTATCTTTCTAATAATCTCCTAACTGCAGCAATCGTTCTAATAATCTCCTGACTGCAGGCGTCTTTCTAATAATCTCCTGACTGCAGCTATCTTTCAAATAATCTCCTGACGGCAGCAGTTGTTCGAATAATCTCCTGAATGCAGGTGTTTTTCTAAAAATCTTATGACTGTTAGTGTCTGTATAATAATCTCCTGACTGCAGCTGTCTTTCTAATAATCCCGACTGCAGCTGTCTTTCTAATAATCCCGACTGCAGCTGTATTTCTAATAGTCTCCAAACTGCAGCTGTTTTTCTAATAATCTCCTGACTGCTGCTGTTTGTCTAATAAACTACTCTGTGCAGCTGTCTTTCTAATAATCCCGACTGCAGCTGTCTTTCTAATAGTCTCCTGACTGCAGCTGTTTTTCTAATAATATCCTGACTGCTGCTGTTTGTCTAATAAACTACTCTGTGCAGCTGTCTTTCTAATAATCTCCTGACTGCAGCCGTCTTTCTAATAATCTCCTGAATGCTGGTGTTATTCTAATAATCTCTTGACTGCAGCTGTCTTTCTAATAATCTCCTGACTGCAGCTGTCTTTCTAATAATGTCCTGACTGCAGCTGTCTTTCTAATAATCTCATGACTGCAGCCTTCTTTCTAATAATCTCCTTACTGCAGGTGTCTTGCTAATATTCCCCTGACTGCAGCTGTCTTTCTAATACATCAATCGAAACGCAGCACTATTAGTACATCTCAGTCCTAACCTGCAGAGTGCCTTAAGATTGCAACATTATTTTAGTCAAGTCACTGAGGGCTATATTACTTACTACCTCCTTGTCCCTTGGAGCCTAGCATGATTGGGAACCATCGGACATCTAAGTAATGTCACCTAGAGGAGCACCATCTGCTTGCCTAGCACAGACTTATGCTCAGGTTGGAAACCTTCAGGTTGGGTAGAGATCTATTTCTTGGAACATGCAGGAGGCTCCTAGTATACTCCAAATGGTGTCCTGGAATGTGAACGGGGTGAAGTCGGAAATGACCCTTCTACATTGGATCCAATATATTGAATCCTTTGACATCTGTATTCTTCAGGAAAGCGGGAGCACATCCCCAGTTTATTCCCCAGGCTATGTAACGTTCCATCGCCCAGCATCTTTTCGTAATCTTGGTCTACTTGTGGGGGGGAGCATTAATCTGGGTTAGCATTGTGCTCCGTTGTATAATGTGCAGACTTCCATCTAGCAGCACAGATATTTTAGGTATCAAACTAAAAGGCCAGAATGGTGTCTCCCTCAATGTTTATAGTGTTTATACCAAAGGGACTAGGGGGCGTAGGAGGTCGGTCGCGATACCCTATGTCAAGGAGCTCTTGGATAATAGGCCTTCACCATGCCCCTTGACTGAAGCTGGAGATTTATTTATTTATTTATTTATTTGTTTTTAGCATTTGTTAAGCGCGAACAATTGCCCGCAGGCGTCTCGGCGCTGTACATTTTGTTTACTCTCCTGTATGGTCTCATGAAATTGTTTAGAGGTTGAATAACCAAGTTTTCAGTTTCTTCCTGAAAGACATTAGGTTTGGGCTGGAGCGTATGAATTGCGGGACTGTGTTCCATAATTTTGGGCCGGCCACTAGGAAACGTCTGTCTCCCCAGTTGACCAACCTGGTCCGCGGCACCACCAGGTCGTTCTGTTTTGCTGAATGAAGTGTCCGAGAGGGAATGTATGGGACAAGATGGTCTCTCAAAAATTGCGGCGCTTGATGATGTAGTGACTTGTAAATAATACACAATGTTTTAAATTTAATTCTGTTCCTAACAGGGAGCCAATGAAAACTTCTCAGAGTCTCAGCTATAGGCTTAAATTTAGGAGTATTTGAGAGAAGTCTGGCCGCCGCATTTTGGATTACCTGCATTTTCTTAATAACCCTAATTTGGGCATTGGCAAACAAGCCATTGCAGTAATCCAGTGCTGATAGGACAAGAGCGCTGACAAGTGTCTTGCCTACATTTGTGGGAAGGAAAGGGAGAATCTTCCTGACCAGGCGCAATTTGTAGAATGCTGTGGCGGCAGTCTGATTGGCATGTGCCATGAAATTTAGGTTGTCATCAAAGATGACGCCCAGATTTCTTACCTTAATGGCAGGTTTGGGCACAGCTCCGAAGGAAGGTGGCCACCATCCTGGGGACCAGCTGGGACTGAGATGGCCGAAAGTGACCACCTCAGTTTTATCGGAGTTTAATTTCAAACAGTTCGCTGACATCCATTGTCCAATGGCCAGCATACCTATTTTGAAACTCTCCGCTACTGTTTCCCCATCGTTTCTGACACCCAGAATCAGCTGGGTATCATCTGCATTGAGGTAAGGTTCATCCCGTGCGCTTTGATGGTCTTTGCGAGGTCCGACACATAGATATTAAATAGTGTCGGACTGAGGGATGAGCCTTGAGGTACCCCACATGGCAGTGATAGCTCAGCAGATTCAAATTGACCCAGAATAACAGCCTGGGATCTCTCTGTCAGAAAGGATGCCAGTAGATTTTTTGCTTGGCCTTGCACGCCCATTTTTTCGACACTGTTGACTAAGATCTTATGGTCAACCGTGTCGAAGGCGGCTGATAAATCTAGAAGCACCAATAGTGCCGTACCACCTTGGTCTCTGATTAGCCGGATGTCATCTGCCGCTTTAATAAGGGCTGTTTCAGTCCCATGAAACTTACGGAATCCAAATTGTGTTTCATCAAGCAGGTGGTATTGCTCGATGAATTCCGTAAGTTGATTGTTCATGGCCTTCTCTACTATTTTTGCAAGAAACAGTAGATTAGCTATAGGCCTGTAATTTTTCAGATCGGTTTTATCGAGGCCGGGTTTTTTCAGGAGAGGTTTTAATAGGGTCTTTTTTAACTGGGTAGGAAAAATACCAGTGCGAAACATTGAATTGCATATTTGAGTTATGACTGGAGTCACAATGTCCATAAGTAGGGGAAGAGTATTCAGGGGACAGGGATCTAAAGCCGATCCAGATTTGATGGTTTTGATAATGTCCTGGATTTGATCTTCAGTGACTTCAGTAAAGCAAGATAAATTGTTACTTATACGTGGAATATCCATCTTTTCGATATTTTGATTATCACCGCGATTAAATACAGAGAAAATATCGTTCACTTTGTTAAAAAAGAAGGAGGCCAGTGAATCACAGAAATTTTGTGAACATGGGGGGTTCAGACCTGGGACACATCCCGCCAGCTGCTTATTTATTTCGAAGAGCTTTTTGTTTGAATTTTTTGCAGTTTCGATTTGCTCAGTGTAATATTTTTTCTTGGTCTCTATAATCAAGAGCTTATATTGGGTTAAGAGTTCTTTATACATCTTTTTATTTTCATTGTCATAATTTTTTCTCCACTGTCTCTCTTGGTTTCTACATTGCTGTTTAAGTTTTTTAAGCTCCTCTGTATACCATGGGGCTGAAGGGGATCTTCTATTCCTAGACATCCTTTTTATTGGCACTAATTTATTGGCGGCCTGGTCCAGCCATGCTTGATATTGTTCAGTGGCAATTTCTGGGTTATTAGACAGAGTGGGTTTTGAGTTATCTAACGCGTCCTTAAAACTGGGAATGTCAATGTCTTTCCACACCTTAAACGATTCTTGTTTGGGAGCTGGTATTGTCGCGATAGGTATGTTGTTAATTTGTATCGTGGCCAGAACCAAATGATGATCGGTCTAAGTCATTGGCAGGACATCGGTTACTCGCAAATTCTCAAGATTGGTAAATATTCCATCCAGGGTGTGTCCTGCATTATGAGTAGGTCCCTTCACCAACTGAGATAGACCGAACACCTCCATTTCTGACTGCAGAGATACAGTGTCTTTATCCTCACTGCAGTCCAAATGGAAATTAAAATCTCCTAACAGTGTTATTGACTTATCAGTAACCGAGGCTTCTAGAAAAGTGGCGATTTCTTTAAGGAATCCCGAACGGATTTCTGGTCGTCTGTATAGTAATATACCTCTAAAGTTGTAGGAGGGGGACAGGTATATATCAAATTGAAAAGCCTCACATGTCGTGGACGGAATTGCTGTGGTACGAATTTTTAGGGTGTCACAAGCAATTATGGCGATCCCCCCTCCTCTCTTACCAGTTCTAACCAGTTCTATCCAGCCTGTAAGATTTAAATCCTTTTGGAACCGCTATCACGAGGTCTGGGTCTGATGCTTTGTCCAACCAGGTCTCTGTCAGGAACATTATATCGATGTTCCTGTCTGTCAGTACATCGGCCGTTTCTTGCCTATGTTAAGCCAGCGAGCGTACATTAATAAGGGCTATAGTAAACTTTTGTGTTGTCTGTTTAAGACTGTCACATCTGACTGTACCATTTAGCAGGGGGATGGACATCTGACAATGTCTGCAGTTCAATGCGGTCATGGATGATATACAGTCTGGGTTGTACCTACTACATCCTTCCATGGTTTGTGGACGGAGGTCAGTTAACATAGAGTGAGAGTATGGGAGGCGAGCACATGCTATAGAACCAGGGGGGGCGGGGCCCTAGGCCCGTGTCCGGCGCGGACGGGCGCAGACGGGCTTGCCTTTGGCGCGCCGCCGGCGCGCCCGCTGCGCCCGCCCGCTGCGCGGACGGAATGGCCTCGACATTTTATACTCTGTAGAGGAGGGTGGGAGGCATCCTGCCACTGGACCGCCAACCCTTCCTCCCTCCAAGATGGCGCCTTTCCCCGCGATGTTAGCCCCTATTCAGCCACGCCGGGAGGAGAAAGGTGAGCGGAGTGTGCCTCGGTGCAACGTAGTCTTGCACACGAGAGCGCGGTAATACAGTGCTAATTAAAATCGTCCCTGTTAAAATATTTACAAGTTCGTCGGACGCCACTCTTCTGTCTCAGCCCCGCTTTAAATTGACCACGGTGGGGGGCCGTGCTTTCTCCAACACGATCCCAGCATTATGGAACAAATTGGATCCAGAGCTCAGGAAGGAGAGTAACTTACTTTCCTTCAGGAAAAAACTAAAAACCGTACTATTTAAACAAGCATGGAGCAGACTTTAGGTGTACAGCTGGTTTCAAGTGAATATAACATCTATCACGTAAATCTGGTCAGACTGCGCTTAGAGACCCCTGTGGTTATAACGCGCCATACAAATTAAATAAATAAATAAAATAAATAAATAAATAAAAGTTACCGCTTCTGTCACCAACAAAGAAAAGAAAGTAGAACCCCCGGTTTTCCGCCTCATGGTAGAGTAATCTAGTACACGGTGTTATGGGCAGACCTGTTTAAATATCCTGGAGGGCGGGAGGCGTCCTGCCACTGGACCGCCAACCCTTCCTCCCTCCAAGATGGCGCCTTTCCCCGCGATGTTAGCCCCTATTCGGCCACGCCGGGAGGAGAAAGGTGAGCGGAGTGTGCCTCGGTGCAACGTAGTCTTGCACACGAGAGCGCGGTAATACAGTGCTAATTAAAATCGTCCCTGGTAAAATATTTACAATATGTAAAAAGTTACCGCTTCTGTCACCAACAAAGAAAAGAAAGTAGAACCCCCGGCTTTCCGCCTCAGGGGAGAGTAATCTAGTACACGGTGTTATGGGCAGACCTGTTTAAATATCCTGGAGGGCGGGAGGCGCCCTGCCACTGGACCGCCAACCCTTCCTCCCTCCAAGATGGCGCCTTTCCCCGCGATGTTAGCCCCTATTCGGCCACGCCGGGAGGAGAAAGGTGAGTGTTACTTTTGAACCAATGGAGTGGGAGAATGTTTGTCGAATGAGGAAAGAGGATGATCTGTGGCAAAGTCCCAATCTTGACCTGCCTCAAATAAAAAAAGGTCCCAAGTGGCACTCCAGCTAATGCCTTTTCCCTGGAGTTTGGACTAAGGGATGCCGAAGGCAGGACTATTAGGAATAAATTGGGAGCAAATACATTTAATAGGACAAATAGCATAAATTGTATATACTATTTTCTGGTAGACCTATGGTTATGGACCAGGGTGATTGACATGGCATTTGGTTCTAACGCCAACAGCGATCATAATCCCCTGGTTTTTACTTTGGTGTCACACTGTGGGGACCCGCCTAGTTGCACTAGATCTGATCTAACAGCAAGGGAGCTATTTACAACAAATGATAACCAGTGCCTTAAGTGGCGACAGGTGATTCAGGACAAAGACAAGCTAGAATTAATTAAACAATATTTACTGGCTTGTACTGCAGAGATCTCATGCTTAACCATTCAACCTGGAGGCCTGGAGGAGATCCCAGCTTGCCACACTTGTTTTTAGAGCAGTTGGCTGCACATTTTATTGACCCTTTACACTCTGCTAAATTGGGGCCAAAGCTAAGATCTCAGTTTGCATGGTACAATCAGGAGTATAGTTGTCTTAGACAGCAACTGTCCATGGTGATTAGATTTAAGAACTTGGTCCTAGTGTGAGACAGAAGAAGGACTTATAGGTTCAGATAGGAACGAAAAGAGAGTGGGACGACAATAGGAGGAGGTTAATTCAGCAGGCCTGCGGCAGTGAAGATTCACAGAAGTTCTGGTTCTTAGTTACCAGGAGGGATGGCAATAGGCCACCACCAACGGCCAATAATATTTCTATTTCCGCATTGTATGACCACTTTAACCACTTATAATCAGGGTCATGTGTGCTAGGTACACAAGTATCTGCCCCAGATTTTGCTTATGCTACTGTTAAGGATTTCTTCTTTAAAAGAGAAATCAGGACCTGCTTTGATTCAATTACTAAGGCAAAAGCCACTGGACCTGTTGGCATTCCTGGCAATGTATTTCTATATGATAAAGAGAATTGGAAAAGTTAGATTTGTTATTTATCCAAAGCACTAGCAAAGGTGGCCCAAATACCTAAAACTTTGGAATGGAGCAGAGGTGATTCCTATATTTAGGAAAGGTGCTTGGTCTTCCACCTGCAGAAATAGACCCATCACTGTTATAGACTGTGTCCAAAAGGTGTTCTCCCTGCAAATACACACCCATCACTCTTATAGACTGTGTCCAAAAGGTGGTGTCCCGAGCACTTCTTGCGAAGATACAGGACTGGATCACTGAAAATAACATCTTCACCCCCTTCCAAGCTGGCTTCAGACAAAAGATAGGCACCATTGATCAGGTGTTTTGTTTTCTTCGGTCTTGAAAGACTGTGCTTATTGGCCAGGGAAGCCTCTATGTAGATTTTATTGACTTCTAGACTGCTTTCACTCTTGTGCCAAGGAATAAGCTAGGGCAAGTCCTAAAGGACATGGGGATTTTCCTCGAGGTTTTATCTCTTGTCATCCGCCATCTTGAAGCTAATTTTGCCAGGGTACGCTGGGGTGGCCAAGGCTAGCTTAGTAACCCAATTAATGCTGGCAAGGGTGTACGTCAGGGCTGTGTTCTGGCACCCACAGTCTTTTTGCTCTTTGGGAATGGTGTTGTCCGGTATCTTTCTCAAATTCCAGCAGATGCCCCTACTCTGTGGTGGTGGGGGGGCAGGGTAGTTGTGAAATTAATGTTTGCTGATGATCATTATTAGTTTCCAAAACACTAGGATTAGAGGCCAATACATGAAAGACAAAGCTTTTATTGCTTAATCTTCACAAATCAGAGATAAATTATTATTGGGAGGTGTTCCTTTGGAAAGGGTTAGTACCATTGATTATCTAGGTGTTACACTTACAGACAATATGTCCTGGAAGCCCCGCTGGACTAAGATGTCTCTCAGACACCGCCAGTCATATTAGGATGCCCAAAAGAAATGCTTTTCCACGGCGGGTTCTCCGCCATGGAAAAGCATATGGAGCTTCACTGCGGGGGCCCGTTGCGGGCCCCCTGGGTGAAGGGGGGTGGGGGGTGCACATGGGGGGTACCTACGGTACCGCCCTGCATTTGTATGCAGTAATCCGCAGGCATTGCTAGGAGGAAGATTTGTAAGCTTGGAAAGATCCACGCCCTCCGTCGTATGAGAATTGACTGAGGGCTGTACTGGGCATGGCACGTTTGGACTTGGGTATTTGGGTTGACGACGGCTGTTCCTGGTTTGGGCCAGAGAAATTAGACTAACCCGAAACCCCTAAGTCCAATGATTACACCTAAGCTTTATCCAAAGAAGCTGGCCTGGTTAGGCTTACAGCCAATGCAATTGCAGAAGCCGGGGCGCCCCGGTCGGATTGATGGCTTCTCGCGACTATTTGCAGTCGCTCTATGGTGAGATGAGGAAATAAACAAACAAAAAAAACACCTTCCTCCAGACAAACACACAATCTTATCGGGCTTCCACCGGCCTCCAGGGGTCTCTATCCATTAGTCCCCTCCTCCCCATCCCACCCATCCTTCAGAGCTTGCAGTGCCATTTCCCAGAATCCCTTCCCTTTGGGGACACCCAGTCGCCTTCCGCTATACTTTCCCTGACCTCACTTGCTCCTCCCCTTTCATACCCATTCAGAGCGTGCAGCTTCCTGTTCGGCACACTCAGTCCCCACCCGCCCTACTTTCCCCCGACTTCACTAGCTCTCTCCAGCTCCATGATCCCTGGGACCTAGCCTTCCAATCCCTTCCACACACATCACTGGAAGGCTGCCTGAGCGAGATAGCACTCTGCCTACAACAACTCAAGACAGAGGTTCGTAGTCTACTACATATCACTGAGACTTTGCCTGATAACTCCAGATCAAGCTGTGCTACCACAAAAAAATCACCATCTCCGCTCGTGCCCTGATTGCGGGTGTTCCGGGCTCCATCCCCCCTGACGCTCGAAGGTCCCTGTCTCATGTCTCCCACATACCTCATAGGTTGCCCCCCACTCCCTAATGACCCAGCTCACCCCTCCAGATGTACAGCCTCCCTTTCCAATACGGATATCCATTCTCTCCTACATTCTTATGTTCCATCACATCCCCCCACCATAGCAAACTTGCAACAAATTGAATCCATCCCACGGATCCCTTCAGGGAACCTAGGCCTAACACCAGAACCTTAAATAGGAACAACCTCACGCGAGTCACCACCATGCTATCCGCTCCAACAGATGCCATCATTAGTCTCAAATGTATGCTCCTAAATTGTAGTTCGGCAGCTAAATACGCTGCAGACATTGCCGACCTCACCCTGGCGCAGGATCTTGACCTTGTAAGGTTGACGGAAACCTGGCTAAATGACTCAGCTGCCCCCTTCCTAGACCTTTTAATACCTCCCAACTATGCTATCATTAGGCTGGACCGATCCTGTGGGCAAGGTGGAGGCAACGCTGATTTACATCGGAGCAATCTTACAATGAAGGTACTACAGACTGACATACTTCTGTCCTGTGAATACCTATGCATTGAAGTGACTGGTGGCAACAATCCCTCCTGCAAACTGCACACGTTTTACCATCCCCCTAGCGACAGACGTACCTCCACAGAACAGACCATGGACAATATTTCAGCCAATGTAGACTTCCATGGCACTCAGATCTTCCTGGGAGATTTCATCCTCCATTGGAATGATGTAAATGACGTGGTGGTCAATAGCCCTAAATCCTTCCTTCTTGACCTCAACCTAATCCAAATCTGTGACAGCCCTACTCATATTAAAGGAGCTTCTTTAGATCTTGTCATTGGTAAGCCCAACTCCATCCTCCTTGATTCGATCCTCCCATGTGATTGGACAAACCACTATTGCATCACCTTCCGTATCCTGGAATTGGTAAGATCAAGTAAAGCCCAGCCCAAGAACCCAAAACAGTTGAAAAGGTGCCTAAGGAACATCAACCCTCATGATCTGACGGCTCTATGTGATAACATCCTGCCCACCACCTAACATGCTGGATGTCCAAGACCTTACGGCCCACTATAATCACGCAATTCTGAACATACTAGACTCCGTCGCACCACTACAGCTTAAAAGAATCTCCTCTAAACTCTCCAAACCATGGTTTAGAAACTTAAGACCTGCTGAAAGTCTAAGGCGGTCCTATCCCTCCCTTGAGCATATTTACCACCTAAGGTCCCTGAGAAGCATATATAACAAAAGCAACATATGCTCGAAGGCCAGCTTTATCAGATCTCAGCTGGACCAAGCAAAAAAACGTCCCAAAAAATTGTTCGAACTCATCAAGTCCCAAGCCAATAGTCATCCGAACGCCGCACCTCTGGGTCAAGGGACATTGCCTAATAGCAAAGACTTCCCAGATTTATTCACAGATAAGACCAGTAAGATTGAAACTGAATTATGATTAGGGCTCCCGGTTTTCCGTTTAAACGGATTTTTACATATAAATACAGACGGAAAACAAGTTTTCCTTTGTCTGTATTTATATTTAAAAATGGCAAAATACGAGTAAATCTTGCAGAGCTGCCGTGGTTCAGAGTTGCCGTGCCACGCCCCTGTTTTGATACTGGAAATTCCTTTTAGTGACGTGCTGTGGTGTGAACCTATTGGCTCAGGGTCTGTGACCCTGAGCTAATCCTGATCGTAGCGTCACTGTGTGGGCGTGCTAACACCTCCATCCCCGCCTTGGGAATTTCTGCCCTTTATTTTGGGGGCTCACCTGGCTGTTTTTAGGTTTCGACCTGGCAAGGGGCACGAAGTGCCCCTCCCAGATCGAAAACTTTTGTTTTCAGTAGGGATGTTTGAACCGCCTCTGTTCCAATTGGCTAGCTCCATAAATGGAGGCTAGCCATTGGGAGACAGAGGCTGTCAATCACGCTTTCTCAGGGAAAACGCGATTCGGGGGCGTTTCTCTGGCTTTTTTTAAGCCCCGCCCTTTGTCCCGGGCCGCGCTGTGATTGGCTGCTGGCCCGCGACACCCCCGTGACGTCATTCCCCGGGCCGCGCTGTGATTGGCTGGCCGGCCCGGGACCTGACTTGTTCTGATTACTGGTTTAGATCTTTTTCTCTTGCATACTATATACACGTGGTTAATATTATGCTATGACATCTACATTTGGTATCATTGGTTCTTTGTCTCTTTAGAAAAATCAATAAAGAAATGTAATACAGAAAAGGAAAGAAAACATATTTGGGGGAACTCTTCTAAGAATGTCTTTAAACTAAAACAGACATTTTCACGATAGTCTTAAACAGCGTTTCCACTCCGCTACTGTAAAAGTTAGCATGAGAGACTACAGTTCCCGTCATGCCTCATGAGCCTCTGTCAGCCGCCTGCATCGAGGCGCACGTGCAGGTTCTCAGTTTCTGCCCGTGGGCGGAGGATTACGCGCTTAGCCTCACCCACTAAGGCACGTGCTTTTCCTTGCTCCATTTGCAGGTTGTATATCCCGATGCGCCTGCGCAGGGTTCGGTATAGTGCTTGGAGGGGCAGAGGGGAACTCTAGAAAGCGGAATGAACATGGTGGCAGCTGGGCTGATGCGGGGTCTGCGGACTGGATGGGGTCACGTGCGTGGCTCTGTTGTTAGAAGGAGGTGAGCCCTCAAGTGGGTCAGGGGATCGCGGGGACTAGTTTGTGGATGAGTGTTTGTGGGAGTGGGGTTACAATGAGGTTGAATCGATGTCTTGAATGGAGGGGTGCTTGCTGTGGGCTGGGTGGGTGTTTGGGATAATCTGACGTAGAGATCGATGAGGCAGACCTGAAAGCATCCAGTGGTTTGGTAAGGGTTAATGGGGCATTGGAGTGGAAGGTGACGGACAGGAGAGCCTGGTAAGGGGCAGAGTGAGGTGCGAAGGTTTTTTTATTTTTATTTATTTATTTTATGCGTTTTTATATAGCGCGGACTTTACCCAAAGGTGTCCGAGCGCTTCACAATAGGAACAGCAATGATATACACGAGGAGAAAATGACAAGTGAACACATTACAAAAGCAAACGTTGTTACATGAGGCAAAAGTGACAATTGTGAGCAAACAAAATACAAGAAGTCGCAAACGGTACATTACAGGACGAAAAAGTGATATGTGTGCAAAGTTACTAAAGGGTTAAGGGAGAGAACAGAGTGACGTCAGCTGGGAGAGGTTACGGATGGGGGAAGATGGGTAGCAGAAGATTTCAATTCGAGGACATCGGGAGGCTTTGATGGTAGAGTAACGGAGAGTACTGGGAGAGCACAGGCAGCGGGCTTTTGAACCCGGAGGAATAGCGGGTGCTATTTTGCCATGGACTTCGGTGTAAAGAAAGCTCGAAGGAGAAACAAGAGGACCGTGCAGGAGGTGAGCGCTTCATGTTTTGTTTTATGGTGCGTAGTGGGCAATAACTGTCATCTATTGGGCGTGCTGGCCTACTCACGCAACTGTAACGGTATGTACGCTGAAGGGAGGCAGCATCAGATCGATAAGCCAAAGCTGTCCTTCCTCTATCTCAGTGTGCAAGCCTTTGTTTGTCCATAGGAATCTCGCCAAGCATACTTTCGTGGCGTTTCATATCCGAACATGCCAGTACAGCATGTCCATGCGCACCGGGACGTGGCGAGCGATTGTAACCACTCCAGTCAGGTTTGCACCCGTGTGTAACTGACCCGGTGCTGCCGGAGGGAGCTGGTTGGCGCTCCTTCACTTCACGGAGCAGAGATGGATACGGTGCTCACGTCACCATCAGTGTTGCGAGGTCGGCCAGTGCTCCGATGACCTTAGGGGGGCGAGTTCAGGGTCGCACCTGAGCAGCCCAACCTGTGGTCGATGGACGAGAAGCAAATATCCCTGTGCAGGAGAGGAGAAAGGTGTAGTTTCGTTGCTTGCTGCCTTTCTCACTTCAGCCTTCCTGTGTTTGGAATTCTCGCTGGTGTTTCCTGTTTTAAGATCCGGCCAAGACGTAAACACGTGTGTCTGAGCTGACCAGGGAGTCATAAATCAGAACCAGTTGTCATATTTTGGATGCAGAATGTGAAGGTCTCAGCACGTCTTCCATCAGCTAGATTAAACAATTTATTTTTGAGTAGCGCCTCCGACTTTTTAAGGAGTGGGCACGATGGTCAATTGCGCCCCTCTCCTTACTGGTTTTTTCCCGACATAGTCGTTATTTTTTAACCACCTCTGTCTATTTATCTACTTTCCTTTCTCCCTGCCTTCCTATAATCATACTCTCTATAACACGTATTATTTTAAGGATTTCTCGGGCCTCCGCAAAGACACATTTCATTTGTTTATGTACGACCCCGTTTTGGGAAATGTACCATATAGTTTTGTTGCAAACCGGGGGCCTCAAAATATGTATTGCCCTGACCCTCAAAATCCTTAAGATGGCACTGAGCCTGGTAAGTAATACGTAGAAGTCGTAACTTAAAAATGAACCGGTTATGGGTTCCTTGCACCAGTCCCACCATTATTAATATTCTTATTATGTTTTAACATTCTGATGCTTTAGCTCGCATTAAAATAATCCTTACAAACAAAGGCTGCAGCTGTTTTCCTCTTTGAAGTTCATAAAATGACATCTGTGAAGCAGGACCCCTTTCTGAAGTTTGATTGTGATATGATGAGAACATGGGATTTGTCCATTGCACTGTAAACAATATGTGGGAATTTCCCATTTATTAGTACATGTGTCCCAAACAACATTCTAATGGCCACATGGATTTTGAATAGTGTAGCGTACAGATGTATTATGGCCTTATTGTACCAAATCGTCTCTGCTTTAGAAATCCGAAACCGTTATCAGTCTCCTGGCTTCATATCAGGTCCGTGTATTAGCGGATTGTGGGATTGTAGCACACGGTCACACGCGCATCAATGGTGGGCGCAACAATGTGTCGGGAGATACCAGGTTTGAGTAGAAAATGTCTGTTCGCGGTACACGTTCTGTATGAACCAGGCTCCCGCTAGTATCTTGCGAGTCTTTTTAACGCAGATGCGTTCTCAGTTAAACAAGTGATTCAAGAAGCTGGCTATTTACATTTCAGTTTGAAAGTAACATTTTGTGACATTTTCATGGAATTTCGAAATAAAATAAAACAAGCATTTACAGTGCAACGGTTTCGCCTTTGGAAAAGTTTGAGCTATTGGCATTGTAAATGACAAAATTTGTATTTATGTGTTGGTTTTGAAAACAGATAAATAAATGGCATTGTCATTTACATTGCCAATAGCTCTAACTTTTCCAAAGGCGAAACCGTTGCATTGTAAATGCTTGTTTCTTTTGCCTGCACTACGGAATAGTGACGTTTGAAGACGCCTTCCTGTTCAGCATCTCCAGGGATCCAGAACTCCACTGCTCGGATTAGCTCTGCGCCAGCCGCTCCCACCTCTCTCTGTCCCTCTGCAGCCTGCCCTCCCTCCCCCACCCCACGTATGGAGGCAGCACCAGGTGTTCGCTCCCACCCCCCACCCCCGTCTTGTGGTCTTGTTTTCATTTCTATGGTGATACGTGTGCCTTACGGTAGAGTGACTTTTTGGGAATAGCTGTTTTAATAGGCAGCTATTGAAAATTATGTCCTAAATGAGAGACTTGCTGCCAGCCCCTGGCTTCTCTATGCCTAAACTCTGCGCCTCCCACCCTCCGGCATAAAGGCTATCGAGTACCAGTAAAAAGCAGAGTGTTACTAAATCCTTTCGTGACAATGCTCCTAATGCCCTTCATGTATTTTCCGTAAATATTATTTGCTCACCAGCCCTCAGACTTGTGACAAACCCCCACCCACCTCCGCACTAGTGATTGAACGTGAATTAAACAATTGATTGTGTGCACTGCAGCATGCATTCAAAACATTCTGTTACTGCCTGCATAAGCCTCACTGCACAGGAAAGCTCTGAGGAGCGCAGCAACTCAGTGTTTCAAATGAAACATTTGTAATTTTTAGTAGAGTTGGAAATGGTAGCTTGGCCCCAAACACATCTGTGTCCAATAACCCCCATTGGCTGCTTATCCGCAGATGCAGAACATGATGCATCTCTCTGTCCCTCTGCAGCCTCGGGCTCCTGCCCTACCTCCCCACCCCAAGTAAGAAGGCAGCACCAAGTGTTCGCTCCCCCCGTCTTGTGGACTCGTTTTCATTTTATTTTTATTGTGATCGGTGTCCTAACTGTAGAGTGACTGGAATGCCCTCTAATGCCTTCATTCATTTTTTGGGGGTTAGCTGTTTTAATAGGCAGCTATTGAAAATGTCTTCAGTACATTTTTGTGCCATGCTGGTCACTGTGTGCCATGCTCTCCTAAATGAGAGACTTGCTGCCAGCCCCAGGCTTCTCTATGCCTAAACTCTGCGCCTCCCATAATCGCCTCTGGCATAATCCCCACTGTCCTGAAAAGGTTTCCAAGTACCTGTGAAAAGCAGTGTGTTACTAAATCCTTTCGTGACAATGCTCCTAATGTCCTTCATGTATTTTCTGTAAATTTGCCGAAACTCCGCAAACTCCGCGAACGGAGCGTAGTTCTTTGCCCAGGGTTACTGTAAATACGATTTGCTCACCAGCCCTCAGACTTGTGACAAACCCCCACCCACTTCCGCGCTAGTGATTAAACGTGAATTAACAATGTGATTGCATACATTTTATTCATTCTTTGTTATGCCTTGAGTTTGGTGATTCGATCCATGATAGTCTGTGCTGCTGCTGCCCCAGAAGTACCTTTCCTCTGTTCTGGGAGCTGTCTCTGCTGCAACTCCCCCCTACGCATGCTGTGGCCCCCAGTCAAGGCATCACAAGTTCTCTATAGTTACATAATCAGGAGAATATTCAATGTACTACTTTTATATTGTGTGACAAACGTATATCTGTTGCGTATTTATTGGAGAATTCAATTTTTATTTTTAAATGCTTTACAACTGAAATGATATTATTCGAACCTGTGACCACCAGATTACCCTCTCTGCCAAATTTGAAGCTAATTTTGAATATGTCTTAAAACGTGTGCTTAGCTACAGCTCTCATTTAAATTCGTTTTCATAGTTTGGTCATGGTGTCCTTTTGCATAATTTCTTATTGTGGTATGACAGAATCTCTTGGCAATTCCAGTGTCATCAGCAAATATTGAAAGGGTTTTCAGTGGTCTTCATTTCATTAACAAACCAGAAAGAGCCTCAATGTCCGCAAAGTCTCTTGAAATGCACATGTGCTTGTGCTACAATGGCAACGTTTTCAGATGAATGTATTGTGTTGACCAATTACAACTGGGCGCTGGTGTTCATTGTCAATTTAAATAAATGCGGAAAAATACTAGCTGTAGCGGCGTCTTTTGCTTGTGGCAAAAATAAATGCGGATAAATACTAAAAAAAATGCCCAAAAAATAAATATGGATAAATACAGACGGAAATGGCAAAAAAATAAATACCATAAAACCGGGAGCCCTAATTATGATCTGCCTGTGACCACCTGTCGTTCGGTCCACTGACCTCCCTCTGTCCACCTGGTAAGGATTTTATTGGTCTGTCGCAACCCCACCTCCCCAAAAACAATGCACGCTGTCAACTCTGAAACCTTCCAACCACTACAATGACCTTCTGCCATCAAACCTTTTCCCTGAAGTGAGATCCTCCTTACTAATAGTGTGGGCCACGATCATCAATGCATCACTTCGGCAAGGTGCTATTCCAGATTGCCTTAAATCGGGTCAGGTAACCCCCATTTTAATGAAACCTACTGCTGATCCTATGGACCTTCATAACTTTCGCCCAATCTCCAACATCCCCACCTTAGCAAAGCTTCTGGAGAAATGTGTGCTTGCCCAACTTTGCAACCACATCGACCATTTCCAACTCCTAGGCCAATGCCAATCTGGTTTTCGTTCGGGCCATAGCACAGAGTCGGCTCTAACACACATTGTCGATGATGCTTTAAGAATGCTGGACCACGATAAGTCATGTCTACTGATCCTTCTTGACCTCTCGTCAGCATTTGACACTGTAAAACACGATAACCTAATTGACCTTTTAGAACACAGGATGGGGTTGTCTGGGCCTGTGCCCAATTGGTTCACTTTGTGCTTCCTGAATAGATCCCAATGCTTCAAGGTAAACCAATCCCTGTCCCAACCAGCACCAGGTACGCTGGGGGTTCCCCAAGGTTCAGCACTCTCTCCCACGCTCTTTAGCTTGTTCATGGAGCCTCTAACAGTAATGCTGAAATCATCCAGTATCACTATCACATGTGTGCGGACGGCGGACGATACTCAACTTTACCTGAAGATCGCCTCCCCTGAGGACATCCAGTCCCTCAACTCAGTCCTGCTGGAAACACAAAGCTGGCTGACACGTAACCACCTGAAACTAAATGCGCTAAAAACAGAATTCCTCCTAATCTCGCTTGTTATTATACTAGACAAAAGTCTGTACATGAAAAAGCACATCAGTCCCCTCACCAAAGTAGTGAACTACAAACTCAGCATCCTAAGGAAGCTCAAACCCTTTCTCCCGGCTCATGACCTAAAGGCTGCAGTGCAAGCATTGGTGATTGCAAAACTGGACTATGGCAGTGCAACGCTCTGTGGCTTTTCCAGAGTAGAAACGGCTCCCCTTAGGGCGGCCCTCAATGCTGCGGCTAGGCTCATAACGGGCACTAAAAAATTAAACCATATATCCTGCTGGCCCTCACATATGAAGCTCAGATACAGCTGAAAATTGCATGCATGACACTCAAAGCCATTCACCTCAAGATCCCGATGTATCTTGCTCATAAATTGGAGCTCTAATGTGATTCAAGACCCTCTAGAAGTGCCAGCACCCTCTTACTCAAACCACACAAATTCAAGAAAGAAAGACCTACAATCGAGCATTCTCAGGTTTGGCGCCAAGGATCTGGAACTCTCTTCCCCCAGAAGTCAGGGTGATCACTTCCACTGTCCTCTTCAAAATAGAAGTTAAAGGGCTCTTGATGAAGAAATATCTGCCTCAGTCTGCCTTCGGCACTTGACTCCCGGGCTATCAATGCTGTTTTGTGGCCTAGCGACTGGGTTCACGATAATGTTGGACATTTTAAACCTATGCACTTTTCGATATGTTGAATATGTATGGTTGCATGTACAGGTCCTTCTGCACACTCTGTAAATTGCTCTGATACCCTCAGTGGTCATGTTTGTGCTATACAAAACTTTCTAAATAAAATAAATAAATAAGCATGACCAGCATTTTTAGGTCTTATAAAACGAAAACAAAAATAAAAGGCATTGTTATTTGCAATGTCAAAGGCTCAAACTCATGTAAATGCGTGACCTATTGCATTGCAAAAGCTTGTTTATAACAGTTATTATAACATCATGACCAGCATTTTAATGTCCTGGCCAATACAAAGTTTAGGAAAACTACTTAAAAACTGTATTTTTTCCTTATCAGTACATCCTTTATTGAGTAAATATCATAAGATTTTAGAGTTCTACTTAAGACTCAGTTCCAGGACTTTGCAGAATGTTAAAACATGAAGAGATTGCTGGTATTTTTCTCGGTGAAGAGGTGGTGACACTGGATGAGACCGAAGCGCATAATTTGTTTGGTGTACCTCTAATAAATCTTGCAGCACTGCTCTTAAATCAGCACCTCAAACCAAACCTACCACAACCAACAAGCTGCCAATATCTGGACCAGGTAGAGCTCTTAAAATGTCACTAAATTCTGACCTCTGGTACAAATGCTATTCTAACACAGGACATACAGATAGTGCTGTCAATGCACACCAACATCTGGCTGCAAGGAATTGTTTTCACGATTGTCGCTCAGGGTTGAAATCTCTGAGTGACAGTGGGAAAATAAAACAACAGGTGAGCATCATACTTACTCATGTTTGCTGAAGGAAAGAGCGTCATGGACATCCCTGTCATCCCCACATTGTCGGGGGCTGTCCTCTGTACATTAAGGGGGACCATTTCAGCTTGTCAGCTTGAGTGTATGGGTTCTGCTAGGACATCCTCACCATCCACTGGCTGAAGGGGTCCTGCCCTGGAACTTCCGGCATCCTTGGAGTGGAGGCACATGGCTCGTCAGCAATACAGTAAATTGTGGCTTCATGGCACTAAGCTTGCAGCCCTGTGTGGCAGAAAGAATGTTCCCACACCAGCACAGGGCTCCTTTTATTGTGTTTAAAAACAGATCCCATCAGCTTCCCACAAAGCAAAACTAAAAAAGGGTTTAAAAAGTTATGTGAGGATGCCAACGGACATTTAACAATTTTTCAAAACCTTCCGTCCTTCCGCAGTTTGGAAGAATGTTATTCAAAGAAGGAACAGTCACTGGGGAATATGTACAAGGTAATGGCGCAGCACGGTGCTGCAAAAATGCTGCAAAATGCAGGGATGCACAGTATTTTTTTCCTAGCGCTATAAATAGCTGGCTAGCGCCAACACCCATGTGCCATAGTGCAAGGATGTCTGCGTTACAGGAATTAATGTTTATGGGGCTTAACTCCACTTTGTAAATATGGAGCAGAGCTTTGCGCCACCGAAACGTTGGTAAAAGGGACGCTCTGGTGGTGCAGTCTCCTTGTATATATGCTCGACTGTTTTCTTGTGTCATGCAACAAAGTTGCATTGCTTCAGGCTGGGCTTTGTAATCTTAGTTTTACAGTGACCCATCAATATTTAATAATCTATCAAAACTACAGTCTGTAGCTGTGTCTTGAGTGAGGCCAGATACATTAGTACTGACTGTTTTCACTATGATAGCCATTGGAACAAGTACTGTTTGATTATTGAGTACAGAAACATCATTCTACAAAAACATCATAAGTATTGACTACCAAAATATTGTGAACGCAGGCATATATATATAAGTACTGATTTAAGAAATGTACATTTATCTACATTTGTCTGCCTTCACAATATTTTCGTAGCCAATATTCTGGTATTATATTTTTGTAGAATGATATTTAAACTTGATATTTTAGCGATATACCATGATATACAATGCAGGTAAGAGCGGTGGGGTTGGGTCGGGGTGAGTTGACATACGACGACGTGGAAAAATACAATTAAAAAAAGAAAACCACTTACCTTATTCTCGCTAGATTGCTGACTCTGTGATACGGCGAGTGCAAGGTAAGTAAGTGGGTCGTCAGTCGACTCCCCCGTACTTGCCCTACCACCAAACCGCTCCTTCATGCACGGGCCACGCCTGATACCACTGAGGATGTATATCTGAGCTTGTATCATACCCACATGCAGTACAGTGGTGTTTGTTGCTTTATTGGTCGTCTGTGCCAGCATACCACCCACACACATGACAGTGCAGCATGGAGCAGGTGTCTTTTTCTGAATCATTATTATAGCAGTGCATAGATGAGCAGTCGCCACTCCTCTGAGTGGATATTGCTCCCATACTGAACACAGAAGCTGCCTATGTCTCTCTGAGCCAGCATCCTACCCAAATGCAGAATATTGCACTGCTCTTCATGCCATGAGTCATGCAATCAAATAGTACAGTGCAGCAAAGAGTTCCCACTATTACTCTGTGTCCATATCACATCCACAAACAGCACAGTACAATAGGACGTGTGTGTAGCTGTCTATGCTAGGATCATACCAGCAAAAGAGCTTAGTGCAGAAAGGAGCTGCCACAGTTCTACAGAGCCTCAAAAACCCATACACACCATAGTGAAACAAGTTCCTTTGATACACCCATACACAACACAGCACAGCCATTATCTATCAATATTGCTCTGAGCCGGAGTTACCGCCACGCCTAGAATAGAGCAGCATGAACTGATACTGTTCCTTTACACCCGTATCGGACCAACGCTTAATATGAGCTGGTGGTTGCTGGTGGAGTCTCATTGCCACTCATTTTTTGAGACCACCACCTATTTTTCCTCATCAAATATTTCCAGAGAGTAGGAAAGGGAAAACACACAAAGTATCATAGAAAGAAAGACTGAAAACAGTCACCAAGGGAGAAAGCAGAATCCTACAAGAGTAAGATAAAGAGGCAGGGAGTGTCTGGCATTGGATTTATGAGACCTGGGGTGTATTCAGGACTTCACAGCCTTGCATGCTGACATTTATTAACGCTGGCCATGGGCATCTGAGAAGTGCTTGCACACTGGCACTTATTATACAACAAAGTAGGCACTGTATCAGACGAACACAGTATACAGTCCAGAAAGATGATGTTATCATTTTTTGTGAATTTTTATCATGCACAACACACTGTGGCAAGGAGCTGTCACTGCTGCTCTCAGCCAATTAAGACACAGAAAAGTGGACATCTGAGCTGTCGATGTTCATCTGAGCCAGCATCGAACAAGACACTGAGCCGTCACAGTTAATCTGAGCCTGCATCACACACAACACAGTGCAGCAAGCAGCTACTACTGTTTATCTGAGTTGTTTCTGTTCACCGAAGATGGCATCACACAAAGCACAGTGCTGCAAGGAGCTAGCACAGTTAATCTGGGACACTATCAGGGGTGGCTCCTCGGCTATGGCGGAGGAGCGTCACCCCACTGCTGAAATGCAGCAGACATAAGAAAAAGAAAATGACAATAGAGCTAATTTATTGTCATTTTATTTTTAATACCAGTCTGACATGTCTAGGGCATGGTGGGGCAATATTGCAACATCACACAGCAGGGGAAGGTGGAGTGGTAGCCACTGAAAGTGCGCATGTCGGTTTGTCCGGCTGTCCATGGCTCGCCAAATCAACATGCACACTTTGATATCTCCAGGCTGTTCCCTGTAGATATCCTAGCGCCCAGGGGCACAGGCTCCCAGTCCCTGCTGGAGTGTATAACCAGCCCACACTGCTCTGCCCAATCCAAGCACTGCTCTCATGCTGGGAATAATAGCATGAGAGAAGCACAGGCATTGTGTACAGTCAGGTAACCTGTACTTCTGGGTTTGCAGTGCTGGGACTGAAGCAGAGGAGCAGCGAGGCTTGGAGCAGGAGCAGATGATCATGGAGGCTGGCAGGAAAGGTAAGCTTATATTTTTATTATTACTTTTCTTCCCCCCCCACCCCCCACCTCAGATTGGCAGCAGCCACCGCTGGTCACTATCACACACAACTCTGTGTATCAAAGGAATTGTTTTTGCTGCTCTGAGCCAGCATCACTCACAACAATGGGCAGCAAGTATCTGTCGCTGGTCTTTTTAGCTAGTATCACAAAGAACCCATTGCTGCAGGCATAGACCCACTTACTATGCTACATGCTAGGATTTGTCTATGTTCACCTAAGCTGATATCACACAAAACAAATTGTAGCGAGTAGCTGTCTCTGTTCCCCCGAGCCACTATGACATGTAGCAATACGCAACAAGGGGTTCTCTCTGTTCCTCTAAGCTAGTATAACACACAACACAGTGCAGCAAAGAGCTGCCTCTTTTCTTATCAGCCAGTATCACAACCAAAATGGCACGGTGAAACAAGGATTTCAAATTGCTCCTCGGAGATAGCTTCTCACACATGGGACAATACCTGACTCCTCGGGAAATCCGGCTCCTCAGATTCTGGTCCCTACAGAGAGATGAAAAGTAACAAGAACACCAATTTAGAAAGATTGCATATGGTTTAAATGTTATTACTGTAATCCTTCAAAAGACTTGGCCAGTAAAGCTAGACCTCAGTTTTCCTCATAAAGGGCCATCACTGTTTAACATTGGAAGCAGTTTGGCAGAACGTTAGAACCCAATTCTGTTATGTAAAAACTGAAAGAACACTCAATTCTACATGGCAAGATTCTAGTTTGTGTTTTTAAGGTTAACATATTATTCTGTAGCAGATGCATTACATATTTGTGCTATCTGATCGGCCTTGCAAAAGGAGGCAATGTTTTCCTCTAGGTAACTTGGACAAAATATGCATCCAAGCCAGGATGACCAATGGAAGACTGCAATTGTCTGCCCACTGACCTCCAATGCACTCTCTGAACACCACTCAAAACATTTATACCTCCACCCAAACCAAAGAACACAGCATGGACATGAATCTCTCAAAGCAGGGCCCTTCACCTGCAAGAAACTCCTGTGCTCTAACTTCTGACCCTTGCTGTTTAGGATAAAAAAACGAAAGCCTCCAATTACTGGGAACCCGGCTACAGACATTTCCCTTCCCGATCATCTAAATCAGAATAGGTTTGGAGACAAAAACTCCAAACCATCTTGGAGACCTTGCATGTACTTCACAAACACTGCAACTTCCTCTTATTCATTCTGGATTCTCTTATTGTAAAATGGCCAAAGAGATTCAAAGTTTTATTCCTGAAGACATTTATCTGAGACATTTACTTCTCAACCCATCAACTAATTTAGCAAACCAGCTATTGTGTCTGGGACCAACTTTGTCCAAACATTAAGAGACTGAGATTTCAATCACATCAGTTTAACCATATTCAGACTCCTACTGAAACCAGGTTAGGATAGACTGCTTCCAAACCATGACCTACTGTACATCGGTTTCATAAACATCTTCTAATCAACCAGCATTTACCCCACCACATTTAATTAAAGGAAAGTAACCATGTTCGTTAAAATAATGGAAATTCACCATTGCAAATATATCTTTCAATGGCAAAATCTATTAAAAGGGCAGTATCCACTGGAATTCAGGAACAGATTACCACAGACAGTGTCCTTGGCACCATTCGATCTTGATTGTGTCCCGAATATGCCTTTCAGAGCTGCAATCGTGCAACTCATGCCCCTGATGAAATTTCTTATACTGGCCCAGGTTTTTGGCATCTTACAGCACTGTTGCAAGGATTTGGAAATGTTCCTATGTGCCAAACATAGATCCACTCACTATGCTACATACTAGGATTTGAAACTGTTCTTCTGAGCCAGTATCATACAAAACAAATTGTAGTGAACAGCTGCCACTCTTCCTCTAAGCCAACATGACACACAGCACAATACAACAAGGGTCTGTCTCTGTTCTTATCAGCCAGTATCACAACCATACATAGCACAGTGCAGCAAGGATTTCACACTGTTACACACAGCAGGCATCCACAGATTTACAAGGTGCTCTTCTCACACAGGGGACTATACCTGATCCATTGGGCACAGCGACTTCTCCAATCCCGGACTCTACAGAGAGATGAAAAGGAACAAGAACATCAATTTAATAAGATTGCACAAGGTTTACATTTTCATATTGTAATCCTTCAAAGGATTTGACCAGTAAAGCTAGACCTCTGTTTTCCTCTTAAAGGACCATCTACTTTTAATATTGCAAGCAGTTGTGCAGAGCATTAAAATCCTTTTCCTGTATGCAAACATTTGAAAGAGTGCTTAGACCTTCATGGCAAGATTTTAGTTTATATGTTTTAGGTTACCATAATATTCTGTAGCAGACACATTACATCTTTGAGCTATCTGATCGGTCCTTCAAAAAGAGGCAAAGTTTTCCTCTATTTAACTTGGACGAAGCATACAGCCCAACCAGGATAATCCATTGGAAGACTTGACTTGACTGTCCATTGATCTCCAATGCAATCTTCAAAAATCACTCAACACATTTCTACCTCCACCCTTACCAAAGGACACAGCATGAAAGTTTTAAATCCGAGCCCTTCACCTACAATGCAATGCTTTTGTGAAATTTCGATGCACTGACTTCTGACCCTTGCTGTTTAGTATAAAAAAGCAAAAGCCACCAATTACTGGGAATCTGGCTTCAGACATTTTCCTTTCTGATCACCAATATCAGAATAAGTTTGGAGAAAAAAAGTCACAACCATCTTGGAGACCTTGCTTCTGGTTCACACATACTGTAACAAACAAATTCAAAAGAGACGTCAAACCACATCGAACAGCAAATACAAAATACCAGCAGTCAAGATATCTGTTTCACTTTAAAATGCGAACTTCCTTCTTTCATTGTAAAGGTAGCTCTGCTGGTTAAATCTGGGGTATACAGAGTATTCCTGCTTCCATCCATATTCTGCAGGGAGGCCACCTCTGAACCCCTCTAGTGACTGTTCCTGCACAAAGCCGGCTTGCAGCTGGCGGTACTGGCCTGCTGGTGTACTGCAATCCAGCAGCTGCTTCGCTGGCATCTCTGAGGTAACTGCAAGTGGAATGGGGCACCACTGCTGAGATCAGGCGACTGAAAATGGAGCACATGGTCATCCCGTGTGAGCATTGAGGGGCATGAGGAATAGAGTTGGGTCCCGGTCCCGGTCCCTGCTGGTGTGCCGCTGGCTTAGTTGCGACTGTGTTGCTGCCACTGACTGATAGGCTGCGCGGGCCTGGGCCCTCCCCTCTGGAATTGAGTAAAAACCTCTGCTCTGTCGGTGCTGCTGCCCAGATGCTGCTTCCCTGGGAGCCGGAGGAGTGGAGGACAACACATCTGGCCTGGCGGTTGGAGCTGGGGCTAGCTCCCCTCCGTGGCATGTATGATGCCCCTCCCCCCTTTGGCCCTCACATCAACAACCATTGCGGTTGCATGGAACCTGCTGCTACAGAACGGTCAGCAGCCCTGAACTGAAGCATCCAAGAGTGCTGATGGTGTACAGCCCCCCTAGTGCAGCCTCCATACTCCACTGAGTACCTAGACAGGTGGAGCAGACAGAAACCTACCGCTGTTGCCTTTCCCACATAGCATAGGAAGCTGCAGCTGCATCATCCTCTTGTGGTAGATACCGGGGGTTTTGGCACTGCACCCTTTAGGCTCATGCAACTGGCCCATGTGCCAAACTGGGCCCTGAATGTTGGGGGGAACACTGATACAACGACCTCACTAACACTCTTACCATAACCAGGTACTCTGCCTGCTTGCCCAAGCCAAAGGTTATTAGCTGCAAGTGCGCACTTCACTGCAGAGTGGGGACATTTTACAAAGCTCGCTAGACTGAAGTGGCTATCCTGACTTGCCAATCAGCTCACTGTGCTCCAAGCCAAAATGCAGTGGCACAAGTGCCCGATCTGTGCCGGTGACTGTGGCACGCTCCAAGGAGGCTCTCAGTAAGATGGGGCCACCTCCGCCTGGAGAGGATGCCTCGGCTGCACGTGCTGCAGCACTTTGGCAGACTTCCAAAACACTACTAAACAGGCCCATCCCATGTGCTTTCTATCCCTTGAGTGTGCACTGGATCCAGGGGGACATCCCCTCATGATAAGCCACCTCCGATCGAGCGACATCACTCCACACGCGAAGATGTCTGGCAGGGTGTTACCATGGTCGGCCAGACCAAGACTGTAGGTGCCTGTGATCACCCCTCATCATTACAAGAGAAGTTGGACGTGGTACTGCATGCAGTGGAGAGGACCTGCACAACATTATGAACATTTGCGTCACCCTAGAGAGCAAGATCAACAGCATAGCAATGGACCTTAATCTGCTGCACGCTGATCATCGTAAACCAGAAGACAAAGTGCGCACGGCAGAGTGAACCATTGCTGAACTCCAGTTGGCATTCAAAGAACTGGTATTCTAAGTCCAGCTGCTGACGGATTTTGTCAACACCCTTGAGGCCAGGCCTGAAGATGCGTAGAGCCGCTCACGCAGAAACAACGTGCGCATGGTGAGTCTCCTGGAAAGTATCAAAGGATGTAACCCTGTCAATTATTTGGGAAACTGGCTGTGTAACCTGCTTCTGCCTGATTCCCTCATGCAGTTCTTTTCAGTAGAATGTGTGCATTGTATCCCGACAAGGAAGCCTTCACCTGCCTTCAGCCCCAGTCTGATGCTAATTCGCCAACTCCATTACTGTGACAGGGACATCATCCGACATGAAACCAGTAAACTTGACATAGCTGTGGTTGATAACTCCCGCATCATGCATTTCCTGAAGTACACAATAACAGTGCAACGCCACAGGGTCTCCTTCCTAGCTGTCAAATGCCATCTACATGAACTAAACCTAAGATATTTGCTGCTTTTCCCGGCTAAAATATGTGTTGTAATGGATAGCAAATCAAGCTTTCTTAACTCATTAGAAGATGCTTGGGAATGGCTGGAGGCCTCTGGACTCACGTCGCCCAGCCATGCTGCCAGAGCGGAACCTGGAACTGAGGGACAGCAAGCGATGAGACAGCCTCCTAGGAATGTGGCAGTCCTGGACCTGGAACAGATTTTACAGTGAAGGAGACATGCCCTCCATTCTGAAGTAGCAACCAGCGATGTCCGACCTGACACCAGCCCCAAAGAAAGATCCGTGAGGTCTTCGAGCGAGGATGGTTACTCCACTGTTTGGCCTGCAGATTATGATGCCTTGGCAACATCAGAAGACACTCCACAGACAGCTGATGGCATTATTTGACCTAATCCTACCAGCACGTTATACCCTCATAGCAGTCAACTATATCTGACCACAGGACATTACATATTTTTGTTGGATGTCTGTCATTCCACTTTTCAATAAGCAATCCCTACAATATTACCAGCTCATGCGACAAGTGCACACGCTGCACACAATCACCCTTCAACACATCTTACTCTGGCTGCAACACATATGCCTACACTACATGGGGTATACATCCCTTAGCCCCTGCACCTCCCACCAATAAAACCCTCGGTCTCAGGCTTTACTGATGTATCCCCAAAGCAAAACTAAAGGGGATGATGGACGGAGTGTTGAACATTGCAAGCACTCACCCCCAGTCAACTGATCTGGGTTTAATCCATCATCATTCTTTAGCTTACTCCGCCTCCCTGTTCTTCAGACATGGCCATATGCAAATCAGTCTGACCCTGTGCCTCATGGGAATAGTCCAGCCCGAACTGCCAAGCCATGTCTTCCCTGGACCAGAAACAAGCATCCTAGGACTAGCAATATGGGTAGTTTCTAGTCACGTGACCGCACGGTGGTCCAATTGGAACAGTTTTTCATTTTAAAACACGGAAGCGCGTAAGAGCGCCCAGAGTTCCTGAAGACTGTGGAAGAAGGTCCAGCAGAATTGTGGAAAAGCGATTACGTTTCAAGGTTAGTTTTTTATTTGACAGGACGTACATGGTTTTACGTTTAAAATGTATAAGTAGGTGGTGATTTTAACCCACGGTACTTGTTTTTTCCCTTGGTTTTTGCAGGTTGACCACGCTATAACATAAAGGAGACTCATGTGAGTTATGTTTTTTGACTGTTTGGATAGCACCCCGCGTTTTTTCGGTTAACGGTGCACACAAACACCAAACACACTTGAATTTTTGCATGTAGCACCTCATGTCAAGTTAACTGTGGTTATTTTTCAACTATGCACGATGAACTGACTTTTGTTTATATATGCTTTTTGAATTCTTAGTACCTCTCCCTGAGGAAGGGCTTTTCATGCCCGAAATGCATAGGAGGATTGAATAGCAATGATGTCAATCAGAAACACTGAATCAAAGAATGAAACAAAAAAGTTCAACTAGTATAAAGTTACGAATGAACAAATAAAACACAATTGAACATTCAGATGGAGATTTTGAGTGGAATCCTTTTTTGACCAAAAGGAGGATATAGTGTGCCCTAGAGGGATGCCGCTAATGGTCCATTAGCGACACGTTTCAAGAATGCGAAGTGTGCCAGAAGAAAAACCTGTATAAACCCCAGGCGGTCCCTTTGCAACCCCTCCCAGTTGTAGGTAATCCGTTTGAAAGGATTGGCATGGATTTCATTGGTCCTCTGCCACAAACCGAGAAAGGCCATCTTTAAGCCTGGGTCGTGGTGGACTATGCCACACTATATCCAGAGGCCTTTCTCTTTATGTACACCCACAACTCAGAACATCACCGAAAAATTGCTGGAACTGTTTTCCCGATCGTGAACAGACTGGGGTAGGGGTGTGTGCGGACGAAGGACAGACCACGGAAAAGGATACATAAAGAGCAGAACACCTCCCCGCTCACCTTTCTCCTTGTCCCCTTCTTTATTTTCAGGATGTGCGAATGGGACACTGGCCCTTTAATCTTGCATTGTTCCGCGTCACGTGACTGAGTCAGGTGACTGCTTCGACGTCAAAAATCATGAAACAGAGGATGACGGTCGTTTGTTTGGCGGGCTGAAGAGGGAAAACCAAGGACCCAAGGAGGAGGACTATAGCGTTCAGACCTTCGTCGTCATGCCGCAGCTGAGAGAGAGAAGGAGCATTATGGTGGCCACAGAACCCAATCGGGACGCAGGAGCCTGATGCCTGAGAGCCGAAGAAGGAAGCACAGACGGGACGCCGGACCCCATCCGGCAATACAAGCAAGCTAGCCATGGCACAGCAGGGTCGTGGCTCGACAAGGTACGGGGACGCCTTGGGGCAGTGTGGTGCCGTATGGCGAAGGGTGAAAGCAACAGCGAAGGCAGTGTACGCGGGGTGAGGATATAAACCGCTGCCCTACCTGTAGAGTGCCTCCGGCTAGCACCACAATCCCCTCACTGGTGACGGTCTTGGGTGTTTACTCCTGACACTTCCCCCTCCATACAGTATTTGAACAACCCAACATTACCCTGACTGGGTGATTCTTTTTTTTCCCTTTTCCCTCTTCCCTCTCCCTACTCTACCACTTTGCAACGAGATATCCAATCACACCCACAAGAAGAAGAAGACGTTGAAAACCCTTTCCCAGGAGTCTAAAGGACAGTGAAGAGACAAACTGGCCTACAACCCCCACAAATCCTTGTTTCAGTGAACTAAATAAAAACAGCCTTTACTATACCTGCACATTTGTGTCCTGGTCTGCTTCTCCACTGTGTTACACCCCCGTCATCGCAGGTGGGAAGAGTCACTGGCCCACCCCTGCACTAACAGGGAACTGGAAACGCTGCTGCGGGCCCAGTTCATGTTCCCCGCAATGCTAAATTTTGCTATACAATACTACATAGAGCACAGGACATACCTCAACCCTGATAAAATAAACCGATACTTCCAGTGAGCAGTTGCTGACTGCCAGCGTCGGATTGGTAACGCGGGCACTCAGGCAATGCCCGAGGGGCCGGTGTCCAGTCCCAGCTGTGGGATTCTTTTTTGAGCAGTCTAAGGGCGATTTGGCCGTTTCTGGGTTGTTCTAATGCTGCCAGCGGCCCAGTGGGTGCCTGAGTGGCCTTTCTGGGGGCAGATGGGCCTCAATTGCTTCCCTTTTATCAAAGGACAAAGGTGTCACTCCCTTTATCTCACTGGGGCCAGCCCATTAACACATACATATTGAGCGGGGGAAGGGGGCGAAGCAAAAATGGCCACACTTGTATTCCAGTGTGTTTCACCAGTGTAAAAGAATCTGTGCATTTTCTCCCCCCCTCTTTTTTTTGTTAGAAAACTTGGCTGAAGCAGTGTTTTGCAAGGCAATATGCAAATGTGGGCAACTTTTTTTTCAGCGTGCTCGGGCCAATTTCTAATCCCAATCCAACCCTGCTGACTGCCCCAATTGTTCACAGACGCTGACCTTTTGCACATGTTCTGGGATGGTAGCATCTACAACGCTACTGATAAGGGACCACTACACAATTGTCTGCCTGGACAGGACGTTTGGAGATGCACACCGGGGAGGTGTGCATTCTCTGTCTCTAATGCAAGACTAAGAAGCATAGGTCATATCGAGCTTTCTCGACTTAAGTCTAATAACAGCCGAGCGCCTCATCACTCATAGATAGAAGTAGCAGGAGCCCCCAGTGCTCGCAGATTGGATGCAGTTGCTTCTGTCCTGGCCTCAAGCAAAGAGCATCACCCAGCATTGAGAAGCAGTATTAAACTCTGCAAATTCCCTATAGCATTCAACTGGGATGCTATTCTAGCAGATTTGTGGACTACTGTTCAGTTTACCCCAAGATTTAGATACAAACTTGCCATTAAATCAGCTAGATGACACAGTGCACTGAACACCACGCCAACTGCTGGGACTTTATGGTCTGTACACCATATGCCCTACACATGGTTCCAAGCTGCTGCCTGGTTACAGTGCTTCTATGCACACACCAATACACTGTTTAAAATGTGTGAAATGGCTTTAGTGTCTGAAGAGTGAGGGCGGGTGGAGGAAATGTTGAGGTTTTTATTGTTGATGTTAACTGTTCTTTTTTTACTCAGTTAACCTATGTATTGTTAGATACACAACTGACCTCATTGATGCAAAATGTTGGTTGCAGCACCTAATTCGCTCAAAATCTTATAGCTCTCATTGTCAGCAGGGTAAGCAATACAATTTTCAAATGTTTTGATGAATCTGACAGTAGATGAATTCAATACAAGGTATATCATGCTATTGTACCCAGTACATCTGTTACCATGTATACTGAGCCAATTGTTATACCAACAATGCTAACCATGTATACCACCTGTATAAGAAAATTTAATAAACAGATTTAAACAAAATAAATCATAATGAAGTTTGTTTTGAAATTACCCAAGACTCAACACCCCCACCCCCTGTGTTCAACCTATGCATAAATATACTAGGAGAGGCAACTGCCTTTACAACAGCACCATACACCAGTGTGCCAAAGACATCTAACTAACTAATGCCATCAAGTCCCCTGAACCTGTTCTCAAACTCAATATCTGCTGTAAATACCAAGCAGACAAATTAAATACCCAATCATTGAAAAAATACAGTGTATACAAATGAGAGGCATAACTGCTCTTAGAATAAAGAAACTAAATTTGCTCACTAGCATGTACCCAAAGCCAAGAAAGTTTCTGTCATAGCCCATATTCTGCACAGTCATCAAAGTGCTCAACCTCCACTGAATGGATCACTGCCAAACTTTCCTTTTTTGCACCAATATATTAAAACTTGCTCTAGATCACATTGCTTCCATCATCAGGGTCTCCTACTTGTCCACAACTGAGGAAAGGGCCTTTCCCTTCCCGATGACTTGCCTCAATGACTGAAATCCCAGCTCTCTGAATGTAACAAAGCTAGCACCGTCCAAAACATCAAGATCCCATGACCCTGCTCCAAATTCAGCAAACCAAAAGATAGAGAACCAAAAGTTAAAGTCCTTTCCTTGCGAAGAGTCTCTGAATTTAATGCAAACAATACCAACTGTCCACCCTCTTCTCCACCTTTGAGGTTCAACCAAAATCCTTCCTGTTCAGCTGGTTCATGGTCCTCAAAATAACATTCACCCACGACCAGCCAACAGAGGACTTTGACCATACTAATAATTAATAACAAACCCACCCTTGTCTACACAGGACTCTTCAAAGCATCTTCATTGAGGAATCAAGACAATAAAAACTGTTTAACTTTGTTCAGAACTGACTTGACCAAAGACAAACCATGTAATGCCCTTGATAATGGGCAACCTAATCCTTCTCTATATCAGCAAATATGGAGTGAACTGGAGGGCAGAAATGAGGGTGATATGCTGCGAAAAGGAAAACAGTGAAAAAGGAAGAAACTAGAGGTGAAAGCTGTCCTGCAACAGTGAGCTAAAAAGACAGCAAGGGTAGCGACGTCAACGAAAGAGACACTCGTTGCAATGAAGACTGTGCAGCGTGGTATTCAGCTGCTACGTAATGTGTAGTGGTGGCGGCAAGTTCATATGTAAGTTAGAAAATATAATCTTGCAGCACCAGCACCAGTGCCACTGCTATGCCTTAGATTAATAAATTGGGTGCCTGAGAGAGTCCCTAAAAGGGTGTATTGCTTGTCTATCGATCTCTCGTGCACAGTTATGATTGCTGCTGCACTTTTTAGGTTAAAAACTAAGCAAAGCATGTACAACCCATACTTAATTACTACAAATAGCTGGGGGTGGGTAGAACTCATAGAGCTTCCCGCCCTGGAATTCCACGAGTTACATGAAAACTCTGTGAGATTTGAGGAAGTTCCTCAAATGAGTGCAAATAAGCAGGCCACGCTGATTTTTAGTACCAGGAGCTTGTCCGAGTGGAACAATAAGCATGAACAGCACCACTCGGCATGCCAGAGGTGTTGCTTCTCAAATTGGCTGCCGCTCAAGTAGATTTTCTAGTCGAAGTTTCTCATTGCGAATGGTAGCGACCGACTGTGCCTGCCCACGTTGGGAAAATATTGCTGGGTGTCCTCTTAGCACTCAAAAATTGGACCACGGGACATCAATTTTTAATCGTGCTTGCCCACTTACCGTTGGATAGTTGCGCACAGAAAAAACTCCACCACACTGCGGTTGGCGGAATTTGGACAGAACTCTGCAGTATTAGTGTAACACGGAGTGGCCAGAATTCCACCAAATCCCCTGGGGGAGCAGTATTTATCATCCACTCCTACAAATATTAATTGCATAAAGCATTTTGAAGCTATTTTTCGAGCTGGATGGCGTAAAAATTATTAGTCAGCGACATGAAGCACAGCATGCCACATTACAGATATGTCCATCTATCTATAAATCCGTAGATTTTTGGGAAAGGAAGTGGAAAATTCCCAAGACACTGATAACTCTCAGCTTTATGTAAACATGATGCCACTAAACAAAAGTTCTTTGATATACCACTTGAGACTCAATTGTAAAATTGTGTTGGTGAAACTGTCTGAGATGACTTTGGGAGTCATCATGCACAAGCATGCATTATTTAGTGCCTCAGTTTAATTTGAAGAAAAACGCAATATTACTATCTCTATTGTTATTCTACGTACTGTTTAGACAGAACATTATGCTACTCAAATTGAAATGTTGGTGTATTCCACCCTAAAAACATGGCGAATCGTTTGTCGGTAATAATTTGAACATTTCACCACAAAAGGATTTTGAAAAGAGATCTTTTTGAATATTAGAAATGTGACTGGTGTTGAATTGCCCTTTAATGCCTTTTTATTAATGCTGGGATTTACAGATGAAGAGGTGATAAGCAATCGTCGTCTTCACAATTTTATCATTCTAGTGTCTTTGAGTGTTGAAGATGTGAAACTCAATCTCCAGAGGCATCTACTTTTTATAATGGAATTGCAAAACTTCAGTAGATTAAAAAACAATCCTACTATGAGTAGGATTTCATATATTCTTGTTTTGCTCTTCACTAGTAATAAGCAAAACCGACTTGTGAACGTAAAGGCGGTGAATCAAACCCTAAAGGAGGAGATAAGCTTTTGAAAAAAAAGACAACAGCTGGAGAAAGTTTAATATGTTAGGGACACGGGTAGAGACCCCTAATTGACATATTACCTGGACAATCCAAGCTAACACCGTTGTTCATTGAATAAGAAAGTGGCTTGATCTGAAATGCTTGGCTGTCTCTAATTTGTTGCTTCAGTGAAATGAAATGAATGAAATGAAAAGTGTTTTTATTAAGTGCTAACAGCTGCCCTGAGGCGTCCAGGCGCTAAAACTGCCATCAGTACTCAGAAAAGAAAAATGGGGTGGCAACCTTATTGATTAAAAAGAAATGTTTTAAGCTGCTTGCGAAAGCTCAGAAGGTTGGAGTCTGCTCTAAGATGAAGTGGTAAGGTGTTCCATATTATCGGGGCTTTATAGGCAAAAGAGCGACCTCCGGCCCTCGCTCTGTGGATCCTTGGGACTTGGGCTAGAAAAGCTTGTGAAGATCGAAGGGCTTTGGTAGGTTTGTATGGCGATATCAAGGAATGGCTAATGGCTGGACCTAATTTCCATTTGGCCTGATGTGCAATGCACAGAGATTTGAATTTGACTCTCTCTTTAATGGGGAGCCAGTGCAATGCTCTTAAGCCAGGTTGTATAGATGTTCTACGGGGGGTGCCAAGCAATGTTCGAGCGGCACAATTTTGAATGCGCTGCAGCTTTTGTAGGGTGTACTCCAGCGCCCCAAGGTACAGAGCATTGCTAAAATCAAGGCGCGATTGAATTAGGCCTTGTATGACTATCTGTCTGGCCTCAAAGGGAAGCAGTGGAAGGATTTTTTAGCATCCTTAGGAGGCCAAAACAGGTCGCAGATGCTTTGGTAGCCTGCGTGTCGAAGGTCAACGATTTATCTATCCACACCCCCAGGCTTTTGATGTTATCTCTAGGGGTGGGGACTGTGCCCATGCTCAGAGGTCATGACAGCTCCAAGGTGGAAAGAGTTGGAGGGCCTAGGCGCTTTAGCTCTGTTTTATCATCGTTGAGCTTCAGACATGATTTGGTCATCCAGCTCTTGACATGTTCCAAACATGTTGTTAAGTTGGACTGCGGTAATGGGCTGCTCTTTTGTACAAGGGAGACCACTAGCTGGGTGTCGTCGGCATAGGTAATGATGTTAATACCATGCGGACGCATAATTCCAGCCAGCGGTCTCATATAGGCATTAAAGAGCGTAGGGCTCAATGAGGAGCCCTGCGGGACCCCACATCCCAGAGGCTTACTCGAAGAGACCGAAGTGCCTTCAAAGACCTGGAAGGTTCGGTCAGATAGAAACGACCTGAGCCACTCCAGGGCTTCTCCTGAAATTCTCATATCGAGGAGGCGGTTTAAGAGTATTTTATGGTTGACCGTATCGAAGGCGGCACTCAGATCAAGGAGGATCACTGCCATTGACCCTCCCTGATCAAGTATCCGCCTTGTCTCTTCTGTCACAGCCAACAAGGCTGTCTCTGTGCCGTGTTTTGGGCGAAAGCCTGTCTGGGAGGTGTCGAGTAGCTGGTTACGCTCGAAGAACTGAGTTATACTGATGTTGATATGTTTCTCTAAGATCTTGGTTGCCCAGGGAAGCAGTGATATTGGACGATAGTTGTTAAAATTTGTTGGATCAAGAGTGTTTTTTTTTAACAATGTTCGAACCATGGCATGTTTCCAGGCCTGTGGAACCCGCTATAATGGACGAGTTCAGCAACTCCATTAAAGTGGGAAGAATATTTTTATTGACTTGAATCAATGTGTCAGGAGGAGCAGGGTCACAGGGTGAGCCTGATTTAATTTGATTTGTTAAGGTCTCAAGAGTGTCGAGATGCAGCATTGGGAAATGATCTAAATAGTTGTTGTTGTGAGAGAGCTCTGGTATGGACGATGGCTCGGTATTTTGCAAAGGCATTTCTATTTCTGGGTCAGAAAAAGAAAAATAGATTGTATTGACTTTTAAAGAGAATGCATTAGCCAATTCCTCACATCGGGAGGAGGGATTGTTATTGCCTGGCGATGGAGATGGCAGCCTAGTCAGTGTTTTCACAATCTGATAGATTTCTTTGGGCTTAGATTTGGCCGATTTAATCTTTTCCGTATAGTGTGCAGATTGTCTGACTCTAATTTCATTTTTATAGTTCCTGATGGCTTCTCTATAGGTCGCTTTATCCGTAGAATCGTAGGATAAGCGCCACTTCCTTTCTAGTCTTTTGCAGAGACGTTTTTTTCCTCTGAGCTCTTCAGAATACCAAGGAGCAGTTTTTTGTTTCCTTTTAGAGCCAGAGGTTCGGTGAGGAAGTACGGCGTCCAAAGAGCTTGTTATCCAGCTGTTGAATAACTTATTATTAGCGCAAGGATCAAGAGAGAGTAAAGGGTTAGTGGCAGTAAGACTACTTGTCCATTTGTCTATGTTAAGCTTTGACCAGTTTCGAGTTGTACGTGGAGGGGGAGTAGGCATTGAGATTCTGGGGGTAGACCAGGTTAAAGGGATTAAGAAATGGTCAGTCCAGGGGATAGGGCTAGTACTACCCGCTTTTAGGTGTTTACTATTACTAAATATAGGGTCTAAAAGATGACCTTTGATATGGGTTGAGCCTAGAACCAGTTGCTCTAATTGCAATGCTGCTAGACTGGTTATAATTCTCGTGGCAGTGGTATCTAGCAAATTGTCGAAATGAATGTTAAAATCACCCAGTAATGTAAAATTTGAGGGAGAAGTAACCATCTCTGCCACCACAGTAGGTAGGTCCGTCAACATTTTTTTTATGGGGCCAGGGGGACGATAAATGAGAAAGCCAGAGAGACTATTATTGGATGTGAATTCAATCACAAAAGGGAGACTTTCACAGTCCGCAATGGACTCTGTTAAACAACGACATACAAGATGTCTTTATAGATGATAGCCAACCCTCCGCCTTTGCCCTGCGGGCGATCTAATCGGGCTATCTGATAGCCGGGGATAAGGGCTTGTACTACATCAAACTGTGACTCTTGAGTGAGCCAAGTTTCCGTTAGAAATACCACATCTGGCATATGTTCCTCCAACAACAGCGATATCTCCAAGCTGTGTTTAGGAAGAGAGCGGCAGTTAAGGAGAAACATTTGATAGTCCTTAGAGTCTCGGTAGATGGGGGGATTGATTAGCTCAAGGTTAAAATGTGGACATATATGAGGAGTCTCCAGAGGGGATAGATGGTGTAGGCAGCATGAAGACGTTTGAGGACAAAATCGTAGTAAGGAGTCCTTATTGTATACTAGCCTTTGTTGCTGGAAACAACCAGGGGGGGTGGCCCCTGGTCCCGGTCGGGCACGGACGGGCACAGATGGGCTTGCCTTTGGCGCTGCGCGGACGTGGTGACATAGGGATTTTATAGGGTGTTGAGGAGGGTTGGAGGCGTCCTGCAGCTAGACTGCAACCCCTTATCCCTCTCGAAGATGGCGGCTCTCACTGGCAATAAGCCCTATTTCTATTTCTCAGCGTCAGCCCCTACTCGGCTGCGCCAGAATCGGTATTGGGGGATTTTGCGGGTTGACAAAGTGACCTAGAGAGTCCAGGCAAGTAAGTAGTCTATTTGGAAAGGCATGCTTCGATTTAAAATTGCGTGTTAGCAAAGGTTAAAAGAATGAGGTAGCAGATAGATCAGAAGAGCCCCCGGCTTCCGCCTCAGGGGTGAAATAACAGCACGATAGCAATCAGCGCGCTGTAGGGAGTGGCGGATTTAAATACCGCAGGAGGGCGGGAGGCGTTCTGCAGCTAGACTGCAACACCTTATCCCTCTCAAAGATGGCGGCTCTCACTGGCAATAAGCCCTATTTCTATTTCTCAGCGTCAGCCCCTACTCGGCTGCGCCAGAATCGGTATTGGGGGATTTTGCGGGTTGACAAAGTGACCTAGAGAGTCCAGGCAAGTAAGTAGTCTACTTGGAAAGGCATGCGACGATTTAAAATTAGGTGTTAGCAAAGGTTAAAAGAATGAGGTAGCAGATAGATCAGAAGAGCCCCCGGCTTCCGCCTCAGGGGTGAAAAAACAGCACGATAGCAATCAGCGCACTGTAGGGAGTGGCGGATTTAAATACCGCGGGAGGGCGGGAGGCATCCTGCAGCTAGACTGCAACCCCTTATCCCTCTCAAAGATGGCGGCTCTCACTGGCAATAAGCCCTATTTCTATTTCTCAGCGGCAGCCCCTACTCGGCTGCGCCAGAATCGGTATTGGGGGATTTTGCGGGTTGACAAAGTGACCTAGAGAGTCCAGGCAAGTAAGTAGTGTACTTGGAAAGGCATGCTTCGATTTAAAATTGCGTGTTAGCAAAGGTTAAAAGAATGAGGTAGCAGATAGATCAGAAGAGCCCCCGGCCTCCGCCTCAGGGGTGAAAAAACAGCACGATAGCAATCAGTACACCTTAACATTTCTTTTTGATTTTCCCCAGTTAGAAAATATAATCTTGCAGCACCAGTGCCACTGCTATGCCTTAGATTATTAAATTGAGTGCCCAAGAGAAACCCTAAAAAGGTGTATTGCCTGTCTATCGATCTCTCGTGCACAGTTATAGATTCACGTGCATTGCCTTCTATGGGTGAAAGCAAGATTATGAATTCCCCATTGACATTTAGTGCACTTTATCAAGTTCTATTACTAAGTAAACTTTATTCTCCTTTGACCTTTGTTGCACATTAGAGATTTCTGAGGAAGAATGGAGTACATGGACATCCTCCATTAACTGTAAGTGTAAATATCTGATGTCTATAGGAGAAAGAGGCAAACAGCATTTCTTCATTCACCTGCATTGGCTATAACGTAGCTCAAGGACAAAAATACATTGTGATTTTCCCTTAACGTTGGTAGTCACATCCTGCTCCACTGATCTCTAGCATAAGAAAAAGACCAGCAGCCTGATTCATGTACATGCCGTTTTGCGTGTCCCTAATAGCGAATCATAGCGAATCGCTATTGAGGACACGCAAAACGGCATTCATGTAGGAATTGCTACTTAAATAGCGATTCCTACATGTTCTTTATTAGCGAGTAGCAATTTGCTACTCGCAAATACTCCCCAATCATTCCTATGGGCCAAGAGGCCCATTGGAATGAATGGGGATTTGCGAGTAGCAATTTGCTACTCGCAACTGAGATAGCGATTTTAAGGGTGCCAGGGGTGTCCAAAGGACGCCCTGTAGCACCCCTAAAATGCACTTTTGGACAGGTGTTGCGCACACACATGTCCAAAGGACATGTGTGTGTGCTACATGCAACTTTGAATGATGCTTTTAAAAGCATTTTTCTGAGTTTTTGCTATTTACCGACAGGTCTGACCTGTCGGTAAATAGCGGCCCCAAAAGTCCAAAATCGCAATTTTGTTGTGTGTCATGAATAGCATTTGAGGAATCTCTATTAGAGATTCCTTAAATGCCATTCCACGCAAATATGCGAATTCTTACATAGCGATTTTTGCATTTGGTATCATGAATACCAAATGCAAAAATCGCACTCGCTAAGGGCCAGATTCTGAGAATCTGGCCCTTTGCGAGTGCAATTTACCTACATGAATCAGGCTGCAAGAGACCAATGTTCTGAATCAGCAAGTCTCTTTAGAGGCAGAAGATCAGGGCTGTGTGCAGGGTAAAGCGGCAGGCCTAACAAAAGGCCTCGAGTTCATGTTTTCAGCCATGGTAGGTAACAGAGTACTATTCTGAGAGGGTGATGAACACTTCAATTTGAACTAGGGTGAAAAGGAGGGTATATAGAGGGATTGCAGTCTTCTAAGCTCCAGCTACCAGCCACTGTGATGTAAATCGACATTTAAAAATGCAATTCCTATATTATTGTGCAGTTTGTGAGCCCCTCTACCCCCACTCACTCCTTCGCTCACTTAGACTCTGACTATAACCCTCAAGCGATGATGGCTTACTTTACTTCTGTTCACCGTCTTCATCCATATTGCATACCACCCACACACACACACTACAGTGCAGCAGGGCGCTGGCACTCTTTTTCTGAACCAGCCTCATGTACACCCAGCAGTGCATGGAGAAGCAGTCACCACCCCTCTCAGCAGATATTACTCCCATACTTAACACAGAAGGTGTCTGTGTCTCTCTGAGCCAGCATATTACTCAAAAGCAGAGTATTGCACAGGTCTTCATACCATGAGTCATGCAATCAAATAGTACAGTGCAGCAAAGAGTTGCTACTATTACTCTGTGACCATATCACACCCACAAACAGCACAGTACAATGTGAAGTGTGTCGGCTGTCTATGCTCGGATCATACCATCAAACAGTATAGTGCAGACATGGGCTGCCACTGTTCTACAGACCCTCAAAAACCCATGCACATCATTCATAGGGAAATAAGTTCCTTTGAGGAAAAACACTCATACACAACACAGCGCAGCCAGTATCTATCAACAGTGCAGCATAAACTGGTACTGTTCCTCTACACCAGTATCAAACTAACGCTTAAAATCAGCTGGAGGTTTCTGGCAGTGTCATTGGTATTTTTGGAGACCACCACCTATTTTTCCACATCAAATATTTCTAGAGAGTAGGAAAGGGGAAAACACATAGAAAGAAAGTCTGAAAACAGTCACCAAAGGAGAAAGCAGGAAGCTGCAAGAGTGAGATAAATGGACAGGGAGTGTCTGGCATTGAATTTAAGAGACCTGGGGTGGATTTAGGACTTCACAGCCTTCTCACTCTGCATGTTGACATTAAATATTGCTGGCCATGGGCATCTTAGAAGTGCTTGGACACTGGACCTTATTATTTTACAAATTAGACACTGTATCGGGTGAACACAGTATACAGTCCAGTATGGTGCTGTTATCTTTTTTTTTAATAGTTATCATACACAACAAACTGTGTTAAAGAGCTGTCACTGCTCCTCTGAGCCAAATCAGACACAATTAATTGGACCACGGAGCTGTCGATGTTCATCTGAGCCAGCATCACGCACAACACTGAGATGTCACTGTTCATCTAAGCCCGCATTACACACAACACAGTGCAGCAAGCAGCTATTACTGTTTATCTGAGCTGTTTCTGTAAATCGAAGATGACATCACACACAACACAGTGCGGCAAGGAGCTAGCACAGTTAATCTGAGACACTATCAGGGGTGTCTCCTCCGCTATTGTGGAGGAGCGTCACCCTACTGCTGAAAAGAAGCAGACAGAAGAAAACGAAAATGACAATAAAGCTATTTTATTGTCATTTTATTTTTAATTCCAGTCTGACAAGTCTAGGTTGTGGCAGGGCAAGACCGCAGTGCCACAAAGCAGGTGAATGAGGAGTGGTATGCACTGAATGTGCGTATGTCAGTTTGGGTGGCTGTCCATGATTGGCCAATTCAACGCACGCAATTGGATATCCCCAGGCTGTTCCTGGAGATATCCTAGTGCTCAGAGGCCCAAATTCCTAGCCCCTGCTGAAGCATATAACCGGCCTGCACCTCTCCGCCCATGCTGGGAGTAATAGCATGAGAGAAGCGCTGGCATTGGGTGAGGTGTGGGAGCCTGTGCTCCTAGGGATTGCAGTGCCTGGATGGGAGCAGAGGAGCAGCGAGGCACAGAGAAGGAGCAGACGATCATGGTGGCTGACAGAAAAAGGTAAGTTTTCATTTTTATTATTACTATTTTCTACCCTGTCCCCACCTTGGATTGACAGCAGCCGCCGCTGGTCAGTTTCACACACAACTCTGTGTATCAAAAGAATTGTTTTTGTTGCTCTGAGCAAGCATCACTCACAACATTGGGTGGGCAGCAATGAGCTGCTGGTGGTCTTTTCAGCTAGTATTACAGAGAACCCACTGCTGCAAGGAGTTGGCACAGCTCCTCTGATCCAGGCATTGACCCAATTACTATAAAACATACTAGGATTTGTCTATGCACTTCTGAGTGGGTATCACACAAAACAAATTGCAGAAAGCAGCTGTTCTGTTCCTCTGAGCCACTATGACATGTAGCACCATGCAGCAGGGGACTCTCTCTGTTCCTCTATGCCAGTATGACACACAGCACAATGCAGCAAAGAGCTGTCTCTGTTCTTACCACCCAGTATCACAACCAAACATAGCACAGTGCATCAAGTATTTCAAACTGCTCCTCAGAGATAGCTTCTCACACATGGGACAATACCTGTTGCCTCGGGAAATGCTGCTCCTCAGATTCTGGTCTCTACAGAGAGATGAAAAGTAAGAACACCAATTTAGAAAGATCGCATAAGGTTTAACTGTTCATGCTGTAATCCTTAAAAAGACTTAACCAGTAAAGCAATATGACACACAACACAATTCAGCAAGGAACTATCTCCGTTCCTATCAGCCAGTGTCACAAGCAGACATAGCACAGAGCAGCAAGGATGTTCAACTGTTTCTCAGAGCAGGCATCCACAAATTTACAGGGTGCTCTTCTCACACATGGGACTATATCTGGCCAATTGAGCACAGCAATTTCTCTCATCCTGGTCTCTATGGAGAGATGAAAAGGAACAATGACACCAAATTAGAAAGATTGCATTAGGTTGAAATGTTCATATTGTAATCCTTCAAAAGACTTGGCCAGTAAAGCTAGACCTCAGTTTTCCTATTGAAGGGCCATCCACTTTTAATATTGCGAGCAGTTTGGCAGAGCGTTAAAACCCAATTCTTTTACGTACAAAATGAAAGAGTGCTCAGTTCTACGCGGCAAGATTCTAGGTTGTTTTTTTACGGTTAACATATTATTCTGTAGCAGATGCGTTAAATCTTTGAGCTATCTGATCGACCCTGCAAAAGGAGGCAATGTTTTCCTCAAGTTAACTTGGACAAACTATTCATCCGAACTAGGATGACTAATGGAAGACTCCAATCCTCTGTCCACTGACCTCCAATACACTCTCCAAAAATTGCTGAACACATTTCTACCTCCACCCATACTAAAGGACACAGCATGGACAAGGATATCTTAAAGTAGGGTCTTCGCCTGCAAGAAAATCCTCTGCACTGACCTTTGACCCTTGCTGTTTAGGGTAAAAAAAACACATCAATTACTGGGAACCTGGCTACAGACATTTCCCTTTCTGATCATCTAAATTAGAATAAGTTTGAAGACAAAAAGTCGTACCCATCTTAGAGACCTTTCATGTACTTCACACACTGTAACAAACAAATTCAAAACCCAGGCCAAACTACATTGGACAGCAAATACAAAATACCAACAGTCACGAAACGTGTTACACTTTAAGGTGTGAGCAAATTCCTCTTACTCCCTCTGGATCCGCCAATTGTAAAATGATCAAACAGATTCACAGTTTTATTCATGAAGGCATTTTTGAAAGCTATTTACTTCTCAACCTATCAACTAATTTACCAAACCAGCTATTGCGTCTGTGATCAAATTTGTCCAAACATTTAGAAAATATGATTTAAACCACTTCACTTTAACCAGACTCAGAGTCCTACTGAACCCAGGTTGGGATAGACTGCTTCCAAATCATGATCTGCTGTACATCAGTTTCATAAACATCTTCTCAACCAGCATTTACTCCATCGCATTCAAGTAAAGGCAAGTAACCCTGTTCTTTAAAATAATGGAAATTCGCCATTACAAATCTCTTTCAAGTGCAAAATCCATGAAAAGGGCAGTATCCACTGGAATTCAGGGATCAGATTACCATGGACAGTGCCCTTGGCACCACTCGATTTTGATTGTGTCACAAATATGCCTTTCAGCGCTGCTATCGTGCAACTAATACCCCTCATGAGGAATAATTACATTTCTTATAATGGCCAAGGTTTTTGGCATTTTACAACGCTGCTACAAGAAGTTGGCACTGTTCCTCTGATCCAGGCATAGACACACTTACTATGTTGCATACTAGGATTTGTGACTGTTCTTCTGAGATGGTATCTCACACAACAAATTGCAGCGAGTAGCTGCCACTGTTCCTCTAATCCAATATGACACACAACACAATGCAGCAAGGAGCTGCCTCTGTTCCTATCAGCCAGTATCACAACCATACACAGCACAGTGTAGCAAGGATTTCACACTGTTGCTCAGAGCAGGCATCCAGAAATTTACAAGGTGCTCTTCTCACACATGGGACTATACCTGGCCGATTCAGCGGAGCAACTTCTCTCATCCTGGTCTCTATGGAGAGATGAAAAGGAACAAGAACACCCCTTTAGAAAGATTGCATAAGGTTGGAATGTTCATATTGTAATCCTTCAAAAGACTTGGCCAGTAAAGCTAGACCTCAGTTTTCCTCTCGAAGGGCCATCCACTTCTAATATTGCACGCAGTTTAGCAGAGCTTTCAAACGCAATTCTTTTACGTACAAAATGAAAGAATCCTCAGTTCTACGTGGCAAGATTCTAGTTTGTGTTTTTAAGGTTAATATATTATTCTGTAGCAGACGCATTAAATCTTTGAGGTATCTGATGAGTCCTGCAAAAGGAGGCAATGTTTTCCTCAAGTTAACTTGGACAAACCATTTATCTGAACTAGGATGACCAATGGAAGACTTGAATCGTCTATCCACTGACCTCCAATACACTCTCCAAGAATTGCTGAACACATTTCTACCTCCACCCATACTAAAGGACACAGCATGGACATGGATATCTTAAAGTAGGGTCTTCGCCTGCAAGAAAATCCTCTGCACTGACTTTTGACCCTCGCTGTTTAGGGTAAAAAAATAAAACATATCTATTACTGGGAACCTGGCTACAGACATTTCCCTTTCTATCATCTAAATTAGAATAAGTTTGAAGACAAAAAGTCGTAGCCATCTTGGAGACCTTTCATGTACTTCACACACTGTAACAAACAAATTCAAAACCCAGGCCAAACTACATCGCACAGCAAATGCAAAATACCAACAGTCACGAAACGTGTTACACTTTGAGGTGTGAGCAACTTCCTCTTACTCCCTCTGGATCAGCTAATTGTAAAATGATCAAACAGATTCACAGTTTTCTTCATGAAGGCATTTTTGAAAGCTATTTACTTCTCAACCTATCAACTAATTTACCAAACCAGCTATTGCGTCTGTGATCAAATTTGTCCAAACATTTAGAAAATATGATTTAAACCACTTCACTTTAACCAGACTCAGAGTCCTACTGAACCCAGGTTGGGATAGACTGCTTCCAAATCATGATCTGCTGTACATCAGTTTCATAAACATCTTCTCAACCAGCATTTACTCCATCGCATTCAAGTAAAGGCAAGTAACCCTGTTCTTTAAAATAATGGAAATTCGCCATTACAAATCTCTTTCAAGTGCAAAATCCATGAAAAGGGCAGTATCCACTGGAATTCAGGGATCAGATTACCATGGTCAGTGCCCTTGGCACCAATCGATTTTGATTGTGTCACAAATATGCCTTTCAGCGCTGCTATCGTGCAACTAATACCCCTCATGAAGAATAGTTAAATTTCTTATAATGGCCAAGGTTTTTGGCATCTTAGAACACTGCTGCAAGAAGTTGGCACTGTTCCTCTGATCCAGGCATAGACACACTTACTATGTTGCATACTAGGATTTGTGACTATTCTTCTGAGATGGTATCTCACACAACAAATTGCAGCGAGTAGATTCCACTGTTCCTCTAATCCAATATGACACACAACACAATGTAGCAAGGAGCTGCCTCTGTTCCTATCAGCCAGTATCACAACCATACAAAGCACAGTGTAGCAAGGATTTCACACTGTTCCTCGGAGCAGGCATCCAGAAATTTACAAGGTGCTCTTCTCACACATGGGACTATACCTGGCCAATTGAGCGGAGCAACTGCTGTCATCCTGGTCTCTATGGAGAGATGAAAAGGAACAAGAACACCAATTTAGAAAGATTGCATGAGGTTAAAATGTTCATACTGTAATCCTTCAAAAGTCTTGGTTAGTAAAGCCACACCTCAGTTTTCCTCTTGAAGGGCCATCCACTTTTAAGTTGTAGTAGTTGTACAGAGCGTTAAAAGCCATTTCTTGTATGCAAACATTTGAAAGAGCGCTTAGACCTTCATGGCAAGCTTCTAGTTTGTGTTTTTCAGGTTAACATAATATTCTATAGCAGAAACATTAAATCAATGAGCCATCTCATCGGTCCTTCAAAAAGAGACAACGTTTTCTGCAATGTAACTTGGACAAAGCATACATTCCAATCAAGATGAAAAATGGAAGACTTGACTTGACTGTCCATTGACCTCCAATGCACTCTCTAAAAACCACTCAACACATTTCTACCTCTACCCTTACCGAAGGACACAGCATGAACATGAATGTCTTTAAGCCAGGCCCTTCAGTTGCAATGCTTTTGTGAATATCCTGTGCACTGACTTCTAACCCTTGCTGTTTAGGATAAAAAAACAAAAGGCACAATGTACTGGAAACCTGGCTTCAGACGTTACCCTTTCTGATCATCTAAATCAGAATAGGTTTGGAGGCAAAATGTCACAACCATCTTGGGGACCTTGCATGTACTCCACACACACTGTAACAAACAAATTCAAAAGCCAGGCCAAACTACATCAAACAGCAAATTGCAAAATTCCAGCATTCAAGAAATCTGCTCCACTGTAACATGTTACCAACCTCCTCTTACTCCGTCTGGAACCTTTCATTGTAAATGATCCTTGCAATTGTCCTTGGCAATACTCGATTTTGATTTTGTCCCCAATGTGCCTTTTAACACTCCTGTCATGCAACTCATGCCCTTCATCCAAAAGAATTACAATGCTTATCCTCTCCAAGGTTTTTGGCATTTACGACACAACAGGCCATCAAAGTCTACAACAAGACCTTTTAACTGGTACATCCCATTCCTGAAATAACAAACAAGTGTGACTAAGCAGCCTCTTATCATAAGCAAGTCTTTGGAGCGACATCAAGATGGCAGATGTGCAGCAGGTAGCTCTGATGGGTAAATCTGGGTTATCCAGAGTAATCCTGCGTCCAGCCATATCCTGGACACCTGCCGAGCCTTGATCGTGCACCTACCAATGACTGTCAACCAATGGTAAAGGTTGTTTGCTGGAAGGCCAGCTGTGAACTCCCCTAGTGACTGTTGCTGAGCCGAAGCTGGCTTGCTGCTGGCGGTACGGGCCTGCTAGCGTACTGGGACCCAGCAGCTGTGCCACTCTGATATAACTGCCAGTGGAGTGGAGGGCCTCGGCTGAGATCAGGCGACTGAGGACTGAGCACCTGGTCATCTGGTGTGTGCACTGAGGTGCACAAGGGACCAAGTTGGGGCCCAGTCACTGCTGCCACTGCCTGATAGGCTGGGCTGACCTGGTCCCTCCCCTCTAGAAATTAGTGAAAAGGTCTGCTCTCTCATTGCAGCCACCCAGATGCTGCTTCCCTGAGAGCCGGAGGGGTGTGGGAAACACGGCTGGCCTGGCGGGTGGATCTGGGGCCGGCCCCCTGCCGTGTTGTGTATGATGCCCCTCCCTGATTCGGCCTATTGCATCAGTCAGTGACCATTGCAGGCACAAAAAACCAGCTGCTGCAGAACAGTCAGTGGCCCTGAACTGAAGCATTCAAGAGCGCTGATGGTGCTCAGCCCCCACTAGTGCGGCCTCCAGACCCAACTGGGGACATAGACCAGCGGAGCAGGCAGAAAACTACCTCTGTTGAATGTGGTAATGGATGCAGTGGAGAGGACTCAAACAAAACTGTGAACACTTGTGTCTACCTTGAGAGCAAGATCAACAGCATAGCAATGGAGATAAATCTGCTACACACTGATCATCGTAAACTAGCAGACAAAGTGTGCACGGCAGAGCAAAACACTGCTGAACTCCAGTTGGCATTCAAAGTACTGGTATCCTAAGTCCAGCTACTGACGGATTTTGTCCACACCCTGAAGGCCAGGGCTGAAGACACGTAGGGATGCTCACCCAGAAACAACATGCATGTTGTGGGCCTCCTGGAAAGCATCAAAGGATGTAATCCTGTTGACTAGCTGGGCAACTGGCTGTGGAACCTGCTTCTGCCTCATCCCCTCACGCCGTTCTTCTCTGTAGAATGTGTGCATTGCTTTCTCACAAGGAAGACTCCACCTAGCTCCAACCCCAGTCAAATTCTAGTTCACCTACTCCATAACGGTGACAGGGACATCATCCTACAAGAAACCAGGAAACTTGATGAAATTGTGGTTAATAAGGCCCGCATCATGCTTTTCCTGAAATACGCAGTAACAGTGCAACATCACAGGGCCTCCTTCCTAGCTGTCAAATGCCATCTACGTGAACTGAAGCTGAAATATTTGCTGATCTTCCCGGCAAGAAAACGTGTTGTAATGGATTGCAAAGCATGGTTTTTCAACTTGCCAGAAGATGCTTGGCGATGGCTGAAGGCCTTCCAACTCAAGTCACCCTGCCAAGCCACTGGAGCCGAACCGTGCACTGACAGAAAGGACAGCGGACACAGTTGTGAGGAACAGCGAGCAATGAGATAGCCTCCCAGGCCTGTGGTGGTCCCAAACATGGAACAGGTTATACAGGAAAGAAGACAGGCCCTCCGTTCTGTAGTAGCAATCAGTGACGCCCGAAGAGACACCAGGTCTAATGAAAGAGCAGTGAAGTCTTCGAGTGAGGATGATTCTTCCACTGTTTGGCCAGCTGACTATGATGCCTTGGCACCATCAGAGGTCACTCCACAGATAGCCGATGGCATTATTTGACCTACCAGCACATTACACTTTCATAGCGGCGAATTATGTCTAAATACTGGACAATGCATATTTTTGTTGGTGGTCTGTCTGCCATTCCACTTTTCAATGATCAATGCCTATTATATTACCAGCACATCCGACACACACACACGCTGCACACAATCACCCTCCTATACATCTTACACTGGCTGCAACTCATATGCCTACACTACATGGGGTACATCATCCTTGGCCGCTGCACCTTCCACCATTAAAACCCTCGGTCTCAGGCTTTACTGCTGTATCTTGCATATGTATTTCAATATGTTTGGTCAGGAAAACCCATTGTTTGTCTGCCCCACTTGAATTAAATGGTTGTGCCTCTTTTCCCCTAACTTGGCATTACCTCCCTGCCCTAGCACGATACACTGACATGACACATACTACTTTCATAACCTGTAACATGTGGGGTATTCAGACCCACTCTTGCTGATATGCCCTCTATGCATACCTCAAGCCCTGTTCCGCGCAGGTGGCCATGCTTCAGGAAACTTACTTAACACTAACTGAAGAGTATAAACTTCAGAGTTGCTGATGAGGATGTTGCTAACTTTTCTTTCTTTGCACAAGGGGTCCTGCTCTGGATCAGGTCATGGGTCCCTTTGTCCACTGAGGAGGTGGTAGCAGATAGTGGAGGTCGCTTCGTCCTTGTCAAGGGCAACCTCGGTGGTCAACACATTCTTGTTGGTTGTATATATGCTCCAAATCCAGAGCAACCCTATTCCTTGAACGGATGTCGGCGACACTCTCTCATTGGGGTGGAATCCCATGGTTATTCACCGACCTTGACAGATCCTTCCCCCCGCCACTCAGCACCCTGGCCACGTGAAACATGCGAGCGATACATGACTGACTTGGCACATAGTAGACATTTTCAACAGAGCAATGCTGAAACAAAAGCGTAATTTTCTTTTCCTCACGACATCACCTCACATTAGGCTCGATTGATTCACTGCCACAGAATCCCTACTGTCCTCTGTAACACATACAGAGTAATTGGGCAGCACCCATTCAGATCATAACCCGCAGAGCCACAGCTAACATGGCACAATGGCCCTCCTCCCGTTCCGTCATAGCGCTTACAGCCAGCGGCGCTTGATGACCCCCCCCCCATTCCACATCCAATTACATGCCGCTATTAAATAATATTTCAAGCACAATCATGGAACATCGACATCAAGGCTGGGTGAGTGGGACACACTCAAAGTGGCAGTTGGGGGCTATTGTCTGGGGGTGACTTGGAATGTCCAACAACAGCTTGACGACAACATATCTCATAAAGAACAAACCCTCCTGCAACACGAGACAGACGCAGGGCGAAACCCTGACAGCTCTTTCCGCCTGCTAGCAGCACAACATGAACATCTCTCCCTCCTGGAGCCGTTGCCTTGCCTGAACTATGAGGCCCACTCTGCATGTACACATGCCGCTGCTGACAAATCTAGCATGCTGTTGGCATAGCTAATAAGGTCAGACCAGCCCCATTACCCAATTGCTGTACTGAAATCTGCTACCAGCGACATACTCTACACGCAACAAGACATACATCAAGAACTAACCCAACACTATGCCTTGCTGTACTGAGCAAGGATCCCTGCTATTCCACCAGACACAAACGTCTTCTTCAGCGTGATTCCCCTTCTTACACCCATCCAAAAAGTGGAACTAGATGATCCAATTACATTATTTGAAATACAGGAGGCGGTCAAAGCATTAGCCACAGGCAAGGCGCCTGGCCCAGATCGCCTGCTTGTTGAATTTTACAAGGCATATACCACACTTCTTGCATCTCGATTGCTCATCCTCTACGAACAGGCTCTAGAAGCCTCCTGCCTTTCTACTTCCCTGTGCAAATCACTGCTGATATCCCTCTCTAAGGTACACAAAGACCCCAATGAAGTGGGCTCCAACCAGCCCCTAGCACTGCTTAACACTCACTAAGATCCTGACGACTCGGTTGGCACACATGGCCCACGATGGTACACCATGACCAGAATGGATGTGTGCCATCACACAGTAAGTCCTTAAATCTGAGACGTTTCTTTTGAGTCCTAAACTAGGCACCAGAATTATGGCCCTGAGCGGGTTGTCTGGTACTGAATTTGGCTAATGCCTTTGATTCGCTGGAATAGACATTTAACACTCACTAAGATCCTGAAGACTCAGTTGGCACACATGGCCCACGCTGGTACACCCTGACCAGAATGGATGTGAGCCGTGGGAGCGGGTGAGCAGGTGTAGCGGCACTCTTGTGCCGGGCAGTGATACACCCCGAAGCGGGAGAGGCCACCATCTTGAGGCACACCAACCATCCTGAAGAGGAACTGGAGGATGGGGCCTGCTGCACCCTCGCCCAGAGGAGTGTGCCCCTTGACAGAGGCGTGGTGCCGGAGACCCTCCTGTGGACTTTGAATGTGGGGGATCGGTCAGTCTAGCTGAATCTGCCCGGCGAGATCTGGGACGGCATTGCAGCGTGGTTAGCAGACCAGGCCTGTGCGGGGTGGCAGGGCGCTTTGACCTCCTTCCCCCTTGTGTTGAACTTCCTAGGCGGCTGCTGTCTATTGCAGTGGGGAGGATCAGGGGCCAGATCGGGCCTCGGTGGGGTCGGCTGAGGACGGAGGAGCTCTGAGGGCCGGCAGTGAGGTGCCTGAGCGGAGGTGCATTCGGGCTGCGCCCTGGGCCTGATGGCTGCGTTCCTCTTGTGGGGGACCCCTGCGGCTGTGGCCATAGCCTTCTCTGATTGCCCACCATGGTGGAGACCGGGAGTCTGGTCCTGCGACTTGTTGCACTGAGTTCAGTTTGCCTGGAGACTTTTGGAATGAGCCGACTGGTTTACCTGTCGTTCTGCCTGACTCATGAATTGCTGGTTGTGACGACCCTTGGAGTAGGGAGTACTATCGCCTGGAAGAACCAACCCCGCTACGATGACGCGGGATCACACCGGGGGCGGTCACACAAAGCAAGGGACCCTGGATAAATTCACGGAGGCGAGCCACGCGCCTGGGGCCGCAGGGTTGCAGAACCAGGCACCTGACAATGCGGTGCTGTTGGCGGCAATAACCCAGTCCAGGGACATGCTGGACGCCAAGATCGGGGTTGTGGGATCGGACGTCATGTTGCTCCACCAGGACCTGAGGAATGCCATGGAGCGCATCACTGGCCCGGAGACCCGCATATCGGAGGTGCAAGACGAGGTGTCCATTCTCAAGAAGAAGGTCGCAGCCATGGAGAAAATACAAAAGGGCCTAGCCATGCAGGCCGATGATGCCGAAGGAGCGGTCTCGACGGAACAAGCTACGCTTCGTGGGATTTCCGGAAGGCTGCGAGGGAGACAACGTGGAGCGATTTCTTGCCCAGTGGCTGGAGGGCTGGCTCCTCCCGGACGTGCTCTCTCGCTGCTTTGTGGTTGAGGGGGCCCAAAGGGCTGTGACGCAGAAGCCCCCTGTTGGGGCACCCCCACGGCCGATGAGGGCCAAATTCTTAAATCACTCGGATCGCGACACCATCCTGCGACAGGTGAGGGTGAAGACCTCCCTCACGGGTGGCAATGCGACCATCCTTATCTTCCCGGACTATACACACTTGGTGCAGCAGCAGCAACAATCCTTTCTTGCAGCAAAGGCCCATCTTCGAGGCCTCAAGCTTCAATATGCCCTGCTTTACCCGGCGCAGCTGAGAGTTATCTTCAAGTCCCGCACACTGTTTTTCGATTTCCCAGAGGAATTGTTCAAATGGACGGATGAAACGGTGAAAATTCGTGTCAACATGCCACATGGTGGAGAATCGGACTCCTCCTCGAGTGGAATGGCCCGCAGGAGATCGAGGTCTGGACGCAGCCCGCGCTCTGGCTCCGCGCTTCGACAGCGCGATCCGACACCGGAGCAGCAATCAGGAGTGAAATGATGTCTGGGACTCCTGCACAGGTCTAAATGTATGGTAATTATGGATGTCTAGGTGGGCCAGTCTCTTTAGGGCTGGGAGCCTGGCCCTGTAGGAGTGGGTGGGTGGGAGTGAAGTCCTATAGTTGTGGGTTGTCCATTGGATGGGGTGGTTCTTGTTCCCTCATTGGTGAATAGGCTACGATCCGACCGCAACAGGTGCTTCCATGTTAGTGAGGTACGGGGTTGGGGGTGGAGGGGCGGGTTGGCGTGGGGGTCTGGGGTTGGGGGGATTGTTTCTGCAAGTCTTGATGCAATATGTCTGCCACGTTATATGCATGCTGAGCCACAGAGACACCTGCAGCTTACATAGTAACATTCCACCATGTCCACTGCTGAGAGGGGAGGGCGGGTAGCCCCTGGTTCCCTGCGCATACTTAGTTGGAACGTGCGGGGGGTGCTGGATAAGGTGAAATAGGGGGATGTTCTCCAATTTGCCAAAAGAGCCAGGAGACTCATTTGGCACGAAGGCGCTATGCCTGCAACGGTTTGGGTTCCATCAGGTCTACCACTCGGGATTTACGAGGGGCTCTAGGGGGGTTGCGATCCTTATACACCGCAGGGTCTCGTATACACATGAAAAACTCTGGACAGATACACAGGGCAGGTATGTTATTGTACAGGGCAGGGTGAGGGGGGATAGGGTGACCCCTGGGTAGTGTTTATGCCCCACCACCACTACAGTGGACCTTGGTGAAGAAACATATGTCCCTTTGGAGTGACATGCAGGATACCCTCTCTGTGGTCGGGGGGACTGGAACGATGTGATGGAACTGGGTAGCGATAGATGGATTAGTGGGGCGACTGACGGGGGGCGGGGGCCCACCCACCAAATTTCATGCCCTAGCCACAGGACTTGATTGGACATACAACTGGATGTACACGCATGGCCCACTTAGGGAATACACCTACTTTTCCACGGTGCACGACTCATTCTCCAGATTAGACTGCATCTTCGTTCCCAGGGGGCTGGCACATATGATACTATCGGCGGTTATTCTGCCAAGAGCCCTGTCCGACCATTCGCCGGTGGCCCTTACGTTCAGAATAGGCCCGGCCAGGGAATCGTTTTGGTGGCGCATGTCGGGGTGGCACCTGCTGCAGGACGAGTACAGGGAGCACATGACTAAAGAAATAGATCACTACCTGGTCTCTAACGTAGGCTCCATAGACTCCCCAACTACCCTTTGGGAAGCATTAAAACCCACATTGCGGGGTGTTGACATTTCCTGGTGTCCGGCGGCCCGTAGGGAGCGGCAGAGAGACTTAGTGCAACAAGAGGCGCATCTGGAAGCGCTGGAGCGCAGGGGTCGGGAAGTGGGTGGTGGACCTGTCAGACGACAGCTAGTGCTGGCTCAGCAGCAGTATACCGATGTATTGATGGAGGTGGCACGGCAGGGCTGGTTGGCCACTTGTAGTCGGGTGTTTCAGTGGGGGACAAATCCACCAAGATGTTGCATCACTTGTGTCAGGGCACACTCCATGCCCAACCGCTGCCCCAGATATTGGACCCAGAAGGGGTGCCTGTACTTGAACCCCGGCAATCGCGGAGAGCTTCGCGGCGTACTATGAGGAGGTATTCGCACCCCAGGAATGCCTGACAGACGATGTCATCCAGCGGTTTATAGATGAACTTCCCCCATGGTCGGTCTCGGACGAAGTACGGGAACAATTAGATAGGCCCCTGTCCGACGACAAATTGGGCACCGCTCTGGGTGAGCTGAATCCAGGTAAGGCTCCGGGCCCCAACGGCTTTCCGTGCAATTTTTTCAGGCGGTTCTATGTACAGCTGGGTCCGCATCTCTGTCTGGTCATGGAGTAGGCATGTGAAGGCGGCATGCTCCCCCTGGATTGGTGACATACTGAGGCCAAGGTCCTGGCTAAAGCCCTAGCCAATAGACTCAAGCCTCACATAGCAGATTTGGTCCACCCAGATCAGGTGGATTTTATGCCTCGGAGGGCGACTCGACATAACATTAGGCGCGCCCACATCGCAATATCGGCTTGGAGGAGTTTGGGGGAACAGGCAGCGCTGTTTTTGGCAGACATGGACAGAGATTTTGATTTCCTGAGCTGGGTATATCTGTTCGCCCTACTGCAACGCCTCATTTTGGGCCCGCGCTTAATTGCTTACTTACAGCTGCTGTACACTGATCTCACAGCGTCAGTACGAGTGGGGGCGCGGTCTCTTGATCCTTTCGGGTCCAGCGGGGCACGCGACAGGGCTGTCCCCTCTCCCCCTACCTATTCACGCTCGCAATGGAGCCCCTGGCGGCGTGGGTGCGTATAGATGCCCAGCTCAAAGGTTTTCGGTGGTCATCGGGCCTTGCTGATAAAATAGCACTCTATGCTGATGATGTCCTGTTCTTTCTCACTGATCTGGATCGGTTGGGGCCACAGCTGCTTCGTATTCTGCAGATTTTCGGTGAAACCTCTGGCCTCTATATGAATCCGGTAAGTCGACGTTGTGAATACTGGGTGGACAGCAGCAGGTGGGAGCACGGGCGCCGGGCCGTCATTTGGCGTCTGGAGGGATGAAATACCTGGGATTGTATCTGTCGGAGGAGGCAGCCGCCTCCCGGGATCACAACCTCACTCCAGTATGGGACCGCATGCGCGAGGACTTGAAGGTTTGGTCCCGTATGCCACTAATGATATATGGCAGATCGGCCATCTTTAAAATGGTGGTGCTCCCTCATCTATTGTCTCAACTACAAAATCATCCACACCGGATTCCACCCCGTTGGTTTCAGCAGGTCAACTCGGTGCTGGGTGGGTTTCTGTAGGAGGGGGGGACCGCGCGTGTGGCATTGCCAACGTGCTTTTTATCCTCCTATACTGAGGGGGCTAGCCACATCAGATGTTCTCTCTTACTATCAAGCGGCACACTTGTTGGTTCTTAACGAGTGGTGGTATGGCGATAGGGGCGACCCGGCCTACGCGGTCGAGCGGCACATAATGGGCTCGGCGTCCGTGCCCATACTGTTGTACTCCGCCTCGCTTCGGAGGTGCCTTCCCTCTGCCATGCAGGTTGTATTTTATGTCTGGAGGCAAACGCTGGGCAGAATGGGGTGGTAGAACGTGCTTACCAAAAAGACCCCTCTCTGGCGTAATGGTCGTCTGCCCCGCATGGACACTCTGCAGGGATTCCGGGAGTGGGACGCAATTGGAATCTCCTCCCTGGAAGATGTGATGTTGGGCTGCTCCCTGAAGTCCTTTCAGAATTTGCAAGATGAATTTGGGATGCCTCGCTCCCAGTTTTTTAAATACCTTCAGTTTCGGCACGCACTGACGCCATATTTGACAGACCTAGGACATGTTGCCGAGTTTAGTCTGCTAGAGGCCAAATTGTTTATGGGGGAATTACCTGATAAGAAAATCTCACGTATCTACCAGACATTGGTCCACCACTGTTCCTTCAACTTACACAGACTTAGGACCGAGTGGGAGAGGGATGTGGGGGACTTAGAGGAAGAGGACTCGACAGAGGCCTTGGCAAGCCCGAGGGAGGCAGCAATTTCCACTCGCCTGCGACTGATACAATTTAAATATTTACATCGCACCTACTTTACCCGAGAACGCTTATGGAGGGCGGGCATGATTGGCTCCCCCGATTGTCTCCGATGCGGTACAGAGGAGGGTACACTTCTACACACTGTCTGGGGGTGCTCGGCGCTACATAGATTCTGGAACGGGGTGTTCACGTGCTTATCTGAAGTGGTGGTATGGGAGCTCCCACGCGCTCCGAAATTGGCTTTGTTGCATGTGATGGAGGAGGTAGGGGGTAATAGGTACAAGCGTCACCTGTTATTGCTGGGCCTTACACTGGCCAAAAGAGACATTGCCTAAGCTTGGAAGGCGCCTCAAGCTCTGCCATTGACCGCTTGAAGGAATGGCATGGACTTTTGTATGGATCTGGAAGAGGTGGGCCGGCTACCATGGGCTGGACTTGGACCCTCCGCCAGAGAGGGCCGCCCTCCCAACAATGTGACTGATGGATCATTGGTGAAGACAACAGAGTGCTTTGTTGGACTTGGCATGTCTCGGTAAGATATTATATTGTAAATCAGTGGCATAAGCAGCGCAAACGGGGGAGGGGTTGGGGGTGGTGGTGTTTGTTTTACTGTAAAAGTCTAAGATGCTATTGTCGTTCCATTAATGTTTGCAGCAGACTCCGGATTCCGGAGCTATGCAATATATGTGATCTATGACAAATAAAATCTGTTTAAAAAAAAAACCTAAGCAAAGCGTGTACAACCCATACTTAATTACTACAAATAGCTTGGGGTGGGCTGAACCCGTCGAGTTTCACTCGGTGGAATTCCACAGATTTAAATGAAAACTCTGTGAGATTCTGAGGAAGTTTCTTTAAATGAGTGCAAATAAGCAGGCCATGCTAATTTTTTGCATTGGGAGCTCGCGCGAGCTGAACAATCATCGTGAACAGTACCACACGGCGTGCCATAGGTGTTGCTTTTCAAATTGGTTGCCGTTAAAGTAGATTTTCTAGTCAAACTTTGTCATTGCGAACGTCCACGACCACCTGTGACCGCCCACGTAGGAAAATATTGCTGGGTGTCCTCTTAGCACTCGAAAATGTGACTATGGGACATCAATTCTCAATCGTGATCTCTACTTGTGTAAAGACTGGGCCACCATCACTGCAACCAAGAGAGACTCCAAGGGCTAGATGACTAGCTTCCTGATATGAAGACTTGTGGACATAACGGTTTTCCACCCTGCTTCTGTACCTGGCCCTTTGGGAGAGGATCCAGATGTTTGCTTCAGTGTAACCGACTCATCTTCTGCTGCAAGTGCGGAATCGCGCAATCACAGCTGTTGCAGGAACAGAACCGGTGCATCACTCGCGCAACCAGTGCATCGCCATCGGAACCTCAGCGTCGGAACAACCACATTGTCGCCACTGTAGAGAGCGCAATCCCCTTGACTGTGTGGAAAAACCCAGCGCATCGGCATGGGAACCATCGCATCTTTGAAACAGTGTCTTATCTTCAGAACCATTGTTGCAAGGAGAATATCGATGCATTACCTTGACTGCAGGGTCGACAGATGCATCGCTTGACTGCCTCCCGGATGTCACTGTTGCGACCACGATCATGGTACTTTTGTTCCACGGGCCTTGCGTGGTCCCTGTATTTGGCCTGCACCCAATTGTGGTCCCGATGAATTCTTGACAAACCAGATAAGCCCATAGGCACTTATTGCTTCTAAGCGTTATTTTCACTTTTATTCTTTAAAAATGCTTATCTTGACTTCTACTTATTGGATTTTTGTTGTTTTAGTCTTGTTTTATTTATTAGATTAGGAGCTATTGTTCTAAATTAGTGTGGAATCTTTTTGTGTGGTGATTTTACTGTTTTACTGTTTGATTTGTTGCACAATTACTTAACACATTGCCTCTCAAGTTAAGCCTAACTGCTCACTGTCAAGCTACCAGAGGGTGAGCACAAGTTAATTTAGGGTATTTGTGACTTACCCTGACTAGGACTGTGCATCCTGCTTGGACAGGGCGCATACCTCTATCAACCAGAAACCAAATTTAAAAAAACTCCTCAGCTAAAACATGAGATGCTTAAATGTATGCCAGACATATTCCTTATTATTTCTGTCACTCATTCAATCATATTTAGCTACTGCATTTTGTGGATAACCCAGACCTACTGCAAGAAGCTCACAGGCCGGATCAAGGAGCTTTCAGGCAAACAATTCCCTCATGGCTGTCAGTGAAGTCTTCCCTTGCTGCCTCCAGTCTGAAGCAAGCAGCCTGTTTCTCCCCTTTAAATATAAATGTTCTAATTTCAGCCAGTGTGGCCTGGCAGTGTGTTTATGCGTGCCTTACTACCAAAATATTCAAAATGAACAAGCAGATTTCAACTACTCTATATAATGGTCTCACTGACTATATTGGACAACGCAAGAAAACGTGAGCAAATATGGCTTGCTCATTCAAACTAGTCAAAATTTGAAATGTATGTTCTCCTTTACAATATGAAATCTGAGTCATGTTTCCAGTTACCAAAACTCAATAGCATAAAATGAAGACCATCGTAGCAACAACCTTTATCTCTAAAGCTAAAAACATTGGAAGTTTCACTGGACCACGCCACTGATGTAATTTCAATTCTTCCCCTAAACTTCCCATCATCTATGATATTTTTTTTAAAATTGGGAAACTCTCCTTCTAAGCATGTAAGCATTGTTCCTTGCTCCCCTCATAAGAATATGCCATTTGTTTGACTGTAATTTACTGAGGTTGTTTATCAGAGACCTCTGGAACCCTCGACTACCATCATTCTTTCTAGACTCTTCTATCATCCACTACACTATGTTTTAGACAACACCTGACACTGCAGGCCTCAATTACAAGCGGCCTGCACAGCCATTGCTCCACGTTTGTGGATGCTCCGGCAGAGCAAGCTTCTGAAGCTTATCTATGAGGAGATCACGCAAAACCACTCTGCGTGGCTTTGCTTGGCCTTGCATAGCCTCATAGATAAGAGTAAGACAAAGCAGCGCAAGTCACTGCCTTTCCTTACTATGCATCACGGAGGCTTTCCATGGGCTTTGCAGTGGGGTTTTCCAAGTAGCGCGCATGGATTTTGGCGCTGCCCCCTATTTACAATGTGATGTACACCTGGGGCAGCGCCAAAACCTTATGCGTACCCAAAGCAGGAGTAATGAGGAGAACATTTTATGTCTCATAATTTCTTTATTCCATGTGTGATGCATTTTGCAGCACAAATAGTAGGAGGAAAACACCTCTCTGGATTGTGTTTGTGTAGGAAAGGTGTCCCTTCTTCCCCCAAATATTCTTTACTGCAACGGAGGTGCAAGGGGTCTTACATTAACAGCAAATTGTTCGCAATCAGAGGGGTAAAGGACAGGAATGCACAGTATTCCATTAATACCGTGCATTTCTGCTCTTTCTCATATGTGTAGGGCAGTGCACTAAGAACACTGGTGGCACGGCCCAAATCCAATTGCTCATAATCGAGGCCCTCAGAGTCTTTCTTTGAGCAGGGATTTACCCAGAAACTAATTTAATATTCCAATGTAGAAATATATGTTGCATGTGTGCAATTAGCTATGACTTTTCAAATAAAAAAAAATGTAAATTCACTAGCCACGTTTTTATTTTGTTTCCTTGACCCAAAGTCCTTTAGAGAAAGAAACGTGAACGACTTGATGCACCGCTGCACTTCTGCAGTTTCTAAAGTCTCCAACATCATATTCAAGCTCGACAACTGCTTTATTTTTTTTATGTACATTTTTCTATAACTTTACACCACTCTAGCATTTCTAATCATGGTGGCAAACATTTACTGATTGTTACTCTTGAAAACCTTAAACCAGGACTGCAATGATTTAATGATACAACTTGCCAGGCCTGCAGTTATAATACACCGCACTGGACTGGAAGACGTTAACAATACAGTTTACCACCTGTAATAATTTAACAGTACACCTTCTTACCATGCCTGTAATAATTTAACAGTACTCCTTACCAGGCCTGCAATAATTAACATTTATCCTTGCAAACAGTGCTTAGTTTGTAAAAACTATAAGTGCTGAGGCTCTCATCAGGAGCTACTGCAACTTGCACCACACATTGCCCCTGCCATGCTGGCAGTGATAGTAACATTACAACTACTAACCATCACACTCCTACAAGGGCAGCAATTTGAACAATTTCGGTCCCCCAGAGCTATAAGAATGGTGCGGGTAGCAGGTAATAGTCATTTCTAATGTATATTGAATTATTAATGAACTACTGTTGTGGTAATCCCAAAATTAGTCAGACATCGCCCCCTTGTGGCAGACTGTCGCAACTGCCAGTGTTGACAATTAAGTGCTGGTACCAAGCACCAGAAACTACAGGCTCAAATGTAGCACTGCTAACCAGAACTGCAATAATTTAACAATATTGTTTACTAGGCCTGCAAAACTTTAACAATATGTTTTATCAGGCCTGCCATAATTTAACTGTACTCCTTAGTAGGCTGCAATATTTTAACATTAGACCTTACCAGATCTTCAACAGTTTAAAAATACACTTTACTAGGCTTGCAATACTTTAACATTACTCTGAACAGGTCTGCAATAATTTTCTAGTGCTTCTCCCCTGTACTGCAAAAATAAACAAAAGCTTCTCATGAGGCTACTGAAAAGGGCTGAATTAATTTACCATCCTTTCTCACAAAAGTTTCAATAATTACCAGTGCTTCTTGTTGAGGCTTCCATAACATATTAGTGTAACCGAGGCGGACTGCAATAATTTACCAGCATTTCGCATCAGGCATGCAATAATGTATGAGAAAATTGCCCCACAGGTGCACTAATGTGGTAGATCTTCTCAGAAGGGTTGTACTTATTTACTGGTGCTCTTTGCAAGGGCTGCTTTAATTTACCATCCCCTCTTACTTAAATCACAATAATTTACTAATATGTTCATAATAACATCTACAATAAGGAAAAAATGTGCTTTCACAATGAATGAGGACTGCAATAATGCACTGTTACTCACCAGTAATCTTCCCATTCCATTCCTTATGCATGAGCAGTTAGCCTGCTCCACAAAAACCTTTACCTGCCTGAGGTCAGAATACTTCCCCCAATATGGTGCTGCCTAGCCATCATACATATAGGGGAAAACACATCACTAGGACATCCTGAGAATACCAAAGAAACTCATATGAATGAAAAACAAAAAAACAATCCCCATTAAGAGAAACAAGGGAGGGAGGGACAGGCTCAGGAACGGAATGGGAAGAACATGACTTGGAGCAATGAAGATTAGCTGTGAGTAACCAGGCATTATCTCCTCATCCGTCTTCCTGTCCCATTCATTACTAATGAGCCCTTACCCAAGCGCATGGTGATTGAACCACAAAGAAACCAAGGATGACACAACATACATGAACAGCATTGTAAAAAACAGCACAAACCCAAGATCATGTACAGCCGACAAAACATCAGCACCAAAATTTGTGGAAACAGCCATCCCCAACCAGAGACAGTAGTGGGAACCAAAAGTGTGGGGATGCGCCCCAGAAGGAGCAGTACAATTAACATGCAGGGACACACCATGAAACAATGCCACAGATGATGAAAAGAACACTGATTGAGTCAGAGGTCACAAAGAAGGCACAAGACACCATCCAGACAGACCACAGGCAACACATAAGGAAATTACCACCCAAATTCACAGGAAATACAGGCAGATGCGAAAGGCCTACAACACATCCAAAAAACGGAGAATCACAACCTCTGGAGAAGATGTGGTAAGAGAAAAAAACAGAAGGACAAGACCCACAAGACCAACGGAAACCAGGGGTGCAAAGTAGGACAAGGCAACGCCAGAAGCACCAATGTAAGACCCTGGGTGGGGACCGCAGAACAGGGGCCAGTACTCAGAAGCAGAAAACTCAGCAAAAAGCAATACTTCAATGGAGAGAAAGAAGACATTCAGAGCCCCTGAAGGACAGAATGGACACCCACTGGGCACGGAGAGGAGATATCGGCAGACCCAACAGTAAACCATTCCCTTAAAAATAACCTAACACCCTGACCAAATCATAGGAAACAGGCGATAGACCCATCTACCTACACCAAGAGCCAAAGCACCACCAATGATGAATGCAAGACATCAGGGCGAATGCCCGTGAGCAAACCAACAGGGACAATCTCACAAGAGCTAAACTCCCAGCTGGAGGCGCAGGAGAGAGGATGGGCAGAATAGAGGAGCAAACAGCGGAGATGGGTGTACAGGAACCCACAAAACCAGACAAGTAGTCAAACCATTAAGAAGGGGAAACCAAGGTCCGAGACCAGTATGGAACAATCAGAAGAACACTGTCAGAACAACCCAAATGTCAATGGTACTCCCAACCCTATTTTAGATTCACCCTCAACCTATAGATCTACGCATTTCTGTCCCCTCACCCCCACTTCACCATACGACTATTGGAAAAAGATCTCCGCTAAAGTGCCCCTACTATCGGGAGCCCGTCAGGTATATTTGGATCCCCAACTTTGAACCTATCTGGTCGGGTTGGTCTTGATTCCCTTGTGTTCTGACTCGGATTCCTAAAAAACAGCATAACCTTCAGTTGTAGACAAGATGAGGGGAGACCAGAGGCCATGAAAACGCCTCATTAAGTCTGCCAGAACAGAACCCAGAACATAAATAACCCTCCGACCCACCACCCCATAACCCCCATTAGGCTAAAATGGTTAATGCCCAGGCCAAAAAAGTCGCCACCTCCACAGCCTTAACCATGCCCTGAATAAAGTGCACATTCACCCCTTGGGGCAAGGGGGCACTGATTGACAAGTGTTTATAGTGACATAGCACAAAAGAACTCGGTTATCAAACACCAGAAGGATGAAATGTTATGTGGGCTTGCTGATAATTTAATCTGTGGCCATGATGTGAAACGCTGGTCACTGGAGTGGAGACATCCGTCCACAGAACCACCACACGCAGCCTTTGATGACACCATCATAGCAACAGCCCCAAACCAACAACCATTTATCTCAGAGTGACCTGAATGCCAAAAGCAGGAGGTAGCAAAGGCTACCTCCTGCGCTATATCATATAATTGCAACCAAAGAGGTCGGATGGGAGGCGGAGCCAACCGAATGTAACACCAAAACAACATTCAGGGAGAAGAAAAACATCAGGCCACAGCGAATCCCAGCCCACTTGTCCTTGCTTTGCGAGTCCCGGCGATTAAAATGTACTATAAATTACTAGTTCTTCCTATTTGGGCTGCATTAATTCATAAGGGTTTCACTCGAGTGCGGCTTTCGTTTTGTTGACAACATTATCATTAAAGTTATTGGGAGAAAATCATGGGGAAATTGGACATACATTTGTAAATTTCTAATTTTCTCACAGTTACCTAATTTACTCACTAAAAAATGACCAACGGAAGACGGGCAACATAATATATTTAAAATGTGATGGTGTTCATCCTGAAAAACTGTACATTCCCTGGAATTATGTTATGAAACAGAGAAACAGGTTGTATCAAAACAGGAAATACAATGCCCTAAAAATAGATGAAGAGCAAGTATATATTGAGTCAGTTTCTGCTATAAGAAAAGAGTTAACGAGCAGTGAAAACTGATGTCTTACGAGTATCTACAAATAACTGGTAACAGTGTGGCAGGCGATGTTTCTGGTCTCGTCTGCAGTAATGCAATACTTCTATGAAACACAAATTATTAATTGCTTGACATTAATGGAGTGCACTAGTCTACTTCACTTGTTTCACTGTTTGGACTAGCCCACCGAAGTCTGGGTGATGTGACATGAGAACTGGTGACCTTTCTTACCCTGACATGATTGCCTCACTGGGATTTTTCCCTTACCTAAATAAATCCATTGCTCTTGAACTTGAAGCGTCCTGAAAAAAGTAGAGGCAATTCAAACAGGTCAATCTATGTATGCATATGAAACCAGGTTCTTCACAATTTACAGTTTAAAACATTTGGAATGAAAGGTACATACTTCTGCTGGTTTTATTTCTTCTTTGCTTTTCCATTCCCGAGAGATGGATATTCTGCAACAGAGGGGAACATTGTTGGTACTTTGAATTGGAATTGGCATCAGTGTTTGGAAACAGGATGAGATTGAATTATGTTATGGCCTAGACATAGATTCAATGTTTACACCCTGCATCTGATATGTTTACATTGTGACCTGGAAAGAGAGAGATTGTTTGGCCATAGACTTGGAATGTTTTATGTGTTGACCTGGAAGTAGAGTTAGTGTTTGTACATAGGACTGGAATCATTCAAGCTCAGACTGGGGAGTAAGGTCCGTATCTGTATACAGGTTTAGAATGATTTATGTATCGACCTGGAAGCAGAGTATGTGTTGGCACACAGTAACTTGATTATGAATTCTTAAGACATCCTGATTTTGGGACAGTAAATAGTCATTAGGGGTCCAGAGTCATCAAAGAGACATCCAGGATACTTCCGAAAGTAGCAGGTCACAAGGCTAACTGGTTCATTGTTTCTGAGCACAAAACTAGACAAATGTTTGCTCTCAAAAGATGAGAAGAATGAATCTTCAACTCTGGCTTAAATGGATAGAGCTCGTAGTCACTGTTTTGCCCCAGTACTTGATATCTCAGATATTTTCCAGGATATTGTGTTATTGTTAACAATATTGTGCAAGGCAAAAGCTCCAAGCTAATTGAAATGATGGCCTAAGATTTACAATGTAGGATTTTGTTGCTGTATAGCAACCTTTATACATGTTTGTGGCAATATGTTTAGAATTGTTACCCCTCTGCATTATCCAGTTGTATTGGAGGACAGCTGATTAGAAAGGTAGAGCAAAAGGAAGATGAAGTACATTTTGCAGTTTCATTTGTCTGATACAAGGTATGGATGCTACCCAAGCCTCCTACTGGGCTTGTGGATAGCACAGTTCTTCCAAGTAATGGATACATGTGCAATAGTATTATGTTTATTATAATGCCGCTTTGAGCAGGTACATTGTTTTGAAATCACTTTTACAATGTACTCCTATTTTGTACCAAGATATACAACCCTCCCTATCTGTGAGGGCCTACACCAGGTTTTCACCTTGGCACTTTCAAGCAAGAAACTTAAAGTCTCTTTGTTCAGGGAGAAGCTTTTCCTGTGTATCCTAATTTCAAAAGCTTTCAAATATTTCTCATGAGAATGAGGGGTGCCTGCTTCCCCTCACATTATCATCAGGTTTGCTTTCTACCATGTGACTCTTTCCTCATCCTATGGAAAGAAAATGTATAAAAGTTAAGTGATTTCCGAGATGTGGTATCATTAGATACACAATCACATTGCATAGGTGAAGCTACTTGATTTGCTTTGCAAATACTTTGAGCCAGATTTATATCTTGGAGGTATATACACTCTGTTTTAACACTGTCATAGTATATATAGGTCCGACCTTCAAATCTAAAAGTGGGGCGTATCTTAGGTTTAATCATGGCAGAGACTACTCTGTCTCTACTATGATTAAACTCCCCTGGCAACCCGGTGGAGTAAGGGCTGTCAGAGGCAGACCTCGAATTCCGCTGAACCAAATTTAGATGAGCAGAATTAGAGATCAGTTTCACTATCCATCATCACCTGGAAATCCCTGGTGGTAAGGGGCAGCGAAAAGTGATAAATGCTCCCATTACGATTCAAGAGGACTCCATGGCAAGAAGAGCATTTTATTTTCATTTTCAAGAAGAAAATTCTACTTTGAGATTTTCTTTTCCAACATAAAAAAAATAAAAATTGTTGCAAGGGTCTACATCAAGTTGACAGAGCTCTGCACCAAACTTTAAACAGCACTGAAGTGCGTCACTATGATGGTAGTCTCTGCCAAGGCTTTAGAAATGACTGCCAGCTTAGCATTCATTTCTAAATTAGGCAGGTGGCACATCCGTCAGGGCGACAGAATAATTTACTCTATCTCCCTGATGGAGAAATGGGTCGCCCGCCTATATATATCATACCCTAAGTTCTGTGCATTTGTTAGTTAATATGTTCCACACTTCTAGTTGAGTGAGAGAGTGTTTTTTAATTGACATGGATGAAATAACAATCTCCAACCTTTTGATCAAATTAATGTTAATAATGATAATAATTCTCGGTTACAAGCTTATGAGCGACTTCTATGGCATATAGCAAACAATTGAGCTAAAACTGCACTGAGTGACCTGGAAACCCAATTATAAACAAAAGGTATCAAAGCAATACGGTGATTGCCAGTGTAACCTCCTATTCGTTATACGTCACAACGTTTCTATTTTTGTATTGTGTAAAACACCGATAAAAATGCATTAAAAAAACCATAAATAAAACCATTGATTAGAACATAACGGAAACTGAGTGTAATTTCAAGCATTCCAGCCATAACTTTCTTATGATTTGACCAGAAATGTACAGTGAATGAGTGAAATTTTAATTGGTGAACTAGCCGTATGAAAATGTAAATGAAAGCAAACTAAAGTAAATTCACATTCACTAAGGGTACCTTTAGCTAAAGAAGATGGCACCTAGAAAATAACATCACATAAGAGTAATTTTACTTTGAAATGTTTTTAGTGACCACAATAGTAGAGTAAATAAGAATAATTCCATATTGAAAAAGTGCAAGTGTGAAATATATTATAAAACATACAACTTGAAATAAGATGATTGCTACAAAATCATAGTAAAATAGTGTAATTTTAGAATGTGTGAGTCTAACTCCATCAAAAAAAGATGACACTTTAAAAATAAGAGCAACCATGGGTCATTTAGGTTCGTTCGTTTGGGGGGCGTGGCCAACAGCATGCCGAGCTAGACGTGTGGCTCGTGAGCTCCCGGCCGGCCAACATTAAAATCCGACATAATACTCAACCACTGAGCACCGGAACATATGTAAAGTGTGGAGGACCACATGGGGACTGCCGGGTGGGGTAGACGGCGGCTCCGACGACCCTAGAGCCCGAGAAACGGGAGTTTGGCCGGCGGCGGTGGGGAGCCCCGAGGAGGCAACATGGCGACTGCGCTCTAAAAGGGTGCTCGAGGAGCGATGTCCAGCGGGTTGCTGCACTGACCCCTGCACCGGGCCAGGAGCGGATCGGCGCCACGGTGGGATCGGCACAACGTGAGCCGGCTTGGGAGACTGGAGGCCCGCGGTGGGTGAGGCGCAGGAGCGAGGTGACAACTGCACCAACATGGCGGAGGAGCCAGGCACCCGGTCCCGGACATCCCGATGGTGCTAGCGGTGTGTGGCGGGGGTCACGGAGCCAGACTGCGGCGGGAGGAGTGAGTGGGGTGTCCACCGGGGGTGTACCACGCTAGAAGGTGTGAGACTCGAGACGCGCTGACCCCTGCAGCAGGCACCAGCGGCGGGAACACCTTCACCAACATGGCGGCGTGACCCGGACTGGCAATACCCGGCAGTGAGCCCGCAAAAGGTACAGAGACGCCGCCGCAGGGGGGGAAACGTCGGCGCTACCCTCCCTGGCATCAGCGGAGACATACGTCCATCCCTACGGCAGGTGTGGGGGAATCCCGCCGATCGCACCCGCCACACGACCTACAGCGGGGGCGGGGCTCCGCGGCGGAGCGGATGCTTGTGAAGGGAGGGCTGGCCAGCCTGTCCAGAGCGCACCACAGGGAGCAATAACCTGCCGAGGCCAGAGTGGAGGCAACGCACCGCCGGCTCATACCCCCCCCTCGACCATCACAGCGGCCTGTCGGCTGGGCGGAACACGGCGAGACACAGAGGCAATGGGCTGGTGACATCCACGTCCTTGTCTGAGACGGTGGAGGAGCAGAGGGTCCTGCTAGGGGCGTGAGAAGGTGGGGGAGCCCCGCAGGTGAAGGAGGCAGGTGCAGCTTGTGCACACGCAGCAGGAGACACCTGGGTGAGACACGGACAGGGCAGTGTAACTGAGTAAAGACACCCCCCTCCCCCCCTAACGACATAGGCGGCTGGAATTGTGGTAACAACGGGCGGGCACACGAGCAGGCTGCAGCCACGGTGGTGAGGTGGAAGATACCGGCAGCGGAGTATCAACGGCGGGGGAGAGCACATGGATAGCATAGGAGGAATCGGAGCCCAAATGAACTAGATCCCTGACAATAAAACGCACGAGGTGCTCCCCCCCCCGAGGAAGACCGCACACGACTAGCGGCGGTAGTACTCCGCCGACGACCGGAGACACGGGGAAGTGGAGCCCGGCACACCAGTGGCAGACGGAGCGGAGGCACTACAGCGCCAGCCCCATACAACACGACCCGCAATTTTAATAGGGCAAGGGAGGGGTGAACGTGGGAGCAGGAACCTGGTGGACAAGCGGGACAGCACCAGAGATCAGTGTGACCGGGCAGAGGACCTTCGAGACTGCTCTGCTAGGGCGGGATACACACGGCCAAGGTCGGACACAGACCCACGCTGACCACCATGGGGAAAAAGGACCCGCCGCCCAAACCATTGCCAAAAGGCCCCATGGATAGCTTTGCTGCACCTCGACAGGCCAAGGGAAACCAAGACACAGCGGCGGATGGGCACATAGACACCGGGGCACTGCTCGCGGCAATCCAGGCCTCGAGAGCGGATATCCAAGAATCACAGGCGGCACTGGAAGTGAAAATCGGAGAGGTGGGATCTGAAGTCACCCTCCTGCGCCAGGATTTCAGGAACCTCTCGGCCAGAGTGACGGAGACGGAATCGCGAATCGGGGAGGCAGAGGATTCGATTACAACGATTCGGAGAGACATGGCAGAACTCCAAGCGTCCCACAGGCAGCTGCTGTGGAAGGTCGATGATGCCGAAAATAGGGCGCGTCGCAACAACCTGCGTTTTGTAGGATTTCGGGAAGGAATTGAAGGAAACAACATGGCGACATTCCTGCACACGTGGCTCAAAGAGACTTTCCCGGAGGCACAATTCTCGACATGCTTTGTCATTGAGAGAGCCCACCGAGCACTGCTGGCGAAACCCCCGGAGGGTGCGAGACCTAGGCCTGTGATAGCTCGTTTCCTCAACTTCGCAGATAGGGACCTGATTCTACGCGAGGCACGGAGGCTTGGTGTCATAAGGCTAGAGAACACACACATAATGATTTTCCCGGACTATAGCCAGGAGGTGCAGAAGCAGAGACGGTCCTTCGATTCAGTGAAAACCAAGCTCAGATCTATGAACATTACCTACATGCTTCTCTTCCCGGCTAAACTTAAAGTTATATACAAGGAAAAGTCTATCTTCTTCAACCACCCGGAGGAGGCTTGGCAATGGCTCGAAGAGAGACCGATACTCAACAGCAGGGAAGGGGCGGGGCGAGAGGCAATGGACAGAACTGTGCGGGAAAAGACACAATGGAATCTCCCAAAACCACAACGGCAAAAATCCAGGAGGGTGCACTCGCGTGCCACAGGAACTCCCTATCGAACACGCACAGCGACGGGAAGTAGGAGGGGGAGGTCGGAGTCGCCAGGAACCTCCGGCGCGGCAGACCTACTTGGGCAGGGGTCACACACACATGCCTGTTCGGAAGGGGATGGTGAGGATGAGGCTGAAACTAGAGACTCGGAACCGGAGGTCGATGTAAGAGACACGCATCAGAGCTCCATCCACCCCTTAGTAAATGTGATACGTGACATGGAACAAGACCACTCAGACAGATGCAGTGGGTCAGACACGGCGACACAAGACTCACACTCTTGAACACGGCTGAAGTGGACTAGATCAGAGGTCGGCCGGAACGCACAATAGCACGCAAGTTGTCACTACCCCCAGTTTTTGTTTTCCTTTATCACTGTCTTCCTATTCTTTTTTTTTTTTTTGGGAAGTTGTTCGCAGTTTGAAATTCTCTTTAAGTTTCAAAATACCTAAATAAAGGGCGGTTGTGGGTGGGCGACAGACCGACTCCTACTGAAAGCTCGGTCCTTGGCGGGGATGAGTCTGGATGGGGAAGGAGGTGGGGAGGGGGCGGGACCGCTGGGGGGAAACAGTTTCACAAGTTGGGGTTGGGGAGGGAGGCGGGGGGGACGACAGCCACAATCGGAGGGGTTGCAGTACAGCCATTGGTGTCCAGCACAGACTCAAACAGAACATGAACTCCACCCCACACCATGGCAGGTACACTGACGACACCGCAACAAGACAGCAGGGGGGTTTCGATCCTTACGTGGAATGTGAATGGCCTGGGTTCTAGGATAAAGAGGGGTCTAGTTAATGCATATATTAGGAGGGTGGCGCCGGACTTTGCCCTCTTGCAGGAGACGCACCTCAGGGGCGAAAAATGTGACTTCATAGCCAGAGGCAGGTATGCGGTCCTAGCCCATGCGGGGTACACACAAGATTCTAGGGGAGTTGCTATACTGGTAAACAAAGCATTCCCGTTTACAACAACACGTACTTGGAGCGACCCTCAAGGGACATATGCAGGAGTACAGGGAGTATGGAGGGGGCAAAGATACACAATACTCTCAGTCTACGCCCCACCGAAACTACAGGCACGCACATACAAGGCGATAGCTACGATCCTCATGAACACTGCCGACACCATACAAATAGTGGGAGGTGACTTCAATGACGTTATGTCGGAGGAGCTAGACCGCACGGGGCCAACACGTAGGGGAGGGGCGGAGACGACGCTATCACAACACATGGCCAACCTGGGTCTTACGGATGTATGGCGCTGGCGCCACCCCACACATAGGGAGTATTCCTTTTACTCCGGGGCACATAGAGTGTTCTCGAGACTGGACTATATCTTCATGGCCAGGCAATATCTCACCACTGGGGACAAGGCGGAGTATAAGGCACGGGGGATCTCGGACCACTCCCCATTGTACGCTAAGGTGGGGGCTGACAGAGGAAGGACAGGCTCAGACTGGCGACTGGCAGCGTGGGATCTCCAGAAGCCAGACGTGATACGAGGTCTCAGGGCGGACGTCAAAGTATACATAGCAGAAAATGAAGGCACGGTTGCTTCTGGAGTGACCTTTTGGGAGGCCATGAAAGCGGTTCTGAGAGACAGGGCACAGAGTAGGCTGCGGGAGGATCGTAGGGCACAACAGGCAGTAATAGTGGAACTGGAGGCCGAAATACTACGTTTAGAGGGAGAATACCAGACACACAAGGAGGACAGCACACTACGACTCTTGATAGACAAGCAGAGGGAATACAAAGAGATTGTCTCGAACGAGGCGCGGACGCAATCACTAGCCACCCTGCACCGGCTCTATGACGTGGGCGACAAATCGGGCAAGCTACTAGCGTGGCTGAGTAGGAAGGAGAGGGCAGCCAGATGGGTGGAACGGGTTAGGCGGACAGATGACGTCATGGTGTGCACCGAACAGGAGATAGCCGATACCTTTGCGGCGCACTATGAAAGCTTCTATGCGGCAAGGGACCTCGGGACGGTAGAGGACGCACTACAATACATGGAGGGAGTAGATCTGCCGGCTCTAGACACTGAATCCAGTTCGGCTCTGGAGACAGATATCTCGCTAGACGAGATCTCCGAGGCCATCAATAAGCTCAAAACAGGGAAAACGCCGGGGCCCAATGGATTCCCTGCGGAATTTTTTAAACGTACAGCGGATTTGCTGACGCGCCACCTGAAAGCCCTCTACACTGACTCCTATCGGGTAGGACGCCTCCCACCCGACCTTTCGTTGGCCACCATTGTACCGATTCACAAAAAGGGCAAACCCGCTGACGACTGTGCTTCGTATCGCCCCATTTCACTCCTTAACATGGAAGTGAAGATCTTGGCTACGGTACTGGCGACGCGCCTGAGGTCGGTGATTCCAGATCTCATCCACACAGATCAGTCAGGTTTCCTGCCAGACAGAGCGACTAAACTAAACCTGAGACGCACACATAATTGGTTGCAGGAAGTCAAGGACAGAACGGAACCCCACTGGTTTCTTTCCCTAGATGCAGAGAAAGCGTTCGACGCTGTGCACTGGCCATTCCTCTTGGCAACACTACAGCGGTTTGGCCTTGGCCCAAAATTTCAGGGGTGGATAGAGTTACTGTATACAGCTCCGACAGCGCGTGTGCGAGTCAATGGCAGAATGTCCAGAGAATTTAGGGTATTCAGAGGCACGAGACAGGGGTGCCCACTGTCCCCCTTACTATTCACGCTCACAATCGAGGTCCTGGCCTCCAGGATTAGACAAAACCCCGGTATCCACGGCTTCTCTGGGGAGACATCCTGGGAAACACAGGAAAAAATCTCGCTGTATGCAGACGACGTGCTGCTCTACATAACGGAACCGCAGGTTTCGGTCCCGGAGTTATTCAGGGTATTGGAGGGCTTTGGCGCAAGAGCGGGTCATACCATCAATTGGAACAAATCAATACTCTATGACCCGCAAGGAGCGGATAGGTGGGGGGCCCTACCTGACCAACTGCTCACCACTACAGAGGGGTTTCAATATCTGGGGGTCTATGTTACATTGGACAGGGCGCTCTCGTTCAACAGAAATGTGGAGCGAGTCATGGCCGAGGCGGTAGTGGACATGAATAGATGGAGACAACTGCCGCTCACCCTGTTAGGAAGGGCTGCGATGTACAAAATGATTACCCTCCCCAAGTTCCTTTATGCCCTCCAAAACGAATACTACCCGCTCCCGGCCGCCACGCTACCCAAGGTACACGCGGACCTGCGCTCCTTTCTGTGGCTGGGGAAACAACCGCGTATTGCACTTCAGACGCTCCAGCGACACCAATACAGTGGGGGGATTTCCCTGCCTAACCTAGAGGCGTACTATTGGGCGGAACACCTAACGCCAATAAACGAGTGGATCCATGCCCCGGCTGACCACCCGACGTACGCACTGGAACGGCTAAAGCTGTCGCCTCACAATGTATACCACTATCTCTACGGGGGTAGGATAAGGAGGTCGCTCCTACCGGCGACACAGCTCACACTATGGGCGTGGACGCGAGCGACAAAACGGATGGGGTGGAAGGGGAGACCAACTAGACAGACGCCGTTGTGGCACTGCCATTGGCTCACAGAACTCAAAAAGCTGAAAGGTTTCCAAAGATGGGACGACATAGGTATTTCACATATTGGCGATGTCATATATAGGGGGGAACTGAAGTCGTTCGACAGGCTACAAATGGACTATGGACTACACCGCTCTCAACTTTTCAAGCACACACAATTGGCGCATGCGTGGAGAGCCCAAAACATCTCTCTCACGGATTTGCCAGAATACGCCCCGCTAGAAGGTAGGCTTCTGCAGGAACAGATAACGCATCAGGCGGTCTCGCTCACATACAAGACACTGACTAACACTATGCTGGGGGACTTAACGAAACTTAGGAGACTATGGGAGGCGGACGTAGGCGAGATGGAGGATTTGGACTGGGAGATAGTCTTGATGCACCCACGCGAGGTGGCGATTAAGTCACGGTTGAGGCTCATTCAGCTACACGTGCTACACAGGACTTACTTTGATAGGGTACGTCTCCTCAAAACGGGAAAAATAACGGACCCCCGGTGTCTCAGATGTCAACAACACCCAGGTGACTTCTACCACACAATATGGTCGTGCGATAAAATACGCATATACTGGACACACATTTTTACGGAACTGGGGGAAGTCCTGGGGATAGAGTTAGAGCAGGACCCAAAACTGGCGTTGTTGGGCATGACGAACGAAGTAGACTTACCACGCTACCAACTCATATTTTTAGTACTGGCGCTAGTAGTGGCCAAGAGGGACATCGCAAAATATTGGGGGGCCGCGGAGACACCAGACATGGAGGAATGGAGAAGGGGCCTAGATCTCTACATGGCTGCAGAAAGGGTGACGTATAAGGCGAGGGGATGCCCTAAAAAGTTTCGGAGGGTCTGGGCGAAATGGAGACACTACCATGGTTTGGAGGGAGGACAGTGAGGTACGCCAGGTCAAACACGGGGGACCTACAAATGGGAGTGGGGATCTAATTTGGAACTGCAGAGCCATGAGCGGGGTGGTATGTACTACCGAGGAGAAATTTTTGAAAGAAAAGACTGGAAAGGTACTGTTCTGGGGGGAAGTGCTGGGATGGGGGAGGAGGTCGAGGGCGAATCTGTGACCATAGGGAAGTTGCACCGAATGTTGGGGGATACGAGGAACTGATGTGGCAATGAGCTTGTTGGGGTTTGTTATTCAGTCACAATGACTATAGTTGGGGGTTGGGGGGGAGGGTGTTTTTGTATGAAAAATGCAGGATATCGACTTGACATGGATGACCCGCACTGCTGCTGACTATTTAAGGTTCGGTTGATTGACTGCAGCTGCGCCGCCCGGCCTCCGGGATGTGGGCTGATGGGCCGTGTCTACAACTGTATTCTAGATTAGTACACGATTAATAGTGTGGGAATGCAGCCCACTGACGGAGAAAATATGTGTCTCGTACCTGCAACAAAAATAAAGTTTAAAAAAAAAAAAACCATGGGTCATTTAGAATCAAACAATGGAAATGTTTTACAATGAGGAACATGCATTGTTTTTGCTCCAAGGAAGCAGACTAAATTCAGCGTATAATTCCATAATCTAAAGGTGATGCTGGAACTTATTCTCAAATAAGAGGAAGTCTCACAGGTAGACATACCTTGGTGTATGATTTTCATACTTTTGCAGGTATATTTCTTTTCAGCAACTAGTTATTCAACCAAGCACAACAATTTATATCAGAGAGACACTTTAAAGGATTTGTTTAAAGGAAATTAGCATTCCCCCTTTTTGATTTTCCTCTTTTTGTTCTCACTTAAAGCATCCTTTTTACGTGTAGAGAAATATCTTCCCCTACATGATCTGAAAAAAATGGTGTTTGGGGCTCATTCTTCCTACACACATTAAGGGGCCGATTATGATCGCGGACAGACTTGCGTCCGTCCGCGATCACTGAGGAGGAGGGGACGTCTGCATGGACTGCTGAGTCCCCTCCTGTGAGATTAGGATGTGACCGCCACCCTGGCGGTCACATCCTCTATTTTTAACATTGCCGCGGGTGCAGCTTCAAGCTTCACCCGAGGCAATGTTAAAAATGCAGAGATTGCATTTGCATGCAGAAAGAGGCAGGCACCTCGCCGTGCCTGCCGCTTTCTGCATACAAATGCAGGGGGGTACCATAGGTACCCCCCATGTGCACCCCCCACCCCCCTTCACCTAGGGGGCCGCAACGGCCCCCGCAGTGAAGTTACACATGCTTTTCCACGGCGGAAAGGCCGCAGCGGAAAAGCATGTTTTACATCCCATCCTTATCTGCATGACGGTGTCTCTCAGACACCGTCACCAGATTAGAGCTTTTCCGCCGCGGTTGTAAACCAGCTGCGGCGGAAAAGCTGCGGACGGAAACCAGGACCCACCAGCCATCCTAATGTGGCGGTGGGTCTTTGGTCAGTCCGCTGCGGTTTTTCTGCATCCTCTGGGCCTGCGGTGGCTTCCGCCGGCCCCGAGGAGGCGGAAAAACCGCAATCCTAATGAGCCCCTAAGTGTTCTTTAGTAGATGTAAGTTTGGAAATGAGATCAGTGTTGAAATCTTGCAATTCTTTTTTTTTTTTGGGGGACCCCTGTGGTTATGGCATTTTAAGACTACAGCATCTGCATTTCCCTCTTGTATGATTCTCGTGATTGCACGTCAACCCCGGCGACTTTTACAACTTTGAATAAAGCTCCTGAAATAAATATAATTCTCTTAGCTACAGTTGACCAATGATGGACAGCTCACACTTATGGCTACATCTGTATGAGTTGCTGTCCTTCGCTGCAATAGACATAATAAAATCTCCACTTCCATATTGTATAACAATATCGTGAAAGTTTGCTTGAATTCATAAAAGCTAAAAGGTTTGGATAGCCTAAATATATAGTTATGCTTAGATCTTGGGTGAAAATGCATCATAAATCATCATGAGTATGAGGGACTATATTAAAGATGTGGGGTGTGTTGAATATAATATTAATTAGACTTTGTGACTTTGTGTATTTCACTTTATTTTTTCATTGCTAATTTCCATAATCCTAAGAAAACTTATTGTTCATACAAATGTATTAAAAGAACTCCACACCATACCGTTCTCTGGCAAGTCCGTCATCTAAAGAAAACAGAAGTAGACATTGCATGATTGGTGAATGTAAGTTAAGGAGGAGCAAACAACATTTGAATCTTGTAAAAATCATTATATGGTAGGCATGAAAAGGAATGTAGGTGTCCGGTTATCTATTTTCATACCCATATGATGGGCTGTTGAACAAGCAAAATTAATTATTATACAACAGACAAATGTATTTGTCAAAGATGATTTACAGAGTGCAAAGATGGCATATATAGTGTATAATTTGTGGGAAAAATGCAGATGCCTAGATATTCTCCTAGGAGCCTTCCCTACCAGACTCCTTGGTTGCCACATACCAAGGTTGCGTGGTACGGATTCCACCTCATGCCTCTTTCCTTCCCCACCCAGCATTTGCTATCTCTTTACTTCACTTTCCAAGTTCTTTTTATTCCTGTTTTCTTGTGTTGTCACAGTTGTCCTGTCATTCGCTTGTCATTCGCAAAAGCGATTATTTTTTTCCTTCCTCGAACCCTTGTTCTGGCTTTGATGATGGAAACAATTCCCCAAAATGAGTCATGGTGCATACCACCTGCAACCACTGGAACTTCATTTACTTTTTTCATCCTGAATCTCATTTCCTGCTGATAAGCTAGTTGATGCTAACATCCCGTCTCGGTATAGAGATTATCGAACTTTCTAGAACTGATTTGCACCAACCAAGGTGATACACTTTGAACTTTACGGTTCCTTATGCTACTCGCACTACTACTTCCAAAATGCTAAGGGGCGATCCGGTGGAGAGGCCAGCAGTTCGCGCCCATCTTTGCTTTCTACTTAAGGGCTTTTGCGAGCCTCCAAAGTCGACGGGCTTTTTGGGAAACGCATCTGCGTGCCGAGTAGGCAACGAAGCCCTTGACGGATCTACGGCGGCTTTCTTCACCACCCCTGAACTTTATCTCTACTGATGAGGGATATAAATCCCGAAACCCGGGCCATGTCTCGGGTCTATAGATTATCAAACTTTCTAGAACTGATTTTCACCAACCAAGGTGATACACTTTGAACTTTCCGGTTCCTTATGCTACTCGCACTACTACTTCCAGAATGCTGAGGGGCGATCCGGTGGAGAGGCCAGCAGTGTCACGCCCATCTTTGCTTTCGACTTAAGGATTTTGCGAGCCTCCAAAGCCGATGGGCTTTTTGGGAAACGCACCTGCTTGCTGAGCAGGCAACGAAGCCCTTGACGGATCTACGGCGGCTTTCTTCACCACCCCTGAACTTTATCTCTACTGATGAGGGATATAAATCCAGAAACCCGGGCCATGTCTCGGGTCTAGAGATTATCGAACTTTCTAGAACTGATTTGCACCAACCAAGGTGATACACTTTGAACTTTCTGGTTCCTTATGCTACTCGCACTACTACTTCCAGAATGCTGAGGGGCGATCCGGTGGAGAGGCCAGCAGTGTCGCGCCCATCAATGCATCCCGTGTATCACTCTCCGAACTGAAGACTTTGCCCTGTCTGAAAGCCTCAAATATTTCACATGCAGCGAAATGCTAGTTTAACCACACAAAGGTGGCATTCAGACTCGAACATAGAACAGGAGATATGCTTTGCACCGACAAATGGGGAAGGATATGGGAATGCTTTGCCTATTTTGAAAGATGAATGCCAACACGATTACCAACACTGACATGCAGTGATGCATAATTTCAAATACTATGTGAATAAACTCTGCCAGGCACCTCCCCAGTGTTTTTACAGCCCCCTTAAACATGTTTTGGATATATTTGGAACAACTATGAAGGTTTATAAGTAGTGATCATTGAAAGAGTAACTGTAACATTAGCAACAAATTGCGAGGATGTGATGGAAGGAGGCCAATAGCCCATGATATACATGTTTGTGTATCAAACCTCATACTGTTTGTTCCTGCTCAGTATATTTAGGTACATGTGGAATGCCCTTCTGGTTTAGTGCTGCTTTTAGTGCTGAGGACCTCTTTGTTCTTGCATACTTTGTATTCTATTTAAACCAGTGGTTTTTAGAGCCCTTGTCTTCCTATTCTGCACCTGTAAATTGTTCTCCAGAGGCTTGAGATCTGTCTACCCGTCTGTCTGTCTTCCCTTGCTGCATGCCGGAATATCATAGTAGGAAATATTAACTCCAATGGGACAATAATTTTGGAAACAATATTTATAACATGATGTTTATGCCAAACAACATTCCAACTATGACGTCGAGGTGCCACACGCCCCTCTTCTGCTCACTCATCTGAATTTTCCTTCTCCCATATTGGGATAATTCCCCTCCTCTGTGTTTATACCAAGGCTGAGCTCCATCTCTAGGGTTTCTGAGCGTAAACTGCCTACCCTCAAATCCCACATGAAGGATATGGGAAAGGCACAGGAGGACTTTCTAATTCTAAGAGGTTGGAGCAGAACAGAAAGACACAAACCAGCTGCTCAAGCAGCCCAGATGAGACAGGATGGCGAGAAAGCAAGGGAGTCTAAGAGAATTTAACAGAGGATCATCATTCCCATTGTTAAAATATTAAATAACCAACAAGCTGAAGAAATTAAGCTTTGATAAAATCATCTAAAAAAATTAGCTAAAAAGACCACAAAACATTAGGGGATATTCACAGCTGAGCATGAGAAAAAAAATAACATAAAACCCAGCAAATGCAATGAAAACCGTATTCAGAATGAAAAACGGATAATAAATCTGCTAGTTGGAAGACACCCTTTGTGGGAGAGAATGTCAACCATCACTGACTTGCAAGGGCAGAATGGGAGGAAGACATGTTCTCCTTTGCACACTTCTACTGAGTACACTAAATTAAATGCTTGGTGCTGGCACAGCATGAACACCGTTAAAAAGTATCCCAACCTTTAATTGGCTGACATTTGGGTGGTGGTACCAATGTAACTTGTCTATGTATGTCCTTTTTCTAGTAGGGGCTGCACATGACATGCAATTCATAGGACCATCAGCTGGAATAAGCTAGGTGGGAGGGACCGCTCGGATGATATTTCAGAACCCCTGGGGTAAAGCGGTGAGGGATTCCACTCTGTATTAGGAATTTCATCTATGCTTTGCCTTCCTTGTTCTCCTGCCTACAGAAATACCTCAACCACTGATCAAACACAAACATAGCCCCACAAAATAATATGTAAGAAGAACCGATGAAGAAAGCATAGAGAAAAGACTTACATTTTTCCTCAGCAAACTGTATCTTGGCCTTCTGAAACAAAACAGACACCAGCATTGTCATGTTTATTAATAGTATTGTTTACTTTCCAAACAGAATAAAAATTAAACATTTGTTTGAAAACGTTATTTATTTAGTATGCATTGTTTTCTTAATTTCCCTCATACCAATATTAGTTGTGTGCACAGGCTATAAAAATAAATAATAAATATAGATATGTGCTTTACAGCAAATACATTTATAAAAGTTCTTAGATACAAGTTCGATACAGAGGATATATGCATTATAGGAAAGACAACAAGATTTAAATTGTCATACAGCAAGAAATAAAAGTCAATGTTTGAGGTTAGGCTCAAAATTCTGCCACTTGCCACCTTTTTACCAGGAGAATATCCTTCCTTATTAATAGCTGAATCTGTGTGGATATATTAACATCAACAATAGCTCTGGGTGGCATACATGCCTCGCTCAATTTTCATCCTTGTGGTAGCCTTGAAATACCCAACATTAATGGACATAGCTTGCAAAAGGAATTGATGAAAACATGTATGAATATTTCCAAAACTAGGTTATCAAAACTGGATTGTTAAAACATCTCTTTTCTAGCCTCCTGTGGATGAGGTGCTGGATAACTGAGTATTGAACTTATTGAAGCATGCACCATGGACCTAACCAGATTGAGTTACTTCTTAGATCTAATTACCACCTTACCATCTAATCACCTCTACAAGATTAGCCACTAAGCACAGGCAAATCCAATGTATGCTTGTAATAGACAAAAGTAAGCATAAGGTGGCATAATTGTAACAGGCATGTGAGATTGTGAAATTGGAAATGACTAAAGGAACTAATTGTGACATGTGTATGTAGGAAATTGGTTTAGCCGTTGAGGGTGGAGAATTCCTACTCAAACTTCAACCACAATCCTTGTCAGAATGGAGTCACAAGCAAACTCCAAATTAACATGTGCTCAACTCTCTGGTAGCTTGGGAGAGAGCAGTCAGACATTGTTGGCTCAGATTGGACTGGTCACTGCTGCTCCCTTAAGAATTATTTTGGGGGCATTTTAGGACTCCTTGTTTGCATTTTTCTCCCCCATTTTCCTCTGGAGGGACCCCTGACCACCCTTACGGGAGTTCCCCTATGTCTTTTTTGGCACACTTGTACTGGCTCAGAGATATTCCCCCTCACCAAGCTTCCTGGGGTCAGTCAGCTTGCTGTCCAGTAAGTGCAGGCGCAACTCTGTAAAACTAAAATTGAGCAGGCGCTCCCTCAGAATCAAGTTGTATAGCCCCTTATAATTATTAACTTTGCTGACCCTCACCCAGTTCTTCCATGTCTTGCTGGTACGATTGAAGAAGTGCACCCATGATTGATTTTGGAGCTTGTGACTGTCCCCGAAATTCCGATGATATTTCTCAGAGGTCAGCCCAAAGTTGGCGACAAGCATGGCTTGGTCCTTATCTCCTAGTGTAAGGTGTGTCCCTTCCCACTGTAGGCATATGTTCCACAAATCAACCCCCACAGTGCTCCTCAGGTATCTTGTGTACCCTAAGGATCACCTCATAAGCAGAAAACAATTTATCTGTGCCAACTCCCACCAGATAATTGAACACCTGGTCTTTAGTGATGTGAACCTTGTTGTCTCCTTCAGACACTGTGCTTGTGCTGCCACCATTGCTGCTGGAATCTTGTTGCTTTGCCTTAAATTCCAGCTTTCTGAGACTACGCTCATAGGTCATTCTCCTTTCCTCCATGGCCAGTTTACTTTTCTCATGCACTAGTTCTTTCTCCATTTTTGGCTTGGCCATCAGCAGCCAAAATTTCCTCTTTGACTTCCTGTCTGCCAGTTCCTCTGGGGACAGGCCATGCAACGAAACACTGCTTTCTGCTCAGGCAGGGAGTTCCAATTCAGGAGATGAGTCTCCCCTGAAAGCTGCATCTCAGGGCTGGTATCCAGGCTCTGCTCCGTATCCTCCACATCATCCTGCTCATTTCCATCTTCTGCGCTGCCAGTAACTGAAGGACCTCCATCCAGACCGTCAGAGCTTTCTGAAGCTCCAACTTCTTGATGCCCTTCTTCATTTGCAGTTCCCTTTTCCTACAGAACTGTTTGAGCTCAACTACAATGCAACTTCCCGGCTTGCCAACTCGCACTCCATAACTGCAGGTATGGTCACATGTTCAGGCCCACTGCAATGAAACATGGGTCGGCTACAGGGACCCAGTTCAACCCACTGAGCAAAGGTACCGTAAATCCTGGTTGAGGAGCATTGCAAGGTCCTGCATCGAGGATGCATTGAGCAGCCAAGGAGATGACTTGTGCAGTGTTAGTTATGAGGAGCACAGAGGCTGTGATACAAGGTCCTGCCTCATGTTTGAGGGGGCCGTCGTCAAGGAGGCTTGCAATGTGAAGTCCTGAATCAAGATTGCGTTGTACACAAGCTGGTTCTGAAGAAGTTATGGGAATGGCGAAGCGGAGCTCTGAATCATCATTAAGGGTGCCGTCAATGAGGGATTTCGTATAAGAGGGCCTGTGCTGAGGATGTGTCATGCAACAGCAGTTCTGATGAGGCTGCAGGGGTCAGTGGCGTAACAAAACACATAGAGGGTATGCAAAGTACAGGGGGGCCACCCTCCGGACTCACATACAAGCTCTCAGGACAGAGTACAGTGCTGAGGGGACCCAGTGGAGATCGGGGACCAGCCGTACTGCGAGGGCCTTTGTTATGTCAATGCATCCACACCATTCATATGTCATATCACCCCAAACTGCTAATTTTCTCTATGGTTCCCATCAACTTCCACCCAGATCTCAGCTTGTTCAAGCCACCTTGCATGTCCCATCATCTCCCCAACCTATGCCCCATCGCCCCCAAGGGCCTAAAGTTTCACATCCCTCCCCTAAACCCCCAGCCATGACACATCAGTGCCCAAAGCCCTCCTGTCACTCTCAAAGCCATATCGTCCATCAGCTCATATACCCATGCATAACCTGCTGTCTCTAGAAAATTCTTCACCAAAAGTCTCCTGTATCCTATTGTCCCTCTAGAGTCACAGTACTAGAAAATAAATATTCCAGAAAATTACTCTAAACCCAAATGTCCACCATTGTTATAAAACTCACTGAAGTCACATTTTACCCAGATAAAGGTAAGGTTTCATCACCCCAAATTTCTTATGGCCTATTACCCACACACACATACTTCATCTGATCACCTGAACTCTACTACCTCTAAACTCCCTGCGAAAACCCTCACCAAACTCTGTCTGATGCCCCATCACCCCTTGCCCGCCTTATAGGTCATCACCTGCCAGCCCCTCCTATGGCCATCGCCCTCTTGGCTATGTCCCATGGCTCACCAGCCTCTCACAGGCCTGTTCTTTATCTGTTTATTAAGTTCTCTCTTCAGTCTCCCAAACTCAGAGGAACTGGGAGGGGCTGAGCTAGGGTCCCTGATCTTAAACGCGACTGGAGTGGCAGCTCTGCAGCAGAAGCCATTAATTCCCCATCCATCGCCTCCAGTTGAATCAGGAATCCTTAGAATGCATGGGAGGAAGGAAGGGCCAGCAGGCAGCTGGTCCCCATCCTTTCATTCTCCCCTGGCGCAAGCTCCCTGGCCCTTCATCCATCACTTCCTCATTAACCCTCCTTCTGAGCGTGGACTGTGGGGTCGTGGCACTGCTGGCAGGAGGAGAGCGGAGAGTGGATGGAGAGAGGCCCAACTGGGGGGGGGGGGGAGGAGGGGGCGTGCAAGCCACAGACTTCCAAGCTTCAGTATCCTTTCATCACACAGAGGTGCCGGCCGTGGCTAGCACTGGAAGCACTTGACGACCTGGCCAGCCTATCAAAAAGTGGCACTGTGGGGGTCCCCTCTCTTGAATGGACAGCTGAAACGAAGGGTCCTTCATGCATCTCGAAGTCCTGCCCCTCCCCACCAGATGAAGCGAGTAAGATTCTGCTGATGTGATCCTGATGCTCCCCAAAGTTGAGTCCTGTTAACCACTGGACGGCATCTGTTGCCCAACCTCAAGGCTTTGCTAGAGCCCCCCTCTAGATCCAAACTAAGTTACAAATTGGCACTTTAAAAAGTTAATTTTTATTCATCTCATAGTACCTCACCTTGTGTATCTCATATTTATTCACTTGATTTTTTTTTCATCTCGTGCTAAGTTTATTTACCTTGTAAGATTTTTATTCATCTTGTGATATTGCCCTCATGATATCGACCCCAAAAGGATTAACAGCTTAGTCGACCCTGTCAGGATTTGGAGTTGGAAGAATTTGCTGGGATGAGGAGAGGATGGAAGTTCTGCATGTGGACTGCATCCTTGAAGCTTAGAAAGGCTGGTGTGCACTTGCTGTGTGAGCCGGATCGACAGTCCCTTGGAAAATGAACATAAACATCTGGGAGGCTGCCAGAAAATCACTCAATAGTTGTAGAATAATTTCCAGGAGTAACGTGTAACTGATATTTTTTATTTGTCAAAAATAGTGCACCCTTCACCTTGAAATAAATTAAATTCTTTATATAAAAGGTAGGTGCTGGTATTTGAGTTTATACCCACCATGCACTGGAGTAGTGCTTTGCGCTGTACGCTGTCTCTCCAAAGTGACAATATAACTACAATAATTTTGGCCTGGTACATTAGGGTAGAGCTTTGGTGCAGCGAGAACCAGAGAGGGGTAGCATGCACGCTTTGCTGGGGCCTGCAGAGAGGGGCCTCTCCCCGCTATGTCCTGGGAAGAGGCCCCTCAGTCACATGGCAGTTTGGAAAATCCCACAGGCCAAAACTTCGACATCCCGAATTCCTGCAAGCCCTCTGCCCATAGGGACAGCAGACTGGGTGTTGTTTTGTGATGTTAGGAGGGGTCCCTTCATCCATTTGTGCTAACCTCGGTGGCGAAGGATGAGAGCCACTTCAGCTACAATGAAGCACATAATTGTCTGTATCCCAATCTGGCATCAGCCAATCAAAATGCAGCTCAATATAAGCATCCTTTAGATTGCCCATCTCTGCGCCTCTTCAGCCTGTAAAGTTTGGAATTGACAAAATAAAATAAGGATAGGGGGCTGGAGATGAGAAAGCACGAGTAGTTCCATGAGTGTAGAAAACTATTATCTGCTTACAAAACTCCTAATTTGCTTTCAAGAATGGCACACTTTGTGGATGGCTCATACTGCAGTGTATACAAATATCTCCATTTCATGAATACTTCTTATTGGATGGTATTAAACTCGTTCATCGCAAGGAAGCAAACTCAGTTTGTTTACAAACAGATCACAACAATATTGCAGCATGGTGCACAGCAGCTGGAAATACCCTGACACAAGCAAAATACATCATCCTTTTGTAGCTTTCTTCCCTAAGTCCCATTTCCTGAAATCCCTACAGTTAACCGCTTGCAAGCGTAAAATACCCCAACGCCTGGAAAGTATGGCACTTTCTATTCAAAGCTACACTTGCCTTTAAAGAATGCAGTATTCTTCCTCAAAAAGGCATAAGAGGGGTGCAGTTTTCTTTAAACCATTCCAACCTTCTCTTCAAAAGTACTGCACTCTCCTATAAACAGCACAGCACTTTCTTAAATCTGCTTTCCTTAGAAAACTGCTGTATTTCTCAACAAAGCCAAAGAACAGACAGGGAGGTGAGCAGCATATGGCACACTATATATATATATATATATATATATATATATATATATATATATATATATATATATATATATATATATATATATATATATATATATATATATATATATATATATATATATATATATATATATATATATATATATATATTTTTTTTTTGGTATAGTAAGAGAAAGTGGGAAAAATAAGGGAGAGAAAAAGACAGAAACAATACAGGCGGCAGTTCCGCAACATCACCCACTCAAGGGGCCTGTAAGAATCCAAAACCGAGGCTTCTGTGGTAACATATGACATCAACATGGGCAGGTCTCAAAGTCAGTGCTTGCCGATGAAGAGAGAAGAAATCAGAGTTAATCGTTCCACGGCTCAACGGCAGTTCTCCCCAAGGGGTGTCCTTTCCCATAGGCTAGTTTTGCTGCTAAAGCCTCCATGCTTCAAATAGCCTCCATCAACAGTGCTGTGCCGCAACAGGAGACAAACTAACGCCCTCAACGTATTCCCCACCCAACCCCCCTCCCCCCCTGGTGGTGGCACCGACATACTCTTTCAGTCTCAGTTCCTCAATCATACTAACAGGTTAAATCTGGAAAAGGTGACGGGCACGCAGGCGAGAAGGGCATACTGCAGATGGCAAACCCAGTGACAAGAAACAAACCAATGGTCCCCAACGAAACATAACATTTTTAAAATTGCCCAGGAAGATGTCCGCCATTCTCTCCATGCTGAATAATCTCCAGAGTCTAGCGTGCCATTGTGATATAGCCGGGGCAGTCGATTTCTTCCAAGCTGCAGCTAGTGTAAGTTTAGTGGCTCCAAGGTAGAGCCATATAATTTGTTTATCCGCCTTAGTTTGATGTTCCAACAGTGGGTCCCGAAAACCCAGGAGAACATAGGACAAAGAGTCCGGGATCGGATACCCTAGGATGTCCTTGATGTGGGACAGAATTTCGGCCCAGAACAGTCGGATGATCGGGCAGTCCCACCAAATGTGGCGGAAGTCTCCCAACAGACCACAGCCCCTTCAACATCGGTCCGAAGAAGCAGGAAATATGCAATGTAGTTTAGATGGGTAGAGGTACCAATCTAGCATGGTTTTAAGGTGGGCTTCACGTAAGTCCACAGAGTGATTGTGAGCTGCAATATCCCGCCAGAGACCTTTCCATTCCTCCCCTGCTATGTCTCGGCCCAGGAGGACCTCCCAGTGGTCCATGTAGCGAGGACGGGGAGAGACTGTCGTGGTCAGCAATAGTCCATATAGGAAGGAAATCGTCCCCTTCATCGTGGGGGCACAGAGGATGAAGGCCTAAAAGGGCAAGAGCAGTCTTGTAGCGGCCTCCCTCAGTCCCGTCGAGGTCGCCCAGTGGAGCAGCTGAGCGTGACAGAAGCGTTCCGTGGCCGGGAGACCATAGTCACGCATGCAGTTATGGAATGTGAGAGGTTCCACTCCATGGAACAAGTGCGTAAGGGCTCTGCATCCTCCCTCTCTCCATAACCGGAAGGGTCCCTCCTGCATCGCTTTCGGGAAGGCCGGATTAAAATGCAATGGAGTAAAGGGGGAAGGAAATGTCGTCCAGCGATCATCACCCATGATCGAGTCCCACACCTTCAGGACCGTGCCTGTGGGCGTGCTGTTGTAGGCGTTCTTAGGCCTATCCACCTTGGGATTCCAGGCCAGATCCCAGATCAATCTCCCGGCCACGCTCCTGTCCATGTGCAGCCAGTGCTTCTCCAAAAGCTGCTGCGACCACTCAACCAACACCCGCAGTTGCATGGCTTTGTAATACAAGTGCATGTCGGGGAGACCCACTCCTCCCTCCCTCCGAGGACATCGCAGAGGAGCAATGGAGAAGCGTGCCCGGCCCCCCTGCCAAATGAATTTCAGTAATAAGATTTTAAGGCGTCGGAAGAAATCCATCTCCATGGGGATAGGGAGGGCCTGAAAGAGATACAAAAACCTAGGAAGGACGACTATTTTGATTGTATGGATCCTACCAAGCCAAGAGAAATATTTCCGCTTCCAACGGTCCATTTCCGCTCGAACCGCCGCCAACATTGGTGGGAAGTTCGCTGCAAATAAAGATTGTATAGTAGGGGTCAGACGGACTCCCAGATACAATAGGGAGGTAGACGCCCATGCCAAAGGCGTGAGCGAACGCACTTGCTCCAGGTCTGCCGAAGAGTGAGTCAAGTTTAGAATATACGAATTATCAAAGTTAACCTTAAATCCGGCCACAGTTTCAAAGTCGGACAGCAAGGTTTGAATATTTGGTAGGGAATGAGCTGGCTCCCCTACCGACAGCAACACGTTGTCCGTAAAGAGGGAGATTTTGTGCTGTTCACCCATAAAGGGGAGTCCCTTTATCTGATCAAGGCAAAGAGGAGAGGGGAAAGGGGGCACCCCTGCCTCGTACCCCGGGAGTGAGCAAAGCTGGCGGAGCGATGTCCATTGATCACTACCTTAGAGCTAGGGCAGCTGTAGTTCCCCCGGATCATTGTGATAAACTGGTGCGAAAAGCCAAAGGCCTCCAGGGTGCGGAACATGAATCTCCAGTCAACCCGGTCAAAGGCTTTTTCCGCTTTTTCCGCATCAAGCCCCACTAGTACCGCCGGGATCCGAAACTGGGTGGCCATTTCTATTAGGTGAAATACCCGCCGCAAGTTGTCATGCGTGTGGTGACCTTTAATAAACCCGGACTGATCCGGGTGGATGATAGCCGGCATCAGATCCTGGAGCCTGCGTGCAATGATAGTGGAATATAGTTTAGCATCTATATTGAGGAGTGCTATCGGGCGATACGACGAGCATTTGGAGAGATCCTTATCCGGCTTGGGGATCATGGTTATCATGGCTTCTGCCATAGTACCCGATGTTTTCCCAGTGACTGCCATTTCATTGAAAAGCGACACCAAGAAATCGCACAGCTTGGCCGCAAAGGACTTATAAAACAGGGCAGTATAGCCGTCTGGACCCTGGCGCCTTATGGAGTTTCAAATCCCTGATTGCATTTAACACTTCCGATCTGGAGATGGGGGCAGCCAAAAGCTCATTCCACTCCTTAGAGACCTGTGGGATGGGGAGGTCAGCCAGGAACCGATCTTGAGCTGCTTGATCCAGAGAGCCGCCCTCATAGAGTGCCTCATAGAAGCGGCCTAAGATATCAGCCTTATCCGCATCTCTATGTCGCAGTGAACCAGAAGGATCTTGGATTCCACCAATGTAGTCCCTCTCTCTCTTATCCCGGAGCTGGCGGGCCAGGTGCCTTCCCACCTTATTCCCCTGTGAGTAGGAGAGACGCCTAAGCCGCAGGAGGGTAAATTCAGCATAGTTGTTGTAGTGGGCCTTCAATTTACTTCGCACCGCCGTCAACGATCTGAGAGTCGCTCTAGACGGGTTTGTTTTATGCGCCTGTTCCAAGACGGCAAGTTCCGCCTCTAAATCCTCCCTCTCCTTTCTCCTTAGCCTATTGAGGTTAGCATTGAGGCCCAAGCAGGTACCCGGCAAGGAGGCCTTGCACGCATCCCACGTATTGAAGAGCGAAGTATCCGCAACCGGATTGAGGGCCAGAAACTCCCCAACAGCCTTCCGTAACTCCTTACAGGACGCATCGTCCCGAATAAGCGCTGGTGGAAAGTACCATTTCCTCAAGCCATCACCCCCCGTCGACCAGTGGAGCCCGAGAACCAGCAAGCTATGATCTGATACGGAGGGCGGGAAAACGCTAGAATCACGGACATCTCCCCTGAGGGCTTGGCTCAAAAATATATGATCCAGACGAGAATAAGTATGATGACCATGGGAAAAGAAGGTATTATCCCTAGTTTGTGGATGCAGGAAACGCCAACTATCAATCAATCCAAGCTCCCCCACAAGACGCTGTGTTTCAGTTGAAAAGACCCCAGTGTCCGCTCTTTGGGCTCGGGAGCTATCTAAATCCTTGTCCCAAACCATGTTGAAATCCCCCATTAAGAGCAAATGCCCCTCCACAAAGTCCCCCACCCTATCCAACAAGTCCTGGAGAAAACCATTCTGCCCAGAGTTGGGAGCGAATACCACCACAAATGTGCATACTCTGCCGTATAGCACTCCCTTGACCATCAGCCAGTGCCCCTCTTTGTCACAACTAACCCCCATAGGCTGGAAGTGTAGGGACGCCCGAAACATAAGAGCCACCCCCCTGTGTTTGGTGGATGCCGAGGACCTATAGATGAGAGGGAAATGTCTGTGTCGGAGCCGAAGCTCATCTCTACGTGCCTTGGGTCTCTTGGAGACCCACGATATCCAGGTGATGGTCAGATAAATATTTCCAAATCTTCTGGCATTTCTGTGGGGAATTGAGGCCCTTTACATTCCACGTTCCAATACTAATTGGCATGATGAACCATCAGAACCCATTGCTGTGTACTCGCTCCAACAACATGACCATGCATCCACCCCTCCAGAGGCAGCCAGACCCCTCCCCGGTCCACACCCAGTACCCACCTCTCATCGCCCAGCCCATCCCCCCAGACCCCAGCTTCCCAAGCCAAGACCAAGAGTCCCTCGGGGCCCGGTCCCACTGCCTCCAGGGTAGATATGCAATTACAACACCAATCCGGCAAGCTTTCCCGCCTAGAATCCTGAGAGACAGAGTCCCATTCGCCTCACCTTCAGCAGAAAAAAAGCACACTACGCACACATTCTGGACGCCACCACCTCCCTGTCCAACTTAATCCGCACCCCACCAATCCCCCCCCTCAAATGCCGCCCCCTTACTTCCAGTCCCCCCCCAAAAGAACAAACCAAAACCCAAACAATGTACCTAGCAGGCCCAGTGAACAGTAGTTGGTAGAGTTCCTCCTGGGCCGGGAACTGGGCACAATTGTTGGGTCCCCTAAGGCCACGGTCTGGGGTGTCTTCTCAAAAAGTACAATCAAACCCACGGTACCTGAGTTCACGTGTCCCTCAGGCACCAACCAGCCAGCGGCTCAAGGATCAGGCCGCTCCGGAGCTCTGCTGTGAGGACGCCAAAGTCGCCGAGGCCACCGAAGCCACTGCATCCTCCCTCTCCCCCTCTCCCCCTCTCCTGTAGGCTCGCAGTACGTTCAGGCCGTCTACGATCCGTGTCCGGGCCCACTCTCTGCCAAGAGGAAGACCGTCTACGCCTCCTCGATGGCGAATCGCCAGCCTCCTGTGAAGGTGTCACGTCGTCCAGGCCCAGATGATCCTTCGCCACTTGAAGAGAACGTATTTGCGCTAGCCTGTTTTGCCACCTAAAGATGATGCGGAAGGGGTGACATCACGAGTAGGAAATGTTGCGTTCCCGAAGAAAGGTGGTCACTGGATGGAACTCCCGCCTCTTCTGGAGAGTTGATGCTGCCAGATCCTGGTAAAGCTGCGGGCTGTGCTCTCTGAATTGCAATTCTGGGATAGCCCGTGCTTTCCGCAGGATACGTTCCTTTAACTGGAAGTCATGCACACAGACTAGAATGTCCTGGGGCAGTCCCCCGCCCATCCTTGGCAGCCCAACCCTGTGAACTCTGTCCATTCTGATGTCCTGTACATCCTCCTCGTCCAGTATCTGCAAGAAGAGAGCTTGGACGTAGCCTCGTAGGTCCCCTGCTTCACCGTCCCATGGTACCGCACGAATGCGGATGTTGTTCCGGAGGGAACGGTTCTCCAGGTCCTCCGTATGAGTCTGGAGGTCCAAGATCTGCTCCGTGAGCCGAATGATATCCTGCTGAAGTTGGTGGACATCGTTCACCATGCTCAAGTCATGGTCTTCCAGGGTCGCCACCCGCTCTCCTATGCCCTCCACATCCCTCTGCACTTCCCGGAGATCCGACGCCAGTTGGGCGCGAAGTTCGGATATGTCCTCCTTAATGATTGCGAAGAGTTCTGTCATGAAGGCCTTGGTTGCAGGGGACTCATCATCCGATTGCTTGGCTGAAACGCTGGGCCCGGGGGACGGCGGTTGCTTAGAGTTTTTCGACGCGCCATCTTTGCCAGGTTTCCCTGTGCGCAGCGTAGAGGACATCGTGGCACCCCTTCACCAACAGGGAATCAGGACAGCAGACCACCCTCCAGCAGCCACCGGACCGTCAAAACAAATGCCCCTCCCATACAGGTGCCGCCAGGGCAGTGTTTCTCAGGCGTCAGGCTAGGCCTCCAACTGAGTGGCATGACCGGTGCCGCTGCGGGTCGCCGCCGCTGGTCAAAGTCAGGCTCAGATCCTCCCAAGAACACTCAGCTCACCACCTTGGCCAGGCGTCCATGCACTGCACCCTGACACTCGTAGCTCTGATCCACTACTACCAGCCAGGCTCAGCAGGCCACTTTAGCGTCACCGGGTGCGGACCAACAGAGGCAACCAGGCAGCGGGCCCCCAACAGCAAAGCAGACCGCGGTCTCCAGTCAGCTCTCTGGGGTAGGGCCACCCCTAAAGGCAGGCAGCAGTGGTCGCTAATGACTCTCAAGCCCCAGTCCAGGGGAGCGGGGCAGCAGGCTCCCCGACCACCACACACCAGTGCAATCCACACACCCCCGGGGCATAGGGCTCAGTGATTCACCCCGGCAGGCAAGCCGCAAGATCGCTGTCTCATGTAGGGCCCCACGCCGCGTCCGCCATCACGCGACCAGGCAGCACAGTCCAGGGGGGGTCCGGGCGGCAAGAATCAGCAAATCGAGGGTTCTCCAGATGGCAGCCAGCCTTCAACAAGCTCCCGACTCCCAGGTAGGTCTCAAGGCCAGGCAGGCCTCAGAGTCTCAGGGAAATCCGTCTCCAGGCCAGATAGCAAAGGCCCCAGAGCGACTCTAGAACCCAGCCCGGAATCAGGGCCCCAGAGAGCGATCCAGCGCCTCAGGGCGGGTCTTCGCAGCTGGCGGGGCAGCGGCAGACAAAGCCAGCAAGGAGCCAAACCGCACTCAGCCCCGCCTCTTTCCGCTCCGGATAGGCCTCAAAGCCCCGGCCTCCTGTAGCTCACCACCTCGCACCCGCTCAGCCGCCGGATTGGTGGTCACTCCTCCCGCAGGCAGCCTCCTCACATCTGGTGTCCGCTCCCTCCTAGCCCCAGCCGGGGTCCGTACGGGCACAGCAGCGGGTGCGGGCGTAGGCTCCACCTTGCCAGGCGCTCGCCCAGGGTGCGACTCGGCTGCCGGCCCGCGGGAAGGCCGTGTCTCCAACCTCCGCTTCCCAGGCATCGGGAGCAAAACCAAGGCCACCGGCAGGACGTCCGTGGCAGCGCGACCGCAGGTGACACTGCCGCGTGTGGAAACGGTGCCCCGAGAGGGTGCTACTCAATGCTAAGACTAGCGTGGCGCCGGAGGGACACTAGCACACGTCCTACTCTGTTGCCATCTTGGCCACGCCCCGGCACACTATATTTTTACTTCTATTGCTGGCCGGGCCCCACCATGATGCCCGCCCCTCCCTGGCTGATTCCAAACCAAATTCTCTGATTACCACCCCTCCACCCACTGAGACTTAATCCAACGGTCCTCGCCACCACCCACAGATATTGTCACTCCTGCTAGAAGGCTTGGCCTCGGACGCAGCGCAGACTCTGACTCACCTGACCTGAGGGCTGGGGCTGGTCAGCTGGGCCTGGCCTGCAGCCTCAGAGTTAGGCGTGAGCAGGCAGCAGAAGGCAGGGGCAGGGCAAGGTTAGCCAGGCAGGGGCCGGGGGGCTAATACATTCATTAAAATTATGGCCGCCAGTGACAGACTTCGGACAGTCCTGTGTAGGAGCGTGGTTGGGTCTTCTTGGGAGTTGGGATGTCAGACACTTCTCAGTCTCATGCCGTCAGGTGCACGTTTAATTGCGCGCACTCAATGCGCAAGTCAGGACAAATTCAAATCAGGGCATTGGTCACCAGCCCTGTCCCACCCTGAAGAACGCGCACACGCATCGCGGAAGCAACTGTGTGCCGCGTGCACCCAGTTTAATATAAAGAGCCTCAAAGAGAGGCCATGGCCGGGGCCGTGCACCGTTTATTAAGAAATTCAGATGCCCCGGCCGGGGACGGGCACCATTTATTAAGACCCTCAGGGGCCTCGGCCGGGGCCCAGGGGCCGCGGCGCGTGTTTAGCAGTTGTTGTTGCGCACCATTTAATGGTTATTAGCTTCTGAGGCCCGGCGGGGGCTCAAGCATGCATGAATGCCTTGCGCACCATTTAATTTATTAAAGGTGCAGTGCGCACTGCACACCACAACCATTCAATTCATGATGAAGTAAGTGAGGGGGCCCCTGGGCCACGGGCCCCCGGCAAAGCGGGGGCTGCGTGGGCCTGTGTTACGCCCCTGGCAGGGGGTGATATAAAGTCCTTGCAAAAGGAAAGTTCACTCAGTAGAGGTGAGGCATCCATTCTGCTTGCGGTTTTGCAGTCCAGCAGAAGAGATGTGTCATGTCCTCAGATGGACTGGCAGAGGACTTTCAGTCCCACCTCCAAGGGTCAAGGACTGGGACGGAACAACTTGGCAGGGTAGGACTGACAGTTGCAGAGTCCATCTGCATGTTACAAGATTCACTCTCATGGTCCTAGGTACAGGTTGCAGGTCTAGTCCTTCTCACTCAGGTAAGAGGGCAGCAGGTCAGCAGGGTAGCAGTCCATTAGGGCAGCAGGTAAACAGAGTGTCAGTCCTTTCGGCAGCACATCAGTCCTTCTTCCTGGCTGAGTCTTCCACATGTCTAGAATTGTACTGAATTGTTGTTGTCTGGATTCCAATATTTTTACTAGGGGGCTTCTTTGAAGTGGGAGAAATTTCTAGCAGATTCTATTTGAAGTGCTCAAGCTCCCTGTCTACCCTGTCCTGGATCCAGACTAACTACAAGGGGTATGCAGTCTTTATTTAAAGTCAGGGCACTGCCTATTCAGGAGTAAGTGTGACTGGGGCCTGCTCTGCCAGTGATGACCCATCCAGGCAGCGCTAAGCTCTCTATTTTCTGTGGCTGTCGAGGAGGAATACACAAAGACAACTGCCAACTGCACCTACTCATGTGACCCAGAGACAGGCGGCAGGCACTAAACGGCAAAGGTAGAAAAATGCAAACTTTATAAAAGCGGAATTTTTAAAATTGTAACTCAAAATTAGACTTTACTATAACAGAGGTTTTTTCATTACTATTTCATGAACTGCTTACCAGTCCCTATTTGGTTATTATCTTTATTAAATGTAATATAGTAACCCCAATGTTATCCTACGGAAGACATAGGCCTTGCAATAGTCAAAAACTAATGTAAGTGTTTTTCACTGTCAGAACATGTAAAGCTTATAAGTACATGTACAACTTTTTAAGTACACTGCACCCTGCCCTGGGAGCTATTAAGGACGACCTAGGGGTGACTTATACAATTACAAGGCAAGGTTTTAGCCTAGCAAAACGTTGATTTTGCCAGGTCAAACTGGCAGTTTAAAATTGCACACACAGGCTGCAATGGCAGGCCTGGGACACCTTTGTAAAGCTACTTAAGTCGGTGGCACAACAAGTGTTCTGGGCACACTACTAGTATTTAATTTACAGGTCCTGGCTACACTTAACAGTACTCCATTAGGGACATATAAGTAGAATAAAAATGCCAACTGAGGATAAGCCAATTTTATTGTGTTTTAATGAGTAAACACCTTTATTTTAGTACTGGTTAGCAATGATGAAGTGCACAAAGTGCAATAGCCACCAAAAATGAGTAAAAAAAAATTGGAGAAGTAAGGGAAAAAGCGTTGGGGACGAAAACCCTAAGACTGACAGGTCTATCAGTAGCCATCCACAATATGCTGTGTACCTGTACTGAATGCAATGGCACTTGCAACAGACAGCTAAAACTGCCAGCAGCCAAACACTAAAAAGGAGAGTTTCAAGCGTTTTGTTGAACTGGGTCTGGTTAGTCTAATATTTCTGTTAAACAGAGAAGGTGCTCCAGAATTGCCCCATCATCCACAAACAATAAATAATTCACCATGCAACGGTTTGCTGTTTGAAATGTTGATAGACTATGAGATTACCTGAGGAATACTAAGGAGTGTGAGTGGGGCACCATGGAGTGATCTGGTCAGACAGTATAACTGGAAGATTGTGTGTTATTCAGAAGAAACAGAACCTTATGGTTCAGTCATGCTGTTATAGGTAGTGAAGAAATGAGTTTGAGTCTATAATATGGTCTTTCATATGGAGAAGTTATACAGCACCACTTTGCATCTTTAGAAGCTGGAATATATGGCCCAATGAAAACACTTCAAACAGATAATTTGTGCAGAGAAATTAGTTCTTTTAATGTTATGAGTTAATGTATCCTTAGAGAAGTTCTATTTTAAACCAGTCAGTGCTTGTTTCCAAGTCAGAATGAATCTTCAAGAAATCTATAACACCAGGTGAGACTCCAGTTTAACAGAGACCTTTTTTGGGGCATTTGTGGCCTCACAATACTAGACCATATACTCAGCTTCAAGAGGTACCCATAAACCCATGAGGCCTGGGAGTAATTGCAAAACCTAAACAATTGCACTTGTACATATCATTCATAACAACAGTAAAGGATATACATGGTTGAATAACCACCTGCATCTAATACTATCACCATACATTCAAGTCGAAGACCGCCATAAGGATTATGATAGTTTTTCATCTAGGTCATTCAAAAGGGTAATAACAGGAACAATTGTGATCATATCATCCTGAAATTAAAAACATCTGTGATTCAAGAACCACAGAAAATATTAATTAAAAAAATGTGAATTTCTTAAGAACCAACATTGATTCTAAAAGGAAAGTCCATTGGCCTATGAAGGCTGCTTTTTGTTGACATTTGTTTGCTAAATACTTTGATGGTGTTTCAAGCCAGAAAGGTATTCATGTCTCATCAGGAATACATGAATAGCGGGAGCATCTGAAATAGAACATATAGATATATCTATCTGCAATGGTTCACCAAAAGCCACTGAATACACAGGTGAGTGCTGTGATCTTCATGAGGCCTGATGTGTAGAAACTGACCAAAAGGTCAATTCTCTCTCATGGACCTCGGATGAGGACTATCAAAGTGAAGGAGACTATTTTCGTCTGTGAGTTTTTCTGTATACCATTGTAGTTATTTTGTCACCTATGATCTTGGTGTTAAGATTGAGTAATGTGATTGTATCCCTATCAATTGTGTGGGTGAACTGCAAGCAGGGATCCCTTGTGTTGATCCATCTGTAAAACTCCTTACCAATGTCATGTCACCTCTTCAGAATATAAAGACATCACCAAAATACCAGTGCCATAATCTAATGTTCCACAGGCATTGATTAGTATTGCTGTAGATGTGATCCTGTTAAAATTGGTGAACATATAGGCAGGCCAGGCTTGGAACAAATGTGTTTCCCATTGAAGTGCACATTACTTTATGGTAGATGGTGTTGTCACTCAATTCTTCACAAACTGTATTGGTGTAATGGTGTCTATGACAGTGTCCTTGAGGATATTATCAATAACAAGGAGGGTCTGTTCCTATAGTAAAAAAGAATCTGAAGCCTCAATATCCATTGTCAATAATAGATCCAAACCGGAGTCAAAACTCAAGGTATCAAGAAAAGAGAGAACCTCTTTGGTTTCCTTCAGGAATGAAGGCATAATTTTCATCAAAGGCCAAAGAAACCGGTCACAAAATTGTGACAATCATTCCAAGACAGAATTAATCCCAAATATAAAGGGTAAGGCTGGTGGGGGAAATCTGTTTTTATGTAATTTGGGAAAGATTTAAAACAGTGCCATTGTGGGAATTAGAAAGAAGGCCATCAATTTGCAAGAACATCTTAAGTCCATCGTTGATTTGTCGTGTACTTCCTACTAATCCGTAGAACCTGTGCATTTGTTGGACACAACTTTGGTTGAGATGCCTAGACTTATTCCGGCCACCCCACAGGATATGTTGGCCCAGAGACTAGCTAGCTCACAGTGCCACCATAAGCCCCCCTAACTGTACCAAGGAGTGAATAGTTTCTGGCAACCGCTGAACATGAGAACCTTGTTCCTTCAGGGCTCGTGGAAACAGAGCCTAACCTTTTGCTCAGTCCTTCTGCTTACGTGTGCTTAGAGAAATATACAGAATACACAGTGGGACCTTTTCAATATATTTATTGATCCAACGTTTTTCTTGTAAAGAATACATGTGCTGCGATAATCAGTAGACAGAAAGCAGATAAATGTGACTACGAGCACCAAAAGAGTAAATAGGAGGGACAGCTTTGCCATGGTGCTAAAGCAGTCTATATATGCAGGCATATAAAAAAAGCAGTAATCAGGCGTACTCCTACTATGTAAAACCTACTAGTGTACCTAGAATGTGCATAGGTGTGAAGACAAGAATCCCCTCAAAGGACGATCCAACACCATTACCTAGCAGGAAAGAATGAAGGACCCCATCTTCATCACAAACTGGACACCCCTCACGAGATGTCAGAACGCTGCCTGGTGAAGTCTCAGCATGCAGGGACCCTCGGTGTCAGCTGAAGGGCCTCCTGTGCTAATTTATCGGGTTACTCATTATTTATAATATAAAGCAGTGTTGCGATGTACGTTGTAGATTAGCGATTTTATGAATATGTTGATAGCTCTGTCACCCCATGGATGAAGATAGAACAACATTTGTACAGTGCGTAACAAGGCCTTGTACATGATGCGCAAGGCATTGTGATAATGTTATACAAAACTAGATGTGTAAACAAGTAACAAAAATAAAATTGTAATCTATGCAAATGTTCATGGCAGCAATGTTATTGTGAAAAAGACGACAATATAAGAAATTAGCTGCTTCGCTCCATGGGCCTAACTCAGGAACATAACATAATGTATAATCAGGACAGTCAGCCAATTAACTGGTATATGTATATGTGTTAAAACAATGCTGGTAACTGAGCAAGATGACATTGACAAAGGCACATAGCTGAAACATGTCTATTTCTTTTTGTCTGTTCTTAATAAAAAATAAATTTTGTATACCCCACAAGTGCAGATCACCTTTGTTTTGAATCAAAAAATATATATATATTACCTATTGGTGGTCGCCAGTAGATTCTTCTAGTTAGGACATAGTTTCCATAGAAAAAGAGATTTTCGACTTGCCTATATCTTTGGCGTGGTTTGACGAATCTTCACTAAATGTTCCCCAAAAAATGCCCAGGTGATTCGAGTTGTGCGTGGAAACTTTCTGGGCGATCCATTAAGCCGGGGGTCAAAAAAGTGTGCTTCCCATGTTAATTCACATAATGATTTTGAACACTACTACAGCCCGAACTGCTGGACGGAATTACACCAAATTGGGCTGAAAGCTAGATCTTAGTCAAGAAAGAATGCTTTTTGTATTTGGTGTAAATCTGCTCAGTAGTTTTTGAGTTTAAAAAAAACAAAACATTTATACATATAGGGATGCGGATCCTCTGAGGATCCCACACCTCATTTTGATATCTGATTGGCTGGCAACACTTTAATCAGGAAGTTTTGGCAGCCATCCTGGGACTCAACTTCAGCTGCTTCCCCCTAAAAAAGTTTATTAAAACGTTTTTTAAAAATAGTAGGGGGCAGGGTAAGAATACCATGACCGCTGGCCTTCATTCTGGGGTCTTTAAAAAAAGTCACAAAAAATCACAAAGGATCTGTGACTCCGGTGAAGATTAAAAAAAAATACAAGTGAGGGCTCCTGTGCTTGTTTTGAAAAGAGCCCCTGGGTGGAACAGGTCCCGGGGCATTTTTTTAAACAATGCACTCTCCTAAGGCTCTTGGAGCCCTGGGATTACCACATCCCTGGACTTTATTTATAAAAATGGAAGGGGGCTGTGAGGACCCCTCTCTTGAGTTTCTGAGAAGCCCGGAGTTCCAACACCTTCCCAGGGCTTTATGCTTAATAATTGAGGGGGCCATATGGACCCCCTCCTTGGCTCCCTAGAAGCCCCTCGGATGACCACCTCCCTGGGGCAATAAAATAAACATTTGGCATGGGCCAGATGGACACAACAAGCCCTGGGGACCAATACCTTGGAGCCATTAATGGACCTTTGGACCTCCACCCCTTAAAGCCGGCTCCCTATACCCTGGGGTGCCCACCCTGGGACATAGATGTTTGCTCTTATTTGGCTGGAGTTTTGACAGCTCCCACCAAGTAAGAGCAGACATGAACTCTGCTCTCAGCAAGTGGTCCTGTTTGATGGCTGAGGAGCTTTTGTCTTTTTACCTGCCTTCAGTCAAGCGGGCAGTGAAACAGATGAAACTATTGCTCTCGCACACATGGAGCTGAGTTTAGAAGATCCCTGTGTGTATAAGCAATTGCGTCTCCCGTTGGAGGCGGGAAGCCAGCAATGACTGCTGGGGCATTCAGGCTCCCCAAGCAGTCCCCAGTGCTACGGAGCTGCTCAGTCACAGGCTCTTAAGTTCACTACACCAACGAGCTCTATAGAGTTGATAAGATGCCCAAAAACAACACACCACCCCACCAATCACAACACGCCTCCCAGTAGGGGCCTGCACCCATCCTACCTCCCGATGCAGCCCCTGCCATTTGCAAAGCTGCTACGGGCTAATTGTTGCAAATAAGCCTAATTGGGGCCATTTCCCAAAACAAAAGGGTCCTCACTTATGTAAACAATGCAGATAAAAAAGCTTGTAGGGGAAACGCTATCTTTGCCTAGTTTGTGGTTATTACACCAATAGAGCTCTTCATTATCTCCTAAGCATTCTCGTCATTTAAACCACTGCATTGGAACAAGAATGGGGGGCCATTTACATCATAAAAAAGCAGCTTGAGGCTGGGCAAACTGGAGCAATGGCCTAGCTTGTGGCATTCAGCGTGCAGCCCGTTTTCACCTAATTAGAGGCCTGGGTAATTAGAATTGGAAGACACATTACTCAGTTATGGGGCATTTGTAGGGTATTGATTATATGTGTTGAGTGAGGGAGCTAAACAAACTAGTCAGATGAAAGCTTTAATAATGACAAAAGATTCCACTCTCCAAAGAGAAGATGTGAACAGCAATGAAATGATGTTTGTCCCTATTAAAACAACTAAAACTGTACAATCAAGAAGTTCAGAGATCAAAATATTGACGACGTCTATGTGAATATGCCACAGATCGAGTCCTCCCCCAGTTCAACAAAACCTGCTCAGCAGCCAAGAATAGACTGGACCTGGATAAACATAAAACACAAAGAGTGGTGGATGAGAGGGCAAAGAAGGGCAATAAGCCAAACATGGGAAGGCAACACTATTATTAATAGTGGACGCAAGTTATCTGAATCCTGTTCAATAAAACAGGATTATATTTGCTTTAAATGCCATTGCCTTAAGTCCCTGTAATATAATTGTTGCATAGGCCTCAGCATCTAACAACGCAATTAGACAATAATGGAATGGAATTGGATGCTTTTTTGTAAATTGGATGTAGGATTTACCTTTTCAAGATTGCGGGCCCTCAGCAGATTAAAACAGCTCGCGTACAGAGGGGTCATCAATTCAGCCCAAAAATCTATGTCTGCTTAAAAGAGTGAGCCAAGCAAACTTTTACGGCCAGGCGCCCCATTTGTTCTGAAGAACGTAATGGTTTTGCAGACCGTTGCTCTGTAGAATACCTTAGAGCAGTGTTCCATGTGCTCATTCTTCAGATTCTGCCAAGTCTATTTACATTTACAGGTTTCCTACTAACTGAACATGTTCGACCCATTATTCCACAGATACACCAATCCCTCCGGTAGTAGATTGTTCATTTAAAGTATTTTTGTACAGCCATAATTTGTTCTGATTGTCACAGGTTAATAGTGAATGTACGTGGAGCCATTCTGATTCTGCTTATTTGGCTTTTGTCTTCCACAGAAGAGCACAGTAAGCTTTTCTTGTTTTGTTGAACTGCTACTGTGCAGTATGATTTGTTTTATCTGTACTATCTCTTCTGGACGCTGCAATTAAGGCTGATTTACTTTTCTTTAGCTGTACCATTGGTGGATTGTTGGATCCGGATTTCGTATTCGCTAGTGGGCTCGAATTCCTTTTTCCTCCTGAATTACTGTAGAGTGAGTCTGTTGACATAACTTGGGGGCATATTATCAAGACAGGCGATGAAATTATCGCCTTTTTATCGGCAGAAAACTGACGCTAAAACTGCGATAATGGGCTTGATAAAATGTCCTATGGAATTCCAATTGAAGCCAATGTTAGATGTGAAGGACATCTAACATGGGCTTCAATTGGAATTCCATTGAACATATTATCAAGCCCATTATTGCCATTTTAGCGGCAGTTTTCTGCCGCTAAAACAGCGATAATTTTATCGCCTGTTTTGATAATATGCCCCTTGGTCTTGTTGCAGCTGGGAAGTCCAGGTGTTTAGTTGATTCAGTGTTTGTTTCCATCTGATTAATTGATCCATGCAGACCTTGCTCCACTTTAATCTCCTTAATAGTGTATTTTTTTCTCACCTGCGGCGGTGCCAAGAATGCTTCATTGACCAGTAATTGGATGCTCCAGTTGAAATTGTATTACAGCTGGAAAGTGATCACTTTCAGAGTGTTCCAACACTGCAAAGGCTTTACATAACTCCAACAAAAAAGTGCTCACAAAAGAGTAATCCAAGGTGGTAATGACCCTGCATGTAAACAGGAATTTACATGTGGTGCCACTAAATATTTCAAGAGTTTTTAAAGAGGAGAGTTTATATGTTTGTAGCCAGTTGGTTATTTCATCTGCTAAGTAGCCACTGCTACTTGATGAGATATCTGCCAGGTTGTCCAAGTTGTGTGTATTAATGCCCCCTGTTTTTATTACTCCTTGTGACGGAAACCTGCAAGTTAAACATATGAGCACCTCAGAAAAGGCAGGCACAGTGGCTTTTCTGCCACAATTCTGTCTGTTTAGCTGTACGTTAAGTAGCAGGATCAATTTCACCCATTTGTGGAAGTGACACACCTTAATTATAACTGCTTGATGCAATGGGCACCTTGTCAACTACAGCTGTGTCAAACGTTATACTTGTGACTATATAGATTGAAAGGCCACTTGATGGGTGTCCAGAATACTTGCTTTTAATGGCCAGTTGGTGTAATCCATAAAATCTTGCAATCTGTAATGGGAACATTTCCAAAGATTCTTACAGGCAGAGTATGTCTGCATCTTTGATGAATGAAAGGTCTTCAACCAACTACATTCTAGGAAATTCTTGTTAACTTGAGTTTGAGGGGTGTTACCTCCTTGTATTTCCCATTATTGGCTGCAGTAGGAGCAGGTATATATCCTATAGGATATCGTTAAAGTAATACAGCCCCATCCCAGTTCTGAATTGTGGTTGATTGAGTTCGTACGGTATGATTTGCTTAATTGCTTATTTGAACTTATGGGAATCTGAAGATTATTGCTTAGGTTTGGGTCTGATGCCCCGTTTGCTCCCTATCAGATGCTTGCGGTTGCTTTGTATGTCCTAATGCTATTTAAAATGTGAGGGTACTTTTCTGGCTCGATAGTTCTTATTTCAATACCCCACTTTGCAAAGACAGCTTTTAAGGTCTCGCCTTCACAGCACGCATGTGCTCCATAGGAAAGACACCTGTAGCCATTGATTGCCTTTTTCAGGCTAAAACGTGCACGCGTTCCATTGCCTTTAATGGCAAAGCGTGCACGTGTGGCGATTTCCTTGTGGGAGCGAGTGCCGCTATATGGTAGCCATTATCCCTCTCGCAAGGGAATCGCGCAGCCCCCCTCCTCCCCTTGCTGCTGCGTGAGTCACATGCGCTCCTCCGCCTGCTGCCTGCAGCGCTTGTGCTTGCTGTCCAGAAGGTCGCTGCAGTGTCCTGGGCAGAAGCTGAGCGGAGTCAGCATGAGGGAGCTCTCCAAGGTTTGAAAGAGTTTGGTGCTGTGAACTCAGAACCCTGCTCTTGTGGGGAGCTATCCTCCGGCTCGGAATACGTTCAGGTTAGGAGAAAATTGTTTCAGGTCCTGCAGGGAGCTGTCCAAGTGCTGACAGACCTCGGCAGTGTGGGCTCTGAATGTTGTGGCCTGCAGTAAGCTGTCTGCAGGTGCGGAACAAATTACTGTCCAGAGAAAGTGTTTTCGTGCCAGCTAGGATGTTGTCCAGACGCTGACATAATCCCCAGTCCTGTGGAAATCGCTCTTTGCCCTGTGGGGTGCTGTCTGCTGTCCGATACTGACACAATTGCTGTATCCTAAGTTCACAGTCAAAGCTTTGTGCTCCGTAGGAATCTGACTGAGCTTTCTTCGGATAATTTGATAGTGTTGGATTGCCCAGAGAGGTGTTCAATGGTTGAAGCTGTTTGTGCAAGAAGACTCTGGTGTAGTTTCTACCCAAGTTTTTGTTTGTGTCTAACAGGTTCAGTCCATATTGTAGAATGTCCAAGGGGCTAAGCTGGCATGATCGCCAGTTAATTGCACCCTATTTGTATCTTTATTATCCCAGAGGGGCTTCAGATGTTTGTTCTGCCCTTTCTGTAATACGGATTGGAACAGCGCAAACTATGCTCCAGCATGATTATCATCAGGCATTCCCACATTTGCTTGGGGGCATGTCCCCGTGCAAATTAGAGAACCCTTTGCCCTTGCACCAATGCCATTTTACAAACTAGGGTACAGAGAAAAGAAGCTTTCAGGAAGCGCCCTGATTATGCACCACATATAGGTGGTGCAGAGTCAGTCACTCACTGCACCCACCTGCTTAGGAATGAGGCTACAGATGAGGATGTAATATGGCTCTGATATAGCTCTAACAGACGGCTCTTCAGGGTACAGCATGGATGTTGTCCTTGGGCTGACACAGCTTTTCCAGTAGGCTCCGCGGTCGCTGGCGTGATGTCTCCTGAAGGGTTTGGCAGGTGCTGAAGCTGCTCTCCCAGCAGTCATTGCTGGGTGTTGTACTGGTGCTCTTTGTAATCTGCTATGGTTCTCATAGACGGCTGGGCAGGGAACTGCTTGGTTGTTGTCTGGCTGCTAACATGGCTCTTGCCGTGCCAGAAGCTGTTTTGTTATTGCTGACTTGGCACCTTCAGCATTGTCCCCGTATTTTTTACACAGACATGACTGCGTTCCCAATGTGTTGATTATGACTACTTACTGTCACATGAAGCACTCCATAGGATGGCGCAACTGATTTATCAAGATGGAGGATGGGTTCAGTTAGCATGAATCCCAATTGTTCTTCCTTTATGAAGTTGAGCTCTGTGAGCATCATGTATACCTCTCCACGATCAGTCTACATTCTTGTTGCAACAGAGCCTCCTAAGCTTTCTTTGGGTGTATGAAACCACTAAGACTGGACCAGTGTCCCCGCACTGCTTAGGACAAAGTTCTTCCATCACACAGCATTTCCAAGGCTTCTCAATCAAACCTTCTCGTTGCTAGTGTCCCAGACTTTCTTAACCACTTAGTTAATCTAAACTGAACTATTTTTATTGTGTAGTTAAATATGGGTTATGAGTTTGTGTTACCCTATCCTCTTCACTACTGCATGAACAATAAACTGTAATCGACCTACATCAGTGCTTTTCTTATAACTAGTGACTATTTGTACCTGACCTTCATTACAAAACATCAGCCTGTCTCAGCTAAGAAACTGTGTGTCCTTTTCATCCTTTATAATACTTTACTGCATGAGACCCAGGAGAGTGTGTCAGCTGATCTGTTGTATCTGCACTGAAGGAGGGAGGATGTAGGTTACAGAAAAAGCAGAGAGTGAATGAGTATTTACTCGCTGATTCTAGTGCCTCCATCAGAGCTCATTAGTACAGTTCCAAGAGGGAGGTTTTATGCAGGGGCGCCGTCAGAAGAGCTCACATTATCAGGTGTGCTCAGCTCTGGTCCCATGTTTCCATTGTGACGTCATTTCCCATTTCCAATGGCCCTGCCTGACAACCTGCCTGTGTCTTAGTAGGTCTGGTGAGTACCTGAGAGTGCCCCTTTGTTAGGTCATCTGGTGGCCACATTGAAGCCTAATAGTGACTTAGAATGGTCCCAAGGCAGGAAACGTCACATTGTCTGTGGATTCTGAGGCACTGACTTTAAGGTCTGGCTCATGCGCAGACCCTGCTTCAGTCAGACATGGCTGTCTACTCCCTTTTCAGTTGTGGAGAGAGTAGGATGTCATAATATGAGGACCACAAGCAGCATACGCGTCTTAATGAGAGCCAGGTGCTTCGCCATACCAATAAGTTGGAGCAATGTAACACTTGTTATTTAAATCACACAGAAACAGCAAAAATGTGGTTGGAAATGCTCTAAAAATATATTACCGCATAGTCTAATTTTTAGGTCGAGTCTAGTGCAGTGCGCATGCGCTGCTCTAGAAAAGGGCCTCTTAGAATCACTCCAGACTTCCAAGAGACTTCTCCATGTTGGTCGGACTCCTCCAACACATTTCATTGGCCTTTGCATGTGGCCTTAAAAAATGAAAGCACGCAACAGGTTAAAGGCGGGTGTATGTCCCTCTTGTTCTGTAAACGTTCACTCCCATGGCCTGTGGGTCTTGTGAGCAAACCGAGCGAGCAGCGGCTCGCAGTGTGCCAGCTGCATTCTTGGATCATGTTACTAATTAACCTAGCCTTCACTATCGCGTCCATGCTTGATTTCAGTTCCTTTCAGTTGCTCATGTGTGTCTTTGGGAAGGAAAACAATTAATGTGCTTGTAAGACCTTTGAAGCATGTTGAAACTCAATGTTAACTAACATTTATTAAACAGCTAAATACCCGTTCGCCAATCAGAAAAGGAAGTGCAGATTAACTAACAAAAAGAAGGGAGGCTTTGATGCAGGCAGAGGTTTTCCCAGCTCTTGAGAGATTAGCAATTGAATTGGAACATTACCACTACAAAAACACATGTTAAAAAGTATACAGGCGCTCTAAGATTCGTCTTCGGGGACAATTTTGCATCGTGACCCATGCCAGCACCTCACAGTTGTGTGTGTCCATGGCCACGACTTACGATTCCTCTGCTCAGGTTAAGAAATGTTCATGGCACGGTGAGGTCCTGGCAGGCACACACACGCACACACACACACACGTGTGTGCGTGTGCAGATTTAACCACCCCATTCCTACCACCCACAAGCGCGCCTAGCAGCTGAACGCCGGGCTTCTGTTTGAGTCGAAAACGACCAAAGAAAAAGGGCTGGCATGCCCTGCTAAATAAGAGGAAAGAGGTCTTGCTCCATGCCCTCACCCCTCTTGCCTCCCGCCCTCCACAAACACACGCAGACTGAAGCACGTGTGCATCCTTCTTCCTGGACTCTAAAACGACATTCATTGGCTGGGATCTGGAAGCAGTGTTTACAAACAGGAATTCCATGCATTGTAAATCAATCGGCACCAGGGGGCGGCACTTTCATGCCCCCCACCGTGGCCAATTGACATTCAGCACGTTCGCGACACCTCACCCCCAAAAATCAACAGCAGCATTTGGCCATTTCCCAACAGCCAAAGGCCATTCCGTAAAGGGATTAGTCTGTTGTTTGCAGCCTAAAGACCACAGGGTTCAAGGACCCATCTTCGGCCTTTGACCTTGTGAATCGCACTAAACTGTGGCACATTCTTGCTGATTTGGGTCTTGATCGTGCGCTTGTTAATCTTTTAGCCGACCTCCACTCAGACCTCCAGGCCTCAGTCAGGGTTGACTCAGGGGGGCGTCGTACCAGTCGTTTCAAGTCCAAAAGAGGGGTGAGACAGGGGTGCATTTTGGCACCCCTGCTCTTCACAGTTTATATTAACGCCCTCGAATCTGAATTAAAGACTGCTACGCCGGACATACCGCGTATAGGGGAGACAAGTGTTCCTGTACTCCTGTACGCGGATAACGCGGTGCTTCTGTCCCGCACAGGCTTGGGTCTTCAAACTTTATTGGATGCTTTTGGCCTTTTCATGACGTCTTTAGACCTTAAGATAAATGCCAAAAAATCACAAGTTATGAAGGTGGGTAAAGGCTCACGCTGCAAGAAAGTCAAAACTTTCTATTGCAGCAAGGCAGAAATGCAAAGAGTTTCAACATTCCCTTATCTAGGAGTTATGTTTGAAGATAAAGGGAGCTGGGGCCCTCAAATAAGAAATAGAAATAGTGCCCTAGTAAGAACATCTTCTGCCATCCTGAGTTTCAGCAGAAGGCTGGGGGCTAGGCCAGTCCCAGCCCTCATGACCATCTACAACGCCAAGTGCGTGTCTGTTGCAACTTATGGTTGTTCCTTATGGGGAAATGGCTCGGTAGACTGTCTTCAGGCTTCTGAAAATAAATTTCTTAGATCAGTCTTGTCTGTACCCCAGTCAACACCATCTTATTCTGTCCATTCTGAATTGGGGGCCGATTTTATAACAGACAAAATTCGAGTGGCTCCTCTAATCATGTGGCTTAAAATTTGGCTTAATAACAAACTATCTTTAAATCAGGCCATTTTGAGGGACTGTCTCCTACTCGACAACGCCCACAAAATTAAGTGGTTAACTTATGTTAAAAATGGTTTTAGCGCTCTGGGATGACCTAACCTCTTTTCCTCACCGGAGTTGATATCCCGGGCCGACATTGTTAGATCCAAAAGAGATATGCTCTTGAGGCTGTCGCTAATAAGAGAGGAAAAGGAACTAACAAAACCCTTGGTTAGAGCACACCTTTTGGTTGCAAACCCACCCGGCCCTGAATTCTACCTCACTCTGGTTAACCGCCCTTTTCATAGGTTTTTATTAACTCGTTTCCGCATGAACATGATTCACCTGATATTAGGACAGTACACAACCTGGTGTAAACCTGATGAATTTATTCCTTGTTCTTGTGATAGCTTCTCTATCCAAGACACTATGCATTTTACCATGTTTTGTGGGCATTTTTTAGCAGAAAGGAGGAAGTATCTTGTGCCAATCTTAAAAAAGGTATGGTTTCTGCAAGTTAGACCAGCACTTCTTTATTTGCAGTTGTTAAAAGACCCTAGCACTGTCTTTCACGTAGCCAATTACTTGGTGTGTGCGGTGCGCACCAAGAAAGGACTCATGGTGAAAGAGAGATTGGACACATTGTCATGAAGTATTGCACCCTGCACTTTAGTGGTCAAACACTATGATTAATGTATATCAGGATTAAGGGGATGGCGGAACGATATATTTTTAACTTTTTATGACATAGTTTTTACACAGTGATGATTTTTAAAATTTCTTGTATCTTTGTTTTTAGTTAAATCATGATATGTGGTTTTTACTTCTAAAGTTGTATATTTTTAACCATTGTATAATGTGTGTTTTTTAATCATGATTGTATGTTTCTTTTTGTACCGTGCCTTTTTTTTGATATTCATTTATCGAAATAAAGATTTTGACTGACTGACTGACTGACTGACCTCCGGCAGTTTGTTAACCATGTTCTGCAAGGGATGACCCCTCAACAGTGGGGCACACCAATGAATACTGTATGTGAACAAAGGACTGACCAGCTGAGATGGCTCTGAGTAACCACCAGAGAGTCAAGCATTGGCATAGCCAATAGGTCTCACCTTTGGGACCTTGTAAGTGTTTAGCCATGCAACAGTTGATGTTATTGCACCAAGGATATTGTGTTGCATAACTAAATACTTATAAGGTCCCAAAGGCGAGACCTATTGGTTATGCCAATGCTTGTTTGCTGAGTACTCGGGCTGTATTTATCGGGGATTTTCCACGTAATAATCGTAGATTCTGTATCTGAAAAAAGGGAAGTCCTGTTAATTGAATTCTTATAATGTCTTCAATCTGATAGTGACTTAAGGTGGGGAAATGCCGCAGGAGGCGTGAGATGTTCGCCCTGCTCAGTACATCACTGCGGCCTACATTTATGTATGTCACAGGGACTCTTTACCTCACTTCTGGGGTAAACCCATCCCTGCAATCTCATTCTTGTGTCACACAATAGCAGGGTCTACTCAGTGATCTCAAAGCCCAACCTAGTAGAAATATTAAGGGACTGTGACTGTGCCACATGCCTTTATTATGGCACAGTGAGGCACAGTCATCTGGAAAACAATCTGTTGAATATCTTATATATGACACACAACTGCATGAACCACTAAACGAGCTCATCATGTATAATCCCAGTTTGCAAGGGTTTCTGGCATGCCATTTAGTGCTATTTTGGAGAGAAAAGGCTTGAGTTATTCTGTGCTGGGGTGCTCGTGAGCATTATGATTTGGGGATAGGGTATGGGTACTCTGCATGCTCAGCGGTTGGAGTCCAGAGATTCTAGATGTTTCGTTCTCTCAGTGCTTACACACCTGCCTTCGTAGGGTAGTAGGTGAAGCTTCAGATTGTTTGACCTACAAAACTCTGTGTTTCCTCCCAGAAGCCGTGGCCTCAAGGTGTCACTTCTTCAAAGGAACATCCCCCTTGTAATGTGGTGAGGAAAGACATTACTGATCCAAAATTTAAGCCTCTTGAGTAGCTGGTTGTCTTTGACCAAGCTCATAAATTACCTCAGCTGAGGTCGCCAGTAGGCATTTGAGAGGGACATCAGCTCTTCTCTGGCATATCGTACCTTTAGGGAGGATGGCTCTGAGACTGCCAAGGCCACTGAGGGCCTAAGAGCTACTGCAGTGCCAGTGGAGCTCCATACTAATCCAAATGCTGAGTTCAGGAGCTGGATCTTCCATAGTGACTTTCAAGTCATTTGATGTAAAAGTCAATGATGCCAAGCCACAGCCAGGAGCAATAGGTGGAAGGGAGTTTGCACCAAGAGAGGGGATTAAGACATTTGTGACAGGTGATTGAAAAAACATAATTCATCTTTTTATTTTTCCTCATATGACCACTTACTCCCCTTCATTTTATTATACCCATACTTTCTAAGGAGTCTATTTTCAAAAATGTAATATTTCTGTCAAAGTTCTTATGCACTCTATGTACAGTTAATGTCTTTTCGACTTTTAAACTATTTTAAATTGATAAATGGGGAGTATATGGATTCTATATTTATATAAAATGTAAGTATTGGGCTACACACTTTAGAGTAGCAGGTTATAATTATTACATAAATAAATTGCTAGTAGTACTGATTAAAAAAGGCAAGAATTTCTTAGATGAGAAAGAGCTCTTATTATTGTGGCATGTGAGCAATAAGGCCAGACTATCTCCAGTAATGTTTTTTTCAACAACAGAGGCCAGTGTGCCAGGGCCACCCATAGGAATGGATTCTCTGGAACTACCAAGTGACAACAAGCATTGGCAGAGCCAGGAAACCTGGGTTTAATGGGCTTATGTATAAAGCGTTAGTACATAGATAGGAGGAAGCCAGTAGCAGTGGACAGTGTGGGCTGTAGTTCTAAAGTAGGCCCTCATGCAGAACATTTCAAGCGATACATCCAAACAGTCAATAGCATTGTGTGAGAGATTTATATTCCAATGTGCTGAGCCAAGATGTGATAAAGAAATTTTCAAGCCAATGGCTAAAAGACGCTGGTCAAAGAATTTCTATGGTCGAAAGTAGCCAACTAAAACCCCACCCTCCGCATATTGTTAACAATAGGTCTCTTTGACACCTACATTATCACAATCCAGACTTGAAAAGTATACAGTCCAAAAACACTACAAACATGTGTACAACAGATGTTTATAAGTAAAAAGGTTGTAGTAGACAGGCAGAAGATTACTGTAGTCCTCAGTGCAAGAAATTACAGTCTTATTTTGACGCATAAAGGAATTAAAATGTAGGCAACAAAATGTAATCTCACCATGGTGCGAACATCATTTTGGAGGCTTTCTAAGCGCTCATTGTCCTCATAGCTGAAAGAAGAAGAGTGAGAAAATATTTAGAAAAAAAAGCTGTATTTTCGCAGCTAAATAAGGCAAAGGGGACAGATCACAGTAAACCCTAAGGACAGAAGATAGAAAGACTAAGAACTATGTGAGCAGGAGCTTAGCGAAGGAGACAATAGAAGAGTGAGAAAGCAGAGTGCTCATTTACAGCAGAGTGTATAAAATAAATATGGTTTAACATAATTAACACACTTTCAGAAGCATGCAGTAATACTGTATCCGGTCAAGAATTATAGGGAATATTTTCCGCCTTCAAAAGTCTTTTGAGATTCAAAGCAAAATAAATGTGGAAAACGAGGTATCTGTTGAGAATTTTTCAGCAAAAAAAATGAAAATGCTAAATTCATGGGTAATTTTATGCAGCAAATTGAAAGTCTTAATCGTAGAGGGAGGTGAGTCCATCAGCTTAACCAATGAGACCATTAGAGCTGCCACCGTGCAGGTAAGAGCGGTGGGGCCAGGTTGGGGGGGATCCGACGGACGGCCACAAGGGAAATTAAATAAATAATTAATTTCCCTACATCGTGGTCTGTCGAACCCCCCCTCCCACTCTCCCCCCCTACCCCACAGCTCTTAGCTGCATGGGCCACGGCTGCAATAGAGGCAGATGGATCTGAGTCCAAGGGGCATATTTATCAATGAGTTGCATCACTCTTCCGCCAAGCAAGAGGTTGCAACGGCAACACAACAACAAGTAAGTCAGATTTATCAAGCCTCGCAAGGCCACCTTGCATGGCCCTGCATGGCTTGATATATCTAGAGTACTGCAACACAGCGCAAATCACTGTGTTGTGTTACTCTGCCCCAGGGAGCTGTTCTAAGGGTAGAGTGTGGGTTTTCCCATGCATCTACCCATGGATTTTGATGCAATTCCAGATTTTCCATTACTGGTAGACCTGTGAATGTGTCAAAATTCTACGCCTCTCCAGGTGAGGAGAAATATCTTTATTTCTCCTTGTTTTTTCCTCTTTCTATGGGCACTGCATTTTGCAGCACCCATAGAAAGAGGAAAATGACTCAGAGGATTGTTTTCGTAGATTAAGGTGTCCCTTCCTGCACAATAACACTCCTGTCTGCAGCACAGCACCCATGCACCATTGTGCACCTGAAAGGTGTGCCCCTTATAACGTTAAATATGGTGCATTCCTGCCCTTTTACCCTTTCCCTTTCATGCAGCACAGCAAGGTGGCTTACTCCATTATACTGCGTGAACGCTTGATAAACGTGACTCTAAGTGTTTAGCAAAGGAGACATTGACAATAGAGGAAGACCTTTGAGGGTAAAGACAGTTGAGTGTGGAGCTCAGCAAAGGAGATTGCCACATGCAGAGGAAAGAGGGTGAGAAGAGAGGGACAAGGCTACATTACAGGAAACATGAACTAAAAACTAGGGTTTGGCATTGGAGAGCCCTGTGTAGAGAGGTTGGATATGGCTGTATATATCTATGTTGGAGCAGGATCATTAGTACCTTGGCCCAGGTGTTTGGAGGGACTTAAGGCACTCTGATAATCCAACGTGGAGCCTTGATGCTTTTGCCTCAGTAGCATTAGGACCTATAGCCCCCTAGCTGTCCCACGAAGTGGGATGACAGTAGGTAGCATATTTAATAAACGTTCCTGCATTATAGGGCAGCAAGCAACGTTGCTGTGCTGCATTGCATGAAAGGGAGTGAGCAGAAATGCTCCATATTTGCTGAGATATGGGGCATTTCTGTTCTCTACTTGCGCTGCACACTGGTAGCAGCCTAGAGCCATTGTAGGCACCTTTGCACCACAGGCTGCCTGTGTTACAGGTAGGATTGTTTTCGTGCAGTAAGGGACACCTTCCTGCACCTATAAATTCTGTAGAAACATTTTCCTCTTTCTACATGCACTGCAGAATGAAGAACACAGAACATGTGGAAATAGGAAATAACGAAGGAACAATAAAGATATTTCTCCTTGCTATGCCTAACTTGGGAAGGCATGGCATTTTTGCAAATCTGGGAATACCCCAAAATACATGGGTGGCTACATGGGAACGCTATTGCTCCACCCTTGAAAGGCCTGCCACAGTGAAATGCAATGTAACTCAGCACAGGCAGCTGCCTTGTGTGGCCTTTCTTTGCAAAGGCCACGCATATCAGGGCTTGTGTAACATTGTAAGTATTAATGAAGCCTTTGCGTTGTCCTTGTGTCACCATATGCGACTCAAGAAAAACACAATATGTGCGTAGGAGTTTAGCTGAGTGTATTCTTGAGGAGAGCTGGCGGAGAGAGTTAGATGTGAGGGCCTAATGGCATACGTAAGAAGAGAAGGAGGGAAGAGAAGGAGGGGAGATGTGGGCTCAAGCAGAGGAGAGTGAGGGAAGAAGGACATAGAATGAAGCTTGTATTCAGCACTTGAGAACTCAGCGTTGTAGAATTTTAATTATATATGAATATTATTTGTCTTGGTTCACTGCACTAAAAAATTATAAACATATTTCGAAGAAGAGCATTTTTTTATTTTTAGCTGAGGGATTGTAACATTGTCCTGCTGTGAGGTCACAAAATCTACCCCTAAAAAGTGGCCTTGTAAGAGTATTATCGACCCTAATGCAAGCCATATTAGGCCCGATTCACTTCTGGTACACTCCTGCAACACTGTCATTACCTTATTGGCCACTGGCTAAGTCCTAAAAAGAAAGACAAAATAGATGAGTACCTTCAAGAGCATTTCTTCAAGGCAGAACATTTCCAAGAAATTATTTTAATATGGGTCACGTTGGTCCCAATGCATATTTATATCTATGATTCCCTTGCTGGTCTGGTAAGACTGTGTAATTTAATTTCAAATTCTCCAAGAAACTCTGGCAAAAAGGTCTCTGCTAGTGCAAAGTAATGAATCCCAATCTTTGTGTTGATTATTTGTGGTTGGTAACATTTTAAAGTTCTATTATGAATGGTGATTTGCAAAGTTGTCTTAATTATGTTATTATTTGTCATTCACTTTAACATGTTCTAGTCTTTCTATAGTCAATGACAATATAATAAAATACAACTGCTGAATGGAAGCCCAGCTTCATGAATTTGAATAATTATATTGTAAACACTAATGTTTCATTGAGTAAAGTATCAAATAGGTTGCAAACAGCATTTATATTATTTTGGAAATCAACAAATGCAAAGCAGAAGCAAAAAAGGACTAGATGACAAAAGTATTGCTGTAATAAAGGTTGCATAATCAATCCAATAGAATTACATATCATACTGCAAACACATTATATAAAATGTGCTCTGTGTATAGGGTTGTTCATACTTCTTGTTTTACCAACTAGAATGCTAAAATAAATTCCTTGTCCGGCTGGACAAAAGACATAACACTTATCAGGTGTATGATTATTGGTTCTGCATACTATTTTGTCCACAAGTAGGGACCACTGTCTTGTATAATAGCATATTTACAAAGGCAAAGCATATATGTACAAAAGACTGATCAGTTTATGGAAGTCATCAAAACTGTAGAGGGAACATTCTCTACCCGGTGTATTGAGGCAGTGAAATAATTAACATGATAACCAGGGGCAGACTTGTACTGTTTATGCTACTTTTGATTTTAGTTGCCAGTTTTAGGAGGAGCACCCGGACTTTGCCTTGCCTCCCACAATGTATCATCAACCCACATTTGCTACATTTGAGCAATCCTCTACTTATTTACTGAATTGCAGCCTATTCATACCTTGTGTGTGCCACACCAATCACGCCCCCACCAGTACAGTTTAGGGATCATGAGAGACCATATCAGAGTAATACTAGTTGTGTTCCCTCAGGCATGATGTAAGATGCATAAACCAGCCTTTTTGTTTACACAAGGCTTTCCTTATCCAACCTGTGTGTGTACAATGTACAACTCACCAGTCACTCTATCTCTATCTAGCAGTCACATGATAGACTTTAGGAGACAGGGACATTAGGCTTGCTACCTGTGTCACACTGGTAGAGTCCCTTCAGGAACAACGTAAGAAGCATAACAGTTCCACTAATCATCTAGTTCCCATGAAGTATACTTACTTGCAATTTCTTGAACAGATAAGCCGCTCTCCAGCTAGAAATGGAAAGTGAACATTATTTTAATGATTATTCTCTATGCGCAATAGAAGCTGTATTGAAATTCCCACAAATTACTTCCCTGATCCTTGTCATCTATCCGTGCCTTCAGGAAAACGTTTTCCATCCCTCAAGACACAGCTGTCAGCCCCTCTCATCATCTTTATCAGTGTTTTTCAATATATTTGGGAGAGTTTGGGTGAGCCCCTAACACAGTTAGACCCAGGTGTCACTGCCCTGCTAAAATGTAATAGCTCTGCCCTTGCACGGATGGGTGACATGCCATCTTACACATACAGTTGCAGTGGAGAGGCACAGTGACTAATTCCATGCAACTAAGGGGACTTTGGTGCCTCTGTGAAAGTGGACATTGAGCTTAAATGGCACGTACCAAAAAATCCATGTACTTCTTCTTCAATGGCCTGCAAAAAAAGAGAGAAAGACTTGACTAGTGTAATATAATGAATACACCAAATAAAGGTTCAAGTAGGTTCTTTAATTAAGAGCATCTCAACCAAAACCTCGTACAATCCAAGACCAGCTGCAACTGATTCTGAAACTACAGCATCACACACCACAAGTTTAAAATCCCACTACATTCTACATTCTTTCCCTTGTATCTAGCATCTTGACAAGGACACAAATTAATGCTACATACCACAACTAGTACCAGCTTCTTCATGAGATGTTTAATGCATGAGCTGTTTAATGGGTTGTATGACGTTACCACACCATCCGTTGCAACGCATGCGTTTTCCACACTAGCGTTACAATGGGAATGCCGTTGCCACGCATATGGTTTACCACGAAAATTCCTTTACCGCGCATACCTTTAAAACGATTTTCGTTGTATAACTACGCATGATAATGGCATTTTCATGGTAAACCAACTGCAGGGCTGATTATTTCTTTAAAATCTATAAATATGTTTTTAATAAATCATAACCTAATAAATTAGTATAATAAAAAAATATACTCACAGTGTCTTTTGACGGAATTCTCCTTCTTCTAACACTGTTTTAATTGGTTCTTTTTCTATTTTTTTGACAATGCAGTACGTAGATGCACGTACATAATTAAGTCGTTAGGGAGGCTCTCATTAAGGACAAGAAGCACAGAAGAGCGTTTTTTTAGGTAAGAGTTTTTTTTTAAACCCACTCATTTTTTGGGGGGGAGACCTCCACAACCCCCCACAGACTCCCAAACCCCCTTTTTTATTTTGACCTTTAACTCACATTCCTTTACTACGTATCTAGTAGTAAAGGAATGCGTGGTAAAGGTTATCCGTGGTAACCACGCATGCGTTGTAAAGTATGCGTGGTTAGTGTATTCGTGGAAACGATCGCGTTGTAGTGGCTGTTTCCCGTTTAATGCATACGCTGTATACAGTTTGTGTGCTTTTTCAATGTTTGCATGGAAGAATAGTTTTGATTTTCTGAAAGTTTTTTTAGACTAAAACTCTTTGCAAGAATATATTACTAAAATGATAGCAAATCTCTAATTTTAAGCTATTGAAGACTAGCCAATTTTTAAAATTGTTAATTGGCCAAGAGGTAACTAGTGTCTTAGGGGCCCATTAGGATGACGGGCAGACTTTGTCCCCCCGCCATCCCATCTTAGATAGTGACCGCCCGCCATAAGGGCGGGGGTCCCGTGGGGGAAATTAGGATGCACCCGCCACAGTGGTTGGCGCATCCAGCATTCCTGACATTGTGGCGGGAGGTGCACTCAGCATCGCCCGCCACAATGCCAGGAAGGCATGCTGTGCACTTCCATGCACAACATGGCAGGCACCGCGGGGATCCTGCCATATTGCGCATGGAACTGCAGGGGGGTACCAAAGGTACCCCCATGTGCACCCCCCGGAGTCCCTGGGGGCCCACAACGGGCTCCCAAAGCAGACTCCGCATGCCTTTCCGTGGTGGCAATGCCGCCACGGAAAGGCATTGGAAAATGCCCATTGTAAAATGACTGGTGGTGTCTGATAGACACCGCCACCATATAGAACGTTTGCACACTGCCTTCCTTAATGCAAATCACATGCACAGGTGCGATGCATTGGCACAATCCTAAACGGTGTTCCTTCATTCGCATGAGGCACATTGTCTATGAGTCACAAAAGGGTGGCACACAGTCAGTGCAACTCCGAGAGTGCCTGGGGGGGGGGATTATAAGGGTGGAATGGAAGTTTCATGGATCCTGCAGGTCTGGTGTCATCAGCACTGTGAAAGGCTGACCGGCTGCTTCAATCACCGGGCCCCTCTTTCAATAAAACTAGATTGCGGCTGCCTTGGGGGCAGCGCATTATCAGTAATCGGGCACACTCTCCATGTTTGTACTTGGTGCCCCTTGTTAAAGATACACTGCTGTGCGAACAGAGACAGTGTGAGCTCACTGTAATATGGTCCCAGATGAATACGAACAGAATACAATGAATTCTAGCTGGTACTGGAAACCCTGGGTGCCAAGTTGTGTAACGATCAGAGAATCACAAAGATCCCAGCAAGGACTGTTTTGGTAAATTTTATTCAAATCATTCCAGTTTTATCCTTAATTCAGCCAGGATTACCTAGCAAGTGGTTTTGGGAAAAGACTACACACCCAAAAGATTGGGCAATTATGTTGCATGTTCACAATAGGATGACAACTGCGTGCGCGTGGGTTATGATTGGCACCTCATTAGTCCTCTACTCATGTGCCGCTTTTATGAGCAGAAAGTAGAGTTTGTGGGGGCACAACGAGCATACAATTGTAGATGGTATAACTGTAAAGAATATATTTTTACCTCTCGGTTCTGAGTGAGATGAAAGATAATTCAGGCTTCTCTCTAGATATCTATTTGATGTAAATGTAGAATTCTACATTTGTTTTCCATCACTTTGGAATGTCTGCAGGTAGCACACGATAACAGCACCAAATCATCCTTACAGATAGGGAGATGGTTTCTCGGCCTCTTACCAGACATTTTGCCAGACCATCAATGACGAGTCTAAATAGTAATATCAATTAAGCATCTATGGGACTCTGTACATCATGCTCAAAGCCCTTTTTAGGGCCAGCAGAGGGTGAAGCGATAGTCACTTCTTCTTTGGTCCATGCCCTGACAGAAGGCATATCTGTGAGCTGAGAGTGGGCCAAGGCCTATACTGTATCTAGTCCATGATGTTAGAAGAGGCCTATCCTCAGCCTTCCAGCAGACCATGGCCTTTGCTATGATCGCTCCATGCAGTGACAGCAGACATATCCCTACCCTCTCAGCAGACCATGGCTTCTGCTATGTCCACTTCAGGCTCTGACAGGCTTCTGCTATGTCCACTTCAAGCTCTGACAGGATACATATCCCCAGCCTCTCAGCAGACCATGGATTCTGCTATGTCCACTTCAGGCTCTGACAGGCTTCTGCTATGTCCACTTCAAGCTCTGACAGGATACATACCCCCAGCCTCTCAGCAGACCATGGCTTCTGCTATGTCCACTTCAAGCTGTGACAGGAGACATATGCCCACTCTCTCGGCAGGCCATGGCTTCTGCTATCTTCACTTCATGCTCCGACAAGAGACATATCCCAGCCTCTCAGCAGACCATGGCTTCTGGTATGTCCACTTCAAGCTGTGACAGGAGACATATACTCACCCTCTCAGCAGGCCATGGCTTCAGCTATCTTCACTTCATGCTCTGACAGGAGACATATCCCCAGCCTCTCAGCAGACCATGGCTTCTGCTATGTCCACTTCATGCACAGACAGCAGACATATTCCCATGCTCTCAGCAGATCATGGCTTCTGCGATGTCCACTTCAAGCACGGACATCAGACACATGATTATTTTTCTCTCTTCCCCAACACACCCATCAACAAAATCACTAGCATCATTTGTAGATCACTTGCTCTGCTCATTCGGGGTAACCTTGCCCCTCTCTCTCTCTATCTATCTACTTATATGTAGTGGGCACTTGTAAAGCACAAACATCTACTTTCAATGAAGGTTTCTTGGCGCTCTGAAGAATGAGTAGAAAACAATCTGAATCTTCAGCGGGTTTGCTGTGGAAGGGTTTCTGGGACTAGTTATCAAACAGACACGTTTTCAAGCATCTGCGAAATGCCAACAACTTGTTTCTTCTTCAGCAAGAGGCGCTGGCCCTTCAATAATTTCAAATCACACAGTGATAGAGCTGCTCCTGCTCAAGTGTTCCAAAGGAGCGAGGTATCCTTCTGACACCAATAAGAAGTTTGGGTCCTGCAGTTGCCAGCAGCAACATATTTTGGTTTTAAAACAAGTTATTTTTTTCATTGTTGACTGAATAAAATTTAGTGACATTAAATAACAAACTCTTATCATTTCGCAAACATTACTCACCCTTGGTTTTCGCTGGCTTTTGGAACTGCAACAGAAACACAAATGAATTCATTTTTAAGAAAAAAAGTTCATTCAAATTCTCAGCATGCCCACACAGGAGATAGCCAATTAGCATGCAGAATATGTCTGGACTCTGGAGGAAATAGACTAGATCATGGACAATGTTAAGTTCATTTTTGTGTTCCTTGTATAATGTGCATTAACTACATATTTAGTCGGGAACACATCACTATAGAATAGCCACATTAAATAATGGTACGCATGATTAAAAAGGGCGTATTAAAAGTAAAATAAAAACTTGGCCTAGAGTAGTCATAACGTTCATCCTACAGCTGTAACAAGTAATTTAGAACAACATGAAATGTAGAATCTGGAAGAGCCCATATTGTTTAGGAACCCCTGTTGTCTGTTCATGATGCTTTTTGATAATTACACTTAAATAACAATTACTTTTTTCCAATTTAAGACTAGTGGCCTGATATACAATACCATTTTACCCTTACAAATCCTGTGAGTCGCAAAATCACAGGGCTTGAAACTGCAAAAAAAAAATGTTAATATACAAACTCCCTTTTTTCGATCTGGAAAAACCTTTATTGGTTGTGAAAGTGATTTTGTGACTCATTCTGAATTGCATTTAGGAAGGGGCATGACTGGGTTGCCCACTGCTATTTGTGGTTTACAATGAAATTTATAAACTGCAGAGGCAAAGCACTGAACAGTTACTGACAACTTCAAAGGAGGTGAAATGGATATGAAAGTGGAGGCTGTGCCCATATGACAGACTCATCTTTGGGAATTGTCAAGGGCAGCTTTGGGGATGGGAGGCAGTGATAAAGGGGACCCTAATCTCTTCCCAAATGCAAAGCATTGTTTTTATAGCAACACTGGTTTCCTTAAGGGACCCATTGTGCTTCATTTCATGTTTGGGACTGTCAAGGCATGAATGTGAGTCTTCTGTTCTTTACAAACCACCATACCTCACCAATCACAGGCAAGCCGTCATAGTAGCCTACCTAATTAGTATTAATCAAACAGGTCATTCTGCAATCCCTTGTGACTGAATATTTTACAACATGATTTGTTAGTACACACCTCACAAAATGTAGAGCAGGCCGGAAAACTTCATTGCACAAGTAGCACCTACAATTTGGGATCTGCATTTTTGTACCTCAGGCCCTTAGTCCATACCATCAACATGCTTCATATAAATAATATTAATACGTTAAAAGAAAACTGTATGTGAATACATTAACGCATTAAGCCCCATTCACAAACTGCATTTTGCAGTCTAGTCTATAGGTGGAATGGTTCTGGGGCGTAAATAGTCAATCGTTTACTGCCATTATATGCGCTGCCTGTTATTAGGATCGAAAGTCTGGAAGTGTAAGATCTCCGTTGTATGGATTGCACTTAAGAGTGGTGAGGACAATTCTCCTTTGTTTGCCGCACCACAGCAGGGAGAAGATGACACTCTCCAACTCAGTGAATACGGACTCATGGAGTGGGTAGTAGGTGTTCTGCAAAGTGTACAGGAGCTTTGGCAGTGTGATCATTTTAAAACTAGCCGTTCTAACCATCAATGTGAGAGGGAGCACATACCACCCCTCCACCTCATCTTTGAAGGTGTTAATCACTCTTTCAAAATTCCTAACAACAAAGTCTCACGGTGTGGTGTCACGTAGCTGTCCAGGTACTGAAATCTATCAGTCACTACCTGCAGCTCCTGAGGGAGATCAGTGTGACCCAGAGGCGTATAAGGATGGCAGAGTATAGTTGTATTCCAATGTATACGGTAGCCTGAATGGTCCTCACAGGATTCAAAGGCAGAGAGGTCAGTGGTATGGTCACCAGAGTACCAGTGAGATTTTTTTTTTGACCTGTACTGTCCATCTCTGAGGTTTTAAAACCTCGGATTCCATGCTGGGAGTGAACCATGGCCGTCAACAGTTCGATTGTAAGGGCGAACAACATGGATGACAGAGAACATCCCTGTTGAGTGCCATGCTGTATAGGGAAGACCGAGGAGAGAACCCCATTCACTCGGACTACTGCTGTGAGGGTTTGCTACAGCAAAGGAAATCCAGTGCTGAAAATGGGAGCCTAAGCTAAAGATACCAAGTGTCTGAGGATGAAAGGGCCAATGTATGGCATCAAATGCTTTTTCTGCGTCTAGTGTCAGAAAAACATGTGTATGTGTCCTTTAGGTCACTGCCAACTTCTTTTTATGCAGGCGCTGAAAATTGAATAGCATGGACCGGGCAGTCATGAATCCGGTTTGCCCTGATGTATAAGCGGGACAAAGACCATCAGAAGCTGTGCAGCATGGACTGTAATCAACATTGTTCCCTCAATGTTCAGCAAAGATATAGGGCAGTATGAATTACAGTCAGTTTCAGGCTTAACCGGTTTGTGAATCACAATGATTGTTGCTCATTGGAGGTCCAGAGGCAGCACACCCCAATTTCGCAACTCCCTTAGGAGATTAAGCATATGGGGGGACAAGAGGCCTGAATATTGTTTAAAGAACTCCACCTGTAATCCGTTAGGTCACGGCATTTGACTTGACCTCATTTTGGCAATTGATCCCGCAACTTACTCCCGAGCAATATCCTTGTCCAGTTCTGCCCAATCCTCAGTGGTCAGCATGGGCAGATCCACTCCAGCCGGATAATCTGCCAGCCTGAGGATGGGCCTTGTAAAATGAGGCTTAGTAGTCAGCAAAGGCATCCGCTATGGCCATTTTGGATGAAAGGAGGGCACCGGTCTCGGCCACAATACTGTTGATTCAGCGGGAGGCTGCCTCCTGCCTACTGATTCAAGCTGGAAAACACACACAAATGATGGACGGAAAATAGAAATCAAACATTCACCCCTAGTCAAGAGATCTGGATTAAATCCATCATTCCTTTGCTCACCATGCCACCCCAGTTCAGACCCAGTCATATGCAATTCAGTCTTGACCCTGCTCCTCATGGGAACAGTCCAGCCTGAACTGCCAACCCAGGTCCTCCCGGGACCAGAAACAAGCATTGTGGGACCGGTTTCAAGGTATCAACCCTCTTCAGCCAGGCTAGCTTGAATCCAGTGACTCAGTTAGCCCAGGACCCCTGTCTGAGCATACCCAGCGTACGTAGGGCAAGAAATCAAAAGACAAATGATAGATGATGGATTTTTTGCCCTAAGTGGGAAGGGTATGTCCAGACATAGTTCCTATTCTCTCAGTGTCACTGGATTTGAACTAGCCTAGCTGGTGAGGGGTAATACCTCGAAATTGGTCCCAGGATGCTTGTTTCCAATCCAGAGAGAACCTGACCTGGCCGTTGGGTCTGGACTGTTCCCATATGGAGCAAGGTCAAGACTAATTTGCATATTGGCTGGATTCAAACTGGGGTGGGGTGGTGAGCAAACAAACAATGGTTATCTATCATTTGTTCTTTTGTTGCCCTTAGTGGGAAGGGTATGCCCAGATTTGGGTCCAAGGCTCACTGTGTCACTGGATTCAGTGTAACTTGGTAAATGAGGAGTGATACCCTCAAACCTACCCCAGGGTTCTTGCTACTGGTCCAGGGAGGACCTGGTCTGGAAGTTTGGGCTGGATTGTTCCCATGAGGAGCAGGGTCAAGACTGATTTGCATATAGCTGGGTACAAACTGTGGTGATATGGTGAGCAAAAAACGATGAATTAGACCCAGATCTGTGACTGGGTGTGAATGTTTGATTTGTTCAGCATTACATCCATCACTATTTCTTTTTGCTTTTAGTAAGCCAGGCTAGCAATGTGTTTGCCTTATCACCAGCATTAAAGATGTGGTGCTGTGTTGCCAACAATTGCCTAAGGGCTTCACCCATAGCCAGGTCTTGATACATGTGAGGGAGCAACTCTAGGGAGTGCAAAGAATTGGGGTCAGTGCAGGCCCCGGGGGAATTCATAAGGGCTACAATCTGGTGTTCCAGGCTCTCTATCTCCGCCACCTCTTTGTTTTTCTTCTGAGACAGGGCATTCTGTGCCCAGTCCCGTAACACTGCTTTGTAGTCCTCCCATAGGACCATCGCAGAATTGACCGATTCCTGATTCTGCAGGAAACATAACTCTGAGTCTTTTCTAATGTTGTTTGCAATTTCCACTTCACTCAAGTCACAAGCATTCAATCTCCAACTTGTTTCTCGCGGGCGGCCCATACCCTCAATCATAAATTATGTATTGTTTATCCAGATGTGATATTAAGGGTCCACAACATGGTGGAAGGTCATAGGGCAACCATTCAGAGAGTCTTAAATTTGCTACACATGTGGGAACAATAGGCAGATAAGTGGTTAAACTTCAACTATTTGGCATCAAATAAAAAGCTTGCACCAAAAGTGTTATAATAATCACTCATTGAAACTCTTTCTTCACAATTGCAACTGTACAGTGTGGCTTGAAAGATATAATAAAAACATTGGAAATTAGATTAGGCACTTACCCCTTTGGCTTAATATATATCTCAACTGAAAAAGAACACAATTCCTGTTAGTTGCAGAATGACATCTTCTTTGTTGCAACAGCTATTGTTAGTGTGGTGAGGCAATATTTTTGTTCCTGCTAAAAGTTAGGTGCATGTTTTTTGTCTTATACATTTTGGAGGAAGCAGAAATCATTTCTGACACAGCTCGCACAACACTGTTTTGGAGGAACAATTACACATCTCCTGCATAAATGAACAAACATAGGCAGAAGACAAGGAATTAGCAAGAATACTCTCTGCAGAATAAGTAAATGGAAGGTGAAAACAAAATAATCTCTGAAGCTAAAAAGTGAGTGTTTTCAGGTGTGAAATGTCTATGCAAGAAGTTTTTTATTCTTTTGCAAAAAATGAAATAAACCAGATCTTTGCTGTGTGTAGATTGCTCTTTACAGTAGATGTATTCCCTTTTTACACAACACTTCACTTAAGGACAGAAGTACTTTAGGGCTGATTCCGATGTTGGACGGACTCAGGTCCATCCGACATCGGTCAGGAGCCATAACCAACCGACCTGCTGGGCTCGGTTACAGCCCGGCAAGTACGATGCGACCAAACCCTGTTTGGTCGCACTCGTATACTTCACAATGGGAGCATGAATTCCGAGCAGAATGCATGCCTCCATTGTGAAATTCAGGGGTGCAGTTCATCCCTGCACCCTGTTGCCGGCACCCCAAGGTGCCTGCCACGGGGTGCAGGGATCAACGGAGGGGCAACATAGGTGACTACCTTTTTGTGCTGGACACACCGGCACAAAAAGGCAGTGAAAAACTGCCTTTGTACTCCCTTGGTCGTAAAGAGGCAACCGGGGGAGTACTGAAGGATTTCCTGATGATAGACGGGCTCTCTGAGCCCGTTGTAACCCATCCGGAAATCCGAGTCGGATTCTATTCCAACCAAGCCCATCAGAATGGCTTGGTCGAAAAGGAATCGGGCCGACACATTCCGATTCAGTCGGAAGGGCTCCGAACATGGTTCGGAGCCCTTCCGACCAGAATCGGAATCGACCCCTAGTAAGAATTGATTTATAGAATACGGTCGGAAAATATGCACAGAATTTGTAGACCGACCTATGCACTAGGGGTGCAGTGGAAATATAAGGAGCCTTAGTGAGTCAAATAACACTGTCCCTAATGAATATTCATTAGACAGCTCATGATTCTCAGTTTACTAAGATTGGCTACAATTACAGTGATGGTGTTCTTCCAGAAATTGCTTCTCACAACGATTATTTTTAAAGCATTCTGACTTCCTTGAAAGAAACAGGGCTGCTTTCCAAAATATTTTCTGTGAGTTGGTCCCTTGTTCCACTTACTTCTGTCCCCCAAATTTTGTATTCAGACTCACAAAGGGAAGGAGCTCCAAAGATGACCCCCTCCCTTTTACAACTAAGTTATCACCCCTGTTTTGGAGTCAATAACTTATGAATGATATACAACCAGATTACATTGGTTTGGAAGGGATGCTCAAAAAGACCTCTTCCACCCAGTGATTCATAAACCAATTCTGAACTCATTTTAAAAACTGGTAAAACTTTTCTGAAAATTATTTGAGCAAATAGATAAAAACTTTTTTGCTGTTGCAAAACCACACATTTTGTGAATTTGAGGATTTACCACTGTTCAAAAGCTTTGTACATCTTGCCCTGTACACGTCTATTACTTATTAACCCTGTTCAGATGAAAAACAATCTAATGCAACCCATTTTTAATCACAAACCAGTCTTCTTTTTACAGCACTCGATGTTATGATGTCCTCGCTGATCTGCACTCCCACTTTGCACACAGTAGAAACAAAAAGATTTAGATAAGAATTCACCTGCTGCATTATGTCCATCTTCATTCTATTCAGATGTTCCAGCTGGAGTATTCAAAAAGTGAGAACAGAACTTTATAAAAATGTGTTGAATATGGTTGGACTTCACACACACACACACACAAATGCATGCATGTATACACATAAACACACAAACGTGCGCTCATAATTAGTATTCATATACCAGCCATCCAAATCAAGATGAACAGAGGCCAGCTCCATTGCTGGAATAGGCCCTGCTGAGGATGTGATCCATAGGTCATGCCATAGCCCTCGCCATATATCTACTGGACCAGACCTCACCTCATTATCGCTCTTCTCAGACCACAACTTATTTCAATACATCACCCTAGGAAAGTCAAATTCAAACTGAGGACAACAACATTTTAAGAGTCCACTGTCCAACTCGAATATGCAATGTGTTCCCTAAGAGTATACTTATATATTTCCTCACCATGAAGAGCTCCCAGTACATATTCAGCAAAGGCTCATGCTGTTCACTTTACAAAGAATCATAACAACTGTTTTGATGCCCTTTAAAGTGTGATTAATATTACATCTGTGCAAAATATAGGACCTAGTGAATGCCTGTCTACAAGAGATGTGTGTACAGCTTGAACTTTCAAACAAAAAAAGCCACATTAGGTCATGTCATAAGGAATCAAGGGGCTGGCCATATGCTTCCTATCATTGCCAAATTTCATGTTTAGGTGTATGTTTCCTGTTCTCTTAGCAAGCCTCATCATGTAGGAAGTGTGGGACTGCTGTTTGATACCCGTTCTGGTATGGTAGGTTAAAATTCTTTTTCCACAGTGAGAACTCCAGAATATTTATAAGAGCCTTGTCATACACTTTTAATAAAACATTTTCAATATCTTTTGAGCTACAACCTGTTTATTTAGGAAAACATTCCCCACACATTGTCACATCTCTATTATGTAACAATGTAGGCATTAGGAGAGCAATTAGGTCTTGCTCTTCTATATACAATGTACACATAGGGAGTCTGAGCACAGTATGCACAGTGGCTCTGTCCAGCAGACAATAGAAGCACAAAACAGAGCTTTATCATGTTTCGGGGGATCTTTTCCCTCCAACCTTGAGAGATCTCCGTCACTCTGCCCAGCAAACCTTCATTTAACATATGGAATGTTTGACAAGAGAAAACTTAAGGTTTAGTTGTACTCTGTGATCTATGGAAGTGGGGGAGGTATGAAACCCAGAGAAATCGCAGAGATACCTGTACCAGATCCCACAAAACCACAACAAATTTACAAAGACTCACCCTGTGGTCCAAATACCAGATTTCTTCCTGCAGCATGCCGATCTGTAGGTGTGGAGAATGGAGAAATGCTAGACATAAACAGCGGTAGCACCAATCTAGAGTTACAGAGGTATGGTATCCAAAGTAAGTCCAGGAGGTCCAGATCCATACCAGATTTTGAGGATCACCATTGACTATATATATATCCATATCTATCTATCTATCTATCTATCTATCTATCTATCTATCTATCTATCTATCTATCTATCTATCTATCTATCTATCTATCTATCTATCTATCTATCTATCTATCTATCTATCTATATACATATATATATACATATATATACACATGTACACATACACACACACACACACACACACACACACACACCCACACACACACACACACACATATATATATATATATATATATATATATATATATATATATATATATATATATATATATATATTGTCGAACCAAAGTTCCGGTAATTCACCAGTCACGTTTGCGAGTAGGTCGGGGTAGGGCTCCCGGTCACCCATCTTTATCCATCACAACATTCCATTCTCTCGAACAGACGTACCCGACTCTCAAAGGTTGCTGTGCACGCAATTTTATTCAGCAGCAGGAAAACAATGCGTTTCGCTTTACAGCTTGATCACGTTTACGAATTGATGACAAACAAATGTCCTTTTACTCTTTCAATTAACAAAAGAAATAACGGACTAACACCCATATATGTGAAAAATAGGTACTTTGTGAGGTGGACATTTTTGAATGGTCAAACATATTATATACAGCTCGTAATTCATTCATGTAGTTACACAAATATTGAATTGTAATCAAATTTCAAGGTTTTGGCGGTATGTATAATGTGTTATCAGGGTACTCAACAAAAATCAATGATTGCAGCTTGCACATTTACGGCTGGAAGTTAACAGCGAGTCGCAGCATCAAGACAGCTATGCCCAAGTGGGCATAAGTAATACTTATTTACGGCTGGAATTTAACAGCGAGTCGCAACATCAAAACAGCTATGCCCGAGTGGGCATAAACAATACAACCACCGTGGATATCTATGCAACTTGTACTCATATCCATTGTAAGTTTTGCTAGTACACTCACAGTACCAAATATTTACAACTCGCTTAAAGCGGCATAACAATACACCATGCATGTATGATAAATTCCATGTCATATCAATGCAGTTTAATCCAAGTGGATTGTATACATAGGATGCATATTATTTTAGCCACATTGTGAAAAAAGATAAACGGTCCCGCCCTAGTGGGCAAATGGTACCCATGTCCTTTGATTTTAGATTTCTGTTTTTTGTTTTTTGTGGATTTGCTGAAAATCATAGCCCCAGTGGGCAAATTCACAATGCAACTTGAACCCCTATCCATTATGAGTTTAGCTGATACCCTGAGTATACCAAATATTTACAACTTGCCCAAAACGGCACAAAATATATACATTGCATGTGCGATAGAATGCATGCCATATCAAAACAATTTAGTCCAAGTGGATGCATATTGTTTTAGCCATATTGTAAGAACAGATGAACGGTCCAGCCCAAGTGGGCAATTAATACCCATGTCCGAAACGAAAATGCTGAAATTAGAAGAAGAAATTACAGCAAAAAAACAACGAAAATTCCTAAGGGACTATAAAGACTATCAGTCAGGTCGCACTCCAACTTTCCAATGTAAATACGACCATTTATTCGACAAATCTCTCTCAGCGAAAGTTGTCAACTCTGACACTCAGATCCTAACAGAAGTCGTGGAAAGTGATGCCTCAGAAGGAAGTCTCCCTGATATTTCCCCGGCACAACTCAATTCAGCGATCTCAGAAGATCAACAGAAAAAGAGGAACAATTTTTTATTGCAATTCCAGGTCCTGAATCAGGGACGGTGGATACGCAACAAGATCTAGGAAGCCCAAGAGGAAGAGGCAGAGGAAACCGGGGAAGACCATGAGGAACAAACAAGCAAAAGCCAGGCAAAAACGCAGAAAAATCACCCATGGGAGTTATGACACGGGGCAGCAAGGCAAAAATATGACGGTAATTAATCTTTCTAAAAGACCTTTAACTGTACATGAAAATTTAGTATTGGCGTTGGGGTTATCTTTCTGTCCTTCTTCAAATCTAAACTATGCTCAAACCAGGATAGACTTATTTTATTTCTCAAGACAATTAAAACTAAAAAAATGGTTTGAGACACAAGTGTCGACTTTACCCACTAAAATCCCAGTAATTTAAATTCAGTTGATGTTGAACTCTTGGAGGTGATTTCTTCAGGGGTTATTGAAAATATTGATTCATTGGATGAGGCTACCAATATGAATCCGGGAAGTGACTTTAGGCCAAAATCAAGGTTTGTTCCCCACATTGCTTGCGAAGCGGTGGAAGTATTTGAGAAAGGGGTACTCAATGACATTAAAAAACTACGAACAAAACGAGTACCGAACAATGTAAAAAATCTTTCCCTTGCACAGAAACAGGCAATTGACAATCTGAAGGCAGACAGTCAGATTGTTATCCGCAATGCAGACAAAGGGGGAAACGTTGTCGTATTGGACAAAGATAAATATTTGGCTGAAGGACTGAGACAGGTAGGAGATATTTCTTGCTATCAGCCTTGTGCATTGTCAGATATGAGAACTGTCAAGAGTATCTTCAATGATCTATTGCTAGACTGTAAAGACAGAGGGCTATTGGAATGGGAGGAATACAAATTTATGCGCTGCGAACATCCTAAAACTCCTATCCTATATCTCCTCCCAAAACTTCACAAAAATGCGGTGGACCCACCAGGGAGGCCTATTGTGTCTTCAATGGGCTCCCTCTTGGAGAACACATCCCAATACATCGACCATTACCTAAGGCCCTTTGTCATCTCCCTTCCATCATACCTAAAAGATACCACCCATTTTCTCAAAACAATTGAGGGCATATATTGGGAATCGTCTTATACATTGGTTACCCTCTATGTCAGTAGCCTATATACATGCATAAGGCATGATCTTGGCTTAAAAGCTGTGGAACATTTTCTGAAATCCAGAGCCATTTCATATCTTGAACACTCGAAAATGCTAGTCAAATTAATCGACTTTCTTTTCTAAAATTCTTCAAACAGAGATTTAGATGATGGACTATTTCACAACATCAGGCAGTCTGTGAATTTGATCGTGCTGAATTTATTTACATACTGCCTTATTCATACCAACAGGTCAAAAACATAGAGGACAACAGAGAAATAAAAAATATCTGAGGAGTGCCTTTTCCGCAATTACATAATACAGAATTATGAAACAGATAACTGCAACTTGTGCCAAAGTTCTATGTAGCTATGTGCCATGTGAACCTTGGAAACAATGAGTGGGCCCCCTTTGAACAAAGTCAACATTAACACTGGTGATCTGGAAATGATGCTCATGTGATTGACAAAGATACCAAGAAATGAAAAGACAGATCAGAGGAGGGTAAAGAAGAACTATAAAAGGTAAAAGGAGTGACAATGCAGGCAGACAATGCCCAGCCTTCTCCTTTTCGAAACAAAATGTATTGATATAAATGGACCACCCTCCCACTCATTGTGGCAATGAGAGGTTTAGATAGTAATTTGAGGTAGGGCAGTTGATAAGTAGGACAGAGGAGTTTTGGTGTATGGATTGGATTTAGATTATTTCCGTATATCTGTAAGGCATATTGAAGTTGTGGAGCTGGCTGCACAGGTAGCAGGCTATGAATTTGTTCTGAAATTGGTGGGGCTATGTTTAGTTAGGTGAATAGCCACATTAGAGGAGGGTCTGATAATCATGTATGTGTCGCTACAGATCAGGCACTTCAGGGTGACAACCATCAGGAATAGAGGGGGGAAATAATTCATGAGTCTCAACAGACTACTGGTAGATGACGGAGAAAGTGAGCTGATAGGCCAGACACGTGATTCAATTGGGAAGAGGGCTGATGCGTCTATTGGTAAAGAGGCTGTGGAGGAGCAAGGTTGGGATATGGCAATAGTTGAATTTATATATAAGATGCTGAGGGGATTTAGGTTCGAGTTATGACAGGCTAAGGGAAGAAGGGGAAGAACTTTATCTGGACAGCAAGAGCACCATAGAAGACCATAGCAGAAATAGTGCTGTGTGGAATAGATGCACAAGTGAAATATCAAAAAAGACCACCTAAGGAGCTGTGCTATATATAAGAGATGTGCCTGACGGAAATTCAGGGAGGATGGAAAATGTATTGAATATTTTTACAAAGAGAAGCCCGGTGTAAATACTGATCGCCTGAAACGTATGTTTTAATGGCAAAGCAGCAAATGCAGAAATATACCTCACTTCCCCAGAGTGTCATGTATAGCATCCCTCACTTTCAAGCATCCTCCTTTCTTCATCCGGAGTGTACAGCTTTGGTTTTTGCTTTAAAAAAAGGAGGCAAAAGAGTTATTAAACACTGCACAACACTGAAGATTGCAACTAATTGGTGAGCTGAAAATATAAGAAACTGACACTCTACAGCCCCAGTTACTGTTGGGGCAGAAAATATGCTCAATTTGCTGTACCCCGCATATATTCTGAGTCCAGAGGGATCAGAATTTATCAGGTGAGATAAATAGCACCCAATTGCGATTTGTGCATGAAAATGGGGCATAACATGCAGATTTCTGTGCTACCTGCACCAAAATCCTCACATTCCATTATCTATCTGGTTAAAATTACAGGGGTAGGTTGCTAACTGCTGAACCTGTAAAGTTACTGGACTTATTGGAATTAGATGGGGCATACATGTGAGCTTGCAAGCTCTACATCCCTCTGCATTTTCTCAGGGGACCTTTGAAAAGAAAGGACAAATCAGAAAAACTCAGGTGCTGAGGTTGGCAGTAATAATAATAACCATACCAAAAATAATAAAATAATGATAATAACAATAGTAATAATCATAATAGAAGGAAGACGTACAAGAAGAAGAAGAAAAAATGTTAACTCTTACTAAAACCCGACTTAGTGGTGTGATCGGTAGTCAGTCTTGCAGCCTCTCCCAGTCACCTAGTCCTCCACAATTGATGTTGGGCAAACCCAGGAGGCACTGCATCGCCAAGAAATAGCCTGACCTTTGAGAACCTTTTTTGGAATAACACTTTAGTCTCCAATCACTTCAACTGTCATAATCGCCTTTGCTTTCAAATACCAGCTAGAAACTTGGGTTCAGCCACGACATGGCATTGAGAGAGGCCACTTACAGGGACTAAACTATTTATCTAGCACCCCTCAAACTTCCCTGAACAATAATGTAATGGACTTACAGACAAAAATATGCAAACTGATTATCACCACTCCTGCCTCCTGTCTTGATTTCAACTATTCCTCATTTGAAGATATATCTTAAATGTTCCTCCCTGAACATTAACCCTCTCTATTGCCTAATAGTTCTCTCTAACAAACAGAGCATTGATGAATCCATCATCCTCTTAGAACCCTTTCTCCCAGCTTGTTCTTTTCACTGTATGCTGATTTCAACCTGGCCAACAACTGTCATGCCCAAGATCCATCGTTTGTTGGCCTCCTAAATGACCTCTGGGGTACTCGGACACTCTTTACCTGATTGCAAGAAACTTCAAGGCCCACTCATGATAATGACTCAAAAGCTATTATCACCTGTTGTTATAACTCTTCCACCTCGAATACAAATGTATCTGCATCATTTGCATGAACCCAGATTTTGTATCCGTTACAAAGTATAAGTCCTCCTTTCAATCTATTTCATTCTGCCCCTCTTCCTCCTACCCATAAGCATATAATGCAGTCAGCAGTGATCTTGTCCCCCATTCTTCATAGTCCTTGCATACTGCCACTCCCTCCACACTCTGCACCTGGCCATGGACCACCTCTCCAATCCACACTATGAAAACTAAAATCCATACCACTTTCCCCCATCCAAGATTGATGGGAATCGAGCACCACTGAGTTTCTATTCAACTACAAATATTCCCTCTCCTTCCTCCCCTCTGACCGTGAACGTGCTGTATGCAAAAGGGCATCAACATGATTAAAACTGGATAAGGGAGATGAGAGACATTAATTGTTAAATAATATAACCAAAAGACCAAAAGCAGCAGACATGGTCAAGCACAACGGATCTTAAAGTTCTTTGAAGTTAAGGTGGTGCAGTCACTTCCAACACCCGCTGCTGTAGGATGTGCTATTTACCAAAATGCAAAGAAACAAAATGGAAGGTGCACTCAAATAAAGTCAGTAACAAAAGTAATTTATAATTATCTTCTTCCTTATACAAAGGGTATTCATGAAGCAAAGGCACAGCCAACGCGTTTTGTTCCCATTTGCCTTAAGGAACTTCGTCAGGGCGAGTTAATATCCCTAAGGGGCAGTATTCGTAAGTCAACCAAAATGAGCCGGAAGTGACAGCGTGCTCACTAGGTCATGGTTCGTAACCTTGAAAGGGAAAATGCAGCCCTAGTGTGGAAGGTCACGAGTAGTTCCAATTGGTGCGGTAAGTTCAGAATGTTGCAAATACTATTATAAGCCCCAAGTAGGAAACAATCCAAGAAGGACAGATCGTGGCATCTTAGTTCTCGTTCTAAGACGACAGCCCGATGTAAATAGTCCAAGAATAGACGCCTCTTTCGCTGACGGTACTTGGAGCCGAGACCCTATCACAGGTGCGCCATCGCTTCTTCAACTTCTGACTTGGGTCATTACCTGACCCTTAGCGTTTTATTCTACGTTAACGGGACACATACTATGAACTTCTGTTACACTTGGACTATTTACATCGGGCTATTGTCTTAGAACGAGAACTAAGACGCCACGATCCGTCCTTCTTGGATTGTTTCCTACTTGGGGCTTATAATAGTATTTGCAACATTCTGAACTTACCGCACCAACTGGAACTACTCGTGACCTTCCCCACTAGGGCTGCATTTTCCCTTTCAAGGTTACGAACCATGACCTAGTGAGCACGCTGTCACTTCCGGCACATTTTCGGTTGACTTATGAATACTGCCCCTTAGGAATATTACCTTGCCCTGACGAAGTTCCTTAAGGCAAATGGGAACGAAACGCGTCGGCTGTGCCTTTGCTTCATGAATACCCTTTGAATAAAGAAGAAGATAATTATAAATTATTTGTTAAATGTTCAAGGCAAAACATTGTACACCGAAAAGGGAAAAGTAATGTAATGTCCCAGGGCTCGGTTGGTAGGAACCTAGGTGTGATTTCAAGCTGACCACAAACAGCAGGGTTGTCTCACTGGTCAGCTTATGTACTGTTAGCCTATTCTATGACCATGAGGTGTGCCCTCAAAGAAAGTATAGGCTCGCTGTCCATGCCCTATGTAAGTCAGATAAAGTAGTGGTGGCAACAAACTGAGTTTTGTGAATCATTAGTATGACAAGGCCTTTTTCTCTGCCTCTACACATACTCTCATGTAAGGTTCTGCTGTTGGGTTATGTGAACCCCATATTTTGTGCTGGTATTCCATTTGTGTGTTGAGTGCACATGTATGCAGTGAGTATGTAGCATATGGTATGAAGACTCTGTGTAGTGTCAGTCTGAGTGCTGGTTCTTGTGAGGTCTAATTTGATAGCACCTGGTTTAGCCTGGTGCAAGATTGAGCACGAATACCTCTTCCCCAGACAGTGAAAGTGTATTGTCTGTGGTCCTGTCACTGGAAGATGGAGTATCAGACACAGAACGGAAGGAGGGTTGAGAAAAAGAATCCCTTAGAAATTCAATCAGTTCCTTGTTAGCCAAAGGCTACAGATTACTTCTCCCTGAGTACTGCTATGTGGTGGATGGCATAGGTCTGTCGTAGGCTCCAGTTTCTGCTTTCAAGATAATGAGGTTTCTTGGCCAGGCCTGCCATTTTGTCTGTCACTGATTACTGCTTCAGGAAGGCTGATGACTTTAGGGCAAAAATATAACACTTCATTTTGTCCTTATATAAGATGCATCTGCTTGAATCCAGAATACCTTTTACCTGCTTTAACCAATAATCATACTTTTAATGAAAATGAATTGGCATAGCGCCAAGAAACCTATCTAGGAGAATGCTGCACTTTATAAATGCCATAGCTGTAGGAATCATCACCTTGAACAAAGGATGTGTCTTAGGAGCTGCAAAAAATTACTTTTGAAAGAGAACCAACTAACATCAGTTCTGAAACTGCAGACAATAGATCCACATCCCTTGACCGAAAAATGTACATAAAAGTATAATGATATCCACTCCACTGTGTTCCAGTTCTAAGGTCTTCTTAACCGAGGGAGAATGTTCTCAGCAGTGTACATGGACTGCTGTGTGACCAGCGCTGGCGTATGCATGACAGCCAATCTCCTGAGATGAGATCACCAGAAGTTTGCACTTTCTGCTTCAATAGCTGAGGCTCTGCCTAAACTTAGAAGCCCATTCGCCTGTTGAGAGAGGGAATGAGTGTGCCTCACCCTGCAGGAAGAGGGATCCTTTAGGAGAGAGGCTGAGTGTGTTCCAGTGTGAGGAACAACTACGGACAGTGAACTGCTACAAGGGAGCAAATTCATGAGCAGGAGTGCAAACCCGAGTCCAGCAGCCTCCCTGAGCTATTCTTGCCATGAACTGCACTAAGATTTTGAAGTTGCCAAGCAACATGTAATTGGTATCCTCCTGTGTGCCCGGGAGACTGACGCTTATGACAATGTCAGAGATTCTTTCTCATCAAAGAAGTAAGAGCCTTATCAGCCAGGAGACTGCAACAGTCATGCACCAACCTACTGACAACCGGCACAGAGGCTGCAAACGTTATCCAAGGATACCTTATCCAAGAATACGACCATCTACACTTTGAGTATTTTGAGTGAACTGCACCTGTGCCCAGTCAGTGCCTAGCCGATAAACACCACTAGGAAACTGCTTTAGTGGGGCAAGGGTTACCAAAAGGGTGTATTGCCTCACTGAATTTTAGAAACAGGATTTCAAGGCTCTGTCTGTTGTTTGACTGTTGTTTCCTGAGCGCTTGTGCTCCACATTACCTCACTCACAAAGCTTTGACCACTTGTCCTTGCTGCCCTGGGAGGCTTTGCAAAAAACACCTGTGGTAACTAACTTTTTAGATTACCAGAATTATAAATAGAAATAGATTAATCCCTCTGTTTCCCAAAGGCTCCATATATGGACCCTCCCTTCCCCAAAAAGGGTGTCAGGGGCACGCTGGAAGTTGGAAATACTGAATACTGTGAATATCAGGACGCACGGGAATCAAAAAGGGGGTGTAACTCCAATGCAGTAGTAAAGCTTTGGAACAAAAAGAAGAGTAAGAAACCTACTGGTATCTGATAGGTGGAAACAGAATATCTGAACATTTCTTTAATGGGACCCTACATTTTCCGCTGTGATATGACGACAATAGTAATTCCCGTGACAGATTCTACTCTAACACACTACTGCAAGATAGGATTTAGAAATCGTTCCAGAAAACAGATGAGTTTCCATTACCTCCCAACACGCCCCATTTCCTGAGCAGTTTAGAGTATGAAACTGCTCAGCCAATCAGATATATTCGGATAATATATAATTCTGATTGTGTGGTTGAATTTCAAAGTGATATACAGTCGGACAGAAAGGCGTTGTTCAAAAATGTAACTGTTTCCTCTCAGTACTGAGGTACATTACAAGAATTGTTTTTTAAATCCATTTATTGAAAACAATAATTTCCTACAAAACACTTGCTGACATTTGTGAAGTGATTGCACCACAGACTAAAAGTAAAAGCAGACCAAAGAGTGAATGCACTTACACTGAATAAATAACTCACGTGTCCAAAAAATACCCAAAATAATGTGCTGATATATATGCTAAAGTACCCTCAGTTATTGAGCTGTCAGGGTATTGCAACTCACTGAGGAGTTCAGTGACCATATACCAAGCCATGAGAGAACGAGCCATTATAAGCTTAAGATAGTGCAGTGAAAATATATTGTGCAGAACACACATGACAGCCTTGGTAGAAATCGACTGTTGCTCTTTCGTCAGATTTCTTTTTGTGAAGTTGTTAGACTGGAAAGTAGCCATGGGGTTCTTCTCAGGAGAGTGAGCTCCTCACACTAGCTTCATATGTGCATCTCTTAGCTAAAGAAGACATAAATGCTACATAGACCATGTGTTGAGTCAACCCTTGGTGTCTATGTAATGAGGACTCTGATTGCTTGTGCAGCAATAAGGAAGGTAGGTGGATCTGGCTTTAAATAATTACTAATAATGTGATAAACATTTCCTCTGAGGTCTTATCCGACATAACAACATTTACCTGGGCAAAAGCTTTCTGCAGAGGATTCCTCTTTGATGGGCTTGGGCAACCCTGCATGTTCTTTCCGTCCTTCAGATGGTCCCTGTATTTAGTGAAATGTGTAGAACAAACATGCAGATCATGTGCATTATTATTAGATAGGAATGTCATCAAATCCACACATAACTCTTCACTGTTTACTTGTTTGGTTGTGTAAATGGTCAACATTATAACCCACAGCGTTGAGGTCCTTGTGTTTCCTTTAGTGCGTGGTAATGCTACCACTTGGAAGACATTGCAAAATTTCAGGATTGGGAGACCAAGCAATGCTTCTAGAGTGGGAGAATTTACAAGGTATTCAGGGTGCTAGAATTCACAAGGCTTCCAGGGGGAGAGAACCAGTAAAGATTTTAAATTAAGAGAATTTGAAAGGTTTTAGATTGGGAGATGTTATAAAGTTTAAGATTTAAAGAATGTGCAAGGCTTTCTGACTAAGAGAGTCTATGAGGTTTTCTGAATGGCAGCTCTTGTAAGGCTTCCAGAATGGTAGAAATTTGCAGGTTTTTGGATTGGGTGAATTTGCTAAACTTTCAGAAAGGGAGAACTTGTGAGGCTTTTAGATTGGCAGAACTTGTAATGCTGTCCAGATCGTGAACATTTAAAAGGATTCAGATTGTGAGAACTTAAAAGGATTCAGATTGGGAGAACTTGCAAGACTTTCAAATTGAGAGAACTCGCAAGGCTTTCACATTGGGAGTGTTTGCAAGGTTTTCCAACTGGCACAGCAAATATGGCTCCTAAATTGAAAGGATATCATTAGGTCCATCAACTGAGCCATTGTTTGATTAGTAGGAAGTTGAACAGTTTCATAGTGTGCAGTGACCATTTATTTAAAGTTTGAACTGATCCTGTGATGTAATCTTTTGTGCCAACCTACTTGGAGCTTCCTTGGTTCATTTTTTAAGTGGCAATGGCTCAGGTGTGTCACTGGCTGCCACATTGGAATATAGGTGTAGAGAAACAGGTTAATAATTGTAGGGACTTCAAGGCTATGTGCAGTGATTTCCCTCAGCTATGTTCCCTCCATCAAATGCAGACCATGAGAAACTTCCATCTGATATGAAAAAGGAATGTTTATCTTTAATTGGAAGAAGTGTGACACAGGAAGAAGGGTGAGGCTACTAGCATTATGGGCACAAGATTGCTAATTCTCCAAACCAGAGTGTAGACCGTGTGTCTGCCTAGTTCTCAAAGGGTCAAGACAAGTAATATGAACTGGGTAAATTATGATTAAGGCTCCAAGGTTTCCGTTTTTACTGATTTCTACCGATAAATATAGACACACCCTTCTATATTTCTGTCTATTTCAATTTTAAATGCAAATTGTCTCAAATGACTGTATTGTACTGTAAATGGCTAAACCCCACTGGCTATTCAAGTACATGTAAACATTTGTTGATTAAATAAATGTGTACATATACCCATTGCAGATTCATTTTTTACACTAAGCGCAAAATAAATATGGATAAATACAAAATTGAAATGTGAAAAACAAAATTACCATATAATCAGGAGCAAATTCTATTACTTAGCAGAACTTGCATTCATGAATACAAGCCACTCCAACTACCCCAATTAACCCAAGCATCTTCTAACATTAAACTACAACACACTGCTCCATTCACTGAACTTGCAAGCAATCACAAGTGCACATCTCCTTGAAGATATTACATTCTAACATTTTATATAGCCTTCCTGAACATAGAACATTGACATTCCACGTCACTTCAAATCTCGATGAGAATTGCCCAATCACACCTTCCTCATAACGAACATGAAGGCACAAACGAGAAATAACAACTTCCATCATTATGACATCTTCCCTCTTCATCATGCTCATAATATGAAGATATCCGTGCCAGACTAATTTGCTTGTGCTAAGCAAAAAGATCTTGTTCTGTTTCCCACACAGTGAGTTTGATGAGATTGTCATTCACTTGGTGTAGCTAAGTATCAAGTCCAAGAACATTCATTGGTTTAGGGTTTTTTAAGGACTATGAGTTTTTGGAGAACCAGAGATGGTAGCTCTTACGATTCAGCTATCACACCCATACCTACCTACCCACAGTATTTGCTCATGTCTTTGCACACAGTCCACACAAATATGACTTCCCCACCGTACCTTTTTCTTGCTGATTCAAGTGGTGGCATATGATTGTGTTTGTGTTAGATTCTTAGGGCCGATTTTATGAGGTTTTGACATAGGGCAGGGCCGCAAGAAATCTTGCAAATCTGCCCTATATCAAAACAAAAGAGCAAGAATGCACTGTATCTATGAGATATGGTGCATTCCTGTCCTTTTCCCCAGTGCTGGCTCACAATGGGCTGCCATGAGCCAACAGAGGCATCCTTGGGTGCCTGCGTTTTAGGGGTGATGGTTTTAGAGCAGGAAGGACACCTTCCTGCACAAAAACAATGAGTTTAGGTAATTTCTTCTTTCTGTGTGTGCTGCAGAATGCAATACACATAGAAAAAGGAAAGATCGAGGAGAAATGAAAAATGTCTCTTTGTTGGGCCTCACTACCGCCACACCAGGAGTTGCAATAGATTTTGACTCATTCCCAGGTTTTACGATTTCTCCAACAGTGTTGCGTGGGACCATACACAGCAACACCCATGGAATGCCTCTTTCATGCAGTGTTCTGGCGGTGTAAACGTGTTCATAAATGAGGCCCTTAGTTTGTGTTATTTATTGATGTGACAGCATCAACATAATAACACAAAGTATTCTCATAGGGGCCAGCCATACTAAACATTTTTCAGCTCGCAAATGTCACAATTCTCAGAATTAGGACTTTTGTGATGTGAACATAGCATATTAAATGTACAAAGCTCTATTTGCGATTCAGTAAGCTATTACCAAATCGCAAATTGGGTTTGCGAGTCGCTATTAGAAAGGGGCCTGTCAAGAGCGTCCCTTTCTAATAATGAGACACAGGGGCATTTATGCAGTTAGAGACTTGCATAATCAAATGGTTGTACATCTGGCCACTACAGTCCTACCTAGAGGTTTCAGTCATCCTCAAGACTATGACAGCCAAGTGTCCTTTCTTTTTATTTGCATGAGGTATTTCTTTTTCATTTTAGTGTTGGACAAATATTATCATACTGGCCCAGTCTTTCATGGTTTTGACCAGGGCTTGTAAGTTTATGTAAGCTTAGCTTGCATTTTGTTGACTAAGCAATCTATTTCTACCTGGATGTGGATGACAGACCTGTGCGATATCTGTGTTTTCAGAATATTTTGTTGAACCAAGCCCTTGAACCTCAGCCTCTGCTAACACTTTCACAATTGGCCAGAACATAAGCTAATGTTTAGCTGTACATTTAGAACTCTTTGAACAGGCACACCTTATTCCATCCGCCTCCCCACTTCAATAACAGCTGAATGGGCAGAGCCCAGATGTTTTATGAGGGCATTCCATTATGGACTTTGAATTCTAAGGTCTAGTTAGTGCTATATACATGCAAGGCTGTAGTGAGCTTGTGTTTATACAAATATATGTTTACAGAGTCTTATCTCCCTTCAGTCCTCATCCCACGAATTCTTGGTAATATACCTATCACAATAAAAGCTTATATTGCAGAAAGAAGGCAATAAAATAAGGCCGACCATAGTCCGACTTTTCTATTACAGAAAGGTATCTAGGGACAGATGTACTAAGCATTTTCACAGGTGCTAGCACTGTGATTCAGAGTTTTCTACTGAAAATAATTTTTCTTTTGAATGAGTTCCATTTTAGAAGTCAATAAACCTTTATTGACTTCTAAAATGCAATTGCGACCACATTCCAACTTGGTGTTTGAAGGTGTCCTTTCCAACAGATGAATTGGCATGATATGTATTATTGTTTTGCAAGGGAAATTCTGTCTCAGAACATTGAAAATGTTCAACCCCGAGTTGGCTCGGTAATGCAAAAGGGATACCCTCCTCTTTGGTAATAACAAAAAATATGTTTATTGGGATGGTAAGCAGTAGTCTAGGGGACGATTATCAACTCTCAAACAAACTTTTTATTTAACCGCTTAACCGCGGCGGCAATTCTGACACGGTGCGGGGGTGTAGCGGAGTGGGGGGGCTGCGTCGGCCAACAGACGTGCACAGCACTTCGGAGGATGGCCGACGAAGACAGTGAAGGGACTAAACGCAGCCCCATCTCCTTTCAGGACAATGAGTTGCAATAAAAAAAATACTTTCTACTTTCCTTGTGATGGGCTAAGATTATCATGAGTTGCAATTTGTGAGCTACCGCATTGATATTCATGAGGCATTGGTGTATTACGACCCACGCTAATTGTGAATTTTATGAACCAACCTATTAGTTCATTTGAAACCTTCATTTCAGCTCGAGGCCATAAAAAACACAAGTAAACAATATTAAAACAATAATATTCAGAATTCTATATATACATATATTAAATACATATATTAAAAACAAATACACCTAAAAACAGTACCAAAACTGTCATGTGTACAGAGAAAAGGGGATCAAAATAACAAATTAAGAATGTACATTTTGTAGCATTTATGCACATTAACACAATAACACCAGGTATTTAACCTTTAGTGGTACAACATTTATCCCTGCCTTTCCACATTGTCAACCGATAGCGGGAGAGTGCAAAAACCAGTGGTTTACTAAGGTTGGTTTTTAATATCCTTAGGAAAAACTTATGCTCTCTAATCTCCAAATTCTGACAAAGTTGTAAAATCCAGCACTGCCTACTAGTTGAGTAGGCTGGGCAGAAAAACAATACATATCTCCTTAAAAGCTCTAGATGCTGGGCACAGCTGTTCATCCTCCAGAGGCGATTAGGCTCATGTGGCAGTAAAAGTACAGAGAGGAAAGGTCCCATTGCAAAATAACAAGAACAAGCGCCTTGCTTGAGGGGTTCAATCTCATCCAGAAAATCTTCTCTAATGAATAAGTCTTTGACCAAAAGAAAGTTTTAAAAAAACAAGGGGGCCCAGAGAAGTCAACAACAGTGGTCCCTAGAACAAGGATTAATTTCTTAAATGAAAATAGACTCAATAGCAACTATATTTTGGGGACATGTACAGCCGGACAGAGCTCTAATTTTTACTTGATCAATAATATTAGACAGTTTTAACAAAACAATACATAAAGTGGGACACAAGCCTGTGTCCTAGTTAGCAATATACAAACAGGGAGGGAGGGTACCAACAGGGGGTTCAGGCACAGCTGACGGTTTGTTACACAAGGAAATGCACAATGACACAACAAAGCAACAAATCGCGGGTTACACCTTTACACTTTCAATGAACCATTGTTTTGACATGTATAAGGTCCTTTTTATGTGTCGACAGGATATCTGGATCATCATCAGGACATGGGATACATGCCTATAATTGTATTAGCCTGTTTATTCTGAGAAGGGATAACATACAATTAGGGATGTCACATAAAAAGTTAAAGGGTAAAGTAAACGCTTATTTGAGCGGACTCAGAGAACATACAGTTGAGGAGGTTGCATAAAAGGTTAAGAGGTAAAGGAAACGCTTATTTGAACGGACTCAGAGGGCTACATGCTTGGGTGCATTTACAACAGCGTGTTGAACTACGGAGTGTTTTACAATTAGCAGTGAGTAGGAGGGGGGCAGTTAGATACTGGTGCAAGAATAGAGAGAACATGCATCGAGAATAATCATGAGGCAACATATTCAGGTTGCATGGCATAGGTCAGGCCCTTAGGGTACGTTTGAGGGGGTGAAGTGTTCATGCAGCAACGGTCGCAAGGATTAAAGGAGTACGGCTACTGGTGCAATAGAGAATGCCGTGATGTATTTTGTGAAGTATTAAGCGAAAGTTGGCTCGTTGTAGAAAACCATTATCGGTGGCAAAAGGGATACGTTATAGTTTGCAGTGGGCCTGAAGGTATTAGTCATAGTCGGTGATGAGAAGCCCGAAGAATTTTAAGTAGGGCCAATGATACATTACGATAAAAACATTCAGATAGCACAATATTATGTTTACGCTATGATTTAATAAAAACAGCTAAATAGACTATGAATTGCACCCATAGTGGGTTAAAATCACAATGCAAACATTACATCCTTAATTGGTTCATACAACAATGCGACTATTGCGGCGCAGTGAGAGGGTTCCAGGGGAGACCAACATGAGAAATATTCTTGGTCATAAAGGTCAATTGGTGACATAAGGTGTAATTTCTTTTTAATTAACTGCGCAGTGTCAAGATGATACCAATAAGAGAAAGATTGGTCCAGGTCACCGATGAAAATTGATGACATAAGGTGTAAGTTACTTTTAAAACAACGGCGCAGTGTCAGATTGTGTGGAGGCAGAGAAGAAAAGGTCTTACCCAAAGATTAAGGGGTTATAGATACGCTCATGGGCAGAAATTAAGGGGCTGTCAGCCTAGGGAAGGTGTTCTAGGTAGATAAGAAAGGAGTGTTAGGTGAAAGAATACCAGTGAACTTCCTAGTATGTCAGTTAAGCATTGGGGTGCTCACAGGAGTAGTATACAGGGCCGATTTCCAGGGCGCAATGACGATGAGTTAATCAACGGTGTTCGAGCTGTAGGCTTGGATAGGGCAGGTGTGGAGGGAGCCTAGAAGGGGGTAAGAGGTAAAGACAATTGGTTGTTGGTTAGACCGTCACAAAGCGTGAGGCTCCGAGGCTGGAGCGGATAACCCCATAAGAAATTAATCCTTGCTCTAGGGACCACTGTTGTTTAAAATTTTTACCAAAAGAAAGGCATCAGTCAAAGAGCATTGCCCAGCTTTGGAGTATATTAAGGACTCATGGTTCTGCCAATATGCTAATTTAATCTTACTCTTGGGAATTTACCTAGTCTCTCTCGGGGCGCTCCACAATGATATTAACCCAATCTCTCCCATGGTGGCTTTAATGTACTTAATCCAGTGTATGTTACTAGAGCCCACCAGCCTGAGAATTTCTTCTAAACCATCTTGATATGATCAGAATCTACAGTGGCCTAGATCCTTCTCCAAAAGAGGATGGAACGAAGATCTGTCTTATCTGAAATAGGTCTCAACCCAAGATCAAGCCTGAGAGGCAGCAAGAAAATGTCCAGATGATGTCCAGATGACCCCACAGATCCACCCCACACGTGGCCGACCCAAGGGCTTGGTGGTAGTAAACCTGTAGTGCCGGCTGTGCCAATCAGAAAACAGAATTGTGGGCCAGCTTTGTAACTCCCAGGGAAGTTTATACACACCATATAAGGGATGCCCCATCATTTAGTCCTACTGGGAAGCAATAATGTGCACAATCTCGCAGGTCACCGAGATAGAGACCCTCCAGGAACCAAAATGCAGCCTTATTATTATTTGGGAACCTACAGAGCTCAATAATTCGGACCAGGACTGGGTAACTCTTGGCCTGACAATATCAAAACCCAATATAGCTCTAAACTGGGGGTCCGGGCAGTCCCCACCCCTGCGGAAATGATGCCAAGATATGGATACTACAATTTTAATTGAGAAAGAACTATACGTCCATAGGGGTTGCCCCAAAAAGTGGACACACATCTGGGGGAAATGGAACGCACATCGTGGAAATATATGTGAGCCCCCCGAGAGGACGCTGGATCTGATACTAGCGACTAAATAGAGTCTAAAATGGACAGATGGTAGGCTGTGTAACAAACCAATTGGGGATTGTGCTCTATTGATACTCTGATAACAAACATAATGACATTTGTAGAAGAATTGTGAGTGTGTGCAAATGTGTTGGCAGTATTAATTGTGTGATTTGATTACCAACATAACCATCTACAATTTTCTTATACGTTGCAAAATAAAATAAAAAGAATTATAAAAAAAATAAAGGCTTGTTTGGGAGAAATGAATAATAAAAGAGGTTTGAGATGACACAAGGGAGGGGTAGAAGAGGGAAGAGTCTAGAAAGGGTTACTTTAGAGATCATAGTAAGGGTAGAGTAGGGAAGAGTATGGAAAGGGTTATTTTGGGGATCATAGTAGTCAGAGTGTGGAGGCACAGTTTCAGCTAAGGCATCCAAGTCAGGGTTTGAAAGAGGTTACAAGATTTATATATACTGCTTAGCTATTGATCATCCCCCTTTTGGTCAAGGCCCATAAAACCATACAGCCAGACAGATCCCTCCCTAGCTTTTTGTTCATGACATCAGTGCTTTTATGTAATGTGAATTTCTCCCCGCACAATGCTTTGCTCATGCTTTTTCAAAGCATTCCATCAATACCTGAGCTGTGTTTCAGGTTGTCACCCATCGCAACTAAGCAAAGCCGCCCCACTGGCAAAAGATCCATGCCACTGCAGACAAACGAGAAATGACAAACGCCACCAACTACGCACACAGGTGCCAGCTCCTAAGGTAATGAAGCACTACAAAATCAAATAAAAAAAGATGTGTCCACAGATAGGAGCCTACACGTGTTTTCCCTGCAACCCGTTTCCCTTGAAATAAAGGACTCTTGTGAGGAGGTATATAGCAATGAGGGTTGCAGTGATATGCCCAGGAAACTGTGGGCACCGACCTACTCATTCAGTTCATGTCATGTGAGTCGATGGAAGTGTGTATGTGTGTGAGCGTGTGGTGACACGCTCACACACACACACTTCCACCGACTCACTCAAAGTGCAACAGTCCTGTGCTTTTCCATCTTTCATTAACCCCTCTACTCCCAACCTTGCCCCCCTTCTGCTGGCATCCTTGATCTGACAGCGATGCTTTTGAGCAGCAAGGCTTCTGCCCCTGGGGTGAGTACGGGAAACCCTGCTCTATTCTATGCAATAACAAAAGCAATCATCCTCTGCAGCTACAACGAACCCTGTGATGATGGAGTATGTGCTTTTAAGGGATGTATGACAGTACATCACTAACCGTTACAACACGCGCTCTTAGCACGCAGCCTCCTCATCGCAATGACTCTTACTTCGCACTTTTTTTCACCGCATGGCATTTCAACGCCAATGTTGTTTAGCCTATAGCAAATTCCATTACGACGCATACCGAAAGATCACACGCCATTAAAACGTGTAATGGTTTCTCGTTTTTGCTCGTAAACTCCCTGTACTGAGTTTGAAAGTGAACTAAACTTAGATAAGGGAAAAAAGGGAAAAATACTTCAAGCAACCGGTGTGATTAATTTGGAATCACTGAAGCCCCCACATTTATCTAAGGCGGTTTGACAGGATGACTGAAAAAAAACACAAGCCTATTTTATTTCAGTGCAGCTATCAGAACTGCTAAACTTTGTGACGTCTGGATTATGGTCTACCGGTCCCAAGAGATAAATGTTTATTTGTATAACTTTAGGACCACAAGAAGCCGACAAGCGGTACCAAAATAACAGTAGAAAAGCTGCAATGCAGTTGTCTCCTATACGGAACGTTTAGCAAAGCACAGATTTGTTCAGCAACCACACGACATTCTTATTTTTGAATTGAAATGTTTAAACGGCTCAACCAATCCATTTATCACACACAAATGAATAATTAGTCAAAAAAACGTAACCGCATTTCATGAATAGAAATCACTTGATAATTATGCAAATTGTAATTGCTCCTAAAATGTAACATCTGGTCAAGTCAAAAGATCTTTATTCGGAATAAAACATCCATAAAAGTGCATACAGAGTATAATTTCAGAAAGTACAGTACAATGATATAACAGCCGACAAGAAGCATAATCCAATAAATTCCACAAAAACACAAAAATGTCTCTCTTTGTTTAAAAACAACAGTATATACAATTTAAAATTTTAAAACGGCTAAAAATAGTGACAACAGTAATAAAATCAAGATCAATATACGTGCAAAATACAAATGCAAATGTGCATAGTACAAATATAAAGTGCATAATGCAATGTGCAAAATATTATACATCAATGTGTAAAGTGGCTCGTGACCGAACAGCAACTTTAAGAAAACAGCTCACTCTAAGTATTACTTCATCTGAGCCCAACAGTAATAAGGTCCTCAGTGCTGTCCTAAAGTTCAACAACTTATGTTTTCGGCAGTAAGGCATTAGATAATGAGCGGTGAACAGTTTATAAAAGTCACAGAACAACAAAAAGCGCATAAGACTTTGTTTCATATTTGGATTACATGGGCAACTTAAAGTTTCCAGATGTTTATTGTAACCCAGGGGGAAGTTTAATAGGTTTACAATACTCCCATTCCGAAAATGAAACAGTAGGCTCCTGTTCCATCTACCAAGGTGTAAACGTAGGTATCTCTGTGGAGGGCCTAGGTGACTGTTTGAGGGTTCAAAATAGCCCATATATTTTATAACAGTACACTTTGAAAAGTTCTTCCTTTCCCGCTCCTCTCTGCATAAATTATATAAGGCCCTTTGAATGAGGGTCTTATGTGAGCGATTTATTAAACTGGGTGAACTAAACAAATGACCGTGCCCTACACTCGCTAGACATTCTTTTACAGCTTTTAACCACGGAATACAGTGTGCCCTATCACAATTCAAACAATCCAAGAATATATCAAGGGTCAATGGGCCGGCCGGGTTCATCCATATCTTTAGCCAGAAGAGTGCTGGTCTTGATCTAACAAAATCCTCTATATATGAAATGTTTAATTCACTATGGCATATATAGTGTGAGGAACAGATAACCCCACCCAACACCTTCCGACAAAACCTATTTTCTTCGGTCTGGATATGGATACAGTTTGTGTAGCCCCATACCTCTGCGCCATAGGTACCCGTTGGAATGCATTGGGTTTGATAAATCTTTACTAGTGGCGCAATCACATCAGCATGGTTGGGCTGTTTTAAAGAAATGATGCAATTTATCGCTTTACCCAACTTGTTCCTTGCATAAGAAACATGTGGTTGCGAGGAACCAGTGTTAGAAAATAGCAACCCCAAATAGGGAAAGGTACAGGTACTTTTTAGGACGTTTGTCCCGGATTTAATCTCAATAATGTTATACTTTTTGGGGCCACATCTCATAATAAGAGATTTTTTGAAATTTGTGGTCAAGCCTAGATCAGCCATGAAACCGACAAAACCTGAGATTAAGGTACGCAGTGCCTTTGGTGTGTGGCCCATTAGGACCGCATCATCTGCGTAAAGAAGGGTGGGTATTGGGGTCCCATTTATGTAAGGTACATCTTTTGTTAGGGTACTCAGGGAACTGCTCAAATCATTAATATAAAGAATAAAAAGCAAGGGGGCCAGCACACATCCCTGTCTGACCCCCCTGCCAATGCTAATATCGTTGGAAACTTCGCCAGATTGATTAATGCGCACACGTGCTCTTAAGTCGCTATGTAAATAGGCTAAAAAATGAACCAAATAATCATCCAGACCATAGTTAAGAAGGATGGACCATAAACGGGAACGGTTAACAAAATCAAATGCAGAACTTAAGTCCATAAAACCAAAATATAAGGGGGATTTCTTAGCGATATTATATTTTGCCATTATCAAACTCAAGTTCAGGCATTGTTCTACCATGCCCACACTACTACGGAAACCAAGGTGGCTTGGGTGTAAAATTTTACTTTCATCTGCCCAAATTCTTATCCTTTTAAAGATAACCCTACCCAGAACTTTCAGGGTATTATCGATTAACGATATAGGTCGATAGCACCCAGGATCCAGCCTGTCGCCTTTTTTAAAAATAGGTACAATGGTACTACACGACCACGTTTCGGGATAGATTCATTTGTTAAGTTATTAAAAACGTTACATAACAGTGGGGCATAGAATTTAAGTTCACATTTTAATTGATCCTCGACCTCAAACAAAGAGATGTTCAAAGGGGTTAAAGGGGAAGGGGTTACTGTGTGGTTGCCAGATGCGGCATAGATTTTAGAAAAATGATCAACCCACACAGGCCCGATGATATTACAATTAATTGATGTTAAATTCGAACCTAAAGATCTTAGGTTCTTTACCTCCTTCCAAAACCCCGTAGTGTCTTTTAGGTCAGCCATACGTGCAAGAGATTCCCAGTGGGCCTTAACTAATTCGTTTGATCTAACGCGTAGGGTAGATTTATACTCTGCTCTAAGCAACCTTACTTGGGGAATATCCCTGGGTTCAGATTTGAGTGCGGCCCTTAAATTCCGGTTTGCTCTAGAGCAAGAGGCATCGAACCATCTAGGGATTTCCACAGGTTTCCTGGGTACAGGTTTAGAAATCTCACTTTTTATTGCGGAGCAGAGTTCACTAAATGATTTGATCACATTACCCCCACGTCCATCAATAGTAAGGCAATTTTCAATCAATACTGGATGTTTTTTGATTACCTTTGCCAGGACTCCCCTGTTATCCACTCCCCTCCAAACAACCCTTAGTTTATCCGTTGAAACTTCCAAGTTTTTTGCTCCAATTTCGTTTTGTGGGCACTTACCCCCAGGGAATGTTAAGTGGATTACAATGGGATAGTGGTTGCTATATACTTTGCACACTACCTCGGCTTTAATTAAAACATCGGCAAGGGGAGATGAAACAAATATATAATCAATCGTTGTGGCACTACCATGGCCGATGAATGTGGGAAACAGGGCAGTGCTTATTTCAGTGCCAGCACGCTCCATGCAATTTACAAGTTCTCTAGTTGCGAGGAGATTGGATAATTCTGCACCTCTTCTACAGGGGGATTTCTTAAGTGTATATGTGCATTGAAGTCCCCTCCTAAGCAAATACCATCAAATTTCCCGTATTTCCGTCCCTCCACTATTTCATCAATAAAATCAAACAAAAGTATAAAATTACGATTAGGTTGAGACAAAAAATCATTATTGTAGAAATTAATCAAACATAGCCTTATCCTCTTAGTAAATATCAGTGCCATAAAACTTAGACAATTAGTTTGTATTGCTTCAACTTTGGCTTCTGCAGATATTTTAACCCAAATCGAGAGGCCCCCACTCGGTCGACCTAGAGAGGGGGCCAATACAGTCCTATTATGGCAACTATACCCTTCGAATAACAGGTCGGCTGTGCACCAGGTTTCTTGGAACATTAACACATCGTGGAAATTAACCCAGTCCTTCCATGTTTTAATTTCCGTCTTTGCCTTCAGGCCGGCAATGTTCCAACTAAGGATTAACAATTTTTTATCAGGACTTAGACAGACATCCTGATTAATTACTTGAGTAGATACTGTTGTTTGGTTCACCAATTGGTCACATTGTGGGGTTGAAAGCAAGGAAGTGTCAGATAATGTCAAGAGTGCCTCAGATGGTACTTCCTGTGTAGAATCAAACTCAGGGGCCACAATAACTGGATCCTCATCAATAGCTGACAGTCAATCCAAGGTACCCAGGTCCCTGAGTATCGAGAATCTGTTATGCAGAGGAAATACAGGAGGTGGCTGCATCATTCTGTATGGGGGTCGATAAAAGTAACTCAGCGGTAAAGGGGTCACCACGGTAGATGGACCTGGTTGGACAAAGTTCTTATTCAACAGAAATTTTACAGTACCAGGGTTCCTAAAGTTGACTATAATACAGTCCCCGTTGATGTTTTTAAAAAGAGGACCGACCCAGGTTACTCGACGTGTGGATAAAATTTCTTTAGATATATCGTAGCCGACCCCCTTATGCTTGGTTAACCAGTCAATGCATTTATTGTGTAACTGAACCCACGATTCTCCTTGCCCTTCCCTGAGAGGTGGTATACCAGCCAGAACCAAGACGTAGGGACATGCCTCAGGTGGAAGGTGTAGAGCAGGGCCTTGATGTTTGAAAGGTCTGTTGTCCTCATGCAAAGTCTTATTCTGGCCGGGATTGGGAGGGACCTTCTGCTTGTTTGTGCCTGTGACAGGATTACATTTTTGATTGGTCTTAGGGACGCTAGGAGCGGTAGAAAACGATTGAGGCATAGATGACAAACATAGGGGAGAATTACCTTTCCTTGTGTTTGCTTCCGCCGTAGATGTTGTAGTCATGGACGCACTACTAGCAGTCTGTAATTCTTTAGCCCCATTTGTTGTAGATGAATTACAGTTTTTTGTGCGGTCACCGCTAGAGAGGGCACTGGTAATAGACTCCAGGTCTTTTAACAAACGATCACCTCTTATTTTATCTAGACATACCGTACCCTTTCTCTTGGCGTCATCATTTTTCATGAGGGTTTCCAGTCTATCAAGTCTCTTAAAAATACTATTAAATTGTTTTATCATTTGACCTTCTAATTGTTTAAAAATTGTGTCTGCGATGGTCTCAATAAGATTCCCCTTTGATTTGGAATGAAGGCTATTTTCGTTTGGGGGCTCTGTCTGTGTGGAGATTGTATTAGAATTTATGCCATCATTTATGACAATGGTGTCTCCCAGATAAGGTCGAGCTGGCAAAGATCCTGTTTGTTGTTATTTCCTCCCCCTAGTCCACATACTCTGTGGGGTTGGCTGGTTATTACTCCTAGGGGGCTGCTTCCTTTTGTTTATTGTGGACTTTACTGGACCCCTTTTTCGCTTAGCTCCAATGTTCTCAGTTGTGTCAGTACACTCGGTGATTGTTGGTGATGCTAATTGCGAGACGGGATCAGGAACCACAACAGGGGCTGTGTTAGTAGTGTTTCCATCTTTTGGTAGATCGGGCAAACTGACAACAGGATTTGCTTTTACCACGATGGCTTCAGGAAATAAATGCATATTATCATTTGGACTAACTGTTGTACTAGGTTGGTTAATAGTAAGTGAGCCCATAGAAAGCCTCCTCTCAGTTTCAGCGATCTCATTGAAGCCAGTGTCTATTAATGACTCAAATGACGTTAAAAGAGATGCTGGAGTTACAATGTCCTGTGTGTCTTTATCTGTGGTATTGCTTATAGTGTTACGTTTGCCCATTGTTACAGCAGAAAGCTCACCTTGTTATTGGACGTTAGATGGGTGGCCCGCCCGACCACTGTTGACCTCTGAGGTCCTCAGAAGGCCCGCCCTTTGCCCGGGCTTAGCCCCGGGCGCTCCCGCGCGCTCCCGGGACGCGGGGGTTGGCAGTCTTTTCAATGCGCCTCCAGGCGCTCCGCTGACGGCGTCAGGGTGCGCCGCCGCAGGTGGTGCTGGGAGAGCAAGTCCTCCGCTCGGCGGCCGCTAGGGTGGAGTGAGCGGCGGCGGGAGGACTCGCAGTGCAGGGCACAGGGCGCTGTCAGGGTGTAAAAGGGACTGACGCAGTCTCAGACCCCAAGGATTCCGTTTCCAGAGAGACCTCACATTTATCTAAGGCGGTTTGACAGGATGACTGAAAAAAAACACAAGCCTATTTTATTTCAGTGCAGCTATCAGAACTGCTAAACTTTGTGACCCTCTGGATAATGGTCTACCGGTCCCAAGAGATAAATGTTTATTTGTATAACTTTAGGACCACAAGAAGCCGACAAGCGGTACCAAAATAACAGTAGAAAAGCTGCAATGTAGTTGTCTCCTATAGGAACGTTTAGCAAAGCACAGATTTGTTCAGCAACCACACGACATTCTTATTTTTGAATTGAAATGTTTAAACGGCTTAACCAATCCATTTATCACACACAAATGAATAATTAGTCAAAAAAAGTAACCGCATTTCATGAATAGAAATCACTTGATAATTATGCAAATTGTAATTGCTCCTAAATGTAACATCTGGTTTATTTGCTAATTGACATTAGAATAACTATACTGCATGTTTTGTTGACTAGTGTCTTTAAATACAGCGTTATATTTACCTCAAACCATCAACAGTAGCTATCCTTTTTGTGGGATTTGGTTTAATAGAAGATATATACTCCAGTTTAATGCAAGTTAATCAACAAAATAAATACATGATATATCATTGCACATTCTGACAGAATAACACATCAATAAGTGATTGGAGTTTACTTGATGAGATGGGAGTGTGATAGCTCCGCAACGCCATGTCTACAGTTAACATTTAGTTTATGGATTTATTTAACATTTTTATATTGCACTTTGACAGCCGGACATGTATTAACGTGCTTTACCCAGAACTGAAGAGTTTTACATGAACATGGGTTAGGAATGAGGGGAGAAGAGCCAGGGAGGAAGGGGAGAGCAGGGAAAGGGGTGGAACCGATGGGGAAAAAGAGAAGCAGCTGAATGGACAGTAAACAAAAATGTGTTTACAGCCCCCTTTTAATTGCAATTTGCTCGTATTCGCCATGTGTGCATGAGGTGTGGTAATAACCCTTGTAACTAGCAATGTATATAATTTAGTGTTTTTTATTTTCTCTCAAGCTTTGCGAAGGGAATCAAGATTCAATATCTGTCCCTGATAAGCTTCCAATGCTTCATAGTCTTTCCACCCATCCATCATGCACCCACCTATCCACCCACCTATCCATCATGAATCCATCCACCCATCCATCCACCCATCAATCCACTAATCCACCCATCCATCCACTAATCCACCCATCCATCATGCATCCATGCACACATCCACCATGATCCGATCCATCCACCCACCCATCCATCCACTAATCCACCCATGCATCTACCCATCCACCATACACCCACCCATCCATCATGCATCCATCCATGCATCCATCCACCCATCCATCCATCAACCCCCATCCAGCACCCATCCATGCATCCATCTACCCATACACCCATACACCCATCCATAGATCCATCCAGACACCCATCCATCCATCCATCCGCCATCATGCACCCATCCACACTTTTATCCATCCATCCATACATCCACCTACCCATACATTCATCCATGCATCCATCCATCCATCCACCCCCATCCAGCCACCCACACATCATGCACCCATCCACACTTGTATCCATCCATCCATATTTCCACCCACCCATACATCCATCCACCCACACATCATGCACCCATCCATCCATCCACCCACCCACCCACCACACACACATCATACGGTCTCAGCATCTCAGGTTTACGTAGCCAGTTTGCACGAGGCCTGTAAAGCTGGTTGTCGAAGACAAAGAGTTGGAAGAAAAGGTGATAGCAGTGAGCCTTCATACGTGACAGTCTGCACTTTTTGTTTGTGATGCTCTGCTGACAAGGAAGAGGTGTCTCTCCCAACCAGTAGGGCCTTTCTTTTAGATTGTTGCCAGTTTTGGTTGCGCTGATGTTTGCAGGTGACATCAAAAGCAGCTGAATAAAAAATGAAGTTAGGGAGCTTGTTTTGCCGTGATACACATTTGCACGAGGCCTGTAAAGCGGCAATTAACATCGCATGCGATGTTTAAAGCATTGCGCCGTTGTAGCATGCGTAGTAAAAGTATGCGATGTCAACGATCCTGTGATGTAAAAGTCACAGTGCGATGGCACCACAATGTATTGACATCGATGTAATGGGTGTTTCCCCTTTTAAGTGACTAAACTGAAAACGTTACCTCACAAAGAGTGTAATATTCATGGCGTCAAGTAGTGACCACTCCACCTCCACAGAAGGCAATATGGTAGTGGTGCATATAATTGCAGACCAAAATGAGAATCAACTTAAAATCCACATATGGAATATGACGACTGCACTGCTTTCATCCTTATGTAAATGCGCCAAGACGGTGACTTGCGCCTGCCTTCACGGTACTGCGGGGACATCGCACTGCAAGCATGTTTCGTTGTATTTCTCATACGTGGAAGTCTGTGAAAGGTTGCGTCCCGGTCCTAAGTTACAACTGAATGTTTAATAAGAAACTATGCACTAAACACTAATCAGTTCAAAGAGACCAACACACTTCACTGCCCTTCATATACATGTGTTCCCAATAAAGGGGGGTGATTAGGATGGCAGGCGGACTTAAGTTCGCCTGCCACGCTAGCAGTAACAGGACCACCTGCCAGCCATGCGGCGGTCTCAACACAACAATCATGATGCGACCGCTACCGCGGTGGCCGCATGAGGCATTTCAACATTGCGACGGGTGCAACACCCACCGCAATGATTAAATGCCATGTTGTGCATTGCCATGCACAACGTGGCAGGCACCGCGTGGTGCCTGCCACCTTGTGCATCGGAATAGGGACCCGCAACGGGCCCCCAAAGTAGATCCCTGCCAGCATTTCCATGGCGGCATCACCACCATAGAAAGGCCTTGAAAGCCACACATCCTAATATGGATGGTGGTGCTTGCTAGGCACCGCCATCATATTGTGGCTCAAGTAGGCCCAGCCAGCAATCGGAACGATTGCTGACTGGTGGAAAAGCGGTGGACGCACTTTGCATCCGCCTCGATACCCCCGCCATTATAATAGGGCGGGGTACATCGGGTTGTGATCCGGCCGCCATCCTAATCAATACCATAGTGTTTTAAGTTTATATCAACGTGGTAGCACAGTGGAAATGCATTTAACACACTTGGACAATAAAATGAGCTTCCAACCCCTTAGGCACACCGCCCCTCCCTCCTTCAGATTGTGTCCCTCCTCTTTGCCCTAGGCCACCATTTTTTACAAGTGGTTTCTGAACATAAATAAACAGGGAAAGAATAGCCTGAGTCAGAGGATGCAGCTGATGTAGAGACAGATGGACGTGGATTTCCACACAGCACCCAACAAGCGCACAGAGTTACATGAGGGGTCATTTCAGTGAGATGGGGGAGAAGGCTCGGACAACGTGAGAGGGGGCGGGGGAGAGAAGACTCAGACAACAGGAGGGGGGTGGGCAGGGGTGAGAAGGCACAGACAACGGGAGGCGGGCAGGCGGGCAGGCGGGCAGGCGGGCAGGCGGGCAGGCGGGGGTAGAGGAAAAGGCACAGACAACAGGAGGGTGGGCAGTTGTATGAGAAGTCACGAACAACAGGAGAGAGGGCGGGGAGGGGAAAAGAAGGCACGACAACAGGAGGGAGGGGGGAGGAAAGAAGGCACCATAGCATTTTGGGCCTGCAGTAGGAGTACCTGATTAAAGAAAATACTGCTCACAGACTAAATAACAGCACCGTATAACAACCGAAGTAAAGGGGCCAGGCGCCATGGGAGGTGACAAATGAAGAGGAGGCGGTACTAAGGAGGGACTAACAAGCCTATTGGTGAATCAAAAGGTAGCATTTAGGATGGACAATGAAAAAAGCCAATGGCAAATATGGGCAGAGAGTGGGCGGGGCTTCTATTCCCTACTCCTCTACAATAAGTCTTGCAGAGCAGCGCTTGCGCGCTAGCTCTAGGCTCGACCTACAAAGTTATGCTGGGCTGTTTTGGATAGCACCCCGAAGCTGATCCATAGTAGTCTGCCGACAATTATACTCTCCCTCCATTCTCTGTTCTCCGTGCATTTGTGTTTGGTTCTCCTGACTTCTTACAAGGCGTGTACGAGAGCACGGCATGATGGCAGGGGGAGGTCTCTCCGGTCTATGATGGGGCACCATCATTTGCTCCTATTAGTAATTAGGCTGGTTCGTGAAATTCTTTACAGGTTGCAAAAATCCCAATCACAAAATCTGATTCTTACTATATCTGGACCTTAGTTCATTAGATCTGTGTCAATGGGTCTGCAGTTTTAGTAATGCTCGTAACGGGCTTTGTTGGGTTCAACACTATTACAAGGACTTTTTATTTACATGAGCAGGACAGTTTGTAAGAGCCTCCTCTTGCCCAACATTATGAAAATCCAAGGTTGCCAAAGAAGGTATCAATGCACATTGTTGCCTTGTGAGGAGGTTTTTGTCTTAAGTTTGAAAGGTCATTATGTGACGAGGTTTGTAGTGCCTCCTAGGCAGAGGCACTGAAATTATGTGATTCTACAACCACAGTGTTTTCCACCCAATTATGGATTTGACACATTTGTTTCATAAGCCATCAGGGCCATCATTGCCGAAGGGCGTCTTGTCACTTAATGCACTTTAGCTAGTACAGAGGTAAAGAAATTAGGGTCAATTGGACAGTCAGGTCTTAAGATGTCTTCTTGATTAGTGCAGTAGATGCAGTAACAACTGGTCCAGTGGTGTTAACATCTCACTGCACCCCAGCTATGATTATTTACTGCCCAACTGGGTACAATGTGTGCTCATTTTATTTGCTTGTACTAGGACCCATGGCACCCTAGCTACGCCACTGTGTTCCTCCAAGGTTAATGGGAAGTGTCACATATGGTAATTGACAGTTTGTTAAAGCATGAAAATGTTAGCTATGTGGCACACTATGCAAGGGGTTTCATTAGTAGAAGGGATTTTGGTATTGATATGATTTGTGGAAGGATACATTCATTTTACAAATGGAGATAACCTCTGTCTGGAATGCAGACGGCCGCAAGTCTATGGAAAGCATGGTTAGTGGTTCAGTATGTCACTGACTTGGCCATTATTCTAGAAACTGCGATTTGATGTATAAACTGTGCCAGAATGTGATTATTTGGAGGCTTGATACAATCTCAGTAAATGTATTGTATTTATCTAAGGTCTTTTTTTAAGTTTGGCATTAGATAAGACCTTTTGATTTTACTAACATTATATGTGTAATACACTTATTTACATAGGTATTCGGAGAGCCCTCCTCATTGATTGTTTTTTTGTTGTGTGATTCACATTTTTCATCCACCCACTACAGCATACAGCATGGGTGCAATTGGTCAGTCCACTATAGCCATTGGAAAACCTCAGTGTGAGTGGGGGGATTCAGCTCTTTTGCAAGGAGCTCATTTACAAGCCAATTATTTCTCTTCATTCCTCTATGGCAATGGGTGCTTTTGAGAAAAGAAAATATTTTAGCTTTTAGCCCATGTTTTTCTTTTTAGAGGGCATGGCGGTTTCCCCAACAAAGTTTTGGAAAAACTATGTTAAAACAAAACAAGCAATGGCAAGGCCAAATGTTTGTTCCAAATGTAAATAGTTTTATTTATGAAAACACAACATAATAAAATATTTATGTTATGTTATGTTAACAATTTGTAGAGTGCATGGCTGCCCGAGGGCTTCCTAGCGCTAAAAGTAATGTTTACAGGCTGTATTGATAAGGTGTCTACAAGGGGAACAGGAACGTTTTGAGATGTTTCCTGAAAACGGTTTCGTTGGGTAGAATTCCTTTTTATATGGGGGGCATTCCACATCTTTGATACCAGGTGGGAAAATGATCTGCCCCCCCCCTCCACCTGGCTCTTGTTGTCCTGAGAAGCTGTTGCTGGGCTGATCTTAGATTCCTGGCCAAGATATACCTGACATCATTTGTTTCAGTTTTTTGGGCCTTTTTTGTTAACAGCTTAGGCATAGGGACTTAAAACGTTATTCTTGTTTCAATAGGGAGCCAGTGTAGCTGTTTCACTGCTTCTTTAGTCGAAGTGCATTTGGGGATTTTTAGAAGGAGTCCTGCTGCCGAATTTTAAACTACCTGTAGTCTCTTTGCCACATATTTAGGCGCCACATAAAGTGAGTTTCTATAGTCTGAGCGCAAGATTATAAGAGACTGGATGACCGTTGTTTCAGATGTTCCGGGATCACTTCAATAATCTTTCTTACTATTTTAAGCAGAGAATAACATATTCCTGAAAGTTTCCTGGATTGGCAATCCATTGTGAGTGAGTTCTCCATCCAGAACCCCAAGTTTTATATAGCTAGTTTGAGTTTAGGTGGGTTTCCTGCCACACCAGTTCAGACTTGGCCATATGCAAATCAGTCTGACCCCGTGCCTCATGGGAACAGTCCAGCCCGAACTGCCAAGCCATGTCTTCCCTGGACTGGAAACAAGCATCCTGGGACTGGTTTCTGGCTAATCAGCTGTCATCAGCCAGGCTAGCTTGAATCTAGTGGCAAAGTGAACAAGGGACCCACGTCTGGGCATACCCTTCCAACTTAAGGCGAACAAAGCAAAACCAAAGGGTATGATGCACGGAGGATTGAACATTGCAAGAACTCACCCCCAGTCAACTGATCTGGGCTGAATCCATCATCATTCTTTAGCTCAGTCCGCCGCCCCAGTTCAGACATCCACATATGCAAATCATTCTGACCCTGTGCCTCATGGGAACAGTCCAGACTGAACTGCCAGGCCATGTCTTCCCTTGACCTTAAACACGCATCCTGGGACCAATGTCTGGCTAATCTGCCAGGTTAGCTTGAGTCCAGTGGCAAAGTGAGCAAGGGACCCCCGTCTGGGCATACCCTGCAAACTTAGGACGAACAAAGCAAAACCAAAGGGGATGATAGACAGAGTGTTGAACATTGCAAGCACTCACCCTCAGTCAACTTATCTGGGCTTAATCCATCATCATTCTTTAGCTCAATCTGCCATCCCAGTTCAGACATGGCCATAAGCATATCAGTCTGACCCTGTGCCTCATGGGAACTGTCCAGCCCGAACTGCCAAGCCATGTCTTCCCTGGACCGGAAACAAGCATCCTGGGACCAGTTTCTGGCTAATCAGCCGCCATCTGCCAGGCTAGCTTGAATCCAGTGGTAAAGTGAGCAAGGGACCCACATCTGGGCATACCCTGCCAACTTAGAGCAAACAAAGCAAAACAAAAGGGGATGAAGGATGGAGTTTTGAACATTGCAAGCACTCACCCCCAGTCAACTAGTCTGGGTTTAATCCATCAAATTTTTTTAGCTCACTCCGCCACCCCAGTTCAGACATGGCCATATGCAAATCAGTCTGACCCTGTGCCTCATGGGAACTGTCCAGCCCGAACTGCCAAGCCATGTCTTCCCTGGACCGGAAACAAGCATCCTGGGACCAGTTTCTGGCTAATCAGCCGCCATCTGCCAGGCTAGCTTGAATCCAGTGGTAAAGTGAGCAAGGGTCCCACATCTGGGCATACCCTGCCAACTTAGAGCAAACAAAGCAAAACAAAAGAGGATGAAGGATGGAGTGTTGAACATTGCAAGCACTGACCCCCAGTCAAATAATCTGGGTTTAATCCATCATCATTCTTTAGCTCACTCCACCACCTCAGTTCAGACATGGCCATATGCAAATCAGTCTGACCCTGTGCCTCATGGGAGCTGTCCAGCCCGAACTGCCAAGACATGTCTTCCCTGAATCAGAAACACGCATCCTAGGACTGGTTTCTGACTAATCACTTAGGCTAGCTTGAATCCAGTGGCAAAGTGAGCAAGGAATCCAAATCTGGGCATACTCTGCCAACTTAGGGCGAACAAAGCAAAACCAAAGAGGATGATGGAGGGAGTGTTGAACATTACAACTACTCACCCCTAGTCAACTAATCTGGGTTTAATCCATCATCATTCTTTAGCGCGCTCCGTCACCCCAGTTCAGACATGGCCATATGCAAATCAGTCTCACCCTGTGCCTCATAGGAACAGTCCAGCCTCAACTGCCAAGCCATGTCTTCCCTGGACTGTAAACAAGACTCCTGGGGCCGGTTTCTGGCTAATCAGCCGTCATCAGCCAGGCTAGCTTGAATTCAGTTGCAAAGTGAGCAAGGGACCCACGTCTTGGCCTTCCCTGCCAACTTAGGGCAAACCAAGCAAAACCAAAGGGGATGATGGAAGGAGTGTTGGACATTGGAAGCACTCCCCCCAGTCAACTGATCTGGGTTTATTCCATCATCATTCTTTAGCTCACTCTGCCATCTCAGTTCAGACATGGCCATATGCACATCAGTCTGACCATGTGTCCCATGGGAACAGTCCAGCCCGAACTGCCAAGCCATATCTTCCATGGACCAGAAACAAGCATCCTGGGACCGGTTTCTGCCAATCAGCCATCATCAGCCAGGCTAGCTTGATTCCAGTGGCAAAGTGAGAAAGGACCCACGTCTAGGCATACGTCTGGGCCACGTCTGAGCATACCCTGCCAACTTAGGGCGAACAAAGCAAAACCAATGGGAATGATGGACGGAGTGTTGAACATTGCAAGCACTCACACCCAGTTCCCCATGCAGGCAGTGGCAATGAGGCACTGCACCCATCTGCAGAGGGATCTCTGAGGAGTGCTTGTTTTCAAGGGGAGCCTCATGTGTCCCACTGCCTGTGCACCACGTCTTTGTGGCACAAAGTGAGTGAGCCTCTAAACTAATCCTTTGCACAAAATCGGTATTTTCGGCCAATTCCGATCGGTAAAGGGCTACCTACATCTGGCCCCTAGTGTTGCACTGGAACCAAAAGCGCTTAGTGCCCCATTGAAAACCGATTATTGCTATATTTTAAAACTAAACAGGCAGTCACAAGTGCAGTCACCTTGCAGACAACAGGGTCATGATTTGAATGGTGAAGCAGGTGCAGTGGCACCGGGTCAAAAGTTGTCATAACTCAAGTAAACACCTAATATTGCACTGGAACCAAAAGCTCTAAGCACCCCACTGAACACCGATTATTGTTATATTTTACAGCTAAACAGGCAGTCACAAGTGCAGTAAGCTTGCAGGCAACATGAGTATTATTTAATTGGTGAAGCAGGTGCAGTGGTCCCAGGCCCACAAGTTGTCAGCTCTCCTCTTAATACCTAATATTGCTCTATTTTACAACTAATCAGGCCCTCATAAGGGCAGTTATCTAGCAAGCACTAAGGTCATGATTTCAATATTGCAGCAGGTGCAGTTTCACCTGGAGCAAAAGCTGCAGTCACCCCACTAAACACCAGTTATTGCTATGTGATAAATAGGCAGTCACACATGCAGTTATATTCAGGTTCTAGGATCATTAATTGAGGGGTGCAGCTGGTGCAGTAGCACCGGGCTGAAACGTTGTCAGAACTTTTCTAAACACATAATTGCTATAATTTACTACTAAACAGGCAGCCACAATTGCAGTTACCTTGCCATTAAAAGGAGCATAATGTGAATGGTGCAGCTGGTGCAGTGGCACTAGGGCCAGAAGCTCTAGGGATCTCACTAAACACAGATTATTGCTACATTTTACTAATAAACAAGACAGTCACAAGCATGGTTATCTAGCAGGCAATAGGGTCCTAATTTCAATGGTGCAGCAGGTGCAGTGATCCAAAAGCTCTAGCCACCGCACTAAACAGCTAATATTGTCATACTCTTCTACTAAATCGGCAGACACAAGGGAAGTTACCTTGCAGGCAACAGAATTATGATTTGAATGGTGCACCAGGTGCAGTCCCACAGGGGTCAAACATTGTCACAACTCCACTAAGCACCAAATATCGCTATATTTGACTCCTAAACAGGCAGGCATACATGTAGTTATCCATGATTTCAATAGTGCAGTAAGCACAGTGACACTGGGACCCAAAAATATAGACATACCACTAAACACTGATTATTACTATAATTTACAATTAAATAGACAATCATAAGTGCAGGTATCTTGCAGGCAAGAGGGTCATTATTTGAATGGTGCAGCAGGTGCAATGGCACCACGCCCATACGTTTTCAGAAGTCCTCTAAACACCTAATATTGCTATATTTTACAACTAAAGAGGTAGTCGTAAGTGCAATTATCTAGCAAGCACTAGTGTTAGGATTTCAATAGTGCTGCAGGTGCAGTGGCACAAGGACCAAAAGCTCCAGGCACCCCACTAAACACTGATTATTGCTTTATTTTACAATGAAACAGGCAGCCACAAAGGACGTTATCTTGCAGGCAACAGGATCATTGGGCCCGATTCACAGAATGAACTTAAGACTCAATCCTAAACTTACTACTATTTTGGTATTCACAGAATGCACTTACTACTTTTCGCATTCACAGAATGCACTTACTACTTTTGGTATTCACAGAATGAACTTACTACTTTTGGTATTCACAGAAGTTAGGATTTTGTCTTAAGTCTGTCTTAAGTTTGTCTTAAGTCTGTCTTAAGTCTGTCTTAAGACAAAATCCTAACTTCTGTGAATACCAAAAGTAGTAAGTTCATTCTGTGAATGCCAAAAGTAGTAAGTGCATTCTGTGAATGCCAAAAGTAGTAAGTGCATTCTGTGAATACCAAAATAGTAGTAAATTTAGGATTGAGTCTTAAGTTCATTCTGTGAATCGGGCCCATTATTTGAATGGTATGACAGGTGCAGTGGCACCGGGCCTACATGTTGTCAGAACGCCTCTAAACACTTAATTATTGCTATATTTTATTACAGGCAGTCATCATCATCTTCATAATAACTTTATTGAGTTTTATACAAACCATCAAAGTATACATTAATAATAAATAACAATCAAATATTAAAGTATATGTTTCATAAATTCCAGATAAAATACAACCTAAATATAAAATCTCCATAGAACTATTTAAGAGAACTATAGACAATATTCTCACAAATAATTAATGTGCTCTGTGTGTTATATGAATAATATATCAAATGAATGTAGAGAGTTCTCTCACAGGGCAAACATCTGCTTTATTATTGGTTTTAGTACAACCCTAATGATGAAAAATGATGAAAAAAAAGAAACCTCTTCGCCAATCTAGGTCATAAACTTCTGTCACCTAAACCAGATATTGAATAAAAAGCTGCTCACAGGAAAGACAATAGGATCGGTTGTATCGGTCCTCAGAATCCTGACAGCAACCCAATAATGACTGGTTGACAGATTTTGACTAATTGGTCAGTTCTACCTTCTTAGAGTGAACTGGTATTCAGTACAAAAGAACAAAATGTGTTTGTCGGTCTCTGGGGCTGTACCACACACAGGGCAAACAACTGAAACTTTTTCGGGGACCCTTGTACTAATACATCTTAATGATAAACAACTGAAACGAAATCTCAAGTACAGAAGTTTTGCTAGTGGAGACAGATCAGATCTAAAAAAGGCTCAAACCTTGGTTATGACTTAAAACTGAGGACCTGAGTGACTGACTAGGCGCCCAACGGTAGTACTCGTGGCATGCCAATCAGCCACATAAGCCCAGTACTTCGCTTTTACGCTTACTATACCTTTTTACTACTCCTCTGGGGACAGTCCCAAAGGCTGGTCAATCCCAAAGATCTACACCAAGTTGCAACATAAAGAAGCCATGGGACCCATTTAGCACCACTGCTCTTTAGGACTTCATTCTGTAGTCACTTAGCTCCGGCTGTCACAATTGCAGTTACCTTGCAGTTAAAAGCCGCTTGCTTTGAATGGTGCAACAGGTGCAGCGGCACCAGTGCCACAAGCTTTAGGGACCCCACTAAACTCAGAATATTGGTAACTTTTACTACTAAACAGACAGTCAAAAGTGCAGTTAACTTACGGGCAAAATGGTCATGATTTGAATATTGAAGCAGGTGCAGTGGCACCTGGCCAAAAGTTGTCATAGTTCCTACTAAACAGGCAGTCACAAATGTAGTTTTCGTGCAGGCATAGGGTCATGATTTGAATGGTGCAGCAGTTGCCTTGGCAACGAGCACAAAAGTATCATAACTCCTCTAAATACATAATATTGCTATTACATCAATTAATTCTATTATTTCTCTATTTCCTTAAATTTTTCAACAAATTGCTATTACTTGCCCCCACTTTACCTCTAGTAACAGCACAATATATCAAATTTTTGTACGTAAACAAGTCATAACACTTTAACAGGCATTCTGTAACATATATTGTACAAGTATTCAACAAGTTTAACTTACAAAAAAAATTGCTTATTGTTAATCAGATAGGCGAAACCTAATTCATTTACCAATGCTTGTTAATTACTGCCAGAGGCATGACCTGGCCCACTTACACCCCTAGAACATTATCAGTTATTCAACAAAATCTAAACATAGTACAATACATGTATTTCTTATTAGTACATCAACACTAGCCATCGCTAAGAACTATGCGTTTGGCACCACCCCATAATCTGTCAAAATTAGATATTTTGTCGCTATTTGCATGATGGAGAGCCAAATTGTGCTTAGTGTCTGTTGGTTTGCCAGCCGCCGCTAAATAGCTGAACATGTGTGACGTCACTATTTAAATGGCAGCAGGTAAAATAGCCTCAGAGATTGGTGCTGAAATGTTAGTATTAAGGCTAGTATCAAAAAGCGTCACACAGAGGGCGTGCCACTTCTTCTTACCTCTGATGAAAGCTGCTTTCCAACAGTGTCGGTCACATGAAGTTTTGATGTTTCTAAATCCGGATAAACATGGAGTGAAGGTAAAAACAGGTTCACGCGAACAACCGAAAGAGGTACTCCGCCACGACAGTCTGTACCGAGAGGTACTCAAACACCACCGACACTCGGTGCGGAGAGGTACTCAACCAGCGATAGCCTGTACCAAATGGCACTCAACCTCAGCGACAGTCTGCCCCAAGAAGAGGCACTCAACCACCGACAGTCTGTACCGAGAGGCACTCAACCACCAACAGTCTGTACCGAGAGGTACTCAAACACCACCGACAGTCTGTACCGAGAGGCACTCAACCACCGACAGCACTCAGGGTTCAAAACACCACAAAGAAAGGTACGTCACTCGTTCTGTGACGTCACAACCCATGCACACATCATTCATCCACGCGCTGTACATATGAAAGGTGAGAGAGAGAGAGAGAGGTTAATAGGGCACGGTATATCTTTAATGAACATTCTGTGACCCTTCTTCAGGAATGTTCGCTCTCCACAGCACTGGAGCTGTTGTTTATAGCACCTGTTTCTTTGCCATTTTATATATCACTTTCAAATATGCACCTCAGCAGCGCCTAGAAGCTTCTTGTGGAATCCATACTCCCAAACTTAATAAAGTATATGCAAAAAAAGATTGGTGGTTAGAACAATTTGAAAGATGAAAGCACTTGGTTTTGGAAGTAAAGGATAAAGTGGCCGCAGTAGCACCACCTAGGATGAATGCACTCGGCTGCTTCCTTGGACAGGACTCCCCCCTCTGGTCGGAACAATGCATACGTCTTGTCTGACACTTCCAACTCACCCCCTACCCCCAAATGACTCTGCATCTAAACGCGACCCTTTCTCGTCCCACCTAAACTGACTGCAGAGCTACTGGCATACCAGACAGGAAGAGCGTGGATGTAAAGCCCCAGAGTGAAGGCCCTTCCAAGTCAGAAAAGGCCATCACATGTGTGAGATTTTAAGGGTTCTCCCAATTACATTTCAGACTGAGCCCCAACCATTGGACCATTCTAAGCAAAAGCCATGGCAGAGGAGACGGAAGGAATATAACCCATATTTTAAAACTAACAAAAGCTTTCTTACTCAAGCTCATAACGTTCCTCCATACCATGGAAACCATTGCTTTCAAATAGTTTCAAGTAGCACGAACTCGACCGAAGGTATGGAGCGCTTTTTAGCACCAGTTATATTATATAAGGACACATTCATTTTTTCGTTTTTTAGGCACAGAGATATTAAGGGATTTCCCTAGAATCACAGGATGACGAGTGGAGGTGGGGAGTCAACAAATGAACAAGAGCCGAGCCAAGTGTCTGGCTCGACTCTTAGAGCCCGTGTACGAGCCAAGCCCTGGAAATGTCTGCTGTGCAAATCATACGACAAACATCACCTACAATATGATAAAGTCTCTTCAAAGTTAAAAAAAAGTGTATTTATTTAACATGTGGAAGGTTTGACATTAGTACCTCACATTATAGCACTGCACCGAGAATTACTTATTAAAAGTAAGAGTTTTTATACATGAACAATTAGTGAAGAAAGAGGCAAAACAGCTGTCATATAAACTCTGTAGGTGGCCCAGATTTTAGAGCAACCTTATAGTCTTTAAATTCAAATACAATATGTTTTTGTACAATGCATTTTCTGGACTCACATAGTTGAAGGTACTTTCTTACCGCAAAATGAAACGAGCATTTGTAATGCAATCTGTCTCGCCTTTGGGACCGTATGTATTTGGCTATGTAGCACATTAGCCTGGGTGCTGAAACATCTACTGTTCTTTAACATGGAGGGAAAGTAAGCACCAAACTGCGTGACACACCAGGTATGGGAACACATGGAGAGAAATATTGCTTTTCAGCGGAAAATGGTATAGTCCAAAGCTCCATTTTTAATATAAATTAAAGGCCTTCGTTGGTCATATCACTCAAAATACAAGATTTGAAAAAAATACTGTTGTCTATGGGTGCTCCTGGAAGACAATTTCTATGGACTAGAATCTAGAGAATGCTAAAGTGATTCTGGCATTTTACTAACCTCTGCTGGTCGTTTTCTATCAGGAAAGTTAAATCGAGGCAGTTGCCAGAAAATGTAAAAAATAAAGGCCCTCAGCAGAAAGCAATTCTGGTATTTTACTGACCTCTACTGATCGTTTTCTATCAAGACATTTAAATAGAGGCAGTTGAACAGAAAAGAAAGTCCCTACGCAGAAGCAGACAAGTCCTAGGGCTGATCTCCAGAGCCTATAAAGAACATTTACATATAAATATGTACAAAAGTTTATAAAAGAGGTCTCGAATGCTCGACCTAAACAAGCATTTGCAATGCAATAGGTCTTGCATTCAAGCCAGTTTGAGCTATTGGCATTGTAAATGACAATGCCTTTTATTTATGTTTTGGGTTTTAAAACATAAATAAAATGCAATGTCATTTACGATACTAATAGCTTAAACTCTCACAAATTCCAGACCTATTGAATTGCAATAAAGGGCCTTCTCTACCGCTTGTTAGATTGTAAATATCAGAGGAAAAGACTGGTCTGCAATGTCTTCAAACTAGTGATAAATAGTGCAGTGAAGAAGATGAGTAAGTGTTGTAAATTGCACAGACACAAAAGTGTGAAGTGAGAGTTACATATGATCTGAGCTATAAACACTAACCAAGCGCTTCAACACCTTTTGCTCTGTGATTAGACTGTCACAGCTCAGGAGGAAGAGGGGGAGGTGGGGCTACTGCCTGTCCCCTTCGTGATTTGAGTGTGCAGTGCGGCATTGCGTAATGTCATTGCTTTCTTTGGCCTAATAAAAAACACTCCCGGTGTAGTAGGGTCCTGGCTTCACCTACTAGTGCAGGGCGAGCCGTGCTTTATGGCAGGCATGGAGGGAGGGAGGGAAGGTCTCGGATTCAGGTCCGGCCTTGTACAGTGACCCTGCTATTACTAGTGAGCGAGAGGCACTGAGGTGGTGGTATTGGTATTGGTGGTGCTAGTATTGGTGGTATTGGTGGTGCTGGAATTGGTGGTGGTGGTATTGGTGGTGGTATTGGTGGTGGCGGTATTGGTGGTGGTGGCATTGGTATTAGTGGTATTGGTGGTGGTGGTATTGGTATTGGCATTAGTGGTGGTATTGGTGGTGGTGGTACTGTTATTGGTGGTGTTGGTTTTGGTGGTGGTGGTACTGGTGGTGTGGTGTTATTGGTGGTGATGATATTGCTAATTGCATTGGTGGTATTGGTGGTGGTGGAGTTATTGGAATTGAAATTGGTATCGGTATTAGTCGTGGTATTGGTATTGGTGATGGTTTTGGTATTGGTGGTTGTGGTGTTGGTATTGGTATTGGTGGTGGGGTATTTATTGGTGGTGGTGGTGGTATTGGTGGTGGTAGTGGTATTGGAGGTATTAGCGTTGGTGGTGGGATTGGAGGTGGTGGTATTGGTGGTGGTGGTGATCTTGGTGTTTTGATGGTGGTGGTATTGGCGATGGTGCTATTGGAGGTGGTTGTGGTATTGGTGGTGGTGGTGATGGTAGTATTGGTGGTGGTGGTGGAATTGGTGGCAATAGGGGTGGTATTGGTGGTGGTATTGGTGGTGTTGGTGGTGATGGTGGTGGTGGTGATTGTATTGGTGGTATTGCTGGTGGTATTAGGGATGGTATTGTGGTGATGGTATTGGTGGTAGTGGTGGGGGTATTGGTGGTAGTGCTGGCATTGGTGGTGGTGGTATTGGTGGTGGCGGTATTGGTGGTGGTGGCATTGGTATTACTGGTATTGGTGTTGGTGGTATTGGTATTGGCATTGGTGGTGGTGGTGGTACTGTTATTGGTGGTGTTGGTTTTGGTGGTGGTGGTACTGGTGGTATTGGTGGTGATGATATTGCTAATTGCATTGGTGGTATTGGTGGTGGTGGTGTTATTGGTATTGAAATTGGTATCGGTATTAGTCGTGGTATTGGTATTGGTGATGGTTTTGGTATTGGTGGTTGTGGTGTTGGTATTGGTATTGGTGGTGGGGTATTTATTGGTGGTGGTGGTGGTATTGGTGGTGGTAGTGGTATTGGAGGTATTAGCGGTGGTGGTGGGATTGGAGGTGGTGGTATTGGTGGTGGTAGTGGTCTTGGTGTTTTGATGGTGGTGGTATTGGTGATGGTGCTATTGGAGGTGGTTGTGGTATTGGTGGTGGTGGTGATGGTAGTATTGGTGGTGGTGGTGGTGGTGGAATTGGTGGCAATAGGGGTGGTATTGGTGGTGTTGGTGGTGATGGTGGTGGTGGTGGTTGTATTGGTGGTATTGCTGGTGGTATTAGGGATGGTATTGTAGTGATGGTATTGGTGGTAGTGGGGGTGGTATTGGTGGTGGTGCTGGGATTGGTGGTGGTGGTATTGGTGGTGGTATTGGTGGTGGCGGTATTGGTGGTGGTGGCATTGTTATTAGTGGTATTGGTGGTGGTGGTATTGGTATTGGCATTGGTGGTGGTATTGGTGGTGGTGGTGGTACTGTTATTGGTGGTGTTGGTTTTGGTGGTGGTGGTACTGGTGGTGTGGTGGTATTGGTGGTGATGATATTGCTAATTGCATCGGTGGTATTGGTGGTGGTGGTGTTATTGGTATTGAAATTGGTCTTGGTGTTAGTCGTGGTATTGGTATTGGTGATGGTTTTGGTATTGGTGGTTGTGGTGTTGGTATTGGTATTGGTGGTGGGGTATTTGTTGGTGGTGGTGGTGGTATTGGTGGTGGTAGTGGTATTGGAGGTATTAGCGGTGGTGGTGGGATTGGAGGTGGTGGTATTGGTGGTGGTAGTGGTCTTGGTGTTTTGATGGTGGTGGTATTGGTGATGGTGCTATTGGAGGTGGTTGTGGTATTGGTGGTGGTGGTGATGGTAGTATTGGTGGTGGTGGTGGTGGTGGAATTGGTGGCAATAGGGGTGGTATTGGTGGTGTTGGTGGTGATGGTGGTGGTTGTATTGGTGGTATTGCTGGTGGTATTAGGGATGGTATTGTAGTGATGGTATTGGTGGTAGTGGGGGTGGTATTGGTGGTGGTGCTGGCATTGGTGGTGGTGGTATTGGTGGTGGCGGTATTGGTGGTGGTGGCATTGTTATTAGTGGTATTGGTGGTGGTGGTATTGGTATTGGCATTGGTGGTGGTATTGGTGGTGGTGGTGGTACTGTTATTGGTGGTGTTGGTTTTGGTGGTGGTGGTACTGGTGGTGTGGTGGTATTGGTGGTGATGATATTGCTAATTGCATCGGTGGTATTGGTGGTGGTGGTGTTATTGGTATTGAAATTGGTATTGGTGTTAGTCGTGGTATTGGTATTGGTGATGGTTTTGGTATTGGTGGTTGTGGTGTTGGTATTGGTGGTGGTAGTGGTATTGGAGGTATTAGCGGTGGTGTTGGGATTGGAGGTGGTGGTATTGGTGGTGGTGGTGGTCTTGGTGTTTTGATGGTGGTGGTATTGGTGATGGTGCTGTTGGAGGTGGTTGTGGAATTGGTGGTGGTGGTGATGGTAGTATTGGTGGTGGTGGTGGTGGTGGAATTGGTGGCAATAGGGGTGGTATTGGTGGTGGTATTGGTGGTGGTGGTGGTGATGGTGGTGGTGGTGGTTGTATTGGTGGTATTGCTGGTGGTATTAGGGATGGTATTGTGACGATGGTATTGGTGGTAGTGGTGGTGGTATTGGTGGTTATGGTGGCATTGGTGGTGGTGGTGTTGGTGGTGGTATTGGTGGTGGCGGTATTGGTGGTGGTGGTATTGGTGGTGGTAATGGTGTTGGTGGTATTGGTGGTAGTGATACTGATGGTAGTGGTGGTCTTAGTGGTGGTATTGGTGGTGGTATTGGTGGTGATGGTGGGATTGGTGGTGGTGGTATTGGTGGTGGTGATATTGGTGGTGGTAGTGGTATTGTTGGCGGTGGTATTGGTGGTGGTGGCATTGGTGGTGATGGTGGTATTGGTGGTGATGTGGTATTGGTGGTGTCAGTGGTATTGGTGGTGGTGTATTAGTGGTGGGGCTATTGGTGGTGGCATTGGTAGTTGTGGTGGAATTGGTGGTGGTATTGGTGGTGGTGGCATTGGTGGTGGTATTGTTGGTGGTGGTGGTATTGGTGGTGGTGGAGGTGGTGGTATTGGTGGTGGTGGAGGTGGTGGTATTGCTGGTTGTAGTTTTGGTGGTTGTGGTATTGGTGTGATATTGGTGGAGTTGGATGAATTGGTGGTGTTAGTTTTGGTGGTATTGGTATTGGTGGTGGTGGTATTGGTAGTGGTATTGGTATAGGCAGTGGCAATGGTGGTGGTGGTGGTAGTGATATTGGTGGTGGTGGTATTTGTGGTGGTGATAGTGGTGGTGGTGGTTGTAGTGGTGGTATAGAGGCTGGAGGTGGTATTGGGGGTGGTAGTGGTTATGTTGGTGGTGGTCTTATTGGTGGTATTGGTGGTGGCAGTATTAGTGGTGGTATTGGTGGTGGTATTGGTGGCAGTGGTATTGGTGTAGGTGTTATTGGTGGTGTTGGTATAGTAGGTGGTTGTGGTGGTGTTGGTAGTGGTGGTGGTCGTGGCATTAGTGGTGGTATTTGTGGTGGTGGTATCAGTGGGGGTGGTGGTGGTAGTATTGGTGGTATTAGTGGTGGTGGTATTCGTGGTGGTGGTATTCGTGGTGGTATTGGCAGTAGTGGTGGAATTGGTGGTATTCATGGTGGTATTGGTGGGGGTGGGGGTCGTGGTGGTAGTGGTATTGGTGTTGGTGGTCGTGGCATTTGTGGTGTTGATGGTGGTATTGGTGATGGTGGAGGTGGTGGTATTGATGGTGTTGGTATTGGTGAGGGTATTGGTGGTGGCTGTATTCGTATTGGTGGTGTGGTATTGGTGGCGGTGATAGTGGCATTGGTTTTGGAGTTATTGGTGGTGGTGGTATTGGTGGTGGTGGTAGTAGTGATGGTTTTATTGGTGGTGTTGGTGGTGGTGATTGTATTGGTGGTGGTAGTGGTGGTGGTGGTAATAGTGGTGGTTGTGGTAGTGGTATTGGTGGAAGTGTTGGTATTGATGGTGGTGATATGGGTAGTGGTGGTGGTATTGTTGGTATTGGTGTTAGTGGTGTTGGTGATGGTGGTATTGGTGGTGGTGGTAGTGATGGTGGTATTGGTGGTGGTGGTATTGGTATTGGTGGTGTGGTATTGGTGGTGGTGGTAGTGGTTTTGGTGGTGGTATTGGTGGTGGTGATAGTGGCATTCGTTTTGGAGTTATTGGTGGTGGTGGTATTGTTGGTGGTGTTGGTCGTGGTGGTATTGGAATTGATGGTGGTGGTGTTGGTGGTGGTAGTATTGGTGCTAGTAATTGTATTGGTGGTGGTGGTGATGGTAATGGTGGTTGTTGTGGTAGTGGTATTGGTGGAGGTGGTGGTATTGATGGTGGTGGTATTGGTAGTGGTGGTGGTTTTGTTGGTGGTATTGTTGGTATTGGTGGTGGTGATGGGATTGGTGGTGGTATTGTTGGTGGTGGTATTGGTGGTGGTCTTGGGGTTGGTGGTATTGGTGGTAATGGTATTGGTGGTGGTAGTGGTACTGGTGGTATGGAGGCTGGTGGTGGTGGTGGTATTGGTGGTGATATTGGTGGTGGTGGTGGTATTGATGGTAGCAGTGGTGTTGGTGGTGATGTTGGCAGTGGTGCTGATGGTATTGGTGGTGGTGGAGAAATTGGTGGTGATGATATTGGTGGTGTTAGTGGTATTGGTGGTAGTATTGGTCTTATTGGTGGTGGTAAAAGTGGTGATATTGTTGGTGATGGTATGTAGTGCTAAAGGCACTCTTGTGGTCTGACACCCTGTGATGACCTTTGACTACCATTATTTTAATTGACTTTGATGTGTTATTTTATCCTAGCTTAAATGTACGACATTCTGCATATGCCTTGTTTCTCTTAGGGGTTTCTTTCTTGTAATCTTGCAGTCTTTTTGTGGGAGCTTTCACAGAGTAGAACAGCCTTGCCAAGAACAGAATGTGTGTGATGTCCATTTGAAAGCACGAGAGATTGAGTGAGGTGTGGAATGTACTTTTTGGTCCTGAAGTGCAGTGTTATGAGCAGTGGTGCACAAATATGCTCTGTGTTGTACATTGAGAGATGATGTATGTGATGGTATAAGCAGTGATGCACAAATGTGCATTGTGTTGTACATTGATAAGTGTTATAAAGTTCTTACTATTTACTTTGACATGGCCTCATGTCAAAGTAAATTCTGGCTCTGCCTGGCTTGAGCTTTATCTGCATGCATAACCACGCTTGCAAGTTGTTTGGGTTAATCACGTTCAAGGATTGTTTTTGTGAGAGATTGTTTAATGTACCCTGGAAGGTTTTCATGAGCTTTGTCAAGATAAAGGCTGGATATGCGAGAACGTAGAGGGGATGTGGAAACTTCTTCCTGCCATGGAATGCTTGCTTGGAAGCTGGCCAGTCCTAGTAAGTTTCCTTGTGCGGGGAGGACGATTCTCAAACCTTCTAGTTTTGTTTTAAGATTATAACGCTGATGGTTGTTGACTTAGAAAACGGGATTATGGAATGCGAATGGGGACGGACGTGTCTACTTCGGTACAACGGAGCCCTGGTTGCTGAGGCTCTTATTCCCATCAGTTACAATCCAAATGCTCCAATAGGGAGCCATCAGCGACTTCTTAGCATGAAATAGCACAAGCATTTTCAAGAAAAAGTGTCTACATAAAGGAGAAGGATGCAACTATAACAGAAGCTGAGAGAGCCAACAATCCCCACCCCCCAACTCTTTCCCCCCAGCACTTAAAGAAAAACAGTATCAAAGAAACAAGGCACTTGAATGTCATTGTCTAGGAAATATAGGGACATAGCACATGAATTGAACAACAATAGCCCCCATCAAGACACAGACCCTAAACATAGTAAAATAAAATAAAATGCTAGGAGCAGGACGCTTCACAAATCTGGATGACTCAAAAGACACTTTTGTCAGTGGGGCCCAGAAATCTTTGGGACAAGAGGATTCAGTCAGATCCTCTGCATAAGTCTCCAGTTGTTCCCTGCAGTAAGTTAGATCCCGAACCCATTTTCGGACTATGGGGAGACTGTTTTTACACCCTAGCATTGTGCCACAGCCCACTTGGCCATTAAGGTTGCTACTGCAACCAAACGCCTGTTACATCTTCCAGCAGACACACCTCTGGCACATACCGCATTCGCTCCATCACCACCTTGGTCAACACAGTCGCTACTTGAAGGCAGCCACCCCTGCACACTGCCATGCTAAATGCAGAAAATCGGCATCAGCCTGCCTGCACCTCACACAGCAGGCAGAGTCACGCAAGTCATATTTCTTTAATTGCAGAGGTGTATAATACCACTGTTGTAAGAACTTGAAATGGATAATTTGTAAATTACAATTGGCGGTAAGGAGCCCCGTCAATGTACAGCTCCAAATCTGGCTCCACTATAGATCCATGCCCCCCAAGAATTTTTAAAATGGCACTGCCAGGTATCCAGCCCCAGGTATTGAGTTTACTTAATAACTCACTGGAAACAGGGTATCTTCCTGTCCAGTTGAAGGAAGCTGGGGTCTCCCCACTATTAAAAAAAGTTGGCACTGACCCGAAGGCCTTGAAAAATTATTGGCCCATCTTGCAGCTTCCTTTCCTGAGTAAGCTTTTGGAGAAGCACGTCCTAGGCACTTTGGCCGGCCATCTGGAGGAACACCGCCTCCTTCATGCCAGGCAAGCAGGGTTCCAATCCCAACATAGTACGGAACTTGTAATGGCCGCGGTCACCGACGAACTGAGAGTCAGGGCAGACAATAAACAGCCGTGCGCCCTGATTCTCCTAGATCTGTCGGCGGCTTTCGATACGGTTAGCCACACCATCTTGCTGGACCGTATCGCGAAGCTGGGGATCACAGGCCAAGTGCTAAAATGGCTGGAGTCTTTTCTATCAGGTCGGACTCAAAGGGTACAGCTGGGTGATCAGCTATCGGGATTAGTGATGTAACATGGGGTGTGCCCCAGGGGTCAGCGCTATCTCCCCTGCTGTTTAATATCTATCTGCAGCCGCTGGTTGAGGAGCTTATGAGCCGGAACTGCGAAGTTTTTAACTACGCAGATGATACCCAGCTACTGGTTCAGCTGGATGACACCATTGAGGCCCAGGAATCAGTGAGGAATCTGCTTAGCTTCACGGTCAACTGGATGACCAACAATCTGTTGAAAGTGAATGCAGAAAAAACAGAGGTGCTGGTCCTCAGTAACCTAGGAAACCCCTGGAGTGACCTATATTGGCCCCCAGAGCTAGGTTCTACTCCCCCTCCTGGTAGGGTGGTAAAAAGTCTGGGTTTGAGGATTGATGCAGACCTCTCGATGGCTTCCCAAGTTGCAGCCGTGGTTGGCTCTTGCACGGGCGTATTGAGGCAATTGCGGAAATTGGTACCTATCTTATCAGCCTCTACCCTGCAATCGATTGTATCTGCCACAGTTATTTCAAGACTTGATTACGGCAATGCACTATACCTCGGCTTGCCACAGAAGCTGTTGAGGAAGCTGCAGGTAGTACAGAACGACGCCGCAAGGCTGATTCACTCCCTGCCTAGAAACTCTCACGCTACCCCTTTACTCCAAAAGCTGCACTGGCTACCGGTCATGTACAGAGTACAATTCAAATGTCTCTGTGTGGCCCACAAGGCTCTCTTTGGTAAAGCACCAGAGTACATAAAACAACGTCTCATGAGATACGTTCCCTGTAGACCTCTGCGCTCAGGGAAGACATCTAATCTGATTCAACCCAGATTTAAGTTAAAAACGAGAGGAGGCAGAGCCCTGTCTGTTCTTCTCCCACAGTTGTGGAATGCACTTCCGACTACTTTGAAGGAAGAATCTCAGTTACTGCCCTTCAGAAAGAAATTAAAAACCCATTTATTTAAAAGGGCAATGACTTCAGCATAGTCGATGGGTAACCTGCGAGACTTGGGTTAACAGTGTGTTGTGTTGTTCTGTTTCTAAGCGCTTAGGGACCGGCGGTGATAGGCGCTATACAAATAAGCAATAACATAACAATAACATAACATAACTGCCAATGTTCAAGTGGGAAAGTGTGCCCCAAGATTGTGTTCCATTTAAGATATGAAGGGTGTTTTTCCGGGTCATTCTCACGTTGAGATGCAGTGCATATACTAGTGATAAAATGCTTACTTTCCTCCCCAAAAGGCACTGTCTGCAGCGTGCACTATGGCTGTGGTTCTGTTGGATAATCAGGGTAGATTGCCCTAATGCCTGTCGCACCCTGACACATGTGAAGGACAACATCGGGTGGAAGCCTGACCCACCTGTTTATCTTGTATTGAGCGGAACTTGCCATGTTTGTATAGGTCGCCCATCTTCACAACCCCAACCGCATGTAGTGCGCATAGGGCAGAAAGCTCCTGCGCTGCAGAGATATCCGGATGAGCTGCAACAGGCAGCTTTGGGGCATAAAGGTAACCTAGCTGTACTCTGCGGGCAAGGTCCTGCCAAGCCCTGGCGGTACATAGCACTGGATTAATCTCTGCCCGAGGACCTCGGTCACCATGTGAAAGGGAAGCCGTGGCCAGCAGAAGTGGGAGGATAGCATCCGCCTCTATCGCTGTGTTGGGCAGGAACCACTGCGGATAGAACCAATAGTGCGCAAATTGAGCTTGGGCGCATAAATAATAGAGATGCATATCTGGGGCCTCGAAGCCGCTCGGTCAAACGGTAACACAAGAGTATTCCAACTACATCTAGGCTTCTCCCCCAGATGAATCACAACAGGGCAGTCTGCAGCATTTTAAAAAGGGTAAGATTCAAGCGAATAGGAATGTTTATAAATAAGTACAATAATTTAGGTAAAATGGTTATTTTAATTATAGCTATGCGGTCTGCGAGTGAAAGAGGTAGCCGAGCCCAGCGCGCAGCTCTATCTGCAATGTGGGAGATGGTGGAGCCATAATTCATAGATATCACCTGCTCAAGGTCCCTATGAAGCCAGATACCCAGATATTTCACCGGGTCCTGGGTCCAGTGCGACCTCCTGAGTGCCAGTCATCAGAGGGAAAACAGTTGATTTAGCCCAATTAATCCCTAAACCAGAGAATCGCTCAAATTTCACATATTCTCTGAGCAGTTCTGAAAGATAGACTGCAGGTCCACGGACGTACACGAGCATGTCATCAGCATATAGTGCCACTATAATTGGGCGCTGCCAAAGCTCAATGCTGCTGATGCATGCAACTGGCGGAGCTTGCAGGCGAAAGGCTCGAAAGCCAGAGCAAATAGCAGCGGCAACAAGGGGCAACCCTGCTGCATGCCCCTTCTGATGGAAAAATTGGATGACACCCAGCCATTTATACGAACCCTAGCTGACGGCTCGGTATACAGTATTCTAATCCACTGAAGAAAAAAAGGAGGAAATCTCATTCTCAAGAGGACCGTGAACATGAAGCCTCATTTGAGTGAATCAAACGCTTTTGCTGCATCGAGCAGCACAGCAACAGCCTGAAAGTCGGATTCAAAGTAGTGTAATGTGGCAAATAAAGTAAGTAAATTGTGCATGGTTGACCAGGTTGGCATAAACCCAGATTGGTCGGGAAGAGCCAGCAGAGGGATCAAGGGCTGTAAATGCATAGCAATCATCTTGGCGAGAATCTTACCGTCAATAATATTAATGGAGAGAGGCCTATAAGGGTCGCAACAATTGGAAGCCTTGTCAGGTTTCCGTAGCATCACCAAAAGGTCTTCCCTTAAGGAGGCTAGGAGACGACCCATGTCATATGCCTCCACAAAGACCGCTAGCAGTCTAGGGCCTAGTGCATCCACATAGGATTTATAAAATTCACTAGGGAGCCCATCTAAGCCCGCAGCCTTGCAGGTGGGAAGTAACATGATAGCTAATTTGACATCCTCCTCGCTGAAAGGCTGCGTAAGATATTCTCAGTGACCCGAAGACAGCCACCCCAGAGCAATATCGTCGAGGTATTCATGGATCTCGTCCTGCAGTGTGTCTGCTCTACTTGCATATAACTTGGCATAAAAGTCCAGGATGATCTCACTAATGTCCGCCGTGGTATAATGCGCCTCCCCCACCTCATCGAGAATCTCCTTAATATGGTCCTGGCAACGAGGATCAGATAGCTTCTGAGCCATGGAGCAGCTAGGTCACCTTTTTTTTTACCGGTGGGGGATGTACGCCTGACCTTGAGAGAACTTCCAGTATTCTCCCTGAAATTAATTGGGATGAAGCTGATGAAGGTATTATAATCATATCTGTAACAAAATTAAAATATAACAGTCATTTAATAAAAACTTTAATTGGTTAAGTGAGAAATTATACAAAGCTCTCGCTTACTATGAGTTGTGCGATAATACGCATCATAATGTAAAAGAGACAAACTACAGGCCCCAGAATGCACTGTCTTAAATGCTAAAAAGAGCCAAAGAGCAGCTGTGGGATTGTCTGTTCTGTGCATTAAAGGAAGCTTACATTGTTGCAACCTCTGCTCTATCTGTTTATGGTCAGTTAATGACACTTTGAGAAACTTTCAATTATGAAAAAGCTAAAGCGTCTTCTATTCCCTTATCCTTTTCGTTTCCCCACCTCTTGTTGCTGCCTTGCCTCTTCAGAAATACTTTTTCTCCCCTTTCTCTGCCTTTATGTCCTGCTCTCCTTATTTTCCCCTTTGATTCTTTCACACTTTGTTCTACTTTTGTATTCCGTCTTCCACCTGCTGCTTGCCCTTATTTTGTCAGACTGAAAGTCTCAGTGTTGCTTTTAGTTTCTTGTATTTCTCTCATCCCAGAAATAAAACACACGTGGCCAGCCCAGTCTGGGGTGATATAACAGCCTCTCCGATGCCCAGGTTGCTGCAGTCTGAGCTGCGATGTTTGGTCCGAGGTAGTAAGCGCCTTATCCATGTAATTACAATACAATTCGAGAGACCTTATTAAAGGTTTTATAATACTTACTCATTTAATTTAATAGGCCTTACTCTTCTTGTAACTAACATGGAGAAACATGAGGAACTTTCACGAAAGCCTCAATGCTTGCGCAGAGTAGGGGATGTGTTGTGATCCTTACCGGTGTGGAGGTGATGTGTAGATTCTGTGCATGCAGGCCCTTTGTGGTGCGCAAGTTGGCGCCATGATGCGATGCGATGATCCGGTTATGATGCGAGAAGATGGCGCCCTAGATGCGGCGATGACGATGCATAGGCGCCCTGGCAGCCTTGCGATGACTCTGTATTTTGGAGCACGACAGGCCCTGAGACACGCTTCTCCGGTGATGCGATGGTAACTCTCTCAATGGCGTCACGCTTCTCTGGTGATGCGACAGCAGGCAGCTTCGATGAACACACGCTTCCAGGGAGATGCCACGAAGTCTCGCTTCTCCGGCGATGCAATGATTTCAGCTGCGGCGGCAACACGCTTCTTCTCGATACGTCGCGCTTCCAGCTCCCAGCGACACACAAATGTCTGGAGTAGAAAAATCCCAGCACGGAAATTCAGAGGGGAGCTGGAGGTGAAGTCTTTTGTCCCTGAGATTAGAGCAGGAGGCAAGCGCAGTTCAAGCCCTTGGAGAATATTCTGTAAATGATGAAAGTACTTAAAAAGTTTCTTCTCCTTTCCTTGGCAATAAAGCAACCACTGCAGGCCAACCCAGCAAACAGCACATTGGCAGAGGGGCAGTAAAACTCCTGCAGCTTCCTTGGTTCTTCTCCTTGGCAAAAGGTTTCTTGTTCCAGAAGTGATCTAATTTCTTAGAATCAGGGTCCCAATATTTATACCCCAAAATCGTTTGTTCTCTGAAGGCAGAGAGGCCTCTGCCTAGTCCAAACCAGTTCCTGAGCACTTTGTTAACATGACTCTCTTCTTCCTTTCTCTGTGCAGGGCAGAGGCATCAGACAAGTCACAGGAGGTGGAGCCAGCATTGTAGAGGGAAAGAGCAGCCTTATTCAGGTCCCAGGTGCAACTCCTCCCTCCCATCTAGATGCAGATCTCTCTGTTCACCACCGGGCTGCCCCAGCCTGTCTCCTGGAATCCCCCAGCCCTGTCACTCACAAACCCAGACATGGAATACACAACCTAGCAGAGGCAGGCCTGGTCAGTTAGGCAAGAAAATATCTACTTTCTAAAAGTGGTATTTTCAAACACAGAATTATTAAAACCAACTTTACTAAAAGATGTATTTTATAATTCTGAGTTCAGGCATATTAAACTCTAATGTCTACCATGTTCCCTCAGTCAGTTAGGATTACAAGAAAGTAATAATGCAACTGCCCATTCTGGCCTATGGAGACCAGGTAGCCTTCAATAGTGAAAAACGAAAATGGCTGTAATTCACTAATAGGACATGCTACACACACCAGAGCATGTCATACCTTATACTTACAATTCACCCTACCCTTGGGCCTACCATAGGAGTGTCTAATATGAAGTGGAAGGTTTAGGGACTGGCAAGTGGGTGCACTTGGCCAAGTCGACATGGCAGTGCTAGACTGCACACAGGCCTTGCAATGGCTGGCCTGAGATACACTTTAAAAGCTGCTTCTGTAGGTGGCACAACCAGTGCTGCAACCCCACCAGCAGCATTTGATTTACAAGCCCTGGGCACACATGATGCACTGTGCTAGGGGCTGACAGATAAATCAAATAACCCAATCATGGAATCACCAATTAGTACATTAATGTAACATAGGGAGCACTTGCACTGTGGCACTGATTAGCACTGGCACAGTGCCCAAAGCATAAATCCAGCAAAAACATATCAAAACAGAGGAGACAATCTGTCAAAATGGAAGGGAGACTCATGCAAATGATGCCAGGTCTAACAATGGGCACCTCTTATTACAGTGGCATAATAAAGTGAGGAAGAAGATCAGTTGGTTTTCTTTGTATGTAAATGTTTGTTGGATGTTTAACTGCTAGGAGAGATGAAAGTCCATGGCAGAGGTTTATTGCAAAGTCGGTGTGGGTAGGTTGGCAGAGACAGGGTTTGTGATTTAGTGAGGGTATGTCGTGCGTGGTGTAGGACTGGCAGCAAGCAAATACTTTGAATTGGTTTAAAGCCCATGAGCTGTGATAAGAATAAATAGGTTATTGGCTCAAATCTTGGGATTTTGAGATATACCTAAGCACTGTTTATTTTGAGGGAGTGGATTTTCTGAGGTTCTAAGGCAGCATTTAACTGCAAAGTGAGAGTAGATCTCAAGTATCAATTTGTCAAAGTGTCACAAGTCACAAAGGCTCTTGCAGCACAGTCAGCAGGGCGAATGGCACACAGCGAGCAAGCACTGATTTCTCAGATGATCACAGCTCACAGAAAGAGGTGGTAGTACACTCATCATTCATAAATGTAGTTCACACAGTTGCTGTGCGCTGATCATTCAGAGGACAAGGGACTCGTTGTCAGAGTATTATAAATTGCTCCTATGACTTCATAACATTTAATTTGAATATTTATATATTTATCTGTATTCGTCCTGCATTATGAGTGATGTTATTTTTTCAGAGATGATGTGGTTTGCTCAACCAATTTTGATGTCTGATGTGGATTTTACATGTTTTAGTCATGCTGCTTATAGTAAAAACCCTCATAAGAATCTAATTGCCAAAAGCCACATACAGTTGGAGGGGACATTTTCCCATTTCTATTCAAATTAAATTACACTGCATGCAAAGTAATACGTCAAAGGGCTCACCTGACTAACTTTTAGTTCAGACTCACAGTATCCATATTGAAATAAATCACTGTTTCTCTCAAGCTAACACAGCTTTAACGTTCTCTCTGCAAGTATCCAAGGAAAGTGAACACTGCACCTGAGATCCGGAAGCCTCAGCCTCCGTGTTCTAGGCTCCGAGAATGGAGCCATTGTGACATCATTAGCAATCCCAGGCTTGTTTTGTTTCTATCTCTGCAGCCTGGCAATGCCTGATGATGTCACCAACACAGAATCAGTAGTGGTTGGAAGATTAAACATAAGATGCCTAGTGTTTGTGGGATGTTCAGTTAAGCACCAGAAAGTTTATACTCCCAAAGAAGAGAATCTTCATGTTGTGAATTAAAATAGAAAGTGTATAAAATCTGGGAACGTTCGTGCCTTGCTCACAAGATTCAAACATTTTACAGCTGACCTGAAAATGTGAAATATCTGGACTGTTGTGTGACTGGCTCACCAGCTATAAATATTGCGTTGTGTGTGACTATCACAGAAAGTCATTAGTATGAATACTAGATTCCAAATCCTGGTATTGGTATGACATGGGAAAACTGGGAGACAAACGTTGTTTCACACTGTTGTAAATTGATAAATCCATTCCAGGCCATTCTGACCGGGCTCATTTAAAAGAATACCTTGCACCTGAGAAACTATCCATGCATACACAGATTACTCTCTTTTGGCTTCAATTATAAACTTTCTAATTAAGCAGACCAAGTATAAGAAACTGCGTTCTTAGTTGAGAGTAGTAGAAGCAAATCAAATAATAAACACATTCCTTGTCTGAGTGAACTACAAAAGTCGCTAAGTAAGCCTGTGCTCACCCTCTAGTACCTTAACACAAAAGCACTCACGCTTTACTTAGTGGTAATGTCGTGTACAGTACTTAAACAAATAAAGTACTAAAGTGAAAACACTGCACAAGAAAAATCTCAAATCTTTTTACATTGCTAGAGCTTCATGTTAGCAGTGGTCACAGTCTACTGCTGCTGGTTCTTGTCGAGGACGCAAAGAGCAGGTTGTCAAAGGAGATTCACATCAGCGGGCATCGCAGATGGTTGTCAGGCGACATGAGGAGTCCATTTGTAGTCGCACAGGGACCAAAAACCTTAGAATCTTCATCAGAGACTCAGGAATTGTGGTTTTCAGGCAGGAGAAGAACACTCTGATGCCAGTAAAGGGTCACGACCTTGACTGGGTGATCAGTGCTCACTTCAGCAGAGGCCAGCAACAGGACTCATGCCGGTTCATGCAGGTCCAGTTGGTGCTGGTCGGCTTGACAGTTGCAGGGAGACCTACGGAAACTTGTTTCTTCCCTGTAGCTCTAACAGGAGGTTAGTCAACTGACACTTTGAAGCACTAATGTGGAGCCTGAGCTTAAGTCAAGCAGGTCCAATCTTCATTCTTCAGATAACAGGGCAATCCATTTCCTGAATCTATCACAGGACCAGCAGTGTTCTGATGAGAGATTTTGAAGGTGCCACTTTTATCCTCAGTGCCAGCCTATGGGGGAGGGATGTCCCGTCTCTCTAAACTTGCCTCTTACCTATGTTTGGCTCCAAAATGTGTAGGGTAACAAAGGGTAGACAGGCATATTTGTGAGATGCATTTGTCAGTGGCACAACAGGCAACCCTTAGAAGTCAGAAAGGGCATGGTCAGCCCTAAGGCTATGCTTTGAAGTTCAGGAAGGCTAAGCACAACCTTCAAGGACATCCCAGTCAGGAGGTGAACACCCAGCCCCACACCCAAGGCCCTTTAGTCCTCACATCTGGAAGTAATACACAAAACACAATGGGAGCTGCATTCAGACTCATCTGATTCTGGATCTTGGCAGAAATGCACATTTGGTTTATGCAGAAAAATACACACTTTGTAAAATTGGGCTTTACAGAATAACAACTTAAAATCCGGCTTTATGATTAAAGAGGTTCACATATTACAATGTATTTGAATTGAAACAGTGTCCCTTGATCTGGTCCCAAATTGAAGTTATAACTTATAAAGCAAAGCAAGGTAACCCGTTGTTAGTCTATGTGAGACTTAGCTTTATTGTCAGGGCATGTAAAACTGAAATACACATGTCCTACGTTTTACATACAATGCACCCTGCCCTATATATTATGGGTGAATTCTAAGTATTGAACAGGAAGATTTAGGCCTAGCAAAAGGTTTGTAATGACTGGTTGAAATGGCAGTTTAACACATTACTACAGATTTTAGTGGTAGGCCTGAGACATGTTATGCAGTGCTACTTTAGTGGGGGAGGAGGGCACAATGAGTGCTGAAAAGCACAAGTAGCATTTAATTTTCAGGCCCTGGGTATATTTAGTACCATATAATAGGGTCTTACAAGTAAAGTAAATGTAACCAATCAGACAAATACCATCAGGGGCGGCTCTAGGATCATGGCGGCCCTGGGCAGGGAGCGTATGTAGGGGGCCCCCGGAGGAACGCAGGCACGGAGGCCAGTGTAGAGGGGGGGAGTCAGGGTGTTCGGAAATGGAACAGAGCTGAAGGCCGCCAAATCCCTGCCAGGGGCCGCCACGCAAATATATATCCATCCTTAGAGGATTATTATATTAAAGAGATATATTGGCGTGGCGGCCCCTGGGGTTTGGCGGCCCTGTGCAGGTGCCCAGCTTGCACATGCCTAAGGCCGCCCCTGATGCCATCTTTACCCTGTTTGCAAGGGAGACCATAATTTGTTTACCACTATTTAGCAGCCCTAAAAGCCATCAAAAACGAGTTCAGCGAATGAAGAAAAAAATGGTGGATGACCTTGCATAAATGGCCAGGTTGAACACCACCTCATTCCGTTCCTGTTTAAAACATCTAGGACTCATATTACCAGCTCACTGACTAGTAATATCTTGTTAGGTTGTAAGGCTGATCAACAGATTTAAAACCATCACCACTGACATCGATTAGATGCAAATACATTTCGTAAACATATATGCTTTTTTACTATTTGATAGGTTGACAAGCCTAGCCCGAATGTAAACATATGGTAGATATCTCTAGGTGGTGAATAGTGTTTGAACAGAAGACAAGTAATCCTTCTTCCTTTTCACCACAGCCTGTATGTTTTCCTCTTTTACTGTAACACTACCCAGGATCATAACACGGATGTGACACCTGACAGCCCTCAAACACAAGACCCACATTAAAAGATGGAAGGAACAGCAGTGTTTAATAGCAACAACTCTAGCCCAAAAGAGAAGCAAAAAACAAAAGTTACTAGAAAACCTAAATGTGCGCAATAGCAAAGCAAAAATAGAGATTCCTATAAAATTTTGAGGACAATAAAATACTGCAAAAAAAGTATTTTAGAAAATCAACTTTTAAGCACTAAGGAAATATTTGACAATGAAAGAATTTCACAAGTTAGGTAAGGCGTAACATTTACAGACTAGAGCTCCTAACACTTAAACCACTTTACACTCAATTACCACATTTCTAGTTGTTTTAAACATAAATCAATCACCAAAGAAAATTAAAAATGTAAACATAAATCATAACATTTCTACTAAGCAAGAAATCATCTAAGCAGGTACATGGTGCACAAATATCTTTGGGTACTTAATTGAAAGCCAAGAACATGTTTGCCATAGAAAACATTATAGATAGCAGTAAAATAACATACTCACATGTGTGTGTGTGTGTGTGTGAGTATTTATTTTCTTACCTTGATAATTCACACTGTTTACTGAGAAATAGATCCAGTTATTTTGCTACACTTCCAACTGAATTTCCAGGAAAGTCATGTGAGTTTCATTGAAGTAAATTGAGTGCAATGTTACAGTGAAAACTGAAACTGCATATTTTTCATACAGATGGGCTAAAAATTCCCAAGACACTCATTACCATAGCATAGCAGTAAACTCTCATCATTTGTCCTCAGTATGTGTTTGTGTTTGTGTAAGTGTGCATGGATTCGGAAAATACATAGGCCTGTAAAGATAGAACAATGTCTAAATTCTATTTAAGTTAAATATTAACATAATGGTTTAGATTCAAAACATAAGAGATATCCCATCCATCTTTTTCCAAGTGTATTTATAGTCTAAGGCACTTGTAATATGGCGGAAGAAGTATATGCCACATTTTGATTGAGTATCCCATCCACCTTACTGAAAAAAGACTCTCAGACAAGCAATCTAACACATAAATTAACTTACCAGCAGTAGAAGTAGACAAGCTCACTAATAAATGTCAATCTTTAAAGAAATTGAACTTCTCCTGAGCTAGCACAGCTCCAACCTCCTCCTTCCAAGTCTCCAAGGAAAGTGACCACTGTGCCTGAGATCTAGAACTCTCAGCCTCGGTGTCCTAGGCAACACTCATGGATCCATTATGACACTATCAACAAGCATCTGCTTGTTATGTTTCTATTTTTGCTACCTGGCAATGCTGATGATGTCACAGACACAGAATCTGCAGAGGGTGGAAGATGAGTTGAGAATCCTGGTGTGAGGGAAATTCCAACAAATAACTGAAGCAGGATTTCCCTTAAAGTAAATGCAGAAAATGTCACAGTTCTTTAATAAGGGAATGCCCACAAGCTTTCCAATCCACTTTAGCTTTGTTCCTGTGGCACACTTTCACAGAACCCACGCCTGGACATACAGTGTGTCATGAGAACCAAGCTATACCTGTCTGATGAGCCCTTCTAGTGTGAAACCAGTCTTGGGTGAAGACTGATTTGATTTTGACTTGGCACAAACTGAGGTGGCATAGTATGGAAAATAATGATGGATCGGGATGAGATTAATTAAACCATTACATCCATCACTTTTCTGTAGACTTAAACCTTTTCACTGCTAGGCTTCACCCCTCTCCCCCATGCTAAGCCTTCATTTTGGGCTATTTGGGGTAGGTTGCGCTTAGACCTCTTTAACATTTTGTCCACACAAGGTATCCATTCCAAATGTGCATCCTTTTGTTCCAACATCAGGTGGATTTGAAAGGTACCCATGGGTTGTGTGTTCCTATGAAGGCGACAAAGATATTATCCAAAATACAGCTAAACTTTGGGTTTTGTGAGGAACAAATGAGAAATATTTCTGCAGAAAAAAGTGCTTGTATTCCCCTGAAAGTGGTATCAACAAAGGGTATGTTGTTCTGACATAACCATCTTTCCAGCATTCAGGGACAGGCAGACTTTTATTAGACAAACAACATTTTCTGCACAGTTGTGGCATTTTATTGAGACAAAGCCTATTTTTGCAATTTTTAGTGCTTTTAACCTCCTTCCAGTGTTCATTTTAAATTGTTTTATTGAAAGCTTGCAGTTACAATCCAAATGCTCCTATCGGGAACCATCAGGGACTTCATAGCATGAAATAGCACAAGCATTTTCAAGATAAAGTGTCTTCATAGAGGAGAAGGATGCAACTATATCAGCAGCTCAGAGAGCCAACAATCCTCACCCCCAACCTTTCCCCGCAGCACTTAAAGAAAAACAGTATCAAAGAAACAAGGCACTTGAATGTCATTGTCAAGGAAATCTAGGGACACAGCATGTGAATCGAACAACAATAGCCCCCATCGAGACACAGACCTTAAACATAGTAAAAGAAAATAAAATGCTAGGAGAAGGACGCTTAACAAATCTGGATGACTCAAAAGATACATTGTCAGTTGAGCCCAGAAATCTTTGGGACGAGAGGATTCAGCCAGATCCTCTGCATAGGTCTCCAGTTGTTCCCTGCAATAAGTTAGATCCCAAACCTATTTTCGAACTGTAGGGAGTCTCTTTCCACCCCAGCATTGTGTCACAGCCTGCTTGGCCATTAAGTTTGGTACTGCAATCAAACGCCTGTTACATCTCCCAGCAGACACACCTCTGGCGCACACACTGCACTCGCTCCATCACCACCTTGGTCAACACAGCCGCTACTTTAACCCAGAAGGCAGCCACCCCTGCACACTGCCATGCTAAATGCAGAAGATTGGCATCAGCCTGCCCGCACCTCACACAGCAGGCAGAGTCACGCAAGTCATATTTGTTTAATTGCAGAGGTGTAGAATCGCACTGATGGAAGAACTTGAAATGGATAATTCGTAAATTACAATTGGTGGTAAGGCGCCCCGTAAATGTACAGCAGAACTGCCAATGTTCAAGTGGGAAAGTGTGCCCCAAGGTTGTGTTCCATTTAAGATATGAAGGGTGTTTTTCCGGGTCATTCTAACATTGAGATGCAGTGTATAGACTAGTGATCACATGCTTACTTAACTCCCCAGACAACACTATCTGCAGCGTGCACTATGGCTGTGGTTCTATTGGATAATCAGGGTAGATTGTCCTAATGCCTGTCGCACCCTGACACACAATTCAATTCAATTTTATTGATTTATGATCTGGAACTCAATAGAGATCCACATAAAAACATAACATAAAAAGCACCAAATACAAATGCATAAAGTCCATAAAATACACTCTATTGAATCAAAAAATCAAATGAAGGATTCATGTCCATTAATACAAATCTAGGAAACATTTAAAAAAGTTAAAAATTCTATAGCAAAACATTTCATGGGGGGGGTTATGAATAGCTTCTACTAAAGATTTGCCAGACAAAATACTTAATTTTAAACAAATTGGTCTCACCCACTTTCGGCGGTGAGCCATTAAGGCGGGCATACGAATAAAACCTGGGCAGTATCCTGGGTCAAATTATTACACAAGTTACACTTTTAGGAGGAACCATACCATCTAGCTAATAATTTGTTCAAAGGGAGGAGACCCTGCCTCAAGAGGAACCAAAAGCGCTGTAAGTCATGAGGAAGGTTCCAGGAGGCATAAGGTTGCATACGTTTAAGTAAACAAGAATTAATAACAGAGGAAGCACCTTTCTTTAAAATAAGGGATTCTCTATCCCTCCAAAAACTTAGATTCTATGTTGCCAGTTTTAGGGTAGACTTTAGCTGATGTTTGGAAAGCGAAAAAATAGTTGATTCTTCCAGTTCAAGTAGTGCAACGGCCCTTCCAAAGTTCTTTATAAGTAGGGAATACTCTTTTAGGGGACCCAATAATTCTTTTTGGATGAGGTATCTTAAAGTGGCCAGTTTTCCCTTTAAAAGACAAGAGACCCATCGTATTACTCCCGCCAGGCCCTGGACCCAACTGTTTCGTATGCCAAATTCAAGCCTAAGAGATGCAAGCGTTGTTGACCGTAGTTAAATATCGCAAAATTTTGCCCTCAACAGTATCCAAAAAGTCCCATTGCCCCAAATCAAGAAGTTCAATGCCATAAAGCAGAGAGGCTGGAATTTTTGCCCGAAAAGCCTCTAACAAATGAACAAAATGTCTTTTGCCTGTGGCTTTATAAAGTACACTTAAGCCTTTACCCTGTGTCATGGCCTTCCGAGAGTTATTATCTATATGGGCCTTATCGCTCAAGTTGCCACATACTGTCTTCCTTAGGAAAACATAAGATTTTACGATTTCCAGCCTATGACCACCTAAAAACCAACTAAAATTCCCAAATTTCGTTTTTTTCTTTCCCGTCATACACATTACCTTGCTTTTTAAGATATTAATCTTCAGATGATGGGACTCGGCAAATACATGCAATGCCTGCAGACGATTATTTAGACCTTTTGGAGTAAGGTCTAGTAATAGTATATCATCTGCATACATCAAGCATGTGATTGGTTTGTCCCCCAGAGAAAAAGGGTGATGCCTTTGCTTAGAGATAGGGTCTGGGGGAGATCACAAACATAAAGGGAAAACAATAATGGGGCAAATAAGCAACCCTGTTTAAGACCATTGGCTGAGGGGATGGCTTGAGATAAGCCTCTCTCCCCTCCTAATAATACTCTGCACCAGGTATCAGAGTGGAGGTCCTGAACTAAGTCTAAAAGCCGGGCTGGCATACCTAAGGAAGATAGTTTCCTCCACAGCAAAGGACGATCAACTTTGTCAAAAGCTGTGGAGAAGTCTATAAAGGCTGCGTAGACTCTCCCCCCTCTGACCCTGATGTATCTATCAGATATTACTTGCAGAGCTGTTAAATTATCCATGGTGCCATGGTGAAATCCCATCTGCTCTAGGGGTAGTATATTACTCTGGTCCACTCAATCATTAATTAATTTCAAAAGACATTTTGCAAAAACTTTGCCAATTGCATCCAAAAGGGAAATTTGACGATAATTTTGGAGGGACAACCGGTCACCCTTTTTAAAAAGGGGAACCAAAATAATCCCCTTCCAGGATGGGAGAACCGTTCTGCTCAAAAAACAAAGGTTGAACACCTGGCAAAGCAATTTGCTCCATTTTACACAACTTTGCTTTAAAACAGAAATAGGGATTTCGTCCTGTCCCATTGCCCCGGAAGAGCACATTTCCCTAATAGCAAATTCAATAGCCTTTTCAGAAAGAGGGACCAAGGGCTGACTATCCTCACTAGAACTTATGCGGGGGACCACTATTCCATTACTTGCATAAAGGACTGTGATATGGTCCACCCAAGTTTGCTCTTCAGTGGGGATTGGAAGCGGACTTGTTCTGGCCTCGCATCCCTCACCTATGAGGGACCAAAATCGTTTTATTTGTCCAATAATGGCGGCTTCTCTTAGTTTTATCCAGATAGAATCCTCCCCCTCTTTTCGTAATTTGGCCTGTAACCTTCTCCTCCTTCTTTTTAGTAGGGCTATACTGCGCGCTCCTTCAGACGATTTACACAGATACTGTTCCCTTACTAACTTATGTATTTCTATATTGAGGAGTCGAAGGGAACTAGAGGGTATTGTGATGTATCTTTTCTTATTTGAGTTTTTAGCGACAGAAATCACCACCTTCATAAAGTCTAAGAAACGCACAAAATCTAAACCATGCCAATTAGCAAGGTCATTTACTGCTACTTCAAGGATGCTCTCTAAGCCTCTTAGGGCCTTTGCATTCCGAGCATCTCCCGGATTTAACTCCGAAGCTCACCAGATCACTATTTAACGACCAACGATCCGATTTGGGAGTATTTATTTTTACAGAGATAGATAATAATTTGTGGTCGCTAAAAAGTGTTTAGATGACCCTAAGATCCTTCAGTAAGGCAAAGGCAGAATTCTCCACTATTACCTAATCTAAAATAGATTCACCCTGATTAGATTTATGTGTAAAGTTTGCAGGGGAATCGGAGGGGAGCTTTCCATTCACAATGATCCCATCCATCTCAGAGAGTTCTTCAAGAAGTATCTTCCCTCTCTTATTCGTTTTAATATTCTCAGGGAAGAGGGCTTGGGGAATCTGCTGTGATTCTTCTTCATGTTTGACTCGTAGCAGGCTCAGACTCAGATTAGAAATTTTACAATTCAGGTCTCCTACCAAAATTATATGAGGAGTGGGAATGTTCTCCCTAATACTCTGTATTTAGGCAAAGACCTTTTTTTAAAATTAGGTTGGAGCAAGCATCGGGGGAATATAGGCACTAATAAAAACTAAGGGTTTAGAAACTTCAACATTGTCAGAACTTAACAACGTTACTGCCTGAAAGAGATTACAAGAATACAGATAATGAGAAAAATTCCATTTTATCTGGTTAGACAGTAAACAAGCTATACCCCCACTAGCATGACCTCTCCTTGAGGGAGAAGCACAACCCTCCAATACAAAATAATCCCTTCCTACCAAAAAAATTTCTGAACATCACGTCTCTTGGAGACAAATCACACTGGCTTCTAAGGAGAGAAGGAACCCTGCAGCATTCTAATATATTATTGATATGTCTCTGCTAAAGATGAGAATGTGACACAGACTTATTTGTCAATTTCCTCGAGAGAACTCCGGGCAACCAATGCCATCGGAGACTCTCATCAACAACATTACCATGGAGAGGGGGCATAGGAGGATTAGTATAAGACACAAAGCGGAAACCTTTGATATACAGACTTTCAAATTATCAAATCTGCCAGACCGGTCTGTGCTGCCAGAGGCTGCCTGCAGGAGTGAAAAAGGAGAACCTAAGGATTTAGAGGGTTTAAAAGGTCTACCAGATTAAACATTACCCCAAAAGGGCATAACATCAATCCCTCTACTCTGAAAACCTTCCGACCGTTGAAGGATAAGGTTTACTACTAATTTAGAGTAAAACTTTACCCTTGTTCGAATTCCGGCCTCTGTCTTCAGGATCAGTACTTTATCTATATCTGCAGATTGTAATAATTTCAGACTTGCGGATTTCTGAAAACATTTAAGAAGTAAAGATCTATTTAGGATGCAATCAGAATAAAATAAAGAAAAGAAATTGAGGATAAGAGTGTCAATACATTCCTCTTTGAGTATCTCGGGAAGTTTTTTAACGGCCACTTCTCCTTCCACCTTATCGGGATAAGGTCTAGCTAGGGGATTAAGAACTGTTATTGCGGGAAAAATTGATTTGATCGCATTCCCCAGAAGGGCAGAACTAGAAGGACCCCCTTTTTCAATATTGCGACCACCGGATGAACAAAGAGGGTTATTAAGGGAAATGGCGGGAATAGATGGAGAGGGGACCAGCCTTTGTTCTAAGGAGATTGATGTGTCTAGAACTCCTTTTACGTCCCCAATCTCATCTTTTAATGCAAGTAAAGAAGCCTGATGAGGCTCTTTTTTAGTGGACAAATCCAAGTGATCTCCGAAGAGGATTTTTCTCCGCCTTTTTTATTTTTAATTCTTCTAATTAATTTCCTCTTTTTCCTCCCATTCTTTTTACCTTTCCCTGATTTGCCCTTTTTTCTATTTTCTTCTGATTCTAATACCTCCTTGTCTCCCTCACCCCTCTGTACATTAAAGATCAGAAAAAGTTCTTTGTCTACCCTTGAAACGGTTTCATTCAGAACCTTTACTACTGGGTCAAGAACTACTGCGCAATTAGAAATAGGGGCTCTCAATGGAGGGACTAATTTTTCCTTATCACAAAGTGTTTGAGAAGCGTTAGGAGACTCATTCTCTGCCTTAATATCTTTTAGCTCTACAGGTTCTTGCTGGCTTACTTCTAAATTAGAGCTAGTTTCCTTCTCCTGTCGGTTGCTCAATAAAACCTTCAATATTTGAGTTACTGTTTCCAGTACACAATCAGAGCCTCCGACAAATTTTTCCAATAATAGCAAAATAGAAGAGAGTAAATGTTCTAGAGAGGAAAGAGAGTCAGAAACGGGTTTATCTAACCTAATTGGATGAATAGCATCGATACCTGTTATGTTGAGATTAGGGCTCATGGAAGTATTTGACTGGGAAATAATAACATGGGATTTATTAGAGAGGGTACTACTATACAGTTGGAGCCCAGAGGGGGCAGATACTGCTGGGGTCTTTATAGGATTAAGAACCTTACTAGAATATTCCTCAATATATCTCCTACACAGCTCCATATCTAAATCAGAAGAGACTAAATCGTTATTTCGCACTCCTCTCGGACGTGAAGGGCTAAACATAATTTTAGAAGGAGACTCCCTGGGATTAAGAAAAGGGACATATACTGTAGCCCCCACTGCTTTTGAATTAGCTTCTGACGAAGCTTGGATGGGATGAGGGGATTGTATGTTTTTGTCCCCTAAAGTTAACACGGAGGGAGACACACTATTCTTCAAAATAGGGTGACCTTCTACAGCTTCAACTGATAGGGTAGCTCCCTCTTACTTGTTGTTTTGTTCCATCAAACCCTCAGTGCGTAACCCCATCATAGTAATATGATCTTTTACAACAATGCTTTTTTCAACCAAGTCATCAGACATGAACCCCACAATTGTGGCTCTATTCTTTCCCCTTTCCCAAAGATTAAATAATTGTCAGGTGCCCTTTAATTGCGTAGCATGGCTATCCTTATTTCGTAGAGGATTCGATTTAGTTTTAGAGCACAACCTTCCCACTAATATTTTCCCTGAACTTAACTTTTTGGCCGTCATTTTGAAGACCAGAGGAAAACACAAAAGATCACTAACTACTATATGGATTCAAAATAATAGGAACGATTTAAGCTGCTAACAGACAAAGAATAAAGAACACACATAGAGGAGCAAATTATTTGAAAAGGAATGTGCACAGCTCAGCCTACTTCAGCCTCTGAGGGCCTCAGAGGGCCCGCCCTTTGCCCGGGCTTCGCCCGGGCCGTCCCGCGAGCGGGGGGCGGGCGTGATTTAATAGAGGAGGCAGTAGGCGGAAAGAAGGCGTGATGAGGCCCAGGTGCGTCTGGTCACACTCGCACTGGCTTATGGTCCTCGCAGTCCCGCTGCAGAGTCTTGGCCTCCTCCAGTCAGCACAATCAGCAAAAACAGTGTCCCACAGGGTTTGGCAGGTTTCGAATCCCTGTATCCACAGTAGCAGAAAGAAACAAACTCCCTCTTTTCCAGGCTATGAGCGGCTCCCGCGGAGCGGGGGCCGCGAGCCGTATCGATACTAGGAGGGAGGCAGTAGGCGGGAAGAGGGCGTGATGAGGCCCAGGTACGTCTGGTCACACTCGCACTGGCGTATGGTCCTCGCAGTCCTGCTGCAGAGTCTTGGCCTCCTCCAGTCGGCACAATCAGCAAAAACAGTGTCCCACAGGGTTTGGCAGGTTTCGAATCCCTGTATCGACAGTAGCAGAAAGAAACGAACTCCCTCTTCTCCAGGCTACGAGCGGCACCCCTGACACATGTGAAGCACGGAATAAACATATAGTATCCCAACTGGTATTATTGAAAGACAATTAGATTGGATATGCAATAAACATTATCAGTAAGGAAATAAGTAGACTAATTGAATATTTCAAATGTGTTCATGGCATCATATTTATCTATGAAAAGGAAGGGCAAAATACAGTTGTAGCAGCACTGTAGGTAAACAAATAATACAACCCTAATTGTACTTGGTGCTCAAGATGTGCATGTGAAGAACAAGGTGGAGACGCAAGTGACAATGTGATCAGCATACTCTCTTTTGGCTTCAATTATAAACTTTCTAATTAAGCAGACCAAGTATAAGAAACTGCGTTCTTAGTTGAGAGTAGTAGAAGCACCAATCAAATAATAAACATATTCCTTGTCTGGGTGAACTACAAAAGTCACTAAGTAAGCCTGTGCTTACCCTCTAGTACCTTAACACAAAAGCACTCACGCTTTACTTAGTAGTAATGTGTATAGTACTTAAACAAATAAAGTACTAAAGTGAAAACACTGCACAAGAAAAATCTCAAATCTTTTTACATTCCTAGAGCTTCATGTTAGCAGTGGTCACAGTCTACTGCTGCTGATGCTGGTTCTTGTCGAGGACGCAAAGAGCAGGTTGTCACAGGAGATTAACATCAGCAGGCATCGCAGATGGTTGTCAGGCGACATGAGGAGTCCATTTGTAGTCGCACATGGACCAAAAACCTTAGAATCTTCATCAGAGACTCAGGAATTGTGGTTTTCAGGCAGGAAGAGAATACTCTGATGCCAGTAAAGGGTCACGACCTTGACTGGGTGACCAGCGCTCACTTCAGCAGAGGCCAGCAACAGGACTCATGCCGGTTCATGCAGGTCCAGTTGGTGCTGGTCGGCTTGACAGTTGCAGGGAGACCTATGGAATCTTGTTTCTTCCCTGTAGCTCTAACAGGAGGTTAGTCAACTGACACTTTGAAGCACTTATGTGGAGCCTGAGCTTAAGTCAAGCAGGTCCAATCTTCATTCTTCAGATAAGAGGGCAATCCATTTCCTGAACCTATCACAGGACCAGCAGTGTTCTGATGAGAGATTTGGAAGGTGCCACTTTTATCCTCAGTGCCAGCCTATCGGGGAGGGATGTCCCGTCTGTCTAAAATTGCCTCTTACCTATGTTTGGCTCCAAAATGTGTAGGGTAACAAAGCAAAGGGTAGACAGGCATATTTGTGAGATGCATTTGTCAGTGGCACAACAGGCAACCCTTAGAAGTCAGGAAGGGCAGGGTCAGCCCTAAGGCTATGCTTTGAAGTTCAGGAAGGCTAAGCACAACCTTCAAGGACATCCCAGTCAGGAGGTGAACACTCAGCCCCACACCCAAGGCCCTTTAGTCCTCACATCTGGAAGTAATACACAAAACACAATTTGAGATACATTCAGAGTCATGTGATCCTGGATCTTGGCAGAAATGCACATTTGATTTATGCAGAAAAATACACACTTTGTAAAATTGGGTTTTACAGAATAACAACTTAAAATCCGGCTTTATGATCAAAGAGGTTCACATATTACAATGTATTTGAATGGAATTGAAGTTATGACTTATAAAGCGTAGCAAGGTAACCCGTTGTTTATGTGAGACTTAGCTTTACAACATTGAAAACTGCATTTAGGAGTTTATTCATTGTCAGGGCATGTAAAAATGAAATAAACATGTCCTACGTTTTACATACAATGCACCGTGCCCTATATATTATGGGTAAATTCTAAGTATTAAACAGGAAGGTTTAGGCCTAGCAAAAGGTTTGTAATGACTGGTTGAAATGGCAGTTTAACACATTACTACAGATTTTAGTGGTAGGCCTGAGACATGTTTTGCAGTGCTACTTAGTGGGGGAGGAGGGCACAATGAGTGCTGCAAAGCACTTGTAGCATTTAATTTCCAGGCCCTGGGTATATTTAGTACCATATAATAGGGTCTTACAAGTAAAGTAAATGTAACAAATCAGACAAACGCAATCAGGGGCGGCTCTAGGCTCATGGCGGCCCTGGGCAGGGAGCATAGGTATGGGGCCCCCCGGAGAAATGCAGGCACGGTGGCCAGTAAAGAGGGGGGAGTCAGGGTGTTCGGAAGTGGAACAGAGCTGGAGCTCGCCAAATCCCTGCCAGGGGCCGCCACACAAATATGTATCCATCCTCAGAGGATTATTAGATTAAGGATATATATTTACGTGGCAGCCCCTGGGGTTTGGCGGCCCTGTGCAGGTGTCCAGCTTGCACATGCCTAAGGCCGCACCTGACGCCATCTTTACCCTGTTTGCAAGGGAGACCATTCAAAAAAATAGTTCGGCACACCATATAATGTACAATGAGTAATATCAAAGAGGTCAAAAAATATATCAGTAAGCCATTATGTATTCTTTTCTTTCTTTATTTTCAATCTTCAAGGTTTGCAAGGGAGACCATAATTTGTTTACCACTATTTAGCAGCCCTAAAAGCCATCAAAAACGAGTTCAGCGAATGAAGAAAAAAATGGTGGATGACCTTGCATAAAGAGCCAGGTTGAACACCACCTCATTCCGTTCCTGTTTTAAACATCTAGGACTCAGATTCAGATTAGCTTTATTCGATTTTAGTTTAAAAATCATAAAAGCAACAACAATATATAAGTAAAAACCCAGCACGAGCATGAAGAAAGTATGAAAACACCATCCCCCATAAAGGGAACATATCGAAACGTGGCAGTAAACGAAGACAATAAAATTCCTCAACAAAACACTACTCTAAATCCAAGAGTCGAAGTATTTCACCTCAATCCAACAACTACAGGGTCAAAGGAACGCTTCAAAGGGCCAGAAGACCACAACAAAAAAGCCCCACCCGGGGAAGAAACATCGTCAAAACACTTACAAATAACAGGGCTCTTTCCCACAGATAGTGTGTGTTGGACTTGGCCTTTTCCCCCCAAATTTTTCGCTTTTTGCCCCCCTAAATTGAATGTCTCCCCCATGGTATTAAACATATAAGGACCATGTGTGGTAAGAGTTACCATGATGTAAAATTACATGTTGTTAAATGGTGTACAGAAAATATCCCCCATTTTGAAAATGTACCTGACTAAAATGTACTGTGATTTTAAAATGGATGCCATGGCCCTGGGTAGTGCCACCTGACTGCGCTAGGTTGGCGGTCTAGTTAATATTACCCAGCTACCCCTAGCTTTTGGAGGGAAAGCCTGGCACCCAGGGTGCTCACCCCCTCCCCTTGAGCCAGTTTAGGCCAGATTTGCCAACATTCTAGAAGGTCCTGGCACTGCCTGGGAGGAGGGTATAAATAGGGAGAAGTGTCACCAGAGAGTCAGTCAGCGCTGGGACAAGGAAGAGAGGGGACCTGCTGTGAGGTGCTACCGCCACATGGGCCTGTGAGCTGGGCCCTGCATCCCTATAAACCCCCCCTATGCTGTCCCCATGGGCCCCTGACAAGGGAGGGCCCCTACCCAGGTCCCTGACACTGTGGGAACCGGGAGTTACGCCAGCGCTGAGATGAAGAAGCGCCCAGGAGGTGAGAAATAGGATTGTCCACTCCCTCTGCTGAAGCTGTGACCCTGTGGAAGTACTGGGTCGTGAGGAGCTGCCTGGAGGAACTGTTGCCCCTTGTGAGGTACTGCCCGGCAAGCGCTATTCTGGGGAGGTTGATGTCCCCAGGGAAGTTGTGGCCCCTGTGGAAGCGCTGGACGGGGAGGAGCTGCCCAGGGAGGAGTGTGCCCTCGAGGAACTGTGTCTCTTAGACTGCCCCTGGACTGCCTATCAAGCGCTGTGGGGAGAGAAGCGCTGGGGCTAGTGTGGCCCCCGGAGTGTTGTTGGCCCTGGAAGTGGTATGCGCCGAGGGAGGAGTGGTGCGCTGTAAATAGCGCCGTTTTCACTGTTTTCCTGAGGAGTCTGACAGCCTGTGAATAGCGCCATCTGTGGAGGCGCGCTGTCCGCCGAATAATTAAGTAATTGAAAGGGAGCCTACCCCTTATTGCCGCCGGAAATCACCGCCGCGGCCCGGCCCTGTCGTGGGGACCCCCCCACTGCTGGGGGTATCGTTGCGGCGGCCCCCGGTACCAGGAGAGGGCCGCCGAAGTGAGGAAGGAGCCGCGCTAGGCCCTGAGGCCGCGGCACTCGCGTCACGTGACGGGGGCGCCCGGCCGCGTCATCGGCCCGCCCCCGCCAACGCCGCGTAGAGATTGGCTGCCAGCCCGGGCGGCCGAGAAGGCAGGAAGAAGCCGAGTCGGAGCCCCGGGTCCCCGTGAGGCAGGAGGGGGACCCGGGTGAAGCTTCGTTGCGGGGCCCCGGTGCCAGGGAGGGAGCCCCGAGAGGAGAAACCAGAGCGGGAGGCCACCCCGCCGGTCTGTGCCCCCACGCGAGGGGCCCGTGAGGTAGGCGGGGCCGGGGCACACTGTCGGTGCCAGCCCCGCCTCTCGACCTGAGGCGCCCGGAGCAGAGCAGCTGCGAGGCTCCCGTGAGGACGAGGGAGCCCCGAGTGAGCCGCCCAGGCCCCCCGTGAGGAGGAGGAGCCGGGTGACTCCCCCAGAGGGGAGAGAAGTTCCCTTTGCGTGTGCTACGCCAGGGGGCCTCGAGGCACGTTGTCGGTGCCTGCCCCCTCCGCCTTGCAGCCCGGGTCCCCACCAGAAAAGAGGGGCCTGGGAGAAGGCCGCGTGGAGCCTCCGGATCGCCCCCCCCCTTGACAAAGGGGCCAGCAGTATGGATGGAGCCCGGAGTCAGAAACCAGGAGTAGCCGGTGAGTGGGGCCTATGAAGAGGGTGGAGAGGGCAGCGGGGCACAGGGTCGGTGCTCGCCCCCACCCATGACTTGTACATTTAAGACACCTTGTGATAGGGCACAAGGTTGTAGGTGCTTCCAGTTCGGGCCGTATAGGTGGACCCTGGAGTGGGCAGTCATCTGAAGAGTGAATTGACAGTGATGCCTAGTGGTTGCCTGTTACCTGTGGTGCATAGGGTCCCAGACAGGTCGTGAAGCTCATGTACAGGTGCTCCGGTCCCTAGAGGATAGGCTTAACGTTCAATCTATACGTTTATGCCCTGAGGAGGGTCTACCCTATGTTGAGGTTTGTAGGCCTTAGGTTCTATGCCCTGGGGATATTGTCTCCTCTAAGGTGACCCGGGAAGAGTTGTGGCCAACGCACTGCCTAAAGTTTATGTTGCTGGTTGGGGGCTGAAAAGCCATGTTCCCAGGTTACCCTTGATGTCTAAGGTGTATACCTCAGTTATTATTGAATGCCAGGTGCCTTCCTACCTGTTGTTTTATATCCGCAGGTGGAGGGTGGAGTAAATCTGGGTGTTCTCTTTTACTGCAAGGGTGCCACTAAGCTGGCCTGACGAGTTATCTCAGGCCCCTGTCTATGCCCCAGATTTATGAGCTGTTGAACTGATTTATTCCAGGTGTTCCTGTAAGTTGTATACTGTGATAACCTGTTGTTATTCCCTTACAGGGGTGGGGTTTGGCGTTCTAACGCCTGAGGTGTATTCATGCATAATGTTGGATTTTGCAATTACAGCCTACCCCCGAGGATGAGAGCCTGAGTTGGCCCCGCCAGATTGGCCCCAGGTCTAATGTTCATTTAACCAACCATTTTTATTTCAGCTATGGACTTTGGGCTCAACCCTTTTTGTCCCATGTAAATAATCCCCCACTGAAGTACTTGGCTTGGGTGCCAGTTGGCGCCTTGTTGTGATTACCAGTGTATTTTTCCTTTTTACCTTACAGGTTGGAGATATCACTAAACTTCTTCTTTTCCAACCAAAGGTGGAGTTGCGTCTCTTTTGTAGTGTGCCTGGTGTGTCGTCTGTGGGTACTGCGTGAATGCTTCACATGTCCTCGAAGTTTGGCCTGCCCGCTTGATGCCATGCTACCCTCTTGGAGATTTGGGTAACCCCCATTTCTTACATTGGTGGCAAGCGGTGGGATAGGACTTGTGTTTGCGCAGTACCACAGCGACCACGGGTTACACTGCAAATAGAGCTTGGAGGTAATCACAGCCTTTTTGTGGGGATTATTGTTGTTTGGCAGAACATTGTGACTTTGTATTGCCTCCTCCTGGAAAGTGTTGTAGCAGAATTGTGTCCCCTTGTTCCACTGGGAGGGTGTGTCCCGGGTGTACCTCGCCACGATGGGGTTGATTTACCAGGAAGTGGAACTGATGGAGTACACCGAACAGGAGGTGATAGACTTCCTCCTGGAGAGAGGGATACCCCCAGTAGGAAACATTAGGAGGAATTTGTTTCTCTATGAGGCCCTCAAGAGGGGAGAGCCCTTAGAGATTGATGGGGACTTGTCTGACTACCCTCCCGAGGTTTTGAAGGGTCAGTGGGTTAGAGACCAGAGAGAGGGCTCCCCATCCAGAACCCTGGGAGGTAATTACTCCGATGAGGAGGAGGAAGAATTTGAGAGGGCGGAGATGCCAGGAGCTGATGAGGACACTGTAGATAGGGAGTCCAGCACTGGGTCCAGCCCCGGGGCCACTGCCCAATCCCTTTCCCTGTCCCCAGAAGAGTGGGTAGATAGGAGGGAAGAGAGGGAGTATCAGCTGGCGCTGGCAAAGCTCAGGCATACCGAGGGCTTAGCGCAGCTGAGGGTAGAAGAGCAGCGACTAGAGACTGAAAAAGTCCTAGCGCTGGAGAGGATGGCGGAGGCGGAGAGGGCCTTCGCCAGAGAGAGATCAGCTCAGGTGGGTAGGTTGTCCCCTGAGAGTGGTTTTAGGAGTCTGGATTCACCGAGGAGGGTGGGATCCAGTGGTGGCAGCGAGTGTAGGTCCAGTGCAAGGAGTCCCACTCCCGAAGCCCAGGAGACTGTGCCTGATTCCCCAGAAGAGGAGGACGGGTTAGTGTTCAGGGGCAGGGGAAAGCTGTCCCATCAGTCCTGGGGAGAGTTTGAGGAGGAGTGTTGGACTGTACTGGAGGATTGGGTGGTGAGGAGAGCAGTGGAGGATTGGGAAGGGCTGTGCCATGCCGTTATCCGGGAGCACATGCTGAGGAGTTGTTTCCCAAGACTGCGTCACCATCTGTTGCAGTGCGGGTTCTCAGACCCCAGGGAACTTGCACGGGAGGCAGACCTCTGGGTAAGTGCCAGAGCGTCTGGGAAGGCTGAGGGGAGTGATCCTGGAGGGAGTGAGACGGGGAGGTGTCCCAAGGTGCCCCAGCTGCGGCCACCGGGCCTGGAGTGTTCTTTAAGAGAACCCCAGCTTGGGAGGCTAGGCTGCCCCGATGTGTCATCCAGAGGGAGGGATCCCCTTATGTCAGGAGAACCCGGAGCATAAATAATCAGAGCTCCAGTGGTTCGGGGGTCTGACCAGTCACAGGGTCTAGATCCTGGACTGGGGTTCCAGGTTCAGGGGTTGCCTGACCTGGAAGGTGGGGTTCCTGTAATGCAGGTCCCTCCCAAATTGACTCCCAGGGGTACTACTCCAGTCAGGAGGGTGCGGAACTCTGGGAGGGGGTGCAGAGGGAGGAAGGTCTCTTCTCTGTCACCGGCTCAGCCACAGGGCATAGATCCCGGGTTGGGTGGCCAGGGACAGGAGTTGCCTGCCCTGGTGGGAGGGACATCTGTAACCAGAGTCCCCCCGGAAGTGACTCCCAGGGGTACTTCTCCGGGTAGGAGGGTGCGGAACTCTGGGAGGGGATGCAGGGAGAGGGAGGACTCGCCCCTGTCACCGGTTCAGCCTGTGGGTTTCGACTCCAGGTTGGGGAGAGAGTTGTGTGAGGGTGTCCCCAGGCGTAGGAGATGGAGGAACCCTAGGAGGAGAAGTAGGGGGAGGGGAGCCTCGCCCCTAAGGGCTGGTCAGTCTGAGGGTGTAGACCCCAGGTGGGTGGACCAGTGGAAATTTGGAGAGAGGAGAGTGGTTCAAGAGAATTCCAAGCCTGAGGCTAGAGCCTCCCACTCTAGGAAGGAGAAACATCCCACTAGGGAACACCCGTGGGGTGGTTTTGTTAGTGAAGGGAGGGTTGCGAGAGAGAACCATTGGGTTCCAGAGTGGAGGAGAAACTGCAGGTGCTCCTGTAGTTGCAGGCCTGCGTCCACCTTTTTCCGCCCCAAGCAGGGAAGTCTGGGAGGGGGTGCAGAGGAAGTCCACCAAGGCAATGATTGGCCTACCCTGGCTTTTGGCTGGGGGGGAGTTGTGTTGGACTTGGCCTTTTTCCCCCAAATATTTTGCTTTTTGCCCCCCTAAATTGAATGTCTCCCCCATGGTATTAAACATATAAGGACCATGTGTGGTAAGAGTTACCATGATGTAAAATTACATGTTGTTAAATGGTGTACAGAAAATATCCCCCATTTTGAAAATGTACCTGACTAAAATGTACTGTGATTTTAAAATGGATGCCATGGCCCTGGGTAGTGCCACCTGACTGCGCTAGGTTGGCGGTCTAGTTAATATTACACAGCTACCCCTAGCTTTTGGAGGGAAAGCCTGGCACCCAGGGTGCTCACCCCCTCCCCTTGAGCCAGTTTAGGCCAGATTTGCCAACATTCTAGAAGGTCCTGGCACTGCCTGGGAGGAGGGTATAAATAGGGAGAAGTGTCACCAGAGAGTCAGTCAGCGCTGGGACAAGGAAGAGAGGGGACCTGCTGTGAGGTGCTACCGCCACATTGGCCTGTGAGCTGGGCCCTGCACCCCTATAAACCCCCCCTCTGCTGTCCCCATGGGCCCCTGACAAGGGAGGGCCCCTACCCAGGTCCCTGACACTGTGGGAACCGGGAGTTACGCCAGCGCTGCGATGAAGAAGCGCCCAGGAGGTGAGAAATAGGATTGTCCACTCCCTCTGCTGAAGCTGTGACCCTGTGGAAGTACTGGGTCGTGAGGAGCTGCCTGGAGGCCCCTTGTGAGGTACTGCCCGGCAAGCACTATTCTGGGGAGGTTGATGCCCCCAGGGAAGTTGTGGCCCCTGTGGAAGCGCTGGACGGGGAGGAGCTACCCAGGGAGGAGTGTGCCCTCGAGGAACTGTGTCTCTTAGACTGCCCCTGGACTGCCTATCAAGCGCTGTGGGGAGAGAAGCGCTGGGGCTAGTGTGGCCCCCGGAGTGCTGTTGGCCCTGGAAGTGGTATGGGCCGAGGGAGGAGTGGTGCGCTGTAAATAGCGCCGTTTTCACTGTTTTCCTGAGGAGTCTGACAGCCTGTGAATGGCGCCGTCTGTGGAGGCGCGCTGTCTGCCATATAATTAAGTAATTGAAAGGGAGCCTAACCCTTATTGCCGCCGGAAATCACCGCCGCGGCCCGGCGCTGTCGTGGGGACCCCCCCACTGCTGGGGGTATCGTTGCGGCGGCCCCCGGTACCAGGAGAGGGCCGCCGAAGTGAGGAAGGAGCCGCGCTAGGCCCTGAGGCCGCGGCACTTTCGTCACGTGACGGGGGCGCCCAGCCGCGTCATCGGCCCGCCCCCGCCAACGCCGCGTAGAGATTGGCTGCCGGCCCGGGCGGCCGAGAAGGCAGGAAGAAGCGAGTCGGAGCCCCGGGTCCCCGTGAGGCAGGAGGGGGACCCGGGTGAAGCTTCGTTGCGGGGCCCCCGTGCCAGGGAGGGAGCCCCGAGAGGAGAAACCAGAGCGGGAGGCCACCCCGCCGGTCTGTGCCCCCACGCGAGGGGCCCGTGAGGTAGGCGGGGCCGGGGCACACTATCGGTGCCAGCCCCGCCTCTCGACCTGAGGCACCCGGAGCAGAGCAGCTGCGAGGCTCCCGTGAGGACGAGGGAGCCCCGAGTGAGCCGCCCAGGCCCCCCGTGAGGAGGAGGAGCCGGGTGACTCCCCCAGAGGGGAGAGAAGTTCCCTTTGCGTGCGCTACGCCAGGGGGCCTCGAGGCACGTTGTCGGTGCCTGCCCCCTCCGCCTTGCAGCCCGGGTCCCCACCAGAAAAGAGGGGCCTGGGAGAAGGCCGCGTGGAGCCTCCGGATCGCCCCCCCCTTGACAAAGGGGCCAGCAGTATGGATGGAGCCCGGAGTCAGAAACCAGGAGTAGCCGGTGAGTGGGGCCTATGAAGAGGGTGGAGAGGGCAGCGGGGCACAGGGTCGATGCTCGCCCCCACCCATGACTTGTACATTTAAGACACCTTGTGATAGGGCACAAGGTTGTAGGTGCTTCCAGTTCGGGCCGTATAGGTGGACCCTGGAGTGGGCAGTCATCTGAAGAGTGAATTGACAGTGATGCCTAGTGGTTGCCTGTTACCTGTGGTGCATAGGGTCCCAGACAGGTCGTGAAGCTCATGTACAGGTGCTCCGGTCCCTAGAGGATAGGCTTAACGTTCAATCTATACGTTTATGCCCTGAGGAGGGTCTACCCTATGTTGAGGTTTGTAGGCCTTAGGTTCTATGCCCTGGGGATATTGTCTCCTCTAAGGTGACCCGGGAAGAGTTGTGGCCAACGCACTGCCTAAAGTTTATGTTGCTGGTTGGGGGCTGAAAAGCCATGTTCCCAGGTTACCCTTGATGCCTAAGGTGTATACCTCAGTTATTATTGAATGCCAGGTGCCTTCCTACCTGTTGTTTTATATCCGCAGGTGGAGGGTGGAGTAAATCTGGGTGTTCTCTTTTACTGCAAGGGTGCCACTAAGCTGGCCTGATGAGTTATCTCAGGCCCCTGTCTATGCCCCAGATTTATGAGCTGTTGAACTGATTTATTCCAGGTGTTCCTGTAAGTTGTATACTGTGATAACCTGTTGTTATTCCCTTACAGGGGTGGGGTTTGGCGTTCTAACGCCTGAGGTGTATTCATGCATAATGTTGGATTTTGCAATTACAGCCTACCCCCGAGGATGAGAGCCTGAGTTGGCCCCGCCAGATTGGCCCCAGGTCTAATGTTCATTTAACCAACCATTTTTATTTCAGCTATGGACTTTGGACTCAACCCTTTTTGTCCCATGTAAATAATCCCCCACTGAAGTACTTGGCTTGGGTGCCAGTTGGCGCCTTGTTGTGATTACCAGTGTATTTTTCCTTTTTACCTTACAGGTTGGAGATATCACTAAACTTCTTCTTTCCAACCAAAGGTGGAGTTGCGTCTCTTTTGTAGTGTGCCTGGTGTGTCGTCTGTGGGTACTGCGTGAATGCTTCACATGTCCTCGAAGTTTGGCCTGCCCGCTTGATGCCATGCTACCCTCTTGGAGATTTGGGTAACCCCCATTTCTTACAGTGTCCCACTAAATCGAGGTAGAATAGTCAACCTTCTCCAACGTATTACTCCGTTACAAACCCTAACAAGAAAAGAGATCGATTTAGTAATATTCCCAGATAAAGAAAATACCAAAACAGCGGTGGTAGTATTTCGGTCACCGGTGTTACCAGGGATCATCCTAAGAGAACAGGAGACCTTACATAAATGTGGCTATGATTTGATCCCAACACAGGATACCTCAGTCAACAATCCGAAAAAATGGTTCAAAGGACCCTTATGGGAAAACCCCCATATTCAAAACAAAACTACCTATAGCACAGAAGACTCAGCAACAAATTCAAACTCAAATCAAAATCTAAGGATTTCAGTAAAGAACGGAGAAAGAGAAGTTTGGAGCCATGACGCAGAAGCAAAGGAAGCAGCAAAAACGCTCCAGTCATGGTCATGGATTTCTGAGTCACTGAACGGTAGGAAAAATGCGAAGTATACGACTCAATCTGTTTAGCAACGGCCTTTCGATAACATCTTGGAACATGGCAGGGAAAACTAGAGATAAAATGACGGAAGCCACAAAAAATCGACCGGATATATTGGCATTACAGGAAACCAGGTCAATAAAAACTTTTAACCAGGACGGATTTTTTGTTTATGATACCCCTGCGCAGGAAGCCAAATGGGGACACGCCAAGGGAGGGATAGCTATCCTACTAAGGGAAGAGTATCTCTGGGCCCAAGAGATTGTTGACACCAACTCTAAGCAATTCCAGTGTATAAAGATCAGGTTGGAAACTCACCCCGCAGACCCCCAAAAAGGTCTATTACTATTTAATGTATATGTCCCTCCTGGACCAAAGAATGATTTCCAATTTGAGGAAACCTTTGACGCCATTCAGCAAATAATCGAAGCCCAATCTTATCTGCCATACCTGATCATGGGTGATTTCAACGGTAAAATATCAAACACCGAAATCTCTAACTGGGCGAACTGGTACAAAGATGAAGCTCTAGAAATACCAGTACCAACATTCCCGACCAGAAGCAGGGCTGATAAAAGGGGGAAAATGCTATTAGCGTCACTTCCAATACTAAACAGAATTATACGGAACGGTAACGTGGAAGGCGACATCCCTGCATCCCACACAAGACGGGGAAATAGTACCCTTTCAGTCCTAGATTACATGATCTGCAGCTTGGAGTAGTTTGAGTCCGCTTCACATCTTCGTACCCACTTTACTGAAGAGAGTGGCCACGCAATCCTGCAATTACACACGCAATGGAAAATAAGCACCTGCTCACCTAGTCAAATCATGTATAAACATAGCACAGTTGAGGCAAAAATAAACCAAAGGCGGATCTACTGGAACTCAACCATGTTAGATAAAATAACTACCTTATTTGACACAAGCCATCTTCTATCCATAGAATACTCTGCTGACTTAATAACAAATTTTGAATTCATTATCGAGAATCTAAAGCAAGTCTTTCAAAACAAATTGCAACAAGCCGCACCAGTAAAGAATAAAAACAAAAATAAAACCTCAAATTCATCTACTGCAAAAAGACTAAACAAACTTATAAGCACAATATGTGGACCGTTCAATCTCAAGACAGGCAGAAATTAACAAACTGAAAAATCAACTCAAGCGAGAAAAACGTTGTTTAAAAAGAATAAAGCAGGACAAAAACTGGGTCGACCTACAAATTGCGGCTAAACAGCGCAACCAACGATCTTACTGGTCCTTAACCGCAAAGGAAACCGGAACAAAAAAGGCCCTGCACCCCATCCCAGTCCCACCTCAAGAATGGGAAGTCTACCTGACAGCTTTGTACAGAGAAAACACTAGTAATGAAGAGGCTGAAAACACTGGGAATAATAGCGAAGGAAACAACGTTCCGATCGGAACCGCCTCCCCGTTCTCAATAGAAATGCACATCCGAAAGGCGAGACCCACAGGAGCCTCCGGCCCAGACCAAATACCAATCAAAGTCCTACAGGCAGACCCTAAGGGTTGGAGTAAGATGCTCTCTCCCCTTTTTAATTCCATCTTCAAAACAGGATTAGTGCCAAAATCCTGGAAGGGTAGTATCATAATACCAATTTTTAAAAAAGGATCAAGACATCAGGCTGGTAACTACCGCCAAATAGCATTACTAGATGCCACGGGAAAAATCTTCGCCGCTGAAGTATTGGACCAACTCAAAAATTGGGCATTTTCTCAGGATTTAATCCCCTTATATCAGGCCGGCTTCAGGCCAAAGCACTCGGTTATTGATAACATCGCGGTACTACAAACAATCCTCGACAAATACGTTGTAGGAAAATCCCAACCGGTATACGCAGCATTCATCGATTTTTCAACCGCATTTGATCGAGTAGACAGACCATCTCTCTGGAAAAAACTGAGGAAGCTAAGAATTCCTGAACAATTATTACAAATCATAATTACACTACATTCGCACACGTGGTGTCAAGTGCAAATGGGGTGTGAAAAGGGCCTGACCAACATTATTCCAACAGCAAATGGACTCAAGCAGGGGTGTCTCCTAGCCCCCTTGTTATTTTCACTATATCTTAGTGATTTGCCTCAGCACCTGCAACAAGTGCCAAGTCTGCCTCCAAAGATCGCAGCTCAAAATATTCAAGCCCTCTTATACGCAGATGATATTGTAGTGTTAGATCTCACGCCCTTTGGTCTGCAAAGACTTCTAGACACCCTGAACAAATACACTCAGGAAAACTTCTTAATCCCGAATCTCACTAAGACAAAAATAGTTTCCTTCTCAGGAAGAAAAAGAAGTACCAAGTTCTGTTGGAGACTCGGTGCTGGAACGATAGAAGAGACTGAGGAATACACCTACTTGGGCAGGATTTTCACTAAGACATTAAAAAACAACTCACAGGTTAATAACCTGACTAGGAAATCCGAGGTGCATGCCGGAGCCCTTCAAAGACTATACGCGGCTTCAGGTAACAGACATTTTTCATCCCTTCTCAAAGTATATAGGACAAAGATACCTCCAGTTTTATCTTTTGCTCTGGAATATATTCCAATAAAACAGTGGTCATTCCTGGACCAAAAAGAAGGAAGATAATGAGGAAAATGCTGAAGGTATCACAATCCACTCCGGTGCAAGCTCTTCGCCTCGAATTCTCAATTACGAGTTCCTATTCAAGAGCCATCGCAAATGTCATCAGGTGGGCATATAACCTGCTGCACGCATAGGATGGAAGTCTCTGTTCACTACTTAAAGCAGAGACCTTCGACAGTGATGCTTCAAAACAAGTATTCTTCAGCAACATGTCCACTGCATTTAAACTAGCTGAGATTAATGTTAACCTGTTGCTTACGTGGACTCCACCACAACTGAAACTCTTTTTAAAATGTTTTACCCCCAGACTCGGTTATGATCTTGATTTTTCACACTGCGCCAAATTGACTCTGTATAAAAGCTTCGCGGAAACAATTGCACCTAAGCAAGTGCAATAATACATAGACTTTAATCTTTCGCACGGCGCTAGGAGATCAATCATCCTGTTACGGCTTGGCATTTTACCAGTGCTAACCACAACATCAAGATGGCACCTAAATGGATCTTCATTATGTAACCTCTGCTACGGAGGGGAGCAGGATGTAGAACATCTTTTATTTACATGCCCTAACCCAAAAGTAGTGGCAGCTAGAACAAAACATCTGTATCCTATATACGTTAACTGCTGTATCACTACCGTAAAGGACTTGATCACAGTATGTAAATTTCCTCCCAATGAATTAGTTTGTTATAACTTTTATAAATTTTTAAAACCTTTTTTAGCCTTGTATTAATATGAAATTCTAAAAGTATCTGTGACTGAATGTTACCGTACAAAATTTGTGGTCCTCAGTAGAGTACCAAAACAAATAAAATAAACTTGAACTTGATAAGTAAATACCATATCATTTCATAACAAAATTAATATCAGCTATTTTAAACAAAATTAAATAAATATAACGAATCAGCTAATCAATATAGAAACATTTTGATATCAAATAGGACAACAATTTACTTATTAGTTACATGCTACCGTGACAATTAAGCTAAAGCTCATGAGTGGCCTCTTTGTAGTTGGTTCTTAAAAAATTTAATTTTTAAACAAAGGTTCAAATCTGTTAGAGGCTAGAAGGTTAGTGGCGCTAGGAGCATAAGATCCCCTTCCCCAGGAGTTGTATTTCTTTGCCGTTGATTTTTGTAACGGGACGTGTTGGAAGTTCGGGTAAAAATCAAGCAAGTCCCAAATGCAAATGGGGCCATCCCCTTCTTTGGGCTGGCAAAGTCGTAGGTAGGGGACGATATTCCTGTTCTTAAATTTAATTAACACCAGGTCCCCAGCAGTGTCTTTGGGCAGCGTACTTAACCACCCCACCCTCCTAACGCTCAGGATTCCACCATCGCGATAAGGTGGCAAAGGTCTATTGTTCTGTAGCCAAAAAATAACCTTGTTTAGCAGGTCCTGGTGTGATTCGTGTTTTCCCTGGCTAAGTGCAGGGACCCCGGAGAGGACTGACACATATGGGGCGGCTTCGGGAGGTAAATTAATACGTGGCATTCTTACCGGAGCAGCTCTAGCCACTGTGTGAGTTGTTAGCGCAGGTTTTAATGTTACTTTAGGGCCTGTTGAGGTAGGTATATTTAGGGGCAGTAATTTAGTTTCGCCATTCTTACACATAACGGACTTAAGCTTTTCAGGGGTGATGGGAGGATTAGGGCGAATGGGTATTGCCTTTTTCTTAGTTGGTTGAGAGTTCTTTTTAATTGTTTCCTCAATGCTAGTCAGCCTATCCCCCAGATCATTAATTTTTATAACCAGAGGTGATATGACAGATAGTAACAGTTGCTCGAACTGAGCCAGTAAAGTCAAATGGTGGGGACGATGCTGGGTCATCTATATTATCCGCAGCCTTATCCTCCATTGGTGTGGTTGGGTTAGAGGGGGATGATGTAAGGCTGGTGCACAATTTTTGAGTTTTGGGTTGGTTCTCGTTGACATTTTCCCTGTCATGGTTCCTTTTAATGTTAAGACCCTGGGGCAGTACATTGGCTTGGGTTTGGACTTTATTTAAAGGTAGAGATAGGTCCCGTGGAGTGCCATTAGAAGTATCAGAATTACTGCCCTTAATAGGGGGGGGGTGATGCATCCGGGACATACTTAGTTCCACACAAGGCGTTGAGCTCCTCCCAAATGGACATAGTTTGTAAACAAAATGCCAAAGAACAGCAATACGCAGTGCAATGTAAGTCAATAAGTAAGAAGCGTCTCTATACCTCCTCCAATGCAAAAAGTCAAGTGGGGTGGCCCGTCCCGTCCTCTTCTGGTCTCTGAGGGCCGTAGAGGGCCCGCCCTTAGCCCGGCCTTCGCCCGGCTAGTCCCGCGCGCGTCCCGCGACACGGAGGGAGCGTCTCAACTTTTGTAGCGCCTCCGGGCGCGATCCATTCGAAAACCGGAAGTCCCCGCAAAGCTCTCTGGGAGCTGTAGTCTCTGGCCGCAAGATGGTGGCGGAAAACGGCGTGGAGACTACAGCGTCTGGGACCCAGAGGCTACCCCCGCAGGACAGCGTCTCTCAGAGCAGCAGCAGGTAGGGATTCCGCTCCAACAATGCCCCCCCGCTCCACCGAGGGAGCCTCTCAACTCTTGTAGTACCTCCAGGCGCGATCCGTTTGAAAACCGGAAGTCCCCGCAAAGCTCTCTGGGAGCTGTATTCTCTGGCCGCAAGATGGTGGCGGAAAACGGCGTGGAGACTACAGCGTCTGGACCCAGCAGCTACCCCCTTAGGACAGCGTCTCTCAGGGCAGCAGCAGGTAGGGATTCCGCTCCAACAATGCCCCCCCGCTCCACCGAGGGAGCGTCTCAACTTTTGTAGCGCCTCCGGGCGCGATCCGTTCGAAAACCGGAAGTCCCCGCAAAGCTCTCTGGGAGCTGTAGTCTCTGGCCGCAAGATGGTGGCAGAAAACGGCGTGGAGACTACAGCGTCTGGGACCCAGGAGCTACCCCCGCAGGACAGCGTCTCTCAGGGCAGCAGCAGGTAGGGATTGCACTCCAACAATGCCCCCCCCCTCTAGGACTCATATTACCGGCTCACTGACTAGTAATATATTGTTAGGTTGTAAGGCTGATCAACAGATTTAAATCCATCACCACTGACATTGATTAGATGCAAATACATTTCATAAGCATTTATTCTTTATTACTATTTGATAGGTTGACAAGCCTAGCCCGAATGTAAACATATGGTAGATATCTCTAGGTGGTGAATAGTGTTTGAACAGAAGACAAGTAATCCTTCTTCCTTTTCACCACAGCCTGTATGTTTTCCTCTTGTACTGTAACACTACCCAGGTTCATAACACGGATGTGCAAATTGACAGCCCTCAAACACAAGACCCACATTAAAAGATGGAAGGAACAGCAGTGTTTAATAGCAACAACTCTAGCCCAAAAGAGAAGCAAAAAACAAAAGTTACTAGAAAATCTAAATGTGCGCAATAGCAAAGCAAAAATCGAGATGCCTATAGAATTTTGAGGACAATAAAATACCGCAAAAAAAATATTTTAGAAAATCAACTTTAAAGCACTAAGGAAATGTTTGACAATGAAAGAATTTCACAAATTAGGTAAGGTGTAACATTTACAGACTAGAGCTCCTAACACTTAAACCACTTTACACGCAATTACCACATTTCTAGATGTTTTAAACATAAATCAATCACCAAAGAAAATTAAAAATGTAAACATAAATCATAACCTTTCTACTAAGAAAGAAATCATCTAAGCAGTTACATGGTGCACAAATATCTTTGGGTACTTAATTGAAAGCCAAGAACATGTTTGCCATAGAAAACATTATAGATAGCAATAAAATAACATACTCAAATGTGTGTGTGAGTATTTATTTTCTTACCTTGATAATTCACACTGTTTACTGAGAAATAGATCCAGTTATTTTGCTACACTTCCAACTGAATTACCAGGAAAGTCATGTGTGTTCTATTGAAATAAATTGAGTGCAATGTCACAGTGAAAAGTGAAACTGCATATTTTTGATACAGATGGTCAAAAAATTCCCAAGACACTCATTACCGTAGCATAGCAGTAAAGTCTCATCATTTGTCCTCAGTATGTGTTTGTGTTTGTGTAAGTGTGCATGGATTCGGAAAATACATAGGCCTTTAAAGATAGAACAATGTCTAAATTCTATTTAAGTTAAATATTAACATAATGGTTTAGATTCAAAACATAAGAGATATCCCATCCATCTTATTCCAAGTGTATTTATCGTCTAAGGCACTTGTAATATGGTGGAAAAAGTATATGTTACATTTTGATTGAGTAACCTATCCACCTTTATGAAAAAAAGACCCTCGACAAGCAATCTAATACATAAATTAACTTACCAGTGGTAGAAGTGGACAAGCTCACTAATAAATGTCAATGTTTAAAGAAATTGCACTTCTCCTGAGCTAATACAGCTTCAACCTCCTCCTTCCAAGTCTCCAAGGAAAGTGACCACTGCACCTGAGATCTAGAACTCTCAGCCTCGGTGTCCTAGGCAGCACTAATGGATCCATTATGACATAATCAACAAGCATCTGCTTGTTATGTTTCTATTTTTGCTACCTGGCAATGCTGATGATGTCACAGACACAGAATCTGCAGAGGGTGGAAGATGAGTTGAGAATCCTGGTGTGTGGGAATTTCCAACAAACAACTGAAGCAGGATTTCCCTTAAAGAAAATGCAGAAAATGTAACAGTTCTTTAATAAGGGAATGCCCACAAGCTTTCCAATCCACTTTAGCTTTATTCCTGTGGCAGAGTGTCACAGAACCCACGTCTGGACATACAGTGTGTCATGAGAACCAAGCTATACCTGTCTGATGAGCCCTTCTAGTGTGAAACCAGTCTTGGGTGAAGACTGATTTGATTTTGACTTGGCCCAAACTGAGGTGGCATAGTATGGAAAATAATTATGGATCAGGATGAGATTAATTCAAGCATTAAATCCATCACTTTTCTGTACACTCTAACCTTTTCACTGCTAGGCTTCACCCCTCCCCCCCATGCTAAGCCTTTATTTTGGGCTATTTGGAGTAGGTTGCGCTTAGACCTCTTTAACATTTTGTCCCCACAAGGTATCAATTCCAAATTTGCATCTTTTGTTCCAACATCAGGTGGATTTGAAAGGTACCCATGGGTTGTGTGTTCCTAAGAAGGCGACAAAGATATTAGCCAAAATACAGCTAAACTTTGGGTTTTGTGAGGAACAAATGAAAAAAAATTCTGCAGAAAAAAGTGCTTGTATTCCCCTGAAAGTGGTATCAACAAAGGGTTTGTTGTGCTGACATCACCATCTTTCCGAACAAAGTGGCTAGCCAGGATACTTTAAATTGAAGTTAGAACCCACACAGCCCATGTGTGCTGAGTGACCAAGCAATTTGTTTAGCAAAACATTTATTTTCATTTATAATCAAGTTTCAAGAATTCATAAAAACATGTCTTCAAAGGAAACCACTGTCAAAAACAGTCAAGTCAAAAGCAAAAACAAACAATTGTGTGCACAATAAATACAAAATATGCAAACATTAATACTGAATACTCAAAAAATTACATGACACCGAAATACAACTTGAAACACAATACATACATTCCAAATCAATTGTGATCAAAAAACATTACATAAGACATAAAGGGAAAAGCCAGTCCTTTGACTAAAATACCAGTGGACAGGCGGAACTAGAGGTGAAATACAACTGCCTGCCTGTCTCACAAAACCTGTGACTGAGTATTTGATATAATTGCAAGCAAGGGCCCACGACAGTGGAATTAGTTGATCCCTAGCTGCACCCTTCTTTCTTGTCACGGGCTGGGGGTCAACGCGTTTCGAACCAAAACAATTACAGGTTCTCTAACACAAGAGTATTCCAACTACATCTAGGCTTCCCCCCCAGACGAACGACAACAGGGCAGTCTGCAAAGTTTTAAAAAGGGTAAGATTCAATCGGATAGGAATGTTTACAAATAAGTACAGTAATTTTGAGCACAGCTATGCGGTCTGCGAGTGAAAGAGGTAGCCGAGTCCAGCGCGCAGCTCTATCTGCAATGTGGGAGACGGTGCGGCCATAACTCATAGATATCACCTGCTCAGGGTCCCTATGAAGCCAGATACCCAGATATTTCACCGGGTCCTGGGTCCAGTGCGACTTCCTGAGTGCCAGCCATCAGAGGGAAAACAGTTGATTAAGCCGAATTAATCCCTAAACCGGAGAAGCGCTTGAAGTTCACATATTCTCTGAGCAGTTCTGAAAGATAGACTGGAGGTACACGGAGGTACAAAAGCATGTCATTGGCATATAGCGCCACTGTAAGTGGGCCCTGCCAAAGCTCAATGCTGCTGATGCATGCAACTGGCAGAGCTTGCAGGCGAGAGGCTCGAAGGCCAGAGTAAATAGCAGCAGCGACAAGGGGCAAACCTACCGCGTTCCCCTTCTGATGGAAAAATCGGATGACACCCAGCCATTAATACGAACCCTGGCTGATGGTTCGGTATACAGTACTCTAATCCACTGAAGAAAAAAGGGAGGAAATCTCATTCTCAAGAGGACCGTGAACATGAAGCCCCATTAGAGCGAATCAAATGCTTTTGCTGCATCGAGCAGCACAGCAACAGCCTGAAAGTCGGAATCAAAGTAGTATAAGGTGGCAAATAAAGTACGTAAATTGTGCATGGTTGACCATGTTGGCATGAACCCAGATTGGTCGGGAAGAACCAACAGAGGGATTAAGGGCTGTAAGCGCATAGCAATCATCTTGGCCAGAATCTTAGCGTCAATATTAATAATGGAGAGAGGCCTATAAGGGTCGCAGCGATTGGAAGCCTTGTCAGGTTTCAGTAGCATCACCAAAAGAGCTTCCCTTAAGGAGGCTAGGAGACGACCCATGTCATATGAGTACACAAAGACCGCTAGCCGTTAAGGGCCTAGTGCATCCACATGGGATTCATAAAATTCACTAGGGAGCCCATCTAAGCCTGCAGCCTTGCAGGAGGGAAGTGACATGATAGCTAATTTGACATCCTCCTTGTCGAAAGGCTCCATAAGATATTCTCAGTGACCCAAAGACAGCCACCCCAGAGCAATATCATTGAGGTATTCATGGATCTCGTCCTGCGGTGTGTCTGCTCTGCTTGCATATAACTTGGCATAAAAGTCCAGGATGATCTCACTAATGTCCGCCGTGGTATAATGCGCCTCCCCCACCTCATCGAGAATCTCCCTAATATGGTCCTGGCTACGAGGATCACATAGCTTCTGAGCCAGGGAGAGGCTAGGTCTGCCCCCCTCTCCATAATAACAAGCTTTACTACGTCTAGACCTATGGGCCATCTCCTGATCTGCTGTTCGGTAACCAATTCCCGTATTGCCGAGAGTGTCGAAGGGGAAGGGTCTGAATCATAAGATCTTTCCAGAGTGGCGATATCTGCAGCCAATTTTTTAATCCTGCGCCTCAAATCTTGCGGAACACCCACCTGCACCCCCACACACACACCCCTAATAGTCACCCTAAATGTCTCCCAGAGGACACTCGCGCTATCAACCGAACCCTCGTTCTCCTTGAAAAAGTTATGTATAGCCTCCCCAATGTCATGTTTAAAGACAGGGTCTGATAGCAAGGAAGGCTGCAGACGCCAAATGAAAGTTGGTCGCTGACAAGCAGGAACCTGCAGCTCCAACAGCACAGGAGGATTGTCTGAGAATGTCCAGACCATATGATGGGTATCCACTGCCAATGTACACACAGTCTCAGTGACCAGCTAGAAATCCAGGAGGGACGAAGTCCCATGAACTGAGAAAACAAATGTACTCTCATGCGCCCCAGGATGTCGCAAGCGCCACACATCCGACAGTTGGCCAGAATCCATCAGTCCCCGCAACACCTCAAATGCCTGCTTGGGTTGCAAAGTCTCACTACCCATGCGGTCTACAGTCATATCCAGGCACGCATTGAAGTCACCGCTCCAAAGTATCTCAACCTCCGGGAAGCTGGTAATTCGGCACCACACATCAGAAAAGAAGGTTGGATCGTCTATATTCGGGCCATACACATTCTACAACAATACACTCACACCACCCAGTTGCCCATGTAATATCACAAGTCTGTGCGGAGAACCATAAATGGGATGCCTCGTTTATCAATATCATCACCCCTCTTGCACAACTTGAATACGAGGACATCACCCGCACCCCCGCCAACCGATTCCCAATATTTCTTTTAGACAGTTTTGTGAGGTGAGTCTCCTGCAAGAAGTCTAACTGCACATCCATCCAGTCTAAAGTAGAAAATATAGAATGGATCTTTCTATGGGTGTTGATATCACAGAAATATTCCAAGTTAAAATTCGCACTTTACCACTAATTATATCATAGGGATCTCGAGAGACCTGTCAATGAGAATAATAAAAAGAGTTGTACATGCTCCTGCAAAAAAAAAGGGTAGTACACCAAGAACTAAAAGTGCCGGACCCAACCTTCACCCACATCTCTCACTTGCCAAACCCCAATCCCGCTCCCCCCACCCACTTCAGCGTTCTCAACTCACTAAAGCCATCCCAACCATCCCTGTCCCAACCCAACCCAGAGAAAACCAATGGAATTTGTAAAAGGGGTATTCCCATGAGGGGTGACAGAGTGCCACTAGCCTCCAAACTAGTAGGAGTTGGCTGAGCATAAACACCAAATATTCCTGATCAGAACGAATATACCTTTAAATCCTGAATTCTTTTACACCCCAGTGAATCACAACGCGGTCGTTACAACGACCGTGTTGTGATTCCGCATACCATTACTCCGCAAGTTGGAACAACGACTTGCGGCGGGGGGTGCTGGAAGTTGGAATAGTATAATTTACTATTCCAACTCCAGTCTGTGCGGACACTAGGGAAGGTGTTGGATTTTAAATCCAACACCCCCCCCCCCCCTCCGCAAGTCATTGTTTCGAGTTGTGGAGTAATGGTATGCGGAATAACAACACGGTCGTTCTAACGACCGCGTTGTGATTCCCTGCGGGGTAAAAGATTTGTTGTAAACGCTGTTTACCGATCAGAACACAGTATAGAGCCCAGTGATAAGGTGGTACCATTGAGTGAAACCAAAAGGACTCTAGAGTGTCCATCTGCACCGGGATGGGGAACCTGACATGTGTAGGGGGCAGAGCATATAACAAGTTAAAGATAAAGCTGCCCGAAGAGCTACACATCCTAACCAATTATTAATGTGCTCACAATAACCCTGCTATTCATCAGTTTCGGATAGAGTCTGGGATTCACGCCGCCATCTCTTAAGTTGTTTAGCTTGCTCTATCGCCGCGTTGGGGTTGGTGAAGATCTTAGAGTCCCCATCTGGACCAATCTTCAATCGGGCCTGGTATGACATTGCATAAGGGACACCTTCAGATTGTAAAAACTTTTTCACCACTCCAAACTCCCTATGGGCAGCTTGTATATTTACAGTAAAATCAGGGAAGAAAGATAGAGAATTGCCTTGATATACGATCGTTTTCTTGTCCCTGACCATGCGCAGGATGGTGTCTTGGTCCCTGTAATTCAAAACCCATGCAATAACAGGTTCGTGGCGGAGCCCCTGGGACAGGCAGAGCTGCAAGGGAGTCGTGAGCCTGTCAACAATGTACATGGCAGAGAGCAGTTCAGTACCAAAAATTCCCTTAATCAAGTTCTCGATAAAGGTCTCCATTTTTTCCATGTTTGTTGATTCTGACAACCCTGTTATTAGAATGTTATTCCTGCATGAGCAGGCCTCCAAACCCTGGCCTGAAAGATGGAGAGAACTTTTTCCATGTTGAGTGTTTTTCCCGCCACCTCACTCAGGCCATCCTCTGCCGCAGATAAACGTTAGTCCCCTTCTCCCATACATGTGCCCTGTTTTTCTATTTGTGACAACATGTGGTTGAGGCGTTGATGAACTGCAGTCATGTTGCCTTCTATGGACTGGAGGCTGCGTTCCATGGCTAGTAGCGTTGTCTCTAGCGTGTAGGGACCCCCGTCTTGGGCATCCGCCTCTGAGTCAGATGCAGCTTTTTGTTGGCTCTTAGATGTCTTACGCGCCTCAAACGTGAGGCGGGGTTGAGATTCATCAGTCCTCCCAATCCTGTCAGCATAGTGAGTCTCACCACTGAGGAGATGTTAGATTGGGTGCTCCTGATATGCAATGTGGTAGGATCCTGGCAGGGGAGACAGCAACCCCAGGGGGCACTCAAGCACACCACACAGCTGGTCACTTAGAACACTTAGGCTAGAGCCTGCCCCACACCGCATGACATGTGAAGGCGCGCCACTTTGTGTAACATAACCGTTAGCCATAGGGATTTGAACACGTTTTGAAATGTTTTCCATTAAGAACATATGATCGACTTTTGTAGGATATGGTCTGGTATTTAACCTTTAGATTCTAAGGGATGATAACATCATTTGAACTGCAGTATAGAGCACGACATTACACTGAGAATTTATTAAATTTCATAGAATTATATTTTAGAATACTCTTGATTTATGTTATTTAATTTGTTATTGAATATGTTGAATAACTTTGGCGTTGATGGGCGGAATTGGCTGAATTTTTCAGGAAAATGCACATTTTGTTTCTGAGCGTCCCCTGAAAGTTTGGAGGGGTTTCGTCAAGCGGGGGCCGAGAAAAAAGGGGGGTCCCAAAACGTGTTTTTAACATTGAGTTTTCAATAGGGCGGTTGGACTCACTTTTAGCTCGAACGACTGAATGGATTTCTATGAAACTTGGCAAAATTGTAGAGACTGTTTGCCCGATGTGCCTTTGCTAGGTCTCAAGATATGTGCTCCAGTGGATTTTGAGAAATTAACGTTCAAAAAAATATATATATCTGTGACAGCGTCCCGGTTAGCGCCCCGGTTCGCGTACCAGACGCGTAACGGAACTTCGCGAGGAGAAGCGAATTGGCTCTCCGTTGACTCTCAACATTCTAAACAGTCCGGAGCGGCCGCCATCTTGTCTCTCGGTAGGATCGAGAGACAAGAGGTGGAAATAAACGAAGGGGGAAATGAATGAAAGGGGGCAAGGTAGACCCCTCCTGACCCCCTAGGATTGATGTGGGGGCTATTAAAGGGCCCCGCGGGGCAAAAAAATAAAATCATTTTTTTTCCGATTTTTCGCGGTGGAAGCGCTACCCGGTACGTGAACCAGGTAGCTCACCGGTAGCGTAACGGGAGTCCGCCATCTTGTGTTTCGGACGAATTTAGTCACAAGATGGAGGAAAAACAATGTTGGGAATGGGTATAAAGGGGCACGGGAGACATATCCTGACCCCCTAGGTTTTCTGAGGGTGGCTGAGGAGGCCCATATATGTAAAAAAAAAACCTTTTTTTTTTCAAATTTTCGCACGGTTAGCGCCCGGTACGCGCACCGGGTAGCGTTCCGGAAAGCGTAACAAGGGGAAAACCAAGGGAAATAGTAAAATAATATTTTAGAGTGCTTTGAGGTAGGGTAGCTCTGAATAGAGCTGTTGTGTTGTGTGGGTGATGTAAGTACCAACATGTAGGTACCAATGAAGAGTCTAAAATTCAATGTACACCGTCTCCTCTGTAGATATTTTGTATGTTCTAATATGGGTTATTTAAATGTAAATGTGTGGAAAAGCACTTCATGCTTTAAAGCAATTGTATTTTTGAACTGATTGTTCTTTCCTCTTAGTTCTTCTCTTTGTTTTTTTTTCCCCACACTCTTCTTCAGCATGATAGTTGATAAATTCGTTCCCTCAAAAAATGTATATACATAAAAAAATTATAATAAATACATACAAAATATATTTTCCTCTAAAAGAAGAATACATTTTACAGCTTTTGATATTTGCTATTAAAAAACCATTGAAATTCACTGAAAAAACCATAGGTTATAGACCATATATAGTTAGGAATTAGCATTATTTTACTCACATAAAACCATTGAAATTCGCATATATAGTTAGTTGCACTAACTATATATCGTGCACCCGCAATCCACTGCTGATCATGTCACATATTACATCATTCATGACATGGTCAGTGACATCACTGATGACATCACTGATGACATCTCAAATGACATCACTGATGACATCACTGATGACAACATCCAGTGACTGTATGTTTCTGTAAAGTTAAAATATGTCTTACATATTGAAGAATGAGTGGATGTATAAGTGTCTGGATGAAGGATTTAGTAGGGGCATGACTGACTGTATGAGTGAGTGATTAAATGTGCCTCGCTGAGTGCATGGGTTAGTGACTGAACTGTCTTAATTTGTGCATCATTATGTCTGTTGTTCTGTAAACTGCTGCATGTGTTGATCAGTAGCTATATGAGTAACTATATGGGTTACTGATTGGTTGCCCAAGTATTTGTATGGGAGACTGAGTGTGTTTGTGGGTGGCTGGGAGGTGTATGACTCTGTGCATAGATGTGTGAGCAGTTGATTCACTAGATGTATGGGTTCAAAAGTGCACGTGGAAACTGCTGTATGGGCGGTTGACTGTGTGCATGAGTGTATTGGTGAGTGAGTGGATATCTCAGTGCTACATGTCAAAGTAAGTACATATGTAAAACACAGTACATGTGAGAGTTGACATATATAAATAACTGTGCTTAAGAGCCAGTGAATGTGTTAGTGGCTGTATGGATCATTGTGAACTTGTATCAGGGATTGTATAAGAGAGTAAATATGTGTTAGTATATGTTTGAATAAGTAAGGTGTATATAACTGTATAGTTGAGGAAATGGAGGTGTGATTGATTCTTTGCATGACTGACTAGGTGTGTGAGTAACTCCATGGATGAGTGACAGTTTGTGAGTGTCTGTTTACACTGAGTGTATCTAAGGTTATATTAGAGTCTGAAGAGGTTCATCGTATTATCACATGAATTATGTCATCAGTGATGTGATCAGTAATGTCAAATGAGATGTCATCAGTGATGTCATCAGTGATGTCATTTGAGATGTCATCTGTGGTGTCATCAGTGATGTCATCAGTGATGTCATTTGAGATGTCATCAGTGATGTCATCAGTAATGTCCTTTGAGATGTCATCAGTGATGTCATCAGTGATGTCACTGACCATGTCATGAATGATGTAATATGTGACATGATCAGCAGTGGATTGCGGGTGCGCGATATATAGTTAGTGCAACTAACTATATATGCGAATTTCAATGGTTTTGTGTGAGTAAAATAAGGTTTTGTAAATGCTAATTCCTAACTATATATGGTCTATAGCCTATGTTTTTTTCAGTGAATATATATATATATATATTCCTCCAATCCCGCTTTCATGAAACCAGGTCTGACACATGCTCGGGTTTGCCAAACAGAAATGTAATACCTCCGGTGCAAAATGCAATAATGCAAAAGGAGTGTTTGAATAAATAATTTTAATACAATTTAGATGGGTGTTAGATCTGGGGGTCTCTAGATGGCAATGGTATTCACCTTTGTCCAAATAGGGACCCTGACATCTAAGTCGGGATAAGGGGATTGTACTCCTTAATAACCCCTGTTCACCCCCTTGGTAGCTTGGCACGAGCAGACAGGCTTATCTCAGAGGCAGTGTGTTAAGCATTTGTGAATATACACAGTAATACAGTGAAAAAACACTACAGATGGACACAACTCAGGTTTGATAAAAATAAGTATTCATTATATAGACTTAACACAAGACCACATACGACAAAAATCCACAATACTGCACTTAAGATTGCTTAAAAGATGATTAAAGTTGGTTAGTTCAAGTTGATGATAAATGCGACAAAGTTCCCAACAAAGTACCTGAATGTGTAACGCAAAGTAAACAAAAGGCTCGCAAAAGGGGAGATGCGTTGGTTCCGTGAACCGGGGGAGATGATGCGTCATGCCTCAATGCTTGCGCAGAGTAGGGGATGCATCGTGATCCTTACCGGTGCGGAGGTGATGCATATATTCTTGGCCTGTGGGCCCGATGCAGTGCGCAAAATAGCACCTTGATGCAATGCGATGATCCGGTTGTGATGCGAGAAGATGGTGCCCTTGATGCGCCAATACGAAGATGATGTGTAGACGTCCTGGCAGCCTTGCGATGACACTGTACTTTGGAGCCACGACAGGCCCTGCAACACGCTTCTCTGGTGATGCGATGGCGACTCTCTTGATGACGTCACGCTTCTCCGGTGATGCGACAGTAGGCAGATTCGATGAACGCATGCTTCCAGGGAAATGCGATTAAGGCTCGCTTCTCCGGCGATGTGATGATTTCTCGATGCGTCGCGCATCCAGCTCCCAGCGACACGCACATGTCTGGAGTTGAGAATTCCCAGCAAGGAAATTCAGAGGGGAGCTGGAGGTGAAGTCTTTTGTCCCTGAGTCTTCAGCCGGAGGCAAGCACAGTTCAAGCCCTTGGAGAATATTCTATACATGATGAATGTCTTTAAAAAATTCCTTCTCCTTTCCTTAGCAATAAAGCAACCACTGCAGGCCAACCCAGCAAACTGCACACTGGCAGAGGGGCAGTAAAACTCCTGCAGCTGCCTTGGTTCTTCTCCTTGGCAAAAGGTTTCTTGTTCCAGAAGTGATCTAATTTCTTGGGATCAGGGTCCCAATATTTATACCCCAAAATCCTTTGTTCTCTGAAGGCAGAAGGGCCTCTGTCTAGTCCAAACCAGTTCCTGAGCACTTTGTTTACATGACTCTCTTCTTCCTTTCACTGTGCAGGGCAGAGACATCAGACAAGCCACAGGAGGTGGAGCCAGCATTGTAGAGGGAAGACCCAGCCCTATTCAGGTCCCAGGTGCAACTCCTCCCTCCCATCTAGATGCAGATCTCTCTATTCACCACTGGAGTACCCCAGCCTGTGTCCTGAAATCCGTCAGCCCTGTCACTCATGACAACCCAGACAAAGAATACACAACCTAGCAGAAGCAGGCCTGGACAGTTAGGCAAGAAAATACCTACTTTCTAAAAGTGGTACTTTCAAACACAGAATATTAAAACCAACTTTATTAAAAGATGTATTTTATTATTCTGAGTTCAGGCATACTAAACTCAAATTTCTACCATGTTCCCTGAGTCAGTTAAGATTATAAGAATGTAATAATCCAACTGCCCATTCTGGCCTAAGGAGAACAGATAGCTTTCAATAGTGAAAAAACGAAAATGGCTGTAATTCACTATTAGGACATGCTACCCACACCAGAGCATGTCCTACCTTATACTTACAATGCACCCTGCCCTTGGGCCTACCATAGGGGTGTCTAATATGAAGTAAAGGGGAGGTTTAGAGACTGGCAAGTGGGTGCACTTGTTAAATATTGCAGGGATTTGTTAGCATGAGCTGAAATCCATTTTGTATTTCTGGCAGCCATCTTGTTTGCCATGTGCTGCCACATGCTCGCCATGTGCTCTGTCCTCTCTCAGCGTTGACTGCTCTTGTAATCTGCCTAGAAACAAACTATATTTAGCATCTTCCACCTTCGCACATGCTCAGACGGGCCTAGTTAGTAGAACACACCTTCTCTTCTTGTAGAACTGTCAGGCTATTTTTGCTGCTGTATGGAGAAGTAACTCTCCTCCCACTTTGTTGAGCAGGCAGATCTTGCATGCCCATATTAGTCATTTTGCATGCTTACATGTGCCAGTACTGCCCCTTGGTCTTATGCTGACTATGTAACCCTAAGCATACATAAGTCCTCTGTTTTCTGTACTCCTCAGACTGCCTCATTCAGTTGCTAAGGCTTCTGTGTGACGTAGTCTCCCTCATTTGAGGTTAATAAAGATTTCACCTTCTGTGCCAATTTCTTCTTAATTGGTTTAAAAGGACCATGTTTCATTGGGACCCCTGAGAAGATTTCTATTTTCTACAAATGGCGCTCCAACATGGACCACATCAGAGAATTGGCTATCTAAGGAGTGATCCTGTCAGGAGACAGAAATCTACTGTGGAGGACAGGACAGGACTCTACTAAGGAGGTACTCTGTGCACGGAGATTCTGGGGATTCTCTGTCTCTGCAGCCCAGTATATTTCTGATCTTCCTGATTTTGATCCTCCACATGATGTCACTCCTGACTGAGAACCTTTTTGGCGTGAGTATTCTAAAAAAGACCGTTAGGTCATTCAGAACTTGGCAGTTAGAATTTGGACAACCATGTGTTTGGTAAGAGCCGTTCTGCGGCGCTTGCTGTTGGTTTTTGATGCCTTGGATTGGTAAGGTAGTTTAGTAACGCTTACTGTGGCTTCGGATTAGTATGATTGGCCAATATTTGTATTTGTATGTATGTAATATGTAAATTGCAATTTATATAGGCAGGTAATGAGTAGATTTGTCTCTATTTTGAATTGATTTGAACGGCACATAGTACAAGAGTACCTTAAGTGCTACTTTGATTATAATACTGCATATTTTGCACTATTTTTGGCATGCCTGTTTCAAGCACACATCGGAGAATGTGTTGCTTTTTTGAGGTACCATAGTGAGATGTGAAGTGAATTAGCCAGCTTCCCTGAGGGAATACCTAAATAGGTTTAGGTATAAAAACATATTTCCTCCTTGGTGATTCTGTATCCCCAGGGAATTAAAATATGACAATAATACAAACAAGGATCCTTTTCTGCACACTTTTAAAATGGAGAAATGCAGAGCGATTTTCTGGTGTTCTGCCGGACAAAGCCAGTGAATTGAGAGTATTTTGGCTTCTTGGAAATAAAACAGTTTGTTGGGCTGTTTTTTTTGCAGTCTTTTGGAATACTATTGAGCAGCGCTTCTTGTACATATGACTTTCAACTAGTATTTACAAATGGTTTGGTTTAAGTACAGTCTGTGGGCTGTCCTTTGTTTCTGTCCTAAGTGTTGATCTGTGGGTTAATCATGTGTTTAAATGTCTATGTGGTTCGTGTTTTCACATTAGTGATACTTCTGTAAGTAAATAGCGATTGCGCTATTTGTGAAATAATGGCTCTTAAGCGCGCTGTATCATGTGTTCTGAGTGTATGACCCATCCGGTATATGTCTGGAATGAGCTCAATGTGTTTATTTGTGTTTTCTTGCTGCCATCAGTCTGTTATGCAAAATGTCATTTAAATAATATTAAATAAAAAAACGTAATAAAAATCCAGAAATGAACCATATGATATGCTAAATAACTCCATGTTACTATTAGACTGATAAGAGCAAGCAGCTATGCACATGTACAAACTGCTAATGCTTAAAAGATAAAATTGGAATTCACATTGAATAGGAATAAAATAGGCCTAAAAAAACGAAATTGTGTGTTTTTGCAATAAATAAACAATTTTAAATAGATACATTGTGTTAGATATAAACAGCCAAACACATCATCTGAGTAAATTAGATGTTGTTGAACTAAAACACATATTATATGACATGCATTAAAATGCCTCAGTTTTAAATAGACAGTCACTGTGTTTCCATTTCAACACTAAAACAAGCTTTACAACAGCTGGGTTTTAACTGCCGCTTAGCAGCAGCTGTTGTTTTGATTGTAGGCCACGGAGAGGAAGGGCTGTTGATTCAGCTAGGAATTTGTCAGGGCAAGCACGGGGTAAAATCCTGCATTTCAGACTGCTGTTTTAAAAAGTTACAAAAATCAGGTTCATTATTTTGGATAACAGGAAAACATTTAAAGTAAGGATTTTTTTTCTTAAAGCCTTTTTTATAAGCATATTTGTGGTTCTGATGTTAAATATTTGTCCATTTAAAAAGTGGCGCAAAACTTTTCATGTTTCAAGTTAGGCTTCTGTGCTTAGGCTTATGAATGAATGTGTCTTAATATGATAGGCAAGAGATGCAGCTTGCTTTTCATATGTGGAATTATCAAAAATGATTGGTTTTATTTAAAATAAAAATATGAAAAAAAAAATGCTTTCAAATTCATTTTTAATATTTATAAAGCTTAATACTCATACTGCGACCTCCTATCATTAAAATTAAATTTAAGTTGTGTTGAACCGCATAATGAGGAAATTTGCATATGAAATATCACTCCACGCAGGCGTAAAAAACAAATTTTTATAAGGGTATATATGATGTATTTTGATTTCTCACTCCTGGGCTATCTAGAGAAAATTCTGAAGATGACTATTATGCAAAACAAAAAATAGGATATTCAGTTTTAAGTGCCCCAAATATCAAAGTCGAAATTGGGCAAAATTCACTAATTTAAAATGAAATTCTGCATTCAGAGCAGCTTTTAACTTGCCCTAGGCCTCAGTAAATGCATACATTTATATATAATACAAATACAATACAAACAGCTGACTTCTATATTGCTAGACAAGTATACTGCACATTGCTTATAATTGAAAATATGTATAAAAAATGAGCAGAAGTTATTTTCTTAACTCTGAACTGACAAACAGGGGAATGGGGCTGCATTTGCACACAGAATAGGACAACTGGGAAGAGTTAAAAGTCAGTTCTATATTTAGAAGCCTAGCATGGCTCCCAGAGCAAGGTCTGCTTTGACATTTTGACCTCTCAAACTGTTTTGAAAGACGACAGGGGAAAGAAGGAGGAGTTTTACTTTTTTGGCAAAAGCAGCCACTTTATGTACTCATATGATAGAGAACTATATAATGGTATATGTGAACTTTGATAAGCTTTGCCATATTTATATAGCACTAATGCTTAAAAGCGGAGGCAATTACATTTATTTGACTTCATGTGCCCTCATGTTTCACTTGTACATTTGATAAAAGGGATTGGGGTTTGGGTATTCATGTGTTTTTTTAGTTCTCCCAAAAGTGCTATGTACCACCTATAACTTTGTTTATGGCCAGTTGATACAAATAGGGGTTGATAGTGTTGACAGAAGTGAAACCTGTTTCAGGTTTCCTACTGTCAAAATGGGGGAAGGAGGCTATCTCCTCTACAAATTAAGGCTAGATAATATGTATGTTGCTCTCTCTTTTTCTCAATTTTGTTTTAGCCTGTCTAAGCTGTATGTGAAATAGCAATGAGCCATTTAATTGGCTATTCAGTAATACTGTTTTAAACATTGTTAGCATTAATACAATTAATTAGTATATATGTTATGTTACTGCCCATCCTGTTTGATGAAATGATGACAGGATCAGTATCCTAGATTGTTGTTCCCTTATTTTGATCTTTAAGAGGAACTAGATGTGGGTAGTTTTTGTTCTAAAATTCTTAGGTGATAACACCATTATTGTATGTTATTCTCATGATACATAGTTTTGCAAGAGCATTGCTAGTTTTTTATTAGCTAGTCTGTGTAAATAAACTGACAGTCCTTATTAGAGCTGATGTTGCATAGTTTGGATCATGAAAAGTAGAACGCAGGAAAGATGCCCATGTGATCCCTAGCAGACAATTTTGAAGGAAATATCGTTTTATAGATAAGAAATCCTGTTAAATTAGCAGTTTTAGATTTTCTTGTTCCTCCTATAACATGAGAGCATGGTCCTAAGCATACAATGTAGGTGCTTTTATTAAGAAGAATCATTTTAGAAGTGTCTGCAGTCCTGTGCAAGTAGTTTAAAATCTATAAGTAAAAGTGTAGAACATTTCCTTTTTTTTAGGGTTTTCAGATTAGTACACAGGAATACACCAATGTAAGTATTTAGGGTATGTTTGTGTTGTTTTTCTCTTTTCCTCACAATTTAGAAAATGAATACAGACATCCTTGGCTGCTTGGGTTGGGTGATGTATTACTCTTGTCAGTTCACCAAAGAGTTCCTGTTATACTTGCCAATAGGTCCAGGATGTTGTTTTTTTACTCTCTCATAGATAGATGAAAGTGGTTATTGGGTGCCTTGCTAATATATGGGGCGTCCCAAGACTAGGAAATATTCTGAGACTATGCTCTCTGTTGATAGTCTGTTTCTGTGCCTTGTCTAAAGACCTTTTGTTGTGTCCACAAAAAGATATTTGCTGCCTTACAACCATTGCCAGAGGAGCCCGGATATCAGATTCAGCCTGGGGAGTCAGCGTCAGCACCAGTCTAGCTTGAAGCCAAAGTGAAGGTAACCAGCACAGGCATTGCTGGCAACTAGGACCTCAGTGAAGGCGGAAGCCCTAAGATGAAATGTGTACCCCTGCCACTGTCTTGGACGAAAGACGGGGTCGCAAATCAGAAAGGAGAAATTGTGGATTAAGTTTTGATGCCCAGCTGAGAGTCACAGACTGACCAGAATGGCGAGGAAGCTTTGCTTGAGGCGACCCCTTTTGAAACAAGGGTTGCTTCAGAGATCCTAGCATCAGGCCTCTGAATCCTGGTCCCAAAGTGAATACAAGTTTGCTTCTTTGTTTGTTGGTCAAGAGATACCTGACCACACTGGATGCAATGTGTGGCCCCAATGAATGAGCAGTGCGCCAGCAGAGCAATACAGGAGTTAGGGAAGGACTTGAGTTCAGGGTACAGGTGCTGTATCTCTGGTGCCTGTTAGATTGAAGTGAAGAAAACTGGTGCACTGCCTGAGACACTAGACAGGATCATTGAGAGCATTTGCTCATGTGGGTGACTGCCCTATCCTGAAAGACGAGACTTTGTTTCCTTGAAACTCGGCTGTGATTCTTGAGTTGCGATTTGTGCAGCTCCGCCGTGGAAACAACAAGAGCCTGCCTGTGAGGCTCAAACGGACACAGGGAGAAGACTCCCCTCTGCTTGGTTGTACAGCGACTTCAATTTCCTCAAGGACTTCTTCTTTTTGTCAATAATGTACCCCTTTGGATGTCCCGTTTTTTTTAATTTTTTTTTTTAACTTTATTGTCAGGATGGCAAACAGCATATTCATATCAACATCTGTAATCCACATTTATATGTCAATGTAATTTGTAATCGTGAGAATCGGATCAAACATGTTATGTTCCAACCTATAGCGTTTGCCATCACGTTTCGGGCATGGAGCAATCATGACCAACTATTATACACCACCCATGTCATATCTTCATATTATTTCCACATGTTAGTCCATGAGCAGCCCATTCTCGGAATATGTATTTGCTCCGAACATTACAACTGTGAGATAAAATGAAAACAATAAAACCCAACTAAGGTCATCATTTGGCAATGGGTTATGTCCTTACACAGTCTGCAGTCGGCCATTCCACGTGTGCTTTAATATTCCCAGGATATCATCGTAGCTCTGCCCCCTCCCGTCACACATCAGCACTCAACAGGTAGGCCTACACCATCTAATCCTCATCCTCCTCAGATTCCGAGTCCCCACCTTCTGGCAATGGTGCACATGGTTCCCCCCTATACTTGTTCCAACGTGTCCATACCCTATTCCATTTACGGGGGCAAGCTCGTAGCACATACACTGCCCTCTCTTTCACCATTAGGCGGTCCATGTTCCTGATCCACCCAGCTACCGTAGGCAGTTCCGGGGCACCCCATTTCTGCGCAATGTCTCGTTTGGCCACTGTCACAGCCAGCGTAACCCACAGCTGCCCATACCTGTCCAGGTCGTTAGGGTCCCAAATGTTTAGCAAGCACTTACGGGGTTCAGGCAGGACTGACACTTCCATGGCTTGGGAGACCGTGCGCATGATTTGCCTCCAGACTTCTTGGATCCGTGGGCAATCCCACAAAGTGTGGAGCAGAGTACCTTCATCCCCGCAGCCCCTGAGGCAGTAAGGGTGCGACGCCCTTTGTATTTTATGTAAAAGTGGTCTAGTATAGTAAGTGCGGTGTAGAATCTTGAGCTGTACTAAGCGGAACCTGGCCGATATGCCTACATCACGCGGCGATGCAAGCGCCTCGTTCCATTCCGTCTCATCCATCTCTCCCAGTTCCCCCACCCATTTCTCTTTAAGCTTCTGTGTGGGGTCCGGCAAGTTGTTAACTAGTTTTTTATATGTGAGAGAGGTTGCTTTCTGTTCCATGAAATCTGTCAGTAGCCTGTCTTCCATTGGTGACGATTCCGGGAGTGTGGTGTCAGGGGGAATTGCCTGTAGTAGTGCGTGTCGGATTTGCACATACCGGAATGTCTCAGTGGGGCCTAAACCATATTGTTGTTGGATTTGGGAAAATGCAACCACCGTGCCCCCCTCCCAAAGGTCCCCTACCACTGAAATTCCTATGTTGTCCCATTGTGTGAATCCCTTACAGGACCTCAGGTTCCCCAGCGCTTTAGTGTCCCACAGCGGTGTTAGCCTGGTGATTTTTCTTTTCCAACCCAGACGCGATAGTGCTGTGTGCCATAGTGTTGCCGTGTGAAACGTCGGACCGATTAGGTTCTTAACTTGTGAGTAATTGTATAGCACCGCGAGCATGCCGTCTGTACCCAGCTGTGACCAGTCCGCCTTGTATGCGGGGTCTCCCCGTGGGATGTGGATCCAATGGTTAATTATTTTAAGTTGGGATGCCCAATAATACAGCTGGAGATTGGGCAATGCAATCCCTCCTTCATACCAGCCCTTCACCAATTTATCATGTGCTATTCGCGCTGGGCCGTTGCTCCACAGCAAGCTGGATACCAGTGCAGCGACTTGTTTGAAGTATCGCGGACCCACGATATAAGGGGAATTCTCAAGTACATATAGAAACCGTGGGAGAGCCATCATTCTATATAGCGCTGCCCGTCCAAGGAGGGTCAGCGGTAGTGTAGCCCAGAATTTAACGTCCGCCCATAGGCGTGTCAGAGGTGGCAGCAAATTCCTGGTATAATATTCCGTAGCATCAGTGGTAACGAAAATTCCCAGATATTTGAAGGAGGTGGATGATAATTTTAGGGGACAGTCGTCACGTAACGTTGGGGCCGGGCCCCTGATCACGTATATTATGGATTTTGACCAATTCAGGGTATATCCTGACGCCTTGCCATGCTCATCGCACAGCGCCAGTAGGGCAGGGATCCCCTCGGTGGGATTGATCATGTAGATCAGCATGTCATCCGCATATAGGGAGACTTTGTCCTCCCACCCTTCCTCCCAGGTGATGCCGCGGAACAGTGGCGTTGCTCTAAGTAGGATTGCCAAAGGTTCCAGCACCAACGCAAAGAGAAGGGGCGATAGCGGGCACCCTTGTCTAGTTCCCCGCCCCAGTGGGAATGGCGGTGAAATGTGACCATTTGCGACCACCTGCGCGACCGGTGATGTGTATAGTAACCGCACCCAGGCCTGAAACTTCGGGCCGAAGCCCATTCGGGTCAGGATGGCGAACAGGTACTCCCATTCCACCAGGTCGAACGCCATCCTGGCGTCCAGGGATAGTATCACAGCTTGGTCCGTAAGGAGATGCGCCCGCGCTAGTACCCCGTGTAGCCTCCGCAGGTTCAGCGCCGTGCTCCGGTGAGGCATGAAACCCGACTGGTCGGGGTGTATCAAAGTGTGTAGGTGTTGTGTCAGGCGACCGGCTAGGAGTTTTGCCAATATCTTTGCTTCGATGTTGAGCAAAGAGATGGGTCGATATGAGGTGCATTCAGTTGGTGTTTTATCTGGTTTGGGAATGGCCCGATCGTGGCCGTGCGCTGATCGAGTGGGAGCATTGCCTTCTCTGCACTATCATTATACATATCCAACAGGGGTCTGGCCAGCACCGAGGCTGTCGCTTTATACCATTCTACAGGTATTCTGTTAGGTCCCAGTGCTTTGCCGGATTGTAATGCCTGTATCGCCAATTGGATCTCGCCCTCTGTCAGATCTGTTTCTAGGTCTTGCTGCGCTTCGTGTGGCAGCATAGGGATCTCGACGAGGCCATTGCCTCCTGTTCCGTGACGGACCGCACCGGGGTGTATATCCCCTGAAAGTGGCGTGCTAGGGTTCGTACAATGTGCTCCGGGTGTGTCTGTATCTTGCCCTCATGATCATATAGTCTCTGTATCCCTCTGTTACTGCCGCCTCGCTTATCCAACCACGCCAGCATCTTCCCAGCCTTGTCTCCTACGTTATATATGCGGTGTGCGGTGTTTGCTAAGTGCCCCTTTGTAATTGTTGTCAGGTGAGCCTGATGTTGCTGTTGTCGGAGGTGTAACGTATGAGCGGTTTCCGGGGTAGGGTCTAACATGTGGGCAGTGTTCGCTGCGCCAAGCGCCAGTTCTAAGTTCGCAAGTTCCATCCTGGAGTCCCTTTTATGCCCAGTGATTGCTGCTATAGCTGCACCTCGCAGGACCGTTTTGTACGCCTCCCAGAGCACCGAGGGTGATGAGACCGTTCCTACATTTTCAGCAAAGTAATGTGTTGTGGCCTGTTTGAGCTTTTTCCTGACTCCAGGAATCTGAAGATAATTGGGATATATTGGGTATATTCTGGCGCGTTTCGACTCTCTGGTGGTAAGGTGTAGCAAGACTGGGGAGGGATCGGATATGCCCCTGGGTAGAATTTCCAGTTTATCTATGGAGCCCAATCCTATCCCTAAAAGGAGGAAGAAATCAATACGCGAGAGGCAGTTGTGTGTGGAGGAGTAGTGCGTGTACTGGTTCGCCGTGGGATTCAGTTGGCGCCAAGCGTCCGTGAGGCCTAGTGCGTTCAGGAAGCTGGGAAGAACCGCAGCCTCTCGTGGGCGGTTTCGTGTGGGGAAGGTGTCAAGCAAGGGGTCCGTGATAGCATTAAAGTCCCCCCCCACGATTATGTCACCCTCCGGAAGATCAAGAAGAAATTGCCCAAGTGCCGGCAGTGCTGAGGAGTGCAGCACGGGGGGATGTATACTGACACCACATTAAGGGCTCTCCCCTCCCACTGGCCAGTAAGCGCCGCAAAGCGTCCCTGGTCGTCCGTCTTGTGGCTATGAACCAGAAAGGGTGAGTTTTTCTTAAGGAGTATCCCAGTGCCCCTGGAGCCCGTTGTAAATTCAGCATGAGCTGCCATGGTGTACCCGCGTCTGTCTAGAGCCTTGCATCTAGTCCCTGCCAGGTGCGTCTCTTGAAGCAGAATCAACTCGGGCCCATGGCGTTTGACGGTTTGCAGTACCAAACCCCTTTTTATTTTGTCCCCTAGTCCCCTGACGTTCCACGTAAGCAGTTTCAGTGGGGGTACAGTCGTCAGCGCATGGGTGCCCTCAATGGGTGCAGCTTGCTCTTGTCGTGCCATCTGTATTCAAGACCAGTGGCGCCAATGTGCAGCAGTGTGGCGCAACCTGCATGAAATGACGTGAGTCTGAGCACCAAGTGTGGATGACCAGCAATGTGACAGTGTTTCTAATGTAAGTAGTGATGACCAATAACAATAACAACAACAACAGTACAACTTCCCCCCCCACCCCCTCCCTGCTCCCCTGCTCCACGGACGATGTCCCGCCCGCATCCCCAACTTGGCAGAGTGCTTAGTCCCCTCCCTATCTATCTTACTTGCTCGTGGGGTGGTGAGACCCCCACAGGCATCGGCCAATGCCCGCCCTACTCAGCTCCATCAGCCACGAGGTCCCAAGGGCTGCAAGCGTGCCGGTCCATATGTGACATAATCAATCAACCCCTAACAGGTTGGCCCGAGTCAAGAGGGTCTCTCTCTAGATCTGAGTCCAATCCCACTGCTCCTTCTTCGGTCGTAGGGCTAGTGGTCTGGTGTTCCGTCGTCCTCCCGTTACGTTGGTTCTGGCGGTCCCTGTGCGTTCTCTGGGGTTGGCCCACCTGCCTCCATCCATCCAGCCATTCTCGCGCCACCTCCGGTGTATCGAAAAACCATGTCCTTCCCTCGGCCACAATCCGCAATTTGGCGGGGAAAAGCATCGAGTAGGGCAGGCCCCTGTCACGTAGCGTCTTTTTCACTTCAGTGAAGGATTTCCGGCGCCTGGCCACTTCTGCTGTATAGTCCGGAAAGAATGCCAAAGTCGAGTTTTGAATTTTTACAGGCGGTGCGACCCTTGCCGCCTGCAAGATGGCGTCTCTATCTCTGAAGTTGAACAGCCTGGCCATGACAGGTCGCGGTGTAGCCCCCGGTTTGGCTGCTCCCCCAGGTACCCGGTGCGCCCTTTCAACAGAGAAAAAGTTCGACAGGCCTTTCGGTTGCAGCTTGTTTTTAATAAGGTCTTCGATGTACAGGTCCATGGCGCCTTTCCCCTCCGATTCCGGAAGGCCTAGGATGCGGACGTTGTTCCTTCTGGAGCGTCCCTCCTGATCGTCCAGCTTGTCCTGTAACTGCCTCGTGACCTTTTCCATTCGTTCCATCGCCACTTGCAGGTCCGAAGTGTCCTCAATAAGCGATTTCGTGACCACCTCTACCTGGGACACTCTTTCTGACATTTTCTTGAAGTCCGCTCGCAGCAGATTTACCTCGGAGGAAATAGTGCCCACTGTTGCTTGTACCTCAGTGAGGGTCCTCATAATATCTTCCAGGGTTACTTTCTTTGTCCCTTCTGTGTCCGGAGGTGTACCAGAGGATCGGCGCCCGCCGCCCTGAGAGTGCCCATGCTGAGTATACGCGAATTTATCCAGTTTTGCTTGCGTCGTCGTACTTTGTGTGCCTTTGTTCGCCATGGCGTCGCGCTCACTGTCGTGCAGCCCGGTCTCCTCCGTAGTCCACCTGTCACCAGGCTACTTTCGATCGGATGGGGTCTTCCCGTCAGCAGGAGTCCGTACCGTCACCCACAGCGCCCCAGTATAGCACGGCCGTGGGGACGCGCTTGCTAGGAGGCCGGTCTCAGCGCTTTCGCCGTGTGGCCCTCCACGTGTGCTCTCCGCTTCTTCGTGGTCGAGGTATCACGCCTAGCACCAGCGCTGTATGGTTTCGCCGGCGTTTTCCGGGCAGGGAGTACCCTAAAAGGAGTGCCAGACTCTCAGCGCGTTTCAGCGCTGCTTCGCCGGGGCGGATTCCCAATGAGGCTGCTGCTCCGTCCAGTAAATTGGAGTGTTCAACATATGTCCCCTCAGGACAGATTCCGTGTGCCACGGGGCAGGGAGCAGTGCCCGCCCCCCCCGGTAAGCCTGTGTAAATGTCTGATAGGCTGATCTGCGGGTGCGCTGCTGGGGCCCCAGTTCACTCGGGCTCACCTCTCAGTGGGAGCGTTATTTCCAATCTTCACCCTGTCCCCAAAATGGCGTCGCCGGTCTTCCTGGACTTCCCCACTTGTGGACTTCTTCCGCGTGTGTGCGATGGGCGCAGCCTGTCTGAGGCGGAGCCGCCGATGTCTCACCCTCCGGTGCTCACTCCGGTGATACGGAGCGGCGAGGCACGTCTTTTCGCGGTGCGCTGCAGGTGCCGGCTGGTGTCACCGCGTCTCAACCTGGCAGGGGGCACTTCCGCCCAGATCCGCCAGGCACGCCAGTCCGGTGCTGCCGGGCAGTTAGAGGCCCCAGCAGTCCGTCATGGAACGGAGCTCTTCCCGGCATCGGATTTGCTCCGGGAGCGGATCAGCGGGTGCCGCTTGGGTTCTGGAGCCGATGTCGCTCCTTCGAGCGGGCGATGTCACGGACTATTGGACGGATTTTTGTACAGTCCGTTATGCCTTGCGGAGCTCCCTCTTCAAGCTGCCGCCATGCTCGGCAGTTGGCCACGCCCCCCTGGATGTCCCGTTTTTTAGAAGGAGCAGCCCTTTGCAGCTCTTCGTTCCTAATCCTGTGTTGTCCTCCTGGTCCCTTGGAGCCAGGATTGTTTTTGTAATAATCTGTTTAGTAGCTTTAATATTTGCATTAATTATATTTATTATGCACAAACAACATTTTTCTGAGCAATTGAAAAATGTGACTTTGCCCTTGCCTTGAATGTATTAAATTGTTGTTCTAGCTCTCATAAAAGGAAAATGGAACAGTCAATTGGAATTTTTTTTTTATTAGAGATGTCCTGTTAGCTATTCTGAACTGAAATAGATGGTCACTGCAATGCATAGGAGACCTGAAAATGTTTACTAGATGATTTTAGGATTTGCTTTTGTTTTGGACTAGAAAAATTATAATTCTGTTTGTAATAGTGGTCATTACTTTCTCCTGCTATCTGTATGTTAATGATGACCCGATGCTCCGTTCCCTTTGTATTCCTGCTTATACCTCACATATACCCGCTTAATGAAATGTTTAGAATGGAAAATGCCCACCTAGCAATGAATTAGGATATTGATAAATTTATGAAAATTAATGTGCAAATATTTTCTATGTTCCTACTGGTTCATAGGAATGTCTTTAGCTCATGCTAAAAGGACTATCTGTTAAATATTGCAGGGATTTGTTAGCATGAGCTGAAAGCCATTTTGTATTTCTGGCAGCCATCTTGTTTGCCATATGCTGCCACGTGCTCACCATGTGCTCTGTCCTCCCCCAGTATTGACTGCTCTTGTAATCTGCCTAGAAACGAACTATATTTGGCATCTTCCACCTTCGCACATGCTCAGGAGGGCCTAGCTAGTAGAATGCACCTGCTCTTCTTGTAGAACTGTCAGGCTATTTTTGCTGCTGTATGGAGAAGTAGCTCTCCTTCCACTTTGTTGAGCAAGCCAATCTTGCATGCCCATATTACTCATTTTGCATGCTTACATGTGCCAGGACTGCCCCTGGGTCTTATGCTGACTATGTAACCCTAAGCATATATAAGGCCTCTGTTTTCTGTACTCCTCAGACTGCCTCTTTCATGTGATAAAGCTTTTGTGTGACGTAGTCTCCCTCATTTGAGGTTAATGAAGATGTTACCTTTATATTTCAGCTTCTGTGCCAAATTTTTCTTTGTTGGTTTAAAAGGGCCAAGTATTAGTGGGACCCCTGAGAAGGTTTCTATTTTCTACACGTATCAGTGGGACCCCTGAGAAGGTTCCTATTTTCTACACACTCGGCCAAGTCGACATGGCAATGCTAGACTGCACACAGGCCTTGCAATGGCTGGCCTGAGACACACTATACAAGCTGCCTCTGTGGGTGGCACAACCAGTGCTGCAAGCCCACCAGCAGCATTTGATTTACAAGCCCTGAGCACACACGGTGCACTTTACTAGGGGCTGACAGATAAATCAAATAACCCAATCATGGAATCACCAATTAGTACATTAATTTATCATAGGGAGCACTTGCACTGTGACACTGATTAGCAGTGGCACAGTGCCCAAAGCTTAAAACCAGCAAAAACATATCAAAACAGAGGAGGCAATCCGTCAAGATTGAATGGAGACTCACACCAATGATGCCAGGTATAACAATGGGCACATCTTATTACAGTGGCACAATAAAGAAAGGAGGAAGATCAGTTGGTTTTTTTTGTATGTAAATATTTATTGAATGTTTAACTGCTAGGATAGATGAAAGTCCATTGCAGAGGTTTATTGCAAAGTCGGTGTGGGTAGGTTGGCAGAGACAGTGTTTGTGATTTAGTGAGGGTATGTGCGTGGTTAGTGAGGACTGGCAGGAAGCAAATTCTTTGAGTTCGTGTAAAGGCCATGAGCTGTGATGAGAATATATAGGTCATAGGCTCAAATCTTGGGATTTTGAGATATACCTAAGCACTGTTTATTTGGAGGGAGTGGATTTTCTGAGGTGCTAAGGCAGCATTTATCCGCATAGTGAGAGTAGATCTCAAGTATCAATTTGTCAAAGTATCACAAGTCACAAAGGCTCTTGCAGCACAGTCAGCTGGGCTAATGGCACACTGCGAGCAAGCACAGATTTCTCAGATGATCACAGCGCACAGAAAGAGGTGATGAAACACTCATCATTCATAATTGTAGTTCAAAAGTTTGCTGTGCACTGATCATTCAGAGAACTAGGCATGCGTTGCTCAGAGTATTATCAATTGCTCGTATGACTTCATAACATTTGATTTGAATGTTTAGTTTGAATATTTATATATTTATCTGTTGTCATCCTGCATTATGAGTCATGTTGTTTTTTAGAGAAGGTGTGTCTGGGTCACATTCCTTGTCTGGGTGAACCACGAAAGTCACTAAGCAAGCCTGTGCTTATCCTCTTTTACCATAGCACAAAAGGACCCATGCTTAACTTAGTGGTAATGTGCATAGTACTTATGCGGCAGTCAACAAATAAAGTGATAGAGTGAAAACACTACATAAGAAAGATCCCAAATCATTCTATGTCACTGGAGCTTCATGTTGGCAGTCATCACAGTCTACTGCTTCTGGTTTTTGGCAAGGACGCAAAGAGCAGGTTGTCGAAGGAGACTCACGTCAGCGGGAATCGCAGATGGTTGCCAGGCAACATGAGGAGTCCATTCGTAGTCGTACAGGGACAAAAACCTGAGAATCTTCACCAGAGACTCTGGACTTGTGGTTTTAAGCCAAGAAGAGAACACTCTGATGCCAGTCTCGGGGCACAACCTGGATATGCAACTCTTAGGCATCAGCACTCACTCCAGCAGAGGCCAGCATCAGGGCTCAGGCCGGTCCATGCAGGACCAAGCTGTGCTGGTCGGCTTGACAGTTGCAGGAAGACATCTGGAAGCTTGTCCTTTTCCTGCAGATCTAACAGGAGAGTCAACTGACACTTATGTGGGGCCTGAGCTCAAGTCAAGCAGGTCCAATCCTCCTTTTTCAGATAGCAGGGCAGTCCTTTTCCTGAATCTTCCACTGGACCAGCCTTGTTCTGATGAGAGGTTTTGAAGGTGCCACTTTTATCCTCAGTGCCAGCCTGCAGGTAAGGGATGTCCCCTCTGTATACACTTGCCTCTTATTTTTATTTGGCTCCAAAATTAGTAGGGTAGCAAAGGGTAGATAGGCCTATTTGTGAGCTGCATTTGGCAGTGACACAACAGGCAACCCTTAAACGTCGGGGGAGCAAACCCTGAGGCTATGCTTTGAAGTTCAGGAAGGCTAAGCACAATCTTCCAGGACATCCTTGTTAGGAGGTGAACACCCCACCCCCCACCCAAGGCCTATTAGTCCCCATATCTGGAAGTAATACACAAAACACAACAGCACACACATTCACAGTCATTTGATCCTGGACCTTGGCAGAAATGCACACTTGCTTTATGCAGAAAAATACACACTTTCGAAATTGGCTTTTTCAGAATAGCAACTTAAAATCCGTCTTCACAAATAAAGAGGATTTCAAATTGCAATATATGTGAAAGGAAATTGTGTCTCTTGATATGGTCCCAAATTGAAGTTATGACTTCTTAAGCGTAACAAGATAGCCCAGTGTTAGTTTATGGGAAAGTTAGTTTTACAAAAATGAAAACTTCCTTTAGGAGTTTTTCACTGTCAGGGCATGTAAAACTAAAAATAAACATGTCCTACTTTTTAAATACAATGCACTCTGCCCTATATATTAGGGGTGAATTATAAGTATGAAACAGGAAGATTTATGCCTAGAAAAAGGTTTGTAATGACTGATTGAAATGGCAGTTCAACACGTTACTATAGATTTTAGTGGTCGGCCAGAGACATGTTTTGCAGTGCAACTTTAGTGGGGGAGGAGAGTACAACATGAAACGGCACAAAACGAAACGTGGACACACCACAATTTCACAGTGAAAAATTACCCTTTTTGTTTCCAAAGTGCCTAGCTGTAATTTTTTTACCGTAGCTCTGCCGGCACCTAGGGAAACCTATACATTTTTTAAAACTAGACCCCCATAGAAACCCAGGATGGTGTGACTTGACTGGCTCTCACTAGGTTCTGTTACTCAGAATCCCTTGCAAACGTAACAAATTGTCCAAAAAAACAGTTTCCCCATATTTCTGTAGTGGAAAGTTCTGGAGTCTGCGTGGATCCACTAATTTCAACTCACCCCGCGTTTCCCAAAGTCTTCAGAGAAAAATGATACCTCACTTGCGTGGGTGGGTCAAGTACCCGCGACCAGCAAGGGCCCAAAACCTATTGAGGCGACATCAGAATTACCTATCAGAAACCAATCTGGATTTACACGCGGGGTCCCATGAGTTTTTGGCCCGGGGCTCAGCAGCCATCTAGGGAAACCTGCCAAACACACACATTTCTGGAAACTAGACACCTGAGGGAGTCCAGCGAGGTATGCCTTGCATGGATCCCCCAAAATTATCCTACTCAGTACCCCCTGAAAACCTCAAATTTTACTGAAAAAATCACTTTTTTTCTCAAATATCTGTGTGGGAAAATTCTGGAATTTGCGTAGATCCACAAATTTCCTCCCACCCAGCATTCCCCCAGGTCTCCCGATAAAAATGGTACCTCACTCATGTGGGTGGGTCAGGGACTCGCAACAGGCAGGGGCCCAAAACCTATTGAGGCAACATCAAAATTACTTTTCACAAACCAACCTGGTTTTGCAAGGGGGTCCCATGAGTTTTTGGCCCGGGGCTAGGCGGACATCTAGAGTAACCTACTAAACCCACACATTTCTGGAACCTAGACACCCGGGGGAGTCCAGCGAAGTATGGCTTGCGTGGGTTCACCAACATTCTCTTACCTAGAATCCCCTGCAAACCTCAAATTTTGCTGAATATCTGAATATTTTTAATAACATTTCTGTGTGGGAAAGTTCTGGAATCTTCGTGGATCCACAAATTTCCTACCACCCAGCGTTCCCCCAGGTGTCCTGATAAAAATGTTCCCTCACTTGTGTAGGTAGGCATAGTGGCTGCAACAGGAAATGGCCCAAATCGTACGTTTGGGACTTCAAAATTGCCTATGACAAAACTACCTGGTTTTGGGGGGGGACACCTGGGGTTTTGGCCCTGGGCTCCATGCCATCTATGGAAAGCTACCAAACCCACACATTTCTGAAAAATATACACCCTGGGGAATCCAATTAGGTATGGATTGCGTGCATCCCTCAACATTTCCCTTCGTACAATCCCTTGCAAACTTCAAATTGAGCTGAAAAAAATCCACTTTTCCGCATACGTTTGAGTGGAATCACTGTGGAGGAACAAATGTCCTATCCCACAGCGTTCTCCTGAGTAAAATGATACCTCACTTGTGTGTGTGTCCAATGCAGAATTGACTAAAAACGTATTTTTAAAACAATGTAGCGCTTAGAATTCTCGGTGCTGTACCCTAATTCTGTATGTTTTGGTCTCTTCCCAGTCACAGTCCCCTGCTCCACCCACACAAGTGAGGTATCATTTTACCCGGGAAACCTATCAAACCTATATATTTCTGAAAACTATACAGCAGGGGGGGTCCAGCGAGGTATGGGTTGCGTGGGTACCCCAATGTTTTCCTACCCAGAATCCCCTGCAAACCTCAAATTTTACTGAAAAAACACATTTTTCTCAAATTTCTGTTTGGGAAAGTCCTGGAATCTACGTGGATCCACAAATTTCCTACCACCCAGCGTTCCCCCAGGTCTTCCGATAAAAATGATACCTCACTCATGTGGTTGGGTCAAGTACCCGCTAAAGGCAAGGGCCCAAAACGTACTGAGTAGACATCAAAATGCCTAACACATAACAACCTAGTTTTGCAAGGGGAGGTCCCCTGGGTTTTTGGCCCCGGGCTCGGCGGCCATCTAGGAAAACCTACCAAACCCACACATTTCTGAAAACTAGACAGCCGGGGGAGTCCATCGAGGTATGGCTTGCATGGGTCTCCCAATGTTTTCCTACCCAAAATCCCCTGCAAACCTCAAATTTAGCTGAAAAAAAACATTTTTTTTCATATTTCTGTGTGGGAAAGTTCTGGAATCTACGTGGATCCGCAAATTTCCTACCACCCAGCTTTCCCCCAGGTCTCTTTATTAAAATGATACATCACTCATGGGGGTGGGTTGTAGAAGAGTAGGATCTGCTTACTATGGTTACCCCCACTTTTTTCTGGTGTTTCACTGTTTTTCGACTGTCAGTCACCCATATGGCAGACCTTACCAATCCTGAAGGTAGGGTGCTTGGTTTCGTGTGAGAGGGTGCCCATCATGAGCAGGACCCCTCTGCAACTTTCGGAATCTATTCTCTGAGGCTGTTCTGTGATGCAGCCACACCATATACACTTAAATGCATTATTAACCTTGTGGTAAATGCTAACTTTGGAATGGCTGCATTGAAACGTGTCGATTTTGGTGTCAAACACTTTGGAATCCTAGCCCCCACCAGTCCTGGCACACAGGGGTAGGATTCCACCCTTCTAGAGGGAGAGACATGTACACACTGGTCTTCCCGGTAATAGTTTAAAAGAGCCCTGGCATTACAAAATGGGTGCTGCAGCCACAGACACAAGTCTGGCCTCCTTCTGCTGACCGAAAATCCGGCAGAGGAGGCCTGGACAATAGGTTTCCTGTCACAGGGAGGTGTAACCACCTCCCAGACAGGCTTTAGTGTATTGGGGCTGGGTGTGTGCACTCTGAGAGTACTTTGAAGTCTGCAATGGGGGCACATTCGGTGTCCCTGTGCATAGCCCAATTCAAACCAGTTGCAGGGGCTGCCAGCCCCTGCTCTGGCGTGAAACTGGACAAAAGAAATGGGTGTAGCCACCCCTCTTTCCAGACTCTCCCATAGGTGGGTCCCCAGAGTATGTCGAACCCCTTTATTAGGTACAAGTAAGGAACCTCTGGCAACCGGACTTTAGATTACACCTGGACGAAACTCTGAAGCTGAATCCTGGAACTTCGCCATTATACTAAAAACTAGAGGATGGGTGAATCTCCCTTTGGGTCATGGAGTGACTACCGTGGTTGGCAGGCAACCAACAAAGCATTTGCCAGTCTGCATCTCTGAAGCTCCCGACGGACTCTGAAGTACTTGCAGCCCAGGAAGAGGATTTCCAGACTTCTCAGAGGCTGACCCGAATCCCCAACAAAGCTGAGACCCGCAACCCTGGTGAGTGACGTGGAACTCAAACTCATGGACTCCATGCACATTTGCTAGTGCATTAACTTCTCAACATCTCCTGAAGTTGTGCTTTGGGTTCCTTGTAGCCCAAGCCCCGAGCACGATCTGCACTGAAAAGTTTTGGCCTACATTCCACGAGTGAGCCCACTTCTTGCATTTCCGCTCCAGGCTCATTTGGGATCACTGGTCCTTCGACTGGTGGGTACCTGTAAAGGCTACTCTGACTTGCCTTGGGCTTCCCTGGCTGCTCCAGACGTGCCCTGACACCCTACTATGTTGTGAGTCTTCCAGACCTTGCGTGTCTGCACCAAAGCATTTCTTTGATTCCTATGTCGGTTGCTGTTGCCAAGGCTTGTTGGGTCCAATCTGGGCAAGACACCGCTGCATTCGACATCCTTCATGGGAGAGCTTGATTCCAGATCCTGGTTGTCGTCAACACCCCCTGGTCCTCATGGCTGATGAGTCAAGCTTCACCTTCTACACCTGAAATTTACTGTGTGCTATTAAGTTTACCGTATGTACTTTTGCCTTTAGCCTCATAAAGAGACTAGTGGGATGTGTTTAGAATAAATACATATATTTTATATATACACCTGGTGTGGTTCTCCTTTCATTTGGTCATTCACAAGATTATAGACTGGTAAAGGATAGCTTTCTATAAAGATTGTTTTTAACCTACCATCAATAAGGGTTGTTTGGACTGGGGCAAGGTGCCCACTAGAATAGTGGACAGCATATGCCAGGCCAACTTCTCACATGGGTCAAGTACCCGCTACGGGCATGGGCCCAAAACATATTGAGGAGATATCAAAATGACCTATTACAAAACTACCTAGTTTTGCAAGGCGGGGACACCTGGGTTTTTGGTCCCGGGCTCAGCGGCCTTCTTGGGAAAACTACAAAACCCGCACATTTCTGAAAACTAGACACCTGGGGAGTCCAGTGAGGTATGGCTTGCATGGGTCCCCCAACGTTTTTGTTAGAAATGGGATTTTCTGGTTGGCTAAGGCTGACGCCAAAGCCAGGCAGAAACCACCATTCTAGTCAGGGCAAGGGAGTCACAGGCCAAGATAACCCCTGCTCACCCCCTTGGTAGCTTGGCACGAGCAGATAGGCTTATCCCGGAGGCAATGTGTAAAGCATTTGCGCACGAACACAACAGCAACAACATCCTAGGCACACAACAAAAGGAACTCCACACAAGGTTATATAAAAATAACTTTTGTATTATCAAAACACATCAGATAGTAATCACACAATTATACATTGTGCCAACTGGCATGGGCAATATTCACAAGGGATTATTTACAGGACAGGGCAACATGGGCCACTGTCAGAGATCAGCACTTTTAGAACTAGAAATACTGTTAGAAATAGCACGTTGTAGATCATAGACTAATAATGACGTTAGCACACAACCAGTAACTACTGGTACCAGGTAAGTACCACCTACGCAACTCTAACCACCTTAGGAGAATATTACGCAGGGAACCTGGGCTTCACTTGTACCAACTGTACTAGGAGAAAACAACCACCTAAGTATCACAATACCTGTAGGGGTATAAGCATGAACATATTACACATGATGCATCAAAACATTCATAGGTGTAGGGAAGGAAAACACATAATGCATCAAAACACATTCAGCGGTGTAAGAACAAGGCACATGATGCATCAAAACGCATTCAGAGGTGCAGCACAGGAAAACACAATTGCGCCAAACTCACATAAGTCACCACCTGTGACTGTACCCAGGCCATCTGGCCTTGTTGGGGGCTAGGACGCCCTGTGTCCCAAAGTCAGGGGGGGCCTAAACGTAGCAGCTGGCACTAAGTGCTATGCAGCTGTGGAAGGCCTGGCACCACTGTGTCATCTCTGTACCTCTCAGAAATTCTCAAAATGCGCCTAAACGGTACAGCTGCCCACTAATTGCTGGGCAGCTGGGAACTCAACTGCGACAGGGGGGCCCTCACTGGCCCTTGAGGACCCCACTGGGTCCTTTAAGTACATGTCCCCAAACACTAACACCTATAATAAGGCCAGGGGATAGCCACACAGGCTCTCTAGACAACAATGCCCCTGTGGTCGTGCGAGCCTCGAGGCTCTAAACACAAATGTGCCCTCTGAAGCCTCCTGACAACGTTGGAGTCCTTCACGGGGGACTCGAGGTGAACACGGATCCCCGGTAACTCTACGGGGCCCCTGAGAGAGATACCTAATCGTTGGAGCGGCCCACTGAACACACAGGGCTACTCTGACTCTGTGCCAGCACTGGCACCGTCAACTCCTGGTCTCACGGAGCTCCCCCCGCCCCAGCCCTTCCTCACTCACCGGGCTTCTCGGGGGGGCTCCTCTGGTCGGCGGTGCAGGACATCTCTGCCAGGGCTCCCTCTAAGACACGGGAGCCCCGCAACACCTCTGCTCGCCTCTGTTGGTGGCCCCGGGGCTCTCACCACTTCATGGGAGCCCCGGGCCGCAGGAGGACGCCACTTCTTCTCGGGGTCTTGAGGAGGCGGGGTGGGCTCCCGACCTCCTCTGTCTGAAACAGCTTCCGGGGCATACTCGGGACTACCGTCCGGCGGCCCCGCCCCCAACCAGGCGGGCGGCAGACGTGGCAGCCAGTTCTTTAATGAGGCTCAGGCCGCGGCTGTGATTCTCGGCACTCAATGAGGGGTGGACCCCCTCCAGGATAAAAATCCCGAGTAGGACAAATATGCGGCGTGGGCAGCCCAAAAGTGGCATAAGAGCGCTACCAAACGCTTAGGGGATAATCAAAATGCTCCCAGCGCTATAAGTAAAAATACAGCGCTCTCAAGCGCTAGGGGCCAAAATAAAGCGCTCCCAAGGCGCTAGAGGCATAGGCAAGCCCACAGGCCCCAGGGACACAGGATTCAAAGTCAAAGGTCCTGGGGCCAAAAGATGGAGCAAACAGCTCCCAAGAAAAAGGAAAGTTCTCTAGCCTCCAAGTCCATCAGGTATCCAGGGGCTGGGCAGGGCCCAGGAAGGCAAGCCTTCCCCTGGGTCCAGGCAGCAGCATACCCCTCCCTGGCAGGATTCAAGTAGCAAAACAAGAACATTTTGTAAGGGGACACATCCCCTTTTTATACAGTGAATTCCTTTCTCTAAAGGTGCAGGGTGGGGGAAAAACCAGGCGCAGCTGGTTTGGCAGCCCCCTTGATGAGCTCAGCCACCCTTCCCATTCACTAGTCAGGCTAGAGTCATCAGTCGCACCACAGGGGGCGGAGCCAGCATTGTGTGGGGAAAGCCCAGCCCTATTCAGGACCCAGGTGCACCCCTCCCCTCACATCAGCATGCTAATCTCAACACTCGCCACTGGGCAGACCCATCCAGACTCCTGGAGCCAGGCTCCAGCCAATCACGTGTCAGCACACTCACTACACACTAAGCATGGGCGAATTTTGCGAATCTCGCGTTCGCGAATTTTGCGGATTTGCGAATTGGCAATCCGCAAAATCCGCGAATTCTCGCGAATTTGCGGATTTTTTATTTTTTTTGTGTTCGCAAGTGTTTCTACCAGTTCGCGAGGATTTGGTACTAGTTCGCAATTGCGAACTTACTTGTCGGCTCGCAACGGTCGCGACTATGTTTTTTCTACGTCTGGTTCATCATCACAGCCTCCCAGCACCCTCTGTTTCACCACTGGCACCCTCTCTTTGACCCATGCCACCCTCTGTTACATCAATGCCACCCTCTGGTTCATCATCACTGTAGAAGATGGGGGGGGGGAAAGCAAGCCCACCTGCCCTGCTTGAACTGACATGAATTAATTTGGGGTTAGTTTATTAACAACACCTGCCCTGCCCCAACTGACAATAATGAATTAGGGGCTAGTTAATGTGTCACTGAAAGAATTTCAAGTTCCAGCCTGGCACCTGCTTGTCTGCTCCTTTAGCTGTAAATCAGGACCTTTGTGGCATACAGTTAAGGTCAGAGCAGGGTCACACAATAGTTGCAAGCAGGCAACCGAATTCTGGAGGGCCCCCTCAGGAAGCACTACAGAGAATCGTTACAAATCATGAGGTTGACCTTTTGCACCTGCTCATTGCTTTTGCTTTTGCTGAAATCGTTTTTCGTTTTTTTCGCGCTATTCGCGGGGCGCGGCGTCGTGCGAAACCGACCGCGGAAGCCGCCAATTCGTGCGAATGAGCATTTTATTTTTTGGCGGCTTGTTGTTTCGCGAGTTTTTTTGCAGTATTCGCGAGCCGCTTGCAGCGCAACACGCAAATTTACCCCAAGGTCGAGTACGGGCGCGGCCATTTTGTTTGCGTGACGTATTTCCGTTTCCGCCTGCTATGTATAATCTCGCGCAGTAAGCGCATTGCGAGTAGAGGTTCGCACGAGATCGCGCGGGAAATCTAGAGGTTCGCACGAGATCGCGAGGAAAATCTCGCGCGAACTTACTTTCGCGCTCGTGAACGGGCGCCGGCCATCTTGTTTTTCATTCATTTCCTGTGTCTGGGCATGGTGTTTAATCCTCTTGGTATCTTTGCCATCCTTTGCTTGTTTTCAGTTTTTTTTTTACGATTTTGCTTCTTATCTATCCCTCTCTTTTCCTAGCTGTATATTTTTGTCTTTTCTGCTATTTTTCTTTACTTTTAAACTACTTTTTTAAACTCTTTTCTTTTCTTCTTCCCTATCCTATTCTTTCTTAATTTTCTACTTCTTCCTACCTTACCTGCCCAGACCATGGTCAAGCCAGGTGCCGTGAAGCTGCCCAGGCACTTGAGGGCCGCAGCGGCGGCGGGGAGTAGTGCTGGACCCAGTGCCAGGACAGCATGCGGGAGATTGAGGGGGGAGCAGGTGACGCGACGGGAGATATTCAGCCCGGAGGAAGTGGGCGCGCTGGTCTACTTCGTCCAGCGCCGCCTGCCCAGGACCATCGCGGGAGGCGGCAGGATCGCGGCCGGCGGCTACAACATGCGGGAGCGCCGGAAGGGGTGGGAGAAGGTGTGCTGGGCCATATCCCACCTCTACGGGGTCCAGCGCACCTACAGCCAGGTCACCCATCGCTGGACGGACCTCCTAGACCGCGAGCGCGACCTGCTGGACCAGCTCGGCTTGGAGATCCCCGGGCTTGGTGAGTAGTAGTAGCCATTTAATCACTCACTACTATGATGTTTTCTCCTGCTCTGTGTTGTTGTATTGCAAATATTTGTTTTTTACATGGAGCAAGCCAATAATGCCGCTGATGACGATTACATTGTAGTTAAATTATATTTCAAAATCTTCTGTGCATTTCAGGTGCACTGCTCTCCTTCTCAGTGGCGTTGCTACTATGCTTATTTGTTTTCTATTTCGTGGTCTCATTGGCCTGAGTAACTATTATGTATGAGTGTACTTTACAGAACTGCGTAATGCTAGACACTAGGGGGCAGATTACATTTACAAGCCCCTTGCGCCACGTTTACGTTGCCTTGCGTGACGCAACAGCGGCGTAAACGTGCCGCATCCCTGCGAGTCATTTACGACATGACGCATCTAGGGAGATGCGTCACGTTATAAAGCCATGGGCCTGCACCACCCCCTTTTGTAAATGCACCACAATGGGTGCGTTCCTAGTACGCAGGGTGGGCGGTCCGGCGGCTGTGCGCCTCGCAAAATTGCCTGTGTGAAATCTACAAGATTTAACGCAGGCACTTCTGCGACCCTGCTACGTCAATTCAATTCCTTATGTCTGCTCGAAGCAGGCGAAAGGACTGACACAGCATGTTAAGTATTGGGTGGCCCTGAGCATTACTGGAGTTGCATTGCGTTGGCGACGTGACTCCAGCGATGCGCCGCTCTTACGTGACGAGATGCATCACGCAAGTGCCTACCCTTGCGCCAGGGTGCGCCGCATTGTAAATGAGGCGCATCTGCCGTGTCGCAAGGGTAGTTTTGCGTGACGCATTTGATCTGGCGCATCTCTGGAGATGCGCCAGAACGCGTAAGTAAGTATGCCCCTAAGGGGCAGAATTGCAATTACCGTCGCATCCCTGCAAAGTAGCAGGGATGCGCCATTAATTGTGCGGCCCGCTACCACCACCAAACATGGTGCGCCGTATTTGCAATGCGGCGCACCATGGGCCCAAAACGTCACCGAAGCTTTACTGCTGGAGTTGCGTCGCAACGATGGCGCAGCTCCAGCAATGCTCTGGGGTACCCTATCTCCCCAATGCTGGGTCAAGCCGTACGCCTGCTTCAAGCAGGTGCAGGGTTTGTGTGACGCATCATTGTCCTAAAGGTGACTGATTGAAATTTTGTAGATTTCCCTCAGCCACTATTAGGATGTGTTCCAGCGCAGGAATGCCCTCCCTTGCGCCGGAACGCCCCCTGATGGCGCAGGGCTTTATAACGGGATGCATCTCCCAAATGCGTCAGGTTGTTATAATATTATACGCCGCACCATGGCGCCCTTTTTTGTTTAGCTGCTGCGTCACAAAAGTCACGCAAGAACGGCGCAAAAGAGCCGCAAGGGGCTTAAATCTGCCCCTTCCTTTGTACCCCTGACAATAAGAAAAATAGTGGCGGTGGATTGATAGTTTGACTATTTAAATGACTGGTAATGTAGCAGGCAACTGTTAGTGTTGTCACTGATCTGACTGAAATCACAATGGAGTTTGTCTGTCACTTTGCGTCTTGCCTGCGGACTGCTGCCTGCCAGTCCTAGGTGAACGTTTCAGTACTTTGTTTAGTGAGTTACGTGACTTTCGAAGTCACAGGTCCGCAAATAAATGAAAACTAACCCTAATCAATATAATTTCGCGGAAATATTTTGTTATTGTTCTTTTGAAATGTTTGATTTGGTTGACATTGACAAGCAACAATCATCCATGTTTTCTGTTCTTTCTTTCATGTTGTACGTCAGCTCCCCCCAGGGGCGAGAGGAGGACACAGGAGCAGCAGGCGGTGGATGCTGTTCAACAGGGCCAGGATCGGGCAGGCGAGGGCTCCTCTGCTGGCCCCAGTAAGTTTTCATTTTAGACTAGTACCTATTTTTCCTAGCGTTCCTCATTTGACTTTTTTCAAAATTGTCTTTGCTCTTCTTGTAGACTGTATCTAAATTCTTATCCTGCCTCTACTATGACTCCCTGTGGTATTACTAGATTATTCTTATTAGTCTGTCTGTGTAGCTAACTAAGATTGCACGGTTGGCGAAACTCCCATGATTGTAGTCAGCAATAGCTCTATCAACTTAGTGCAGTCCTCTGGGATTGTCCATAATGTCTTTTGAAGTGTTCTATCTGGACTCATGCTTGCAAAAATTGCAAAACCTTTCGCTCAGTCACTCTAGTCTGGACCAAAATACACAGATTGTATTTAAGTTTAAAAGCTTTATTAAAAGTAAACACATTTATTAAAATGAAGTCATAATAAAACTAAACGTTTAACTGATAATGGAAAAGTGGTTAGTGCTGACGATTAATTGAAGACATTTCTTGTGGTCGAGCCGAGCTCTCACCTGGTTTCAACTTGATCTTGTTGTTAGAAGTCCATCTTCTGTCTGTGTGGAGAAAAATGGTGCGTGTTAAAAAAACAGCCTTCATCAGTTGTGCCAAAAAGTGCAGGAAGACAACCTTCCCTGGAAAAAGGGACATTTTTTTTAACTTTAACGTAGACAGTCACAAATTACATTGTTTTCACATGTCTTCATTCCTAGACCAAAGACTAGTGAGTGCTTTATTCTAACATTCTTAAATGTACTTTGTAGGTGGAACATCTGGTGGCGGGGCCAGTGTGGAGGTGGTGGTGCTCGACACGGAGGCGGAGGGCGATTCTTCAGGGGAGGAGGCGGCGGCTGTGAGAGTTGAGACGGTGGTGGTGGTGGCCAGAGGTAAGCTCTTATATATTCCTTACTTATTGAGATTGAAGACTAGCTGGGAAGGCAAGAATATGAGATGCATGGCTGGGTGAATGATGAAGCAATGATGGGTGGAAGGACAACAGCCTGGGTGGGTGACACAGAAACTGTATGTGTCCATATACCTGGATCATGCTACTATCTGACTCTTAGATAGCATATGTGTATCTAGAGCAGGGGTACTCATAGTACGGCCCGCGGGCCGGTGGTGGCCCGGCAAGCCTTCCTTGGCGGTGCGCAGACCTTGCAGACAATCACTGCTCCCCCGGCCCCCACAGAGCAGAGGCTTTTTTGTATTTCACCTGTTAGCGCCCCTGCATCTCCACTCTGACAATCACTGCTCCCCCGGCCCCCACAGAGCAGAGTGGAGATGCAAGGCCACAAAGAGGTGAAATAGAACAAAGCCTCTGTGGGGCCGGGCAAGCAGTGATTGTCAGGGTGGAGAAGCAGGGGCGCTACAACAAACAAAGCCTCAATAATATGTTAATGGTCTTTTAAAGACCTGTTAAGTACTTTGGTGTTGTTGTCTGTGTGTGCGCGTTGAGGAAGCGGTCTCAACCCGGGCTGAAGGCTGACACAGATAGACACACACACAGTGAGATGACAGAGGGGGAGGTAGAGGGAGGGCAGGAGGGAGAGAGAGATGGAGAGGGAGGGCAGGAGGGAGAGCAGGAGGGAGAGAGATGTATGTAAATGCTGGGTCTGGTGGCTCAGTGGGTGAGGGCATCTGCTGCAGGGACCTGTGTGCAACCTCATGGTCACAAGTTATCGTTTTGCTTTAGCCCCGCCCCCTCTGACTCCGCCCCCACCAGTGCGGCCCTCGGCCCCAAACTACACTGTAAATGTAGCCCCTGAGAGAAAGTTTGTGAGTACCCATGATCTAGAGAGAGTAGACGGTCAGTGGATGAACTAAGTGTAACTTTGAAGAGCATGTAACACTGCACCCGCACGTCCGTTCCAGTGTAGGAAAGGCAAGGAAAAGAACTTTTAATTTTGTCCAAATACTACCATCAATAGTAGCAGTAGTTTGTATTGCAAGCACTGCATAGATCCGGTTATTACGGTGGCCACTCCCTACCTCTCTTAATAAGTTTAGTATTACTCAGTCATTCATGTGTGGATGTATCACTGGTCACTCAATAAAAAGCAAAGCACCTAAAGTCATCCCATATATAAGCAAAAATATCCCATGTGAAGTGATAGATAATCAGATTATTTATCTTCTTCAATTTTCCATTTCTAGTACTCATTTCCACTGTAGGGTGAAAGTTAAATTAATTAAGCAGTAGCCTTTGAGTTGTAACAGAGTATTCTCAGTGCCACCCGTAATAGAAAAGTAAGAGCTTCACCACCTGCATGTACTGGACGGGTACAGTAACGCAACGCAAGTCTAGGTCACTCCTCATGGCGTGCGTCTCTTTTTCTCGGGTGCAAGTTTACTGCGCTGGCATTATGCCGGCTTGCAGAAGATAACGTACCAATTTTCCAAAACAAGAGACAAGAAGAAGAATAAGACTGGTGTACTTTCATAGTCGACTCCAATGGAAGTCCATAGTGCTCGTAGAATTTGTTCCTTAAACTCCCACTAATGTTAGAGCAAGGATGAAGAAGTGTGAGGTTAGATAGATACTGGCCTCAATAGTTATGTAATGCGTTTGCAAGTTGCTAGTTGTAGTGCAACACAAATTTCTGCTGAATGATTGAGTTAATCTTAAGGAGCATTGGTTACAGACTATGTCTTTCTTTCTTCATATAGGTTCTCCTTCCAAACGAACAAGGAGGAAGGAGCTGGCTAGAGCGGCCCGGCAACGGAGGATCGATGCCACTGTGGCCGAATATCGGCGGCTGGTGGCCCTGGAGGACGAAGAAAGTGTGCAGTCGACCACAACAACTACGTCGTCTGCATCGGCCTCCCTTCCCCCACGGGCTGCCAGTGCCACCCAGCACAGTGGTTCACCCAGACTGAGCCAAAGCCAAACGCCACCGCCGAGTAGCAAGGACAACAGCTACAGCTTCCTCTCACAGCCGTTGCACCTACAAGGCATTGAAGGCACGCCTGCGCCGCAGTACCCTGATGGTGTCCCGCCTCCAGCAGGAGCTCCACCACTTTTCCAACCAGTTGGAGGGGCTCCGCGTAGAGCACGCCTTGCTCCGCCAGGAGCATGATGCCCTGGCCCAAAAAGTTGACAGCATCCACCCATAGTGTCCCTTGTCCCTTTTTTAGAGACTTTTGGGGGGTGGGAATTGGGAGTTGGGTTTTTGGGGACTTTTGAAGGACAATTGTTGGGGTTAGGGAGGGTCTTGCGGGAGATTATTTTGTTAGGGATATAAATATACTTTTTCAAACTTTATCTGAGCATACCCGTTTCTTACTGCTTGCCTGGTTGGTGGGGGTTTAACGTTGACTTTGTTTTCCTGAAAGTTTAGTTCCATTTTCTTCCTTTAAGTGTAAATGCCCAAATGTTTTCAACACTAAGTGCCTCTCACAGACGAAGTGAATCCAAGAGTCCTAGGACTTTAGTAGTACTACCTTCAGTCTCTCGTCTCTCGTACTAATACTCCATTATACCCCCAAACCACCAAACGCTTATCTTACCTGTAATTTGTGTTTGAAAGTAGGGCTAGACCCAGGGCTGGCTCCACGGGAAACAGCGAATATGGTTGGCAATCTTGGTCGGATAAAATTTCCTCATAGCGGTGGTACTAGTGGTGTGACACAGTGGCAGTTGCATGCCTATGAAAAAAAAGAAAATGAAATCTGGTTTGTCCTCCTGAGCAATTCAACGGTACAACTGAGAATATAGCAGGTGACAGAAGTACAGTAGAACAGTGCCACATTGTAGCCTAACAAATGGTAAAGTATAACTACTAATTCGGTTGAAGTTCTTTCACATTAGCAATGGTTCTTTGTCAAGAAGAGTAAGAATATATCCTCGGATTTCTTCACCAGCCTGTTGCTATCACCTTATCCTCCCCAGCAAGTGTGTGGATTTATTGCTGTCATTAAGACACACATCAATCAAAACCACACAGCCCGGGGGAAGAGGGTTAGGGTTTGAAAAATGGATGGGTACGGGGGTTTTTGGGAAAGGTTTTGGGAGACAAGAAAAAATAGCACAGCATAGACAAACAATTGTGAACATAAACAAATCTTTGGGTACAAACCTATCCATCAATCTTTGAAAGTGCATGCACTACTGCATACATGTCAGTGAAAAGTAAGTAGTACATTCAACAACTGTGGAAGAAAGAATGCGACAGTACAGGGCCTGTGTGGAATTATTGATAACGATATTCAACATAAGGTCTCTGTAGCCAGATACCCGAGAGCCTTGCTGGTCACTATAAATCCATTCACAACAACACTCAATGGGGTTGGTCTGGAAGGTATAGTAGATAGAAAAGGAGAAATTGCTTTTTTTCTAGGTGTCCCCTCACTCACCAGGGTTGCCCCTTGGTGACATGCTTCATCATTGGGGCCATCCCAGTCCTCTACGGCCTGGGGCGTGCTGCGACTTGCGAATTACGTAGGAGCACTTACAAATGACTATGTGTGGTGCAGATGTGATAGTGGAGTGGACTAAGTGATGTGTTAAGGGATCAATTTAGAAGCAAAGAGAGATCCAAGAAATGCAGTCACAGTCAGAGAAAAAGGCAAGGGATACTGTATCTATGTGGTTGTAGTGGTCCTGTTGGAAGTGGTAAGTAAGTTGCCTGCAGAAAAAAAATCCTCCTTTTAGCGGCACTCCTCCATTGCAGCCGACGCTTCGTCCATCGATGTTGGTCACAGAAGACACCCTGTAAAAAAAAGCACAGCATAGACAAACAATGGAACATAAACAATTCTTTGGGTACAAACCTATCCATCAATCTTTGAAAGTGCATGCACTACTGCATGCATGTCAGTGAAAAGTAAGTAGTACATTCGACAACTGTGGAAGAAAGAATGCGACAGTACAGGGCCTGTGTGGAATTATTGATAACGATATTCAACATAAGGTCTCTGTAGCCAGATACCCGAGAGCCTTGCTGGTCACTATAAATCCATTCACAACAACACTCAATGGGGTTGGTCTGTAAGGTATAGTAGATAGAAAAGGAGAAATTGCTTTTTTTCTAGGTGTCCCCTCACTCACCAGGGTTGCCCCTTGGTGACATGCTTCATCATTGGGGCCATCCCAGTCCTCTACGGCCTGGGGCATGCTGCGACTTGCGAATTACGTAGGAGCACTTACAAATGACTATGTGTGGTGCAGATGTGATAGTGGAGTGGACTAAGTGATGTGTTAAGGGATCAATTTAGAAGCAGAGAGAGATCCAAGAAATGCAGTCACAGTCAGAGAAAAAGGCAAGGGATACTGTATCTATGTGGTTGTAGTGGTCCTGTTGGAAGTGGTAAGTAAGTTGCCTGCAGAAAAAAATCCTCCTTTTAGCGGCACTCCTCCATTGCAGCCGACGCTTCGTCCATCGATGTTGGTCACAGAAGACACCCTGTAAAAAAAGCACAGCATAGACAAACAATGGAACATAAACAATTCTTTGGGTACAAACCTATCTATCAATCTTTGAAAGTGCATGCACTACTGCATGCATGTCAGTGAAAAGTAAGTAGTACATTCGACAACTGTGGAAGAAAGAATGCGACAGTACAGGGCCTGTGTGGAATTATTGATAACGATATTCAACATAAGGTCTCTGTACTTAGCCAGATACCCGAGAGCCTTGCTGGTCACTATAAATCCATTCACAACAACACTCAGTGGGGTTGGTCTGGAAGGTATAGTAGATAGAAAAGGAGAAATTGCTTGTTTTCTAGGTGTCCCCTCACTCACCAGGGTTGCCCCTTGGTGACATGCTTCATCATTGGGGCCATCCCAGTCCTCTACGGCCTGGGGCGTGCTGCGACTTGCGAATTACGTAGGAGCACTTACAAATGACTATGTGTGGTGCAGATGTGATAGTGGAGTGGACTAAGTGATGTGTTAAGGGATCAATTTAGAAGCAGAGAGAGATCCAAGAAATGCAGTCACAGTCAGAGAAAAAGGCAAGGGATACTGTATCTATGTGGTTGTAGTGGTCCTGTTGGAAGTGGTAAGTAAGTTGCCTGCAGAAAAAAAATCCTCCTTTTAGCGGCACTCCTCCATTGCAGCCGACGCTTCGTCCATCGATGTTGGTCACAGAAGACACCCTGTAAAAAAAAGCACAGCATAGACAAACAATGGAACATAAACAATTCTTTGGGTACAAACCTATCCATCAATCTTTGAAAGTGCATGCACTACTGCATGCATGTCAGTGAAAAGTAAGTAGTACATTCGACAACTGTGGAAGAAAGAATGCGACAGTACAGGGCCTGTGTGGAATTATTGATAACGATATTCAACATAAGGTCTCTGTACTTAGCCAGATACCCGAGAGCCTTGCTGGTCACTATAAATCCATTCACAACAACACTCAGTGGGGTTGGTCTGGAAGGTATAGTAGATAGAAAAGGAGAAATTGCTTGTTTTCTAGTTGTCCCCTCACTCACCAGGGTTGCCCCTTGGTGACATGCTTCATCATTGGGGCCATCCCAGTCCTCTATGGCCTGGGGCGTGCTGCGACTTGCGAATTACGTAGGAGCACTTACAAATGACTATGTGTGGTGCAGATGTGATAGTGGAGTGGACTAAGTGATGTGTTAAGGGATCAATTTAGAAGCAGAGAGAGATCCAAGAAATGCAGTCACAGTCAGAGAAAAAGGCAAGGGACACTGTATCTATGTGGTTGTAGTGGTCCTGTTGGAAGTGGTAAGTAAGTTGCCTGCAGAAAAAAAATCCTCCTTTTAGCGGCACTCCTCCATTGCAGCCGACGCTTCGTCCATCGATGTTGGTCACCAGAAGACACCCTGTAAAAAAAAGCACAGCATAGACAAACAATGGAACATAAACAATTCTTTGGGTACAAACCTATCCATCAATCTTTGAAAGTGCATGCACTACTGCATGCATGTCAGTGAAAAGTAAGTAGTACATTCGACAACTGTGGAAGAAAGAATGCGACAGTACAGGGCCTGTGTGGAATTATTGATAACGATATTCAACATAAGGTCTCTGTACTTAGCCAGATACCCGAGAGCCTTGCTGGTCAGTATAAATCCATTCACAACAACACTCAGTGGGGTTGGTCTGGAAGGTATAGTAGATAGAAAAGGAGAAATTGCTTGTTTTCTAGGTGTCCCCTCACTCACCAGGGTTGCCCCTTGGTGACATGCTTCATCATTGGGGCCATCCCAGTCCTCTACGGCCTGGGGTGTGCTGCGACTTGCGAATTACGTAGGAGCACTTACAAATGACTATGTGTGGTGCAGATGTGATAGTGGAGTGGACTAAGTGATGTGTTAAGGGATCAATTTAGAAGCAGAGAGAGATCCAAGAAATGCAGTCACAGTCAGAGAAAAAGGCAAGGGATACTGTATCTATGTGGTTGTAGTGGTCCTGTTGGAAGTGGTAAGTAAGTTGCCTGCAGAAAAAAAATCCTCCTATTAGCGGCACTCCTCCATTGCAGCCGACGCTTCGTCCATCGATGTTGGTCACCAGAAGACACCCTGTCCACTGCCTGCCTGATGCTGAATTGTGGCTCGCTACTGTGAAGCCTGACTCCATCCTTTTTTCCCCATTACAGAGACTGAAACCCGGCCTGTAATTATTCAACGAAAAACAGGAAGTGATATAATATTACAACACCACTGATAAATAAATATAAGGTATGTAGGCTGTGGAGTGCAAAAAGTCACAATTTGATTTTCCTAGTAGACAGTACAATATTTTTGAAAGTGCGTACTCTGTCTGAGTCACCTTTTGAAGGATAAATAAGTATGGGCAAATTAATGTAGCGGATCTTTACCCTCAAGCTAGGTGTACTGTAAAGTGTTTTTTAGAACAAAATTAGATCTTCCTAGCAGTGCTCCCACCCAGACCCTTACTAAAGCCAGTCGCAAAAATGCAGAAGACCCCCAATCAAATCTCAAAAAACGAGGCCTAGCAGAAAACAGGTGACAAAACTTACTTTGAAAGTAACAGTAGGCCGAAGTACCCCCTTCCTATTTACCCCTTACCCACCGTGGATTGCATTCAAACCACTTGCAAGCAACCAAGCAAAAGTAGCCATAGCCAGCATCGCTCCAAGACTCGAAATCCCCCCCACTCAAACACATGCAATAGAAATACTGCTAACCCTAACGAACCCTAAGTTAAGAATAGTGGCAAAGGCTTTCTTTAACTATGCCAAATCCCCCCTTTCCCACCATGGATTTTCTTCAAATGACTTGCAACCAAAATTACACATTCTCACGAGTGCTCTAAGACCCCAGAACTCAGTTGCAAAAATCTAGAACACCCCGAAACACATGCAATCCTGCTGCTAGGGCTAACCCTAACGAACCCTAAGTTACAAAAAGTGCCAAAAGGCTTTTCCGCCTGGATTTTGTCCCAACCACTTCTACCCGGTATTAGACCTTCCCAGGAATGCCCCAAGACCCGCCAACCCACCCGCCAAGAAGCATAACACCCCCAAACAGGCCAAAAGCAAAATCTCATACTTGCAATATTTCTCGGCCTTCGGTCCAAACGCGCTGCGTAGCTAGGCCATAAGTCGGGGTTGCCACGACGGATTTCCTGAAAAGCAAATGCAATCAAGATTAGAGTGTCCCAGCAGTGCTCCCAGACCCCGAAACTCACCCACAAACACCAGGAAGCCCCCCAAACAGGCCCCCGAAAAGGCCACATTGAGCAAAATGTCAGAAATAGCCAAAAAAAAATCGGCCTGGATTTTGTCCCAACCACTTCTACCCGGTATTAGACCTTCCCAGGAATGCCCCAAGACCCGCCAACCCACCCGCCAAGAAGCATAACACCCCCAAACAGGCCAAAAGCAAAATCTCATACTTGCAATATTTCTCGGCCTTCGGTCCAAACGCGCTGCGTAGCTAGGCCATAAGTCGGGGTTGCCACGACGGATTTCCTGAAAAGCAAATGCAATCAAGATTAGAGTGTCCCAGCAGTGCTTCCAGAGCACGAAACTCACCCACAAACAGACGGAACCCCCCCTAAGAGCACCTCAAAGGCAAGCAAGTCATCAAAAACACTAAAAATTTTCCGCCTGGGATTTGGTCCAAAACACTTTTATCCGGTATTAGAGCTTCCCAGCAATGGCCCCAGAGCCGTCAACCCAGGCGAAAACTAGTAGAAGACCCCCAAACAGCCAAAGAGCAAAAGTACAAAAATGGGGACTTAGTCAATTTTTCACAAATTTCCCAAATCACTCCGCGCGCGCTCTGCAGCTAGGCCCTAACTCCCCTCTGCCACCATGGATGTGCTTCAAACCTCTTGCAAAGTAAAGTATATATAGCCAGCAGTGAGCCCAGACCCCGAAACACACCCACAAACACCAGGAAGCCCCCCAAACAGGCCCCCGAAAACGCTACATTGAGCAAAATGTCAGAAATAGCCAAAAAAAAATTCGGCCTGGATTTTGTCCCAACCACTTCTACCCGGTATTAGACCATCCCAGGAATGCCCCAAGACCCGCCAACCCACCCGCCAAGAAGCATAACACCCCCAAACAGGCCAAAAGCAAAATCTCATACTTGCAATATTTCTCGGCCTTCGGTCCAAACGCGCTGCGTAGCTAGGCCATAAGTCGGGGTTGCCACGACGGATTTCCTGAAAAGCAAATGCAATCAAGATTAGAGTGTCCCAGCAGTGCTCCCAGACCCCGAAACTCACCCACAAACACCAGGAAGCCCCCCAAACAGGCCCCCGAAAAGGCCACATTGAGCAAAATGTCAGAAATAGCCAAAAAAAAATCGGCCTGGATTTTGTCCCAACCACTTCTACCCGGTATTAGACCTTCCCAGGAATGCCCCAAGACCCGCCAACCCACCCGCCAAGAAGCATAACACCCCCAAACAGGCCAAAAGCAAAATCTCATACTTGCAATATTTCTCGGCCTTCGGTCCAAACGCGCTGCGTAGCTAGGCCATAAGTCGGGGTTGCCACGACGGATTTCCTGAAAAGCAAATGCAATCAAGATTAGAGTGTCCCAGAAGTGCTCCCAGACCCCGAAACTCACCCACAAACAACAGGAAGCCCCCCAAACAGGCCCCCAAAAAGGCCACATTGAGCAAAATGTCAGAAATAGCCAAAAATAAATCGGCCTGGATTTTGTCCCACCCACTTCTACCCGGTATTAGACCTTCCCAGGAATGCCCCAAGACCCGCCAACCCACCCGCCAAGAAGCATAACACCCCCAAACAGGCCAAAAGCAAAATCTCATACTTGCAATATTTCTCGGCCTTCGGTCCAAACGCGCTGCGTAGCTAGGCCATAAGTCGGGGTTGCCACGACGGATTTCCTGAAAAGCAAATGCAATCAAGATTAGAGTGTCCCAGCAGTGCTTCCAGAGCACGAAACTCACCCACAAACAGACGGAACCCCCCCTAAGAGCACCTCAAAGGCAAGCAAGTCATCAAAAACACTAAAAATTTTCCGCCTGGGATTTGGTCAAAAACACTTTTATCCGGTATTAGAGCTTCCCAGCAATGGCCCCAGAGCCGTCAACCCAGGCGAAAACTAGTAGAAGACCCCCAAACAGCCAAAGAGCAAAAGTACAAAAATGGGGACTTAGTCAATTTTTCACAAATTTCCCAAATCACTCCGCGCGCGCTCTGCAGCTAGGCCCTAACTCCCCTCTGCCACCATGGATTTGCTTCAAACCTCTTGCAAAGTAAAGTATATATAGCCAGCAGTGAGCCCAGACCCTGAAACACACCCACAAACACCAGGAAGCCCCCCAAACAGGCCCCCGAAAACGCTACATTGAGCAAAATGTCAGAAATAGCCACAAAAAAAAATCGGCCTGGATTTTGTCCCAACCACTTCTACCCGGTATTAGACCTTCCCAGGAATGCCCCAAGACCCGCCAACCCACCCGCCAAGAAGCATAACACCCCCAAACAGGCCAAAAGCAAAATCTCATACTTGCAATATTTCTCGGCCTTCGGTCCAAACGCGCTGCGTAGCTAGGCCATAAGTCGGAGTTGCCACAACGGATTTCCTGAAAAGCAAATGCAATCAAGATTAGAGTGTCCCAGCAGTGCTCCCAGACCACGAAACTCACCCGCAAACACCAGGAAGCCCCCCTAAGAGCACCTCAAAGGCAAGCAAGTCATCAAAAACACAAATAATTTTCCGCCTGGGATTTGGTCCAAAACACTTTTATCCGGTATTAGAGCTTCCCAGCAATGGCCCCAGAGCCGTCAACTCACCTGCAAAGAGGTACAACAACACCCCCACAAGTGCTGAGTCTTTCTTCATTGGGCGTAAACCAGCCCTCTGGTTTGATGGAAATAGGAGTCTGGAGGAGGAGGATAGAGGAGCATGTTCTTCTGAAATTGTGAACCTGAGGAATGCAGACTGCGGCAACTTCAAATCAATTAGCAAACCAGTGAAGACAGTTCTGCTGATGGGCTTGATTTTGTGATTATCTGATTAAAGTTTGTAATATATTAACTGTGCACAACAAAGAAAGACAGACAGACAGGAATAAAAGTGAATAGGGACGAAAAAGAAAGTTATTGATTCGTTGTCTCATTTTCAGGGCTCGGTATCACGGTCCAGGAATAAGAATAAGGCTTTGTCATCATACTCTGCGAATTCAGGCAGGGTGAGCTCAGTGTCACCTGACAGAGTAGAAATTCCCTCATCTATGTTGCTGGCCACCTCCTCTTCATCCGGCACGCTTTCTCGTACTCTGAAATCTGGTGGTATGAGGTGCTGATTCATCTTGATCATTGTTAACCTCTCCACATTTTTGGGCGAGAGGCGGCTCCGTTTGGGAGTTACAATGCCACCAGCAGCACTGAAAACCCGTTCAGAAGACACGCTTGCGAGTGGGCAAGACAAGTAGTTTAAAGCCAGGTTGGTGAGCTGTGGCCACAATTCTTTTTTCCCATGCCAATACGCCAATGGGTCAGAATTAACATAGACCTCTGTTGAGTCATTCAGATAGTCCTTCACCATCGACTCAAGGTCCTCTTCCAAGGTTCCTCCACTTTGATTAGCTCTTGCTGTGCCTCTGACCTTTTGAGAACCAAACCCACGCAGAGCTAGCCAATCCTCTTCAGCCTCCAATGTTTCTGTTGTGTCTCGTGCAGATGATCCGGTTGCCGGTGTCTTTAACGGCTGAGAGGTCACTTGTGCCACAGCCACAGGTGCAGAAGTGGATTGTTTTGACTGGGGATGGCCTGCTGATGTACTGCCATTTCCTTCAATTTTCAGCCGTTCTGTTTCAAACTTCTTGGCTGACAAGGCTAGCCAACGTTTGTACTTTGGAACATGTTCATCATCAAAAGGAAAGAATGCTTGGCCTGCCAGCGCCTTTTTGTAGCGTGGATCCAGAATAGTAGCACAAATGTAATGCTGTTCTGAGTGGATCTTTTTAAGACGTTCATCACCTTGTAGGAGCTCTAATAATTGCTCAGCCAGAAGCAAAGAGTCTTGGTTTTTGTCATCTTTTTCAAACACAGAACACACCTCCTTCAGTTGGTCCTCCAGCATGTACAACAATGGGATAGCTTTTCCCAAATTAGAGTCCTCCTTGCTGACTGCACGCGTGAAGAACTCAAAAGGACGAAGCATGCGTGTCAGGCCTTGAACTATGTTCCATTGCGGCCCACCCATCCTCAGCTCCTCTGTACACTCTGTAAGGAAATATTGATCGAGTTCCATATACTGCTCATACAGACGCTCAAGCATGTAGAAGGTTGAGTTCCAACGTGTTACCACCTCCTGGATGAGTGCTTTCACTGGCATTTTACGTTGATATAGCAGGCTCCTCAGCTGCTTCCAGGCCTTAAAAAAATGGCTGAAATGCTTGCACATTTTTCGGCAGGTGTCCAATACACTGTACGCTGCACTGGCTTTATTAGCCAAGAATTTTTGGACAACCAGGTTTATACAGTGCGCCAAACACGGCACTCTGAAATAGTAACCGTCCCTCATGGCCTTAACTATATTGGCGCCATTGTCCGTGGAAACATAACCAACCTGGCGTTTTAGTGGGGACAGCCAGTTAAGGACCTTTGTGTTAAAGACATCCAAAATGTTTTCTGCTGTGTGACGTTTCTCCAAACCAAACATGGCTAGTGTTGCATGTTTCCGAGCAGCTTTAAAAACAATGTCCGTGTCAACACCTGCGTTTAGCTTTGCTTTAGCCCCTGAAAAAGAGACCCAGTGTGCAGTGATGCACATGTAATCAGCGCCTGCGCCACTGGTCCACATGTCTGTTGTCAGATGTATAGTGTGAACAGCACTCTTCTGCAAAGCTGCCCCAATCACCTTCAGAACATCTTCATGTAGTGCTGGAACCGCAACTCGGGCAAAATAGTACCGGCTAGGAACCTTCCATTTAGGGCAGAGCACTGCCACTAATTCTAGAAAACCAACCCCTTCTACAAAAGAAAAAGGGAGAAGGTCCAGAGCTAGCATTTTAGCCAGCTTAGTGTTATACAGACGCGTCATTGGGTGGTTGCGTTCATATTGCGCTTCTGTAAACAACATCTTTTTAATGTTGCCCTGGACCAAGGATTTACGGGATGATGATGATCTCTTCGACCCAGTTACGCTCGCTGATGTACTTTTCCGCATTGATGTCTCACTCTCTCCCACACTCTTAGTGTGGCTCACATGGGGTGTGCTGCTGACAGGGGTACTGGGTGTAAGTGAAGTGTTTGAATCGTCTTCTTCCTCCTCGTCATCATCAGATGAAAAATCAACGTTTTCATTACGTGCAATTCTGGCTTGCATAAACGCCTCTAGGTGCGGAAGCCATTGGACAGGGTGCGTTCTCTTAAGATGACCTCTCTGGCCTCCGGTACCATAGTTAGAACCAAGCTTACCACGACCAACTCGAACCTTACAAAGGCTACAAATGGCTACGTTTTCCATTTTTGGGCAAACACTAAAGAAGTCCCAAACTGGAGACTTGAAATGTCTTTGGGGGCAGGAGGAGGCGGCGATACTGGTGGTGGTGGTCCTGCTGCTAATGCCAGATGAAGTGGAGGATGTGGATTGCCGAACTTCAGTACGTTTTGCACTTTCACCACCACGAATTGAGGTCGAGGACGAGGTGGGTACCTTCTTGCGAGGAAGAAATATGGAAGCGGTAGGTTTTGGTGTACTACTTAACTCCAAATCTAATGATTCCATTTCCATTGCCTCCTCGCCGACATCATCATCACGCTCAGCAGCTTCTCGGGATAGGGTCAAAATGTCTCTTTGCTGCATGCCCGGTGGGGCTGCAGTGACCTTTGTGATGACTGGCTCGTCGTCATCGTGAGAGGCTTCATCACCAGCAGTATCTGTCACTTCTTGTTGAGCCTCATCACACTCCATAGGTTTGAGTTTTTGGACGACCTTCCTTTTACGCTTAGGTACCGGTGTCAGATCATGGTGTGCCTCACTGTCAGACCGCAGTTGTGGTTCCCAATACAGATCACTTGCATCAGAACGAGGTGGGCTTGAAGAAGATGTAGACACCCCCCTTGATCTTTTCCTTGCTAGGGATGTGGAAGACAATGAATGATCATCAGGAGGAGTGGCTTCCAATGATACCTCGGCTTCATTGTCGATTTCCTGATGTGCCCCTACTTCGGGAGGAACAACTATTGTGGGCACTTGTGAACCTCCATGCACCTTTGCTTGCGCATCTCCTTTTGCTGCCTCTCCTTCCACATGTACTTGGGCGTGTACTTGCACATGGTGTTGTTGTTGCGGCTGTGGTTGTTCAACACTTGTCAGATGAGTTACAACAACCTGTGTTGATTCAGGGACATTGCTGCTACTTTCTTGCGATGAGCCAACATCACTGGTCGATGGTGATTGGAGAAGTACACTGACTGCCTCTAAAGCACTCAAGGGCTTTGACTTAAGTTGGCGTGGTGGTGGAGGCACTGAACCCAATGGAGCAGGGGTGCTGCTCCCAGCTTGGTCCCCAGCAGATCCTGCTGCTGCAGGCGTACTTTTTTTTTTTCTCCCAAAAAACGTGGCGGGTGGCACACCAGCCTCCTTGGTAACTTGCTTCTTCTGCTCCTTACTAGCAACTTTCTTGCTAGAGGAGCTACGGAGACCTTTCTTTGGGGCCATCTTCTTCAGAGCAGGTCAGACAGCAGGCCGCAGTTGCACGAATTGTAGAGTTGTCTGAGGCCAGACGTGACGTCGCGTGACGTTATGCTGCACACACACACCGCTGCAGGGCTTCTTCCTGGCACTGGTGGTTCTCTTGAGTCTTGTGCACCTAAAAAAAATGGAAGACAGAGGAACATCAGTTCAGTTATACAGCACAAAAAAATCGAAAAACACTGCAAAATCAGCACAATCCCATTCCATCCATGCCCTCCATGATGTTTAAGTTCAAGACAGCCCACAGAAAGACTAGGCCCATGCTAGACTCACTACCCCTGGGCATAAATAAAGGTTGAAAAGTAGGCAAAATGGTTGGAGGCCTAACAACAAAGCCTGCATTCAAAATGGCCACTTGCCTGCCAGCACATGGCCAGTGCCTGTAGCTGCACTCAAAATGGCCACCAGCCACATGGCCTGTCCCTCCCCATGAACACCCCCAAAAATCGAAAAACACTGCAAAATCAGCACAATCCCATTCCATCCATGCCCTCCATGATGTTTAAGTTCAAGACAGCCCACAGAAAGACTAGGCCCATGCTAGAATCAAATACCCCTGGTGAAAAGGCCACAAGTACAGGCCCAAAAAACGAAAATCACTGAAAAATCAGCACAATCCCATTCCATCCATGGCCTCCATGATGTTTAAATTCAAGACAACCCACAGAAAGACTAGGCCCATGCAAGACTCACTACCCCTGGGCATAAATAAAGGTTGAAAAGTAGGCAAAATGGTTGGAGGCCTAACAACAAAGCCTGCATTCAAAATGGCCACTTGCCTGCCAGCACATGGCCAGTGCCTGTAGCTGCACTCAAAATGGCCACCAGCCACATGGCCTGTCCCTCCCCATGAACACCCCCAAAAATCGAAAAACACTGCAAAATCAGCACAATCCCATTCCATCCATGCCCTCCATGATGTTTAAGTTCAAGACAGCCCACAGAAAGACTAGGCCCATGCTAGACTCAAATACCCCTGGTGAAAAGGCCACAAGTACAGGCCCAAAAAACGAAAATCACTGAAAAATCAGCACAATCCCATTCCATCCATGGCCTCCATGATGTTTAAATTCAAGACAACCCACAGAAAGACTAGGCCCATGCAAGACTCACTACCCCTGGGCATAAATAAAGGTTGAAAAGTAGGCAAAATGGTTGGAGGCCTAACAACAAAGCCTGCATTCAAAATGGCCACTTGCCTGCCAGCACATGGCCAGTGCCTGTAGCTGCACTCAAAATGGCCACCAGCCACATGGCCTGTCCCTCCCCATGAACACCCCCAAAAATCGAAAAACACTGCAAAATCAGCACAATCCCATTCCATCCATGCCCTCCATGATGTTTAAGTTCAAGACAGCCCACAGAAAGACTAGGCCCATGCTAGACTCAAATACCCCTGGTGAAAAGGCCACAAGTACAGGCCCAAAAAACGAAAATCACTGAAAAATCAGCACAATCCCATTCCATCCATGGCCTCCATGATGTTTAAATTCAAGACAACCCACAGAAAGACTAGGCCCATGCAAGACTCACTACCCCTGGGCATAAATAAAGGTTGAAAAGTAGGCAAAATGGTTGGAGGCCTAACAACAAAGCCTGCATTCAAAATGGCCACTTGCCTGCCAGCACATGGCCAGTGCCTGTAGCTGCACTCAAAATGGCCACCAGCCACATGGCCTGTCCCTCCCCATGAACACCCCCAAAAATCGAAAAACACTGCAAAATCAGCACAATCCCATTCCATCCATGCCCTCCATGATGTTTAAGTTCAAGACAGCCCACAGAAAGACTAGGCCCATGCTAGACTCAAATACCCCTGGTGAAAAGGCCACAAGTACAGGCCCAAAAAACGAAAATCACTGAAAAATCAGCACAATCCCATTCCATCCATGGCCTCCATGATGTTTAAATTCAAGACAACCCACAGAAAGACTAGGCCCATGCAAGACTCACTACCCCTGGGCATAAATAAAGGTTGAAAAGTAGGCAAAATGGTTGGAGGCCTAACAACAAAGCCTGCATTCAAAATGGCCACTTGCCTGCCAGCACATGGCCAGTGCCTGTAGCTGCACTCAAAATGGCCACCAGCCACATGGCCTGTCCCTCCCCATGAACACCCCCAAAAATCGAAAAACACTGCAAAATCAGCACAATCCCATTCCATCCATGGCCTCCATGATGTTTAAATTCAAGACAACCCACAGAAAGACTAGGCCCATGCAAGACTCACTACCCCTGGGCATAAATAAAGGTTGAAAAGTAGGCAAAATGGTTGGAGGCCTAACAACAAAGCCTGCATTCAAAATGGCCACTTGCCTGCCAGCACATGGCCAGTGCCTGTAGCTGCACTCAAAATGGCCACCAGCCACATGGCCTGTCCCTCCCCATGAACACCCCCAAAAATCGAAAAACACTGCAAAATCAGCACAATCCCATTCCATCCATGGCCTCCATGATGTTTAAATTCAAGACAACCCACAGAAAGACTAGGCCCATGCAAGACTCACTACCCCTGGGCATAAATAAAGGTTGAAAAGTAGGCAAAATGGTTGGAGGCCTAACAACAAAGCCTGCATTCAAAATGGCCACTTGCCTGCCAGCACATGGCCAGTGCCTGTAGCTGCACTCAAAATGGCCACCAGCCACATGGCCTGTCCCTCCCCATGAACACCCCCAAAAATCGAAAAACACTGCAAAATCAGCACAATCCCATTCCATCCATGCCCTCCATGATGTTTAAGTTCAAGACAGCCCACAGAAAGACTAGGCCCATGCTAGACTCAAATACCCCTGGTGAAAAGGCCACAAGTACAGGCCCAAAAAACGAAAATCACTGAAAAATCAGCACAATCCCATTCCATCCGTGCCCTCCATGATGTTTAAATTCAAGACAACCTACAGAAAGACTAGGCCCATGCTAGACTCAAATACCCCTGGTGAAAAGGCCACAAGTACAGCCCCAAAAAACGAAAATCACTGAAAAATCAGCACAATCCCAATCCATCCATGGCCTCCATGATGTTTAAGTTCAAGACAACCCACAGAAAGACTCAGTCCACCCACCACTGAGTACCCCTGGGCAAAAGGCCCCAAAACAGCCCAAAAATCGAAAATTCCAAAATTTTAATTGCAGCAACTGTAATGCCCCAAACAAACTTACTTGTAAAATTTCTAATCCAACAGTGATCCAAAGAAAGTCAAAAAGGCCTCAAATCCAAATATCCAGCAGCATCCACAAAAAGTAATCCTTCCAGCTCCAGACCCAAATGAAAAGTGACCAGGAGATGGACAAAGCACTGGGAGGAGCCTGCTGAACAGGAACAGGAAGTTGAAGACTGTGGGGCACTTCCTTCCTCCCACCCCCCTGCCCCCCTCCCCAAAATGGACTCCTCGCTAAAAAAGTGCAGGCAAATGTCAAACTAAGGAGTTATTCAGATAAAAATCATCATTTCTAGAAGGTTTATGCTGCTTGCTGGTGGATTTCTTGTGCAGAATTGCAAATTTTATATTTTCGCTCGCCGCATCTCAAATCTCGCAATTGCGAAGTACCGCGAGACGTGATCTCGCCGTACTCGCGTTGACAAACTATCGCTGGCAAGCCGCGATGACGTAATCGCGCTCGCCAATTCCCGCGGGATCACACAGCAAGATCCAAAATGGCGCAGCACTCGCAAACTATCGAGAAAAACAACTCGGCAAACGATGATAAACGCCGCGCGCCGCAAACATTGTATCGCCAACACCGCGCGCCGCCAAAAAAATCCGCTGCGTGCGAATTTGCGGATTTTGCGGGAAATTCGCAAATCTCGCGGATTGCGAATTTCCGCAAAATCCGCGAGCGTAACGGATTTTCCGCCCATGCTTACTACACACGCACACCCATGTCTAGAAGTGGCACTTCCACAATAGACCCATTCATGCTGCATACATCATTACGCAGTATTCAATCTCACGAGTTCGTACATACCAAACTCGACCCTGCACTCCCCACACATCAGGAACTACCATGGTCACACCTATTCCCCATGCATTCCTATGGGAGGGCAGGTCACTCACCACACATACACAGAGAGCTCACGCACTTTACACTGTACCACAGTGAAAAAGTGCGCTGAGACATAAAATCACCAACACCAGGTTACAGAAATAGGCTAGGAAAAAGCAAAAAGTTTCGGGGTGAACCTTCCAAAAGGGCCAGGTCCAACAGTTTTCTTACCCAGAATCCCCTGCAAACCTCAAAATTAGCACAAAATCCCCACATTTTCCACATATTTTTGGGTGGAATCACTGTGCCGGCTCAAATGACTTACCCCCCAGTGTTCCACTCAGTCTCCTGATTAAAATGAACCTCACTTGTCTGGGTGGGACAAGGGCTCGTGACTGGGAAGAGCCAAAAACATACGGATTAAGGGTATACCACTGAGAATTCTAAGTGCTACATGTTTTTTAAAAATATGTTTTTAGCCAATTGTGCATTAGTCACAATGCAACTGAGATATCATTTGACTCAAGCCACTTGGAGAATGCTGTGGGGTAGGTTATTTGTGCCGGCACGGGGATTCCACACAAAAATATGTGAAAAAGGTAGTTTTTTCAGCTTAATTTGAGGTTTGCAGGGGATTCTAGGTAGGGAATCGTTGGGGGATCCACACAAGCAATACCTCAGGGTGTCTAGTTTTCAGAAATGTGTGGGTTTGGTATATTTACTTGGATGGCGCTGAGCCTGGGGCCAAAACACCAAGTGCCCCCCCAAAAACCAGGTAGTTTAGTTACAGGTAATTTTGAGGTCTCCACAGTACAATTTGGGCCATTTCCTGTTGCAGCCACTATGCCTACCCACACAAGTGAGGTACCATTTTTATCGGAAGACCTGGAGGAACGCTGGGAAATGTGTGGATCCACACAGATTTCAGAACTTTCCCACACAGAAATTTGAGAAAAACGTGTTTTCTTTAGCTATATTTGTGGTTTGCAGGGGATTCTGGGCAGTAAAACGTTGGGAGACCCACACAAGCCATAACTTACTGGACTCCCCCTGGTGTCTAGCTTTAAGAAATATGTGGGTTTAGTAGGTTTTCCTAGATGGCCGCCGAGCCCGGGGCCAAAACCCAGGTGACCCCCCTTGCAAAACCCGGTTGTTTTGTGATAAGTCATTTTGATGTCTACTCAATATGTTCTGGACCCTAGTCTGTGGTGGGTACTTGACCCATCCACGCGAGTGAGGTATACATTTTTTATCGGGAGACCTGGCCGAATGCTGGTTGGTAGGAAATTTGTGGATCCACATTGATTCCAGAACTTTACCACACAGAAATTTGAAAAAAAATTCTTTTTCAGCTAAATTTGAGGTTTGCAGGGGATTCTGGTAGGAAAACATTGGGGGACCCACACAAGCCATACATCGCTGGACTCCCGTGGGTGTCTAGTTTTCAGAAATGTGTGGGTTTGTTAGGTTTCCCTAGATGGCTGCCAACCCCAGGGCCAAGTTAAGTACCCGCTTCAGGCAGGGTCCCAAAACGTACTGAGTAGACATCAAAATGACCTATCATAAAACAGCCTGGTTTTGCAAGGGGAGTCACCTGGGTTTATGGCCCTGGACTCTGGGGCCATCTTGGGAAACTACCAAATCCACACATTTCTAAAAACTAGACACCCGGGGAAGTCCAGTGATGTATGGCTTGCATGGATCCCCCAACATTTTCCTACCCAGAATCCCCTGCAAACCTCAAATTTAGCTGAAAAAAACAAATTTTCCACATATTTGGGGGTGGAATCACTGTGCCGGCACAAATATCCTACCCCACAGTGTTCCCCTCAGTCTTCAGAGTAAAATCATACCTCACTTGTGTGGGTGGGGCAAGGGCGTGTGACTGGGAAGAGCCCAAAACATAGGGATTAAGGGTATAGCACTGAGTATTCTAAGCGCTACATTTTTTTAAAAATAAGTTTTTAGCCAATTCTGTATTATTCACCTTTGCAAGTTAGTTATCATTTTACCTTGGACACTAAGGAGAATGCTGTGGTGTAGGTCATTTGTCCTGGCACAGTGATCCCACACATACATATATGGAAATTTTGTTTTTTTAGCTAAATTTGAGGTTTGCAGGGGATTCTGGGTAAGGTATTATTGGGAGATCGACGCAAGCCATACCACATTGTACTCCCCAGGGTACTTAGTTTTCAGAAATATGTGGGTTTGGTATGTTTCCTTAAATGGCGGCGAGTCTGGGGCCAAAACCCCAGGTGCCCCCCCAAAACAAGGTTCTTTTCTTATAGGTAATTTTGAAGTCTCCATGGTATGATTTGGTCCATTTCCTGTTGGAGCCACTGTGCCTACCAACACAAGTGATGTACCATTTTTATTGGGAAACCTAGGGGAACGCTGGGTGGTAGGAAATTTGTGGATCCACACAGATTCCAGAACTTTCCCACACAGAAATTTGAAAAAAAAGTTATTTTTCAGTTAAATTTGAAGTTTTCAGGAGATTCTGGGTAAGAAAACATTGGGGGACCCACACCAGCCCTACCTCGCTGAACTCCCCTTGTTGTCTCGTTTTCAGAAATGTGTGGGTTTGTTAGGTTTCCCTAGATGGCTGCCGACCCCGGGGCCAAGTTAAGAACCCGCTTCAGGCAGGGTCCCAAAACGTACTGAGTAGACATCAAAATGACCTATCACAAAACAGCCTGGTTTTGCAAGGGGAGTCACCTGGGTTTTTGGCCCTGGGCTCGGCGGCCATCTTGGGAAAGTACCAAATCCACACATTTCTAAAAACTAGACACCCGGGGAAGTCCGGTGATGTATGGCTTGCATGGATCCCACAACATTTTCGTACCCAGAATCCCCTGCAAACCTCAAATTTAGCTGAAAAAAACATATTTTCCACATATTTTTGGGTGGAATCACTGTGCCGGCACAAATATCCTACCCCACAGTTTTCCCCTCAGTCTTCAGAGTAAAATGATACCTCACTTGTGTGGGTGGGGCAAGGGCGTGTGACTGGGAAGAGCCCAAAACATAGGGATTATGGGTATTCCACTGAGTACTCTAAGCGCTACATTTAAAAAAAAATAAGTTTTTAGCCAATTCTGTATTAATCACCCATGCAAGTGAGTTATCATTTTACCTTGGGACACTAAGGAGAATGCTGTGGTGTAAGTCATTTGTGCCGGCACGGTGATCCCACACTAAAATATATGGAAAATGTGTTTTTTTAGCTAAATTTGAGGTTTGCAGGGGATTCTGGGTAAGGTAACATTGGGAGATCCACGCAAGCCATACCTCATTGTACTCCCCAAATGTGTGGGTTTGGTATGTTTGAGTCTGGAGCCAAAACCCCAGGTGCCTCCCCAAAACAAAGTTGTTTTGTTATGGGTAATTTTGAAGTCTCCACGGTATGATTTGGTCCATGCCCTGTTGAAGCCACTGTGCCTACCAACACAAGTAATGTACCATTTTTATCGGGTGACCTGGGGGAACGCTGGGTGGTAGGAAATTTGTGGATCCACACAGATTCGAGAACTTTCCCACACAGAAATTTGCAAAAAAAGTGACCTTTTCAGCTAAATTTGTCTAGTTCTCAGAAATGTGTGTGTTTGGTAGGTTTCCCACGATGGCCGCCGAGCCTGGGACCAAAAACCCAGGTGACCCCTCGCAAAACCAGGTTGTTTCGTTATAGGTCATTTTGATGTCTTCTCAATACATTTTGAGCCCTTCTCTGTCGTGGGTACTTGACCCATCCACGCGAGTTAGTTTTCATTTTTATCGGGAGACCTGGGGGAATGCTGGGTGGTTGGAAAATTGTGGGTCCATTTAGATTACAGAACTCTCCCACACAGAATTAAATACAAAAGTGATTTCAGCTAAATTTGAGCTTTGCAGGGCTATCTGGGTAGGAAAACGTTGAGGGAATTTATGCAAGCCATACCTTGCTGGACTTACCTGGGTGTCTACTTTTTAGAAATGTGTGTGTTCTATAGGTTTCTCAAGATGGCTACTGAGCCTGGGGCCAAAGACCCAGGTAACTCCCCTTGCAAAACCAGGCTGTTTTGTGATAGGTCATTTTGATGTCTACTCAATACGTTTTGGGCCCTTGCCTATAGCGGGTACTTGACTTGGTCCCGGGGTCGGCAGCCATCTCAGTAAACCTTCCAAAACCACACATTTATGAAAACTAGACACCCGGGGGGTTCAGCGAGGTATGGCTTGCGTGGGTCCCCCAACGTTTTCCTACCCAGAATCCACTGCATACCCTAAATATAGCTGAAAACCACCCACTTTTTTCTTAAATTTCTGTGTGTGAAAGTTCTGGAATCTACGTGGATCCACAAATTTCCTACAACCCAGCATTCCCCCAGGTCTCCTGATAGAAAAGATACCTCACTCACGTGGGTGAGTCCAGTACCCGCTACATGCAAGGGCCCAAAATGTATTGAGGAGACATCAAAATGACCTATAACAAAACAACCTTGTTTTGCAAGGGGGGTCACCTGGGTTTTCGGAACGGGACTAGGCGGCCATTTTCAGAAACCTACCAAACCCACACATTTCTGAAAACTACACACCCAGGGGTGTCCAGCGAGGTATGGCTTGCATAGGTTGCCCAAAGTGTTCCTACCCAGAATCCCCTTGTAACAGCAAATTTAGCTGAAAAAAACCCTTTTTACTCAAATTTCTGTGTGGGAAAGTTCTGGAATCTATGTGGATCCGCAAATTTCCTACCACCCAGCTTTCCCCCAGGTCTCCCAATAAAAATCATACCTCACTCACGTGGATGGGTCAAGTACCCACTACAGGCATGGGCCCAAAACGTACTGAGTAGACATCAAAATGATCTATCACAAAACAACCTGGTTTTGCAAGGGGGTCACCTTGGTGTTTGACCCCGGGCTTGGCAGCCATCTTGGAAAAATACCTAACTCACACATTTCTGAAAACTAGTCACCCAGGGGAGTCTATAAAGTTATGGATTGCATGGATCCCCCAAAGTTTTCCTACCCAGAATCCCATGCAAGCCTCAAATTTAACTGAAAAAACCCAGCTTTTCCACATATTTTTGTGTGGAATCAAAATGGCGGCACAAATGTCCTACCCCAAAGCATTCCCCTCAGCCTCCCGATTGAAATGATACCTCTCTTGTGTGGGTAGGGCAAGGACCTGTGACTAGGAAGAGCCCAAAACATAGGGAGTAAGGGTATAGCACAGAGAATTCTAAGCTTTACATTTTTTTTAAAATACGTTTTTAGCCAATTCTGCATTAGTCACGCACACAAAGGAGGTATCATTTTACTCGAGACTCTAAGGAGAATGATGTGGTGTAGGTCAGTGGTTCCCAAAATTTTGACTCCTGAGGACCCACTCAATCACTACTGGAAGCCGGGGACCACCAAGCAATTTGTACAATTTAAATTTATTTTTAAAAACCCCTTCTCTCTCTGCCCGGTCTTTCCTTCTGTACCCCTCACTGCCCCGTGTCCCTCCCCCAGTTTTCCTGTCTGTTCCCCTTGCTGCCCCCGTGCCTCTCTGCCCGTTCTGCCTTCTGTTCTTAGCTGCCCCTATATTTTCCCTCGTTTTTTGTGCCTTTCTGCCCTCTGTTCCACTCATTTTTCCCTAGTTTTTTGTGCCTTTCTGCCCTCTGTTTCACTAGTTTTTTGTGCCTTTCTGCCCTCTGTTCCACTCATTTTTCCCTCGTTTTTTGTGCCCTTCTGCCCTCTGTTCCACTCGTTTTTTGTGCCTTTCTGCCCTGTTCCACTTGTTTTTGTGCCCTTCTGCCCTCTGTTCCACTCATTTTTTCCCTCATTTTTTGTGCCCTTCTAACCTCTGTTCCACTAGTTTTTTGTGCCTTTGTGCCTTGTTCCACTTGTTTTTGTGCCCTTCTGCCCTCTGTTCCACTCGTTTTTTTGTGCCCTTCTACCTTCAGTGCAACTCGTTTTTGCCTTGTTTTTGTTCCCCTTTCTGCCTTCTTTTCCACTCGTTTCCCTGCGGCCCGCCCCTGCCCCGCCTCCCGATTGTATTGTTATGGTCTCGCCGCCCCTGCACCAACATTCACAGCTCTTGTGTGCTGTGAGGACGCATGGACGTTTAATTTTTCTCTAAATGCGCGAATACACAACAAGGCCCAAATGTGAAGGGGGCAGGGGGGGGGTACCCCCACTGTCGGCCACCTGGACCCCTGATTCTAGATCCAGAAGACGACAGACGTGTTTGCGGCAGGCTGCGCTGTGTTAATATACAGTTATAATATTCAGGCCCTGGCAGACACGGTTCTCAGCCAGGTACAGCCCTCATTAATATTTTATCGATACCCCAGACTGGGGCTGAGAAAATCAGCGTCCGCCTGATCGCAAGTGACGAAAAATAGAGGCCTGTAAAGACCGAGGCCCACATGCACCTGTCGGTCTGTAAGGAAAACACAAAATAAATTAAAACACTGGCATCACAGACATAGTGCGCAGGTGCATTGTGGAAAGATTGCTGGTGAACGAGTTGAAGCTGGGAGTTGAAGTACCACAACAATGAGGTAAGGGTAAGCATGGGTGGAAAATTCGTTTCGCTCGCGGATTTTGCGGATTTTCGGTAAATTCGCAATCCGCGAGATTCGCGAATCTCCCGCAAAATCCGCAAATCCGCGAGCAGCGGATTTCATGGCTTGCTCGCACTGTTCGCGTGAGTTCGCGGCTTCCCAGTACAACTTCGCGCCCCGCGAATAAGCGCAAAATTGCAGAAATACGATCTTAGCAAAACTGAAACTACTTACCAGGTTCAAAAGTTCAGGCTCATCATTAGTAGCCATTTCCTGTAGTGCTTCCTGAGGGGCCCCTCCAGAGTTCAGTTGCCAGTTGCAACTATTATGTGACCCTGCTCTGAACCTCAGAATAGTTACACATATGCCACAAAGGTCCTGAATTACAGCTAAGGGAGACAAGCAGGAGCCAGGCTGGAAGTTCAAATCCATTAATCAGCCCCTAATTCATTATTGTCAGTTGGGGCAGGGCAGGTGTTGTAACTAATTTTGCAACAATGAAAGCACTTAGCAAGTGCAAAAGATCACTAATCAGGAAGCACTAAGGAAGCAGGTGCCAGCTAAAAAAATATTCTGTGACACATTAATCAGCCCCAAATTAATTCAGGTCACTTGAGGCAGGGAAGGTGTGCTTGCGTTGCCACAATAATGTACACTGACTGGACAACCAGAGGGTGCTGTGATGAAACAGAGGGTGGCATGGGTGGGCCAGAGGGTGGCATGAGTAGTCAGAGAGTGGCAGTGGTGACAGAGAGTGGCAGTGATGAAGAAGAGTGTCCCAAACAGGCTGGACACGTAGAAACAACAAGTTCGCGAAACTTGCGACCCGACAGGTAAGTTCGCGTTTTGCGAAATTATACAAAACCCTCGCGAACTGGCAGAAACCCGCGCGAACACAAAAAAAAATCCGCAAATTCGCGAGAATTTGCGGATTTTGCGGATTGCGAGTTCGCAAATCCGCGAAATTCGCGAACGCGAGATTCGCAAAATTCGCCCATGCTTAGGTAAGCGGCGTCTGCCACATCACCCTGGTGGGAAATAACCTGCTGCACTCATGGGCGTTTATGCTGCGTCTGGGCCTGAGCATAACAGATTCATCACTATGTGTTGAATCAGAGCTGAAGGCGGCGTGGCCTCCCCTAACAACACTTCCTGTCATGGTACCTCATCGTTACACAATCCTGATTTTACAGTGAGGGGGCGTAGAGGGGGCACATTCGGAGTGCTTTGAGGGGTGGGTATGTATTCTTTGCTGTTCTGACCACAGGACCCGTCTGTCCCCGGGGCTGACTAGGATGCCCCAGAGACTTCAGCCAAGACCCGTTAGTGCTGCAGTGTGCCGCAGACAAATGCTATCTATGCCAGGGGTGGGGCGGAAGGTGGAACTACAGACCTCCCCCGCGCTAGTCCTTAACTCCGTGCGAGTGGGCTCGGACGCTCCTGCAATGCTAATCACTTACTGCCCTGCTAGGGTGGGCCATCCCTCCAGCACTAATCACTTACCGCCCTGCGAGGGGTGGTTGGCCTCCGGGGGACCCTCCAGCACCAATCACAACTCACAAGAAGCCGCCTTATGAAGGAGAGCAACTCGGGCCCCTACAACCGCATGCGCGCTAGCGCAATTCCGCTCCTGTGCTGAGTTTTTTAAAACTGCACTTTACGTGACGAGCTGGGCTCGTCATCAGCGTGCGAGGAGGCTACGCCATGACGAGCCCAGCTCGTCATGGGCGTGGAAGGGGTTAAGCACTAATCTGTTTTCGCCCTTGCGAGGGAGGGCGGCCCCCAGATGCCCCCTCCAGCTCTAACCACTCACGACCACAGGCACTCGAGTCCTGCGGACTCCCTAGGAATGTCTCACGGACCCCTGGGGGTCCGCAGACCACAGTTTGGGAAACACTGGTGTAGGTTATTTGTGCCGGCACAGTGCTTTCACAGAAAAATATGCGGAAAATGTAGTTTTTTCAGCTAAATTTGAGGTTTGGAGGGGACTCCGGGTAGAGAAACTTTGCGGATCCACGTAAGCCATACCACATTGGACTCCCCAGGGTGTCTAGTTTTCAGAAATGTGTGGGTTTGGTATGTTTGCTTAGATGAGGGCGAGCCTGGGGCCAAAACCTCAGGTGCCCACCAAAACCAGGATATTCTGTTATGGGTAATTTTTAAAGTCTCTACAGTACGATTTGGGCCATTTCCTGTTGCAGCCACTATGCCTACCCACACAAGTGATGCACCATTTTTATCGGGAGATCAAGGGAAAAGCAAGGTGGTAGGAAATTTGTGGATCCACACAGATTCCAGAACTTTCCCACACAGAAAATGTTTTAAAAAGTGATTTTATCAGCTAGATTTAGGCTTTGCAGGGCACTCTGGGTAGGAAAACGTTGAGGGATCTACCAAAACCCACACATTTCTGAAAACTAGACACCCGGGGGAGTCCAGTGCGGTATGGCTTGCGAGGGTCTCCCAACGTTTTCCTACCCATAATCCACTGCATACCTCAAATATAGCTGAAAAAAATACTTTGTTTCTTAATTTTCTGTGTGTGAAAGTTCTGGAAACTATGTGGATCCACAAGTTTCCTACCACACAGCTTTTCCCCAGGTCTCCTGATAGAAATGATACCTCACTTACGTGGGTGGGTCAAGTACCCGCTACAGGCATGGGCCCAAAATGTATTGAGGAGACATCAAAATGACCTATTACAAAACAACCTATTTTTGCAAGGGGGTCACCTGTTTTTTAGCCCAGGGCTCGGCGGCCATCTCGGGAAAAGTTAGAAATAGGGTAGCATGGTGCAGAGCGGGCGGGCCAAACTCCAGAGGACATGTGTAAAGCATCCATGCAGCACAAACAGACAAAATACAAGGCACACTACAAAAAGTGACCACACCAGTTTAGGTGAAAATCAGCATATGTATTATGCACAACACAGCAAGAAGTAATCACAGGGGTGAACATGGCGCCAACTGGCACCCGGTAGTCATGTAGAGAAGTGGACTATTTACAGGGCACTCTGGCCGCTGCCAGAACCATCACAAGAGTATGTGGAATAAAGGTAGGTGCAAGGAATATATGTAGAGTCCAGCAGCTGTAGCTTTAGGGGAAAAACACTTTCAGGATGGCTGTTTCAACATTAGCACCACAGTATTGTCATAAGGCCTAAACCTGGGGCATAAATCACATTAGCATGACGCATTAGGAAGGAACATCCCATTAGCCTCAATAATGAATGAAGAGCAGCCCGTTAATACTGGCAAGGTCTGGAACTTAGCTCTGTCTCACGATAGGCCTCAATTGCTGTGTGAGCAGGCCTGAAACAGTAAACCCCTTAACACCTCCTTAGACATAGAGACACAAGCTATGTAGACTCATTGGCCAGTGACACCTTAAATCAGGCCCCTTATGCACTAAACCTTCTTAGTATTAGGTAAAAACAGGTGGGCACCAAAACGTGTCCGTCAGGGAAAATCACATGAGCATGAATACACCATCCCTAGACATCACCTACATTATGCATACCCGCATTAGCAAGACCTTGGGCATCCCATTAGCATAAACATCACATTATGCATCGTAAGAGCAGGGCAGACACGGTAGCACCTAGAAGATCGCGCCTTATCATTGGGCACAATCATGGGCATAAGTCACCTCCTTCATTTGCATGTAAAACACAACAGCATAAACATGTGAGCAGTGGGGCTCATTATGCACAACAACCTTCAGTGTAAGGGCATCTACCTATTTGCATAAATCCTGGGGCAATGCTGTCACTAGGCATTAATCACAATGTGCATAGATCAGCCTCACTGCAGTGGACATCAGCATAAACCTTAGCAGCACTGTAATAAGCATAAAAGCGTTAGCATTGACACATTAGCATAAATGCACTAGGAGCACCACATTAGCGTAAGTCACGTTAGAAGGTGGCATAAAACATTAACACCCGTGCAGTCATTGAGGGAAAGCAGCACACATTATTAGTGCCATCAGTCTTGCAGGTTAGCCTTTGGCGCCACAGCGCCTGGGGAATATGGAGTCCCTCTTTTGGACTCTGCAATTAAGAGTACCCCCCAATGTTGAAGCTGCCCGCTGTCACCTTAGCAGGCAGGGGGAATCCCACAGGCCGGGATTCCCTCGTAGAGCTTTAGAATCCCGGCGCTGCAGACGTCCGCTCCTCTTCTTCTGGGCACAGTTGTAGCGCCTTGGCAACAAGCAGAGCACAGTCAATATGAATAAGGCACTCTGGCAGCACCACAATCTAGCACACATGCAGGGGAATTTAAATATAGCGCTTTGACAGCACAGCGTGCAGGCCTCAGCTCCTCTTCCCTTGGCACCCTGAATATAGCGTTTACGATGTGCTCAATCCCACCAGGGGTTTCATGAATGACAGGTAGTGCTCCTCACCAGCAATTCGACTATAGCGTTCACGAGCCGCTAGGTAGCTGCCACAGATTAAGGGTTCCACCTAAGGACATAGGGCCCACGCTACTCTCTCCTCACTGGCCATCTGCATATAGCGCTTGGGCAGTACAGCGCTAGAGTGCAGGCAGGGGGAGGGTACAGTCAGCCCACATGGATGGCTCACGAGGCGCTAACTTCCACCAGCAGACTCAGGGACAACAGGTCGCGCTCCTCACCTCCTTCTGGGCGCAGTCAAAGGTGCTCCTTGGGAATCAGATAAAGCGCTCTTCTTTTCCAGGCGCTAGGGAGCAGTCGGAACCCAGGAGTAGCGCTCACGAGGCACTAGGGCAGGAGAGCAGGCAGCGCTAGGCCAGGTCAGCGGTCAGTGGGAACAGTACAGGACAACAGCTCCTCGGAACCATCATCCCCTGTAACGTGGCACTCCTCCTGGTACAGCAGCCTTAACTCCAGCAGCGGGCTGTCACTGGCCCTGGGGACAGTGGAGGGGTGCAAATGGGCTCATGGGCCAGCACACAGGCCCATGCGGCAGCACCCCCTGGGAGCAGGTCTCCTCACTCTCAAGTCCACGCTCTGACTGAGCACATGGCATCTCTACTGCTCTACAAATACCAGAAAGGCTGGAAGCTTCTAGAAGGTCTCTGGCAGTTCCAGCCTCCACTGTCACTGTGGGGGAAGTGTAGAGCACCTTGTCACTTCAAACACTAGAGTGCCAACCCATCTGAGGCAGGCGGCACTAGTAGACAGAAATGGCGTCCTTTTTAAAAGTGACATTTCTACAATTATGAAAATAAAGGTGCGTATAACATTACACAGCATTTATTATTTTCCTCTCACACCACACATGGCATATACAGTTCCTACCATAGGGGAGATGTCCTTTAAGAGGGGGGGTTCCTAATATACATATGTAAGGCAGAAAGCACACACACTTTGCACTGCTAACCAGCGCCAAAGAGTCCAGCATCCTGAACCCACCAATTCCATCACAGCAAAAGGGCTAGGGGAATGGCAAAAAGTTTCGGGATGACCCTGCAAGCAGGGCCGAGTCCAATACGACTCCCTCCCAGCCAAAAGCCAGGGTAGACCAATCAATGCCTTGATGGGCTTCCCTGCTTAGGGCGAGAAAACATGGACTCGGGCCTGCAACTGCAGGGACACCCATAGGTTCTCCTCCACTCTGGAACCCAATGGTTCCCTCTCTCAAACCCTCCTGGACCAACTAAGCACATCACTGGTGCTCTCTAGCTGGTTGTGGCCAGGACTGGCCCCTAGGCCATCCAGATGTCTCTGGCCTTTTATTGCTGACAGAGCGAGGGGCAGTAGCCCCAGGCCCGTAGTACCCGTTGACCACTCTCCTTCTCCTCCTTGCAGCTCCAAACTGCCACTGGTCCCCCCACCTGGGGTCTGCACCCTCAGGCTGACCAGCAATCAGGGGTGAGGCTCTCCTCCCCCTACCTCTCTTTCTGGGGTTCCGCCCTCTCCTTCTACGCAGGGCACCCTCAGACCACCACTCTTTCACTCGTCCAGGGCCGTGGCCCTCCAACTGCTTCACCAGCCCAGGGTCTAATCCCTTAAGCTGATCCGGTGCCAGGGGCGAGTCCTCGCTCCCCCTGCACCCACTCCCAGAGTTCTGCACCCTCCCAACTGGAGTAGTACCCCTGGAAGACAATTCTGAGGGAACACTGCTAACAGACATCCCACCCGCCAGGTCAGGCAGTACCTGTCCCTGGCCCCCCAACCCAGGATCTAAGCCCTGTGGCTGAGCCGGTGCCAGATGTGAGACCTTCCTCCCTCTGCACCCCCTTCCAGAATTCCACACCCTCTCACCTGGAGAAGTACCCCTGGAAGTCAACTTGGTGGTGACCATGACCACAGGTGTCCCACCCTCCAGGTCAGGCAGCCCCTGAACCTGGCACCCCAACCCAGGATCTAAACCCTGCAACTGAGCAGACCCCAGAACCTCTGGAGCTCGTATTACCGATGCCCCGGGTTCTCCTGACACTAGGGGCTCCTCTTCACTGGATGGCCTATCAGGGCAGCCTAGGCTCCCAACCTGGGGTTCCCTTGTGGAATACTCTCCAGGCTCTGAGACTGTGGTTGGGGCACCTCGGGACACCTCCCTGTCTCACTCCTTCCAGTAGATAGGACGTGAGGCCCTACAACCCTCTCACTTCCCTGGGAAATAGCTTGGATATTTTGCACCTCTCCCGCCTCGCTGGGTCGGAAGATCCCTGCACCACTCCCTTCAGGACCACTCCCCAATGCCCTCTCAGACTCTCTGGCACTCACCCAAAGGTCTGCCTCCTGTGCAAGTTCCCTGGGGTCGGAGAACCCACACTGTAACAGGTGGTGATGCAACCAGGGAAAACAACTTCTTAGCAGATGCTCCATGATAACTATCTGGAACAGCCCTTCCCCATCATTCACTGCGCTACCCACCACCCAATCCTCCAATGCAGTCCAACACACGTTCACATACTCCCCCAGGACTGGTGGGACAGTTTTCCCCTACCCCTGAACTCCAACCTGTCCCCCTCTTCCTGGGAATCAGGCACCGTTTCCCGGTGAGTGGGACTCCCTGAACTGGATTCATTCTCACTGCCACCACTGGATCCCACCCTCACTGGTGAATCCAGACCACAAAAACCACTCTCAGGGGACAACCTACCCACCTGAGCAAGTCTCTCCCTGGCAAAGGCACTCTCGGACTCTGCCATCCTCTCCTGCGCTAGGACCTTTTCGGTCTTTAACCTTTTCTTCTCCACCCTCAGCTGCGCTAACTCCTTGGCATGCTCCAACCTGAGCTTCTCCAATGCCAGCTGATGTTCACTTTCTTCCCTCCTATTTACCCACTCTTCTGGGGACAGGGAAAGGGATGAGGCAGTGCCCCCGGGACTGGACCCAGCACGGGACACCCTGACTATGGCGTCCTCAATTGCTACTGGCGTGTCTGCCCTACCAACTTCTTCCTCCAGAGAGTCACCACCCTCCAGGGCTATGGACTGGGAACCCTCACTCTCAGAGTACTCCTGGTCTCCACCAAATCCACCCTTTAAATATGCTGAGGGGTAATTGAACAGGTCCCCACAGGGCTCTAAGGGTTCCCCCCTCTTGAAAGCTTCGAAGAGGAACAATTTCCTGCCGAAGTCTACTTCTATTGGTATCCCCCTCTCTCTGCAGAAATACATCACTTCCTGCTTGGTGTACTCCATAAGGAAAGTCTCACCGTAGATTAACCCCATCCCGGCAAAGTACACCCGGGACACACCACCCACAGTGCAACAGGGGGACACACTTCAAAAACACTTTTAGGAGGAAGCAATAATCAGAACAACAATAATCCCAAAAACCTGTGATTACTTTAACACTTTAACTGCTCAGTTTGTAGTGCAACCCGTTGTCTCTGTGGTACAGCGCAAACACAAGTCCTATCCCACTGATCGCCAAAAATGTTAGAAATGGGGTAGCGTTGTGCTGAGCGGGCGGGCCAAACTCCTGAGGACATGTGTAAAGCATCCACGCAGCACAAACAGACAACATACAAGGCACACTAGAAGAGTGAAAAAATACTTTATTTGATTTGATTTAAATCATATAAAGAGCGGGTTAACCGCTAAAAACACGTAAACACTTGTGACTTAAAAATCATGTATAAACACTAGTTAGTTAGTAAATTTTCCGTTTAAAACAGTTTGATCATTAAAACAAAGGAAAGCAAAGGAAAATAGTACAATTAGTGCCATTTGGTCTTATGGAGTAGTTCTAGCTTGAGGAATCTGATTCTTGTACTTATATTTGCTTTGCAATAAATGTCTAAGCATTTTCTGAATCAAGTTCCGTGTCTTTCTTTTCTAGCGCGATTGCAGCTAGACTTAAAAGCTTTAGGGCCAGATGTAGGTCGGCAAATACCGGTCGGTAACGGCCGATTTCGGCCGTTACCGACCAGTATTTACAAATGGAGATGTAGGTGCCTTAAAATGTACAGAATCGGTATATTTACCGAATCGGTAAAGTTACCGATTCGGTAAAATACCGATTCTGTAAATTTACCGAATCGGTAAATCAATATGTAGGAGGGACAAAAAACAGTGCCACAGGCCCTTACCGATTTGTTATTTACCATGTAATTCTATTGCATGGTAAATAACGAATACCTGTATACATGCACATCTGTGCATGTACACCTGTGCCATGTGGCACACAGACATGCCCTAAGAGCATGTATGTGTGGCAAATGGCACACAAGTTAAAATCAGGGGTGCAACAGGGTGTCACCCTTGCAAAATCGGTAATTTTACTGAATCGGTATTTACCGATTCGGTAATTGACATTGATTCCTATGGGCCTACAGGCCCATAGGAATCAATGGCAATTACTGAATCGGTAAATACCGATTCAGTAATTACCGAATCATACAGATTCGGTAAAAATTACAGATTGTTTACCTACATCTGCTTTACCGAATCTAGAATACAGAATCGGTAAAATTCGGTACTCTAGAATCGGTAAATCAGAATTACCTACATCTGAGCCCAAATGATTTACATGCCAATTGTACTATTGACCCTCCTAAACATTTTATTACTGCGGATCTGCATGTCCTTATCTGCTCTTTTTTTCAACAACGGCCGCAGCAGTTTTTTCCGTTTGGATAAAAGTGCCAGAGAAATACAAAGTAGGTGGAGCACTGATTCGTCACCTTGTCCGCGATGGCGACAGTCCATTGAAAGCCAGGTGCGTTTCCATTTGGGAGTTAAATCTTTAATTGGGTACACTCCCAATCTCAGTAGAATGAGTTGCTGTTTCATTCGGTTTACAAAGTGTTCCAAAAGGTATGGTTGGTGCTTTAGGGCCAGATGTAGGTAAATCACATTTACCGATTTTGAAATACCGAATTTTACCGATTCGGTATTTCAAAATCGGTAAATGGGATGTAGGTACCAACATCTGGATTTTTTACCGATACCTTGAAATTCTGTATTTACTGATTCGGTAAATACCGAATCGGTATTTGCTATTGAATCCTATGGGCCTTGAAGCCCATAGGATTCAATTCAAATACCGATTCGGTATTTACCGAATCGGTAAATACCGAATTTGTCAAGGGTGCAGGGGGTGTCACTTTGACACCCTCTAGCACCCCCAAAACGGGCATGTGTGCAATGTGGCACACAGACATGCCCTAAGGGCACGTCTGTCTGTCACATGGCACATGTGTACATGCACAGATGTGCATGTACACAGGAATCAATATTTTACCATGGATTTGTATTCCATGGTAAAATACCGATTCTGAAAGCCATGTGCCAATGGAAAATTGGCTACCCACATTGCATTTTCGGTAATTTTACCGAATCGGTAAATATTACCGAATCGGTAAATTTACCGATTCGGTAATAATAACGATTCGGTATAATTACCGAATATGTGCCCCTACATCTCCATAGCCCTTTACCGATCGGAAACGGCCGAAAATCGGTATTTTTGGCCGATTCCGATCGGTAAAGGGCTACCTACATCTGGCCCTTAGCTTTTTATATGTCGGAAGCACCGTCCATGCATTTGTTTTCTTGGACAACGTGGCTTTATCCTGGTCTTGGGACATTTGGTTAACTGTTTTGTTGACCAATTGTTTAAACTCCGAGTAGGACGGTGTAGTATGCCATGCTTCCTCTAACTTTAAAGCCTCAATCGATTTTTTTAAGAACGAATGAACCGAATTAGTCAATTTTAATTGTTTTTCGACCTCCAGCCAGCAGTAATGTACCAGGGAGTCGTCCTCTGCTGCTCGCATTCTCCAATAATATTTGACCAGCGCTCCCTGTCTTGCCATGGTCTGATTCTTTAGCCCAAATTCAAGTCTTATCCGGTCTTGTGAGATATGGCGCGAGATGTTTAACAGTTTTTTGAAGAGGCTGGTTTGGGCGATATTCAAGGATGTTGCATCCTTTGCATTTAGTAGTTCGGAACCGTATGTAATTGCGGGTAAAAATGTTGATGCAACAACCTTTAATAAGTGAGTAGTGGAACTGTCGCTAAGTTTTTTTTGCAAGGTTTTAAATGCAAACTGTAGTTGTTTAGCTTTTGTTTTCCGATGTTCTTGGTGTTGCTTGTAATTAAGGTGGCTATCCAAAGTTACTGTATGTCTCCTCACGGTCCAAACTATTGGTGTTAATCGTCCAAGTGAATTTTGGTATTTTTTTTCTGTGGACTGGAAAAACACATGACCTTTGTTTTTTTAAAGTTTATCTGTAGTTGGTTTAGGTCTGTGTATTCTGCCAATTTGTTTATTAGTCGTTGTAGGCCATGGGGAGTTTGGGAGAGCAACACAATATCATCTGCGTATTGCAAACTTACTGTTCTCACATTCCCCAATTTTGGAGTATCGCCTAATGTTGAACGTAGATGGTTGTCTAGGTCAGCTGTGTATATATTAAATAAACAGGGGGCCAAGACGCACCCCTGTTTTAGGCCATTGATGGTATTGATTTTATTTGTTAGGCTTCGACCATCTCCCATTTTTATTTGAACCCATGTTTTCGAATAAAGGTCTATGATTGCATTCAATAAATTTGTAGGTGTGCCTCAGGATTCCATTTTTGCCCACAAGGCTTGTCTAGGGACCTTATCAAAGGCCGCATTGAGGTCCATGAAACTCGCTTACAATACTTTGGAATTTGTGATGGATTGATTAGCCAGGAGTGTAACAGCAGAAATGTTTGCTAAAGTGCCATTCCGGCTCGAAAGCCTGTCTGTGTGTTGGGGATCAGTTTGATGTTATCTACCCATTCCTCTAGATCTTTAAGCAGGTTTGCACCCTAGATTTTTGCCTTGACATCTATGAGGGCTATCAACCTGTAGTTTAAAGGATTTGCACGAGCCCCTGATTTAAGTATTGGGTGCAATGTACTTCCTCGCCAGGAGTCGGGGATAGTGTGGGATTCCAAAATGTTGTCAAACAGTATGGCTAGATGTTTGGACCAAAATTGTAAGTCTTTTTTAAATAGGGCGTTCGGCAGACCATTGGGTCCCAGCGCCCCATCTGATCTCTGCTTTTTTATGATATTCATTACTTATTTTTGTGAGATTTGTCTATCGACAACTGATTGGTCTGATCATGATGTTTCCGGATAATTTTGCTGCAATTTTCCTTCCTTTTGTTTTTCTTGTGAGTTGCTATGATATTTCAGGTACGGGTTGCTAGTCGTATGGTTTGGGGCCTGTGAGGTTTGTTGCCATGTCTCTACCTTCCTCTGCTCTCTTGTTGGAGTCTCACTGATGGTGCTATGGTGTGTTTGTATCGCCTTCCCTGTTTCGTTTTCAGTGGTAGCTCTGGGGGCTGTCTGTGAATTATGTGTAGCTTCTATGTGATCTCGCCATGCATGCTCGGTTATATCAGAGTTGAAATGAAAATTTTTCCATTAGATAAAACATTAATCTGGGCCCAGAACTGCTTAGAATTTTGTTGTCGACTTACGTAGAGCATTTTTGTCCAGAGCTGCTCGTTGTATTTACGTTTAGCGTCCCGAGGCTCTTTTTTCCGGTCACTTTTCATTTGTTTAATTGTTGTCAGGGCCTCCGGAAGGTTGTTGACCATTAGTTCACAGTTCTCTCAGTGCTTTGTTTAATTTTTGTTTTTTTGTCCTTAACGCTTTTGTGTACCATTCTGACACGTTGATCTGGGCAGCTTTTTGGTTTTTGGAGCTGTATATAAACATTCTGTGCAAGCTGTTAACTAAGGACTCCCAAGTCTCTATCTCCAATGGTTTTGCACCTGTAGTAGTCAGGAAATCTGTGCAAGACTCCATGATTTTATCTACACTGTTTTCGTTCCATGTTAACCGATTTAAATTGTACAGTTGAGTAAAATGCGTCAGCGTACTTGATGGCAAAGACTTTTCCCTGAAGTCAATTAATGTGAATGATTGGGGATAGTGATCACTACAAAAAAAGACCACACCAGTTTGGGTGAAAAACAGCATATGTATTATGCACAACACAGCAAGAAGTAATCACAGGGGTGAACACGGCGCCAACTGGCACCTGGTAGTCATGTACAGAAGGGGACTATTTACAGGGCAGGGCCACTTGGGCCGCTGCCAGAACCATCACAAGAGTATGTGGAATAAAGGTAGGTGCAAGGAATAGATGTAGAGTCCAGTAGCTGTAGCTTTAGGGGAAAAACACATTCAGGATGGCTGTTTCCGCATTAGCACCACAGAATTGATATAAGGCCTAAACCTGGGGCATAAATCACATTAGCATGATGCATTAGGCAGGAACATCCCATTAGCATCAATAATGAACGTAGAGCAGCACGTACCTACAGGCAAGGTCAGGAACTTAGCCATATCTCACAATAGGCCTCATTTGCTGTGTGAGCAGGCCTGAAACAGCAACTCCTCAACACCTCCTTAGACATAGGGATACAAGCTATGTAGAGTCATTGGCCAGCAACTTCTTAAATCAGGCCCCTTATGCATTAAACCTTCTTAGTATTAGGTATAAACAGGTGAGCCCCAAAACGTGTCCGTCAAGGAAAATCACACGAGCATGAATACATCATCCCTAGACATCACCTACATTATGCATACCCGCATTAGCAGGACCTTAGGCATCCCATTAGCATAAACATTACATTATGCATCGTAACAGCAGGGCAGACATGGTAGCACCTAGAACATTGCGCCTTATCATTGGGCACAATCATAGGCATAAGTTACCTCCTGCATTTGCATGAACAACACAACGGCATAAACATGTGAGCATAGGGGCTTATTATGCACCAACAACCTTCAGTGTAAGGGCATCTACCTATTTGCATAAATCCTGGGGCAATGCTGTCACTAGGCAGTAATCACAATGTGCATAGATCAGCCTCACTGCATTGGACATCAGCATAAACCTTAGCAGCACTGTAATAAGCATAAAAGCATTAGCATTGACACATTGATAAATGCACTAGGAGCACTACATTAGCGTAAATCACATTAGAAGGGGGCATAAAACATTAACAGCTATGAAGTCATTGAAGGAAAGCGGCACACATTATAAGTGCCATCAGCCTTATGGCGGCACCCCCTGGCAGCAGGTCACCTCACTCTCAAGTCCACGCTCTGACTGAGCACATGGCATCTCTACTGCTCTACAAATACCAGAAAGACTGGAAGCTTCTAGAAGGTCCCTGGCAGTTCCAGGCTCCACTGTCACTGTGGGGGAAGTGTAGAGCACCTTGTCACTTCAAACACTAGACCGCCAACCCACCTCAGGCAGGCGGCACAAGCAGACAGAAATGGCATCCATTTTAAAAGTGACATTTCTGCAATGTTAAAAATAAAGGTGCGTATATCATTACACAGCATTTATTATTTTCTCCTCACACCATACATGGCATATACATTTCCCACCATGGGGGAGATGTCCCCTAAAGGGGGGGGGGGAGGGGTTCCTAATATACCAGGGCCAAGTCCAACAGAAAACCTATCGAACCCACACATTTCTGAAAACTACAAACCTGGAGGAGTCCAACGAGGTATGGCTTGCGTGGGTCGCCCAAAGATTTCCTACCCAGAATCCCCTGCAAACCGTAAATTTAGCAGGAAAAAACTATTTTTTTGCAAATTTCTGTGTGGGAAAGATGTGGAATCTATGTGGATCCACAAATTTCCTATCAACCGGCATTCCCCCTTGGTCCCCTGATAAAAATTATACCTCACTCACGTGGGTTGGTCAAGTACCCGCTACAGGCAATGGCCCAAAACTTATTGAGTAGACATCAAAACAAACTGGTTTTATAAGGGGGTCACCTGAGTTTTTGGCACCGGGTTTGGCGGTCATCTTGGGAAAGTATCTAACCCACACATTTCTAAAAACTAGACACCCGGGGGAGTCTATCCAGGTATGGCTTGCATGGATCCCCCAAAGTTTTCTTACCCAGAATCCCCCACAAACCTCAAATTTAGCTGAAAAAACTAATTTTCCACATATTTTTGTGTGGAATCACCATGCTGGCACAAATGTCCTAGGCCAAAGCATTACCCTTAGTCTCCCGAGTAAAATGGTACCTTACTTGTGTGGGTGGGGCAAGGGCCTGTGACTGGGAAGAGCCCAAAACTTAGGGAGTAAGGGCTATAGCACAGAGAATTCTAAGTGCTACATTTTTTTAAAATACGTTTTTAGCCAATTCTGCATTAGTCACCGATGCAAGTGAGGTATCATTTTACTCGGGATGCTGAGGAGAATTCTGTGGTGTATGTTATTTTATTTGTGCTGGCACCGTGCTTCCACACAAAAATATTTGGAAAATGTCATTTTGTCAGCTAAATTTGAGGTTTCCGGCGGATTCTGGGTAGGGAAACTTTGGGGAATCCAGGCAAGCCATACCTCATTAGACTCCCAAGGGTGTCTAGTTTTCAGAAATGTGTAGTTTTGTATGTTTCCTTAGATGGTGTCGAGCCTGGGGCCAAAACCCCAGGTGCCCCCCAAAAAACAGGTTGTACTGTTATGGGTAATTTTGAAGTCTCGACAGTTGATTTGGGCCATTTCCTGTTGCTGCCACTGTACCTACCCACACAAGTGAGGTATCATTTTTATCGGGACACCTGGGGAGACGCTGCGTCGTAGAAAATTTGCGGATCCACACAGATTCCAGGATTTTCTTGCACAAACATTTGCGAAAAAAGTGATTTTTTCTTCTAAATTTGAGGTTTGATGGGTAGGAAAACATCGGGGGACCAATGCAAGCCATACCTCGCTGGAATGCCCCGGGTGTCTAGTTTTCAGAAATCTGTGTCTTTGGTAGGTTTCCCAAGATGGCTGCTGAGCATGGGACCAAAAACACAGGTGACCCCCCTTGCAAAACCAGGTTGTTTTGTGATAGGGCCTTTTGATGTCTACTCAATGCCGTTTGGGCCCTTCTCTGTCGAGGCTACTTGACCCATCCACGTGAGTAAGGTATCATTTTTATCGGGAGACCTGGGGGAAAGCTGGGTGGTAGGAATTTAGTGGATCCACATAGATTACAGAACTTTACCACACAGAAATTTAAAAAAAGAGAATTGATTTTATCATCTAAATTTGAGCTTTGCAGGGCATTCTGGGTAGGAAAACTTTGGGGGATCCACGCAAGTCATACTTCGCTGATCTCCCCTGGGTGTCTAGTTTTGAGTAATTTGTGGGTTCTATAGGTTTCCCAAGATGGCTGCTGAGCCCAGAGCCAAAAACCAAGGTGACTCCCCTTGCACAACCAGGCTGTTTTTTGACAGGTAATTTTGTTGTCTACTCAATACGTTTTGGACCCTTGCCTATACTGGGTACTTGACTTGGTCCCAGTGTCGGCAGCCATCTAGAGAAACCTACCAAACCCACACATTTCTGAAAACTAGACACCCGGGGGAGTACAGCGAGGTACGGCTTGCGTGGGTCCCCCAATGTTTTCCTACCCAGAATCCTCTGCATACCTCAAATATAGCTGAAAACGCCCACTTTTTTCTCAAATTTCTGTGTGTGAAAGTTCTGGAATCTAAGTGGATCCACAATTTTCCTACCACCCAGCGTACCCCCAGGTCTCCTGATAGAAATGATACCTCACTCACGTGGGAGAGTCAAGTACCCGTTACAGGCATCGGCCCAAAATGTAATGACCTATTACAAAACAACCTAGTTTTGCAAGGGGGTCACCTGAGTTTTCGTCCCCGGGCTCGGCAGCCATCTTGGGAATTGTTAGATTCGGGGGTCTCTGGTAGGCACAGGTATGCACTTGTGACAAAGAGGGACCCTTCCCCTAGTCGGGGTAAGAGAACTACTCCTTAGAAATATCCCTTGCTTACCCTCTAGGTAGTGTGGCGTGAGCAGACAAGGCTAATCTTCAGGGCGATAGTTAGTTAAGCATTTATGATCACATACAGTAAACCCACAAACCCACCACCGTGGAACACCAGTCGTAAGGTTGTATCAAAAAAACGCAGATTTTATGTAAAAGATATACTTCAAATGCATGATTATTACAAGACCATATATAACGTTTAGCGATTTAGGCCACTAGATTTAAATAAGCAATAGTTCTTAGTGTTCTTTTCAGCAATGTACGCTGTGGGTCGATGTGCGCTTCGCGCTGGTGAAGCGACCCGTTGATGAATGATGGACGACAGGGAAAACAAACGTTGTGGACCCTGGATTCGATGTGAACTCGGGATCGAGCTCAAGTATACCTTGTTGCGAGTGTCCAAGACGTTTCAGCTGCGGCCTCAGGTGATGGCGGACTCAGGACGAGCCCAGCGGTTCTCCGGGGTTTTTCCGGCTCGGAGCCCCCTCGAGGTGCGAGACGGGTGAGCAGGACGGTGGAGGGTTGCAGCGATCCGGGGTCTGGAGCAACTCACGGGGCGAGGCACCGTTCAGGCCTGTGGGACGTACTTCTTCTTAATACGCCGGGTCGTACCTGTGGATCTGTGTGGGTCGTCGCATTCTCTGCAAGACGGGTGCAGCACCGGGCCTCCGGTACCAACGTACGGAAGGCCTTCTTGAGGTGCGGCACGGGCCCAACAGCAGACGGGCACAGGCAGAATTGAACCCAATGGTCCTGGGGTTCAGGTCAGGGGGCAAGCAAGAGATCAAGCCCTTGGAGATCGTTTCAGGCACAAGTCTTCAAAGTCCTTTTTGGTCTTTTCTTCTCCGTTCTCAGCAAGGCACCACTGCAGGTTTCCTTTCCTCAGCTTCTCCTGGTCCTTCCAGTCAGGCAGAGGATCATCGTGGTCAAAACAGGATCTGATATGGTAGGAGCGAAGCTCCTCCTTTTATACACCGTTTCTTTAGTCTTTCCCGGCCAGGGGGGCCTTTGCATAGTCCATCTCAGCTCTTGAGTACTTTGTTTTGCGAAGTCTAGGTTTTCCTTTCAGTGAGCAGGGCAGGCCCCGCAGACGCTCCGCAGGATGTGGAGCCAACATTGTGAAGACAAGTACAGTCCAGGAGTACTCTGTTGACGGTCTTCCCCTCTCTCTTTACAAGGTGTAGGGCAGAGTCGTCAGCCGCTCCCCAGGAGGTGGAGCCGGCATTGAGGTGGCAGATCACAGGCCTATTCAGAGTCAAGGGACACTCCCCCCACCCATCCTGGTGTAATCTTCCTATTCACCACCTGTCTTCCCCAAGACCTATCACTCAGACAAACCAGAAAGTAAATACACATAAGAGAAGAGGCGGGCTGAGATGGTTAGGCAAGCAAATGTTAACTTTCAAAAAGTAGCATTTGCAAACACAGGATATTAAAATAAACTTTACTAAAAGAAGTATTTTACTATTCTGAGTTCAGGCATACTAAACTTGACTGGGATTATAGAGTGTAATAATCCAGCAGCCCATTCTGGCCTATGAGAACGGGTAGCCTTGCAATAGTGAAAAACGAGAATGGCTGTAATTCACTATTAGGACATGCCACGCACATCAGGGCTTGTCCTACCTTATGCTTACAATGCACCCTGATGGTGGGCCTACCAAAGGGGTGACTGATATTAAGTATAGGGAAGGGTTAGAGGCTGGTAAGCGTGTGCACTTACCCAGCCGGCATGACAGTACCAGACTGCACACACGTTCTGCAATGACAGACCTTAGATACATTTTACAAGGCGGCTTCTGTGGGAGGCGCAACCCGCCCTGCAAGCCCACGAACCGTATCTGTATTCACAAGCCCCGGCACTCTTGGTGTACTTTACTGGAGACTGACAGCAAATCCAATAAGCCAATCATGGAAATCAAATACACGTATACATTTTACAGTAGGGAGCACTTGCACTGCGGCACGGATTGGCCATGGCACAGTGCCCTGAGCATCGAATACCAGCATACATCTGAGGCACATCAGCAAAAAGTGGAAGGGAGACTCACACCAAGGTGCCAGGTATAACAGGAATCCTACCAAACCCACACATTTCTGAAAACTAAACACCCAGGGGAGTGCAGCAAGGTTTGGGTTGCGTGGGTCGCCCAAAGATTTCCTACCCAGAAACCCTGCAAACCGCACATTTACCTGAAAAACCCCACTTTTTTCTCAGATTTCTGTGTGGGAAAGTTCTGGAATCTATGTGGATCCACAATTTTCCTACCACCCAGCATTTCGCCAGGTCTCCCAATAAAAATGATACCTCACTAATGTGAAAGGGTCAAGTACTCGCTACAGGCAAGGGCCCAAAATGTACTGAGTAGACATCAAAATGACCTATCACAAAACAAACTGGTTTTGCAATGGGGTCACCTGAGTTTTTGGCACTGTGATCGGTGGCCATCTTGGGAAAATACCTAACCTACACATTTCTGAAAACTAGACACCTGGGGGAGTCTATCGAGGTATGGCTTGCATGGAGCCCCCAACGTTTTCCTACCCAGAATCCTCTGAAAACCTCAAATTTAGCTGGAAATAACGCATTTTCCACATATTTTTGGGTGTATTCAGCATGCCGGCACAAATGTTCTACCCCACAATGTTCCCTTTAGTCTCTCGAGTGAAATGATACCTCACTTGTGTGGGTGGGGCAAGGGCCTGTGACTGGGAAGAGCCCAAAACATAAGGAGTAAGGGTAAAGCACAGAGAATTCTAAGCGCTACATTTTTTATAAAATACGTTTTTAGGCAATTCTGCATTAGTCACCCACGCAAGTGAAGTATCATTTTAATCAGGACACTAAGGAGAATGCTGTGGTGTGGGTTCTTTGTGCTGGCACAGTGCTTCCACAAAAAATGTGGAAAATTTTGTTTTTTCAGCTAAATTTGAGGTTTGCAGGGGATTCTGGGTAGGGAAACTTTGGGAGATCCACGCAAACCATACCTCATTGGACTACCCGGGGTGTCTAGTTTTCAGAAATGTGTGGGTTTGGTATGTTTCCTTAGATGGCGGAGAGCCTGGGACCAGAACCCCAGGTGCCCCCCCTCCCCAAAACCATGTTGTTCTGTCATGGGTAATTTTGAAGTCTACACAGTACGATTTGGGCCATTTCCTGTTGCAGCCACTGTGCCTACCCCCACAAGTGATGTACCATTTTTATCCGGAGACCTTGGGGAACGCTAGGTGGTAGGAAATTTGTGGATCCACACAGATTCCAGAACTTTCCCGCACAGAAAATGTTGTTTTTTCAGCTAAATTTGAGGTTTGCAGGGGATTCAGGGTAGGAAAAAGGTGGGTGACCCATGCAAGCCATACCCCGCTGTAAAGCCCCAGGTGTCTAGTTTTCAGAAAGTGTGTCTTTGGTGGGTTTTCCTCAATAGCCGTCGAGCCTGGGACCAAAAACCCAGGTACCCCCTTGCAAAAACAGGTTGTTTTGTGATAGGTCATTTTGATGTCTACGCAATGCGTTTTGGGCCCTTCTCTGTCACAGGTACTTGACCCATCCACACGAGTGAGGTATCATTTTTATTGGGAGACCTGGGGGAATGCTGGGTGGTAGGAAATGTGTGGATCCACGTAGATTACAGAACTTTCTCACACAGAAATGTTAAAAAAGGGCTTTTATCAGCAAAATTTGAGGTTTGCAGGGCATTCTACGTAGGAAAACATTAGGGGATCCTTGCAAGCCATACCTCACTGGACTTCCCGGGGTGTCTAGTTTTCAGAAATGTGTGGGTTCTATTGGTTTCCTAAGATGGCCGCTGAGCCCGGGGCCAAAAACCCAGGTGACTCCCCTTGCACAACCGGCTGTTTTTTGGGCCCTTGCCTATAGCGGGTACTTGACTTGGTCCCGGGGTCGGGAGCCATCTAGGGAAACCTACCAAACTCACATATTTCTGAAAACTAGACACCCGGGGGAGTCCAGAGTGGTATGGTTTGCGTGGGTCCCCCAACGTTTTCCTACCCAGAATCCACTGCATACCTCAAATATAGCTGAAAACACCCACTTTTTTCTCAAGTTTCTGTGTGTGATAGTTCTGGAATCTACGTGGATCTACAAATTTCCTACCACCCAGCGTTCCCCCAGGTCTCCTGATAGAAATTATACCTCACTCAATGGAAGAGTCAAGTACCCACTACAGGCATGGGCCTAAAATTTATTGAGGAGACATCCAAATGACCTATTACAAAACAACCTTGTTTTGAAAGGGGGGTCACCTGGGTTTTCTGCTCCGGGCTCGGCGGCCATCTTGGGAGACCTACCAAACCCACACATTTCTGAAAACTACACACCCGGAGGAGTCGAGCGAGGTATGGCATGCGTGGGTCGCCCAAAGATTTCCTATCCTACCCAGAATCCCCTGCAAACAGCAAATTTATTGGGAAAAAACACTTTTTCTGCAAATTTCTGTTTGGGAAAGTTCTGGAATCTATGTGGATCCACCCAGCATTCCCCCAGGTCTCCCGATAAAAATGATACCTCACTCACATGGGTGGGTCAAGTACCCTCTACAGGCAAGGGCCCAAAACGTACTGAGTAGACATCAAAATGACCTTTTACAAAACAACCTAGTTTTGCAAGGGGGGGTCACCTGGGTTTTCGGCCTCGGGCTCGGTGGCCATCTTGGGAAAATACATAACCTACACATTTATGAAAATTAGACACCCGGGGGAGTCTATCGAGGTATGGCTTGCATGGAGCACCCAAAGGTTTCCCACCCGGAATCCTCCGCAAACCTCAAATTTAGCTGAAAAAGCACATTTTCCACATATTTTTGTGTAGAATCACCATGCCGGCACAAATATCCTACCACACAGTGTTCCCTTTAGTCTCCTGAGTAAAATGATACCTCACTTGTGTGGGTGGGGCAAGGGCCTATGACTGGGAAGAGCCCAAAACAAAGTGAGTAATGGTATAGCACAGAGAATTCTAAGCACTACATTTTTTATAAAATACGTTTTTAGCCAATTCTGCATTAATCACCCACGCAAGTGAGGTATAATTTAATCAGGATACTAAGGAGAATGCTGTAGTGTAGGTTATTTGTGCTGGCACAGTGCTTCCACAAAAAAGATGTAGAAAATGTCGTTTTTTCAGCTAAATTTGAGGTTTGCAGGGGATTCTGGGTAGGGATCCACGCAAAACATACCTCATTGGACTACCCAGTGTGTCTAGCTTTCAGAAATGTGTGGATTTGGTATGTTTCCTTAGATGGCGGCGAGCCTGGGGCCAAAACCTCAGGTACTTCCCTAAAACCATGTTGTTCGGGTTATGAGTAATTTTGAAGTCTCCACAGTATGATTTGGGCCATTTTCTGTTGCAGCCACTGTGCTTACCCACACAAGTTATGTACCGTTTTATCAGGAGACCTGGGGGAACGCTAGGTGGTAGGAAATTTGTGGATCCACACAGATTCCAGAACTTTCCCGCACAGAAATTTGCATAAAAAGTGATTTTTTTCAGCTAAATTTGAGGTTTGCAGGGGATTCAGGGTAGAAAAACATTGGGCGACCCATGCAAGCCATACCCCGCTGTAAAGCCCCAGGTGTCTAGTTTTCAGAAAGTGTGTCTTTGGTGGGTTTCCCTAAATGGCCGCCGAGCCTGGGACCAAAAACCCAGGTACCCCCTTGCAAAAACAGGTTGTTTTGTGATAGGTCATTTTGATGTCTACTCAATGTGTTTTGAGCCCTTTTCTGTCACGGGTACTTGACCCATCCACACGAGTGAGGTATCATTTTTATCAGGAGACCGGGGGGAACACTAGGTGGTAGGAAATTTGTGGATCCACATACATGACAGATTTTTCCCACACAGAAATGTTTAAAAAAAGGGCTTTATCAGCTACATTTGAGGTTTGCAGGGCATTCTGGGTGGGAAAACATTGGGGGATCCATGCAAGCCATACCTCACTAGACTCCCCTGGCTGTCTAGTTTTCAGAAATGTGTGGGTGCTATAGGTTTCCCTAGATGGCTGCTGAGCTTAGGGCCAAAAGCCCAGGTGACTCCCCTTGCAAAACCAGGCTGTTTTGTGATAGGTCATTTTGATGTCTACTCAATACGTTTTGGCCCCTTGCCTCTAGCAGGTACCTGCTTTGGTCCCGGGGTCAGCAGCCATCTAGGGAAATCTACCAAACCCACACATTTCTGAAAACTAGACACCCGGGGAAGTCCAGCGAGGTATGGCTTGCATGGGTCTCCCAACATTTTCCTACCCATAATCCCCTTCATACCTAAAATATAGCTGAAAAGAAACACTTTTCTTCTAAAATTTCTTTGTGTGAAGGTTCTGGATTCTACTTGGATCCACAAATTTCCTACCACCCAGCGTTCTCCCAGGTCTCCCGAAAAAAATGATACGTCACTCACGTTGGTGGGTCAAGTACCCGCTACAGGCATGGACCCAAAATGAATTGAGGAGACATCAAAATTACCTATTACAAAACAACTTAGTTTTGCAAGGGAGGTCACCTGGGTTTTCGGCCCGGGCTTGGCGGCCATCTTGGGAAACCTACCAAACCCACGCATTTCTGAAAACTAAACACCTGGGGGAGTCCAGCGAGGTATGGCTTGCATAGGTCGCCCAAAGATTTCCTACCCAGAATCCCCTGCAAACCACAAATTTAGCAGGAAAAAACAATTTTTTTGCAAATTTCTGTTTGGGAAAGTTGTGGAATCTATTTGGATCCACAAATGTCCTACCAACCAGCACTCACCCCTGGTCCTCTGATAAAAATTATACCTCACTCAGGTGGGTTGGTCAAGTACCCGCTACAGGCAAGGGCCCAAAACATATTGAGTAGACATCAAAATGACCGATCACAAAACAAACTGGTTTTGCAAGGGGGTCACCTGGGTTTTTGGCACCGGGCTCGGCGGTCATCTTGGGAAAATATCTAACCCACACATTTTGAAATACTAGACATCCGAGGGAGTCTATCCTGGTATCGCTTGCATGGATCCCCCAAAATTTTCCTACCCAGAATCCCCCACAAACCTCAAATTTAGCTGAAAAAACAAAAGTTCTACATATTTTTGTGTGGAATCACCATGCCGGCACAAATGTCCTAGGCCACAGCGTTCCCCTCAGTCTCCCGAGTAAAATGGTACCTGACTTGTGTGGGTGGGGCAAGGGCCTGTGACTGGGAAGAGCCCAAAACCTTGGGAATAAGGGTATAGCACAGAGAATTCTAAGCGCTATATTATTTTTTAAATACGTTTTTAGCCAATTCTGCATTAGTTACCCTTGCAAGTGAGGTATCATTTTACTTGGGACGCTGAGGAGAATGCTGTGGTGTATGTTCTTTCATTTGTGCTGGCACCGTGCTTCCACACAAAAATATATGGAAAATGTCATTTTTCAGCTAAATTTGAGGTTTGCAGCAGATTCTGGGTAGGGAAACTTTGGGGGATCCACGCAAGCCATACCTCATTAGACTCCCAAGGGTGTCTAGTTTTCAGAAATGTGTAGTTTGTATGTTTCCTTAGATGGTGTCAAGCCTAGGGCCAAAACCCCAGGTGCCCCCCAAAAACCAGGTTGTTCTGTTATGGGTAATTTTGAAGTCTGGACAGTATGATTTGGGCCATTTCCTGTTGCTGCCACTGTGCCTACCCACACAAGTGAGGTATAATTTTCATTGGGACACCTGGGGAGACGCTGGGTGGTAGGAAATTTGTGGATCCACACAGATTTCAGGATTTTCTTGCACAAACATTTGTGAAAAAAGTGATTTGTTCGTCTAAATTTGAGGTTTTCAGGGTATTCTAGGTAGGAAAACATCAGGCGACCCATGCAAGCCATACCTCGCTGGAATGCCCCGGGTGTCTAGTTTTCAGAAATCTGTGTCTTTGGTAGGTTTCCCAAGATGGCTGCCGAGCATGGGACCAAAAACACAGGTGACCCCCTTACAAAACCAGGTTGTTTTGTGATAGGGCCTTTTGATGTCTACTCAATGCGGTTTGGGCCCTTCCCTGTCGAGGGTACTTGACCCATCCACGTGAGTGAGGTATCATTTTTATCGGGAGACCTGGGGGAACGCTGGGTGATAGGAAATTAGTGGATTACAGAACTTTCCCACACAGAAATTTTAAAAAAGAAGATTGATTTTATTATCTAAATTTGAGCTTTGCAGGGCATTCTGGGTAGGAAAACTTTGGGGGATCCAAGCAAATCAACACCCAAATGACCTATTACAAAACAACCTAGTTTTGCAAGGGGGTCACCTGGGTTTTGGTACCCGGGCTCGGCGGCCATCTTGGGAATACTACAAAACCCACACATTTCTGAAAACTACAACCCAGAGGAGTCCAGCGAGGTATGGGTTGCGTGGGTCGCCCAATATTTCCTACCCAGAATCCCCTGCAAACCGCACATTTATTTGAAAAAAAGCACTTTTTTTCTTACATTTCTGGAATCTACGTGGATCCACAATTTTCCTACCTCCCAGCTTTTTGCCAGGTCTCCCAATTAAAATGATACCTCACTCAAGTGGATGGGTCAAGTACTCGCTTCAGGCAAGGGCCCAAAACGTACTGAGAAGACATCAAAATGACCTATCACAAAACAAAATGGTTTTTGCAATGGGGTTACCTGGGTTTTTGGCACTGGGATCGGTGGCCATCTTGGGAAAATACCTAACCTACAGATTTCTGAAAACTAGACACCTGGGGGAGTCTATCGAGGTATGGCTTGCATGGGGCCCCCAAAGTTTTCCTACCAGAATCCTCTGCAAACCTTAAATTTAGCTGGAAAAACACATGTTCCACATATTTTTGTGTAGAATCACCATACCGGCACAAATGTCCTACCCCACAGCGTTCCCTTTAGTCTCCTGAGTTAAATGATACCTCACTTGTTTGGGTGGGGCAAGAGCCTGTGACTGGGAATAGCCCAAAACATAGAGAGTAAGGGTATAGCACAGAGAATTCTAAGCGCTATATTTTTTATAAAATACGTTTTTAGCCAATTCTGTATTAGTCACCCATGCAAGTGAGGTATAATTTTAATCAGGACACTAAGGAGAATGCTGTGGTGAAGGTTATTTGTGCTGGCACAGTGCTTCCACAAAAAAGATGTTGAAAATGTTGTTTTTTCAACTGAATTTGAGGTTTGCAGTGGATTCTGGGTAGGGAAAATGTGGGGGATCCACGCAAGACATACCTCATTGGACTACCCAGGGTGTCTAGCTTTCAGAAATTTGGGGTTTTGGTATGTTTCCTTAGATGGCGGCGAGCCTGGGGCCAAAACCCCAGGTGCTCCCGCAAAACCATGTTGTTCGGGTTATGGGTAATTTTGAAATCTCCACAGTACGATTTGGGCAATTTCCTGTTGCAGCCACTGTACCTACCCGCACAAGTGATGTGATAAATTTGTGGATCCACACAGATTCCAGAACTTTCCCACACAGAAATTTGCATAAAAAGTGATTTTTTCAGCTAAATTTGAGGTTTGCAGGGGATTTTGTGTAGGAAAAGATTGGGGGACCCATGCAAGCCATACCTCGCTGCATTGCCCCGGGTGTCAGTTTTCAGAAATGTTTGACTTTCGTAGGTTTCCCTAGATGGTCGCTGAGCCTGGGACCAAAAACCGGGGTACCCCCTTGCAAAAACAGGTTGTTTTGTGATAGGTCATTTTGATGTCTACTCAATGCGTTTTGGGCCCTTCTCTGTCACGGGTACTTGACCCATCCACACGAGTGAGGTACCATTTTTATCTGGTGACCTGGGGCAACCCTGGGAGGTAGGAAATTTGTGGAGCCACGTAGATGACAGATTTTTCCCACACAGAAAAGTTAAAAAAAGGGCTTTATCAGCTAAATTTGAGGTTTGCAGGGCATTCTTGGTAGGAAAACATTGGGGGATCCACGCAAGCCATACCTCACTAGACTCCCCTGGCTGTCTAGTTTTCAGAAATGTGTGGGTGCTATAGGTTTCCCAAGATGGCTGCTGAGCTTGGGGCCAAAAACCCAGGTGACTCCCCTTGCAAAACCAGGCTGTTTTGTGATAGGCCATTTTGATGTCTACTCAATACGTTTCAGCCCCTTGCCTCTAGCAGGTACTTAATTTGGTTCCGGGGTCAGCAGCCATCTAGGGATATCTACCAAACCCCACACATTTCTGAAAACTAGACACCCGGGGAGTCCAGCGAGGTATGGCTTGCGTGGGTCTCTGAACATTTTCCTACCCATAATACCTAAAATATAGCTGAAAAAAAACACTTCTCTTCTTAAATTTCTGTGTGCGAAAATTCTGGATTCTACTTAGATCCACAAATTTCCTACCACCCAGCGTTCTCCCAGGTCTCACGATAAATGTTTAAGTGTGGGCCGAAAATCCGTTCCGTTCCGTTCGCGGAATTTGCGGATTTTTGGCAATTTTGCTGTCCACGAATTTGCCCAAAAATCCGCAATTCGCAAGCTGGCGGATTTTTTTGCTTGGTCGCGCTTCAAAAATACAATCTCGCACGCGTGGCGTTGACTTTTCGTGATTCTGAGTTCGCCGAGTTGTTTTTCCTCCCGGTTTGCGTGCGCTGCGCCATTTTGGATCTGGCTGCATGATCGCGCAAGTCTTTTCGACCGCGAGCACGTCATAGCGGCCCGCCATCTTGCACTGTGAGAGTTTGAGAACGCGACTACGTCACAAGGGCCCGCGATCACGGGAGTAAACAATTGCGAACACGTAGATGGGACGCGCAGCTGACTTCCTGCGGGAGATTTGAACAGCTTGCTTTCCCGAACATGCAAAAATTGCAATTCTGCACAAGAAATCTACCGCAGGCATCTTAAACCTTCTGACAATGCAAAGAGTCAATTTTTTTGGGGGGGGAGGGGGAGGAAAGAAGTGCCCCAGAGTCTCCAACTTCCTGTTCCTGTCCAGCAGGCTCCTCCCAGTGCTTTGTCCATGTCCTGGTCACTTTTCATTTGGATCTGGAGCTGGAAGGATTACTTTTTGTGGCTGCTGCTGGATATTTGTATTTGAGGACTTTTTGTTTGGATCACTTTTGGATTTGAGATTTTATAAGTAAGTTGGTGTTGTTTTTTTGGGGCCTTGCAGTTGCTGCAACTACAATTTTAAAACTTTTTCACAACTTTATAAAAAATATATTGTGTGTAGGCACATTATCCAGTAGGCCCAAGGTTAGTCATGGGTGCATGATACAACTGTTTCTGTGAGTTTTGTTGAACTTAAATATCATTTAAGTCATGGAATTGAATAGCTCACTGTTATATGTGGATTTTATTTTTTATTTTGGGGTGAGTGTAAAGCCACACTAGGCAGTAGGCCGAGGGGTACTCAGTGGTGCATGGACCAAGGCTTGTATGTAAATGTGTAAATGTATTTGAGCTTATATAGCGCACAGCTACCCACAAAGGGTTTCCCGGCGCTTGCTTAGGGAACACGTCCTGGTATTCCCCTGTGAGATAACCCCGGCAGGGTATTCACAAGGTGAAAGCCAGGCATCCCGCCGCGAGGGGCCATTGTGGAGATTAAGCGAGCTATTGCCCAGAGTCGCAGAGTGTGAACCCGTGAGTCGAGAAAGCACCGGAGTGAGAATTATCGTGTCCGTGGAATTTTTGAGCCCAAGACCCGCCGAGGCGGGGAATCGAACCCTGGTCCAGGTCCGATCTCAGCTTCCGGGTCTGCCGCCTCTAACCCCTGAGCCACACTTCTCCACTAAGGCTTTCTATGGGTTCTCTTGAATTTAAAGATCATTAAGGGCATGGATGGCATTGGATTGTGGTGTTTTTCGATTTTTTGGCGTGGTGTTGTGGCCTGGCCATGTGGGTGGGGGCCATTTTGAGGCCTGTTCCAGGCAGGGCCATGTGGATGGGGGTCATGGGGCCATTTTGAAGCCAGGCAGTGTGCTTTGTGCCATAGGCCTGCACCCAGTCTGCCCTGCTTTCATCCATTATGCCCAGGGGTACACAGTGGTGCATGGACCAAGGCTTTCATTGGGGTCTCTTGAATTTAAACATCATTCAGGGCATGGATGGCATTGGATTGTGGTGTTTTTGTGTGTTTTTTTATTTTTTGGGGGTGGTGTTGGGGCCTTGCCATGTGGGTGGGGGGCATTTTGAGGCCTGGTCCAGGCAGGGCCATGTGGATGGGGGTCAAGGGGCCATTTTGAAGCCAGGCAGTGTGCCTTGTGCCATAGGCCTGCACCCAGTCTTCCCTGCTTTCATCCATTATGCCCAGGGGTACTCAGTGGTGCATGGACCAAGGCTTTCTGTGGGGTAACATCATTTAGGGCATGGATGGCATTGGATTGTGGTGTTTTTTGTGTGTTTTTCAATTTTTTGGGGTGGTGTTGGGGCCTGGCCAAGTGGGTGGGGCCCATTTTGAGGCCTGGTCCAGGCAGGGCCTGGCCATGTGGGTGGGGGTCAAGGGGCCATTTTGAAGCCAGGCAGTGTGCTTTGTGCCATAGGCTTGCACCCAGTCGGCCCTGCTTTCATCCATTATGCCAAGGGGTACTGAGTGGTGCATGGACCAAGGCTTTCTATGGGGTCTCTTGAATTTACACATCATTTAGGGCATGGATGGCATTGGATTGTGGTGTTGTTTGTGTGTTTTTTGATTTTTTGGGGTGGTGTTGGGACCTGGCCATGTGGGTGGGGGCCATTTTGAGGCCTGGTCCAGGCAGGACCATGTGGATGGGGGTCAAGGGGCCATTTTGAAGCCAGGCAGTGTGCTTTGTGCCATAGGCCTGCACCCAGTCTGCCCTGCTTTCATCCATTATGCCCAGGGGTACTCAGAGGTGCATGAAACAACTCTCTCTGTGTGGTCTCTCTTCTATCAATGTAAACATCCATTTTTGATTAGAAATAATTGCAATTTTTATTGTTGGTCTTTCCGTTTTTGGGTGTGTTGTAATAATAATAAATGAAATGCCTAGTTGCAAATATTAATTGAAGCACGACATATGCAACATTTATTTAACTGATGTTCCTTTGACTTCCTTTGCTTTTAGGTGCACAAAGAGAACCACGAATCAATCATGCTCAGACGTGAGTCCCTTGCTCACTTTGCCACTGGAATCAAGCAAGCCGGGTTGAAGACGGCTGGAATGCCAGAAACCGGTCCTCGGAAGCTTGTTTCCGGTCCAGGGAAGACATGGCTTGGCAGTTTGGGCTGGACTGTTCCCATGAGGCACTGGGTCAGACTGATTTGCATATAGCCATGTCTGAACTGGGGTGGCAGAGTGGGCTAAAGAACGGTGATGAATTAAACCCAGATCTTTTGACTGGGTGTGAGTGTTTGATTGATTCAGATGCTCCGTCCATCACCACCCCCTTTTGTACCGCTTTTGGCCGCCATAAGTGTGGCAGGGTATGCTCAGACTTGAGTCCCTTGCTCACTTTGCCACTGGATTCAAGCAAGCCGGGCTGAAGACGGCTGGAATGCCAGAAACCGGTCCTCGGAAGCTTGTTTCCAGTCCAGGGAAGACATGGCTTGGCAGTTCAGGCTGGACTGTTCCCATGAGGCACAGGGTCAGACTGATTTGCATATGGCCCAGTCTGAACTGGGGTGGCAGAGTGGGCTAAAGAACGGTGATGAATTAAACCCAGATCTTTTGACTGGGTGTGAGTGTTTGATTGATTCAGATGCTCCGTCCATCACCACCCTCTTTTGTACCGCTTTTGGCCGCCATAAGTGAGGCAGGGTATGCTCAGACGTGAGTCCCTTGCTCACTTTGCCACTGGATTCAAGCAAGCCGGGCTGAAGACGGCTGGAATGCCAGAAACCGGTCCTCGGAAGCTTGTTTCCGGTCCAGGGAAGACATGGCTTGGCAGTTCGGGCTGGATTGTTCCCATGAGGCACAGGGTCAGACTGATTTGCATATAGCCATGTCTCAACTGGGGTGGCAGAGTGGGCTAAAGAACGGTGATGAATTAAACCCAGATCTTTTGACTAGGTGTGAGTGTTTGATTGATTCAGATGCTCCGTCCATCACCACCCCCTTTTGTACCGCTTTTGGCCGCCATAAGTGTGGCAGGGTATGCTCAGACGTGAGTCCCTTGCTCACTTTGCCACTGGATTCAAGCAAGCCGGGCTGAAGACGGCTGGAATGCCAGAAACCGGTCCTCGGAAGCTTGTTTCCAGTACAGGGAAGACATGGCTTGGCAGTTCGAGCTGGACTGTTCCCGAGATGAACTATGGGCTCTAATTTAAGGGATTAACAGAAAGTGTTTAGACCAGTTTACTAATAGGTTTAGGGCTCCGTCCTAGATATTTAGTCTCAAAATGAACTGTGTATATATTACATCCTCCTTAGAGACGAGGGGAGATCCCACATGTGCGTATACTTTGTAGATAGTAATTTTTCCTTGATCACAACTGTGTGTTGTAATTTGTATGATACGTTTCTATGTACTTTGTGATCTGATTTGCCCTGTGTAGATTGTTAACTCGGCTGTGGTGATACAGTGCCCATTTTATAACTATGCACATTTCAATGGTGTGGGATTAATTTGTTTTCTATATTTTTCCATTCTTTGGAATCATGTATGTGTGTGAGCACAACATCGTATGTATATCTAGATTTATAATACGTGCGCAAGCGTGCAACTCGTCTCAGTTCTTTTTCTCACTGTCCTCTCGGTGGTTGTTGGTCCTATTTCTATGTTGATGCGTGGTCACACGTAGAAGCGGACGTGACGTTTTCCTCACTTTGACTATCTGCAGTTTCACGGACGGTGGACTGGCCGGATGACTGTCGAGTGCATCTCTACAGTAATGTTTAGCTGGGGATCTGATTAGCTTGAGGTAGGCATATACGTTATTTGCCCTATACACTGGAGTTCTTTCGAGTCCTGAGTGGTGTATGTTGATACACGTGGGGAGTAATGGAGATCTGTGTTTGTTTGTTTCTCTCCCGCCCTCGACTCCAGGTTTCCCCACTAATCAGCTGAAGGTGTAGGAAACACCCACGTGTGTGTTTAGACACACGCCCCTGGAGTCTTTACGTTCTTGACCCAGAACCATTATTTTGGAGGTAGGCTCAGCCCCGATATGTGAGGTGGTGTGTGTACTTTCAGCATTATTGGGAGAATTCTTCCCTGTGCTTGATTTATTGTGTACTTTACGTTGGATGCGAGAAAGAGTTTGACTTCATTCTCTCTCCCCATAGTACTAAGGAGAGCCCGATCTGTACGTCCCTGAAGAGGAGGTTAGCTGCACCCCCAGAGGTGTGTCCCCCTATTGTAGTGTGGGGGGGACCTCGTGAGCCATTAAAAGGTATTTAGATCTCGTATTGGTGCTGATAGTGCTGTGAGTGTGGTTGGAGGCACCTGTTTGATTGTTAGCAAAAACTCTGATAGATTTCTACGTTAGACACAGGGTGGATGGTTGAGAATGATGTTGGTGAGTGGGTTTGTATAGTTTGTGCATCCTGTACACGCTCTGGACATTCTATTTGTTCATTTCTCCGCGTACTTGGCGTTTACATAGAGCCACTGCTTTTTATTGAAATAGTGATCTATTGGGTTCGTTTGGGCTTTGGTTTGATCTCTTCAGTCCTCACGGTTTTTCACGATTTTTCACTTTTCCCTGGGCACTGCATTGCCATAAACGGGTGAGAGGTTTGTTGCGCCATAGTTTGTTCTTAGGGTTTGGTTAAATTGTATTCTATGTGTGTTTTTTCAGTACCCTTGTCCTGATGAAGCCACAAGATACTGTTGGCGGAAACGCGACCGCGACTGCGTCGACATCTGATTAAGGAGTCCTACTATACTGTATATATTTCGTAAATAATATCAAGCTCTTTGTACAAACACTACTTTGTTTTTGATTAGGAGAAATAATAACTTTTGCGCTATAAGGACTACCTTGATTGTGATACTCCACCCAAATTGAGGAGTGGGTATTTACAGAAAATTGATTGTGCTTTTCTCTTTTTTCTTCTTGTTGAGGGTACACACTGTTGTATATATAATGTATATATTGCATCAATAGGTTCTTTTGTTTTGTTATAGACTGTACATATGCTGACCTCCTTATCTTTTGACTTTGAATACTGTCCTTTTCAAATCATATCATTTAATGATAACAGAAATCACTGTATAAAACAGGATAATAAATTGTATCTTGTTTTGAAGTAGTCTATATGTCATTGATTCCTCAGTACCTTTTCTTTCTACTTTTTCATCTTTATGATGCTCCTTGCCCAGGTATGCGAGGATAATTTGGGCAGAACCCCTGTTCATTACATAGTAGGACTGTTCCCATGAGGCACAGGGTCAGACTGATTTGCATATAGCCATGTCTGAACTGGGGTGGCAGAGAGGGCTAAAGAACGGTGATGAATTAAACCCAGATCTTTTGACTTGGTGTGAGTGCTTGATTGATTCAGATGCTCCATCCATCACCACTCCCTTTTGTACCACATAATATTGCCGGAAGCAGATCGGATAACTCATCAAGTGTTTGCTTGTTACAGTGCTGATGCAACGGCCACAGATGGTACGCAAAGTGGAACAGCCCTGGATGACCTTGAGCGGATGGTGCAGGCCTATCTTGATGATCCAACAGAGGTCTACATTGATCACAAACCATTGGCGTATTGGTGTGGAAAAAGGCCTCACTGGCCACTGATCGCCAAGCTGGCTCTAAATTATTTGTCTTGCCCTCTCAGAAGTGTGTCTTCTGAACGTGTTTTCAGTGCTGCTGGTGCCATTGTAACTTCAAAAAGGACCCGCCTCTCACCCAAAATTGTGGAGAGGTTAACAATAATCAAGATGAATCAGCACTTCATACCACCAGATTACCAAATACGTGAATCCAGGCAGGAAGAAGAGGACACCGACTTATGTGCCGGAAGTTCTTCTCTGTTAGCTAACCTACTCCCATCTCAATTCACAGAGTTTGAGGACGAGCTCTACTTCCCTGACACGTAAACCTGAAACTGATTTCCTTTTTTTTCATCCTGACACCTTATTCACTTTTACTCCTGTGTGTCTTTCTTTGTTTTGCAACTTTTACCACAACAAAACTCTAATCACAACAAATCTATCAGCAGCACTGTCTTCGTCTTATTTCCTTATTGAAGGTGCCGCTGTCTGCAATCCTGAAGTTCACAAGTTCACAACTCAGTCATGCTCCTCTATCCTCCTCCTTTAGACTCCCCCTATCCATTTCCCTCAAGACAGATAGCTGGATTACGCAGAATGAAGAAACTGTTGCTTTGTAGACGAGTCCCCTCAAAAGAATTTGGACTGGAATTACTGGAATTACTGACTACATGCTGATTGCTGACAGTTACTTCTGAAATTGACACGAGATGCTTCCTTGTGGGCCTCCACTTTAAGAACAAGATGCGGACAAAAAGTGGAACAGGTAATGAATAATGAGATGGCAGTGGACAGCACTGGCTGTCTGGCTCTGATAAAAGCAATTGCTGCTTGTTTGTTGTGCATGAAATGAATCATCATATGTCTTCTGTTATTATTTAATCTTTTACACACTAAATGTAACTCAAGTCTACTCTGTTTTTTTTACCTTGTTTAATTCAAATTCTACTTCTACTGCAGGGGGAAACTGCGTTGCATTTTTTAATATGCAAAATGCCCTTGGACACACTGTGTGTGTAGACTGTGACTGCATGAACAACATTGATTTTGCCAATATACCATGATGATGATGAGTCATGATGATCAAAGTTACATAATATCTTTTTTCTTTACAGTCACTCACTGGGATGGATCATCATTGTTGGTTTGCGGAAGAACTATGGCCATTTCGTGAGTGGCAAACAGGTAAACCAGCCAACAACAACTACAGCAGAACTACATGTCTGTCTAGTCGTGGTATGGAGTGGTCGAGCCAGTGTAGTGTTGTTATGCCAGAGTCCAGACAGCAGTTCATGTCAAATTGCGGCTATGTGGCTTACTGCATACAATTAGATATGCTTTGTCTGTCTGTGTCAAAGAGGTATGCTACATCAGGTTGCTTCATTCACTCAGTGGTGCCTGCCTTGACCGTCTGAATGGCCCTGGTCTGCTGTGTGCTAATTACTATCCTTGAAAAGGAGTATCAGAGTACGCACTTTAGAAATGATGCGTGTATGTAATACTGTCGCCTCTGAAACTGAAAGTGATATTTTTGCACTACACACCGCACCTTTTTCTCTGTGGTATTTTAATATCACTTCCTGTTTTTCCATCAAAAATTACAGGCCGGCTTTTACCCTGTGCGATGGGAATAACGATGAACTCAGGCTTACCATTAGTGATCTGTAATTCCGCATTCGCCAGGCAGGCAGTGGACAGTGTGTCTGGTCACCAAGATTGATCGACGGTGCATCAGATGGAATGGAGGAGTACCGCGAATAAGAGAAATGGCTGGATGCATGCAACTTCCCAAATTGAACAGGACAACTACAACATACAGTTACAGTATCCACTTCACTTCTCCTTATCTTTTAAATAATGTTATTGTTGTGAACTTCTATGAGTGTGACTCTGTGCATTTGTTTGCTCTCTGCTTCAAATTCATCCCTCCAGCTATTTGAAAAGTTTCTTTGCTATATTTAAAACTAATTTAATGTACTAATAAGTGTTTATTCTCTCTGAGGGCAGATAGGCAAGTGAAATTGCGTAATTACTGCAGCCCTCTACTGTCACATTGTTTCTTCATAGTTAGTAAGTTGTAGTAAGTACTACTTTTCAGTAACCTAACCATCCATTTAGCAAACAACTTCATGCATGCAGTAGTGCATGCACTTCTTTTATGTCCCTTAAAAGATTTATGGATATCTTTGTATCCAAAAATGTGTTTTTCTTCATTTAGTGTTTGTCCATGCTGTGTTTTTTTTCCTCTCTCCACAAAACTTTCCCAAAAACCCCCATTCCCGTCCAATTTTCAAACCCTAACCCTCTTCCCCCGGGCTGTGTGGTTTTCATTGAGGTGTGACTAAATGACAACAATAATTCCACACACTTGCTGGGAAGGATAAGGTGCAAGCAACCTCCTCAAATCAATTTTAAGGCAGCTAGATGAATCCTAGGATATTGTAATTCTGCTTAAAAAATACACCAATGAGTATTTTCAGATCAATTCTGAATTTTATGCCCACCATCGATTGGATCCATTGTCAACAGCATCCTCCTACACGTGAAGAAAGGTTACGCTGCTGTGTCATTGTTCTTATAGTCATAATCATCCATGCAAATATCATGCAAATATTTTTTTCCCATACTTATCTTCAGCATTGCTTAGGCTACAAATATACTATTCCTTCTAATACTCCTCTCAGGCCACTCAATGTCTCATTTCCTTTTTTAGGTCTCGACCATTCTATTACGCAGGGAAAGATAGGCGAGTATGTAGTAGGCAGTTCAAAATCTCTACCAGCTTGCGGATCGCGTACAGTTCATGTGGACACAATCACGGGCATTGTTAACAGCTGCCACAACCACACGCTTTTTTTTAAAGTGCTTCCATTTGCTCCCAGACACTTCGTGCGCACGCGCCGTGCTCTTCCCTCACCAGGCATCCCACACCCTCCCTCTCCAGCGCGCACCGCGCTCTCCCTCGGTTGCCACAAAAAAAAACTCTCTCCATAAACAGCACTTTCTTAAAATTTAATCACTAGCACATGACTCTGTGGCAACACTCATGGACACCACCACATCTCATCTCTCAGGGACACCACCACATCACTCAGGGACACAACCACATCACTCAGGGGTACCGTCACATATCACTTAGGGCCACCACCACATCACTCAGGGACACCACCACATCTCTCAGGGACACCACCACATCACTCAGGGACACCACCACACATCAATTAGGGCCACCACCACATCACTCAGTGACACCACCACATCTCTCAGGGACACTACCGCATCTCTCAGGGACACCATTGCATCACTCAGGGACACCACCACATCACTCTGGGACACCACCACATCACTCGAGGACACCCCCACATCACTCAGGGACACCACCACATCTCTCAGGGACACCATTACATCACTCAGGGACACCACCACATCACTCGGGGACACCATAACATCACTAAGGGACTCCACCACATCACTCATGGGCACCACCACACCACTCAGGGACACCACCACATCACTCAGGGACACCACCACATCACTCTGGGACACCACCACATCAGGGGTCTTACCAACAGCAACGTAGTGTATAGAGTGACCTGCCCTTGTAACCTACACTACGTGGGCATGACGAGCAGGAAAGTAAAGATACGTATCGGAGAACACAGGAGTAATATCCGTTGCAAAAAATCTAACACTAAACTCACTGAACATTTTTTATCAAAAGGGCACACGGCAGATGACATACAATGGACTGTCATCGAACAAATCAAACCAGGCGCCAATCTGAACCAACGCCTCTTCGAAAAAGAGCAGAGATGGGTGTACAGACTGTCAACACACAAAACTGGTTTAAATGATAACATCCCGTGGCATACTGTAATGTAACAGCAATCCGGAATTCTTGATGCTGAACAACCTCAAAATGGCTACATAGGATAAGTAACACGTTACGCCCCCCAGAACGTGTAAAACGCAATCAGGTTTCCTTAGGGACCATCTAAACATGAGTCACACCGTTGCTGATTTCCGATTGGTACAACAACAAACACGCAGCCCTATGACTGCTCCGACTGGTTTAGAAGGCGATGACACACACGGTCCCGCCCTAACCAGGAAATACTGACCTTCCCGCCCAGCCTAACACAAGCTAGTTCCCTTGGTAACCATTCCAACATGAGTCACACCATTGTAGACTTTGGATTGGAACAATAACAAACACACCCTCCACGAGCGCGCTGACTGGTTCAGGAAGCGATGACACATGTAGTCCCGCCCCGACCAGGAAGTGCCGAACAGCGAACTTTACCGGCACTATCGAGGCACCGATCATTACATCGGAGCTTCGCGCACGGGAACCAAGTAGGTTTACCGACAGATGACCGCTTTTAAAAAGTAAGTAGGGATCCGTAGTCAATGGGCATGGCGCAGTATCAATGCACCGATTCCGAGTTGTTCCGACTTGGATAAGCACGCCTACTGCCTATGGGATTCCATCGTACTCATGCTTAGTTTCTAAATTATTTAGGTGACGGAGAATCGCCGTCTTGGTTCATCCGAAGCCCAGGAAGCGACAGTAACCGCTTTAAGTGTAAGCAATGTGTAAATGAGCATTATGTTTTCACTCACTTAGATGACTGACCGATTAATGATCAATCTGCCAGTTCATGTTAAGAAACCGAACGTTTATGCTCCCAGCACAGATATGATGCATGACTGCCGAGTTCACCAGCAGTTCACCATGTCCTCTATCTAGTTTAGTTCACTCACCAGTCCCACCAACTTCAAATTGATTAGTACCTCACAGACATTGTCTCTCATACAAGGTACCAATTTATGCGCAACTTTTAATTTAAAACCCACTGTGAATTATCCCTGCCTATGTGACCAATGAATATAGACAGCTACCCGATGGGGTGAGACAGCAAGCACTTTAAATGTTTTGTGTATCCCTGTTAAGTCTCCCCAAGTACGTATTTCCAATCCCGTTCCCTCTTTTTCTCTCCTTTCCACAGGTTTTTTCCTGAACCCAGGATTGAACACACTTTTACATTCAGACCCCTATTTGCGGTCTGTAAATTACATGTGGGTAGGGCGCGCCTTAGCGTGTGCGTACCTCCCCTTGTAAATCAAACGGTCCTGACGAAAACCAGAGAATTTTTATATTGGTTGAAACATGTACACCTGGCTTACTTTATAATTTCTTTCACATAGCACACTTAGCTATTTTTTTAAAAAAAAATTTATATAACACACTTCTCGAGACACCATAGCCTTCCTAATTGGGCAAAGGTGCCACAGTTGTTTTATTTAGGGTTCAGACGCTCAGGAATAAAGTCTTGAACGGAGTAGTACTGACCCTTTTTAATATACCTTCACTCATTTATAATTAGCACATATAAAAAGAAACAATATCCCGCTCCACTGTGGTCAGGTGTCGTAACTCACCCTATAGGCACTCGGCCTATGGGGTGGGACCCCAATGATGAAGCATGTCACCAACCAGGTTGGTGAGTGAGGGGTCTTCTTAAAGGACTACTACTGTCCAGTTAACGGGTTTGGGGCACTTTGTGCTTACCTAGCCATACCTAATAGGAAAGAGCAAATTGCTGTTTTCCTCTCATTCAGGGGGCACTCCTTCATTGTTATTACACCACCACATCACTCTGGGACAACACCACATCACTCAGGGACACCACCACATCACTCAGGGACACCACCACATCACTCGGGGACACCACCACATCACTCGGGGACACCACAACATTTCTCAGGGACACCACCCCATCACTCAGGGACACCACACATCACTCAGGGACACCACCACATGACTCAGGGACACCACCACACAACTCAGGGACACCACCACATTACTCAGGGACACCACCACATCTCTCAGGTACACCACCACATCACTCAGGGACACCACCACATCACTCTGGGACACCACCACATCACTCAGAGACACCACCACATCACTCAGGGACACCACCACATCACTCAGGGACACCACCACATCACTCAGGGACAACAACACATTACTCTGGGACACCACCACAGTCTCGGGGACACCACCACATCACTCAGGGACACCACCACACCACTCAGGTGTAGCAGGGATTTCTGCTCATATACAGAACTGTGCATAGAGACTTGGAACTTCAAAGAATTAGGGTGTGCCAAAACTCACCTCAGCATCCAAAATCCCCTACCAGACTAGCTATCAGTGTCTCATTGGTTCTTACCGACCCCCAATGATTAGACAACCCAGAACATGGGCTTATAACACCTCAGGTAACGTGGAACACATGAACACTCTTTCGTTATACTAACATATCAATCCAGAACAAGGAGTCAGTGAGGACACATGCAAGTTTGAAATGTTTATTTCTAATGCAGTGTTCTCAAACGCAGTTTCTTAGCTAATACAAGCAAACATATTATAAGGAACAAGGTTAACAGCATTGTTACTATTCCATAAAATACAGAGGATGAAAGCATGTTAAAATGCTAAAGGAAAAAGGTTTAAATAGAACCTCGATTTACCCTCCCTAACTAGTATATCATATTATATCTACAGAAGGTCTCTTTGGGTGTAGAAGGGCGAGCCCATATACTTGGGTTCAGCAGCAATGGTTCACATCATCTCCTGCACCAACACTCTGCATATGGATATTCATCAAGTGTGTCTATCCTGCTTCATGCAGTGCCTTGTTAGACGCGCCTAAACCCAAAGTTGGCCACAGCTGCATCCATATTATGTCTACTCTGTGCGCTGATCAATCCAAACAATAAGCGACGTGTTGAAATACCCTTGAAGGCCTCGGCACTCACTGTACAGATATAGCTTACCAAGCAAGGCTGGTATTATAAGCAAACATGTTATTCTCGTGTAAAGCAAAATACCTAACTAGGCGAAAAGCTTTAAAAACAAAATGTGTTGTGTGCAGAGGCAGCAGAAAAGGCAAAATGGTGTCTAAACTTCTAAGAAGCCCATGCTAACTTAACACAGTGCAAAGGTGAAACCAATACACAAGACACCCTCCCTTTGTTTCGAGCACTGATAGGACAAGTATGAAGGGACAAATTTAGGAACGCAGAGTTCAAGTTTGATAGTTCAAACACAAGTCTCTAATTTGGCACTTAAAAAAATCTAAGAGAAAAAAATATAATAGTTGTGAAAAAAACACAGTAATGGACATTGATAAAGTCAATAGGCAAGCCTTTTAGAAAAGTCTGAGAGTCCCAAAAAAATCCAATAATCCAACGAGATGTGTAGGACAAAACACCGAGACTGCAAACACAGTTCATCCTAATAATAAATATGCAAAATATGCACCAACAGCCTCCAACAGGAAGTCACTGTCATCATCCGAAAACAAATCGGCCATCCAATTTAATAAAGGGAAAGAACATACATGCTCTTCAATTACCGGAGCCTCTTGCACCATCAGAGGACAACTCAGTGGGATCTTGAGGAAGCTGCGGGCCAAGAAATCTTGCGCCACTGCGAACACATTCCAACGACCCAGTATACCATGCATCGCTGCAAAGGCCATAATCCCTCCATCAGAACAAAGCAATTCATGAGTAACTAAGGGACTCATGAGTTGATTTTAATCCGCATCGGGAGACACCGTATTGCAGAGACACAAATCCAGGGCCCATTTGAAATTGTAAATCAGGCAATGGAAAACAGGCTGAACGCATGTAAAGTAGGAAAATCAAAATGATAATCCATAAGCTGCACTCAGTGTAGCAAGAGGCAGCGCACCATAGTACTCAAGCTTCTGGGCGCGAAGGAGCCCTAGCCGAGACAGCTCATCTTGTAACACAGGATCACAGGATGTGCATCCATTTTGAAATAAACAAAACAGTAATAGCATGCCAGAAGCAAGAGCCAGTAGCAGGGGAAACCCACCAAACAGGCTGGAGAAAATAGAATGGAAGAAAGCTGGAATGACTCCGAAAATCTTCTAGAAGGAAGTCACTATGCCACTGCTTACAACTTTAAAAAAGTGAGCCAGCCCCGAAGTGGAGGACCCATTGAAGATAGTGTGAATTAACTCACCGAAGTGCAAGGGGCGAATCAGTATTTAATAAGGCATGCATTTCTGTGCGGGTGTTAGCCACGTGAAGGGCAAATGTTTCACGAGCAGATGTGAGGGCAACTTCATTTTGTGACAATAGAACTCTTATGCGACTCAACTTATTGAACTCTGCTTTCAAGGTCGGACTCTTAGGTCAGATGGAAACATCATGTTTCCCATGCGGGGTGGATACATTACATTCTTGCAACAAACTACACGTTCACTGACTGTAACGACATAAGCAATCCCTTTAATTAACCCACAACAATCCTCATTGTTTAAAAGTAAATAACTCCCGTTAGCCAGCAATGTGAATGTGGGAACGTTTGCAGGCGCGGGTGTACCTTTCAAAATACAGGCTAAATTAGGCTAGTTTTGGTTGCAAGAGCCATGTAATTGGATATGTCGACACATTAAAGAATGATCCGGTGTTTCAGTGCATTCTTTACCATTCAAATAAACTTCTCTTCCCCCCCCTAAGACATCTATATGTAAAAGGAAGTGACCAGGCTTCATGGAGATAAGAACTTCCAAGAGGCTTGTATCTGCCAATGGCAAAGTACTTCACACAATTTTTAAATTTGAATAAAGGAAACGGCAGAGTTATTAAACCGTGAATAAGCCACGTAGCAGCATTGGCTTTGGCCACAGAAAACGGTAAAGGCTCTAACCTCTCAATGTGTAACATGGAAAAAGAAGCATTCTTCATTGATAGTAAGCATTGCTTGTCAGTTAAATTAAAAGGGGCAAACAAGGATGACGTATTCATGTAATGCCAAGCACTTTACCATGCCATAAGGGCCTGCAATGTCCATGCAAATTGCATAATGGAATGCAACTGATTTTGACCGTGGTACAAAGCAGACAATTCATCTTGCACAATATCTACAACAGATGACACAATATTATCTAACGTGTAAATGCGAGAAGAGAGCGTGTTAATGCTGTTATCTACAACTGCTAGCACTTTTTCTAAATTAGCTTGATCTATAGGCCTAAGGCGGGTAGCCGCCTCAACCTGGGAAGCTTTCCAGAATTCATTATAAACAGCATATATCCATCTTTTAGATCTACCTTTAGCCGGGCCTTTAATAACATCATTCAGATCAACATCATCAATCAGTTTAGATAAATGCAGTTTAACTGATGCCAAGGTAGAATGTCTGAGCCAGTTCTGACACAATTTGCCTACCGAATAGGTAGTCACACAATGGGCACTTTCAAAACGGGGATCTACCCTGACCTGTGTAAAGCCATGAGCTAAACCCAGAAAACGAGGCTGGCACGAATCAGCACTTCAGTGTCAGAGCAACCAGCCTTCGGGATCCAAACTGGATATGTTAAAGGAGAAATTCAATAATAGAGTTTGTAACTCTCTCATGGAAAATTTAGTAAAATTACCCCAACCGTAATATTCCTCTAAGTCAGGAAAAGAAGGAGAATTTAATCTTTTAGGAGTAGCCAATCCAAAGCATGTTGTCTGTGAAATAGTAGAATTCAAAAACAACAAATGGTTCGGGATGAGGCATGCACGGTGCAAAGCCTCAATGCCGTGCACTTGCCAGCTTTTAGAACCCCAAACTGATTTAAGGTCAATTGTATCCTTCCACAACTCATAGCCCCCAACAGCCAACTGGTCTAGAAAGGACTTCGAATACAATAATTTAGTATCGGTAAGTCGAACTTTGGATATGGATTTATCACCTATTTTAAAATTAAAGGCATTTGGATTAGATTGATTAAAATCTGTAAAGTAAGTGAACCTTTTTAAAAAGGTAGCAGAACTGCCTTGTATAGGAGCTGGACAATGTTGCCACTGGGTGTAATTTACAGTGAGCCTCCTGGTATTAGCTTTATGCAGGTAGTGATTGCCAAAATGTTGATATCAATACAAATCACCGTAATTAGCAGACTCCAAGTACAAATCTTCAGCATCAAAGGCATCATAATATTTCAAATCAGAAAACAATGATTCAACGGCCTGAACATCCCAATCATCAGAACGTATATACGTTGTTTAACTACATCCCCCAAAGACACTCTAAGCACATTAGGGACATTTATGACCTCAGTGGACCCATGAATCTGAAATCGAACAGCACCCCATACAATCCCATCTAAGACAGGCCAAGCAGTGATGTTAACAAAGGCCAAGTCTCTATTCAATCTGTGTGATGAGGAATGGGGAGCCAAAGTTCCATTGATATGTCGAATGCAAGTTCTCTCCTCGACATAGTGTCCATTGATGAGACGAAAAAAATAAAACACAAAACCAATTGTCATAAAAAGGTAAATCGAAAACAGCACCATCCAAATATAAGTCCAAGGGGGAATCAACATTTTTTTTTTAAACAGTCTTGCCAAAACAGAAATCTTCGAAGGCTTTTTAGATGTGTGGGAAACAGTGTCAAATGAAAATCTGGATTCTGTAACCAAGCGAGTTTGCAAATCAGGCATAGATAAGTCAGTAGGATAAGTATATTCAGTTTCATCATGTTGAGTACTAGGTAGTATACTCAATAAAGGACTGGAAATTGCAGGCAACTCAAGAGCAACATCAGGCACAGGATTGGAAACCAGGGCCAAACAGAATTTCTCAAAATCGAAGGACGTGAGACTGCCGGTGTCATACTAAGAAGAATCGGCCAATCTGTGTATATTGACATTGTCAATCGAGCTATACCTGTTCTCCTTACAACCTGGAAGTGGTGGTAGAATGGCTGTTCTTGTGCCTTTCACTCCAAGCACTGGAACCGGAGCTCGATAAGAGGGACCAAATTCTTTCTTGTTATCGATCTTCTCACAAACTAGTTCTCCAACTTGGGGTAGCCAGCCAACTACCGGGATCTGCAAAGCATCATCAGAGGTGGAGGGCAAATGTTCCTTTGCAAGACAGCCTCTTGTCTTTTGTAGATCCTGTATAACATTGCAATGTTCATCTACGTCAAAGAAGCCAGCTTGAGCTACCGAGTCTAGCCCGTCAAGGTCTGGAACGTACATCTTGATACCAAAGAGCATTTCGTACGGGGTTCACCCACCCAGAAACCTTCTAGGGAGATTATTAAGAGCTCGCTACACGCCATTGAGGTGTGCCAGTGCCTATAACTCGTGCCGTCAAAGACTGCTTTAAATCTTGGTTCATCCGTTCCTCAACACTATTACCCTCAGGTCTGTATGGAGACAAAAACTTGACTTGGACCACCAATGAAGTCATGGCATCCTTATACGCCTTAGAGGCAAAAGCTGGACCCTGATCCGAATGGAAGGTTCCACAGGCAAAAATCCCTACAAAGATACGCAAGTCTCTTATGACAGTCCGTGAATAAGCGCTGTGGTGAGGCCAGATCCACACAAAGCGTGTGCATGAATCAACTGCTACTAAGATGTACTTATACACAGCATCAGAAGAAAAGGAACCGCAGTGATCTAAATAAACACACCCAAGGGGTTTATTAGAAATGTACAACTGTGTCTGGGGCGGGCGCGCAGCAGTTGAAGGCTTAATCTGCTGGCAAATGTCACATTGAAGAACATAGTCACACGTCTGTTTATACAGCCCCCTCCACCAGAAACGTTGTTGTAACTAAGCTACAGTAGCCGAAGCGCCCGCATGGGCAGAGGCAACACCTTCATGGGCTGCGGTAATCGGTGTAGGCCTGCAGTCCGCGTTGGGAAGTAACCTCTCACTAACGTCAGGAATTTTCACAAAAGGAACTTTATCAGGACTTAAGTGGTATGAATACTTCGAAGGGAATCCTTTTGGATATTTACTTCCCTTCTCAGTTGCAGCAACAGCTGCCAAGATATCATCATCAATCTTACTTTTGTAACGTGTAACTGCTGCAACCAAATATGTCGATACCGCTGATTTTGCTGCCTCATCGGCAATCGAATTGCCAACAGCGTGGACTGCCACGCGCTGATGACTGAGAGTATGAATCAGAAACACGAGGGGCAATTGCTCTTTAAGCTCAGCCACTCAGACCCAGATCATTTTATGTTTTATTGTGCTACCCTTGGAATCACGAAAATCATTCTGAATCCAAAAGAACAGGTTTTCATTGTAAGACTGGACACAGTAGTAAGAATCGCTCACAATAAGAGTTGTCAAACCATGATGAGCATACTCCAATGCATGCATCAGAGCACGAAGCTTTGCCAATTGTGCGGTGCAGTTCCCTAGAGTCTGCGTGTGCACGACTCTGGACTTGAACTCGTCATTCACCATGGCACCTACCGCAATAGCGCAAGCGGAAACGTATGCGTGTTTAGACCCATGCGCAACCTGCGCTGAACCATCAGTGTATATGATGTAATGAACGTCCTCTAAAGGCCGCATAGCCAAAGGGGCAGGATGAACAAATTCATACTGCAAAAACTCCTGCGACTGTAAGGAGGCATCAAAAATAAACGTGACATCCGGAGACGTCAATGATGCTGCCCATTGTATCCACCGAGGGTGTAAAGCTTTAGAATTTGGCACACTGGCTTTCGTTACTGCCTCTAAAGCAGGAAACGGGGTTACTACCAACATGCGTTTTCCCTGCGACAGCGCACATTCCTTGAGAATCGCCATTTGCACTGCTGTCAAAACTTTTTCCACATAGAAAAAACGCATTTCAGCCGAAGTGTACAAGTGTGACTTGTAAGCAATAGGTACTGTGTCTCCTTCGTTAAAAGTAAGGTGCGTGAAACCTACCGCCCCAGGGATGATTCTTATCACCAGGTTGGTGTGGTTATCACGAGTCAGTAAGAATTTAGATTCTAGAAGATCAGCTTGCAAAGATTGCAAGATAGCTGAATGTTCTGGCAGCCAGCAAGATTTGGTAAAAGTAGGTGGTATCAATGCATACAAAGGCTTTATACGCTGGGCATATTCGAGAATATAAGTACGCCTGAAATTCAAAAATCCCAGCAAGGACTGTAATTCTTTCAGAGTTGTAGGAACGCGCAGTTGTGCACATTTCTCCAAGAAGTGAGGAGCCAATCCTCGCCCTTCATTGTTGAGCTCATAGCCCAGGAACAACACTGTGTACTCTGCAATGTGGGACTTTGCAAAGTTGAATTTGTAACCAAAGTACGCAAAGTTACACATTATGCGGTCAACTCAACACAGATGCGCCCAAAGCTCATCGTCTGTGAGATATATGTCATCCACATACGTACACGCATCAGTGTCTATCCTCTCTAAGAGAGAGACTATACGGGCAGCAAACACGCCTGGACTATTCTTATAGCCCATCGGTAGTCTTCTATACTGGCACTGTTTACCGCCACAGGTAAAACCGGTCCACTGGGAACTCAGTCCGTCCAAATTGTGGGCAAAAAAAACGTTGGATATGTCAAGCGTGGTTTTAAAACGTTTACGCACAAGACTATCCACAAGAGCAGAGCTGTGAGTATTCTGTACTGCACAGGTACGGCAATGCGAGTTCAAATGCCGGTAATCCAATACCAAACGGTACGAGCCATCAGGCTTGGTCACAGTAAAAAGAGGGTTATTCATCAGTGACACACAAGTTTCAATCACACCTTGATATTCCAATTGTTCAAGTATTTCCACGACGGAAGCCTTAGCTTCACGTCAGATGGGATATTGAGGTTGAGGCTATGGTATAGACCGTAAAGGAATCTTGTGGTGTGGGGAAAATTTATTCCAACCACACTGTGTACGGTACAAAGCCGGCCCAAGAGCCTTAGCCCACTCTTCTTCAAAATTCAGCACATGCTCTTTCGAGACCGTGTGCGCGAAACTAGGGAGGATCACCTCCTCCACTCTTGGAGCTGCGAGCACAAAAGGTGGGGGCCAGCCAGCCTCCACTAACAAAATGTCATCTGTAGTCTTAAGATTTTCCCAAAATACCCCTTTGATGGTACGCTGTATGTCACCTTCAATTAAAAGGACTATGTTATAAAGTCTATCAGGGGGAGCTACTCTAGTATCAGCTGTCTCCACAACAACATATCGATCAGTCGCTGTCACCTTCAGTAGCGGACATAGGGCCTCTCGCACTATGGTAATCTCCGCCGCGCTGTCCAGCAAGGTCAGAGCCCATGTCTGATTCCGAAGCTGCATTCTCACTATCAGTGGCATATCTTGCTGTTAAAGCGGCAACTTTCTTTTTCTGAAACTGGGTTCTCTTCGGTGTTGAATTGTCCTGCTTGCCTTTACTGTCTTTCGGGTGGGGCTGGTCGTGTCCCTGCTGGCCACCCTGACCTCTGCCTCCTTCTCCACCACCGGTCGATGAGGCCGACGAGTCCTGAGAAGAACGAGGAGAGCGTTGTTAAGAAACCTGAAAACGATCAGGAGATTTTATCGTTGCGCAATCGCCCAAGTCATAAATACGTTCTGTAGGCGCAGGCACAGGTGATGCAGGACGAGACTCCTGTTTTTGTTTTTTCGGCCAATTTTGTTTTTTGGTCTTGGGCTGTTCGTCACTCTCTGACTTCGGCCCTGGGGTTACTTTTTCTCCTTAGTGGAAAATGGCTTGACACCCACGCTATTGCGGCCCACGATTTTATTAGCCACCACAATAATCCTCGGTAACTGTCGGGGTTTGTCGGCATTGGGAACAGCCTGCAATGCATTGGACACCTGAAAGTTCACTGCATCCCCCTTGACCTTCGCAAGTATGAGATTGGAAACTACGTCAAAGGAGCCGCATAGGCGCATACCCAATTCAACCACTGCCTCAGGTCCGTGCTCATCCTGAACACGTTTAATGACCGTTGGAAGGACAGTCATAGACGGAGTGCCGAAGCACCTCACATAAACTTCCGCAAAGATTTTTCCCCATGACTCACAGTCACCAATTTCTGGGGTCAAGTCCTTAGGCATGCTAATTGTCAGAATCCTGTGTTTTTCACCAGGAGTCGTGTTAGGAAATACTGCTTCCAGCTGGTCAAACTTCTCGGCAAGCCAGAAAGGAAATTCATCCTTATCCTGGGGGCGCTTGCCCATCACAGCGTTGACTATCACAGGACTAAGTTTCATTCCGCCCTGTCCAGCAGGAAACGCCGCACCTCCTGGGGTCCCGCCCGAGAGATTGCAGGTAATGTATTGCACTAACAACCTAATCACGCTAATTGCGACTACATGTAGTCGTATTAACTCAGCAACGAAACACGCTCCGTGCAGTGGATGAGGTGTAAATCCAGCCAAAATAGGGCAAGTCGTGCCTGGAATGGACAAGGGACCCAACCTCGGAGCTGATAAAGAGTGAGTAGGACGCCATTAAACCAAACTTGGTGCTGCCAAGGGTTAATAGGAACCTCCTGTGTCCTATACAGAGCATATTCCTTTGGAACAGCCGTGGCAGTGTACGTGTCGAACACAGTTGTATTTTTGTTCACAGCCGGGAAGGTCACCCACGAATAAAATATTTCGTAAGGGTAAGCCACTTCCGCACTCACCACCATGATCACAGCCATGCCATCCACGGGGACATTATAAGTCTGCAAATGATTGTGCACCGCAATGCGACTATGTTGCGGAATGTCCACAGTGACCATAGTGACACAGAAAGAGAAAGGTACAACAAAAAGTACGTAGCACAACTAGGTAGTAATTCAAGGAAATTGTTTTGAAATATTCAAGCTTGAAAGGACCTATATTAATATAGGCAGGTTTGTCCTACACCACTGTTTTCTGGAAACAATAGCGAAGGGTTTTAAGGACCGATACAAGTACTACTCAAGTGTCATGTAATAAGACCACCAACGATCGGGTGCCATGTAGCAGGGATTTCTGCTCATATACAGAACTGTGCATAGAGACTTGAATCCTCAGTGAATTAGGGCGTGCCAAAACTCACCTCAGCATCCAAAATCCCCTACCAGACTAGCTATCAGTGTCTCATTGGTACTTACCGACCCCCAGTAATTAGACAACCCAGAACATGGACTTAGAACACCTCAGGTAACGTGGAACACATGAACGCTCTTTTGTTATACTAACATATCAATCCAGAACGAGGAGTCAATGAGGACACGTGCGAGTTTGAAATGTTTATTTCTAATGCAGTGTTCTCAAATGCAGTATCTTAGCTAATACAAGCAAACATATTATAAGGAACAAGGTTAACTGCATGGTTACTATTCCATAAAATACAAAGGGTGAAAGCATGTTAAAATGCTTAAGGAAAAAGGTTTAAATAGAACCTCAGTTTACCGTCCCTAGCTAGTATATTATATTATATCTAGAGAAGGTCTCTTTGGGTTTAGAATGGCGGGCCCATACCTTTGGGTTCAGCAGCAATGGATCACATCATCTCCTGCACCAACACTCTGCATACGGATATTCATCAAGTGTGTCTATCCTGCTTCATGCAGTGCCTTGTTAAACGCGCCTAAACCCAAAGTTGACCACAGCTGCATCCATATTATGTCTACTCTCTGCGCTGATCAATCCAAACAATAAGAGCTGTGTTGAAATAACCTTGAAGGTCTCGGCATTCACTGTACAGACATAGCTTACCAAGCAAGGTTGGTATTATAAGCAAACATGTTATTCTCGTGTAAAGCGAAATACCTAACTAGGCGAACAGCTTTAATAAGAAAGTGTGTTGTGTGCAGAGGTAGCAGAAAAGGAAAAATGGTGTCTAAACTTCTAACAAGCCCCTGCTAACGTAACACAGTGCAAAGGTAAAACTAATACACAAGACACAGGGACACCACCACATCACTCAGGGACACCACCACACCACTCAGGGACACCACCATATCACTCAGGGACACCCAAACACCACACACACACTGCATTCCTCACACATACCACACTACCCCCTCCTCACACACTGCCCCAATTTCACTTCTCTCTCACACATTACCCACTCACAGTATTTTAGGCCACACACACTGTACACTTACAGCCCGTGCACGCAAACATCCCGCACCATTACACACTCACACTGTGCCCTCATACAATTCACCCTCACACACTGCCTTCTTATGATGTCAGTAGGTGCCTTTTCGACATTTAAATTCAAACAACAAACGATACAGGGTCAAAGCGTTTCCAAAAGTCATCATTATTTTTCTTGATTTTTGTTTTGGGGGGGGAATGCCTGTTGGTGCTATGTGTTTTGGCCTTAATTTTTTTTTAACTTGAATTCACAAATGCACACACACTGCACACTTCAAACCTGTGCACGCACACATCACACACCTTTACACACTCACACTGTGCCCTCATACAATTCATCCTCACACACTGCCTTCTTACGATGTCAATAGGTGCCTTTTCGACATTTTAATTTAAACACAAATGTTACAGGGTCAAAGCGTTTTCAAAAGGCAACATTATTTTTCTTTATTTTTGTTTTAGGGGGGGGGGGGGAATGCCTGTTGGTGCTATGTGTTTTGGCCTTACTTTTTGGTAGAACTTGAATTACCAAATGAACAAAGTGCACGTGGACGTGGCGGTCTAAAAAGGTGATGGCGCCAAAGCGGCGCGCTCTCACTCTGTTGCCACACGCATTAAACTCACTAGGCATCCAAACCCCTTCCTCTCCAGCGCGCGCTGCGCTCTCCCTCGGTTGCCAAACGCATTAAACTCACAAGGCAGACCACCCCCTTCCTCTCCATATGGGCGTTAGAGTTTTCTTTGATCTCCGCCGCTCGTTCTCACAGTCTCCTTTATGCCAACACATCTCTCCTTCCATGTAGTTCCGTCCCGCCTTGTTTACGTACCCAAACTCGTACATTGTTTGCTATGCAAACCTTTTGCATGCGTATTATATTTATTTACTTATTATTATTATAGTTTATGCGCCCAAAATAGTTCATTATTTTGTATGCAAACCTTACTTTTTTTTTCCTGCTTACATTCGCAGTCAAACAAAACAAAAAAACAACCTTTCTCCATAAACAGCACTTTTTTTAATTTAATCACTAGCACATCACTCTGGTTTTAATTTAATCAATAGCACATCACTCTGGGGCAACACTCAAGGACACCACCACATCACTTAGGGACACCACCATATCACTCTGGGACACCAACACATCACTCTGGAACACCACCACATCACTCTGGGACAACACCACATCACTCGGTGACACCAACACATCACTGAGGGACACCACCACATCACTCAGGGACACCACCACACCACTCAGGGACATCCACACACATCACTCAGGGACACCACCACATCACTCAGGGACACCACCACATCTCTCAAGGACACCACCACATCGCTCAGGGACACCACCACATCACTCAGGGACACAACCACATCGCTCAGGGACACCACCACACCACTCAGGGACACTACCACATCACTCAGGGACACCCCCACACATCTCACAGGGACACCACCACATCTCTCAGGGACAACACCACATCACGCAGGGACACCACCACATCACTCATCACTCAGGGACAACACCACATCACTAAGGGACACCACTCATCACTCAGGGACAACACCACATCACTCTGGGACACCACCACACCACTCAGGGACACCCCCACATCTCTCATGGACACCCCCACATCACTCTGGGACACCACCACATCACTCTGGGACACCACCACATCACTCTGGGAACCTACCACATCACTCAGTGACACCAACACATCGCTCAGGGACACCACCACATCACTCAGGGACACAACCACATCGCTCAGGGACACCACCACATCACTCAGGAACACAACCACATCACTCATGGACACCCCCACATCTCTCAGGGACACCCCCACATCACTCTGGGACACCACCACATCACTCTGGGACACCACCACATCACTCTGGGAACCCACCACATCACTCAGTGACACCACCACATAGCTCAGGGACACCACCATATCACCCAGGGACACAGCCACATCGCTCAGGGACACCACCACATCACTCAGGGACACAACCACATCACTCAGGGACACCGCCACACCACTCAGGGACACCTCCACATCACTCAGGGACACCACCATGTCACTCAGGGACACCACCACACCACTCAGGGACACCACCACATCACCCACACACACACTGCACCCCTCACACATACCACACTGACCTCTCCTCACACACTGCCCCCATTTCACTTCTCTCTCACACATTACCCACTCAAATATTTTAGGCCAAACACTGCACACTTACAAACCGTGCACACCCACATCCCGCACCATTACACACTCACACTGTGCCCGCATACAATTCACCCTCACACACTGCCTTCTTACGATGTCAGTAGGTGCCTTTTCGACATTTAAATTTGAACACAAATGTTACAGGGTCAAAGCGTTTCCAAAAGGCGACATAATTCTTTTTTTTTTTTGGTTTCGGAGGGAGGGGGAGGGAAAGCCTGTTGGTGCAATGCGTTTTGGCCTTAATTTTTTTTTACTTGAATTAATAAATGAACAAAGTGCATGTGGGCGGGGCAGTCAAAATAATTTGGTAGCCCCAAAGTGCTGCGCTCTCACTCTGTTGCCACACGCATTAAACTCACTAGGCATCCCACCCCCTCCCTCTCCAGCACGCGTCGTGCTCTCCCTCGGTTGCCACACGCATTAAACTCACAAGGCAGACCACCCCCTTCCTCCCCATATGGGCACTAGAGTTTTCTTTGATCTCCGCCGCGCCTTCTCACAGGCTCCTCTCTGCCCATGCATCTCTCTTCTTCCATGTAGATTCGTCCCACATTGTTTACGATCCCAAAGATGTTCATTGTTTTATATGCAAACATTTTGCATGCGTCTTATATTTTTTATTTACATTTTTATTTTAGATTACGCGCACAAAGTCGTTCATTGATTTATATGCAAACAAAACATTTTTGGAAGGCTTACATTCTCAGTCCCCCCAAAAAACTTCTTGCTCCACAAACAGCACTTTCATTAATTTAATCACAACCAAATCAGGGACAGAGACACCACCACATCACTATGGGACACCACCATATCACTCAGGGACACCACCACATCACTCAGGGACACCTCCACATCACTCAGGGACACCACCACATCACTCACAGACACCACCACATCACTCACAGACACCACCACATCGCTCATGGGCAACACCACATCACTCTCAGATACCAACACATCACTCAGTGACACACCCACACCACTCAGGGACACCCCTATATCACTCAGGGAAACACCAATACATCACTCAGGGAAACCACAACATTACTCAGGGACACCCACACACATCACTTAGGGACACCCCCACACATCACTCAAAGACACCACCACATCTCTCAGGGACACCACTACATCTCTCAGGGACACCACCACATCACTTAGGGACACCACCACATCACTCAGGGACACCACCACATCACTCAGGGAAACCACCACATCACTCGGGGACACCCCCACATCACTCAGGGACACCCCCACAATTCACTTAGGGACATCACCACATCACTCAGGGACACCACGACATCACTCAGGGATACCACCACCTCACTCAGGGACACCACCACATCACTCAGGGACACCACCACAACACTCTGGGACACCACCACATCACTCGGGGACACCACCACATCACTCAGGGACACAACCACACCACTCAGGGACACCAACACACCACTCAGGGACACCACTACATTACTCAGGGACACCACCACATCACTCAGGGACACCACCACATCACCTGGGACACCACTGCATCACTCGGGGACACCACCACATCACTCAGGGACACCACATCACACAGGGACACGACCACACCACTCAGGGACACCACCAGCTCACTCAGGGACACCACCACATCACTCAGGGACACCACCACATCACTCAAGGACACCACCACATCACTCAGAGACACCACCACATCACTCAGGGACACCACCACATCACTCAGGGACACTACCACATCACTCACAGACACCACCACATCGCTGATTGGCAACCCAACATCACTCACAGATATCAACACAACACTCAGGGACAACACCACATCACTTTGGGACACCCCCACATCACTCAGGAAAAGCACAGCGTCACTCAGGGCCAAACACAATATCACTCAGGGACACAACCACATCACTCAGGGACACCACCACATCACTCTGAGACACCACCACATCAGGGACACACCCACACCACTCAGGGACACCCCTACATCACTGAGGGACACCCCTACATCTCTCAGGGAAACACCAATACATCACTCAGGGAAAATACAACATCACTCAGGGAAACCACAACATCACTCAGGGACACCCCCACACATCACTCAGGGACACCCACACACATAACTTAGGGTCACCCCCCCCCCCCACATCACTCAGGGACACCACTACATCTCTCAGGGACACCACCACATCACTCAGGGACACCACCACTTCACTCAGGGACATCACCACATCACTCTGAGAAACCACCACATCTCTCAGGGACACCACCACAACACTAAGGGACACCACTCAGGGAAATCACCACATCACTCAGGGACACCCCCACATCACTCAGGGACACCCCCACACATCACTTAGGGACACCACCATATCACTCAGGGTCACCACCACATCACTCAGGGACACACCACATCACTCAGAGACACCACTACATCACTCAGGGACACCACCACACCACTCTGGGACACCACCACATCACTCAGGGACACCAACATATCTCTCAGGGATACCACCACATCACTCACGGACACCACCACATTACTCAGAGACACCACCACATCACTCTGGGACACAGCCACATCACTCCGGGACACCACCACATCACTCAGGGACACCCCCATATCTCTCAGGGACACCACCACATCACTCAGGGACACCACCACATCACTGAGGGACACCACCACCTCACCCAGGGACACCACTACATCACTCAGGGACACCACCACCTCACTCAGGGACACCACCACATCACTAGCGGCCAAGGTCAAGTCTGGCTCACCGGATGACCCTTTGAGACCTGCCCAGTTTATGGACTCGGCGTCCTTTTGCCTTCCTCCTATCCGCCATCTGGTGGAGCAATCCCTTACCATCGGTTCAGTTCCACCTAGTTGGAAGGCTGCCTGCGTCATGCCCATCATAAAGAAGCCTGGATTGGATCCGTTGAAGCCGGAGAGTTATCGACCCATCTCCCTCCTTCCCTGGGTGGCAAAAATAACAGAGGCCCATGTGAATAACATCTTAACAAACCATCTGGAATCTGCACATGTTCTAGATCCTACACAGAATGGTTTTAGATCTGGACATAGTACAGAGACGGCACTTCTATTCATGGTTGAACATCTCCGCTCTGTACTAGATGCAGGTCAAACGGCGGCACTGGTCCTCTTGGACCTCAGTGCCGCCTTTGACACTGTATCTCACGCCATTCTTATTCGAAGGCTTGGTGAGGCTGGTATTTCAGGCAGGGCGTTGGATTGGTTTCAATCGTTCCTTTCGGAACCATCCTTTCAGGTTGTAGTGCCACCGTTCAGATCCAAGCCCCACGCCATCACTCAAGGAGTCCCGCAGGGCTCGGCGTTGAGCCCCACTCTCTTCAACCTCTACGTTCAACCTTTGGCGGAGGTTGCGAAGAGTTGGGGTCTCACTATGGTATCATATGCCGATGATACCCAGTTGGCGGTGGCTCTTAACGGGGACTCTGACCAACTGGCATCGAACTTTGCGCATGGTTTGAGGGCCGTTGCTAGTTGGCTTACGTCCAATTGTTTACAACTCAACGCCCTCAAAACTGAGGTGATGGTGCTGGGGAAACATCCTGATCTGTGGGGTGCTAGCTGGTGGCCTAAGGAGCTGAGACCTCCCACAAAACCAGTCTCCGAACTCAAAAATCTTGGCGTCTGGTTGGATTCCAAACTAACCTTCTCGTTCCACACTAAGAAGGTGGCATCCATGTGCTTCGGCATTTTGCGTGGCTTGAGGCCTATCCTCAAATTTTTTGATGCCCCCACCCGCCAGATGGTGATCCAAGCTAGCGTACTATCGAGGCTCGATTACGCGAGCTCACTGTTCTTGGGCGCCAACCAGGCGGAAGTCTTGCGACTTCAACGGGTGCAGAATGCGGCAGCTAAGGCCCTGGTGGGCCTGCCACGCTTCTGCTCAGCCCGTAGCACAATTTTCAATCTGCACTGGCTGCCAGTAATCAAGCACATAGAGTTCAAGGCCCTCTGCTTTGCGTTCAAAATTCTTAAATCTAACACCCCTATCATCCTTCAGCACCTTTTGTCCTCGTACACCCCTTCGCGCAGCCTTCGTTCTGCTGGCCAAAATCTGGCACTTGTCCCCCGATTTCAAAAATGTAGATTGGGTGGCCGATCGTTTACGGTCTTGGCCTCTAAACTATGGAACGTACTTCCTGCCTACATTCGCTCTTTGGATGACCTTCTTGCTTTCAGGAAAGCTGTCAAAACCTATTTCTTTCCTCTGTCTTATTAATCACTCCCTACTTTTTCTGTGTTATTAGTTATGTTACTTTTTCCAGTTACTGCGCCGGGACGCCCCTTAGCTGGGGCAGCTGTGCGCTTAAAAAATCCAAATAACATAACATAACATAACATAACTCAGGGACACCACCACATCAATCTGGGAAACAACCACATCACTCGGGAACACCACCATATCACTCAGGGACACCACCACACCACTCAGGGACACCACCACACCACTCAGGGACACCACCGCATCAATCGGGACACCACCACCTCACTCAGGGACACCACATCACTCTAGGACATCACCACATCACTCAGGAACACCACCACATCACGCAGGGACACCACCACATCACTCACAGACACCACCACATCACTCATTGTCAACACAACATCACTCACAGATACCAATACATCACTCAGGGACAACACCACATCACTGTGGGACAACACCACATCACTCTGGGACACCACCACACTACTCTGGAACACCACCACATCACTCAGGGACACCACCGCATCAATCGGGGACACCACCACATCACTCAGGGACACCACATCACTCAAGGACATCACCACATCACTCAGGGACACCACATCACTCAGGGACATCCACCGCATCAATCGGGGACACCACCACATCACTCAGGGACACCACATCACTCAAGGACATCACCACATCACTCAGGGACACACCACATCACTCAAGGACACCACCACATCACTCACAGACACCACCACATCACTCATTGGCAACACAACATCACTCACAGATACCAACACATCACTCAGGAAAAGCACAACGTCACTCAGGGCCAACACAATATCACTCAGTGACACCACCACATCACTCAGGGACACCACCACATCACTCTGGGGCACCACCACATGTCTTGACCGGGTTTGTGTCTCTGTTACTGAGTGATTGTGACTTTAGCTTGCTACCATCCTAGATCCCTATTCTTAGCTTGTTTTGGTCCTTTTCAGGCCTCTTTTCAGACTTAGAAGCATAAACTAGAGGATAGCCGCTTTATATGATGATAGATCCCTTATTTCTGACTCTAATCCATCTATTGCCTATTGGCTTTGACATAATTCATCATTCTCAGGCCTGAAGACCTATAGTAGAGGGTGGATCCTGTAGTTCTGACTTTATATTACCTATTGGTAGGGTTTGTGTATGTATTCTGATAGAGTTATGTGTCTATTTCATCCTTTTCGGGCCTACAAGGCCCAGAACCAGAGAGACTCCATTTTGCTTTCTGCCTCTGCAGACTGAGATGCATGTAGGTCAAGTGTGATGTTTTAGTTATGAGGTGTTGTTCACTTGGAGAGAACCGGCCTGGGCCGGCCCTTATCAGTAGACTGTATTTTTCTTTGTGTCGAAGACACCACAAAAGGCCAGCCGGCTGGGTGTGTGTCCTTGGCGCGGAGTGGTGCAGGGATCTGATGGGCGGCAGGCTGCTGACTGGAACTTTCCACTAGGGGAGAGCATTCCATATTAGCGAAGTGCAGAGAGGCAGAGTGTTCAGATGAATCTTGGAATGAGAGCTTTCAGATGGTTTTTGGAGCTGAAGAAAGCAGTCAGAAACAGTTACTTGTCAGAAGGAGTTGTGATCAGAGGGAGTTGGTCAGGATGAGATGCAGTTTGGAGAAGATGCAGTCAGAATACGTTGCTTTGCAGTTGGAGTAAAATGCTTTGGAGACAGAATGAAGTTACATCATGAGAGATCAGTTGGAGCAGGCAGTTAACAGCAGCCACATCACTCCGGGACACCACCACATCACTCAGGGACACCCCCATATCTCTCAGGGACACCACCACATCACTCAGGGACACCACCACATTACTCAGGCACACCACCACATCACTCAGGGACACCACCACATCACTCTGGGACACCACTGCATCACTCAGGGACACCACATCACTCAGGGACACCACCACACCACTCAGGGACACCACCACCTCACTCAGGGACACCACCACCTCACTCAGGGACACCACCACATCACTCAAGGACACCACCACATCACTCATAGACACCACCACATCACTCAGGGACACCACCACATCACTCACGAACACCACCACATCACTCCCAGACACCACCACATCGCTCATTGGCAACACAACATCACTCACAGATACCAACACATCTCTCAGGGACAACACCACATCACTGTGGAACAACACCAAATCACTCTGGGACACCCCCACAGCGCTCAGGAAAAACACAACGGGCCCGATTCACAGAATGAACTTAAGACTAAATCCTAAACTTACTACAATTTGGTATTCACAGAATGCACTTACTACTATCTGGTATTCACAGAATGAACTTACTACTTTCAGGATTCACAGAATGAACTTACTACTTTTCGGGATTCACAGAATAGACTTACGACTACTAACTTTACGTCCGCCGCCGGGCCGTAATTTCCGCCACCGGGCCGGATTTTATGGCACTTTGGCGGACTTTACGGCAAATTATCGTAGACTCCGATTACGGGCCATAAAGTACGATTACAGGCCGTAAATTACGATTACGGGCCGTAAATTACGATTACGGGCCGTAAATTACGATTACGGGCCGTAAATTACAAATACAGGACGTGGGTCATGTTAGCAAGGGGAAACACCTGGCCAGTCCACCCATCCCCCAGCATGGATCAGCTGACACACAGCAGCCAATCCCAGCCAACAGCTCCATTTTGCCATGGTGTATGCTGCCACTGTCTACCATCTCCCACCACGCTCCAGCTGAAGCTAATTAACACTAATTGACCAGTACCACAAAACACATAAAAGCAGCACACAGTGAAGGAACAGGTTTGGCCACAGAGAGACTGTTACTACAACGCTTCCAGTGCCAGAGAACATGGAGATGAGAAGGAAAAAAAATTTCACAGCAGAGGAGACCACCATGCTAGTGGAATACATAGTAAGGCACCACAATCGCCTATATGGGCCACCACCATATTGCACCAGTGGGGCACAGAAGCAAGAACTATGGCAGCAGATAGCCACTGCTGTCTCAGCCCTGGGGGTGGAGAGGTGAACTATACAGGACATTAAAAAAAAGTGGCAGGACGAAAAGCAGAGGGTCAAGGAAAAATATTCCAGGATAGAACTGCGCAGAATTCTCCCTGCTGCATGCCCTGGACCCCGCATCCAGCTTGCCCCACTGGAGGAGGATATCCTGACAACAATACACCCCTACTTGGTCCATGGGCTGCCTGTCAGTGACGTCCGCCATGTGGTACCAGGTAAGTGGAATGAAAGGAAAATGTGCATGAAGAGATTGTCTGTGTTACACTGTTATAGTGATCATGGAAATTGTGCATAGTGCATATAAATATATGGTTAGTCAGAGACTCATGTGTCACCCACTACGTAGCATTACAATTCCCAGAATCCTTTGCATCAGAAAACCTATTGGGCCATGTACATAGCCAATTTCGCGAGTTGCAATTTGTCTGCAACTCTCTAAATAGGTTTTGCAACTTGCTATTTGGAAGCAGCATTCCCTTCCAAATAGCGAGTCTCAAAACCATGTACAAATGTTTGTGATCGCAAAACAGTCAAATTACCACCTACTTCAAGTAGATGGTAATGCATTTGCAAATGGGAAGGGGTCTCCAGGGGACCCCTTCCCCTTTGCAAATGCATGCAAAATTATTTTTTAAGGGCAGGCAGTGGTCCCAGGGACCTCTGCCTGCCCTCAGAAAATGTAAAGACAACTTTTCATTTTCTTGATTCATTTTATTAAATGTAATGTAAACAGGCAGCCTTTTCTTTTCAAAACTGCTTTATTGAAAAGCTGTCCCCGACATGGTGGCCTGCAGAGCCCAGCAGGCCACCATACCTGGGAGGGCTGCATTCTCAATGGGCTTGTAAACTGCGAGAGGCTCAATAATATTAATGAACCTCGCAATTTGCGACCCCATTGGGAATCCCAGACAGTGTTAAACACACAGGGCCCGATTCACAGAATGAACTTACTACTTTTGGCATTCACAGAATGCACTTACTACTTTTGGTATTCACAGAATGAATTTACTCATTTCGGTATTCACATAAGTTAGGACTACTAACTTTAGGACTCCTAAATGCCTTCTGTGAATACCGAAAGCCTTAAAATTAGGATTTTTCTCAATTTAGTAGTAGTAAAGTTAGGACTACTAACTTTAGGACGCCTAAATGCCTTCTGTGAATACCGAAAGTCTTAAAATTAGGATTTTTCTCAATTTAGTAGTAGTAAAGTTAGGACTACTAACTTTAGGATGCCTAAATGCCTTCTGTGAATACCGAAAGTCTTAAAATTAGGATTTTTCTCAATTTAGTAGTAGTAAAGTTAGGACTACTAACTTTAGGATGCCTAAATGCCTTCTGTGAATACCGAAAGTCTTAAAATTAGGATTTTTCTCAATTTAGTAGTAGTAAAGTTAGGACTACTAACTTTAGGATGCCTAAATGCCTTCTGTGAATACCGAAAGTCTTAAAATTAGCGTTTTTCTCAATTTAGTAGTAGTAAAGTTAGGACTACTAACTTTAGGATGCCTAAATGCCTTCTGTGAATACCGAAAGTCTTAAAATTAGGATTTTTCTCAATTTAGTAGTAGTAAAGTTAGGACTACTAACTTTAGGATGCCTAAATGCCTTCTGTGAATACCGAAAGTCTTAAAATTACGATTTTTCTCAATTTAGTAGTAGTAAAGTTAGGAGTCCTAACTTTACTACTACTAAATCGAGAAAAATCCTTATTTTAAGACTTTCGGTATTCACAGAAGGCATTTAGGCGTCCTAAAGTTAGTAGTCCTAACTTTACTACTACTAAATTGAGAAAAATCCTAATTTTAAGACTTTCGGTATTCACAGAAGGCATTTAGGAGTCCTAAAGTTAGTAGTCCTAACTTCTGTGAATACCGAAATGAGTAAGTTCATTCTGTGAATACCAAAAGTAGTAAGTGCATTCTGTGAATGCCAAAAGTAGTAAGTTCATTCTGTGAATCGGGCCCACTGTTGTACATTTCATTTAGCGACTCGCAATTTGCCACTCGAAATGTGTCGCAAATTGCGAGGCGCTAAATTAAATGGTCGCACATCTTGCCCCAAAATCCTTAGTACTTTGAGTATTTGTTTTGTGTGCACACGTGTGTATTTTTCTCAAATTACTTGTAAAATGATTGAAATGTAACTCATACAAATTGCATGGGGGTCCCCGGCTTCCAGTGGTAACTTAATGGGGGTCCGCAGGAGTCAAAAGTTTGGAAACCACTGATGTAGATTGCACTGACTCACTTGGACGCAGCATATTCCAAAGGAGTGCACACCCTGCCTATCTCCAAGCTGACATTGTGCAGGGCCTCACAACATGACGATTCACCATAGTAACGTCACGTTGAGAATAATCCTAAATGTGTTGTCTGTTGTACTCCACTGTTGTGTCACAGAAGTGATGCAACAACAGTGTAAATCTTTTTTCCCAGGGGCTTGTAAACCTGCCACAAAAGTCTCCAAAAAGTACATCACCCTGTGCCGGCCTAAATCACTAAGCAGATGGTGAGAGTATCCTCTGATGTGAATATGCCCAACACCTATCCTGTTGTCCAATTTCCAATCTGCCACGCCATTACATCCCCAACACACCACTGCTCCTACCTGCCCCGTCTGCGGCAGTTCCACGCAATACTGTTATCACACAGAAGATATGGGCAAATCCCCGAAACGTTACACAAGCACATTTCCCATTTGTCTACTTTTCTCTCTTCTCACCCATTGACACATCCAGCCAGAGCACCGACAACTTCAGTAGCAGAGGTCACCGCATCGCATAGAAGGAATCGGTAACGTACCGATGAAGGCATGTCAACCACACTAACTGGTAAGTCAAAGTGGACAGGAGATGGTCAAAATGCATACATCGTTAGAAGACAACAGAGGGACAAATAGTGCCCAGGTATGTAAGACAACCATTTATGCTACATTTGATGCATGACAATTGGAGATGTCAATGGACATTCACCTTTAACATATGACATTTGTGAACAGCGAAAGACAAATTATAAAATGTCTTGCCTCATCATACCTTTGTAAATGTGGTACACAACATGTATTACACCAACAGACCCAGAACGGGGAAAGCAATCCTGTAATAGAGGGCCACAACAAGTCAAAAGGGTGTACACAACATATTGTAATAGTGTTTGTAGACCTAATCAAGAAGTAGCATTTGCACCGATACGGAAATGAAGACCAAACGGGGAGATACCAGCCTCTGTAGTATTGACAATGCATACACTGTCCAACTTCTAATCTTTCATACATACTTTGTTCAGAACAGTCCACACAGCTGATCATGTACTGCGTACATTGGATTGATAATTTCCAGACATCAACAAAACACGATAGTGGACTTTACCTCTAGATTCGTAGGCATGTCATTGTGATATAGGTAGCATCAAGGTAGTGGGCCCAATCTAAGTTATATGTGGGATCACTCATTACATAATGTATGACACACTTCTGCAACGGTGGTGACCATGAGTGCTTGTGCCCGTCCTGTGCCAGGAATCCAATGCATCACATGTGGCAGCAGGAATATAAAGTTGCCAAACAAACTTATCATTGTTATGTTATGTTATGGTATAACCTATTTGTAAAGCGCACTTTGACCAAGGTTTCATGGCGCTATTTTGAGCAGTTATGAGTTGACTGTTCTGACATGACTTCAGTAGGGACGGTTTACTCATGTGCCTGTAGGAACAGCCATGTCTTAAGCTGCTTTCTGAATTGAAGCAGATCGGGGCAAGAACGGATCTCCCATGGGAGTGAGTTCCATAGTTGTGGTGCCAAGTATCTAAAGCGACACCCACCGTGTCGCTTGCGTTTGAATTTTGTGCTCACCAACAGATTTTGATGTTTAGAACGGAGATCACGGGTTGGAACATACCTCAGGATCAATTTGTTAATAAAAATTGGGCTAAACCAATTTAAGGATTTAAATGTGAGGCAGGCGGTTTTGAAGGTGGCCCGCTGGAGCAGTGGGAGCCAGTGCAGCTTTTTTATCAAAGATCTGGCCGATTGCCACTTAGGCTGCTGATAGATCAGTCTTGCTGCCTGGTTCTGTACAAGCTGGAGCCTCTTGATCTGAGGGGAGGCCTAGGTAGATTGAATTCGCATAATCTAGATGGGATAAGACTAGGCCAATCACAACTTGTATCAGTGCTGCCTGGGTGAGCAAGTGATGTATCTTTTGGATCTTTCGCAGTTGGAAAAAACATTTAGAAACTACTGTACCTACTTGAGTGTTTAAAGACAGATCTTTGTCAATAGTGACCCACAGACTTTTTACGGAAGAGGAGGGTTTAGGGAAAGACCCTAGTTCTGCTGGCCAATAGTGAGGGCCCCAGGAGATACAACTATCTCCTATCAGCAGTACCTCCGTCTTTCCGGGGTTCAATTTCAGATGGTTATGATCCATCCAATTGCGGATGAACACCATAGTGTCCTGAAAGTAGGTAATAGATTCAGTGGAATTGTCTATGGTGAAGGAGAGCTGCAGATCGTCTGCGTAGTTAAATGTTGTTACTTTCCTCTGTTTTAAGGCTTTAATTAGGGGAAGTAAATAGATGTTAAACAGGTGTGGGGATAGGGAGGAACCCTGGGGAACCCCACATGTGGTATTCAGCCCTGGCACTGTAAAATTTGCCAAGCGAGCAGCCTGTGTTCGGTCTTCCAGAAAGGAGGTAATCCAACTCAAAGCTCTGCCCTGGAAGCCTGCGCGTCCGACACGGTCCACCAGGATCTTATGGTCCACCGTGTCGAACGCGGCAGACAAATCCAAGAGAACCAGAGCCTGGGGGGTTCCGATGTCAGCCTCCCTACGAAAGCCGGCTTGATGAGGATCCAGATGTTCGGACTGTTCTATAAAGGTAGACATGGATTTTGCAACATGTGCCTCCAAAACCTTGGCTAAGTATGGGAGCAAGGAGATGGGGCGATAATTAGATGGTTCTGATAAGTCAGCACCAACCTTTTTTATCAGAGGGACCACAGTGGCGCCCTTAAATGATTTTGGGACGCAGCCTTGAATGAGTGATGAATTAAAAAGGAATAGGGCGGGTTGAGGAATAATGGAGAAAACCTCCCTCATTATATGTGGGGGGCAGCAGTCACGGTGGGATCCAGATTTAACTTTGGACATCAAAGAGGTGAACGCTTCTGCATCGATTGTAGGGAAACTATCCATAGTACAGGTATTCCTGAAGGAGTCAGGCGGGATCACAGCTGATGGGGAGCATGTAATGCTAGCTTTAATTGCTGTAATTTTTTCTAGGAAGAATGTGTTCAGTTTATCACATAGTTCCTGTGTGGGCGTTGGTTTAGATGATACTCTGTCAGGGTTGGAAAGTTCATCCACGATCGAAAAGATCTCTCTCGATTTCTTGGTGGACGTTAAGATCTTAGAGGAGAAATATTCTATCTTGGCTACTTTAATAGCTTTGTTGTATTTTACCTGTTCTTGTCTATAAAGGAGCTTGTATCCAGGGTCATAGCGAGCTCTCCATTTCCTCTCCTTCTGACGGAGTAATAGTTTCATCTCCTTTAATTCGGGAGAGAACCATTTATGAGCTTCCGCTTTCCGGTTTATTTTGATTTTTTTAGGGGGGGCAAAGTGATCGCTTGCTGTTTTTAACCAATCAGAAATCTGTTTATCAGAGAGATCCACATTCTGGGCCGGGCTGGGTGTAGATCCAGGCAAGAAGTTCATGAATTCAGATATATCAATAGATTTCCAACATCTAGCAGTCCCGCCCTCAGCCAAAGGGGATTTAGCCCTAATGACCAGGGTGAGGTCAAATGTCACCAGAAAATGGTCAGACCATATACATGGGTGTACCTTCAAGGCAGAGATGATAGGATTTGTCATCCAAACTTGGTCCAATATGTGGCCCTTATTATGTGTTGGCCTAAAAATATGTTGTGTGAGATTAAAATTTGTCAGAAGGTTGGTAAATTCCAGGGAGTGAGGTCCGCCGGTTTGGTCACCAAACCAGTAGTTGAAATCGCCAATCAGCAAGATGTTGGAGTAATTGGTTGCTAGATTGGCTATATGTTCGCTCAGGGTGATGGGGAAGAGCAGCATAGACTGAGGGGGCCTATAAACGACTACACATATCAGTGATGTGTGGTCCGAGTCAAGTTCAATCACTAGGTTGTCTGCACTAGCTAGATTAAGGGAGTCGATCGATCTAAAATCATGTTTACGACGAATAATGGCAGCCACTCCTCCTCCGGCTTTTCCTGATGGACGGTCAGTATGCAGTATGTAGTAATCGGTAGGGAGTGCTGCCAATATGTCAGGAGCAGAATCAGGGGTTATCCATGTTTCGGTTAAAAACAGGATATCAGGTAAGTCAGTGGAGAGTAATGTGAAAATTTTCAGTTGATGTTTGACTAGGGAGCGTGTGTTTAAGTAGAACACCCTGAAAGTCGTATGTTTGTGGGAAGTAGTTACCTTGTGGTTCCTTTGGACACCTAGTATTTCCGGGAATTTATCACGATGCTGCAAGAGTCCCAGACTATCAATGCGGTTCTATGGTAGGTACAATGCAGTCCTCCCATAACCCCAGACGCCCACTGACTTCAGCTACTAGGTTGGACTTCACATCTGTCCAGGGACCACCGACTGCTCCGGTGCTGGGCCACGGTAAGTCAAGCTTGCTGAATGCTTATTAATTGTGCCTTTCACATCCACCGTATGTGTTGTAAAACACTGTTATCCTGCATCACAATATGCTCACATAGGGCATTTGAACACATGGCCGATCAGACCCTGGTGGTAAATGAGATGCTGACACAAAATGTATGCCAAGTGTGTGCACAATGGACATACAATAGAACAATGTGTCATAAGAAACGTCCACAACACAACAGGCTTGCAAGTCAATGATATGGTAAATCCCTAGCAAAATTAACATGGTCAAATCAATATGAAATTGGCATGGCTGAGGCACACACTGGTGCCAGTTGTGTACCTGTGAGATGGGTGTAAGGGCTGCTAAGGTGATTCTTCATGCAGTTACACCTGCAAAATTATTTTGCTGAAGAGCAACAGGATAATCCAGTGCAGGTGGGAAGATTCAAAGCTTCTCGCCTCATCTGCAATGTGTGATCTAAACCAAAATGTTGTCTTTTGCTTGCCTCCCTTCTACCATATTCACATGTATAGGTGAGTGTATGAAATATGAGGTTTGGATGTCTGCTGCACACACAAGACACTATCTGTTGTCATGTAAGTAGTACCATGATGTTGGAAATGGAGCATGGGAACAGAGAACACTCAAAGGATGGACATTAGTAATCTGTGTTCTCTCATTCAATAATGAGCTGTGTGACCTCATGGGTAGGGAAGCACATATGAGCAACATCAGGCCCCTAACAATTGCACATCTCACACATGAACTCCTTTCTGACTTGTCAACAGACAACATTACACCCATGAAAATAGTCAGTCACAAGGGTAAGGGTGAAATCAGTAACCTTCTCATACAAGTCCGTCAGTTGATGTGTCATCTTATTGATGTCAGTGCTGCATGGCTGTAAGCTTGCAAATGCTGCTTGTGAGCAGGTGCCCACATGTTAAGTCAATGAGCTACACATGCTGCACAGCGTCCTTGATTATCCACAAATGGCTAATGAGAATGTAATTTTTTCTCATAGCTACAATCTGTTGTACGAAAATATGGACATGTATTTCTCATCACAGGTGCTGACAGGATGAGACCACTGCAGCGGACACCATACCGGGGGATGCATGACATCCTGGCTGCAGCTGTGAAACTGTCACGCACCTCTCCCTCAGGTAAATCGGGCATGAGGAGTGTCAACAGCTTAGATTACAAAGCCATTACAAAGATCGAGATCCCCTTCTACATGGAATCAACAGTTGTTGATTACAAAGTGAAATAGAGACCAGGAGCGACACATATGCATGTCTGTCATTTGGTGAGGCAGATTGTTGAGAATGTTGTTTCTACCCTTTACAGCTATGTCTACAACAACTATGGTGAAACAGGTGCAGCAGGATACACCAGGAGGGAACGCAAAGGGACAGAGAGTTGTGGCTGGAACTGGTGAGTTTGCTAGTATCATGTAGATCTCCGTGTAACACCTCAGGGCTATGGTGTGAGCGGCCATTTGTGGTGGTACCCAAACCAGATCACATGATCCTCATCTGCTGATGCAAGGTGCAGTAAATACAACCCTGGTGTTGCTGCACATGTAATACCTGGTCAATCACCAATACAGTTGCAACCTTTGTGTTTCAGATGATGCTGAGGGAGAGGCTGACAGACCGACAACCAGTGCTGGCCGACGGGAAATCCGAGGGGAGAATCCCCTGATCCTCCAGACAGCAATCTCAGCTGCAGCTCATGCCCGAGAGGAGGAGGATCAAGATCAAGAGGACTTTGCCTTTGAGGAGGATGATAAGTACCTTTTCTTTGACTCTGGGGATGACAATACTGATGTCCCCGCCTCACATCTTCTGACAAGCAACGCCCGTCTGCCTCCTCTCAAACCATCAATACCACGGCATATATCAAAACAGCCACGGCTCCCACACATCCACTCACAGACATCACTCACTCACAGCCCTCACGTCCGGAACCGACATGGTGGTTCTCCTACCCACTCTTCCCTACGCAGTTGTTGGGGGGGAAGGAAAGCCCTCTGGGGTGTGGTCACGAGTCACAACCTACGAACAACCCTGCTGTGGTCAAGAGCCGTGGTCACAGGTCACCGACGCACACTTCACTGAGGAACAAGGAGCAATGATATGAGATGACAAAGATCACATTTAAAGTGGCATTTTATTTGTTAAGTCTTAAGTACATCAGAAAATGCATTTATTAATTGATCAGCCTGAGCAATGAAATGTTTGAAAGTCTGACGTTAATCTGTCAGGGTTAAAACAAAACGCAAGTTCACATTCAGAATACATTCAAAGAAACCATAGCGCCTACAAAGGTGCTTTTCTGAAGAGAATTACCCAAGCAAGTTTAACATTCCAAAGAGATCCAAGGTGCAAAAAGGACTGGGATCTTTTAAAAGGCACAATAGAAATTAGTTAGGGAAAGCAGAACACTCTATAAAGTCTAGTGCCTTGAAGCACTTTAACTATGGAGACTATCCCAGCAGGACCTAATAGTTTAAGGGAACCTAAAAATGCAAGGAATTGGGTGTGAATGGAAAATACAGAGCAAGGACAGAGATTTAAAAAGACAAAAGTATTATCTGGCTTAGGAAGTCTACCACCTGAGAGAGAGGATTTGAAGTCCCAAGTCAGACAATCGGCTAGCCGGAGAGCTTGCATGCAAAGGTCGCATCAGCAGAGCTCTGACTTCAGATTTGACGTTTGGGCCTGATATACCCCAAATTGAGGAACTAGGGTTCTATGATGACGCTGACCCACGCCCTTTCAGTGCAGGTGGTTTGACCACGAGTGTTCCAGGACACCGGAAGGAAATGTTTTCAGTACATTATGTTCCGTATATTTTTAGAACAGAACATCTTGTACCTTTGAAAGAGAACATTTCCGGAACATCTTGTACCTTAGGAAGAGAACATTTTCAGAACATCTTGTACTTTAGGAAGAGAACATTTTCAGAACATCTTGTACTTTAGGAAGAGAACATTTTCAGAACATCTTGTACTTTAGGAAGAGAACATTTTCATCACTTATTTCTAAACACAATGGTTACATGTTGTACATTACTAAAAAAGGACATTTTTCTGTCACGTTCATTTCTACATATCTGAAAGTGTGAACTCTCATGATAGATGCTGTTTATTGCTAGAAATTGCTGCTTATACTTGTGCAAGCTATGTTTCAAAATATAACGTTAGCAAGGGTTTCAGGAAGCTGTACCACGGGCACCCATCTGTGTGTGTGTGTTGAAGTAGGCCGTGAAACTAACTAATCATTGAAGGCTTAATTTTACCCTGTTCATTTCAATGCACAGAAACGTGTGTTTTTAAGCCTTAAGCATAGTGAGCCCTGGGGCCTTTATTTACTAATGAGGAAAGCTAGTTATTTTAGCATATTTTCAGATTTTTATCACGCAGGGCCATGTAGGGCCTTCAGGCTACCAGGGTCGATAAAAAGGCCCCTCTATCATCTCCCTGCTCTTGTTCATTCTATGAACACTCTTTTAACTGAGTATCTCTGTGACCCTTCAGCCAGTGGCGGTATCCAGGGCATGTCATTAACATAACACTTAAAGCTACCTTGTTGTTGATCTATTTCATTGGCTTTGTCTTCATTTGGCCTAATGAGTATTTTCGCATACTCTGCATCTTGCTCATTAAGCAGGCGTTCATATTGGGCTTCAGTTGGACTCTTACTCAGACAGTCTACCTGGGAGAAGTGGAGGAGCTGTTTGTATTCCATAGTGGGTGCTAGGTGCTGCTAACTCGCTCATCTCCATTCGTATTCCAGTCCCATCCCTATGAACACGATCTTTGTCCTCATACTCAGCTACCTGTAAATACCTATGCTAGTGTAGTTTGTCCCCACTATCTTGGTGCTAACTTTCTTTTCCTACAATGGCACTCATCTGCGGGATGCAACACAAAAAGAAACAGCAAAAAATAAAAACTTTTTAGAACTGCCACAAAGGTATCCAGTCAAAGTTCAACAAATCTGTGGCTCTCTACTATGGCATCTCCTCCAGCAATCCATTTCTTTTCTATCTTGTTCAAGTTGTTGATGGCATTGGTCAGTTGAGCCATGTTCTTCGTTGTTAGTAATGTACAGCTCACTCCTTATCCAAAGGCATACTCTCCTCTTGGTATTTCGAAGACAGAGTCCTTCAGCCTTAGTCTGGAGCATCACAATGATGGTAAAGGGAAAAAAACTGGACTCTGCTCAACCAGCAAACCTCCTTTGGTGGGACTTTGAACACTGTCCACCCTTAGAACTGAGCACACTGCTCTTGTCCGTGGAGCCAGATAACAGAGCCAGAGATGGGCATCGATGTTGGAGATATTTGCTGGTGGAACCATCATGGAGACTTGGTGCAATGTTCTCTTGAGCTCAGGCTGCTTCTTCGTTAGGGCTGTTGGAGATAGAGCCATTTTCTGCAGGCCCAGAAAAAGTCAATTCGGTCAGAGATGCCATATTTATTGTCTGAAAAAACTGCTGTTTTCAATTTGAGTGTCGCCCCACATGTAACATGCCATTCTAGAAAAGAGAGAAGAGGTGTCTTTTAGTTTGAAATCAGTTCATGCTTTTGGACATTTTTATTTTATACACCCTAAGTGGACAACCTGTCTATCTTATTTTATAATCCTAGTCTACCCTATGTTGCCCTAAGAGCGCTTCTTTATACCTTAACTGACCTCGGGCACTGAATTTTGCCATGGGCGTAACTTTTTGCGAATAACAACAGCGCCGTTCTAATCTGTTATGGGCAATGTAGGGTGTGGGGGACGGAGCAATGTTAGACTAACATAGAACCCGCTATCATAAACCCATTGATGCTGCAAAAAACTACACTATGGGCCATATCATGAACAGTCATCTGAAATAGCCTTGTTGTCTTCACTTCCATTCTGCATGTGTCAGTGATGACCTTATGCATCAGTGAGGTGGAGGAGTTGTCCCTTCCTGTTCTATGTATAAACACTTTAGAGACAGTGGCCTCAATAATCTGACATTAGTTTGTGTATCCTGCAGGAGGTGTTCTATAGTCTGTGGTCGTATCTTCCTAGGTGAGAAAAGCTATCTGTTCTCCCTGCATGGGGAGTGTATGAGTCATGTAACAGTGCCTTAGTCTTCTGTCTACCTATTGTTGTCATCTGACTGTACCTCATACTCTGCAGAGAATCGTCAGCAGGATGCTGTCTAGCTGGTTGGGCACTATTTCTTATTATTGCATTATTACTTCCATCAGAGGAGGGCGATGAGGACACATGTTGCAAACACAATTAATCTGGGGTGCTAACTGTGCTAGTAGAGGGGGTGTTGAACCTTTCTACATGCTTGCAAGGGCCATTTACTCCATGTGCTAACAGATATATTGGAGGTGACTTAGTTGCTATTGGGGCAACTTCATGAATGTGAGCAATACAAGTCTTCCTATTAACACAATGATACAAAACCAATTCAATCCACCTAATTCCACTTCTGCCAGTATTGCAAAATATTATAATACAAAATACATAACTTTAGATAAGACACTTCTGTGCGGCAGGTGTTGTGGCTACGTCTGAATCCATAAACAACCAAGCTGTCACCGCCTTCTTCCTTTTGGACAGTCAAATGGAAACAAGTTAATCTTCTCTGATTTGTAGAGTTGACCCTGAAGTCTGTTCTGTTATTTCTTTCCTCTTGGCAATGGGGACAGCTGCTGGTTAGTAGTCTATTATTTCCAAAAGTCTTTGGGCCAAGGTCTGTGTTCCATTATTCATATGTCGAAGCCCAGAACTGATGTGGCCCCACTTCCTGGACCTGACTTTGAAAGAAACTTCGCAGTGCATGTTAGTGTATACAAACTTTTGTTATTTTTAATATTTTTCATTATTTCAGAAGAGTTTTCACTTGTGTTGATGCATAAATAATAATTTTGTGAAACCTTGGAACATTCATTACTTAAAAAAAATAAAATACACTAAACACCTAAAACATGATACTGTCATAATTCCAGGGTATTTAAACTTTTAAAGCAGGTAAAAAATATGTACAACCATCTGAAGTCTGCAACTGTACTTCAACCGGCCTGGCAATAGTAGTGCTATTCACTGCTGTATGTTGTGTGTTGGCTAGCTGGGATATGGAAGGAACTCCAAAATAAAGGAAAGAATCTGGGAATTATATTGCCTTTTTGTATAAGATACTTTAAAGAAAAATCCATTATCTAAAAAAAGGAACTTAAAAAATGTTGGGCTATAGCTTGTCTCAACGTCAAACATGTTTGAAAATCTCTGTCACAGTGACACCTGTTCATAACCTGCCCCAGGCTCATAAACCGAAATGCTAAAACATTTCACTAAACTACCTGAATCAGGAACGTACCATTTCTTTGCAACATAAAAATAAACAAGCCTTGCCAAATCCAGTAGGCCTCAAATATTTTGTTAGCCTTTTGTCTTTCTCAATGCACAATCAGTATTTTAGTCCCTGGCTCATGTACTGCTTAAAAGCATTTTTAGCACAGTCGCCGTACAGTATCAATACACAATATTTCCTGCAATTTTGAAGAACCTAGAAATAAAATTATTAATATACCTACATATTACTTCTGTTATGCACACATATATACACATATTTATATATATACACATGTGCATATTTCTCATTTTGTGTGATCCTGCGATCATCGATGTTCCAACTGCAAAAAATTCTCGTTGCAGACCACAGGAAATGTATTTCCTGCCTGGCTCAACGCCCAGAATCTGTGGCTGGTTACTTCCAACGGCAGAGAAAGCCTGTTAACTCTTTTGTCACCTTGTAACATCTAAAAACATGTGCTTTATTAATTTGTAGGCTATGCTGACCAGAATATTTAACATCACATTAAACACAGGCTCATGTTCTCTGTATGTCGCGCATGCTGAGTAAACGCCGTATATTCCATTCCATAATTTTATCCCCCTATTCTCTCACTATTTCTGTGCATAAGAAATTGTGGGAGATTCTTTTTATTTCATTATTATCTGCTCCGACATCTACGTTGCTCTAAGGCTAGTGCATCATTCAACTTGAACGCAAGCCAAAATTTCACAAACCCTATTTTGTAATGGCGAACATCAACTGTCAGTGCCCTGTTGTGACACCCTCCCCGATCTGTTCCTGCATTCAGACCATTGCTTGCCTACTTAAACTGGGACTGAATTTGGATACTGGTACGAATAAATTATTTTGTACTTAGTACCTGGGTGCTGCAGCATTTTTTTCTTTTTGGGGCATTATTTTGTGTATAGGTGTCTATTGTTGCTGTTGCATGGGAACGTGCATTCACAGGAACTATTGTTGGATTTGGGCCACATTCATAGGGGCCATAGGGGCTTAGTCCTTGTTGGGCTGGACTCATAAGTTGCTGGCTTTGGTCTCGAAGCCTATTGCGGCACTGTCTTTGCATGTGACCTATTCTGTGGCAATAATAACAAGTGCGCTGTGTTGGCTGTGATTGGAGCCTCAGTTGTACCATTCCATTTACTCTTCCCTGTATACCTGATTTTCTGGTGGCATTCTTTCTGTTATTTATATAATGATTTTGTTGGTCATTTCTGTAGGCATGCTGTGCTGCTATGTATGGTACTGGGGGCTGTGGCTGTATGTACTGATCAGCTGGCTGTCGTTGGGCCTGAACGTATTGTGCATATTGTTGTGGCTGGGTCTCTAAGTATAATATGGCAGGCTGTAATGGGGCCTGGATGTATTGCATGGTGAGCTGTTGTAGCAGCGCAGGCGGTATGTTGACTGCCGTCATTTGACTGACAGGTGCTGCTATCATGACAACCTATTAGTTTAGAATGACTATTTAAAAGTTCAATAGCAATCAGTCAGAAATCCCTAAATGCGGAAATTCTAACCGTGCACGAATTTACAACTTTAAAGCACATACAAATGCAATGAAAGGGTGAACTGTCATGGTCCTGTGGCACTAAACCAAGGCGGCTTTTATTTGAGGGGGTGCTTTGCAAATTTATGACATAAATAGATGTGCACGTTATAGAGAAAATACCTCATTTATATGGTAGAAGAACTGTTTTCAACATTACACTGGGCATTTGGCAAAGTCTTGGCATTTACATGCACTTTCTAGAGTGCAAATCAGACTCATTCAAAATGCAAAGAATAATATCTTAAATCAATGGAACTACTTAAAAATGTAACCTACAATGAAAAACACACTACATGCTCATGTCAACCACCACTGCTTTGTGATTGCAACAAGCTTCTCCAACCAGTAGCTCTTGAGCTACTGGTAGCTCTCCAGTATGCAGTTCAATTTACGAAATTAAAACCTATTTAGTGCTTTGTTGAATTAATGTATGTATATCAAAATTGAAACGCACATATTTGATATAAAAGATTGGTATATTCTAAACGCGTAATGTTATTTTTGAAGAAATTTTTTTGAATTTGCCAATATTTGTAAAGCTTATTTTGGAGTAATAAATCATGCAGCATTGGGAGTCTTATTCCTCATACTATTTCCTTGGTGCTAGGGTAATTGAAGCTTTAGCTGCTATTTATTGCCCACCTAGAAGCATTCCATGTTAAACGCCCCCCAGTTAAATGTATAAATGCAGGATAATCTTTTAATGGGGGTCTATGGTGTGACACTCTCTGCCTATACTCTTCCTTCTTAGTTGCTGTAATTGAGATCTTGTATAGGTCCCTCTTCTATACCCTTAATGACACAGAGGTATATACTGTCTTATAATTCTTGATTCTGTGCAGCGGCGCAACCAGGGTAGTGGAGCTGGCTGCCACAACTGGCATAGGCCATCTTAGACTGACATGGGTATTTTGTTCAAAAGCTTGATAGAACTAGCAGTCTTTCCCAATTTTCAATTTTAAGATAAAATATATGTCAAAGTCAGTAGGTATTCTTATATTTAGTAGAACTCAGTATCTTATTCATAGGGACACTAGTATCTATGTTGTTCACTGTGAGCCTGTGAGGAGAAATGCTATTCGCTTGCTTGGGTGTGCCCTGCTTGTATCTTTACCCTAGATGTTGGGAAAGTTGGGGAATCGATCTAGTGTTCCTTTCTCTGCCTGAAGCGTCCGCATGGGGCTATTTGTCTTGGTGGTGACGAATGGGTGGACTTACAACAGACTGCGTAGAATCTGATGAATCTGAGTCTTCCCCATCAATGATGACAATGGAGTTTGAGCCGTCTGAGAGACCGGAATGGATCGAATGAGTGGAGTGGGACGTGGATAGGGCGTCAGAGGTAGACGAGTTGGCTGAGTTGCCAGGCCAAAGTAGGGCAGGGCAAATGGTGTCTGGAGATAATGGGCCGAATAATGTATGTGTAGCAGCAAATATGTCAGTCAAGGAAAGTGTATAGATGTGAACCTGGGTGTTGGAGTGAAGATGAACCCCAGAAGTTCCCAAGCGGTGGCTAGGCTCTCTCGGCGCTTGTTATCAAGGTCTGTTACCGTGTTAAAAGTGGTGACTGAGATAGGGACGTCATGAACCAGATGGATAGAGCAATTGATAGTATGTGGGGTGGTGTTGGACATCTCGGATATAGAGGATGTGATGAGGAGGTCAAGGGGCTAGGAGGAATACTTGGATACTTGTCCCCCCTTTTTGGCTATCAGTTGCTTGGCTAATGATAGACAAAAACACTGTGGGAGGAGGTGCAACTAGGACTGACGCGCTACGTCACTGGACGCACACAGAAGCAACTTCAAAGCACATCTACTTACACAGAGCAAGGCAATGGACAGATGACATTGAACAAAACAAATATCAATCATTACAAAACTTTCAAACACAAATCAAAAACATATGAAGATGCATCGTAAAAAACTGAAAGCACAGTAAAAAGGACCTAGATATTAAATCTCACTAAACACGGTGGAGCACCATGGTGCGCAAGAATGGGCGAGGAAGGAGGGGGGAATCTGAAAATACCACAAGTTACTTCCTCTTTCTGTACCTTCGCGGAACGAGAGAACACGGCAGCAACTGACAAAGCCAGTCAGTAAAGCAGACTAAAAGTGGAACTGAACAAAAGATATGGACACCCAAACCTTGCTAAAATAAATCGTAAGGAGAAGAAAGTAAACAATGGAAGGGCGTGAAGGCAGCACTCATGGAAGAGAACTTAGGGGCACAAGTGTCAGAGGAAGGGCGCGGGAGAGAAAAATGGGCAACAAGGAAGTGCGAAGATGAGGACTGAACAGAGGAAGAGCACAAAATGCTATGTAAATAGGCAATAAACCGTTTGGAGAGAAAAAAGTAAACAAAAACAATACAATATGCAAAGTAGTAATGTGTTATCAACCTAGAACATGGCAAAGAACAAAATGCAATTGCACGTCAAACCATAATGCAACAATGGAGAACTAGGGGAGCCTTCAACTCCGACCCCAGACACAGAGGCTCCGGGGGACACCCTGCACACAGACTTGAACTGGAGAGGGATCATAAACCTGCCCACAGATTTGAACTGTAGAAGGGGAGACTCTAACTCCGACCCCGGACACAGAGGCTCCGGAGGACACCCTGCGCACAGACTTTTAACTGTCGAGGGATCAAAAACCTAGAACCATTGACGCTATAATCATTCCCTCCGGACCGGAACCGGCAGGGCAAACAAGAGTGCAAAACAGGAAAACCACCAACCTTGAAGGCACAACTGTTATGAACCAATATGCAGCAGAAAAGCCTATACTGGCCTCTGACAAGAAAGTGACAAATCGTGACCTTGCAAAGACAGAGAGAAAGAGGGTTCAAATCGTGACTAGAGATAGTGCTGCAGGGGACAGGTGTCAGCCAGAGACAGTCCAAAAAGAGTCAGTCGCACCCTCAGGCAGCAGAGACCCAGCAGATTCAAGGAAAAACAAAAACCTTGTCTTACCCGTGGTCTCTGCCGCAAAGGAGCGGAGCCCGGACCCCTCAGGGACCTGTCGTGGATGTGCACCGGATCCGCTGCAAACAGTACGTAGTACGATTTTACGTTGGGCGCCAGCTGTTGGGGGGGAAGGAAAGCCCTCTGGGGTGTGGTCACGAGTCACAACCTACGAACAACCCTGCTGTGGTCAAGAGCCGTGGTCACAGGTCACCGACGCACACTTCACTGAGGAACAAGGAGCAATGATATGAGATGACAAAGATCACATTTAAAGTGGCATTTTATTTGTTAAGTCTTAAGTACATCAGAAAATGCATTTATTCATTGATCAGCCTGAGCAATGAAATGTTTGAAAGTCTGACGTTAATCTGTCAGGGTTAAAACAAAACGCAAGTTCACATTCAGAATACATTCAAAGAAACCATAGCGCCTACAAAGGTGCTTTTCTGAAGAGAATTACCCAAGCAAGTTTAACATTCCAAAGAGATCCAAGGTGCAAAAAGGACTGGGATCTTTTAAAAGGCACAATAGAAATTAGTTAGGGAAAGCAGAACACTCTATAAAGTCTAGTGCCTTGAAGCACTTTAACTATGGAGACTATCCCAGCAGGACCTAATAGTTTAAGGGAACCTAAAAATGCAAGGAATTGGGTGTGAATGGAAAATACAGAGCAAGGACAGAGATTTAAAAAGACAAAAGTATTATCTGGCTTAGGAAGTCTACCACCTGAGAGAGAGGATTTGAAGTCCCAAGTCAGACAATCGGCTAGCCGGAGAGCTTGCATGCAAAGGTCGCATCAGCAGAGCTCTGACTTCAGATTTGACGTTTGGGCCTGATATACCCCAAATTGAGGAACTAGGGTTCTATGATGACGCTGACCCACGCCCTTTCAGTGCAGGTGGTTTGACCACGAGTGTTCCAGGACACCGGAAGGAAATGTTTTCAGTACATTATGTTCCGTATATTTTTAGAACAGAACATCTTGTACCTTTGAAAGAGAACATTTCCGGAACATCTTGTACCTTAGGAAGAGAACATTTTCAGAACATCTTGTACTTTAGGAAGAGAACATTTTCAGAATATCTTGTACTTTAGGAAGAGAACATTTTCAGAACATCTTGTACTTTAGGAAGAGAACATTTTCATCACTTATTTCTAAACACAATGGTTACATGTTGTACATTACTAAAAAAGGACATTTTTCTGTCACGTTCATTTCTACATATCTGAAAGTGTGAACTCTCATGATAGATGCTGTTTATTGCTAGAAATTGCTGCTTATACTTGTGCAAGCTATGTTTCAAAATATAACGTTAGCAAGGGTTTCAGGAAGCTGTACCACGGGCACCCATCTGTGCGTGTGTGTGTGTGTGTTGAAGTAGGCCGTGAAACTAACTAATCATTGAAGGCTTAATTTTACCCTGTTCATTTCAATGCACAGAAACGTGTGTTTTTAAGCCTTAAGCATAGTGAGCCCTGGGGCCTTTATTTACTAATGAGGAAAGCTAGTTATTTTAGCATATTTTCAGATTTTTATCACGCAGGGCCATGTAGGGCCTTCAGGCTACCAGGGTCGATAAAAAGGCCCCTCTATCACAGTGAATCCCTGCCATTCTCTCTACCATCTGTGGGAAGTACCAGCCCTGTTGTGGACCAGGTATCCCCTGGGAACCCTTCTCCTGCCCACAGACTTCTACCTGCCAGCCCCCCTTTTTTTGGACCTGCTCATCTCATCCCTGGCAGACACCAGCAGAGGGGGCCTACACATGACGATGGTGGCCAGTGGGAGCAGGACTTCTTCCGACAGCAGGCAGATGTGAGGCAGGACATTCGGGCCATAGGGGCTACCCTGTCCGACATTTCTGGGTCCCTGCAGGACATGGCCCAATTCCCTCAGGTGGTGGACAGGGTGGGCCAAGCTTTGGATAGGATGGATAGCACTTGGCAGGAAATGTCTAGAAATATGAGAGACCTGATATCCATCCAAAGGGAAGAGAGTGCAAGACACCTTGCCTTGGCCATGAAGATGATGGAGGGCATGGTGAGAGTGATCCAAAGTCTACCTTCACGGCCAACGCAGGGAGGGGAACACTCATGTCGGCCTGTAGGACAGCACATCCCCACACCTGTAACACAAACTGCACAGCACCACAGCCAAGGTACACAAACACACCCGCACCCTGAACAGTCACTCCCACCACCCCCACTACCTGCCCAAACACCACCAACCTCTGCACAGTCACTCCCACCACCCCCACTACCTGCCCAAACACCACCAACCTCTGCACAGTCACTCCCACCACCCCCACTACCTGCCCAAACACCACCAACCTCTGCACAGTCACTCCCACCACCCCCACTACCTGCCCGAAGACCACCAACCTCTGCACAGTCACTCCCACCACCCCCACTACCTGCCCAAACACCACCAACCTCTGCACAGTCACTCCCACCACCCCCACTACCTGCCCAAACACCACCAACATCTGCACAGTCACTCCCACCACCCCACTACCTGCCTGAAGACCACCAACCTCTTCACAGTCACTCCCACCATCCCCACTACCTGCCCAAACACCACCAACCTCTGCACAGTCAGTTCAACCACCTGATCAACCAGCCCTTGTCCAGCCACAGACACCTAATGTGCAGACACCATCGGCAACTGCACCTCTTGATCAGCCTGGACAACACCCACAGACACAAAGGCGACAACCTCAACCGCGTTCCTCCCCCCCACAATTGCGGAAACGCAAACATGACCGCCATTGAAATGGCTTATTTGTTTTGGGCTCCTTAGGAGTATTTTGACAATAAATATCTACTACAGTAATATCCTGTTGTATACTATGTCTCTTCTGACGATGTAGGCATGTGTGTGTGTGTGTGAGACAGGTACAAGTGTAACACACCATAGCAACACGTTGTAGTGTGCATAGCATATGACTTACTAAATATGTGTCTATATTTGGCAATAGACATTCAAAATGAAGTCAAACTAGTCAGACAAAGTGTAATTCTGCAAAGTTATTTATGTAGGAACACAAACAAACCGTCCGTTTGGAAGGGAGAAAGGAAAACAAATGATGATCTTAATGCAGAAGGAGAAGGGAACTTGGATTTGGGTGGGGCAAAACAAATATAATACGTCAGGTAGCGTCATGGGAACCAGTCTATTCACAAGGGGAGAAAGAAATCTTCGTCCAAAACAATGTCTCAGTCCAACAGTCAAGTGTCTTTCTGGTCATCATCCAGGAGCACAATGTCTATATCCTCAGGGTCGGACACATCCACACGTCTGGCTGATGCAGGAACAGGCACCACACGGGTACGTGACACACGAGGAGTATGGGGGGAACCAGTGTGGGCCAACGGACAGGGGGACACATTGACGGTGGTATGGGAAGGCACTTGGGAGATGAAAGACGTAATGGCTGTGTTCAGGGACTGGACTTGGGTGCCGATGTTGTCCATAGATCGGACTAGGTGCGCTTGCATCGAGCGTATCTCCAGACACACCTGTAGCAAGATGCGAGTGGACATGTCAGGTTGACCCTCGACCATCCAACTCAAGTCCCCTGGCACAGCCACAGGAGGAACAGCACCGGCACTGGGGGGGGGGGGGGGGGGACACAGAAGGGACGTGGTGCCTCAGGTCCGGAGCGGATGGGTTTGGCTTGGCGGCTAAGAGGAGGGGGACAGGTATCAGGGGATTGAGCAGGAGCCCCCGATGGCATGGGGGACTCTAGAGGTACGGTGGGGCAGATGTCAGACCCAGATTGAACATTGGCCTGCCCCGGGGACACCTCTTTGTGACCCACTGGTGATGTACGTGTGGGTGAGGGGCTATCTCCCACATCATGGTCTGAGGTGTCCGGTCCTTCACCCCCCCTTCAATGTCCACAGCCTCCACCCGGGAAATAGTACCAGTGTCGTGTTCGTCTTCATCCCGGGTGGGTGAAACCCTCTGGCCTGCAGATGTTGATGGCCCCCCCCTCCTCCTCCTCCTCCTCCTCCTTCTCCTCTCCTTCATCGCTGGTGGAAAGAGGGTTTAGTCGTCGCCGAACTGATGGTCTACTTCTCCGGACTTGTTCCTGCGGATCTCCTGTCTCATCAACCGTGCCTGCAGAAGTGTAAGCAAAATCTTGATGTGGTGGTTGTTCCATGCATGACGCTACACATACATAGAATAGCCTAGGTCCAAATTTGTTTTATCTCTGATCACATTGTACAGTTATCAGGGGGCGATGTACAGCTTCTGGCGCATCTCCGCTAATCAGCAGAGGTGTGTCTGATGAGTTGCAACGCATCAGCCCACCCGTGCGTCACCCCTGATGGACCACATGTACAAAGCGGCACACCGTGGCGCTTGGGTGGGCAGATGTGTGATGCATCCCCGGTGGAAGAGCCGGGCTTTGCTGGAGTGGCGTGGCAAGTGCGAACCCGCCTCTAGCAAGGCTCGGGGGTGCACGATCGCTAACATGCTGCGGCAATCCTTCATAGATTTGACTTCGGTTGGCCCTACTAGTGACTGAGTGAAATCTTGTAGTTTCACTCAGCCACTTTTAGGATGCGATCCTGCACCGTATGCGTCACATTGTAATAATCCAGCAGCATGGCGCTTTGTGTGCTTCGCCGCTGCGTCACTAAAGTGACCCAATGGCGGTGCAAAGAGGCGCAAGTGTGCCTTGTTGATCTGCCCATCAGTCCTTATGGACTAAATGGTGGTTGGGAGCACACTGCCTCACAGTCCCAGCACAGTTTGCCCCTTTGCATCCGGGTATATGCTGTGTACAGTACTAACTAATTCCTGAATCATCTGTGTTTGCTGGGAATGCTGCCAAGTTATTCTCAGGTCACAGTAACACTCACAGGCACAGAGCAAACCAAGATGATTTACTTTGCTCTCTCTGAAACTGCTGCTCTCTACTGATGTAGCACTCATTCCAGGAACACGTGTCTCGGGATATACAGCAAAGTCAGCAGCAAATTTGGTGTATGACTCCAGATTATTCCAAAGTAAGTTTGGAATGTGTACTGCATTTACCAGGATGCAAAGGGACAAACCATGCTGGGACTGTGAGGCAGTGTGCTCCCAACCCCCATTCTGTCCATGCACTTACATTACATGTATGCACACTGTCATATACTGATTTGAGTTTGACATGGACATCTCATGTGTATTATTGTGGCTTGCGCAACTGCATTATCCAAACCTCAACCTTGGCATTGTTGTGATCTGTGTGTCGTGTAACTGCTGCATGTGCCAGTTCAACTACAAGTCCACCAGAGGAGAACATGAAGAGTCCAGATATAATAGATATTGGCCATTGATATGGATTTGCAGCTATTTAACGTCTGGACAAGTGTCATCTGCTTTTTAGCATTGTACGGGACAAGACAAATGTGGGTCACACATCCACGTGGGGTATGGAGTACTCCTCTAGCTACATTGTGTGTCTAGCCTTTTGATGTCCCCACACATCCTCGGACAATCCAGTGCCACATAGTGGCTTACTTGACTAACAAGGTAGTGCAGTACACCGCTGAACAGTGGTGGGCGATTGTGACAGCTACCTGTACATGTAAAATGTCATACAGGCTACTGAGGGTGAGACGTCTGTCAGTGGACACACCTTGCAGACCTATGAAAACTTGTGAGTGATGCAAGGATCTCAATATCTGTCTTGACTCCAAGGCACATGATGATCTGTCTCAATTGGAACACAACGCTACAGGTGCAATGCTAATCACAACATCCAATCCCCTATGGCCTGCCATGTGCAGACTGGACAGTCTCTGTACCATCGCTCATCCAATGCACACATCTGTTATGATAGACTTGGTACAATTGTAGTGGTGCTGGCAGAGCAGAATTCAATATGGATGCATGAGTGTGGCTCATTTACCCAGTTGTCATGAGAAAATTACGACTCCCAAACTGCACTCTGGCCTGTTTAGTCCATATGCCACAGTGTGCCTCTAGAAACTTGGTGACTGCTGCTTTGACATGGAATTGGCTAATGGAGGTATGGGACACACAATGGTACAGCACTGTTTCACTCACATCATACTCCCAGACTCATACTGCATATGATGCACTTATTAGGTCTATGCTGCTCGTGCTCCTCCAGCTGAGTATGGAGGGTTGGCCACGCTGCTCGCAGGACCCTCCTGTACAGTGGTGAGAGGCGAGGACGATGTACATGGTGCTGGGAGGACAGGCCAGCCAGCGCCGTAGCCTTGTGACGGGCCCACCGCTTCAGGTCCTCCCAGCGCTTGCTGCAAAAGGGGAGAGAGGAGCACTCGAATATTTAGTCTAATCAGAGCTAATCTTATCTCTTCTAAGGGTGCTACACTACAGAATTGTGTTGGCTGGCACAAAAATGGTAAGGGAATGACTAAGTAGGGGGAACCTACTTGTAGGGTGCACTGTTCCTATGGGAAAAGGATTACTTTTCCAATAACAATATTGTCAAATAAACCAATCGATCAAAACACTAAACAAAGTAAGATTTCACGTTCTATTTTTTAATTCTAATTCATAGAACTGTTATCCAACATTTTATCCAGAAAAAACATCAAAAATGTGGAGTCTATTGTACATTTATACAAGACTGTACAAGAAAAACAACACTGGTTATACTTTCAAATTCAGTTGGTTGTTATCAGATGTGCTGTTTACACATTTCTTATTATTTAGGAAACCATAGTTGATAGTTGCTCATAAATCAAATGAGTCGATTTGCTGAAGACATGGTGCCCAATGCATTTCGGGACCTAAAGATACCCTTCTTCATGGCCAAATCCTGAAATATACAAACAATTGATCAATACATTGAATAGAAATAAGATATATACAACGTGGTTTTACTAAAATCAAAGATTTTCTTAGACACTTTAGGGGTAAAAACAGTGCTAACCATAATAGCACCATATTATTGTAGTGTAATAATACATTGCAGACATACATAACAATAATCCTCATATATTTTCACCTCAATAATACATGATGGGATATTTATTTGACATACATTCCTAATAATCCATGAGAAAAAAGGAAAAAAGACACTAGTTGATCTGTATAGTATGTTCACCCCAAGTGAGAGTACCACGAACAGTGTGTATCTGTAATTATCTGGCATTAGTTTCTTTAGTCACATGTAAAAGTCAATGATTACCAACACTAACCATGATTCAAGAACACTGTGAGGAACAACCCCCTCTAGTTTGCTATTGATGAATAAACAAGAACTAATGTACCTCTATTACAATGCATGGCGTATGGAATGGAATCCTGTGCTCAGGTTAAAAAGACTTCGCTTCACGTTTACTGTTTGTTGATCCCGAACGAGACCTTTAAATGACATAAATAAAAAATGGATTCTAAGAACATAACATCCCTGAATATGAAGGAAGGGAATGGGGAAATAATTATACTAGAAATTACCTAAATCGCTGTGAACCGCTGCTGTCAAGGTAGACTTCTAATATCCGGCGTAATGTGCATAAATCCCGGGAACGTGGCCGTCAAATAGCTAGAATAAAAAATTGGTTCTATAAACATAACATGCCTAGATGCGTGGGATGGAAGTGGGGGAATGATTTTACGAGCAATTACCTAAATCTCTGTGCCCCTCTGCAGAGAAGCTAAACTTCTAATATTCGGCTTTGTGTGCACAAATGTATTTTTCGAAGGGTCATACAGTACGTTCCTCAAAAAACTGTAGGAGCGAAAAATATAACAATTAAAATACGTAACTCGCTGTCGTGGGGAATCACACGCTAGTTAGAGGAATTATAGATGCCACATACCTGAAACAATGTTACATGTAAAGCAGACGGGGTCTATGATGTTGCCGAGATAAAAATTGCGTGAACCCGAATTTGGGACTGCGGAATAGTCGCTCACAATAAACCACTAAAAAAGGAACACGCCCTAGCCCTCCTGGTGGACACTCCCACTGCACTGCAGCGCTTGGCGATGTTGGCCCATAGCCTGCCCAGGGCTGCTGTGCTCAGCTGGTGCTCAGGGTCCCCATATAGCTGAGGGAATTTCTCCAGCACCCCCTCCACCAAGATGTCCAATTCCCTGTCTGAGAAAGGGGGGGCTCTCTCCTCATATTCCTCAGCCATTATGGGGAAATTGGTCAGATGAGAGCAGCAGGATGCCTGAGGATCTGATCAGTGATAGAGGATGACTCAGAATGACCACAAAATGGCTGCCAAGTACTTCCTGTAATGTATTTCCTGTCTTCCACTTCATGTATTACCTTGCCTGTATGCAATGATGTGTTCTAGTTTATTTTCGTAATTTAAGGCCCGAATTTGTAGTTTTCGGTTCCGGAGCGTCGTTTACACGCACGCCCATTACGGTACGCCACCGGAAACTACGATTTAGCGCCGTAACTTGCGAAAATGACCCGGAACACATTATTTCATACAGGAAATGTTATACAGGTAGTGAGAGACAGGAAATACATCACAGGAAGTATTTTGCAGCCATTTTTTATTCATCCTGGGCCATCCACAATCAGTAAACAAATCCACTGCCATCCTGTTGTTCTGATGTAGGGGAAAGCGAAAGGACAATGCAGGTGTGATTCATGATTATATATGAAAAAGGGGAACAGTTCATTTCATGTCATGTATGCACTGACAGGGGGTAGGGGGCTGACAACATCCATCCCACTTTCCTATTCTCATACTTTGCATTATGGGACATGTAGTAAATATTGAGTACTCAATATCAGAGTTGAATGAAGTGTTATGTAACATTGGTGTGGAGAAGTGTGGATATGTCAGATACATATGAGGGCAGCTATACGACCCCTGTGTGCCCCAATTGCACCACAGTAGCGTGAGTTTAGTGGCGCAGCAGCGCTACGCCAACTCCATGCTGTGGGGTATCTTCAACGTGACGCATCTGTGAAATGTGTCATATTGTAAGGTCCTGCACCGCAGTTGTGCGTTCCTGCACAGGGGGGTTCCAGCACACATATGCCTCTGAACAGTGGCAGCGTGAAATGTACAAAATTACACTCAGTCATTTTCATGGCCATGCTGCGTCCCAACCCTGCACCTGCTTGTAGGAGGCCTGAGAATTGATGCAGCATGTTGGGCATCGGCTCGCCGCTTGCCTTGCTGGAGCTGCGTTGTGCTTGCGACCCAACTCCAGTGGTGCTTCGCCTTTATGGCAGCATATGCTTCACACTTCTGTCTATACTTGGCCCACAGCGTAGAGCTTTGTAAATGCGGCACAGCCATGATGGCGCAAGGGATATCTGCTGTGAGGAACAACTACTGGGGCATCTCTGCTGATATGCAGAGATGCAACTCTTATTGTAAATCTGAACCATGGTGCATGATTCTACCATGACACCATCACTCACATTCTGGGCCCATCATTTGTGGGGGAGTCAATTCTCTAGTGGTCATATGCAACCTTTTGTGATTTTGTGACCCATCCTTATGAGGTCCAGGTATGTCTCTCAGGACATGTATTGTTTGTCATCAGCGTAAATAGTGTGTTTAAGGGATGTCCACTACAATGATCACTGACATGGGCACGTGACCTGAGGCACAATCCACCTTTTGACTTCTGTCAGCAGCTGTGATTTGCATGCAGTTAGTGTGGTTTGCAAAGTCGTCTCAGGGTGGGATTTATGGACACTGTTGTGTCTGTCCACATTTCATCATTGACAACAGACAGAAAACCACATGTTGTCCGTGGCACTACAGGTTGCTCATGCGTAATACGTGGCAACGAGCTGATCACGGACTTGCATGCCCTGACGTCGGTCATGTGCAATAGCCCGGCCTCCCACATTCAGAGCTAGTCGAGGGTCGAGAGGCATGTGTAAGCCATGCATTAGAGCAATGTTGTGCAAAACACAACAGGCTAGTATGATCTTGCACACGACTACTGGGGAGTACAGAAGCACACCCCCTGTACGGTCGAGACATCTGAATCGCGACTTCAACAGACCAAAAGTGCGCACGATGATGGCTCGAGTACGTATGTGTGCCCTATTGTACCCACGCTGAGGTACAGTGTTAGCACGCCTGTAAGGGGTGAGGAGATGTGGAGAGAGTGCATACCCAGCGTCGCCTGAGGAAGGAAGAATGGGCAGTTGTTAACATTTCACTCTTTGACTTTCACAGAACATGATCTATACGTTCATACATGCAGTGTCTGTTGGGCCATGTTTCTTATTGTACAATCGTTACTATTGGGGGGCATTCAGACATTTCAATGACGCATATCACTCATTTTCAGTGCTTGGTACTTACCCAGTAGCCATATGTTACCAAATTCTCCAGCAGCCATACGCCGAGCAAGAGGTGACATGCGGAATATGAAGCTGTCATGTGTACTGCCTGGGAACGCTGCATGCACATTGATGAACCTTCCACTGGCATCACAGACTGCTTGAACATTGATGGAATACCATCTGTGTCTGTTGTAGAAGATGTGTGCAATGTGGCGGGGTGGCTGAAGGGCCACATGGGTGCAATCAATTGCACCCAGCACATGTGGGAATTGTGCAAGGAGATAAAAATCTCTTGCTGCCCTTTGTCTCATGGCGAGTGTATATGGCATTTTGATGTAATTGGGGGCTCTATCAGTGATGCATCTCAGTACCTGATGCAGGCACCGCGACTGGCTCGCCTGGGAAATGCCCACATGGTCACTGGTGACCCTTTGGAAGGACCCATTAGCAAAGAAGTGGAGGGCAGAAAGGATCTTGAGGTATGCTGGTATTGCATGTGAGCAGCAGGTCACAGAGTCAAGTTCCTGCTCCCACTCACATACCATTTCCAGGATTTCTTCTGGAGGGAAACGGTACCTGGCCCTTACATCCTGGCTGGACATTCCAAATAGGTTGATCCTCTGCCTGTAGATCCTCTCTGCTCTCCTCCTCCTCCTCCTCAAGTAGTTTTGCCGCATGGCAAGGGGTAGTGCTACAAACACGTTCAATGACATCCTGAAAAGGGATTGTTTGTGTCTGCTCTGCATTCATACATGCTGCAGGGCTGGGATTGGCTGCTGTGTGTCAGCTGATCCATGGTGGGGGATGGGTGGACCTTGGCCAGGTGTTTCTTCTTGGCTAACATGACAAACGGCCCGAAATCGTAATTTACGGCCCGTAATCGTAATTTACGGCCCGTAATCGTACTTTACGGCCCGTAATCGGAGTCTACGATAATTTGCAGTAAAGTCCACCAAAGTGCCGTAAAATCCGGCTCAGTGGCAGAAATTACGGCCCGGCGGCGGACGTAAAGTTAGTAGTATTAAGTCTATTCTGTGAATCCCGAAAAGTAGTAAGTTCATTCTGTGAATCCCGAAAGTAGTAAGTTCATTCTGTGAATCCCGAAAGTTGTGAGTGCATTCTGTGAATACCAGATAGTAGTAAGTGCATTCTGTGAATACCAAATTGTAGTAAGTTTAGGATTAAGTCTTAAGTTCATTCTGTGAATCGGGCCCAACGTCACTCAGGGCCAACACAATATCACTCAGGGACACCACCACATCACTCAGGACACCACCACATCACTCTGGGACACCACCACATCAGGGACACACCCACACCACTCAGGGACACCCCTACATCACTCAGGGAAACACCAATACATCACTCAGGGAAAATACAACATCACTCAGGGAAACCAAAACATCACTCAGGGACACCCCCACACATCACTCAGGTACACCCACACACTTCACTTGGGGACACCCCCACACATCACTCAGGGACACTACCCCATCTCTCAGGGACACCACTACATCTCTCAGGGACATAACCACATCACTCAGGGACACCACCACATCACTCAGGGACATCACCACATCACTCAGGGAGACCACCACATCTCTCAGGGACACCACCACATCACTAAGGGACACCACCACACCACTCAGGGACACCACCACATCACTCAGGGACCCCCCACATCACTCAGGGACACCCCCACACATCACTTAGGGACACCAACATATCACTCAGGGACACCACAACATCACTCAGGGACACACCACATCACTCAGAGACACCACTACATCACTCAGGGACACCACCACACCACTCAGGGACACCACCACATCACTCAGGGACACCACCAAATCTCTCAGGGACAACACCACATCACTCAGGGACACAGCCACATCACTCGGGGACACCACCACATCACTCAGGGACACCACCACACCACTCAAGGACAACACCACATCACTCAGGGACACCCCTATATCTCTCAGGGACACCACCACATCATTCAGGGACACCACAACATCACTCAGGGACACCACCACCTCACTCAGGGACACCACCACATCACTCAGGGACACCACCACCTCACTCAGGGATACCACCACATCACTCAGGGACACCACCACATCACTCTGGGACACCACCACATCACTCGGGAACACCACCACATCACTCAGGGACACCACCACACCACTCAGGGACACCACCACACCATTCAGGAACACCACCACATTACTCAGGGACACCACCACATCACTCTGGGACACCACCGCATCAATCGGGGACACCACCACATCACTCAGGGACACCACATCACTCAAGGACATCACCACATCACTCAGGGACACCACCACATCTCTCAGGGACACCACCACATCACTCACAGACACCACCACATCGCTCATTGGCAACACAACATCACTCACAGATACTAACACATCACTCAGGGACAACACCACATCACTGTGGGACAACACCACATCACTCTGGGACACCCCCACATCACTCAGGAAAAGCACAACGTCACTCAGGGCCAACACAATATCACTCAGTGACACCACCACATCACTCAAGGGCACCACCACATCACTCTGGGACACCACCACATCACTCAGGGACACCGCCACATCACTCAGGGACACCACCAAACCACTCAGGGACACCACCACACCTCTCAGGGACACCACCACATTACTCAGGGACACCACCACATCACTCAGGGACACCACCACATCACTCTGGGACACCACTGCATCACTTGGGGACACCACCACATCACTCAGGGACACCACACCACTCAGGGACACCACCACACCACTCAGGGACACCAACACTAAGCATGGGCATAAAATCCATTCCACTCGCGGAATGTGCGTATTTTCCGCAAATTCGCAATCCGCGAGCTTTCGTGAATTTGCCGAAAATTCGCAAATTTGCACGCAACAGATTTTTTTGCTTGGTGATACAATATTGCGGCGCGCGGCGTTCACTTACTGTCATTCAGCGTTTGCAGAGTTTTTTTTCTCCATATTTTGCGTGTGCTGCGCCATTTTGGATCTTGCTGCGGGATCCCGCGGGAGTTTGGCGACTGCGATTACGTCATCGCGGCTTGCCACCTTGTACAGCACGCATCGCGAGAGCTCGTAATAGCGAACATGTAGATGCGGCGGGCAGCAACAATCTTGCACTGGCGAAAATGCAAAATTTGCAATTCTGCACAAGACATCCACCAGCAAGCAGCATAAACCTTCTGAAAATGATGATTTTTATCAGAATAACTCCTCAGGTTGACATTTGCCTGCACTTTTGTTTGCAAGGAGTCCATTTTGGGGGGGGGGGGGAGGAAGGAAGTGCCCCACAGTCTCCAACTTCCTGTTGCTGTCCAGCAGGCTCCTTCCCAGTGCTTTCTTCCTGTGCTGGTCACTTTGATTTGGATCTTGACCTGGAAGGATTACTTTTTGTGGATGCTGCTGGATATTTGGATTTGAGGCCTTTTTGACTTTCTTTGGATCACTTTTGGATTAAAAATTTCACAAGTAAGTTTGTTTGGGGAATTACAGTTGCTGCAACTGTGTTTCTTTCGATTTTTTGGGGTGTTGATGGGGACTGGCCATGTGGGTGGGGGGCATTTTGAGTGCTGGTACAGGCAGGCCCTGGCCATGTGCTGGGGGGCAAGGGGCCATTTTGAATGCAGGCAGTGTTCTCAGGCCTGCACCCATTTTGCCTAGCTTTCATCCATTATGCCCAGGGGTAGTGAGTGGTGCATGGGCCTAGTCTTTCTGTGGGGTGTCTTGAATTTAAACATCATTGAGGGCATGCCTGGCATGGGATTGTGCTGATTTTTGTGTGTTTTTTGATTTTTTGGGCTGCTGTTGGGGCCTTTTGCCCAGGGCTAGTGAGTGGTGCATGGACTGAGTCTTTCTGTGGGGTCTCTTTAATGTAAACATCATGGAGGGCATGGATGGCATTGGATTGTGGTGATTTTTGTGTGTTTTTCGATTTTTTGGGGTGTTGATGGGGACTGGCCATGTGGGTTGGGGCCACTTTGAGTGCTGGTACAGGCAGGCCCTGGCCATGTGCTGGGGTTCAAGCGGTCATTTTGAATGCAGGCAGTGTTCTCAGGCCTGCACCCATTTTGCCTAGCTTTTATCCATTATGCCCAGGGGTAGTGAGTGGTGCATGGGCCTAGTCTTTCTGTGGGGTGTCTTGAATTTAACCATCATGGAGGGCATGGATGGCTTGGGATTGTGCTGATTTGTGTGTGTTTTTTATTTTTTTGGCTGCTGTTGGGGCCTTTTGCCCAGGGCTAGTGAGTGGTGCATGGAATGAGTCTTTCTGTGGGGTCTCTTTAATGTAAACATCATGGAGGGCATGGATCGCATTTCATCGTGGTGATTTTTGTGTGTTTTTCGATTTTTTGGAGTGTTGATGGGAACTGGCCATGTGGGTGGGGGCCATTTTGAGTGCTGGAACAGGCAGGCCCTGGCCATGTGCTGGGGGGCAAGGGGCCATTTTGAATGCAGGCAGTGTTCTCAGGCCTGCACTCATTTTGCCTAGCTTTCATCGATTATGCCCAGGGGTAGTGAGTGGTGCATGGGCCTAGTCTTTTTGTGGGGTGTCTTGAATTTAAACATCATTGAGGGCATGGATGGCATGGGATTGTGCAGATTTTTGTGTGTTTTTCGATTTTTCTGGCTGCTGTTGGGGCCTTTTGCCCAGGGCTAGTGAGTGGTGCATGGACTGAGTCTTTCTGTGGGGTCTCTGTCTTTAATGTAAACATCATGGAGGGCATGGATGGCATGGGATTGTGCTGATTTTTATGTGTTTTCCGCCTTTTGGGTTGTGTAACTGATGTTCCTCTGTCTTCCAATGCTTTTAGGTGCACAAGAGAACCACCAGTGCCAGGAAGAAGTCCTGCAGCGGTGTGTGCAGCATAACGTCACGCGACGTCACGTGTGGCCACAGACAAGACAACTCTGCAACTCGTGCAACTGCGGTCTTCTGTTCTGACATCTGAAGAAGATGGCCCCAAAAAAAGTTCCCCGTAGCTCCTCTAGCAAGAAAGTTGCCAGTAAGGAGCAGAAGAAGCAAGTGGCGCCACTTACCAAGGAGACAGGTGTGTGGGAAAAAAAAGTACGCCTGCAGCAGCAGCGGGGTCTGCTGGGGACCAAGCTGGGAGCAGCACCCCCGCTCCATTGGGCTCAGTGCCACCACCACCACGCCAACTTAAGTCCAAGCCCTTGAGTGCTTTACAGGCAGCCAGTCTAGTTGTTCAATCACCATCGACCAGTGAGGTTGGCACATCGCAAGAAAGTAGCAGCAATGTCCCTCAATCAACACAGGTTGTTGTAACTCATCTGACGAGTGTTCAACAACCACAGCCGCAACAACAACCACATGTGCAAGTACAAGCCCAAGTACATGTGGAAGGAGAGGCAGCGCAAGGAGATGCGCAAGCAGAGGTGCATGGAGCGGCACAAGTGCCCACAATAGTTGTTCCTCCAGAAGTAAGGGCACATCAGGAAATCGACATTCAAGCTGAGGTATCATTTGAGGAAGCCACTCCTCCTGATCATTCATTGTCTTCCACATCCCTAGCAAGGAAAAGATCAAGGATGGTGTCTACATCTTCTTCAAGCCCCCTTCCTTCTGATGATATGGATCCAACTTGGGAACCACCACTGCCGTCTGAGAGTGAGGTACACCCCCACACATCACATGATCTGACAAAGGTAGCTAAGCATAAAAGAAAGGTCCCCGAAACTCTCGTACTTGTGGAGTGTGATGCAAAAGAAGAAGTGGCGTATACTACTCCTGCTGATGAAGACTCTCACGATGACGACGCAGTCATCATAAACGCCACTACAGGCTCAGCGGGCATGAAGCAAACAGACATTTTTACCCTAGCCCAAAAAGCTGCTGAGCGTGATGTTGTCTATGAGGAGGAAATGGGACCACCACCATTGCAGTAAACTAGTACACCACCACCTACCGCTTCAATATTTTCTCGCCAGAAGGGACCTCCATCCACCTCGACCTCCATTTCCTCAATTAGTGGTGCTGCAAGTGCACAACGTACTAAAGTTCGGCAACACACATCCTCCACTTCATCTGGCATTAGCAGCATGACCAGTATCGCCTCCTCCGCCCCCCACAGACATTTGAAGTCCGCAGTTTGGGACTTCTTTAGTGTTTACACAACAAGGGAAAACATAGCCATTTGTAGCATTTGTAAGCTTGCAGTTAGTCGTGGTAAGCTTGGTACCAACTATGGTACATGAGGTCAGAGAGGTCATCTTGAGAGACAGCACACTGTCCAATGGCATGCGCACCTAAAGGAGATCAAGGAAGCCCGAATTGCAAGTCAACAAACTGTATCCATTGATGTTTCATCTGATGATGACGAGGAGGAAGAAGCGTCAAACACTTCACTTACACCCAGTACCCCTGTCAGCAGCACACCCCCTGTGAGCCACACTAAGAGTGTGGGAGAGAGTGAGACACCAATGCGAAAAAGTTCATCATCACCGAGCGTAACTGGGTCGAAGAAGTCATCATCATCATCATCATCCCGTAAAATCATGGTCCAGCCCACCATTAGAAGCATGTTGTTTTCAGATGTGCCATTTGAATGCAACCACCCAACGACGCGTCTGTATAACACTAAGCTGGCTGAAATGCTAGCGCTGGACCTTCTCCCTTTTTCTTTTGTGGAAGGGGTTGGTTTTCTTGAATTAGTGGCAACGCTCTGCCCTAAATGGAAGGTTCCTAGCTGGTTCTATTTTGCCAGAGTTGCGGTCCCATCACTACATGAAGATGTGCTGGAGGTGATGGGTCAGCTTTGCAGAAGAGTGCTGTTCACACTATACATCTGACAACAGACATGTGGACCAGTTGCGCAGCCACTGATTACATGTGCATCACTGCACACTGGGTCTCTTTTTCAGGGGTTAAAGCAAAGCTAAACGCAGGTGTTGACCCGGACAATGTTTTTAAAGCTGCTCGGAAACATGCAACACTAGCCATGTTTGGCATGGAGAGAAGTCATACAGGAGAAAATATTTTGCAGGAGTTTAACACAAAGGTCTTTCAATGGCTGTCCCCAAGAAAACGCATGATTGGTTATGTTTCCACGGATAATGGCGCCAACGTAGTTAAGGCCATGGATATGGGTAACTATTTCAGAGTGCCCTGTTTGGCGCACTGTATAAACCTAGTTGTTAAAAAATTCTTGAGTGAAGAAAGTTCAGTGTGCGAGTTACTGACCACCTGCCGAAAAATGTGCACACATTTCAGCCATTCTTTTAAGGCCCGGAAGCATCTGAGGGGCCTGCTATATCAACATAAACTGCCAGTGAAAGCACTCATCCAGGAGGTGGCAACACGTTGGAACTCAACCTTCTACATGCTTGAGCGTCTCTATGAGCAGTGTTCGGCACTCGATCAGTATTTCTTTTGACAGGGTGCATCTATGAAGGACCTGAGGATACATGCAGAGCAATGGAAGCTAGCTCCAAGCCTGACAGACATGCTTCGTCCTTTTGAGGTCTTCATGCGTGCAGTCAGCAGAGAGGACTGTAATTTGGGAAAAGCCATCCCATTGTTGCGCATGCTAGAGCACCAACTGAAGGCGGTGTCTTCTACGTTTCAAACAGATGAAGAAAAGTAAGAAGCTTTTGATTTGGTGGAGAAATTATTAGAGCGCCTACTTTGAGATGAACGTCTTCAAAAGATCCACACAGAACAGCATTACATTTGTGCTACTATTCTGGATCCACGCTACAAAAAGGCACTGGCAGGCAGAGTATTCTTTCCTATTGGTGACGCAGAAGTTTCAAAGTACAAACGTTGGCTAGCTATGTCAGCCATGAGGTTTGAAAGACCATGTCAGCCATGAGGTTTGAAAGAGAACAGCAGGGAATTGAAGGAAAAGGCAGTACATCAGCATCAGCAGGCCATCCGGAGTCAAAAGAATCCACTTCTGCACCTGTAGCTGTGGCAGAAGTGATTGATTTTCCCTCTCAGCCATTAAAGACACCAGCAACCGGATCATCTGCACCAGACACAACAGTAACATTGTGTGAAGAAGAGGATGGGCTAACTCAGCTTGGGTTTGCTTCTCAAAAGGTCCCAGCAAAAAGTAAGCAAAGTGGAGGAACCGTGGAGCTATGTCAGCCATGAGGTTTGAAAGACCATGTCAGCCATGAGGTTTGAAAGAGAACAGCAGGGAATTGAAGGAAAAGGCAGTACATCAGCATCAGCAGGCCATCCGGAGTCAAAAGAATCCACTTCTGCACCTGTAGCTGTGGCAGAAGTGATTGATTTTCCCTCTCAGCCATTAAAGACACCAGCAACCGGATCATCTGCACCAGACACAACAGTAACATTGTGTGAAGAAGAGGATGGGCTAACTCAGCTTGGGTTTGCTTCTCAAAAGGTCCCAGCAAAAAGTAAGCAAAGTGGAGGAACCGTGGAGAACCTTGAGTCGATGGTGCAGGACTATCTGAATGACTCAACAGAGGTCTATGTTCATGATGACCCATTGGCGCATTGGCATGGGAAAAAAGAATTGTGGCCAGAGATCTCCAACCTGGCTATAAATTACTTGTCTTGCCCACTCGTAAGCATGTCTTCTGAACGTGTTTCAGGGCTGCTGGTGGCATTGTAACTTGCCAAAGGACCCGCCTCTCGCCCAAAAATGTGGAGAGGAGAGGTTAACAATGATCAAGATGAATCAGCACCTCATACCACCAGATTACAAAATGCGAGAATACACGCAGGAAGAAGACGAGGAGGACACCAACTTAGATTAGGAAAGTTCTTCTCTGTTAGGTGACCTACTCCCGCCTGAATTCCCAGAGTATGAGGACGAACTCTTCTTCCCTGACACCGAGCCCTGAAAATGAGCCAATGAATCAATAACTTTCTTTTTCGTCCTTATTCATTTTTATTCCTGTGTGTCTGTCTTTCTTTGTTTTGCAAAGTCTACATTAAAAAAATGTAATCACCTTATCACAAAAACAAGCCCATCAGCAGAACTGTCTTCACTTATTTGCTTATTGATTTGAAGGTGCCGCAGTCTGCATTCCTCAGGTTCACAAGTTCACAAGAACATGCTCCTCTATCCTCCTCCTCCAGACTCCTATTTCCCTCAAAGCAGATGGCTGGATTACGCCCAATGAAGAAAGACTCTGCACTTGTGGGGGTGTTCTACTTCTTTGCGGGTGAGTTGACGGCTCTGAGGCCATTGCTGGGAAGGTCTAATACCGGATAAAAGTGGTTTGGAGAAAATCCATTAGGAAAAAGTTTTTGCCTTTTTGCTCACTATCGTGTTTTCGGGGGCCTGTTTGGGTGGGTTCCTGGTGTTTGTGAGTGGGTTTTGGGGTCTTGGAGCACTGCTGGCACAGTCTAATGTTGAGTTCATTTGTTTTCAAGGACATCCATGATGGAAAAGTGGAGTTATGACCTAGCTGCACGACGCGTTTGGACAGAAGGCCAAAAAATATTGTAAGTATGAGATTTTCCATTTTTGCTTTTTGCCTTTTTGTTGGTGTTGTGCTTTTTTGCGGGTGGGTTGACGGCTCTGGGGCCATTGCTGGGAAGGTCTAATATCGGAAAAAAGTGGTTTGGAGAAAATCCATGAGGAAAAAGTTTTTGCCTTTTTGCTCACTATCGTATTTTAGGGGGCCTGTTTTGGTGGGTTCCTGGTGTTTGTGGGTTGGTTTCGGGGTCTTGGAGCAATGCTGGTTATGGATACTTTTGATTGCAAGTGGTTTGAAGCAAATCCATGGTGGCAAAGAGGAGTTAGGGCATAGCTGCAGAGCACGCGTGGAGTGATTTTGGAAATTTGCCTGAAGATTTCTAAGTCCCCATTTTTGTAGTTTTGCTTTTTGGCTGTTTGGGGGTCTTCTACTAGTTTTCGCCTGGGTTGAAGGCTCTGGGGCCATTGCTGGGAAGGTCTAATACCGGATAAAAGTGGTTCGGAGAAAATCCATTAGGAAAAAGTTTTTGCCTTTTTGCTCACTATCGTGTTTTCGGGGGCCTGTTTGGGTGGGTTCCTGGTGTTTGTGGGTGGGTTTTGGGGTCTGGAGCACTGCTGGCACAGTCTAATGTTGATTTCATTTGTTTTCCAGGACATCCATGGTGGAAAAGTGGAGTTATGACTTAGCTGCACAGCGCGTTTGGACAGAAGGCCGAAAAATATTGTAAGTATGAGATTTTCCATTTTTGCTTTTTGCCTGTTTGGGGGTGTTGTGCTTTTTTGCAGGTGGGTTGACGGCTCTGGGGCCATTGCTGGGAAGGTCTAATACCGGATAAAAGTGGTTTGGAGAAAATCCATGCTGAAAAGCGTTTTGGCACATTAACCTAGGGCTCGTTAGGGTTAGCACTAGCAACAGGATTGCATGTGTTTCGGGGTGTTCTAGATTTTTGCAACTGAGTTCTGGGGTCTCAGAGCACTCGTGGGAATGTGTAATTTTGGTTGCAAGTGGTTTGAAGAAAATCCATGGGGGAAAGGGGGGATTTGGCCTAGTTAAAGAAAGCGTTTGCCACTATTCTTAACTTAGGGCTTGTTAGGGTTAGCAGTATTGTAATGCATGTGTTTGGGCGGGGGGCTGTTTGTGGGGGGGTTTGCGAGTCTTGGAGCGATGCTGGGTATGGATACTTTTGCTTGCTTGCAAGTGGTTTGAATACAATCCACGGTGGGTAAGGGGGGATTTGGGCCTACTTTACTTTCAAAGTACGTTTTGTCACCATTTTTCTACTAGGCCTCGTTTTTTGAGATTTGATTGGGGGTCTTCTACATTTTTGCGACTGGGTTTAGTAAGGGTCTGGGAGCACTGCTGGGAAGGTCTAATTTTGTTCTAAAACACAGTTTACAGTACACCTAGCTAGAGGGAAAATATCCGCTAAATTAATTCGCCCATACTTATTTATCCTTCAAAAGGAGACTCAGACAGAGTACGCACTTTCAAAAATATTTTACTGTTAAAGGCCGGTCTGTGCGGAGGGGCGTGGCTAGCAGCCGATGGAAACGGTCGCAGCCTAGCGAGGCTCCCGACCCTCAGCCTGTAATCCGCCTCAAATCCTGTCTCAGACCCGGGATCCCCGTGGAAATCGGGTCGATCCCGGAGCCAACCCTCAGATCTGTTCCGGTTGGGTCAGCGCGCCGCAACACCAGGCATAGCGGGCGCTGAAGGGCACGGAATACCCAAGACGGCAGGGGATAAGATGGCGGCTCCCTGCATCGCAGCCGCTAAGGAATAGCGACGACTCCGTCCCTGATGTCCTGAGGCCACAGCGTGGCGCAGCGTACAGTGCTGGATTCGCGGGACACGGCGGCGGCCACACGGGGCATCGGCGGACCCTGAGGTCAGTGCGAGGTCCGCTCGGGAGCAGAGTGCTGGCGGAGCTCCGCCCACAACCACAAGGGGCTCACTCTAGGCCCCGGCTTTGAGGCCTACGACGTCCTGCAACGGCGCAATACCCCCGGAAGCGGCCGTGACACAGCGGACCTGCCTTGAGGAGGCCCACGGAGGCACCAAGAGTGGAGGGTGCTTAGAGGACGTCCAGCCTCGATCGGAGGGGACACTGCATGGCCCACCGGCAGGGCCTGTGACCTGATTGGGGGCGGCGGCCCGGCCCGGACCGAGCGTGCAGGGTGCAACTGACTCCGCGAAGGAGGGGCATTGAATCAGCCCTGGACCCGTGGGAGACAGAGAGCCGGGACCGGAGGGAGGATTACGCCTGCTGGGGTACTGTGCATCTTACACTCACCACTCCGCCCCTGGCCCCGGGTTGTGCTCCCTGCGTGGAGGGTGACTCCAGGTCGTCGGCGCCGCAAAACGCTGAGATGTGCTCCATGGAGTACTGACCGGAAGACGGAATCGGCTGGTGGACCCCAGTGCTGACCCCTGACGCCCGGTCGCCGGGGGAGGCTGTAAGCCCTACCGGATCACTGGCGCCATTTTCGATCTCCGCAACGCGGCCCCCGGAGACGCGGCTCACCGCCTGACGACGGCTAGTAGTGAGACTACCTTGAGGTTGGTGGCAGAATATTGCGGGAGACCTCGTTGACGCCGGACCACCCTGAGGGTCCTGAATTGCAGGGGGGTGCAAGATGGGAAAGCCTAGAGGGCCCAAAGGGGACGGGAACCCAGCCACGGAAACACCAGACGACTCCCCGCAACCCCCCACGGAGCTCCAAATGATGCAGGACCGGATTCTAGACGCCATTGCTGCTACGAAGGAGGCCCTACATCACGATATTGGTCAGGTAGCGACGGGGCTGGGGCACCTGCGCGCAGATCACGCAAAGCTGCAGGACAGAGTCAAGGCCGCAGAAGTTACCCTGCAGGATATCGTACCGGCCCACAAATCGATGGAGGGGCGACTTACGGAGGCGCTGGAGCGGATACAGACCCTGGAGAAGAGAGCAGAGGACGCTGAAAACCGCAGTCGGCGGAACAACGTGCGCCTGGTTGGCCTGCCGGAAAAAAAAGAAGGTACGGACATGGTGGGCTACCTGACCGACTGGCTAAAGACTGTGGTTGCCCCGGAGGGCTTATCTCCCTTCTTCACACTAGAACGGGCGCACCGCGTACCCTCCCGACCCCCGCGCCAGGGTCTCCCGCCGCGCCCAGTGGTCATCAAACTGCTCCACTATACGGACAGGGACTGGCTCCTTCAGCGGGCCAGGGAAGCGGGCCCTTTCCAGGTGGACAATAGTAACGTCACGCTATTCCCGGACTATACGTTCGAAACCCAGAAACAGCGAGCCTCCTTTCTCTCCATCAAGAAGGAGTTACGCACCGAGGGACTGCAATACTCTCTGCTGTTCCCGGCCAAACTGAGAGTGATAGTGGACGACAAGGCGTTATTCTTTGAAACCTCGGCGGACGCCTGGGCCTGGTGGGACGCCTACAAGGCAGGCACGGATGGGGCTCGATTTAGGGCCGAGGAGGAGCGCCAGAACCATGCGTCCAGACGATCGAGAAGACTCCGGGGACGCAACCGGGGAGCCAAGAAGCCTTAAACATCGCAAACTGAAGAAGAACGGAGAGCAGCACTGCAGGCGGTTAAAGAGGTGTCAGGAACGGCGCCGGTCCAATCGGCAAGAGAATCAGCCTCGGAGGCCCTGGCCACGGGATCGGACACTGACTTCTCGGGGCTGGACGGGGCTAGGGGCCCGAAGGTCACCCCCCAGACTTCGGGGGAAATCGTTGGACCCTAACAGCTGTCCGCGGCTTCTGAGTGAAGGGACCCTGAAGGCGGCGCCCCCCATGGACATTGGAACAGACTAATGTGAGACTTTTCTTTTATGAGTCGCATTGAGTATTGTGGGGCAGAGGGTCATGGGACCGAAGCTTAACAGGCCTAGTAGCCAGCTCACGCGCCACAGGGCCCATAAGGCCCCCGTGGTGATTACTACGGACTACAAGTTTACGTGAGCACGTTTGCTCGCTAGTTTGGATGGGTGCCTCTACTTCGCAGTTGAGTCCTGTTCTGGGGGAGGGGGGACCTGGAGTGGTTGGGGTGACTCGAGGTGCAGTTGGGGATGGGAAGTTGGGCGGGGGGGTGGAGTTGGGAGGTGGTGGGAAGGTGCCTGGTGTCCGGAGGCGTACGTTTATTGATTTAATCTGCACTGACTGGGGTGATGGCTGACATGGGCTCGTTGAAGTGTGTGTCCTGGAATGTGCGGGGACTGAATTCCATGACAAAACGACACAAAGTACACGCCTACCTGGTCCGCAGAGGGATACACATTGCCTTCCTACAAGAGACCCACTTGACTAAAAAGGAGGGCATCGCACTGCAGAGGAGATGGAGGGGTCACCTATTCCACACCACGTACTCGGCATTTGCCAGGGGGACACTTCTTTGGATCCGGGCGGGGGTTCCCTTTCAAGCTACCAGGCACACTATAGACCCAGAAGGGAGGTATGTGGCAGTTGAGGGTCTGCTCCGGAGTCGTCAGTTGACACTTTGCAGCGTCTATGCGCCAAACGTAGAGCAGGCATCATACTTCAATAGACTGACCAAACAGTTAGCCTCTTATTTAACGGGATCAGTGCTGCTGGGGGGAGATCTCAACTCCGTGGCGGATGCCACCCTTGATAGGTCACACCCACCTCTACATGCATCCCCAGTTCACAGACTGGCAAAACACAGATCAAACTGGCAGGGGTTGTGGGACCTGACGGATGCATGGCGCGCCCAACACCCAACTGACAGGGATTATTCCTTCTATTCGGGTCTGCACGACCTCCATGTTCGCATTGACGCGTTCCTATGCTCCCAGTCGGTGTTGCCAATGGTTACTCGAACCGAATACCTAGCACGCACGATTTCGGACCACAACCCCCTACTCCTTACATTTGCCTGGATGAACGAAGTCTCGCCAATCCCAACGTGGCGGCTCCATCCGGACACTTTGGACGATCCGCCGTTCAGCGGAGCGTTGGAAGGTAGTATCTCCCAATACTTTGCCGAGAATGAGGGAACTGCCTCTTCCAGGGCAGTGGAATGGGATGCGCTCAAGGTGGTAGTAAGGGGGCACTGTATAGGGAAGTTCGCGGGCGTACGACGAACACTAGTCGAAGATGTGTACAAGGCCGAGCAAGCCTTGCGTGCGGTAGAGAAACAGCGGCCCAACCACCCCGACTTGCAGGATAGAGTAAATTCAGCGCGGGAGGCAATGGCGGTGGAGGTGGAGCGCCTTCGCTGTTTTGATCACAAAACATACTTAACCAAAGCACTCGCCGAGGGAGATAAGACGGGGACGCTCCTAGCCTGGTTAGCAAACCCCAATAGGGGTGCTGCCCCAATATTATCTCTGACTGATGCGAACGGCACTGAGTGTAACACCCAGCCAGACATTTTACAATGCTTTAAAGCATACTACGAGCGACTGTATAGGAGAGGCCCGGTAGACCGAACCGAGGTGTTAGAGAACTTGTTATCTGAAATACATCTACCGTGCCTAGAACCAGACCAAGCGGAAGCCCTCGGGGGCCCAATTGACCTTGCGGAAATTAGGGGAGCCATAAAGAAAATGGCACGCAGGAAAACTCCAGGAGTGGACGGTCTGCCCATTGAGTTCTACATTAAATACATTGATATCCTAGCCCCACGACTCCAAATCATATATAATGAGGCGAAAGAGAGGGGGGAACTGCCCTGCTCGATGCGTGAGGCGCTCATGATCCCCTTGCTCAAGCCACATAGAACCAGCTCTGACCCGGCATCGTACAGACCACTGTCGATGCTCACGACGGATTATAAAATCTTGAGCACTATACTAGCCACCAGGCTGATGGCCCATATGCAAGACTTGATCCACAAGGACCAATCGGGCTTTATCCCCACTAGAAATACGTCTCACAACATTCGCAGGTTGATGAGGCTAGTTGCGAACCCTCCACCGACCGCCAGAGCCCCGGTGGTGATGGCGATCGACATAGAAAAAGCCTTCGACAGCCTGGAATGGAGCTACTTGTACAGGGTGCTGCGACGTTTTGGCATTGGAGATGAGTATGTGCGGTGGACGGAAGTGCTATATGCCTCGGCGGGAGCTAGGGTGCGAGTAGGAGCGTTGATATCGGATAGATATGCAGTGCATAGGGGTACTAGACAGGGATGTGCACTCTCTCCCTTGCTGTTCGCCCTCGCGATAGAACCCCTGGCGGCACTGGCCAGGAACGGTGACTCCTACCAAGGACTGGAGGTGGACGGAATTCGTCATCACATATCATTATATGCGGACGACCTCCTACTGTTCCTGGAGAATGCCGAAGAGGCAGTGGAAGGGGCGGAAGACCTACTAGCACGTTTCGGGGATGTATCGGGCCTGAGGGTGAACTGGGCGAAGACCTGCCTCTTTCCTCTCCGGAGGGCGGAGAGATGCCCCATGACCCGTCCCGAGCCCCGCTGGGAGCCAACCTGTTTGCCCTACCTAGGGGTGTACATTTACCACGAACCCACAGACCTGTTAGAAGGCAATATAAACCGTTGTATCCGAACGCTGCAGGGTAACATGCATTTCTGGGCCACCCTCCCTTTGTCTATGACAGGCCGTGTCTCGCTGCTTAAAATGATCGCCCTGCCGCGGTTGCTGTACTTCTTTCGAACCTTGCCTGTGTGGATACCGAGTGCCGTATTTCGACGACTAAAATCCCAAGTGGTGTCCTTTCTGTGGGGAACTGGTAGGCGGAGAATAGCCTTGGCAACCCTGACCCGCCCGAAGAATGAGGGCGGACTCGCGGTCCCTGATTTCGAGTATTATTATTTGGCCGCCCAGCTGCAATTCCTCACGCAGGAAGTGGCTAGGGTATACCGAGGCCCGGAGCAGGAGAGGGACACTGGCACCCCTCGCCATGTGCTGGCGTACATCACCCTGCAACAGAGGCTAGCGCTCAGAGACTTGTCTCAAGAGGAACGGACATTGAGGCTCTGCTGGAACCGCGTGCAAAAGCGCGCTGGCCCCGGACACCCGTACGCACCCGAAATACCACTGGGCATGCTCACGGCGCTGCCACATGGCGGCGACTGGTCGAGCCTCCGGGGCTGGGAGGAGGCTGGCCTACAGGTGGTGGGAGACCTCTTTGCCGACGGGGTGCTCACGCCGTACCACTCCCTACAGGAACAATACGACCTTCCGAGAGGGGACTATCTACTGCGCGCAGCTGTGGTACGAGGGATCCAAGCGCACTGGGGCGAGGGACTGTGTGAACCCGCAACGTCGCCACCATGTCAATATGTGATGATGGCCGCAGGAACAGTCAAGGCAGTCACGTGCCTACACTCCAGAATACTCGAGAGCACCTTACGGCCCCTTGCGCGCTTAAAGACCCAATGGGAGACTGACCTGCAGAGGGAGATCCCGGATACGACGTGGGCCCAGCTGGTTCAGAGGCCCAGGAAGAGTACCAGGAATGCCCGGTTCCAATTGATACAGCTCTATATCCTTCATAGGGCTTACCTCACCCCGCACAAAATAGCGAGATACTTTGGAGCAGAAGACGCAGCGTGTCCTAGATGCGCACGCTTGGAAGCAGACTTGCTGCACATGCTAAGGGACTGCCAGCACCTGCAGGACTTCTGGAGGGAAGTGGGCGATACCATGAACGCGGTCACAGACAGGGACCTACACTACGATAGCGCAACCACACTACTACACTGGTTTCCACACACACGTAAGAACAAATTGACAAGCAAATTCATAGACATGGGCCTACTCCTTGCGAAGAGGGAACTCACTAGGGGATGGAAAGCGAAGGTGGCACCGACACATGGGAAATGGCTCACTGAATTCCTGAAATGGGCGGCCGCAGAGAGCACGATCAGGTATCAATTGGCTCGACGGGGGCCTGACGAGAATCCCAGGAAGCGGCACTAGCGTGGGAAACTCTAGTCCAGGCACTTAGGGATAGTACAATAGAGAGCGAGGATGAGGAGGAAGCAGAGGACCCTGGGGAACCTAGGGTAGCGGTGTCTACCACAGCTCCCCCCATGGACACACACACTCCTTAGACATCTCAAAACTCCGCAGGTCACCAACACACCCCAGCGTGCGGCAACCCAGACACCAGACACCATGGAACACCGGGGGTGGGGGGAGGGCTAAGGGAGGGGGGGAGGGGGGTCGCAGTATGTCATTGACGCTGAGCTATCAGTAGGAACAGACCGGATACTGGACAAGGGAGGGGGGTTGGCGGGGGGGGGAGAAAAGTTAAAAGCAGATAGCGGTTGATCATTGGACACGCCATCGAGTAGTGGTAGAGGGGGAGCGCTGGGTGAGACAACCATCACCCAACCCCAGGCCCACGAGCAATGACGATGTCGAAACTTTGTTGTAGAGACTTTGGGAACTTGGGATCCCGCATATATATACAAACGGAATGACTGTAATGCTTGTATTGAAATCTGCAATAAAAATTGTTTTACAAAAAAAAAAAAAGGCCGGTCTGTGCAATGGGAAAAAAAGGATGAAGTCAGGCTTCACATTAGAGAGACGCAATTCAACATCCGCCAGGCAGGCAGTGGACAGGGTGTCTTCTTGTCACCAACATTGATGGACGGAGCGTCAGCTGGAATGGAGGAGTCCGCTAATAAGAGGAATGGTTTGATGCATGCAACTTACCAAATTCAACAGGACAACTACAACAAACAGATACAGTATCCGTTCTTTTCTAATTATCGTTTAAGTAATGTTATTGCTGTGAACTTCTATGAGTGTGACTCTGCATTTCTTTGATCTCTGCTTCTAAATTCAACCCTACAGCCATTCTATAGGTTTTTGTTAGAAAGGCGATCTGAGGGGGGAGGTAGAGGCTGTCTGGCCGACCACCCTGAGACCCACCTCTCCTTCTAGAACTGGCTGAGCGCGGTCGAGAGGCCTCCTGGCGAGGGTCCCCTCCTAGGATCGTACAGGCGAGCAACCACACCACTACAGATGGACACCACACAAGGATAGATTCTTAACGTCTTTATCAGCAATCAAGGCAGGTTATCTCAGTAATACAAGTACAAATGGATCGAGGGATCCTTAAGGTCTTTAGCAACTGCGGGAAGGGGGTAGCAGGACAGTCTTGGTACCAGCCCGGTACAGGGATACCCTGTGCTCAGCTCTCAATCCTCGAGCTGGGGGGTTCCTCAGGGTCGGGCTGCGGCAGCGCCAGCAGGGCTCCGAAGATGGTTTCAGCGAGGTTGGGCCGCGGCAGCGCCAGCAGGGCTCCAAAGGTGGTTTCAGCCAGGTCGGGCCGCAGCAGCGCCAGCAGGGCTCCAAAGATGGTTTCAGCGAGGGCGGGCCGCAGCAGCGCCAGCAGGGCTCCAAAGATGGTTTCAGCGAGGTTGGGCCGCGGCAGCGCCAGCAGGGCTCCAAGGATAGTTTCAGCGAGGTTGGGCCGTGGCAGCGCCAGCAGGGCTCCGAAGATGGTTTCAGCAAGGTTGGGCCGCGGCAGCGCCAGCAGGGCTCCAAAGAGGGTTTCAGGGTTCGAAGTAGGTGAGTTCTTCTCAGGTCTCTCGACTCCAGGATAGAACTGCCGACCCATTCCAGGGCTGCCCCAGAATTAGGCCTGGAGTCCTTTGATGTCCGGACCCTCGCACCTGGGGGTCAGAGGGGCCGGGGGGAGAGTGTCCAGACACCCAGCAGGAGGGTGGAGCCAGCACCCAGGGAGGCCGGTGGGCGATCAAAACCAGGCATCCGGGGACGGCTGGAGGGCCATCGAAACTCCCCTCCTCCTTTATCCGTCAAGTGGCCGTTTTACCACCTGGTCAGATCTCGGTGCCTCGATGTTGGGGCTTTGTTGGGGCCGAGGTCGGGTCGAGGCCACGGGGCCCTGACGGGGAAGGCCCAAGATGGAGTAGGGGCCTGAGAGGGTGGCCCGGGACAGGGATCCGGCCAGCAGCGTGGGGCGAGTAGGGGTCGCCGTGTTCTGGTGGGGGAGAGCCGGGGTCGCCAGGAGGGACGGCTCTCATGAAGGTTAAGGGGGTATCTTCAGCCTGAGGGACAGGATTCGATGTCGTCCAGGGCCCGCCATGCGGGAGGAGTGGGACCACGCCACAAGGCCGGTTCCAACAGTTTTACTTGTGCTATTTTTTAAACCTAATTTAATGTAAGAAGTGTTTCTCCGAGTGCAGAGATAGGCAAGTGAAAACGCATAATTATTACTGCAGCCCTGTACTGTCTCTTTCTTTCATTCACGGTTGTCGAAAGTACTACTTACTTTTCAGTAACCATGCATGCAGTAGTGCATGCACTTCCTTTATGTCACTTAAAAGGTTTATGGTTAGCTTTGTACCCAAAGATTTATTTATCTTCAATTATTGTTTGTCCATGCTGTGCTTTTTTTTCTTCTCTAAACAAAACTTTCCCAAAATCCCCCATTCCCATCCATTTTCCAAACCCTAACCCTCTTCCCCCGAGCTGTGTGGTTTTGATTGATGTGTGACTAAATGACAGCAATAATTCCACACACTTGCTGGGGAGGATAAGGTCATAGCAACAGGCTGGTGAAGGAATCCGAGAATATATTCTATCTTACTCAGCTTGACACTCAGTCACTATTGGCAAATGAAAGCAGAATTTCATGTGCGCCATCAACTTGATTGGTCATCAAGAACATCCTCCTCCTAGACGTGGCAAATTATTACGCTGCTGTATCCTTCACCTTCGGTACTATTTCTTGTAGTAGTAGCCAATGTCAAAGAAATTCAACGCAAATACTAGTTATACTTTCAATACTTTACTATTTGTTAGGCTACATTATGGCACTGTTCTAGTGTACTATCACCTTCTATATTCTCTATCGTACCGTTCTAATGCTACGGTAAGGACAAACAAGGTTTCATTTTCTTTTTTTTCAGATGCTGCAACTGCCACTGTGTAACACCACAAGTACCACCGCAATGATGACATTTCATTCACCCAGGATTGCCAACCTTAATCACCATTTCGCGTGCAGCCAGCCCTGTGCCTAGCCCTATTTCCAAACACAAATTACAGGTAAGATAAGCGTTTTGGGGGGAGGTAGTATAATGGAGTATTAGGACTCGGAGAGACGAGAGACTGACGGTCCTAGGACTATTGAATTCACTTACTCTGTGAGAGGCACTTAGTTTTGAAAACATTTGGGCCATTAGTACTTACACAACTTGAATCAAGATGCCACTTAAGTTTCTGGACTGTTAACCCCCCACCCACCAGCCTCAAAAGCAGTAAAAAACAACACGTATGCTAAGATAAAGTTTAAAGTATATTTATATATCCCTAACATAAATAATCTCCCGCAAGACCCAACCCACCCCCCCTCCCGAACCCCAAAGAATTTCCCTGAAAACGAAGTCCAAAAAAGTAGAAAACCCAACGCCCAATTCCCACCCCCCAGAAGTCTTTAAAAAAGGGGCAAGGGACAGTCTCCTCCTACTGCTGGCTGCTATTGACTTTTCAGGCCAGGTTGGCATGCTTCTTGCCGAGGGTCTCGAGCAGGGTTTTGGTGTTGAGGAGCTCCTGCTCGAGGTAGGAAACCCTCAGGGAAAGGCGGTGCATCTTTTTTTTGTAACTGCTGTGGGGGGCAGCTGATTTCTTTGCTGCTCGGCGGTGGCGGGTGGCTGCGGTACCCCGGCTCCATACCGCTGGAGACCTGCTGCACTGACTGGCTGACCCAGGGAGCGCAGAGGAGGATGCAGGTGTCGCTGTGGATGTTGTTGAGGTACTAGTCTGCGTGTCCTCCTCCTCCTGGGTCACCAGCCGCCGATATTCGGCGACAGTGGCCTCCAGCCTCTGTTGCCGGGCCCTTTTAGCCAGCTCCTTCCGGGTTGGTTTGGAAGGAGCATCTATATGAAGAAAGAAAGACATAGTCTGTAACCAATGCTCTTTAAGATTAACACAAAATGATTCCGCAGAAAGTTGTGTCACAGTAGAACTAGCAACTTGCAAGCGCAGTACATAACTATTGTGGCCAGTATCTATCTAACCTCCCACTTCTTCATCCTTGCTCTAAGGAGTTTAAGGAATCAATTCTACGAGCACTATGGACTCACTCCATTAGAGTTGACTATGACAGTACGCCACTCTTATTCTTATTCTTCCCTCTTGTTTAGCAAAATTGGTACGTTAACTTCTGCAAGCTGTCATAATGCCAGCGCAGTCAACTTGCACCCGAGAAAAACAGACGCCCGCCATGATGAGTGAGACAGACTTGCGTTACTGTACCAGTCCAGTACATGCAGGTGGTGATGCTCTTATTTTTCTATTACGGGTGGCACTGAGAATACTCTGTTACAAGGGCTACTCCTTAATTAATTTAACTTTCACCCTACAGTGCCAATGAATACTAGAAAAGGAAAATGAAGAAGATAAATAATCTGATTATCTATCACTGCACATGGTATGTTTCTGCTTACGTGTGGGATGACTTTAGGTGCTTTGGGTTTTATGAGTGAACAGTGATACATCCACACATGAATGACCGAGTTCTACTAAACTTATTAACAGAGGTAGTGAGTGAGTGGCCATCGTAATAGCCAGATATATGCTGTGCTTGCAATACAAACTACTGCTACTATTCATGGTAGTATTCGGACAAAATTACAACTTCTTTTCCTTGCCTTTCCTACACTGGGACGGACGTGCGGGTGCGGTGTTACATGCTCTTCAAAGTAACACTTAGTTCATCCAGTGACCGTCTACACTCTCTAGATACACATATGCTATCTAAGAGTCAGATAGTACCATGATCCAGGCATCCATCCATTCAAACTATGTCAATCATTCTTCTTCATGTCTCTCATCTGGACAAACCATACATTTACTCACAGGGAGCACACTATGCAGTCTGTAATCTCAATAAGTAAGGAATATAAGAGCTTACCACTGCCCGCCACTACCGTGGCAACCCGTACAGCAGTTTCGTCCGGCACTTGCATCGCCTCCTCCCCAGAGCTTTCCTCCTCCACCTCCGCGCTCGGCCCAGCACCAGATGTTCCACCTACAAAGTACATTTAAAAATGTTAGATTTCATAGACATACACCACTCACTAGTATTTTGTCTAGGAATGAAGAAATGTGAATACAGAAACCAATATAATAATTATTGACTGTGTACTCTAAAGTAAAAATGTCCCTTTTTCCAGGGAAGGTTGTTGTCTTGCTGCACTTTTTGGTACAACTGATGAATGCTTGCTTTTTAACTAAGGGTGGGCGGCCAGCTACGCTCCGTGCACGGAGTGTGCGTAGTGCCGCCTACTCCGCATTTTGCGGAGTGGGAGTAGCCAGGCGGCACTACGCACGCTCCGCAGACGGAGCGTAGCTGGCCGCCACCCGCCTCCCTCCCGCCCTCCCTAAATACTTTCAATTAAAGGAGTCAAATAATTAAAACGCACTTACCTTGCCCTCCGCTGCCCGCCGCGTCCCCGGGGCTCGCTATCTTCCGTCTTCCGTCTTCTTTACTAATGCGCATGCGCGGGCGGCCGCGCATGCGCATTATTTCGTGAGAAATGCGCATGCGCGGCCGCCCGCGCATGCGCATTAGTAAAGAAGACGGAAGACGGAAGAAAGATAGCGAGCCCCGGGGACGCGGCGGGCAGCGGCGGGCAAGGTAAGTGCGTTTTAATTATTTGACTCCTTTAATTGAAAGTATTTAGGGAGGGCGGGTGGCGGGGCTGGCGGCCAGTGGTGTTTGCGTAGTGGGGCTACGCGGAGTGCGGAGGTGGGCGTAGTTTCTCGCCCACTTCGCGTAGCTCCGCGAAGCCCCACTCCGCCAACTCCGCCCAGGGTTATTTTTAACACGCACCATTTTTCTCATAACAGACAGAAGCTTCACTTCTAAGAACAAATCATCATCATCACCATTAGGACAGAGGGACCAATGATTCAGCACCAAAAAGAAAAATTAAAGTTCAAACCAGGTGAGGGCTCGGCTCGCCCACAATAAATGTGTGAAATAAATCACTATAAGCACTTTTCCATTTTTAATCAACCGTTTATGTTTTATGAAAAGCTTGATTTTAATAAATATTTTTACTTTTAATAAAGCTTTAAAACTTAAATTGACTCTTTGGTTTTTGGTCAAGAGTGAATGAGAAAAAAGGTTTTGCAATTTGCAAGCATGAGTCCGTGCCTCTGACACTTCTGGACTCTGACTCCGTACTCTTGTCCTGCGTTGGATAATCATCATTGGGGATCAATCATCGATGAATTCGGGAGCTAAATGACTCTGTCACACTATCTAGTCAGTAAGGAGATTGGGGGTTCGTCAAAGACTGATATCACTGAGGTATGTGGAAAGTCTACCTGCGCCTAATATAATTGATAAACAATGCACTATTTAGTGTCCATAGTTCTGTTTGTGCAGATTTGTCCCTGCAACAGTAGTAGTATGGTTTGTCCTCCTATCAAAACCACAAGTAAAGTAGTATCTTATTCTTTCTTGGTGGTCATTCACCATTTTATTGTTGGTTATTGTCAAAGCATAAACATTTAGAAGACTTGAAAAGACATTATGGACAATCCCAGAGGACTGCACTCAGTGCATAGAGAGGGATGTACGACGTTACGACGCATGGTTTTACCACGTGAACCTTTACAACACGTTTTTTACAACGCAAGTCGTTACTACGACTTGCGTTGGAGGGGTGCGGACTTAGGAATTTTTTTTAAATTTACTATTCCAACACCTATTCCAACACCAGCCTACATACAGTAGGGAAGGTGTTGCATTGTAAATTATTCCTTGTCCTGTAACGCCCTCCAGCGCAAGTTGTGGTTACGACTTGCGTTGTAAAAGACGCGTTGTAAGGGTACTGCGGAGTAAAAAAAGGATGTTCCCCATAGAGAGCTATTGCTGACTAGAATGGGAGTTTCATATAACACCTTTTGCCAAATGTGCAATCTTAGTTAGCTACACAGACAGACTAATAAGAATAATCTAGTAATGCCACAGGGAGTCATAGTCGCGGCAGGATAAGAATTTAGATACAGTCTACAAGTAGATCAAAGACGATTTAGAAAAAATCGAATGAGGAACGCTAGGAAAAAATAGGTACTATATATTAAAATTAAAACTTACCGGGGCCAGCAAAGGAGCCCTCGCCTGACTGATCCTGGCCTTCTTCAGCAGCAGCAGCCTCCTCCAATGTCCTCTTGCCCCTGGGGGGAGCTGATGTACAACATGAAAGAAAGAAAGACCCGAAAACATGGATGATTGTGGTCAACCAAATCAATAACAAAATATGTTGGCGAAATAGCAAATAGACAACTATTCCACGGGATATATTGACCTATCTCATGTGGTCTACTACGATATTAGTATTGCTTGATTTGCGGACCGTCAACTTGAAAAGTTATGCAACTCACTAAAATAACTACTAAAAAGGTTCGCCTAGGACTGGCAGGCAGCAGTCCGCAGCACGCGAAGTGACAGACAAGCTCCATTGTGATTGCAGATCAGTGACAACACTAAAAAGTTTCCTACTACATTAACCAGTCATTAAAATACTCAAACTATCAATCCACCACCACTATTTCTTCTTATTGCCAGGTGTACAAAAGAAGGACTGCACTTTAGTCTGTAGAGGCAGATTTACAAGCCCCTTGCAGCTCTTTTGCTCCGTTGTTGCGTGACTTTTGTGATGCAGCGGCAGAACAAAAGAGGCGCCATGGTGCGGCGTATATTAACAATGTGACGCATATGGGAGATGCATCACGTTGTAAAACCCTGCGCCATCAGGGGGCGTTCCTGCGCAGGAACGCATCCTAAAAGTGGCTGAGGGAAATCTACAAGATTTCAATCAGTCACTTTTAGGACAATGATGCGTGACTCAAACCCTGCACCTGCATGAAGCAGACGTGCGTCTTGACGCAGCATTGGGGAGATAGGGTACTCCAGAGCATTGCTGGAGCTGCGCCATCGTTGCGACGCAACTCCAGCAATGCGCCGCCTTTATGGCACAGATGCGTAACGCTTCAGTGACGTTTTGGGCCCATGGTGCGGCGCATTGTAAATACGGCGCACCATGGGTTGTGGTGGCGTGGCGCACAATTACTGGCGCATCCCTGCTACTTTGCAGGGATGCGCCGGTAATTAAAAATCTGACCCTTAGTGTCTAGCATTACGCCGTTCTTTAAACTACACTCATACATAATTTCTCAGGCCAATGAAATGAACACAAAATCGAAAACAAATAAGCATAGTAGCAACGCTACTGAGAAGGAGAGCAGTGCACCTGAAATACACAGAAGACTTTGAAATATAATTTACCTACAATGTAATCAGCAGCATTATTGCAGGAGAAAACAGAGTAGTGAAGAAATAGCTACTACTACTCACCAAGCCCGGGGATCTCGAGGCCGAGCAGGTCGATCAAATCACGTTCCCGGTCCAGGAGATCCGTCCAACGGTGGGTGGCCTGGTTGTAGGTGCGCCGGACCCGAAAGTGTTGGTACATGGCCCGGCACACCTTCTCCGACCGCTTACGGCGCTCCTGGATCCCGTAGCCGCTAGCGATCTTGCCGCCTGCCATGATGGTCCTGGGGAGGTGGCGCTGGACATAAATGACTAGTGCAGCCACCTCCTCTGCGCTAAAGATCACCCGGGCTGTGACTGTCTCCCCCCTCAAACGCCCGCACTGGAGCCGGGCACGGGGTGCGGGACCCTTCCCCTTCTCAGGCTGCTTCCCAGCTCCCTTTACCATGGTTTGGGCAGAAAGGAAGCTAAATAATAAAGAAGAAATAGAATAGTGAAGAAGAAAAGAAAAGAGATTTTCAAAAAGTAGTTTAAAATTAACCAAAAGTAGCAGAAAACACAAAAATATAGAGCTAGAAAAATAGAGGGATAGATAATAAGTAAAATAGATTAAAAAAAACTTCAAACAAGCAAAGGATGACAGAGATTGACAGAGTATACAGAAAGTATGCCCAGAACCATAGCAATGAATGAAAAACAAGATGGCCGCGCCCGTTCACGACCGCGTGGGTAAGTTTGCGCAAGATTTTCCTCACGATCACACGCAAACTTGTACTAGTGAGCCGCACACTTTGCGAGATTACACATAGCGCCCGGAAACGGAAATACGTCACGCAAACAAAATGGCCACGCCCGTGAACGACCGTGAGGGTAACTTCACGCAGTTGCGCTACAAGCGGCTCACTAAAACGCACAAAACCTTGCGAACTAACACGCCGCAAAAAAACAAAACGCATATTCGCACGAATTTGCAGCTTCCGAATTCAATCTTGCGCAAATTTGCGCCCCGCGAATCCCGCGAAATTGCAGAAAAACGATTTTTGCAAAACTGAAAGCAGTTGCAAAAGTTCAACCTCATCATTAGTAACCATTCCCTATAGTGCTTCCTAAGGGCCCCCTCAAGAGTTCAGTTGCTTACTTGCAACTATTCTATGACCCTGCTCTGACCCTCACAGCAGGCTCAGAGAATAGCTACAAGTAGACCACAAAGGTCCTGTGAAAAAAAATTGCACTGCAACAGAAAGCAATTACAGATAAGGAAGCAGGTGCCAGACTCAGTGACACATTAATCAACCCCAAATTAATTCATGTCAGTTGAAGCAGGGCAGGTGTGCTGCCTTTTCCCCCCATAATCTACAGAGATGAACCAGAGGGTGGCAGTGATGTACCAGAGGGTGGCAGTGATGTACCAGAGGGTGGCATGGGTGAACCAGAGGGTGGCACTGTTGAAACAGAGGGTGCTGTAATGAACCAGACGTAGAAACAATATAGTCACGACCGATGCGACCCGACAAGTAAGTTCGCGTTTGCGAACTGGTACAAAACCCGTGCGAACAGGCAGAAAACTTTGCAAACAAAAAAAAAGAAAAAACCTGCAAATTCGCAAAATTCGCCCATGCATAACCAACACATCACTCAGGGACACCCGCACACCACACACACACTGCACCCCTCACACATACCACACTGACCCATCCTCACACACTGCCCTATTTCACTTCTCTCTCACACATTACACACTCACAGTAGTTTAGTCCACACACACTGGACACTTACAACCCGTGCAAAAACACATCCCTCATCATTACACACTCACACTGTGCCCTCCTACAATTCACCCTCACACACTGCCTTCTTACAATGTCAGTAGGTGCCTTTTCGACATTTAAATTTAAGCACAAACGTTACAGGGTCAAAGCATTTCCAAAAGGCAACATTATTTTTTTTTCTTTATTTTTGTTTTAGGGGGGGAATGCCTGTTGGTGCTATGTGTTTTGGTCTCACTTTTTGATATAACTTGAATTAACAAATGAACAAAGTGCACGTGGACATGGAGGCCTAAAAATGTGGTGGCACCAAAGCGCCGCGCTCTCACTCTGTTGCCACACGCATTAAACTCACTATTCAGACCACCCGCTTCCTCTCCATATGGGAGTTATAGTTTTCTTTGATCTCCAGCGCGCGCCACGCTCTCCCTCGGTTGCCACACGTATTAAACTCACAAGGCAGACCACCCCCTTCCTCTCCATATGGGCGTTAGAGTTTCCTTTGATCTCCGTGACGCGTTCTCACAGGCTCCTCTCTGCCCACGCATCTCTCCTCTTCCATGTAGTTCCGTCCCGCATTGTTTAAGCACCCAAACTCGTACATTGTTTGCTATGCAAACATTTCGCATGCGTATTATATTTATTTACTTATTATTAATATAGTTTACACGCCAAAAATCGTTCATTCTGTTGTATGCAAACCTTACTGGTTTTTTTTACTGCTTACATTCACAGTCAAACAAAACACAATTAAACTCTCTCCATAAACAGCACTTTTTAGGTCTCGACTATTCTATCCCGAAAGGATAGATAGGAGAGTATAAAGTAGGCAGTTCAAAATCTCTACCAACTTGGGGATAACGTACAGTTCATGTGGACACAATCAAGTGCATTGTTAACAGCTGCCACAACCACGCGCTTTTTTTTAAGTGCTTCCATTTGCTCCCAGACACTTTGTGCGCGCACACGGCGCTCTTCCCTCACCGGGCATCCCACCTCCTCCCTCTCCAGCGCGCGCCGAGCTCTCCCTTGCTTGCCACATGCATTAAACTCACAAGGCAGACCACCCCCTTCCTCTCCATATGGGCGTTAGAGTTTTGTTTGATCTCCGCCACACACTCTCACAGTCTCCTTTCTGCCCACGCATCTCTCCTTCCATGTAGTTCCATCCCGCCTTGTTTACATACCCAAACTTGTACATTGTTTGCTATGCAAACATTTTGCATGCGTATTATATTTATTTAATTATTAATATTATAGTTCAAGTGCCCGAAATCGTTCATTCTTTTGTATGCAAACCTTATTTTTTTTCCTGCTTACATTCTCTGTCAAATAAAAAAAAGAAAAGCTCTCTCCATAAAAAGCACTTTTTTAATTTAATCACTAACACTTCACTCTGGTTTTAATTTAATCATTAGAACATCACTCTGGGGCAACATTCAGGAACACCACCACATCTCTCAGGGACACCACCACATCTCTCAGGGACACCTCCACATCACTCAGGGACACCACACATCACTTAGGGCCACCACCACATCACTCAGGGACACCACCACATCTCTCAGGGACACCACCACATCATTCAGGGACACCACAACACATCACTTAGGGCCACCACCATATCACTCAGGGACACCACCACATCTCCCTGGGACACCACCACATCTCTCAGGGACACCACCAAACCACTCAGAGACACCACCACATCACTCAGGGACACCACCACATCACTCTGGGACACCACCACATCGCTCTGGGACAACACCACATCACTCAGGGACACCACCATATCTCTCAGGGACACTACCACACCACTCAGGGACAACACCACATCACTCAGGGACACCCCCACACAGCACTTAGGGACACAACCACATCACTCAGGGACACCACCACATCTCTCAGGGACACAATTACATCACTCAGTGACACCACCACATCACTCTGGGACACTACCACATCACTCGAGGACACCACAACATCACTCAGGGACTTTACCACATCATTCAGGAACACCACCACACCACTCAGGGACACCACCACATCACTCTGGGACACCACCACATCTCTTGGGGACAGCACATCACATCTCTCGGGGACACCACCACATCACTCAGGGACACCATCACATCACTCAGGGACACCACCACAGCACTCTGGGACACCTTTACATCGCTCTGGGACAACACCACATCACTCAGGGACACCACCACACCACTCAGGGACACCACCACATCACTCAGGGACACCCCCACACAGCACTTAGGGACACCACCATATCACTCAGGGAAACCACCACATCTCTCAGGGATACCACCACATAACTCAGGCACACCACACATCACTCAGGGACACCACCACATCACTCAGGGACACCACCACATCTCTCAGGGACACCATTACATCACTCGGGGACACCACCACATCACTCTGGGACACTACCACATCACTCGGGAACACCACAACATCACTCAGGGACTCCACCACATCACTCAGGCACACCACCACACCACTCAGGGACACCACCACATCACTCTGGGACACCACCACATCTTTAAGGGACACCACCACATCTCCCTGGAACACCACCACATCTCTCAGGGACACCACCACATCACTCAGGGACACCACCACATCACTCAGGGACACCACCACATCACTCTGGGACACCACCACATCGCTCTGGGACAACACCACATCACTCAGGGACACCACCACATCTCTCAGGGACACTACCACACCACTCAGGGACACCACCACATCACTCAGGGACACCCCCACACAGCACTTAGGGACACAACCACATCACTCAGGGACACCACCACATCTCTCAGGGACACAATTACATCACTCAGGGACACTACCACATCACTCAGGGACACCACCACGCCACTCAGGGACACCACCACATCACTCTGGGACACCACCACATCTCTTGGGGACAGCATATCACATTTCTCAGGGACACCACCACATCACTCAGGGACACCACCACACCACTCAGGGACACCACCACATCACTCAGGGACACCCCCACACAGCACTTAGGGACGCCACCATATCATTCAGGGAAACCACCACATCTCTCAGGGATACCACCACATAACTCAGGCACACCACACATCACTCAGGGACACCACCACATCACTCAGGGACACCACCACATCTCTCAGGGACACCATTACATCACTCAGGGAAACCACCACATCACTCTGGGACACTACCACATCACTCGGGAAAACCACAACATCACTCAGGGACTCCACCACATCACTCAGGCACACCCACCACATCACACTGGGACACCACCACATCTCACAGGGACACCACCACATCACTCAGGGACACCACCACACCACTCAGGGACACCACCACATCACTCTGGGACACCACCACATCGCTCTGGGACAACACCACATCACTCAGGGACACCACCACATCTCTCAGGGACACTACCACATCACTCGGGGACACCACAACTTCACTCAGGGACTCCACCACATCACTCAGGAACGCCACCACACATCAAGTAGGGCCACCACCACATCACTCAGGGACACCACCACATCACTCTGGGACACTACCACATCCCTCGGGGACACCACACATCACTTCGGGCCACCACCACATCACTCAGGAACACCACCACACCACTCAGGGACACCACCACATCACTCTGGGACACCACCACATCTCTCAGGGACACCACCACATCACTCAGGGACACCACCACATCACTCAGGGACACGACCACATCACTCTGGGACACGTCCACATCGCTCTGGGACAACACCACATCACTCAGGGACACCACCACATCTCTCAGGAACACCACCACATCAGACTGGGACACCACCACATTGCTCTGGGACAACACCACACCACTCAGGGACACCACCACATCACTCAGGGACACGCCCACACAGCATTTAGGGACACGACCACATCACTCAGGGACACCGCCACATCTCTCAGGGACACAATTACATCACTCAGGGACACCACCATATCACTCTGGGACCCTACCACATCACTCAGGGACACCACAACATCACTCAGGGACTCTACCACATCACTCAGGAACACCACCACACCACTCAGGGACACCACCACATCACTCTGGGACACTACCACATCTCTTGGGGACAGCACATCACATCTCTCAGGGACACCACCAAATCACTCAGGAACACCACCACATCACTCTGGGACACCTTCACATCGCCCTGGGACAGCACCACATCACTCAGGGACACCACCACATCACTCAGGGACACCCCCACACAGCACTTAGGGACACCGCCATATCATTCAGGGAAACCACCACATCTCTCAGGGATACCACCACATAACTCAGGCACACCACACATCACTCAGGGACACCACCACATCACTCAGGGACACCACCACATCTCTCAGGGACACCATTACATCACTCAGGGAAACCACCACATCACTCTGGGACACTACCACATCACTCGGGAAAACCACAACATCACTCAGGGACTCCACCACATCACTCAGGCACACCCACCACATCACACTGGGACACCACCACATCTCACAGGGACACCACCACATGACTCAGGGACACCACCACACCACTCAGGGACACCACCACATCACTCTGGGACACCACCACATCGCTCTGGGACAACACCACATCACTCAGGGACACCACCACATCTCTCAGGGACACTACCACATCACTCGGGGACACCACAACATCACTCAGGGACTCCACCACATCACTCAGGAACGCCACCACACATCAAGTAGGGCCACCACCACATCACTCAGGGACACCACCACATCACTCTGGGACACTACCACATCCCTCGGGGACACCACACATCACTTAGGGCCACCACCACATCACTCAGGAACACCACCACACCACTCAGGGACACCACCACATCACTCTGGGACACCACCACATCTCTCAGGGACACCACCACATCACTCAGGGACACCACCACATCACTCAGGGACACGACCACATCACTCTGGGACACGTCCACATCGCTCTGGGACAACACCACATCACTCAGGGACACCACCACATCTCTCAGGAACACCACCAAATCAGACTGGGACACCACCACATTGCTCTGGGACAACACCACACCACTCAGGGACACCACCACATCACTCAGGGACACCCCCACACAGCATTTAGGGACACGACCACATCACTCAGGGACACCGCCACATCTCTCAGGGACACAATTACATCACTCAGGGACACCACCATATCACTCTGGGACCCTACCACATCACTCAGGGACACCACAACATCACTCAGGGACTCTACCACATCAATCAGGAACACCACCACACCACTCAGGGACACCACCACATCACTCTGGGACACTACCACATCTCTTGGGGACAGCACATCACATCTCTCAGGGACACCACCAAATCACTCAGGAACACCACCACATCACTCTGGGACACCTTCACATCGCTCTGGGACAACACCACATCACTCAGGGACACCACCACATCACTCAGGGACACCCCCACACAGCACTTAGGGACACCACCACATCACTCAGGGAAACCACCACATCTCTTAGGGATACCACCACATAACTATGGGACACTACGCATCACTCAGAGACACAACCACATCACTCAGGGACACCACCACACCACTAAGGGACACCACCACATCACTCAGGGACACCACCACATCTCTCTGGGACACCATCACATCTCTCAGGGACACCACCACATCACTCAGGGACACCACCACATCACTCTGGGACACAACCACATCACTCTGGGACACGACCACATCACTCAGGAACACCACCACATCACTCAGGGACACCACCACATCTCTCAGGTACAGCCCCACATCACTCAGGGACAACACCACATCACTCAGGGACACCACCACATCACTCAGGGACACCACCTTACCACTCAGGGACATCACTTCAGTCAGGGACACCCACACACCACACACACACTGAACCCCTCACATATATCACACTAACCCCTACTCACACACTGCCCCCATTTCACTTCTCTCTCACACATTACCCACTCACAGTATTTTAGGCCACACACACTGCACATTTACAACCCATGCACACACACACATCACTCACCTTTACACACTCACACTGTGCCCTCATACAATTCACCCTCACACTCTGCCTTCTTATGATGTCAGTAGGTGCCTTTTCGACATTTGAATTTAAACACAAACGTTAAAAGGTCAAAGCGTTTCCAAAAAGGAACATTATTATTATTATTTTTTTAGGGGGGGGGAATTGCTTGTTGGTGCTATGTGTTTTGGCCTTACTTTTTTGTATAACTTGAATTAACAAACGAACAAAGTGCACGTGGACGTGGCGGTCTAAAAATGTGGTGGCGCCAAAGCGCCGAGCTCTCCATCTGTTGCCACACACATTAAACTCACTAGGCATCCCACCCCCAACCTCTCCAGCGCGCGCCGTGCTCACCCTCGGTTGCCACACGTATTAAACTCACAAGGCAGACCACCCCCTTCGTTTCCATATGGGCGTTAGAGTTTTGTTTGATCTCCGCCGCGCATTCTCACAGTCTCCTTTATGTCCACGCATCTCTCCTTCCATGTAGTTCCGTCCTGCCTAGTTTACGTACCCAAACTCGTACATTGTTTGCTATGCAGACATTTCACATGCGTTTAATATTTATTAAATTATCATTATTATAGTTTCGCTCCCAAAAGCATTCATTCTTTTGTATGCAAACCTTACTTCTTTTTTTCTGCTTACATTCGCAGTCAAACAAAACAAAAAGAAACACTCTCCAATAATCAGAACTTTTTTTAATTTAATCACTAGCACATCACTCTGGTTTTAATTTAATCAATAGCACATCCCTCTGGGGCAAAACTCAGGGACACCACCACCTCTCTTAGGGACACCTCCACATCACTCAGGGACACCACCACATCTGAAGAAACCAAATATTTCCAATACTCCTTCTCAGGGGTCTTACCAATAAGTAGTCCATTCAAAAGTGGCAAAGAAATCAACACAGAATCTGAAATATGAAAAGACATCTTTATTATTATTAATTGTGAGGCTCCGTCGCCCAGCCACTCTTAAAGCAACTGAATGAGGGAGTCTGCCTGCATGGCCTCGCACAGGCCTTTTATACAGAAAATTGTGCTCTAGGCACACACATTCCTTATTATTATTAGTCACTCCCAGGACGTGCACACAAAGCGCCACTTTCAAGATAAGTCCAGGCTAAAAAAAGGATCGCACACATGCTTGGTTTCCTGTTCCATCAGGCCGGACAAACCCACCATAAAACCTTCAACTAGATCGATGAACATGTCTTAAAGGAAAGGCAGCAACAGATGGGACGGAGATAGGAGCGGTGGGAATGGTGCCATAAAAGATCGGACATGTCCTGCTCTTTGAACTTTATTGCGCCAGCTGCTGAACAAGGAACTGGCTTGGGAGGTTAGCCTCAAGCAACAGGGTCAGCTGTCGTCAGGTCATGCAGAAGTCAGCACAAACCCATGCTAAGGTTATGTCCTTTAAATGCTTGCTCTGCCATGGGGAGAGCCTACTGTAAGGGCAACGAATAACATGGCTGCTATTTACAAGATGAAACCCAAGTGTTCAATACAAAACCTTCAAATGTACAGTGAATCCATTGGTGTAACATGATGAAAATACTCATGAATACCGCATTCATCATTTGCGGTTCACTGATACCAAATTCATAACAGAATTATGATATTTAAAACACAGGTTCAGAACCCCCAGAACCACAGAGCATCCTTTTGCCCTTACATAGGCAATAACCTATACTCATGCTAAATCCGAGTCCATGTCTATATTCATTACTAGCTAGTGTTGATATAAATACTGTACAAAAGGAATTATCAGTAAACTCTGACCTAACCAGTTCATGTTCATGTAAAATATGAAGCTCATGTGAAGAAACAGTAGAAAAAGAAAGAGTACGTTGGGAAGTTGGTGCAGACGTCAATTGTGTAGGAGGAAACAAACCAAAATATAGTAGCCAATAAAATACATAAAAGTATTAAAATAAATAGAGCTATACCGCACTTAGAGAACAATATTCTATGATTTCGTTTTTTTCATCTCTTGCTTTTTATCGTAATTACTCAATACAATCTCCATTTTCTAATGTCGCTCACGCAATCTTGGTAGAGTACTTCAGCTGTGATTATTAGCAGGTCATAGGGACACTGCAGGTCCTGCAGGCCTACTGCCACTACTCAGGTCACAAACTGAACCGTTGGTACTCCTACGTGACCCTGCAACTGGCAAATGGTAACCAATCAAAAATTTAACAAAAAAACATAATACAATTCAGCAAGGGAAAAAAACGACAAAAGGTCAAATGCGTAATACTTGCACAGTCCTAAGCAGAAAGCAAATCATAGAATTTTCTAATAACGTTTTATATTGCTTCCTACGCACTTCAGTAATTTATTATATTTTCAAGTGAAACAGTGGTGTTCCTGCTCAATGCTCTCAGATGAAAAAGGAATACTCTTCCACAGAGAGTGGACTTTATTCTGCTTTTACTAAACAGAATAGTACTTTAAAACAATGCCAGCAAAGCAGCAAAAATTAGTTTCCAAACTTCAAGTCTATACAAGCTCACAGAAAATACCCAAAGTCCATCAGATCCGCTTCCAGTGTTTTCTTCAGTTGGCGCAACCAACTCGGGCCTCATCATGAAGTGACTACCTGGAGGAGAAATTTTTCAGAGAACAGAATTCTGCTGGGGAAGGCAAGACAGAAATCTACTAAAAGAGGTACTCTGTGCACGGAGGTTCTGGGGGATTCTCTGTCTTTGCGGCCTGGCATATTTTTGATTTTTCTGACTTAAAACTCTCCAAGAGATGTCACTTCTGACTGAGCAACCCTTTTTGCCGTAAGTTTTTTTAAAGAGACTGTTAGTGCAGTTAGAAATTGGCAGTTAGAATTTGGACACCTATTTGTTTGGTACAGCTTTGATAAGTATTTGTGGGTCGCTCCCAGTTAGCTTTGTGGTTCCGTTTTAGGAACATTTGTTTCAAATTTGTGAACTTGGCATCTGTTTGACATTTGCTTTGTACTTTGAAACTTGGCCTTTGTTGTTGAAACTTGGTTCTTTGATTTAAGTGGGTCGCTACCAGTCCTTAGTAGTTCTTTGTTTGGTTCTTTGTATTATTTGAAGATTGCAATTTTCAATAACCGAGGGTTTGCATATTTGCAAATGTATCGATGGAGATAACCCCTTGAAGTTTGATGCTGGATTAGTGAGCTATAAGATGCCTGATCTTAGCGAATTTGGAGCTTTGTATTGGCCAACTTTGTATACGCTTGAATTAGCCGGTTTATCTAAATAGGTTAGATTTACAAACATATTTCTTCCTTGGTGATTTTGTATCCCCAGAGAATTAAAATATGTCATAATACATAACAAGGATCCTTTGCTCTGTATAATTTTATGAATGGATATGCAGAACGATTTTTGGTGTTCTGCCAGCTGCAGCTAGTGAATTGAGTGTATTTTTTTTTTGGTTTTTACACTGTTGAGCAGTGTTTCTTGTAAATATGACTTACAGCTACGTATAGTCCGGACTGTCCTGTTTTCGTTCTGAGTGTTGATTTGTGGGTTTAAATGTGTGTTTGAATGCGTGGTTAAAATGTGTGTTTACATGTCTATTTTGTTTGTGAGTTTTGTTGTAAATTGCGACAGCGCGATTTACAAGAAATGGTTAGAGAGCGCTGTATTGTGTGTCCTAAATGTTTTCAACACTTTCTGTTTATGTCTGAAATGTGCTCAATGTGTGTGGTTCACATTTAATGGGTATAAATAAGGCCCCAGCCAAAAACGAAATTACATGTTTTTGCAGAAATAAATACATTTACAGCGTTTTCACTTAAATGCACTGTATTAAATGTTCACAGGCAAAACGTTTTTAGCTGCAATATATTTGATAGGAATGTTTCTTCAGCCAGCATTTTTTGTAGTTAAACACGGGTGGAATTTTGCATGACGGCCCTTTTACATGACAGAGGCCCTAAAAGTGACGCAGAATGTGACGCTTTTTAAATTAGGCATATGCGCTCAGGTTTGTGAGTTAATGCATCTCAATAAGAGGCAAGGGATGTAGCGGGCTCTTATATGTAAAACAATCACAAACAGAAATAATTGGGTTTTATTAGAAGACAAAAATTATTAAATATGGAAAAATAATTAATAAAAATTAGTGTTACCAAAATCGTTTTTTAATATTTATAAAGCTTAGCACTCATACTATGACCTCTTAGCATTAAAATGTGATTTACGTTATGTTGCATCACTAAAATGACAAGAATTCATGTGTATAAATTCGCTTGCCATAAGCGCAAGCAAGCTCATTTTTATAACGTATAAATTATTATTTTAACATACCTAACTCATGGATTATGTAATAGACTTTCTAGTAATTCATATTCTGCAAAAAGATTGTAGGATACTCATTTTTTCATGCTCAAAATCAGAAAGTCGATTTTGAGTAAATTCACTGTTTAAACTGCATTTTTGCTTTCCTTAAAGTGTCTCAGCCTTAAGCAAATGCATGCATTTAGGTTTTGATATAAGGTTGTGCTTTCTTGTGATTCAGTGGGTTAATGTGCCAGTACACAGGCTTGTTTTAATATAAGGATTGGAGGTTCTATCTTCAAGCTAGGCCTACGGAAAGTTTGCTTATTTAACACTGATGAAGTGTGTGCCATAGGATTGCAACAAGTAATTACTCTAAAAAACTGGTCTGTGTGTCTTTAGCTTTTGAGACAAATTGACAGTGAATGTAGTCTAATAATATGGGAATAGTGATAATTTTAGCGCCTAAAAAGAGAAATTATTTTTTTAAATAGCTTGAACTATTGCAGATTAGATCCAGCCTACTGGCTTTGTCAGCTCCACTGTGGCAGAGGCCGGGGGCTGGGAGAATTTGCAAAGGCTGGCTCAGCACGCTCGCTGAGATGTTCTCTTTTAAGTGTTTCCCCATAAATTATGGAGAAGGCCCCTCGTGTGTTGCCATTTACAGCCTCTTAATTAGGCCTTTGTTTCCAAGGAATGCAGAATGACCTCTCTGAACGGCTGCTAAGGGTGAGGTTTCTGGTTTCACCGTGGTAACATGAAGGACCTTGATTTAAACGGGGAGATGAAAAGGGGTTTCTTTAAACATCGTGTTAAATGCTTGGCAGGACTGCTACATTGTGTTTCCACTTAAGGAAAATAATGTTTGCTAACTGTGTTTATTTTTACAGAAAACGAAATGATGCATCCAGTCTTAGATAAAAATAACATGCAGCCTTTTTCACACAATTTTGAAGGTTATAGGCCTAGTTAAAGCAATTGCTCATTAAAAATAACATGCATATGGAGTATCAGTGTAACAATTTCTTTTAGAACGATAAGAATAAGGTGGTTTTATGTTGAGAAGTCACGGTTAAGTGATGTAAAATATTTCTGTGTCTCTTCCAATGTGTTTTTTGGTGTTGTGTATTTTTCTGCTTTTTGCCAACAGATTGTTTATGGATTGTTCTTAAGAGGAGAAGACACGTGAGTTTGGCTAATTGACAAAAGATGTGTTTTTGCGTCATTTCTTTAACAGAAAGAAATGTACATGTTTCTGTTTGAGGTATTTACAGCTGTCATGACATACTGTATTTGACAATAGACCTACAACTGCATTGTGCTCAATGTCAAACTGGTGGGTATAGAGTTTGTATGGAGTTTGGACCTGATAATTTAGACAGGCCCAAATATTGGGTTTTTGGCTGCAGGTTTAAAGTGCATAAAATACACATGTCATGGTGCTGCATTTTTTGTATGTTTTGTTTTATGTTGTTACCATTACAAGTTCTCCTGTGTTGTGGAGGGGTCCATATGACGATATGTACAGTTGCACAAAACAGTTGGATGAATTTGGTATAATGATAAATTTCACAGATATGGTTTGCCTACTGTGAGGAAGAATGGCAGCACTTTCACCAGTGCATGCCTACATTTGGCTATATTGATAAGAAAACTAAACAAATATAACAGGTTCAAAGTGTATCACCTGATGTTACGTACTGCACATTCCCTTAAAGGAATAGGCAGCCCTAAATTGTTATGTATCCTTGATTGGACCTAAGGATAGAATTATAGATCTGTGACTCAAGGTGACCTAATTTTTTTATTGTGTTTTGTTTCCCAAATAGCATATGGCTTTGTCCCTTAAAAGGAAACTAGGTTTCATTTTTCTCTCCCTGAAGAGAGAACAGGAACATAGAATTAGAATTTGTATAACTTTGGTCTTTTGTGTATTCCCCGTTCTCTTGGTGCCTGTGTCACATGCCTGAGGCACCCAAGCAATCTCTTGTTCTCCCTATAGATTTTTCTTTTGTTGTTCCGCCCCTGACCAATGTCGCATTATGCTTAGTTATTAGGCATTTTAGCTGTGTCCTAATTCCATTTCCCCTTTTCCCATATTCCCTTTACCAGTCAGCCCATTTATTATTATGGGTGTATTGTTTATGTGCACACTTCTAGACTGTAGTTATGTATTAGGGACCCCCCATGTTATGTAAAATGTTTTTTCAGACTGACTGTCAAGGTAGTGATAGGCTGGTTCCAATGTCTATTTTTAATTTTTCAGCTCTCTTGTGTTCCTGCTGCTCTAATTTTTGGTGGGATTAGATGTGTTCTAAACATGCAAATACCAGGACTTTCTAGTGTTTGTTCTTTGTCTTCACATTTGATCATTAGCCTTTGTGTTGCATAGTGCACTTAATGCACATTTTTTTAAAGGGACTTTTCTTCATGTCTTTGATAATGTGAATGATGTTATTTTTCTATTCGAGATGTTCTAGATAAGGAATTTAGGAACACCTAGGCTTAGTCATTGAGGGAACACATGTATTTACCCCATTAGACAATGCCACTGTGTGAGGAAATTCATTTTGATAGAATTCCTGTGTAGCTATAGATGACAGAGAATAATGAAAAGAACATAACTGAAGATTCTAAAGATACTGTTTTGCCCTTTTGCCTTTGCTCTTGTATTTTATGCTCATGGCACATTGTCACTCCCTTGCAGATTGCAGGCCACCTGCTTGCCAGTCCTTTTTTTTAAAACACATGAACTATTTTTTGTGCTTGATTTGGAGGAAACTAACAATTGTGTTACATATCCTACATCACTAGGGTCCTGCTGGATCTTCCAGAGTCAAAGGAAGAGTGATTCCCTGCAGACCTGTGATCAACACTAAGCTCACACCCCATCAGTGACCGCTCTAAGATGAACAGATTTCCTGGCTCTACAATTCTTGCAACAAGAAAGTCGCGAAGCTGGACAGCGATCATCAGCGCGACATCAGTGATACCTCCAAAGCAAGGCATTTGATTTGCGAAAGGCGTTGCAGAAGAAAGGAGGAGCTGATTCGTTTATTTGTTGTTTGGGCTCTGTACCTGTTATGTGCTGGAAAACCTCTGTCAGTGTACATTCCCTTGAGCCCTTGGCCCGAGTTTTGGCCACATTCACACCTCTTTTGCTTTGCACCAGTGGAAAGGCAGTGCACCCAAGGATCCACGTTTGGAAAAAGGCACTACATTCTGGTGCCCAGGAGAGAGCAGCTTGAGCGTCCTCTGACACTAAATGATGAGTGTTGGAGTCTGAAAGTGCTGCTGATTTTGCTAAATAGTGCTTGGATCTGCACAAGATGCTTTGTGCCCTTGATCAATGAACAGCACATCATTTGTAGTGTCTGCCACAAAGAAGAGACACTGGTGCATTGTTTTGAGACTTTTGAGTGAGCTGTGAGTGTTTTCCCCGAGCGGCACTCCAACTAAACAGTATTGTCTCCTCATGAAAGGCCTGACTTGAGGAGGCCCAACGCGAAGAAAACACTGGAAGCGGATCTGATGGACTTTGGGTATTTTCTGTGAGCTTGTATAGACTTGAAGTTTGGAAACTAATTTTTGCTGCTTTGCTGGCATTGTTTTAAAGTACTATTCTGTTTAGTAAAAGCAGAATAAAGTCCACTCTCTGTGGAAGAGTATTCCTTTTTCATCTGAGAGCATTGAGCAGGAACACCACTGTTTCACTTGAAAATATAATAAATTACTGAAGTGCGTAGGAAGCAATATAAAACGTTATTAGAAAATTCTATGATTTGCTTTCTGCTTAGGACTGTGCAAGTATTACGCATTTGACCTTTTGTCGTTTTTTTCCCTTGCTGAATTGTATTATGGTTTTTTGTTAAATTTTTGATTGGTTACCATTTGCCAGTTGCAGGGTCACGTAGGAGTACCAACGGTTCAGTTTGTGACCTGAGTAGTGGCAGTAGGCCTGCAGGACCTGCAGTGTCCCTATGACCTGCTAATAATCACAGCTGAAGTACTCTACCAAGATTGCGTGAGCGACATTAGAAAATGGAGATTGTATTGAGGAATTACGATAAAAAGCAAGAGATGAAAAAAACGAAATCATAGAATATTGTTCTCTAAGTGCGGTATAGCTCTATTTATTTTAATACTTTTATGTATTTTATTGGCTACTATATTTTGGTTTGTTTCCTCCTACACAATTGACGTCTGCACCAACTTCCCAACGTACTCTTTCTTTTTCTACTGTTTCTTCACATGAGCTTCATATTTTACATGAACATGAACTGGTTAGGTCAGAGTTTACTGATAATTCCTTTTGTACAGTATTTATATCAACACTAGCTAGTAATGAATATAGACATGGACTCAGATTTAGCATGAGTATAGGTTATTGCCTATGTAAGGGCAAAAGGATGCTCTGTGGTTCTGGGGGTTCTGAACCTGTGTTTTAAATATCATAATTCTGTTATGAATTTGGTATCAGTGAACCGCAAATGATGAATGCGGTATTCATGAGTATTTTCATCATGTTTCACCAATGGATTCACTGTACATTTGAAGGTTTTGTATTGAACACTTGGGTTTCATCTTGTAAATAGCAGCCATGTTATTCGTTGCCCTTACAGTAGGCTCTCCCCATGGCAGAGCAAGCATTTAAAGGACATAACCTTAGCATGGGTTTGTGCTGACTTCTGCATGACCTGACGACAGCTGACCCTGTTGCTTGAGGCTAACCTCCCAAGCCAGTTCCTTGTTCAGCAGCTGGCGCAATAAAGTTCAAAGAGCAGGACATGTCCGATCCCCCAGAACCACACATCACTCTGGGACAACACCACATCACTCGGTGACACCAACACATCACTGAGGGACACCACCACATCACTCAGGGACACCACCACACCACTCAGGGACACCACCACACATCACTCAGGAACACCCACACACATCACTCAGGGACACCACCACATCACTCAGGGACACCACCACACCACTCAGGGACACCACCACATAACTCAGGAACACCCCCACACATCTCTCAGGGAAACCCCCCACATCTCTCATGGACAACACCACATCAATCAGGGACACCACCACATCACTGATGGACACCACCACATCACTCAGGGACACACCCAAATCACTCAGGGACTCCACCACATCACTCTGGGACACCACCACATCACTCTGGCACACCTCCACATCACTCTGGGACACCACCACATCACTCGGAGACACCACCATTTCACTCAGGGACACCCCAACATCACTCAGGGACATCCCCACACATCACTTAGGGACACCACCATATCACTCAGGGACACCGCCACATCACTCAGGGACACCACCACATCACTCTGGGACACCTTCACATCGCTCTGGGACAACACCACATCACTCAGGGACACCACCACATCACTCAGGGACACCCCCACACAGCACTTAGGGACACCACCACATCACTCAGGGAAACCACCACATCTCTCAGGGATACCACCACATAACTATGGGACACTACGCATCACTCAGGGACACAACCACATCACTCAGGGACACCACCACACCACTCAGGGACTCTACCACATCACTCAGGAACACCACCACACCACTCAGGGACACCAACACATCACTCAGGGACACCACCACATCTCTCAGGGACAGCCCCACATCACTCAGGGACAACACCACATCACTCAGGGACACCACCACATCTCTCAGGGACATCACCACACCACTCAGGGACACCACCACATCTCTCAAGGACACCATTACATAAGTCAGGAACACCACCACATCACTCTGGGACACTACCACTTCACTCGGGGAAACCACAACATCACTCAGGGACTCTACCACATCAGTTAGGAACACCACCACACCACTCAGGGACACCACCACATCACTCTAGGGCACCACCACATCTCTTAGGGACAGCAGATCACATCTCTCAGGGACACCACCACATCACTCAGGGACACCACCACATCACTCTGGGACACCACCACATCACTCTGGGACAACACCACATCACTCAGGGACACCACCACACCACTCAGGGACACCACCACACCACTCAGGGACACCACCTTATCACTCAGGGACACCATCACATCACTCAGGGAAACCACCACATCTCTCAGGGATACCACCACATAACTCAGGGACACCACACATCACTCAAGGACACCACCACATCATTCAGGGACACTACCACACATCACTCAGGGACACCCCAACACAGCACTTAGGGACACGACCACATAACTCAGGGACAGCACCACATCACTCGGGGACACCATAGCATCACTCAGGGACTCTACCACATAACTCAGGAACACTACCACCCCACTCAGGGACACCACCACATCACTCTGGGACACCACCACATCTTTTGGGGACAGCACATCACATCTCTCAGGGACACCACCACATCACTCAGGGACACCACCACATCACTCAGGGACACCACCACATCACTCTGGGACACCTTCACATCGCTCTGGGACAACACCACATCACTCAGGGACACCACCACACCACTCAGGGACACCACCTTCTCACTCAGGGACACCCCCACACAGCACTTAGGGACACCACCACATCACTCAGGGAAACCACCACATCTCTCAGGGATACCACCATATAACTCAGGGACACCACACATCACTCAAGGACACCACCACATCATTCAGGGACACCACCACATCTCTTAGGGACACCAATACATCACTCATGGACACCACCACATCACTCTGGGACACTACCACATCATTCGGGGACACCACAACATCACTCAGGGACTCCACCACATCACTCAGGAACACCACCACACCACTCAGGGACACCACCACATCACTCTGGGACACCACCACATCTCTCAGGGACACCACCACATCACTCAGGGACACCACCACATCACTCAGGGACACCACCACATCACTCTGGGACACCACCACATCGCTCTGGGACAACACCACATCACTCAGGGACACCACCACATCTCTCAGGGACAGTACCACACCACTCAGGGACACGACCACATCACTCAGGGACACCGCCACATCTCTCAGGGACACAATTACATCACTCAGGGACACCACCATATCACTCTGGGACCAAACCACATCACTCAGGGACACCACAACATCACTCAGGGACTCTACCACATCACTCAGGAACACCACCACACCACTCAGGGACACCACCACATCACTCTGGGACACTACCACATCTCTTGGGGACAGCACATCACATCTCTCAGGGACACCACCAAATCACTCAGGAACACCACCACATCACTCTGGGACACCTTCACATCGCTCTGGGACAACACCACATCACTCAGGGACACCACCACATCACTCAGGGACACCCCCACACAGCACTTAGGGACACCACCACATCACTCTGGGAAACCACCACATCTCTCAGGGATACCAACACATAACTATGGGACACTACGCATCATTAAGGGACACAACCACATCACTCAGGGACACCACCACACCACTCAGGGACACCACCACATCACTCAGGGACACCACCACATCTCTCTGGGAGACCATCACATCTCTCAGGGACACCACCACATCACTCAGGGACACCACCACATCACTCTGGGACACAACCACATCACTCTGGGACACGACCACATCACTCAGGAACACCACCACATCACTCAGGGACACCACCACATCTCTCAGGGACAGCCCCACATCACTCAGGGACAACACCACATCACTCAGGGACACCACCACATCACTCAGGGACACCACCACACCACTCAGGGACATCACTTCAGTCAGGGACACCCACACACCACACACACACTGAACTCCTCACATATACCACACTAACCCCTCCTCACACACTGCCCCCATTTCACTTCTCTCTCACACATTACCCACTCACAGTATTTTAGGCCACACACACTGCACATTTACAACCCGTGCACACACACACATCACTCACCTTTACACACTCACACTGTGCCCTCATACAATTCACTTTCATACACTGCCTTCTTATGATGACAGTAGGTGCCTTTTCGACATTTGAATTTAAACACAAACGTTACACGGTCAAAGCGTTTCCAAAAAGGAACAATATTATTATTATTTTTTAGGGGGGGGGAATTGCTTGTTGGTGCTATGTGTTTTGGCCTTACTTTTTTGTATAACTTGAATTAACAAACGAACAAAGTGCACGTGGACGTGGCGGTCTAAAAATGTGGTGGCGCCAAAGCGCCGAGCTCTCAATCTGTTGCCACATGCATTAAACTCACTAGGCATCCCACCCCCAACCTCTCCAGCGCGCGCCCTGCTCACCCTCGGTTGCCACACGTATTAAACTCACAAGGCAGACCACCCCCTTCCTTTCCATATGGGCGTTAGAGTTTTGTTTGATCTCCGCCGCGCGTTCTCACCGTCTCCTTTATGTCAACGCATCTCTCCTTCCATGTAGTTCCGTCCTGCCTTGTTTACGTACCCAAACTCGTACAATGTTTGCTATGCAGACATTTCACATGCGTTTTATATTTATTAAATTATCATTATTATAGTTTACGCTCCCAAAAGCATTCATTCTTTTGTATGCAAATCTTACTTCTTTTTTTCTGCTTACATTCGCAGTCAAACAAAACAAAAAGAAACACTCTCCAATAATCAGAACTTTTTTAATTTAATCACTAGCACATCACTCTGGTTTTAATTTAATCAATAGCACATCCCTCTGGGGCAAAACTCAGGGACACCACCACCTCTCTTAGGGACACCTCCACATCACTCAGGGACACCACCACATCACTCTGGGACAACACCACATCACTCGGTGACACCAACACATCACTGAGGGACACCACCACATCACTCAGGGACACCACCACACCACTCAGGGACACCACCACACATCACTCAGGAACACCCACACACATCACTCAGGGACACCACCACATCACTCAGGGACACCACCACACCACTCAGGGACACCACCACATCACTCAGGAACACCCCCACACATCTCTCAGGGAAACCCCCACATCTCTCAGGGACAACACCACATCAATCAGGGACACCACCACATCACTGATGGACACCACCACATCACTCAGGGACACACCCACATCACTCAGGGACTCCACCACATCACTCTGGGACACCTCCACATCACTCTGGCACACCTCCACATCACTCTGGGACACCACCACATCACTCGGGGACACCACCATTTCACTCAGGGACACCCCAACATCACTCAGGGACACCCCCACACATCAATTAGGGACACCACCATATCACTCAGGGACACCGCCACATCACTCAGGGACACACCACATCACTCTGGGACACCACCACATCGCTCTGGGACAACATCACATCACTCAGGGACACCACCACATCTCTCAGGGACATCACCACACCACTCAGGGACACCACCACATCTCTCAAGGACACCATTACATAACTCAGGAACACCACCACATCACTCTGGGACACTACCACTTCACTCGGGGAAACCACAACATCACTCAGGGACTCTACCACATCACTCAGTAACACCACCACACCACTCAGGGACACCACCACATCACTCTAGGACACCACCACATCTCTTAGGGACAGCAGATCACATCTCTCAGGGACACCACCACATCACTCAGGGACACCACCACATCACTCAGGGACACCACCACATCACTCTGGGACACCACCACATCACTCTGGGACAACACCACATCACTCAGGGACACCACCACACCACTCAGGGACACCACCACACCACTCAGGGACACCACCTTATCACTCAGGGACACCCCCTCACAGCACTTAGGGACACCACCACATCACTCAGGGAAACCACCACATCTCTCAGGAATACCACCACATAACTCAGGGACAGCACACATCACTCAAGGACACCACCACATCATTCAGGGACACCAGCAAATCTCTTAGGGACACCAATACATCACTCAGGGACACCACCACATCACTCTGGGACACTACCACATCATTCGTGGACACCACAACATCACTCAGGGACTCCGCCACATCACTCAGGAACACCACCACACCACTCAGGGACACCACCACATCACTCTGGGACACCACCACATCTCTCAGGGACACCACCACATCACTCAGGGACACCACCACATCACTGAGGGACACCACCACATCACTCTGGGACACCACCACATCGCTCTGGGACAACACCACATCACTCAGGGACACCACCACATCTCTCAGGGACAGTACCACACCACTCAGGGACACCACCACATCACTCAGGGAAACCCCCACACAGCACTTAGGGACACCACCACATCACTCAGGGAAACCACCACATCTCTCGGGGATACCACCACATAACTATGGGACACCATCACATCTCTCAGGGACACCACCACATCACTCAGGGACACCACCACATCACTTAGGGACACGACCACATCACTCTGGGACACGACCACATCACTCAGGAACACCACCACATCACTCAGGGACACCACCACATCACTCTAGGACACCACCACATCTCTTATGATGTCAGTAGGTGCCTTTTCGACATTTTAATTTAAACACAAACGTTACACGGTCAAAGCGTTTCCAAAAAGGAACATTATTATTATTATTTTTTTAGGGGGGGGGGGGGGGAATTGCCTGTTGGTGCTATGTGTTTTGGCCTTACTTTTTTGTATAACTTGAATTAACAAATGAACAAAGTGCACGTGGACGTGGCGGTCTAAAAATGTGGTGGCGCCAAAGCGCCGCGCCCTCACTCTGTTGCCACACACATTAAACTCACTAGGCATCCCACCCCCAACCTCTCCAGCGCGCGCTGTGCTCACCCTCGGTTGCCACACGTATTAAACTCACAAGGCAGACCACCCCCTTCCTCTCCATATGGGCGTTAGAGTTTTGTTTGATCTCTGCCGCGTGTTCTCACAGTCTCCTTTATGTCCACGCATCTCTCCTTCCATGTAGTTCCTTCCTGCCTTGTTTACATACCCAAACTCGTACATTGTTTGCTATGCAGACATTTCGCATGCGTTTTATATTTATTAAATTATCATTATTATAGTTTACGCGCCCAAAAGCATTCATTCTTTTGTATGCAAACCTTACTTCTTTTTTCCTGCTTACATTCGCAGTCGAACAAAACAAAAAAACACTCTCCAATAATCAGAACTTTTTTTAATTCAATCACTAGCACATCACTCTGATTTTAATTTAATCAATAGCACATCACTCTGGGGCAAAACTCAGGGACACCACCACCTCTCTTAGGGACACCTCCACATCACTCAGGGACACCACCACATCACTCTGGGACAACACCACATCACTCGGTGACACCAACACATCACTGAGGGACACCACCACATCACTCAGGGACACCACCACACCACTCAGGGACACCCCCACACATCTCTCAGGGAAACCCCCACATCTCTCAGGGACAACACCACATCACTCAGGGACACCACCACATCACTGATGGACACCACCACATCACTCAGGGACACCACCACATCACTCAGTGACTCCAACACATCACTCTGGGACACCACCACATCACTCGGGGACACCACCGTTTCACTCAGGGACACCCCAACATCAGTCAGGGACACCCCCACACATCACTTAGGGACACCACCATATCACTCAGGGACACCACCACATCACTCAGGGACACACCACATCACCCTGGGACACCACCACATCACTCTGGGACAACACCACATCACTCAGGGACACCACCACATCTCTCGAGGACATCACCACACCACTCAGGGACACCACCACATCTCTCAAGGACACCATTACATAACTCAGGGACACCACCACATCACTCTGGGACACTACCACTTCACTCGGGGAAACCACAACATCACTCAGGGACTCTACCACATCACTCAGGGACACCACCACATCACTCTAGGACACCACCACATCTCTTAGGGACAGCAGATCACATCTCTCAGGGACACCACCACATCACTCAGGGACACCACCACATCACTCTGGGACACCACCACATCACTCTGGGACAACACCACATCACTCAGGGACACCACCACACCACTCAGGGACACCACCACATCACTCAGGGTCACCCCAACACAGCACTTAGTGACACAACCACATCACTCAGGGATACCACCACATCTCTCGGAGATACCACCACTTCACTCAGGGATACCACCACATCTCTCAGGGATACCACCACTTCACTCAGGGATACCACACATCACTCAGGGACACAACCACATCACTCAGGGACACCACCACACCACTCAGGGACACCACCACATCACTCAGGGACACCTACACATTACTCTGGGACACCACCACATCACTCTGGGACAATACCACATCACTCAGGGACACCCCCACATTACTCAGGAAAAGCACAACGTCACTCAGGGCCAACACAATATCACCCAGTGACACCACCACATCACTCACGGACACCACCACATCTCTCTGGGACACCACCACATCACTCTGGGACAATACCACATCACTCAGGGACACCACCACACCACTCAGGGACACCACCTTATCACTCAGGGACACCCCCACACAGCACTTAGGGACACCACTACATCACTCAGGGAAACCACCACATCTCTCAGGGATACCACCACATAACTCAGGGACACCACCCATCACTCAACGACACCACCACATCATTCAGGGACACCAGCACATCTCTTAGGGACACCAATACATCACTCATGGGCACCACCACATCACTCTGGGACACTACCACATCATTCGTGGACACCACAACATCACTCAGGGACTCCACCACATCACTCAGGAACACCACCACACCACTCAGGGACACCACCACATCACTCTGGGACACCACCACATCTCTCAGGGACACCACCACATCACTCAGGGACACCACCACATCACTCAGGGACACCACCACATCACTCTGGGACACCACCACATCGCTCTGGGACAACACCACATCACTCAGGGACACCACCACATCTCTCAGGGACAGTATCACACCACTCAGGGACACCACCACATCACTCAGGGACACCCCCACACAGCACTTAGGGACAGGACCACATCACTCAGGGACACGCCACATCTCTCAGGGACACAATTGCATCACTCAGGTACACCACCATATCACTCTGGGACACTACCACATCACTCGGGGACACCACAACATCACTCAGGGACTCTACCACATCACTCAGGAACACCACCACACCACTCAGGGACACCACCACATCACTCTGGGACACTACCACATCTCTTGGGGACAGCACATCACATCTCTCAGGGACACCACCATATCACTCAGGAACACCACCACATCACTCTGGGACACCTTCACATCGCTCTGGGACAACACCACATCACTCAGGGACACCACCACATCACTCAGGGACACCCCAACACAGCACTTAGGGACACCACCACATCACTCAGGGAAACCACCACATCTCTCAGGGATACCACCACATAACTATGGGACACTACGCATCACTCAGGGACACAACCACATCACTCAGGGACACCACCACACCACTCAGGGACACCACCACATCACTCAGGGACACCACCACATCTCTCTGGGACACCATCACATCTCTCAGGGACACCACCACATCACTCAGGGACACCACCACATCACTTAGGGACACCACCACATCACTCTGGGACACAACCACATCACTCAGGAACACCACCACATCACTCAGGGACACCACCACATCACTCAGGGACAACACCACATAACTCAGGGACATCACCACATCACTCTAGGACACCACCACATCACTCAGGGACACCACCACACCACTCGGGGACACCACCACATCCCTCAGGGACACCACCACACCACTCAGGGACATCACTTCAGTCAGGGACACCCACACAACACACACACACTGAACCCCTCACATATACCACACTAACCCCTCCTCACACACTGCCCCCATTTTACTTCTCTCTCACACATTACCCACTCACAGTATTTTAGGCCACACACACTGCACATTTACAACCCGTGCACACGAACACATCACACACCTTACACACTCACACTGTGCCCTCATACAATTCACCCTCACACACTGCCTTCTTATAATGTCAGTAGGTGCCTTTTCGACATTTTAATTTAAACACAAACGTTACACGGTCAAAGCGTTTCCAAAAAGGAACATTATTATTATTATTTTTTTAGGGGGGGGAATTGCCTGTTGGTGCTATGTGTTTTGGCCTTACTTTTTTGTATAACTTGAATTAACAAATGAACAAAGTGCACGTGGACATGGCGGTCTAAAAATGTGGTGGTGCCAAAGCGCCGCGCCCTCACTCTGTTGCCACACGCATTACACTCACTAGGCATCCCACCCCCAACCTCTCCAGCGCGTGCCGTGCTCACCCTCCGTTGCCACACGTATTAAACTCACAAGGCAGACCACCCCCTTCCTCTCCATATGGGCGTTAGAGTTTTTTTTTTATCTCCGCCGCGCGTTCTCACAGTCTCCTTTATGTCCACGCATCTCTCCTTCCATGTAGTTCCGTCCTGCCTTGTTTACGTACCCAAACTTGTACATTGTTTGCTATGCAGACATTTCGCATGCGTTTTATATTTATTAAATTATCATTATTATAGTTTACGCGCCCAAAAGCATTTATTCTTTTGCATACAAACCTTACTTCTTTTTTCCTGCTTACATTCGCAGTCAAACAAAACAAAAAAAACACTCTCCAATAATCAGAACTTTTTTTAATTTAATCACTAGCACATCACTCTGGTTTTAATTTAATAAATAGCACATCACTCTGGGGCAAAACTCAGGGACACCACCACCTCTCTTAGGGACACCTCCACATCACTCAGGGACACCACCACATCACTCTGGGCCAACACCACATCACTCGGTGACACCAACACATCACTGAGGGACACCACCACATCACTCAGGGACACCACCACACCACTCAGGGACACCACCACACCACTCAGGGACACCACCACATCACTCAGGAACACCCCCACACATCTCTCAGGGAAACCCCCACATCTCTCAGGGACAACACCACATCACTCAGGGACACCGCCACATCACTGATGGACACCACCACATCACTCAGGGACACCACCACATCACTCAGTGACTCCACCACATCACTCTGGGACACCACCACATCACTCTGGCACACCACCACATCACTCTGGGAAACCACCACATCACTTGGGGACACCACCGTTTCACTCAGGGACACCCCAACATCACTCAGGGACACCCCCGCACATCACTTAGGGACACCACCATATCACTCAGGGACACCACCACATCACTCAGGGACATACCACATCACCCTGGGACACCACCACATCGCTCTGGGACAACACCACATCACTCAGGGACACCACCACATCTCTCAGGGACATCACCACACCACTCAGGGACACCACCACATCTCTCAAGGACACCATTACATAACTCAGGGACACCACCACATCACTCTGGGACACTACACTTCACTCGGGGAAACCACAACATCACTCAGGGACTCTACCACATCACTCAGGAACACCACCACACCACTCAGGGACACCACCACATCACTCTAGGACACCACCACATCTCTTAGGGACAGCAGATCACATCTCTCAGGGACACCACCACATCACTCAGGGACACCACCACATCACTTAGGGACACCACCATATCACTCTGGGACACTACCACATCACTCTGGGACAACACCACATCACTCAGGGACACCACCACACCACTCAGGGACACCACCACATCACTCAGGGTCACCCCAACACAGCACTTAGGGACACAACCACATCACTCAGAGATACCACCACATCTCTCAGGGATACCACCACTTCATTCAGGGATACCACCACATCTCTCAGGGATACCACCACTTCACTCAGGGATACCACACATCACTCAGGGACACAACCACATAACTCAGGGACACCACCACACCACTCAGGGACACCACCACATCACTCAGGGACACCTACACATTACTCCGAGACACCACCACATCACTCTGGGACAATACCACATCACTCAGGGACACCACCACATCACTCAGGGACACCACCACATCACTCAGGGACACCACCACGTCACTCAGGGACTCCACCACATCACTCAGGGACACCAACACATCACTCTGGGACACCACCACATCACTCAGGGACACCACCACATCACTCAGGGACACCACCACACCACTCAGGTACACCACCACACATCACTCAAGGACACCCACACACATCACTCAGGGACACCACCACAGCACTCATAGACAACACCAAATCACTCAGGGACACCACACATCACTCAGGGACACCACCACATCACTCTGGGACACCACCACATCGCTCTGGGACAACACCACATCACTCAGGGACACCACCACATCTCTCAGGGACAGTACCACACCACTCAGGGACACCACCACATCACTCAGGGAAACCCCCACACAGCACTTAGGGACACCACCACATCACTCAGGGAAACCACCACATCTCTCGGGGATACCACCACATAACTATGGGACACCATCACATCTCTCAGGGACACCACCACATCACTCAGGGACACCACCACATCACTTAGGGACACGACCACATCACTCTGGGACACGACCACATCACTCAGGAACACCACCACATCACTCAGGGACACCACCACATCACTCTAGGACACCACCACATCTCTTATGATGTCAGTAGGTGCCTTTTCGACATTTTAATTTAAACACAAACGTTACACGGTCAAAGCGTTTCCAAAAAGGAACATTATTATTATTATTTTTTTAGGGGGGGGGGGGGAATTGCCTGTTGGTGCTATGTGTTTTGGCCTTACTTTTTTGTATAACTTGAATTAACAAATGAACAAAGTGCACGTGGACGTGGCGGTCTAAAAATGTGGTGGCGCCAAAGCGCCGCGCCCTCACTCTGTTGCCACACACATTAAACTCACTAGGCATCCCACCCCCAACCTCTCCAGCGCGCGCTGTGCTCACCCTCGGTTGCCACACGTATTAAACTCACAAGGCAGACCACCCCCTTCCTCTCCATATGGGCGTTAGAGTTTTGTTTGATCTCTGCCGCGTGTTCTCACAGTCTCCTTTATGTCCACGCATCTCTCCTTCCATGTAGTTCCTTCCTGCCTTGTTTACATACCCAAACTCGTACATTGTTTGCTATGCAGACATTTCGCATGCGTTTTATATTTATTAAATTATCATTATTATAGTTTACGCGCCCAAAAGCATTCATTCTTTTGTATGCAAACCTTACTTCTTTTTTCCTGCTTACATTCGCAGTCGAACAAAACAAAAAAAACACTCTCCAATAATCAGAACTTTTTTTAATTCAATCACTAGCACATCACTCTGATTTTAATTTAATCAATAGCACATCACTCTGGGGCAAAACTCAGGGACACCACCACCTCTCTTAGGGACACCTCCACATCACTCAGGGACACCACCACATCACTCTGGGACAACACCACATCACTCGGTGACACCAACACATCACTGAGGGACACCACCACATCACTCAGGGACACCACCACACCACTCAGGGACACCCCCACACATCTCTCAGCGAAACCCCCACATCTCTCAGGGACAACACCACATCACTCAGGGACACCACCACATCACTGATGGACACCACCACATCACTCAGGGACACCACCACATCACTCAGTGACTCCAACACATCACTCTGGGACACCACCACATCACTCGGGGACACCACCGTTTCACTCAGGGACACCCCAACATCAGTCAGGGACACCCCCACACATCACTTAGGGACACCGCCATATCACTCAGGGACACCACCACATCACTCAGGGACACACCACATCACCCTGGGACACCACCACATCACTCTGGGACAACACCACATCACTCAGGGACACCACCACATCTCTCGAGGACATCACCACACCACTCAGGGACACCACCACATCTCTCAAGGACACCATTACATAACTCAGGGACACCACCACATCACTCTGGGACACTACCACTTCACTCGGGGAAACCACAACATCACTCAGGGACTCTACCACATCACTCAGGGACACCACCACATCACTCTAGGACACCACCACATCTCTTAGGGACAGCAGATCACATCTCTCAGGGACACCACCACATCACTCAGGGACACCACCACATCACTCTGGGACACCACCACATCACTCTGGGACAACACCACATCACTCAGGGACACCACCACACCACTCAGGGACACCACCACATCACTCAGGGTCACCCCAACACAGCACTTAGTGACACAACCACATCACTCAGGGATACCACCACATCTCTCGGAGATACCACCACTTCACTCAGGGATACCACCACATCTCTCAGGGATACCACCACTTCACTCAGGGATACCACACATCACTCAGGGACACAACCACATCACTCAGGGACACCACCACACCACTCAGGGACACCACCACATCACTCAGGGACACCTACACATTACTCTGGGACACCACCACATCACTCTGGGACAATACCACATCACTCAGGGACACCCCCACATTACTCAGGAAAAGCACAACGTCACTCAGGGCCAACACAATATCACCCAGTGACACCACCACATCACTCACGGACACCACCACATCACTCTGGGACACCACCACATCACTCTGGGACAATACCACATCACTCAGGGACACCACCACACCACTCAGGGACACCACCTTATCACTCAGGGACACCCCCACACAGCACTTAGGGACACCACTACATCACTCAGGGAAACCACCACATCTCTCAGGGATACCACCACATAACTCAGGGACACCACCCATCACTCAACGACACCACCACATCATTCAGGGACACCAGCACATCTCTTAGGGACACCAATACATCACTCATGGGCACCACCACATCACTCTGGGACACTACCACATCATTCGTGGACACCACAACATCACTCAGGGACTCCACCACATCACTCAGGAACACCACCACACCACTCAGGGACACCACCACATCACTCTGGGACACCACCACATCTCTCAGGGACACCACCACATCACTCAGGGACACCACCACATCACTCAGGGACACCACCACATCACTCTGGGACACCACCACATCGCTCTGGGACAACACCACATCACTCAGGGACACCACCACATCTCTCAGGGACAGTATCACACCACTCAGGGACACCACCACATCACTCAGGGACACCCCCACACAGCACTTAGGGACAGGACCACATCACTCAGGGACACGCCACATCTCTCAGGGACACAATTGCATCACTCAGGTACACCACCATATCACTCTGGGACACTACCACATCACTCGAGGGCACCACAACATCACTCAGGGACTCTACCACATCACTCAGGAACACCACCACACCACTCAGGGACACCACCACATCACTCTGGGACACTACCACATCTCTTGGGGACAGCACATCACATCTCTCAGGGACACCACCATATCACTCAGGAACACCACCACATCACTCTGGGACACCTTCACATCGCTCTGGGACAACACCACATCACTCAGGGACACCACCACATCACTCAGGGACACCCCAACACAGCACTTAGGGACACCACCACATCACTCAGGGAAACCACCACATCTCTCAGGGATACCACCACATAACTATGGGACACTACGCATCACTCAGGGACACAACCACATCACTCAGGGACACCACCACACCACTCAGGGACACCACCACATCACTCAGGGACACCACCACATCTCTCTGGGACACCATCACATCTCTCAGGGACACCACCACATCACTCAGGGACACCACCACATCACTTAGGGACACCACCACATCACTCTGGGACACAACCACATCACTCAGGAACACCACCACATCACTCAGGGACACCACCACATCACTCAGGGACAACACCACATAACTCAGGGACATCACCACATCACTCTAGGACACCACCACATCACTCAGGGACACCACCACACCACTCAGGGACACCACCACATCACTCAGGGACACCACCACACCACTCAGGGACATCACTTCAGTCAGGGACACCCACACAACACACACACACTGAACCCCTCACATATACCACACTAACCCCTCCTCACACACTGCCCCCATTTCACTTCTCTCTCACACATTACCCACTCACAGTATTTTAGGCCACACACACTGCACATTTACAACCCGTGCACACGAACACATCACACACCTTACACACTCACACTGTGCCCTCATACAATTCACCCTCACACACTGCCTTCTTATAATGTCAGTAGGTGCCTTTTCGACATTTTAATTTAAACACAAACGTTACACGGTCAAAGCGTTTCCAAAAAGGAACATTATTATTATTATTTTTTTAGGGGGGGGAATTGCCTGTTGGTGCTATGTGTTTTGGCCTTACTTTTTTGTATAACTTGAATTAACAAATGAACAAAGTGCACGTGGACATGGCGGTCTAAAAATGTGGTGGTGCCAAAGCGCCGCGCCCTCACTCTGTTGCCACACGCATTACACTCACTAGGCATCCCACCCCCAACCTCTCCAGCGCGCGCCGTGCTCACCCTCGGTTGCCACACGTATTAAACTCACAAGGCAGACCACCCCCTTCCTCTCCATATGGGCGTTAGAGTTTTTTTTATCTCCGCCGCGCGTTCTCACAGTCTCCTTTATGTCCACGCATCTCTCCTTCCATGTATTTCCGTCCTGCCTTGTTTACGTACCCAAACTCGTACATTGTTTGCTATGCAGACATTTCGCATGCGTTTTATATTCATTAAATTATCATTATTATAGTTTACGCACCCAAAAGCATTTATTCTTTTGCATACAAACCTTACTTCTTTTTTCCTGCTTACATTCGCAGTCAAACAAAACAAAAAAAACACTCTCCAATAATCAGAACTTTTTTTAATTTAATCACTAGCACATCACTCTGGTTTTAATTTAATAAATAGCACAATACTCTGGGGCAAAACTCAGGGACACCACCACCTCTCTTAGGGACACCTCCACATCACTCAGGGACACCACCACATCACTCTGGGACAACACCACATCACTCGGTGACACCAACACATCACTGAGGGACACCACCACATCACTCAGGGACACCACCACACCACTCAGGGACACCACCACACCACTCAGGGACACCACCACATCACTCAGGAACACCCCCACACATCTCTCAGGGAAACCCCCACATCTCTCAGGGACAACACCACATCACTCAGGGACACCGCCACATCACTGATGGACACCACCACATCACTCAGGGACACCACCATATCACTCAGTGACTCCACCACATCACTCTGGGACACCACCACATCACTCTGGCACACCTCCACATCACTCTGGGACACCACCACATCACTCGGGGACACCACCGTTTCACTCAGGGACACCCCAACATCACTCAGGGACACCCCCACACATCACTTAGGGACACCACCATATCACTCAGGGACACCACCACATCACTCAGGGACATACCACATCACCCTGGGACACCACCACATCGCTCTGGGACAACACCACATCACTCAGGGACACCACCACAGCTCTCAGGGACATCACCACACCACTCAGGGACACCACCACATCTCTCAAGGACACCATTACATAACTCAGGGACACCACCACATCACTCTGGGACACTACACTTCACTCGGGGAAACCACAACATCACTCAGGGACTCTACCACATCACTCAGGAACACCACCACACCACTCAGGGACACCACCACATCACTCTAGGACACCACCACATCTCTTAGGGACAGCAGATCACATCTCTCAGGGACACCACCACATCACTCAGGGACACCACCACATCACTTAGGGACACCACCATATCACTCTGGGACACTACCACATCACTCTGGGACAACACCACATCACTCAGGGACACCACCACACCACTCAGGGACACCACCACATCACTCAGGGTCACCCCGACACAGCACTTAGGGACACAACCACATCACTCAGAGATACCACCACATCTCTCAGGGATACCACCACTTCATTCAGGGATACCACCACATCTCTCAGGGATACCACCACTTCACTCAGGGATACCACACATCACTCAGGGACACAACCACATAACTCAGGGACACCACCACACCACTCAGGGACACCACCACATCACTCAGGGACACCTACACATTACTCCGAGACACCACCACATCACTCTGGGACAATACCACATCACTCAGGGACACCACCACATCACTCAGGGACACCACCACATCACTCAGGGACACCACCACGTCACTCAGGGACTCCACCACATCACTCAGGGACACCAACACATCACTCTGGGACACCACCACATCACTCAGGGACACCACCACATCACTCAGGGACACCACCACACCACTCAGGTACACCACCACACATCACTCAAGGACACCCACACACATCACTCAGGGACACCACCACAGCACTCATAGACAACACCAAATCACTCAGGGACACCACACATCACTCAGGGACACCACCACATCACTCAGGGACACCACCACACCACTCAGGGACACCACCACATCACTCAGGCACACCCCCACACATCTCACAGGGATACCCCAACATCTCTCAGGGACAACACCACATCACTCAGGGACACCACCACATCACTGATGGACACCACCACATCACTCAGGGACACCACCACATCACTCTGGGACACCACCACATCACTCTGGGACACCACCACATCACTCTGGGACACTTCCACATCACTCTGGGACACCACCATATCACTCAGGGACACCCCCACATCACTCAGGGACACCCCCACACATCATTTAGGGACACCACCACATCACTCAGGGACACCACCACATTACTCAGGGACACACCACTTCACTCAGAGACACCACTACATCACTCAGGGATACAACCACACCTCTCAGGGACACCACCAGATCACTCAGGGACACCACCATATCTCTCAGGGACACCACCACATCACTCAGGTACACCACCACATCACTCAGGGACACCACCACCTCACTCAGGGACACCACCACATCACTCAGGGACACCACCACATCACTCTGGGAAACCACCACATTACTCGGGGACACCACCACATCAGTCAGAGACACAACCACACCACTCAGGGACACCACCACATCACTCAGGGACACCACCACATCACTCACAGACACCACCACATTGCTCATTGGCAACACACATCACTCACAGATACCAACACATTACTCAGGGACAACACCACATCACTGTGGGACAACACTACATCACTCTGGGACACCCCCACATTACTCAGGAAAAGCACAACGTCACTCAGGGCCAACACAATATCACACAGTGACACCACCACATCACTCAGGGACACCACCGCATCACTCTGGGACACCACCACATCACTCAGGGATACCACCACACCACTCAGGGACACCACCACACCACTCCGGGACACCACCACATCACTCAGGGACACCACCACATCACTCAGGGACACCACCACATCACTCTGGGACACCACCGCATCACTCGGGGACACCACCACATCACTCAGGGATACCACATCACTCAGGGACACCACCACACCACTCAGGGACACCAACACATCTCTCAGGGACACCCGCACACCACACACACACTTCACCCCTCAACACATACCACACTGACCCATCCTCACACACTGCCCCCATTTCACTTCTCTCTTACACATTACCCACTCACAGTAGTTTAGGCCACACGCACTGGACACTTACAACCCGTGCACGAACACATCCCTCATCATTACACACTCACACTGTGCCCTCATACAATTCACCCTCACACACTGCCTTCTTACGATGTCAGTAGGTGCCTTTTCGACATTTAAATTTCAACACAAACGTTACAGGGTCAAAGCGTTTCCAAAAGGCAACATTATTTTTTTTTCTTTATTTTTGTTTTAGGCGGGGGGGGAATACCTGTTGGTGCCATGTGTTTTGGCCTTAATTTTTTTTTTACTTGAATTAACAAATGCACACACACTGCACACTTACAACTCGTGCCCACACACATCCCGCATCACTACACACTCACGATGTATCCTCATGCAATTCACCCTCACACACTGCCTTTTTACGATGTCAGTAGGTGCCTTTTTGACATTTAAATTTAAATACAAACTTACAGGGTCAATGCGTTTCCAAAAGGCAACATTATTTTTCTTTTTTTTTTGTTTTAGGGGGGAAATGCCTGTTGGTGCTATGTGTTTTGGCCTCACTTTTTGGTGTAACTTGAATTAACAAATTAACAAAGTGCACGTGGACGTGGCGGTCTTAAAATGTGGTGGTACCAAAGCGCCGCGCTCTCACTCTGTTGCCACACGCATTAAACTCACTAGGCAGACCACCCACTTCCTCTCCATATGGGCGTTATAGTTTTCTTTGATCTCCAGCGCGCGCCGCACTCTCCCTCGGTTGCCACACATATTAAACTCACAAGGCAGACCACCCTCTTCCTCTTCATATGGGCGTTAGAGTGTTCTTTGATCTCCGTGGCGCGTTCTCACAGGCTCCTCTCTGCCCACGCATCTCTCCTCTTCCATGTAGTTCCGTCCCGCATTGTTTACGTACCCAAACTCGTACAATGTTTGCTATGCAAACATTTCGCATGCGTATTATATTTATTTACTTATTATTATTATAGATTACACGCCCAAAATCGTTCATTCTGTTGTATGCAAACATTACGTTTTTTTATTACTGCTTACATTCGCAGTCAAACAAAATACAAAAAAACTCTCTCCATAAACAGCACTTTTTAGGTCTCGACTATTCTATCCCAAACGGATAGATAGCAGAGTATATAGTAGGCAGTTCAAAATCTCTACCAACAGCTGCCACAACCACGCTCTTTTTTTTAAGTGCTTCCATTTGCTCCCAGACACTTTGTGCGCGTACATCGCGCTCTTCTCTCCAAAGGCATCCCACCCCCACCCTCACCAGCGTGCGCCGAGCTCTCCCTCGGTTGCCACATGCATTAAGCTCACAAGGTAGACCACCCCCTTGCTCTCCATATGGGCATTAGAGTTTTGTTTGATCTCTGCCACACGTTCTCACAGTCTCCTTTCTGCCCACGCATCTCTCCTTCCATGTAGTTCCATCCCGCCTTGTTTACGTACCCAAACTCGTACATTGTTTGCTATGCAAACATTTCAGATGCGTATTATATTTGTTTAATTATTATTATAGTTTACGCGCCCAAAATCGTTCATTCTTTTGTATGCAAACCTCAATTTTTTTTCCTGCTTACATTCTCTATCAAATAAAAAAAAGAAAAGCTCTCTCCATAAAAAACACTTTTTTTAAAATGTAATCACTAACACATCACTTTGGTTTTAATTTAATCATTAGCACATCACTCTGGGGCAACACTCAAGTACACCACCACATCTCTCAAGGACACCACCACATCTCTCAGGGACACCACCACATCACTCAGGAACACCACACATCACTTAGGGCCACCACCAAATCACTCAGGGACACTATCACATCTCTCAGGGACACCACCACATCACTCAGGGACACCACCAAACATCACTTAGGGCCACCACCACATCACTCAGGGACACCACCTCATCTCTCAGGGACACCATTACATCACTCAGGGACACCACCACATCACTCTGGGACACTACCACATCACTCAGGGACAACACAACATCACTCAGAAACTCCACCACATCACTCAGGACCACGACCACACCACTCAGGGACACCACCACATCACTCTGGGACACCACCACATCTCTCAGGGACACCACCACATCACTCAGGGACACCACCACATCACTCAGGGACACCACCACATCACTCTGGGACACCACCACATTGCTCTGGGACAACACCACATCACTCAGGGACACCACCACATCTCTCCGGAACACTACCACACCACTCAAGGACACTACCACATCACTCAGGGACACCCCCACACAGCACTTTGGGACACAACCACATCACTCAGGGACACCACCACATCTCTCAGGAACACAATTACATCACCACAACATCACTCAGGGACTCTACCACATCACTCAGGAACACCACCACACCACTCAGGGACACCACCATATCACTGTGGGACACCACCACATCACTCAAGAACACCCCCGCACAGCACTTAGGGACACCACAACATCACTCAGGAAAACCACCACATATCTCAGGGATACCGCCACATCACTCAGGGACACCACACATCACTCAGGGACACAACCACATCACTCAGGGACACCACCACACCACTCAGGGACACCACCACATCACTCAAGGACACCACCACATCTCTTTGGGACATCATCACATCTCTCAGGGACACCACCACATCACTCATGGACACCGCCACATTACTCTGGGACACCACCACATCACTCTGGGACACTACCACATCACTCTGGGACACCACAACATCACTCAGGGACACCACCACATCATTCAGGGACACCACCATGTCACTCCGGGACACCACCACATCACTCAGGGACACCATCACATCACTCTGGGACACCACCTCATCACTCAGGGCACCACCACACCACTCAGGGACACCACCACATCACCCAGGGACACTACCACACCACTCTGGGACATCACTTCACTCAGGGACGCCCACACACCACACACACACTGCACCCCTCACATATACCACAGTGACCCCTCCTCACACACTGCCCCATTTCACTTCTCTCTCACACATTACCCACTCACAGTATTTTAGGCAAAACACACTGCACACTTACAACCCGTGGACACACAAACATCACGCTCCTTTACACACTCACACTGTGCCCTCATACAATTCACCCTCACACACTGCCTTCTTATGATGTCAGTAGGTTCCTTTTCGACATTTTAATTTAAACACAAACGTTACACGGTCAAAGCTAAGGCATGGGCGAAATTTGCGAATTCGCGATCCGCGAATTGGTGCGAAAGCGAACTCGCAATTCGCAAAATTCGCGAATTTGTGCAAATTTGCGAATTTGCTGTTTTTTCCAGTTCGCGAGGATTTTGTACAAGTTCGGGAACGCAAACTTACTTGTGTGGTCGTAACGGTCGCGACCATGTTGTTTCTACGTGTCCAGCCGGTTTGCGACCCTGTGGTTCATCGCGGCCACCCTCCGGTTCATCACTGCCACCCTCTGGTTCACCAATGCCACCCTCTGGATCATCACTGTCCCCCTCTGGTTTATCACAGCACCCTCTGGTTCATCACTGCCACCCTCTGGTTGATCACTGCCATCCTCTGGTTCATCCCTGCCACCCTCAGGTTTATCACTGCCACCCCCTGATTCATCAGTGCCACCCTCTGGTTCATCACTGCCACTCTCTGGTTCAAGGTTGTGGATTGGGGCAGGGAGGGCTGAATGAAACTAGACACTGCCTGGGGCACACAAGGTGTCCCATGCAAAGTCCAGTTCAAACCGGTGCTGGGGCTCTCCAGCCCCAGCTCTGGCGCGAAACTGGACAAAGAGAAAGGGGTGTAACCACCCCCTTCCTGGGTCCCACCCATAGGAGGGATCTAGCAGGAGATCCAGCCTCTAGATTTGGAATAAAGGTAGGAGCTGTGCCAATGGAAACCAGATCATCCTGACTGAAACTTTGAAATGAAACTCTGGACCCTTCGACATCCCACTCGACGTGGAAGACTGAAGAATCTCCTTTGTGGTCAAGGAGTGGCCACCCTGTGCAAACAGGCACCATCAGCGCATTAAGACTTTCTTTGCCATTGCTCCCGCCGGAGCTTGAATGACAGAGATTTATTTATTTATTTATTTTATTCGATTTATATAGCGTGTTATAACCCAGGTGTCTCTAAGCGCTTGAGATCAACAAGACCCAGACTCCAGACATCCAACAGCCCAATCCACAGTCCTGGCAAAGCTGAGACCCGTGGAAGCGACAAGAGATGTGGGACCGGCCATCTTGAAGAGTTGACAAAGTGCTTCCTGTGCAGCTCCTGAGGCACCCTCGACACTGAGCTTCTGGGTTTGAGAAGCCCCAGCCCCAAGCAGCCTGTGCTCCAAAGATCACCCCTCCACACTCACCGGGTGCTACATGGGGCCCTTTTTCACTTTTCCTGCTTGCTGCGTTGTCCGGTAACTTGCCCGTTGTCTAGTGGCCTCTGTGACAAAGATCGATCAAAAATACACTGCTGGTCTGGTTGCTCCAGACTGGCCCTAGCTCCCCTGAAAAGGAGCCATCGATCTGACCTTCCCGGTCCGATCCAGAATACATCTTCGAGTCCCGCTTGGGTTGCATTTGCCAAGAATTGGTGACTCCAATTTGAGAACCGACACCGCCGACAGCAAGAGCTTTTGTGGGACAGCTTGTGTCCACCAGCTGGTCATATTTGATCCTTCCTGGTCCAGGTGGCAGCGGAGACAAACTACTCGACAGCACCTGATCGCAACCCGTCACTGCCTGGTTCCGTCCTGGTTCCATCCTAGTCACTGGCTAGTGACCTAGACTCTGTCACCTCTGCTTTCGGGTACTCGACATCTTCGATCCACCCTTGGATCCAACCGGACTCTTCTCTCATGGCCGCCTGCAGCATCTTTACCTCCAGGCTCCATAGAACTCCACGAAGAAACCTGACGCACTTTGGCACCTATTAACCCGCTTTCTGTGGCTGAGGTAACGAGATTACACCAGTGTTCCTATAGTGGTTTACACCTTTAGTGTCCTACTTTTTAGTGGCTAAGTTCTAGTCCAGTCGGAAGACTCCTAAACCTATAACTTTCTGATTTTTATGCACTATTGACTTGTATGGTAAACGTGGTTGCCTATAGACACTGCACCCGCATCCTGTGGGCCACCTATGTCCTAACCTTCGTTAGTCCAGTGTAGGCCCAGCGATTCCCTAGGCCCTAGGCCTGTTCATTGTTCGTGACGTGGTACTTACACCACTTTCTGAATATATGGTTTGAGTGGCCACCCTGCCTATCCCTAATTGTGCATCTTATTGTATGTTATACTGTGTTCTTTGTTTAACTCTTGTGCTCCTGTGCTCACAAAGAGTCAAGGGGATTATTCTAGAAATAAATACATATATTTTATAACATATTATTTGTGTGGTGTCCTTTTATTTGGCATTTAAAGGATTGCATATGGTAAAACAGCTGCCTTCACATGCCCTCTTCAGTTTAGCCTAAGACTGCTTTTGGCCATGCTCCCACTAGGATAGCTGGTCTATAAGGTTGACTTACAACCAATCACCATAAGGGTCGTTTGGACTGGTGCAAGGTGCTCACTAGAATAGTGATCATCATATACCAGGCCAACTTCTCACACACAGCACCCTCTGGTTTGCCACTGCCACCCTCTTGATCATCACTGACACCCTCTGGTTCATCACTGCCACCCTCTGGTTTGCCACTGCCACCCTCTGGATCATCACTGTCCCCCTCTGGTTTATCCAATCGAGAGGTACACACATGAATTATGAGTGTATCCCTGCTTTGGGCGCACCTTTGGTTCTTCGTAAGAGACTCGAATATACACTTGTTTATCGTTTCTTTGATTTTATTTTGCTTGTTCAGAATTGAAAACATAATTCCATACATTTCATCATGTTCAATAATCCATATTGTTTATGATTTAATATTTCTCCCAAAACTCTCTAGTTGCTCCGATGCATTTCGGGCTATTGTAGCCCTTTTTCAAGGAGCTCTAAAAAACGCAAAATGAAACGCCCGTCATTATTTCATACAAAAGGTGTAAGATATAACAGTACAATTGCATTGCATGTAAACATCATTAAAGTACATTCGCATATTGTCACGTAGGTGGGGGATGTGTGATCAGGATCGGGGTAATATGGTAAATAAAAGTGTATGACATGCATCGTGAAAAAAAGAATGGCTTCTGTTACTCTGCTAGAACATATTCACTACCTGTAAAAAGCGAAAAGTAAAGGACCCAAGTTAATCAAGGTTAACCTCTCGAGCATTGGCTCAGAGAGAAGGTAACTGCGGGCAAAAACGCTGACTTACTTTAGAAATTCTTGAGAAGTTGACTACGAGTGGGTCGCAGTAACGGGTTCCATACGCATCGCGTAGGTTCCTTCCATATTAACTCGCTAAGGCGGTGGGTTTTTGAAAAGACTAACCCGGAAGCGGTTTATCCGTCTTTAATGATGGTAAAAAACGGACTTACGTATTGGGTAAATATCGGGCAGCCATATTGTATGAGTATTGGAACGTGTTGAGATACGGGAATAGGCGCTGATGTGTATGTAAGATACATGCGTGATGTGTAGTATATTAGCAATTGCTTAACGTGCAGCACAAAAACATTATGCATTAAATTCCCACCACTAGGTGGTTTACAGAAAGCAGCTAAATTCAGTCCTGTCATTAAGCCCGAAGGGCTTCATAGCTTTAAGGCGATAAATCCAGGCTGTTTCACATTGTATTAATGATTTGTTGTTGTCTTTACCCTCTTTTTTTTCGATGATTTCCATAACCAAGAATTTGAGTTGTGCAATTCTATGTTTTTGCTCCAGAAAGTGCATTGCGACGTTGGATTTGTCATTTTTTGTTCGAATATTCGATTTGTGTTCATTCAATCGTACTTTTATTTTTCTTTCAGTCTTCCCTATGTAAATTTTGCCACAAGGGCATTTGAGGAGGTAAATTAGATTTGATGAATCACAGGTGGCATTTACATGCAATTTTATGCTATGTCCCTTCATTGGATGACTGATTGTATTGCCTTTTATCACGTTGTTACAACTGTTACAGTTCAAACATGGGTGGGTTCCTTTGGCTTCTATTTGTTTGATTGGTTGTTTGGAAAGGATTTCTTTTAGGTTGTTATTTCTTGAATATGTAAATATAGGTGGTGTTTTAAATATATCATTAAATTCAGGTTCAGATGATAAAATTCGCCAGTGTCTCAGAATTATCTTTTTGAAAATCATGCTTAGTGTGGAAAATTTGGACACTAATACCATCCTGGTATCTTCTGATTTTTTGACTATTGTTAATGCTGTTTCTCTGGATATTTTGGATACCCGATTTTCAGCTTCATTGATGATTTCTTTGCGATATCCTCTGTTGCGAAATCTAGCGCCCATCTCTTTAATTCGGATCTTGCACGTTTCATTGTTGGATGCTATGCGTTTGCACGTAGCATCTGTGAAAAAGGTAGATGACGTTTAAGTGAACCCTGATGAAACTGGAAAAGTGTAATGTGTTGTTGCGGTCCGTTTGTTTCCTGAAAATATCAGTTTCAAATCCATTGTCTGTTTTTGAGATCAAAACGTCTAAAAATGTGATTTTCTCCTCACTTATGTTCCATGTGAGTTGTATTCTGTTGTCCTTAGTGTTCAACTCAATTAAGGCTTGTTCCAAGTTGTCTCTGGTGTCCTTCTACATAAAGAATAAGTCATCGATGTATCTGACAAAAAGTTTCAAATTTTTCTTCCAATTGGGATTTTCCAAGATGTGATTAACTTCAAATTCTTGCATATAGATGTTAGCGTATGTGGGGGCTGCACAGTTTCCCATGGACATTCCCGATAGCTGCAGATACCATTTTCTGTCATACGTGAAGTAGCTGTGGTATAGGGTGTACATCATGAGTTCCATGAGAAAGATTTGCATTTTGTTCTCAATGTTGCTGTTCAAGATAGCCTTTTTGATGGCCTCTATTCCTCCACCGTGGGGGATGGATGTATATAGGCTTTTCACATCTGCCATGCACAGGATTATCCTTTCCCCTTCTTGGATATTAACTTCAGATAATTTGATTAAAAATTATGTGTTGTCTTTTATATAGCTCTTCATTTCCTTAACTAAGGGTTGGAGATATCGATCAAGGAATTTACCCACTGGCTCATGTAACGAGCCTCTAGTTGATACTATGGGTCTGAATGGGGGTCTACCAGATCTTTGTGGATTTTTGGAGTCATGTTGATGGTTGGACTTTTTGGATGTTTCACTAATAAGAATTTTTTAGTTCTTTCATCAATTGTACCAGATTTCAGGGCTTTTTCAAGGACTTCCATCAGAATAATTTTGAATTGGTTGGTCGGATTTGTATCCAATTGCATATATGTATGCTGATCTGATATGTGCTCACTGATTTTACTTTGGTACATGCTGGAGTTTACGATGACTAGGGCTCCCCCTTTGTCGGCTTTTATGCATTTTATGTCCTTGTTCGCTGCTATTTTTTTTAGGGTATTTTTGTCTTTTTGTGTGAAGTTCTCTTTGATTTTTTTCTGGAAGTTAATTTTCATGAGGTCTTGTTTTACTAAAGACTCAAACATGTCGATGCATTTGTGGCTGCATGGAGCTAAAAAAGAGCTAGGCGGGCGTAACCCATCAGTAAATCCGGTTTTTGTTCTGTGCTGGGTGGCACGATGTTCTCAAAATAGTGGCGTAACCGAAGTTTTTGTGAGAGTTTGAAAGTGCTCACTTCTAATTCAAGAAGGTTGGTGGAGGTAGCTGGAATAAATGATGTGCCCTTTTGAAGTAGTTTCATTTCATGTGGTGTTAACCTGATATCTGAAATGTTAATAACTAAGTGTTCTTCTTCTTTTTGTCTTTGTTTTGTTGTTGAATTGTACTCCTCGTGTTGGGATGGTCTTTTTCCTTTTCTTTTTCCCCTTTGGGGTCTGAGGTTTCGCTTTGGCCTTCTCCTAAAAAAGGCTCCGATGTTGATGGGTGCCCGTCTCTAGAGGTTGATCTATCATTGCTGTCTCTGCTTGTTTGACCTGTTGTGGTTACAGTGCCGGTTTTTCTTGGTGGGCAATTAGATGCTTCACTTCGTGACGATGAGGTGTCTGTGTGTTGGCTGTAAGGCTTATTACGACGCCTCTGGGCCTATACATCAGCCTAGGTATAAACTTCGTCGAGTTTATAATCCAGGGTGTCACGTCTGAATTTTCGAATCTTTCTTGCATTAATTTCTTTCGAGTGTTTATCAAGTTGTATCTTGATATCCTCAAGCGTTTTAGACCATTCTTCAGTTGGAATAGAATCCTCTAATTCTTTTTCGATGTCTTCGTCTATGAGTATATTGGACAATTCTTCCACAATGAGCAGGATAAGATCAAGGCTGCATTTATTAAGGATTGCGTTACATTTTTCTTGAAAGCTTTTTGAGTTTTTGCAGAGCGATGGTTTGTGCGCTATCCTGAGTCCACGTGGTATCCTCAGTACTCTGTGATATTTAATTAAGGTGTTGGAGTGCAGTTTTTGATTTATTCTACGCTTTGATAGGTACAACAATTGTTTAATACATTGTTCTTTTGTGCGGCCTGATGTTTCTTGTGTAATATCATCATTGATCAGGGCATAGATGCGTTTCATTTCATCATCTCCAATATCGAGTGTGCTTCCTCTAGCTTCAGTTGATTTAGAAATTTCGTCGTAGTGCATCTTGAAGTTTTTTTTTTTCTGTGGCGTGCTACCAGCCAGGAGGGCGGTGGTATTGTATGACTTAAGAAAGTGGTTTGGCTTGGTGCACTGCCTAAGTTATGGTGTGTATTTTATTGATTGATAGTTCAATTTCAATTTTGGGTTTGGGTGCTCCTGCAGGTAACGCATCCGTACAAATACGTTTGTGAAATCCAATCGAGAAGTACACACATGAATTATGAGTTTATCCCTGCTTTGGGCACACATTTGGTTCTTCGTAAGAGACTCGAATATACACTTGTTTATCGTTTCTTTGATTTTATTTTACTTGTTCAGAATTGAAAACATAATTCCATACATTTCATCATGTTCAATAATCCATATTGTTTATGATATCATATTTTTCCCAAAACTCTCTAGTTGCTCCGATGCATTTTGGGCTATTGTAGCCCTTTTTCAAGGAGCTCTAAAAAACGCAAAATGAAACAGGATAGCCCGTCATTATTGCATACAAAAGGTGTAAGATATAACAGTACAATTGCATTGCATGTAAACATCATTAAAGTACATTCGCATATTGTCACATGGGTGGGGGATGTGTGATCAGGATCGGGGTAATATGGTAAATAAAAGTGTATGACATGCATCGTGAAAAAAAGAATGACTTGTCATAACTTTTGTGAAGATTATGTTCAGTGTATTTAATTGTGACGAAAATCCAAGAACAGAAGTGAAATATTAACATCTTTTTGTGACATTTGTAATAAAGTTTGAAACATTGAGAGAACATATTTGAAACAGTTGTTGAATGGTTGCGCAGATTGGTGCTGGGGTGGCGCTGAGTGGTGCTGTGGTGGTGCTGAGTGATGCTGTGGTGGCGCTGAGTGGTGCTGTGGTGGTGCTGATTGGTGCTATGGTGGTTCTGAGTGATGCAGTGGTGGTGCTGAGTGATAATGTGGTGGTGCTGAGTGGTGCTGTGGTGGTGCTGAGTGATGCTGTGGTGGCGCTGAGTGGTGCTGTGGTGGTGCTGATTGGTGCTGTGGTGGTGCTGAGTGATGCTGTGGTGGTGCTGAGTGGTGCTGTGGTGGTGCTGAGTGATAATGTAGTGGCACTGAGTGATGCTGTGGTGGTGCTGAGTGATGCTGTGGTGGCGCTGAGTGGTGCTGTGGTGGTGCTGAGTGATAATGTGGTGGTGCTGAGTGATAATATGGTGGTGCTGAGTGATGCTGGGGTAGCGCTGAGTGATGATGTGGTGATACAGAGGGCAGAAGGGCACAAAAAAACAATCTAACAGAGGACAGAAGGGCAGAAAAACAAGGGAAAAACGAGTCTAACAGAGGGCAGAAGGGCACAAAAAACTAGTCTAACGGGGCAGAAAGGCACAAAAACGAGTCTAACAGAGGGCAGAAGGGCACAAAAAACGAGTCTAACAGAGGGCAGAAGGGCACAAAAACAAGGGAATAACAGAGGGCAGAAGGGCACAAAAAACGAGTCTAACAGAGGGCAGAAGGGCAGAAAAAAGAGGGAAAAATGAGTCTAACAGAGGGCAGAAGGGCACAAAAAAAGAGTCTAACAGGGGGCAGAAGGGCAGAAAAACAAGGGAAAAACGAGTCTAACAGAGGGCAGAAGGGCAGAAAAACGAGTCTAACAGGGGGCAGAATGAATCCCGCCCTGCGTGTTTGTCCACGAAAATGCCACCTTTTTGTGCAATTCCTCTACTCAACTGGAGTACTTTCTACTGTATATTCAGTAAGTGCTCCCTCGTTGGCTAAATGTATAGGGGCAGATTAACAATAAGTGGCGCATCCCCAGGGATGCACCAGTTATTGTGCGCCGCAGCTCCGCCACCCATGGTGCGCCGCATTGTAGCAAAAACGGCACAGATGCGTCACGCATCTGTGCCGTAAAAGCAGCGCATTGCTGGAGCTGCGTCGAGCTTGTGACGCAGCTCCAGCAATGCTCTGGGGGGCCTATCTCCCCAATGCTGCATCAAGACTTGCGCCTGCTTCGAGCAGGCGCAGGGCTTTGACGCAGCATTGGCCTAAAAGTGACTGAGTGAATTCTTGTAGATTTCATGCAGCCACTTTTAGGAGGCGTTCCTGCGCAGGAACCCCCTCCCCTGAGCCGGAACGCCTCCTGATGGCGCAGGGCTTTACAATGTGACGCATCTCTCAGATGCGTCACGTTGTTAATACCCAGCACCATGGCGCATCTTTTGTGCTGCTGCTACGTCACAAAAGGTCTAGGTGGAGGGTGGGAGTGGTGAACCAGATGGTGGCAGTGATGAACCAGAGGGTGGCAGTGGTTAACCAGAGGGTGGCAGTGGTGAACCAGAGGTGCTGTGATGAACCAGAGGGTGGCAGTCATGAACCAGAGGGTGGCAGTGGTGAACCAGAGGGTGACCGTGCTGTACCAGAGGGTGGCAGTGGTTAACCAGAGGGTGGCAGTGGTGAACCAGAGGAGCTGTGATGATCCAGAGGGTGACAGTGGTTTACCAGAGGGTGGCAGTGGTGAACCAGAGGTGCCGTGATGAACCAGAGGGTGGCAGTCATGAACCAGAGGGTGGCAGTGGTGAACCAGAGGGTGACAGTGCTGTACCAGAGGGTGGCAGGGGTGAACCTTTGGTTCATCACTGCCACCTTCTGGTTGATCTCTGCCACCCTCTGGTTCAAGGCTGCCACCCTCTGGTTCATCACTGCCATCCTCTGGTTCATCCCTGCCACCCTCTGGTTCATCACTGCCACCCTCTGGTTGATCACTGCCATCCTCTGGTTCATCCCTGCCACCCTCTGGTTCTTCACTGCCACCCTCTGGTTTGCCACTGCCACCCTCTGGATCCTCACTGTCCCCCTCTGGTTTATCACAGCACCCTTTGGTTCACCACTACCACCCTCTTGTTCACCACTGTAGATTATGGGGGGAAAGCAAAGCACACCTTCCCAGCCTCAACTGAGATGAATTAATTTGGGGCTGATTAATGTGTCACTGAATTTTGTGCTTCAAGTCTGGCACCTGCTTTCTTAGCTGTAAGACCTTCCTGTTGCAGTTATTTTTTTTACAGGAGCATTGTGCCATACTTGTAACTATTCTCTGACCCTGCTTTGAGGGTCAGAGCAGGGTCAGAGAATAGTTGAAAGTAGGCAACTGAACTCTGGAGGCGCCCCTCAGGAAGCACTACAGGGAATGGTTACAAATTAGCTTGAACTTTTGCACCTGCTAAGTGCTTTGAGTTTTCCAAAATGTGTTTTTCTGCCATTTCGCGAGATTCGCGGGACGCGAAATCGTGTGAAATCGATCTTGCAATCCGCAAATTCGTTCGCGGCCATCTTGTTTTTCATTCACTGCTATGGTTTTGGGCATGCTACCTTTCTATCCACTTTACATCTTTTTAATCCTATGTTTTTCTGAACTTTTCTTTGTTTTCTTTGCTTATTATCTCTCTCTTCAATTTCCTACATCTATATTTTGTGTTTTTTTAAACTTTTTGTTACTTTATTGCCTACTTTATTTCTTTCGCTCTCTCTCTTATTTTTTTTCACACCTATTCTTCTTTCCTTCTTCTTGTTCCCAGGACCATGGCTAAGGGAGGCGACAAGGGCAAGGGGAAGGGCCCAGCACCACGTACCCGGCTCCCTTGCGGGTGTTGGAGGGGGGAAGAAGTGCAGCCCACGGAGATCTTCTCTGCGGTGGAGGTGGCCGCCTTGATGGTTTTTGTTCAAGTCCACCTCCCTAAGACCGTGGCAGCAGGTGGGCGGATTGCTTCCAGTTACATCCTCCGGAAGCGTCACCAGCTGTGGGAGAAGGTGTGCCGGCGCATGTATAAGGAGTCTGGGGTCCGGCGCACCTAACACCAAATGACGCACCGGTGGAGTGACATCTTGGACCGGGAGCATGACATGATCGACCTGCTCAGTGTGGAGATCCCTGGCCTTGGTAAGTAGCTATTTAATAACTATTTTTTTTCCTTCTGCTCTGTTATATTGCTAATCTATTTTTTTCCTGAAGAGTACGAATGCTGCTGATTAGATTACATTGCAGGAAATTAATGTTTAAATAGCTTCTGTCATTGCAGGTGCTCGCCTGGTTATTGGTGTTGCTACTATGCTTTCTTGTTTGCAACTTTTTAGTCAATTGAGAGCATTACTACGTAATGCTAGAGACAGTAGACTCAAGTCTAGTCCTTCTTTGTACTCCTGCTGCTGCCACTTCGAAGAGATAGTGGTGGATTGATACGTTGAGTAAATTATTTATTACTTGTTATAGGACATTTGTTAGTGGTCTGCAATCATGATGACGGACTGTGTCTGTCACGCAACATCTTGTGATGCTGAGTGATGGCAGTCGTAGTAGAACCTTTTTGTTGTTGATGTAGTTAGTGAATTACATAAATTTCCTATTAGACGGTCTGCGAATCCTGCAATACTGTACTACTATCCTCCTAGTTGACCATATCAGATGCAATTGATGTTAATTTGTTTCCCCAGCATAATTTTAGATTGAGTACAAAAAAATCAAATATTTCCCAAAAAACAATCATCCATGTTGTGTTTCTTTATTTCATGATCACCAGCAACTCCCAGGGGCAAGGCGCCGGCGGCGACAGAGACTCGGCGAAAATCCTAACTTTACTACTACTAAATTGAGAAAAATCCTAATTTTAAGACTTTCGGTATTCACAGAAGGCATTTAGGAGTCCTAAAGTTAGTAGTCCTAACTTTACTACTACTAAATTGAGAAAAATCCTAATTTTAAGACTTTCGGTATTAACAGAAGGCATTTAAGAGTCCTAAAGTTAGGAGTCCTAACTTCTGTGAATACCGTAATGAGTAAGTTCATTCTGTGAATACCAAAAGTAGTAAGTGCATTCTGTGAATGCCAAAAGTAGTAAGTTCATTCTGTGAATACCAAAAGTAGTAAGTGCAATCTGTGAATACCAAGACAGTAGTAAGTTTAGGATTGAGTCTTAAATTCATTCTGTGAATCGGGCCCGTAGTATTCTGATGGATGAAGATGACGTTAAAGTTTAAACAACATTCCCATGAATTAAATTAGTATGACTCAAACTTAATAATAGTTAACAGACACATGAAATTATTAGAATAACTGTGCTGGAGCCCCCACCTTCTTTAAAGTAATTAAAGTACTGCTGGTGATGACTTAGAAGTAGTTGGTGAATCGTCTGGCAGAAGGGCAATGGAATCTTCTTTCTGTAACATTACTCAGAGACCCTACCACATCACTCAGGAACACCACCAAACCACTCAGGGACACCACCACATCACTCTGGGACACCACCACATCTCTTAGGGACAGCACATCACATCTCTCAGGGACACCACCACGTCACTCAGGGACACCACCACATCACTATGGGACACTACCAGATCGCTCTGGGACAACACCACATCACTCTGGGACACCACCACACTACTCAGGGACACCACCACATCACTCAGGAACACCCCCACACAGCACTTATGGACACCACCACATCACTCAGGGAAACCACCACATATCTCAGGGATACCACCACATCACTCAGGGACACCACACATCACTCAGGGACAAAACCACATCACTCAGGGACACCACCACACCACTCAGGAACACCACCACATCACTCAGGGACACCACCACATCTCTCTGGGACACCATCACATCTCTCAGGGACACCACCACATCACTCAGGGACACCACCACATTACTCTGGGACACCACCACATCACTCTGGGACACTACCACATCACTCAGGGACACCACCACATCACTCAGGGACACCACCATGTCACTCAGGGACACCACCACATCACTCAGGGACACCATCACATCACTCTGGGACACCACCTCATCACTCAGGGACACCACCACACCACTCAGGGACACCACCACATCACTCAGGGACACCACCACACCACTCAGGGACATAATTTCACTCAGGGACACCCACACACCACATACACACTGCTCCCCTCACATATACCACACTGACCCCTCCTCACCCACTGCCCCCATTTCACTTCTCCCTCACACATTACCTACTCACAGTATTTTAGGCCACACACACTGCACACTTACAACCCGTGGACACACAAACATCATGCACCTTTACACACTCACACTGTGCCCTCATACAATTCACCCTCACACACTGCCTTCTTATGATGTCAGTAGGTGCCTTTTCGAAATTTTAATTTAAACACAAACGTTACAGGGTCAAAGCTAAGACATGGGTTAAATTTTCTAATTTGCGATCCGCGAATTGGTGCGAAAGCGAACTCGCAATTCGCAAAATTAGCGAATTCGTGCGATTTTGCGAATTTGCTGTTTTTGCCAGTTCACAAGGGTTTTGTACAAGTTCGGGAACGCGAACTTATTGTGTGGTTGCAACTGTCGCGACCATGTAGTTTCTACGTGTCCAGCCTGTTTGCGACCCTGTGGGTTATCGCGGCCACCATCCGGTTCATCACTGTCACCCTCTGGTTCACCAATGCCACCCTCTGGATCATCACTGTCCCCCTCTGGTTTATCACAGCACCCTCTGGTTCATCACTGCCACCCTCTGGTTGATCACTGCCATCCTCTGGTTCATCCCTACCACCCTCTGGTTCATCACTGCTACCCTCTTGTTTGCCACTGCCACCCTCTGGATCATCACTGTCCCCCTCTGGTTTATCACAGCAACCTCTGGTTCATCACTGCCACCCTCTGGTTGATCACTGCCATCCTCTGGTTCATGCCTGCCACCCTCTGGATCATCACTGCCACCCCCTGCTTCACCAGTGCCACCCTCCGGTTCATCACTGCCACCCTCTGGTTCAAGGCTGTGGATTGGGTTAGGGAGGGCTGAATGAAACTAGACACTGCCTGGGGCACACAAGGTGTCCCATGCAAAGTCCATTTCAAACCGGTGATGGGGCTTTCCAGCCCCAGCTCTGGCGCGAAACTGGACAAAGGGAAAGGGGTGTAACCACCCCCTTCCTGGGTCTCACCCGTAGGAGGGACCTAGCAGGAGATCCAGCCCCTAGACTTGGAATAAAGGTAGGAGCTGTGCCAATGGAAACCAGATCATCCTGACTGAAACTTTGAAATGAAACTCTGGACCCTTCGACATCCCACTCGATGTGGAAGACTGAAGAATCTCCTTTGTGGTCAAGGAGTGGCCACCCTGTGCAAGCAGGCACCATCCGCGCATCAAGACTTTCTTTGCCATTGCTCCCGCTAGAGCTCGAATGACAGAGATCAACAAGACCCAGACTCCCAGACATCCAACAGCTCGATACACAGTCCTGGCAAAGCTGAGACCCGTGGAGGCGACGAGAGACATGGGACCGGCCATCTTGAAGAGTCAATGAAGTGCTTCCTGTGCAGCTCCTGAGGCACGCTCGACACTGTGCTTCTGGGGTTGAGAAGCCCCAGCCTCAAGCAGCCTGTGCTCCAAAGATCACCCCTCCACACTCACCGAGTGCTGCGTGTGGCCCTTTTGCACTTTTCCTGCTTGCCGCATTGTCCGGTCACTTGCCCGTTGGCTAGTGGCCTCTGTGACAAAGATCCATCCAAACTACACTGCTGGTCTGGTTGCTCTAGACTGGCCCTAGCTCCCCTGAAAAGGAGCCATCAATCTGACCTTCCCGGTTCGATCCAGAAGACACCTTCGAGTCCTGCTTGGGTTGCATTTGCCAAGGTTTGGTGACTCCAATTTGAGAACCTACACCGCCGACAGCAAGAGCCTTTGTGCGACAGCTCGTGTCCACCAGCTGTTCATCTTCGAGCCTTCCTGGTCCACTTGGCAGAGGAGACAACCTACTCCACAGCACCTGATCGCAACCCGACACTGCCTGGTTCCGTCCTGGTTCCATACTAGTCACTGGCTAGTGACCTAGACTCTGTCCCCTCTGCTTTCAGGTACTCTTTATCTTCGATCCACCCTTGGATCCAACCGGACTCTTCTCTCATGGCCGCCTGCAGCATCTTTACCTCCAGGCTCAAGAAACCCGACGCACTTTGGCACCTATGCACCCGCTTCCTGTGGCTGAGGTAACGAGATTACAGCCGTGCTCCTTTAGTGGTTTACACCTCTAGTGTCCTACTTTTTAGTGGCAAAGTTCTAGTCCAGTCGGAAGATTCCTAAACCTATAACTTTCTAATTTTTACTCACTATTGACTTGTATGGTAAACGTGGTTGCCTATAGACACTGCACCCGCATCCTGTGGGCCACCTATGTCCTAACCTTCATTAGTCCAGTGTAGGCCCAGCAATTCCCTAGGCCCTAGGCCTGTTCATTGTTCGTGATGTGGTACTTATACCACTTTCTTAATACATGGTTTGAGTTGCCACCCTGCCTATCCATAATTGTGCATCTTATTGTATGGTATACTGTGTTCGTTGTTTAACGCTTGCGCTCCTGTGCTCATAAAGTGTCAAGGGGATTATTCTAGAAATAAATACATTTATTTTATAATATATCATTTGTGTGGTGTCCTTTCATTTGGTATTTAAAGGATTGCATATGGTAAAACAGCTGGCTTCACATGCCCTCTTGAGTTTAGCCTAAGACTGCTTTTGGCCATGCTACCACTAGGATAGCTGGTCTATAAGGTTGACTTACAACCAATCACCATAAGGGTCGTTTGGACTGGTGCAAGGTGCTCACTAGAATAGTGATCATCATGTACCAGGCCAACTTCTAAAACACAGCACCCTCTGGTTTGTCACTGCCACCCTCTGGTTCATCACTGCCACCCTCTGGTTTGCCACTGCCACCCTCCGGATCATCACCGCCCCCCTCTGGTTTATCACAGCACCCTCTGGTTCATCACTGCCACCCTTTGGTTAATCCCTGCCATCCTCTGGTTCATCCCTGCCACCCTCTGGTTCATCACTGCCACCCTCTGGTTGATCACTGCCATCCTCTGGTTCATCCCTGCCACCCTCTGGTTCATCACTGCCACCCTCTGGTTTGCCACTGCCACCCTCTGCATCATCACTGTCCCCCTCTGATTTATCACAGCACCCTCTGGTTCATCACTGCCACCCTCTGGTTGATCACTGCCATCCTCTGTTTCATCCCTGCCACCCTCTGGTTCATCGCTGCCACCCTCTGGTTTGCCACTGCTACCCTCTGGATCATCACTGTCCCCCTCTGGTTTATCACAGCACCCTCTGGTTCATCAATGCCACCCTCTGGTTGATCACTGCCATCCTCTGGTTCATCCCTGCCACCCTCTGGTTCATCACTGCCACCCTCTGATTTGCCACTGCCACCCTCTGGATCATCACTGTCCCCCTCTGGTTTATCACAGCACCCTCTGGTTCATCACTGCCACCCTCTGGTTCAAGGCTGCCACCCTCTGGTTCATCACTGCCATCCTCTGGTTCATCCCTGCCACCCTCTGGTTCATCACTGCCACCCTCCGGTTGATCACTGCCACCCTCTGGTTCATCCCTGCCACCCTCTGGTTCATCACTACCACCCTCTGGTTTGCCACTGCCACCCTCTGGATCCTCACTCTCGCCCTCTGGTTTATCACAGCACCCTCTGGTTCACCACTACCACCCTCTTGTTCAGCACTGTAGATTATGGGGGGAAAGCAAAGCACACTTCCCAGCCTCAACTGAGATGAATTAATTTGGGGCTGGTTAATGTGTCACTGAATTTGTGCTTCAAGTCTGGCACCTGCTTTCTTAGCTGTAAGACCTTCCTGTTGCAGTTATTTTTTTTTACAGGAGCATTGTGCCATACTTTTCTCTGACCCTGCTTTGAGGGTCAGAGCAGGGTCAGAGAATAGTTGAAAGTAGGCAACTGAACTCTGGAGGCGCCCCTCAGGAAGCACTACAGGGAATGGTCACAAATTAGCTTGAACTTTTGCACCTGCTAAGTGCTTTCAGATTTCCAAAATGTATTTTTCTGCCATTTCGCGAGATTCGCAGGACGCGAAATCGTGCGAATTCGATCTTGCAATCCGCAAATTTGTTCGCGGCCATCTTGTTTTTCATTCACTCCTATGGTTTTGGGCATGCTACCTTTCTATCCACCTTACATCTTTGTAATCCTATGTTTTTCTGAACTTTTTTTTGTTTTTTTTTGTTGCTTATTTTCTTTCTCTTCAATTTCCTACATCTATATTTTGTTTTTGTTTTTTTACTTTTTGTTACTTTATTACCTACTTTATTTATTTTGCTCTCTCTCTTATTTTTTTCACACCTATTCTTCTTTCTTTCTTCTTGTGCCCAGGACCATGGCTAAGGGAGGCGACAAAGGCAAGGGGAAGGGCCCAGCACCACGTACCCGGCTCCCTTGCGGGCGTTGGAGGGGGGAGGAAGTGCAGCCCAGGGAGATCTTCTCTGCGGTGGAGGTGGCTGCCTTGATGGTTTTTGTGCACCTCCCTAAGACCATGGCAGCAGGTGGGCTGATTGCTTCCAGTTACATCCTCCGGGAACGCCGCCATCTTTGGGAGAAGGTGTGCCGGCGCATGTATAAGGAGTCTGGGGTCCGGCGCACCTACCACCAAGTGACGCACCGGTGGAGTGACATTTTGGACCGGGAGCATGACATTATCGACCTGCTCGGTGTGGAGATCCCTGGCCTTGGTAAGTAGCTATTTAATAACTACTTTTTTCCTTCTGCTCTGTTATATTGCTAATCTATTTTTTTCCTGAAGAGTACGAATGCTGCTGATTAGATTACATTGCAGGGAATTAATGTTTAAGTAGCTTCTGTCATTGCAGGTGCTCGCCTGGTTATTGGCGTTGCTACTATGCTTACTTGTTTGCAACTTTTTAGTCATTTGAGAGCATTACTACGTAATGCTAGAGACAGTAGACTCAAGTCTAGTCCTTCTTTGTACTCCTGCTGCTGCCACTTTGAAGAGATAGTGGTGTATTGATATGTTGAGTATATTATTTATTACTTGTTATAGGACATTTGTTAGTGGTCTGCAATCATGATGACGGACTGTGTATTTTTTGGTATTCACAGAATGAACTTACTCATTTCGTTATTCACAGAAGTTAGGACTCCTAAATTTAGGACTCCTAAATGCCTTCTGTGAATACCGAAAGTCTTAAAATTAGGATTTTTCTCAATTTAGTAGTAGTAAAGTTAGGACTCTTAACTTTAGGACTCCTAAATGCCTTCTGTGAATACCGAAAGTCTTAAAATTAGGATTTTTCTCAATTTAGTAGTAGTAAAGTTAGGACTACTAACTTTTGTACTCCTAAATGCCTTCTGTGAATACCGAAAGTCTTAAAATTAGGATTTTTCTCAATTTAGTGGTAGTAAAGTTAGGACTCCTAACTTTACTACTACTAAATTGAGAACAATCCTAATTTAAGACTTTCGGTATTCACAGAAGGCATTTAGGAGTCCTAAAGTTAGGAGTCCTTACTTCTGTGAATACCGAAATGAGTAAATTCATTCCGTGAATACCAAAAGTAGTAAATGCATTCTGTGAATGCCAAAAGTAGTAAGTGCAATCTGTGAATACCAAAACAGTAGTAAGTTTAGGATTGAGTCTTAAGTTCATTCTGTGAATCAGGCCCGTAGTATTCTGATGGATGAAGATGACGTTAAAGTTTAAACAACATTCCCATGAATGAAATTAGTATGACTCAAACTTAATAATAGTTAACAGACAGATGAAATTATTAGAATAACTGTGCTGGAGCACCCACCTTCTTTAAAGTACTTAAAGTACTGCTGGTGATGACTTAGTAGTAGTTGGTTAATCGTCTGGCAGAAGGGCAATGGAATCTTCTTTCTGTAATGAGAAAAATGGTGCACGTTAAGCAAGTTGTCATAAGACGAAGTGTAGCATTTAATGGAATAAGCATATAAAAGGTTAACACCCTCTTCAAAACTGTTACTTTTTTTCAATCCCAGTAATAAAAAATGTGTTATGTAACATTTTCTTCCATTGCGAGACGAAATAGGGGGTTGTGTATGGCATCTGAAAATATGACATGTGTTTCCTAGAAGTCACAAAATCTGATGCGGCACAGATGACCACCAGTGCCAGGGCCAGCAGTGCGGAGGGGTCCACTCTGGATGCGGCGGCGCCAACAGGAGGAGCTGGGGGGGGGGGAAGACTCGGCGGACGGTGGTAAATTATTATACTCCTTAATTATTGAAATTGTTTTGAGTAGGCTTGCAAAGGAGTGTATGATGTACTGTACAGTAGTACACAGCACACTAGTATAAGTACACTGTACTGTCAAGAACATTTACTAATTTAGAACTACTTTTTGGGCTATCACGGAGAAGACAGTCAACCTTGACTTTTAATAGCATTACAATAGTACTTCTCTTTTATAAAATTCTGCCACACCCTCCGGTTATCAGAAGTGGACACTCTAAACAGACTCTGCTGGGACGAAATAAGGTCACAGTACGAGCAAGAAACCCCAAACTCTTGGGGGAGTTACCTGAGTACATCTTTGGCCACTCGGGAAGTCCAACCAGGATGGGACAACAAGATGGATCGAACGTCCTTTAACAAAATTGTGAATATCGCAAGCAAAAAGAAATCTTTATTGGAAGATACATTTGCGCTCACAAAGAGACGGCATGGATGGACAGTCACAAATTCATACAGGTCTTCTAAGCCACAAGCCTACTTATCTGCCTATTTTAGTTCCTATTTAAAGATGTGCTTTCTAAAGTTCAGGATGGGGGTGCATGTCTCCAAGGATTTATCCCCTTCTTGGTTGACAGATTTTAACTCAGAACGTTGTCGCTTATGCGGATTCCAAAAGGAAACCTTGGCCCATTTGCTGTGCGCATGTCCAGCCATGTTAACCCAAAGGAGACAATACCTAAAGGCGATTTTTATCAACCTGAACATTCGATCTAGCAGACAAGCAGTAATAAGCTGGCTGGAGGGCTCGTCATGCATCTTGTCTTGCCGAGGAGTCAAGTTTATGAGACTAGTCAACAGCTGCTTATTGCAAGCCAATTCATATCAGATGTAGTTTAGGGATGTGAAGAATGAAGAGTTAAAGAAGGGTGAAATGAAGGACGAGGGAGTCTGAATATTTATGACTGTAAAAAATGGTTTTGTTGAATGCAATTCAACATAAGAAAGAAGACAGCGGTTTCAAAAATATTATGAAAAGGGTGTTAGTTGGTTGTTGACAAAAATACATTTTGGTACATTTGAGACATTAAGAAGAATCATAGACGTACTTTGGAAGCCTGGATGTTATCTTCTTATCCTCCTCGTCGATAGCAGAGGTGTATGATGTAGTAGAGCAGACGCTGAGTGGATGAAGTATGGCCAGTGGCAGTGCCACCCCAATAGAAAAGTAAGACATTCCTATCCCCACCTGCATGTACTGCTTAAAGTACTGCGAGTCTGCATCACCTTGGCCTGTGTCTGTATTTCTTGGGTGAAAGCTGAGTGAGCTGCCATTGTGGCGGCTACCACAAGTTCACGTACCAGTAATTTATTTTGCAAAACAAGAGAAAAAAAGTAAAAAAGGCCTTTTTTAGTACTCTCTGACTATGTATGTAGTAGTGAGTCCTCCTATAGTGCTGCTAGTGGAATTCCTGAAACTCACAGTGTCACATGCTAACAAAGACGGTGAAAGATACATGCCAAAATGTTATATTGTGTTTGCTACTTGCTGGTGTTACTGAGTGTCAACCTTCCGTTGAATTATTTTGACTTTATGTTAAAGACTATTGGCTACAGTATTTTTCTTTCTTTATTCATAGATGCTACTCTTAAAAAGCTCACCCGTAAGGAGATGGCTGTCCGGGCCAGGGCCTGTAAGCTGGAGGCTATTTGTGCCGACTATCGGCGGATGTGGGCTCGGGATCATGAGGAGACATCAATATCTACATACTCCTCCACTGCCCCCGGGTCCACCAGCCAGAAGCCTCCAGCGAAACGGAGCCGTGGCCCGACAGCCTCCTGCCGCCACCGCACTGCAGCAACAACATCAGCGGCCTCCCCCAGATCCTGGATGGTTCGTGTACCCCGGCTACGCAGAAGAGTGGACTACCTGGAGCGGTTGGCCCAAAAACATCAGCGCCAGCTCCGCGACCTCCGCAAAGAGCAGCGGGACATGCAGCAACAGCTTGTCAAACTACGCCACCGGAGGAAGTGACTGCCCCTTGCCCCCTTTTTAAAGACTTTTGGGGGGTGGGTATTGGATGTTTGGGAAAGGGGACTTTTGGACTTTTTGAGATTGGTTGGGTTCGGGAGGGGGGGTGAGTTCGGGTAATTTATTTTATTATCGTTGTGCTGAAAACACCACAAATATATATTTTCTAATAATTACTTTTCTTTCAAAAACACAGTATACACGTTCATATATTATTTTGTGTGGGGGTTGGCGGTGGTTACTGGACGTTTGTTTTCTTCAAACTTACCAGCATAAATGAAACATCTAGTCCTGAAATCTACCAAAATGCAAGTAACCGAGTTAGTAAATTTAGTAGCCCTACTACTGTACTTTATGTACTTTACTAGTAGTACTGACAGTCTCTGCTCTCCAAGTCTCCTCCCAACTTCGTCCTCCTAGCCCATTATTCTACTGCCTCGCCGATATGCTTATCTTACCTGTGATTTGTGTTTGACAATCGGGGTAGCCCCAGGGCTGGCTGCATTGCAAATGGTGATTAAGGTTGGTTGTTGACTTGAATCCTCGACGGATGCAATATCATTGTTGTGCTGGTAGCATTAGTGGTACACACTGCAAGTATCACCATATGAAAAAAAGAGGAAATTAAACATTGAGTGGCCTGAGCGTAGCATTAGAAACAGTACAATAGATAGTACGGTACAGAACAGTGCCCTAAATTGTAGCCTAAGCAGTGCCAACATAAGGTAAGCATTAAGCATTTTATTGTTCACGTCGTGTAGGAGGAGGATGTTCCTATCAATCCACGATGGCGCACATGAACTTCTGGTTGCTTTGACCTTATTCTCCCCAGCAAGGGTGTGGAATTTATTGTTGTTGTCAGTCACACCTCAATGAAATACCACAAAAATTAGACATTCCAACAAGTGTTCCAAGACCCCACCCACTCGTAAAAATCTAGAACCCCCACCCAAACACATGCAATACAATACTGCTAACCCTAACGAGCCCTAAGTTAAAAATAGTGGCAAACGCTTTCTTTACTAGGCCAAATCCCCCCTTTCCCACCATGGATTTTCTTCAAACCCCTTACAACCAAAATTACACATTCCCACGAGTGCTCTAAGACCCCAGAACCCAGTTGCAAAAATCTAGAACACCCCCAAACACATGCAATCCTGCTGCTAGTGCTAACCCTAACGAGCCCTAAGTTTAAAAAAGTGCCAAAACGCTTTTCAGCATGGATTTTCTCCAAACCACTTTTATCCCGTATTAGACCTTCCCAGCAATGCCCCAAGATCTGCCAACCCACCCACAAAAAAGCAGAACACCCCCAAATAGGCAAAAAGCAAAAATTGAAAATCTCATACTTAAAATATTTTCGGCCTTCTTTCAATTCTGTAAAAACGAGCTGTGCAGCTTGGTCATAACTCCACTTTTCCACCATGGATTTCCTGAAAAACAAATGCAATCAACATTAGACTGTGCCAGCAGTGCTCCTAGACCCCAAAACCCACCCCCAAACACCCGGAACCCCCCCAAACAGCATCCCAAAGACAAGCAAGTGAGCAAAAACGCAAAAACTTTTTCACCATGTATTTTATCTAAAACACTTTTATCTGGTATTAGACCTTCCCAGCAATGGCCCCAGACCCTTCAACCCAGGCAGAAACAAGTAGAAGACCCCCAAACAGCCAAAAAGCACAAATACAAAAATGGGGACTTTGAAATTTTCAGGCAAATTTCCAAAATCACTCCGCGCGCGCTCTGCAGCTAGGCCCTAACTCCCCTTTGACACCATGGATTTGCTTCAAACCTCTTGCAATCAAAAGTATCCATACCCAGCATTGCTCCAAGACACCAAACACCAGCAACCCCCCAAACAAGACCCCCAAAACATGAAAGAGAGCTAAAACTATAAAAAGTGAAAAACTTTTTCACCATGTATTTTATCCAAAACACTTTTATCCGGTATTAGATCTTCCCAGTAATGGTCCCAGACCCGTCAACCCAGGCGGAAACAAGTACTAGACCCCCAAACAGCCAAAAAGCAAACATACAAAAATGGGGACTTAGAAATTTTCAGGCAAATTTCCAAAATCACTCCGCGCGCGCTCTGCAGCTAGGCCCTAACTCCTCTTTGCCACCATGGATTTGCTTCAAACCTCTTGCAATCAAAAGTATCCATACCCAGCATTGCTCCAAGACCCCAAAGCCCACCCCCAAACACCAGGAACGCCCCGAAACAGGCACCCAAAAACACGAAAGAGAACAAAAACTATAAAAAGTGAAAAACCTTTTCACCATGTATTTTATCCAAAACACTTTTATCCGGTATTAGACCTTCCCAGCAATGGCCCCAGACCCGTCAACCCAGGCGGAAACAAGTAGAAGAGCCCCAAACAACCAGAAAGCAAAACTACAAAAATGGGGACTTTGAAATTTTCAGGCAAATTTCCAAAATCACTCCGCGCGCGCTCTGCAGCTAGGCCCTAACTCCCCTTTGCCACCATGGATTTGCTTCAAACCTCTTATAATCAAAAGTATCCATACCCAGCAGTGCTCCCAGACCCCAAAACCCACCCATAAAAACCTGGAAGCCCCCCAAACAGCACCCCAAACACAGGCAAGTGAGCAAAAACGCAAAAAACATTTTACCATGGATTTGGTCCAAAACACTTGATTCCGATATTAGACCTTCCGAGCTATGCCCCCAGACCCCTGCAGCCACCCGCAAAAAAGCAGAACACCCCCAAACAGGCAAAAAGCAAAAATGGGCCTACTACCTTCAATTCAGTCTAAATACGCTGTGCAGCTAGGCCCTAACTCCCCTTTTCCACCATGGATTTCCTGAAAAAAAATGCAATCAACATTAGACTTTGCCAGCAGTGCTCCCAGACACCAAAACCCACCCCCAACAACCTAAAAGCCCGCCAAACAGCACCCCAAAGACAGGCAAGTGATCAAAAGAGCAAAATCTTTTTCTGCTCCGATTTACTCAAAACCACTTTTATCCGGTATTAGACCTTCACAGCAATGCCCCAGACCCGTCAACTCACCCGCAAAGAAGTAGAACACCCCCACAAGTGCAGAGTCTTTCCAGCCATCTGCTTTGAGGGAAATAGGAGTCTGGAGGAGGAGGATAGAGGAGCATGTTCTTGTGAACTTGTGAACCTGAGGAATGCAGACTGCGGCACCTTCAAATCAATAAGCAAATAAGTGAAGACAGTTCTGCTGATGGTCTTGTTTTTGTGATTAGGTGATTAACGTTTTTTTATATAGATTTTGCAAAACAAAGAAAGACAGACACACAGGAATAAAAGTGAAAAAGGACTAAAAAGAAAGTTAGTGATTCATTGACTCATTTTCAGGGCTCGGTGTCAGGGAAGAAGAGCTCATCCTCAAACTCTGCAAATTCAGACGGGTGTAGGTCAGTTAACAGAGAAGAACTTCCCACATCTAAGTTGGTGTCCTCCTCGTCTTCTTCCTGCGTGCATTCTCGTATTTTGTAATCTGGTGGTATGAGGTGCTGATTCATCTTGATCATTGTAAACCTCTCCACATTTTTGGGCGAGAGGCGGGTCCTTTTGGCAGTTATAATGCCACTAGCAGCACTGAAAACACGTTCAGAAGACACGCTTGCGCGTGGGCAAGACAAGTAATTTATAGCCAGGTTGGTGATCTCTGGCCACAATTCTCTTTTCCCATGCCAATATGCCAATAGGTCATCATGAACATAGACCTCTGTTGAGTCATTCAGATAGTCCTGCACCATCGACTCAAGGTTCTCCAGGGTTCCTCCACTTTGCTTACTTTTTACTGGGACCTTTTGAGAAGCAAACCCAAGCTTAGTTAGCCAATCCTCTTCTTCACACAATGTTACTGTTGTGTCTGGTGCAGATGATAAGGTTGCTGGTGTCTTTAACGGCTGAGAGGGAAAAATCACTCACTTCTGCCACAGATGCTGAAGTGGATTTTTTTGACTCCGGATGGCCTGCTGATGCTGATGTACTGCCTTTTCCTTGAATTTCCTGATGTTCTTTTTCAAACCGACTGGCTGACACAGCTAGCCAATGTTTTACTTTGTAACGCCTGCGTCATCAAAAGGAAAGAATACTCTGCCTGCCACTGCCTTTTTGCACCGTGGATCCAGAATAGTAGCAAAAATGTAATGCTGTTCTGTGTGGATCTTTTGAAGACGTTCATCGCAGAGTAGGCGCTGTAATAACTTCTCCGGCAAGTCAAATGCTTCTTGCTTTCCATCTTTTTGAAACGTAGAAGACACCGCCTTCAGTTGGTGCTCTAGCATGCACAACAATGGGATAGCTTTTCCCAAATTACAATCCTCCCTGCTGACTGCACGCGTGAAGACCTCAAAAGGACGAAGCATGTCTGTCAGGCTTTTAACTAGCTTCCATTGCTCCACCTGTATCCTCAGGTCCATCATAGGTGTACCCAGTGTAAAGAAATACTGATCGACTACCGCATACTGCTCAAACAGACACTCAAGCATGTAGAAGGTTGAGTTCCAACGTGTTACCACCTCCTGGATGAGTGCTTTCACTGGCAGTTTACGTTCATGTTGCAGGCACCTCAGCGGCTTCCAGGCCTTAAAAGAATGGTTGAAATGTGTGCACATTCTTCAGCAGGTGGTCACTGGACTTTCTTCACTCAAGAATTTTTAAACAACCAGGTTTATATAGTGCGCCAAACACGGCACTCTGAAATAGTTACCCTTATCCATGGCCTTAACTACATTGGCATCATTATCCATGGAAACATAACCAATCATGCGTTTTCTTGGGGACAGCCATTGAAAGACCTTTGTTGCTTGAGCGTATGTATGAGCAGTATGCGGTAGTCGATCAGTATTTCTTTAAGCTCATGCAAAATGTTTTCTCCTGTATGATTTTTCTCCATGGCAAACATGGCTAGTGTTGCATGTTTCCGAGCAGCTTTATAAACTTTGTCCGGGTCAACACCTGCGGTTACCTTTGATTTAACCCCTGAAAAAGAGACCCAGTGTGCAGTGATGCACATGTAATCAACGGCGTGGCAACTGGTCCACATGTCTGTTGTCAGATGTATAGAGTGAACAGCACTCTTCTGCAAAGCTGCCCCAATCACCTCCAGCACATCTTCATGTAGTGATGGAACCAAAATTCTGGCAAAATAAAAGCGGCTAGGAACCTTCCATTTAGGGCAGAGCGTTGCCACTAATTCAAGAAAACCCACCCCTTCCACAAAAGAAAAAGGGAGAAGGTCCAGCGCTAGCATTTTAGCCAGCTTAGTGTTATACAGACCCGTCATTGGGTGGTTGCGTTCAATAGGGGAATCTGAAAACAACATGCTTCTAATGGTGGGCTGGACCATTTTACGGGATGATGATGACTTCTTCGACCCAGTTACGCTCGGTGATGATGAACTTTTTCGCATTGGTGTCTCACTCTCTCCCACACTCTTAGTGTGGCTCATATATCTTGCAGGGGGTGTGCTGCTGACAGGGGTACTTGGTGTAAGTGAAGAAATGTTTGACGCTTCTTCCCTCTCGTCATCATCAGATGAAACATCAATGGATACAATTTGTTGACTTGCAATTCGGGTTGCCTTGATCTCCTTTAGGTGCGCATGCCATTTGACAGTGTGCTGTCTCTCAAAATGACCTCTCTGGCCACCGGTACCATAGTTGGTACCAAGCTTACCACGACTAACTCGAAGCTTACAAATGGTAAAAAATGGCTATGTTTTCCCTTGTTGGGTTAACACTAAAGAAGTCCTAAACTGCGGACTTCAAATGTCTGTGGGGGGTGGAGGAGGCAATACTGCGAATGCTAATGCCAGACAAAGTGGAGGATGTGTGTTGCCGAAATTTTAGTAATTTGTGCACTTACAGCACCACTAATTGTGGAAACGGAGGTCGAGGTGGATGGAGGTCCCTTCTGGCAAGAAAATATGGAAGCGGTAGGTGGTGGTGTACTAGTTAACTGCATTAGTGGTGGTCCCATTGCTACGTCGCCAACATCACGCTCAGCAGCATTTCGGGCTAGGGTAAAAATGTCTGTTTGCTGCATGCCTGCTGAGGCTGCAGTGACGTCTATGATGACTGCGTCGTCGTCATCGTGAGAGTCTTCATCAGCAGGAGTATACGCCACTTCTTGTTCAGCGTCATCATCACACTCCATCACTATGAGACTTCGGGGACCTTCCTTTCACGCTTAGCTACCTTTGTCAGATCATGGTGTGCCTCACTCTCAGACGTCCGTGGTGGTTCTCAATTTTCATCCATATCATCAGAAGGAAGGGTGCTTGAAGAAGATGTAGACACCATCCTTGATCTTTTCCTTGCTAGGGATCTGGAAGACAATGAAGGATCAGGAGGAATGGCTTCCTCAAATGATACCTCGGCTTGAATGTCGATTTCCTGATGTGCCCCTACTTCGGGGGGAACAACTATTGTGGGCACTTGTGCCTCTCCATGCACCTCTGCTTGCGCATCTCCGTGCGCCGCCTCTCCTTCCACATGTACTTGGGCTTGTACTTGCACATGTGGTTATTGTTGCGGCTGTGGTTGTTGAACACTTGTCAGATGAGTTACAACAACCTGTGTTGATTGAGGGATGCTGCTACTTTCTTGCGATGAGCCAACATCACTGGTCGATGGTGATTAAACAACTATACTGGCTGCCTCTGCAGCACTCAAGGGCTTGGACTTAAGTTAGCGTGGTGGTGGTGGCACTGAGCCCAATGGAGCGGGGGTGCTGCTCCCAGCGTGGTCCCCAGCAGACCCCGCTGCTGCTGCAGGCGTACTTTTTCTCCTTGGTAAGTGGCGCCACTTGCTTCTTCTGCTCCTTACTGGCAACTTTCTTGCGAGAGGAGCTACGGGCAACTTTTTTTGGGGCCATCTTCTTCAGATGTCAGAACAGCAGGCCGCAGTTGCACAAGTTGCAGAGTTGTCTGTGGCCACACGTGACGTTGTGCTGCACACACCGCAGAAGGACTTGTACCTGGCAATGATGAGGAACGATGAGGCTATGATTCGTCTTTCTGCACCTAAAAGCAAACGAAGCCAGAGGAACATCAGTTAAATAAATGTTGCATATGTAGCGCTTCAATTAATAGTTTGCAAGTAAGCATTTTTATTATACCCACCCCCACAAAATGGAAAGACCAATAAAATGCACCACTGACAGAGTACCCCTGGGCATGATGGATGAAAGCATGGCAGACTGGGTGCAGGCCTATGGCACAACGAAGCACACTGCCTGGCTTCAAAATGGCCCCTAGACCCCCACCCACATGGCCAGGACCTGCCAGGACCAGTCCTCAAAATGGCCCCCACCCACATGGCCATGCCCCATCAACACCTCAAAAAAATGAAACACACACAAAAATCACCACAATCCAATGACATACATGCCCACAATCAGGTTCAAATTCAAGACACCCCACAGAAAGACTAGGCCCATGCACCACTGAGTAACCCTGGGCATAATGGATGAAGGCAAGGCACATTGGATGCAGGCCTATGGCACAAAGCACGCTGCCTGGCTTCAAAATGGCCCCTAGACCCCCACCACATGGCCAGGCCCTGCCTGGACCAGGCCTCAAAATGGCCCCCATCCACATGGACAGGCCCCAACACCACCCCCAAAAATCGAAAAACACACAAAAATCACCACAATCCAATGCCATCCATGCCCTCAATCATGTTCAAATTCAAGACACCCCACAGAAAGACTAGGCCCATGCACCAGTGAGTACCCCTGGGCATAAGAGATGAAATCATGGCAGACTGGGTGCAGGCCTATGCACAACAAAGCACACTGCCTGGCTTCAAAATGGCCCCTAGATCCCCTCCACATGGCCAGGCCCTGCCTGTACCAGTCCTGAAAATGGCCCCCACCCACATGGACAGGCCCATCATCACCCCAAAAACCTTCAAAAATCACCACAATCCAATGCCATCCATGCCCTCCATGAATTTTACATTCCAGAGACCCCACAGAAAGACTCAGTCCATGCACCAATCAATCAATCATAACACTTGTATAGCGCGCTACTCACCCGGAAGGGTCTCAAGGCGCTTGGGGTAAGGAGTTGTCTCCTGAAGGCGAGGTGGTCCTGGGTCAGCCGAAGGTGGATGGGGAGGGAGTTCCATGTCTTCGCCACCAGGTAGGAGAAGGATCTGCCTCCTGCGGTGGCTCTTCGGATGCGTGGTACAGCGGCGAGGGCGAGGCTAGTGGACCGTAGCTGGCGGGTGGCCGTGTGGAAGGTCAGGCGGTCGTTAAGGTACTTGGGGCCCAGGTTGTGGAGAGATTTGTGTGCGTGGGTGAGGAGCCTGAACGTGATCCTCTTGTTGACAGGGAGCCAGTGCAGGTTCCTCAGGTGGCCGGAGATGTGCCTGCGTCGAGGGATGTCCAGGATGAGTCGGGCGGAGGCGTTCTGGATGCGTTGTAGTCTTTTCTGTAGCTTGGCTGTGGTTCCGGCGTAGAGGGTGTTTCCGTAGTCCAGCCGGCTGGTGATGAGGGCCTGGGTGACCGTCTTCCTGGTTTCGATCGGAATCCATCGGAAGATCTTGCGGAGCATGCGGAGGGTGTGAAAGCATGAAGAGGAGACGGCGTTGACTTGTCTGGTCATCGAGAGGGAGGAGTCCAGGATGAAGCCAAGGTTGCGTGCGTGGTCTGAAAGGCTTGGGGGCGGTGCCCAGGGCAGGGGGCCACCAGGAGTCGTCCCAGGCAGAGGGTGATGGTCCAAGGATGAGGACTTCCGTCTTGTCTGAGCTCAGTTTCAAGTGGCTGTTCTGTACCAGTCCTCAAAATGGCCCCCACCCACATGGACAGGCCCCATCAACACCCCAAAAATTCGAAAAACACACAAAAATCACCACAATCCAATGTCATCCATGCCCTCCATGATGTTTACATTAAAGAGACCCCACAGAAAGACTCAGTGCATGCACCACTGAGAACCCCTGGGCAAAAGGCCCCAACAACACCCCAAAAATTCGAAAAACACACAAAAATCACCACAATTCAATGCCACCCAGGCCCTCCATGATGTTTACATTAAAGATACGCTATATCGGTTGGTAGACAAGTGCACAGCTATGGATCAACTGTTTGTAGGCGAAAGTTCAATCTATAGAATAGGTGCTCCCAGGTATCGTCCTCTCCCCAGTGGACGAGTAGTAATTCAGAAATTCAGAAAATAAAGTGCTATTAATTAGAAACTGATTGCATCCCTTAGGGCACACTTGTGTTGGGGGTTCTCTGCCTCCAAAATTTTTTAAAGAAACAATCTTGACAAGTTTGTTTGTATCTCAAAGAATAACGTTTTTAATCCAATGTGGTCATTGTGATATGTTTCTCCACATACTCCATTTGGAATATTATATCCTTAATTATTTCCTCCTGCTCCAATGCATTTCGGGCTACTGCCCTATATCTGGGAGCATCTAAAAAAACGACAAATCAAAAGACCTGTGTATGTTCCTTCAACAAAGCAAATCTACAAACATACAATAAATATGCAAAAATAGTGCACAGAACATCAAAATCTACACAAGGTGAACATTAGTGAGCAATCAACAAATTTGTGCGCGTAAACGCTGGGGAACGTGCTGTTAGGTCTTAAACGTGTGTGAAACGAAAACAGTTCTAGGGCGGGTGGTGATGTTACGCTGTACAGAAAAGACCTGGTTAAAATGAAAGAGCTTTAGGAGCCAAAGGCGCTAAACGTGACTATTGTTGAAGCATGGCTAGATGGATGCGAGCAAGTTATAAAGAAGTTCGTAATTTACCCAAGTGCTGAAATGCGGCTAGTAAAACAAGTTAATTACTGGCAGCCTTAATGATAGTTAGTGAGAAGTGCTCCACAACTTACGTTAGAGAAAAGAATGGCGAGTCATTACTTGTGAGTCGGCCTCCCTGCTCCTCCGTGTTCCGCGTTTTTTTTTTTTTTTTTTTACCCGGATGACGCGGATCACGGAGGAGCAGGGAGGCCGACTCACAAGTAATTGGTTTTATCATAAACTACCAACCAAAGAACACAGCGGTGAATGTGGATAAACAGCTGTTTGATCCTAAAGTTAAAAAGGACCTTAGGCAGTCCCCCATATTTTTATTCTGAGAATACCGGTGGCTCCTACGTTGTTCTTCACCGTGCACCACAATTGAGACCAGGCCATTGAGCAAAGTGAAGGCACAGACGATTCAAATTGATTTTGAAGTCTTTCTCAATGTCTAAAAAAGAAACTTCAATAATATCAGATTACTTGAGAACTGTCAAAGTATCCTGAAGAAGGTGTAAATATTAGAAACTCACACCGAAACGCAGCGTCAACCCTTTGTACTTTGACCCCCTTTTTTTACATTGTTTCACTTTATGTGATTATTTTTAATGTTTTTTATCTAGAATGTAACCCCTAGAGGGAGGTAGTTTAATAAATTTTGTTAATACTTTTCATTCTACTGGTGTGTTTACCTGTTTGTTTATAGATGTTTACAATTTCAATTAAGATATACTGTTTAACCTGGGATAGTGCTTGACATTCAGATCACCCATGTTTTCTGGTGTGGTTATTACTTTAAGGACCTCCAGTCAATAGGTTTTGTGCTAATACTGGTATGTTCTAGTCAGTATTCCTGACCCTATAGAGTCCACCACAAAAATCACAGGTCCCCCCTTTTTTAATTGCAGCACTTTCCCCCTACCTGTGTTTAAGTAAACCAGGGGAACCTTCCGTTCAATTTTTGTTGTTGATTAGATTTTTTGCAGATTCCAAAATCTGGTCAGGGTATCCTCTTGAGCGGAATCTCTCGGTCATTTCATTGATGCGTGTCTCGGCTACTGTGGGATCTGATGTTATACGCTTAACTCTGAGTAGTTGAGACCTGGGTAGATGTTTTTTTAATGATGCTTGATGAAAACTTGTATAATGTAAGGTATTGTTCCGATCCGTGGGTTTTCGAAAGATGTCAGTGGTGATTTGGTTGTTCTTAAGTGTGATCTTGACATCTAAAAAGGTAATGGATTCTGATTCAATGTTCCTTGTGAATTTGTTTCGATCATTGATATTGTTCAAAGTGTTCAGGGCTTTTTCTAAGCTTTCTTTTGTGTCCTTCCAAAGGATGAACAAGTCATCGATGTAGCATACATAGGGGCAGATTTATGAGGCCCTTGCGCCTCCTTGCGCCGCAATTGCGTCACTTAATGTGACGCAACGGCGGCGCAAACAATGCGCCCTATTTACAACGTGACGCATCTAGGAGATGCGTCACGTTGTAAAGCCCTGCGCCATAAGGAGGCGTTCCTGCGCAGGGGGGACGTTCCTGCGCAGGAACGCCTCCTAAAAGTGGCTGAGTGAAATCTATGAGATTTCACTCAGTCACTTTCTACATCAATTCCTAAAGCCTGCTTGAAGCAGGCGTAAGGGTGACGCACCATGCATTGAAGTGGTGGCTCCTGTGCATTGCAGGAGTCATGTCGCACTTTCGACATGACTCCTGCAATGCGCCGCCCGTACGCCGAGAGATGCGTCACGCATCTTCACTAACTTGCACCATGGTGCGCCGCATCATAAATGCGGCGCACCATGGGTGGCGGAGCAGTGGCGCAATGTGTCGCATGTTAACTGGCTCATCCCTGGGGATGCGCCAGTTAACATAAATCTGCCCCATAATTTTTAAGATTATTGCTCCAATAAGGGTTAGACCATATGTTGGTGTTCTCGAATTCTCCCATGTAAATGTTCGCGTAGACTGGAGCTGCGCAATTGCCCATGCTGGTGCCTACTAGTTGCAAATACCAGTTATCTTGGTAATTGAAATAACTGTGGTATAAGGTAAAAGTCACTAGTTCCATTAAGAAAATTTTGGTTGGTTCATCCAAGTCTAAACTCAAGACTGCTTGTTCCATGGCCTCATTCCCGCCTGAATGTGAGTTGGATGTGTACAAAGCACTGACGTCAGCAGGGCATAACCATAGTGTTTCATTGGAATGGATTTCCAGATCCTGTAATTTACATAGAACATCTGTAGTGTCTCTGATGTAACTTGCCAATGATTGAACTGTAGGTTGTAATATGTGATCCAGATACTGTCCTACAGGTTTGTGAATACTGCCACGAGTGGATACAATTGGACGAATCGGAGGATTGTTCAAGTCTTTATGTATTTTTGGCATGGCATATATTGATCGACGTCTTGGATGGGATAACAACAGAAAGTTTTTTGTTCTTTGATCGATTATTCCTTGTGAATACGCTTTGTCAATGATGTTTTTCAACACTATGACGAACTGTTGTGTAGGATTTCCTGGTAACTTCATGTAGATACTTTCATCTGAAACATGCTCATTTACTTTTTGGTGGTACATGCACCACTGAGTACCCCTGGGCAAAAGGTCCAAACAACAGCCAAAAAATCAAAAAACACACAAAAATCACCCCAATCCAATGCCATCCATGCCCTAAAGGATGTTGAAATTCAACAAAACAGTTGTATCATGCACCCATAAGTAACCCTGTTCCTACTGGATACTATGGCTACCCACAATATATTTTATTTAATGTTCTGAAAAAGTTCCAAAATTGTAGTTGCAGCAACTGTAATGCCCCAAACAAACAACATCAACTTACTTGTGAAATTTCTAATCCAAAAGTGATCCAAAGAAACTCAAAACGGCCTCAAATCCAAATATCCAGCAGCATCCACAAAAAGTAATCCTTCCAGGTCAAGATCCAAATCAAAGTGACCAGGACATGAACAAAGCACTGGGAGGAGCCTGCTGGACAGGAACAGGAAGTTGGAGACTGTGGGGCACTTCCTTCCTCCCACCCCCCCCCCAAAATTGGACTCCTTGCAAAAAAAGTGCAGGCAAATGTCAACCTGATAAAAAAATCATCATTTTCAGAAGGTTTATGCTGCCTGCTGGTGGATTTCTTGTGCAGAATTGCAAATTTTGCAATTTCGCGAGTGCGAGATTGTTGCTGCCCGCCGCATCTACGTGTTCGCAATTGTTTACTCCCGCAATGCGTGATCACGAGCCTTTATGACGTACTCGCGTTGACAAACTCTCGCTGTGCTAGGTGGCGGGCGTGATGACGTAATCGCGGTCGACAAATTCCTGCGGGATCACGCCGCAAGATCCAAAATGGGGCAGCACACGCAAACTAGGAGAAAAACAACTCTTCAAACGCTGAATGACGGTAAGTGAACGCCGCGCACCGCAATATTGTATTTGTCAAGCGCGACCTAGCAAAAAAAACCCTGCATTCAAATTTGCGAATTTTCGGCAAATTCGCGAGAATTCACGGATCGCGAATTTGCCAAAAATCCGCAAATTCCACGAGCGGAACGGATTTTACGCGCATACAAAGCGTTTCCAAAAGGGAACATTATTTTTTTTGTTTTGTTGGGGTGGGGAAATGCCTGTTGATGCTATGTGTTTTGGCCTTACTTTTTGGTATAACTTGAATTAACAAATGAACAAAGTGCACGTGGACGTGGCGGTCTAAAAATGTGGTGGTGCCAAAGCACCGCGCTCTCACTCTGTTGCCACACGCATTAAACTCACTAGGCATCCCACCCCCAACCTCTGCAGCGCGTGCCGCGCTCTCCCTCGGTTGCCACATGCATTAAACTCACAAGGAAGACCACCCCCTTCCTCTCCATATGGGCGTTAGAGTTTTCTTTGATCTCCGCCGCACGTTCTCACAGTCTCCTTTATGCCCACGCATCTCTCCTTCCATGTATTTCCGTCCTGCCTTGTTTACGTACCCAAACTTGTACATTGTTTGCTATGCAAACATTTTGCATGGGTATTATATTTATTAACTTATTATTATTATAGTTTACGCGCCCAAAATCGTTCATTCTTGTGTATGCAAACTTTACTTCTTTTTTTCCTGCTTACATTCGCGTCAAACAAAACAAAAACAACTCTCTCCATAAACAGAACTTTTTTTAATTTAATCACTAGCACACCACTCTGGTTTTAAGTTAATCGATAACACATCACTCTGGGGCAACACTCAGGGACACCATCACATCTCTTAGGGACACCTCCACATCACTCAGGGACACCAACACATCACTCTGGGACACCACATCACTCGGGGACAACACCACATCACTCGGTGACACCAACACATCACTGAGGGACACCACCACATAACTCAGGGACTCCAACACACCACTCAGGGACACCACCACACATTCTCAGGGACACCCACACACATCACTCAGGGACACCACCACATCACTCATGGACAACACCACATCAGTCAGGGACACCACACATCACTCAGGGACACCACCACTTCACTCAAGGACACCACCACACCACTCAGGGACACCACCACATCACTCAGGAACATCCCCACACATCTCTCAGGGACACCCCCACATCTCTCAGGGACAACACCACATCACTCAGGGACACCAACACATCACTGATGGACACCACCACATCACTCAGGGACAACACCACATCACTCAGGGACTCCACCACATCACTCTGGGACACCAACACATCACTCTGGGACACCTCCACATCACTCTGGGACACCACCACATCACTCAGGGATACCACCATATCACTCATGGACACCACCACAACACTCAGGGACACCACCACATCACTCAGGGACACCACCACATCACTCTGGGACACCACCACATCACTCTGGGACACCGCCACATCACTCTGGGACACCACCACATCACTCTGCGACACCACCACTTCACTCGGAGACACCACCACATCACTCAGGGACACCACCACATCACTCGGGGACACCACCACATCACTCAGGGACACCACCACATCACTCTGGGACACCAGCAGATCACTCGGGGACACCACCACATCGCTCAGGGACACCACCACATCACTCAGGGAGACCATAACATCACTCAGGGACACCACCACAACACTCAGGGACACCACCATATCACTCAGGGACTCCCACACACCACACACACACTGCACCCCTCACACATACCACACTGACCCCTCCTCACACACTGCCCCCATTTCACTTTTCTCTCACACATTAGCCACTCACAGTATTTTAGGCCACACACACTGCACACTTACAAACCGTGCACGCACACATCCCGCACCATTACACACTCACACTGTGCCCTCATACAATTCACCCTCACACACTGCCTTTTTACGATGTCAGTAGGTGCCTTTTTGACATTTAAATTTGAATACAAACGTTACAGAGTCAAAGCGTTTCCAAAAGGCAACATTATTTTTCTTTTTTTTTCGGAGGGGGGTGGGAAAGCCTGTTGGTGAAATGCGTTTTGGCCTTAATTATTTTTTTTACTTGAGTTAAGAAATTAACAAAGTGTACGTAGACGTGGCGGTCTAAAAATTTGGTGGCCCCAAAGCACCGCGCTCTCACTCTGTTGCCACATGCATTAAACTCACTAGGCATCCCACCCCCTCCCTCTCCAGCGCGCGCCGCTCTCTCCCTCCACTGCCACACGCATTAAACTCACAAGGCAGACCACCCCCTTCCCCCTTCCTCTCCATATGGGCGCTACAGTTTTCTTTGATCTCCGCCGCACGTTCTCACAGGCACCTCTTTTCCCATGCATCTCTAGTCTTTGATGTAGTTCCGCCCCGTATTGTTTACGCTCCCAAAGACGTTCATTGTTTTATATGCAAACATTTTGCAAGCTTTTTATATTTTTTTATTTACATTTTTATTTTAGATTACACGCAGAAAGTCGTTCATTGATTTATATGCAAACAAAACATTTTTGGAAGGCTTACATTCTCAGTCCCCCCAAAAAAACTCTCGCTCCACAAACAGCACTTCATTCATCTATTCACTACCAAATCAGGGACAGGGTCACCACCACATCACTATGGGACACCCCCATATCACTATGGGACACCACCACATCACTCAGGGACACCACCACATCACTCAGGCACACCACCACATCACTCAGGCACACCACCTCATCACTCAGAGACACCACCAGATCACTCACAGACACCAACACATCACTCACATACACCACCACATCACTCAGAAACACCATCACATCGCTCACGGGCAACACCACATCACTCACAGATACCAACACATCACTCAGGGACAACACCACATCACTGTGGGACAATACCACATCACTCTGGGACATCCCCACATCACTCCGGGAAAGCACAATGTCACTCAGGGCCAACACGAATTCACTCAGGGACACCACCAAATCACTCAGGGAAACACCCCTACATCACTCTGGGAAAATACAACATCACTCAGGGAAACCACAACATCACTCAGGGACACCCCCACACATCACTCAGGGACACCCCCACACATCACTTAGGGCCAACCCCACACATCACTCAGAGACACCCCCACATCTCTCAGGGATACCACCACATCTCTCAAGGACACCACCACATCTCTCAGGGATACCACCACATCACTCAGGGACACCACCACATCACTCAGGGACACCACCACATCACTCAGGGACACCACCTCCTCACTCAGGGACACCACCACATCACTCAGAGACACCACCACATCACTCAGGGACACCGCCACATCACTCAAGGACACCACCACATCACTCAGGGACACCACCACAACACTCAAGGACACCAACTCCTCACTCAGGGACACCACCACATCTCTTAGGGTCACCACCACATCACTCAGGGACACCACCTCCTCACTCAGGGACACCACCACATCACTCAGAGACACCACCACATCACTCTGGGACACCGCCACATCACTCAGAGACACCACCACATCACATAGGGACACCACCACACCACTCAGGGACACCACCACACCACTCAGGGACACCACCACATCACTAAGGGACACCACCACATCACTTAGGGACACCACCACATCACTCTGGGACACCACCACATCACTCCGGGACATCACCACATCACTCGGGGACACCACCACATCACTCAGGGACACCACCACAACACTCAGGGACACCCAAACACCACACACACACACTGCACCCTCACACATACCACACTGACCCCTCCTCACACACCGCCCTTATTTTACTTCTCTCTCACACATTACCCACTCACAGTATTTTAGGCCACACACACTGCACATTTACAACCCATGCACACACACATCCCGCACCATTACAAACTCACACTGTGCCCTCATACAATTCACCCTCACACACTGCCTTCTTACGATGTCAGTAGGTGCCTTTTCGACATTTAAATTTAAACACAACTGTTACAGGGGCAAAGCGTTTCCAAAAGGCAACATTATTTTTTTTCTCTATTATTCTTTTAGTGGGGGGATGCCTGTTGGTGCTATGTGTTTTTGCCTTACATTTTTTTTTGTACTTGAATTAACAAATGCACACACACTGCACACTTACAACCCATGCACACACACATCCCGCACCATTACACACTCACACTGAACCCTCATACAATTCACCCTCACACACTGCCTTTGTACAATGTCAGTAGGTGCCTTTTCGACATTGAAATTTAAACACAAACGTTACAGTGTCAAAGCGTTTCCAAAAGGCAACATTTTTTTTCTTTATTTTTGTTTTAGGGGGTGGGGGGGAAATGCCTGTTGGTGCTATGTGTTTTAGCCATACTTTTTGGTATAGCTTGAATTAACAAATTAACAAAGTGCACGTGGGAGTGGCGGTCTAAAAATGTGGTGGCGCCAAAGCGCCACGCTCTCACTCAGTTGCCAAATGCATTAAACTCACTAGGCATCCCACCCCCTCCCTCTCCAGCGCGCGCCGCGCTCTCCCTTGGTTGCCACACGTATTAAACTCACAAAGCAGACCACCCCCTTCCTCTCCATATGGGCGTTAGAGTTTTCTTTGATCTCAGCAGCGCGTTGTCCACTCTACCAATCCACAGTCCTCACTCTAACGCCCTCACTAACACTCCAATACTCAACAGCCCACAATCTACCAACATCACTCTACAACTAACGCCCTCACTCTATCTGCCCTCAATCTATCTGTCCTCACTCTACCACTGTACCACTCAAAAGCCCACAATCTACCGCCCACACTCTACCACCCAACCTATTGCATCACCACAACAAACGTTAGCAGTAGTCGCATCTCTGTGCTGCATTCACTTGACTCCATGTCCAGGAAATTCTAACTTCAAGTTAAGAAAAAAATAATTCCTACAGAAGAAACAAGAACATGCCGCAATGTGTTGGAGCAAAGGAACTGCACACCTATAATGCAGAGAACAGAATCTATAAGTCTCTTCCTTTAGTTCACCTGATGAGACACATAGCTTCATTCTGCTCGCAAACCACTAAAGTCCAAGGCAAAATGCAGCACTGCGGTGAGCACAAAGAAATGAGAATTGAGGGACAATTAACTGTCATCATACATCCCAAAGACATAAATGTAACACACATCAGATCTAAAAAGAAACTCCAGCAGCTCTTATCAAGGGCACAACATCAAAAATAACTAAAGGTTACCAAAAGTACTGGCGAGGGATATGGTTATTTGCAGATCAAAATATGATTTAAGTGGCACACAAACACATGCACCCATATCTATGCAGCCAGGCATGCCGTATTTAGTCTGAGGCACAATACAACAAATGAAATTAAAGTTAGTCCCAAAAAGTCAAAGAACCCTGATAGACTGCAATCTTGCATGCATGTGAAAAACTATCATTCCATTACAATAACATAATCAGTATTATTAGATAATGCTGTGGCAATTATGCAGAATAGATATACATTAAGTTGGTGATGGAGTACACACAAACATGGAAAATTGCAGTCTATTATTCCATTACAATAACATAATCAGTATTATTAGGTAATGATGTGCCAATTATGCGGAATAGATATCCATTCTTTTTGAGATGGACTATCCACACACAAGGAATGTGGTTTTTTGCAGGTAAAAGTATGCTGTAAATGGCACCAAGACACATACACCCATATCCATGCAGCCAGGCATGCCTTTTTTAGTCTGACGCACAGTACAAAAAATGATATTAAAATTCGTACTAAAAGGGAAGTACAAAGATCGTCTTTCACATGCATGCAATATTGGAGTCTATCATTCCATTCGAATTAAAGACTCAGAATTAACTGATAATGCTAGGGAAATTATGCGTAATAGATATCCAGTACATTTGTGATGACCTTGCCACATACACACACACAAATACACCCACAACAGGCCCCCCACACCACAAACTACACACTAAAAAAAAGAAAAACACACTACACAAACAAACACCACCAGATAGACACACACACACACATCCACACCCACAACACCACACAACAAAAACACACACACAAACACTCAAACAAAGACAACACACACACACCAACCACACACACACCTACACAACACACACACCACCCCACAAACACACACACCACCACCACCACACACGCACACACACACACCCTCCTTCCTCTTACCTCACCGGGCTCTTGTTAGGTCTCGCACATTGGCGACGCCAGCGAAGCGCAGCACGCTCTGTCTTGTTTTAAGGTTTCTATCGCTCAATGTATTGCCAGAACATTGTAAATTATCAACTAATCCGATTTTAAAAGAAGCTGCAAGGACTAAAACCACTCTCAGCAAATGCTACCCGTTCACAACGGCAACAGAGGCGCTTCGAAGCCAATGCGATTCACTTTAACCATGAAATATGGGGGCGGGGGGTCGTTGCACCTTTATGCACAGTGATCACGTGTGTGCATTTTATGTGTAGAAGGTTGTGTTAGGAGATTTATGTTTAACTGGTGTTCCTTGATGGCGTGTGCGCTGCCGTGGAGTTTCGAGGCATTCTGTCAGAGTGGCTGAAGCAGAGCACGCGCTGGTTGGGGGGGTCCTTTTCATGCTGTAATCTAAATGCTAATAAACTACTCTTTCTCGCATCTCCTAAAGTGGTTTCAACAACATAATAGATTGCAACACATGCTCGGTGTAAACAATGCAAGCTTACTTACACTTCTCCCTCCCACTGATATGCACGCGTGCCAGCTTTGTTTTTAAAAGGTAAATGCGATAAACGTGCTCTGAAAAGACAGACTGTACCTAGCAGCAGGAACAAGAAGATCCACTGGAAGACGGTGGTGGTCTGGAGCCTGCAGGACAGGGAGATGTTCAAGGGGGCGAACTCGATCTTCATACTGACAGGCTCCAGTGAGGGGAAACCGCCGGCTGGGGTGCAAAGCTGGTGGCTCTAGGGCGCTCCTTCCTGCATGGCGCAGCTCCCCTCGCGGCCCCTTCGAGTGAGCACTGCCATGCAGGAGACGTAGCGGCGCAATCACCTTCGAACTTTTTTACACTTTCCATGCACTGCCCCTGCCGTTCGGTGCACACGCCCGACTTTCACAATGCACGCGCTGCTAGCTGGCGTAGCGACACCCAAGGGTGTGTCCGCGAGCGAAACCGAGAACACGTGTTGTAGTGTTGCGCTCTAGTCTCTGACGCACCGGCGTGCTTACGCGATGCGCCGGGGCTAGAGCGGAACACTCGCGCATGCGCAGCTCGGCAGTGCGAATGCGCGCGAAGCGAGATTGTAGCATAAGCGACCGGAGCTGGTACCAGTAAGACGCTCGACGCTCCTTTGCAATAGCTGTCCTAAAGAATAAATAAAGAATCCTGTTCTTGCACCTGCTATCTCTCAGTCTTCATTGTGGGGCCAAATTACATCATGACAGTGGCGACGAGGATTGGGATCGCCCCCACCAACTCCACCCCAACAAACCAACGATCGGAACGGCGCCACGGCTACCCCAACCACGTGTAAAGGTCAGAAATTGTTGCGGGGGGACACCCGACAAGAGAGCACACAGGGGGACAAGCACGCTAATCACAAGGGAGCGTGGCAGCAGCGCAAAGCCTTGCAGGCCTAGGAACCACGTGGCCCAGGGCCTAACGCCCACTTTCCCAAGGCAACCGGAGACCGGTGGGTGCACACAGCTGAGACCCTGGCAGAAAACTGAGACAGTGACACGGGGGACGATAAGGAAAGCCGCCCCAGCAACTCACGTGGTGGGAGCACCGGTGCACCCGGAAGCCCTAAAAGCCAAGGGGACAACTCAGACCGAGAGGAAAGCCTCAGCACACCAGGCAGCCCCGGAAACCGAGGCGAAGGACCAAGAAGGGTACCCAAGATAAGCAACCAAATGACGGCCCTCACCGCACCCATTCCCTTCCTACCCAGACCAGGAGAACCCCTGATGAAGTGGGAGGACTGGAGGGAATACTTCAAAAACTATGTGGAGGCATTGGAAGATGAAAACTGGGAGCCATTTCCTAGCGCTAGGAAGAAAAGATTACTGCTGCATAACCTGGGTCCGGAGGGCGTAAGAGTATTTGCAAACATTGTACCAGCGACAAGACAAGCTGCGACGACGACATCTTCAAACACGCCCTGGAGGACTTGGACAATGACTATCGCCCGGTGGTGTGTGTATGTATTGACAGGTACAACTTCCAACAAAGGAAGCAGGAAGAAAGTGAATCTATAGATGATTATGTAGCAGCACTGAGACGGCTAGCCATCACGTGTAATAATGGACAGCTCCAGGATGAATACATCAAGGACCAGATAGTCATGCACACCACAAATAAGTCTGTCCAGGACAAGTTGTGGTCTCAAGGTGAAGCATCCCTAAAGGACGTGATCGCAATGGTCAAGAAGGCTGAACTCTCAAAACGCTGCACAGAAGCAGCGAAAAAGGAGAACCCCCAGAGGCAGATGGTCAACAAAATAGACGAAGCTCAATCCTCATCCAGGCAAAGGAGACCCACAGGAGAGGGGAGGCACGAATCCAGGTGGACAGGGAAACCAGGTTCAGCAGGAAAACAGTCCACGGACACCACCACATCACTCAGGGACACCACCACATCACTCAGGGACTCCACCACATCACTCTGGGACACCACCACATCACTCTGGGACACCTCCACATCACTCTGGGACACCACCACATCACTCAAGGATACCACCATATCACTCAGGGACACAACCACATCACTCAGGGACACCACCACATCACTCAGGGACACCAACACATCACTCTGGGACACCACCACATCACTGATGGACACTACCACATCACTCAGGGACAGCACACATGGCGCAGAATAAGCGGTGCCCAGCATTTCGCGCCAGGTGCTCGTTCTGCGGACTGGTTGGCCATTATGAGAAGGTGTGCCGCAAGAAGGGAAAGAAATCTGTAGTGAAATGCATTGAGCAGCATCAGTCTGAAGACCAAACAGAAGACGACCTGGAAGACGATGACATGGTCTTATGTGTCGAGGAGCAGGTACTGGATGTAACAGGCAAACGTTCAGACAAGCCGCGAACAGACATGCTGATCGGAGGGGTGAAAATTCACATAGCAATATACTCGGGGTCAATCGGTGTGGGAGGAAGACTTTGTGCCTACCCTCGGCCCGCAGTTAAACCCACCTGACATACGACCAATATCTTACACCAGCAATGCAATCCCTATGGTGGGGTTCCGCACCCTGAAATTTGAATTCAGAGGAAGGTCGGCGCTATGCAAACTATATGTGGCGGAACGAGGGCCCTCGGTACTGGGATGGAGAGACCAGGGTGACCTTGGGATAAAATTGGACCCAGGAGGCAAGGAACAAATACTGCTAACGGAAGACAGTCGTTGGCCAGAACTAGAGAAACTGAAGCAAACCTTCCCCAAAGTGTTTGGAGGCACAGTTGGGAAACTAGACAAGTTCGTGCACAAGATCCTGCTCAAGGAAGATGCTCGCCCTGTGTCCCACAAAGTCAGGAACATTCCCATTGCCGTAAAGGATGCAGTCCAACAGGAACTACGAAGGCTGGAGGAGCAAGGGATAATTGAACCAATCGACAGCTCGGAGTGGTTGGCCCCCTTAGTCGTTGCCAGGAAACCAAATGGCAAGGTACACCTATACGTGGACCTGTGCGAACTCAACAAATGCCTGATAGTTGAAAAGTTTCCATTACCGAGAATCGAGGAAATGTTGGCGAAAACGAGAGGAGTGACATGGTTTTCCATTATCGACCTCACCTCCGCGTATCATCAAATTGACTTGCACCCTGCGAGCAGAAGGCTCACCTCCTTCATCACGCCCTTCGGGTGTTATCAATTTCGCGGAATGCCATTCGGATTGGCATCAGCGGCTGCAGTCTTCCAAAAGCTAATCCGCCCCGGTTCAAATACATTCAAGGCGTCCAGTACTTTCAGGACGACATCCTGATTATGGGCACAAGCCGAAAGGACCATGATGAGAAACTGACCAAAGTATTGACTGTGCTCCAAGAGAGGGGCCTCACCGCCGAGTGGAGCAAGTGCAAGCTAGGCATGTCTGCTGTCACCTATCTGGGACACGAGATAGGAAGTCAAGGTATCACACCCAAGAGGCAAAATGTGAGAGCAATTTGTGACGCCAGAGCTCCAACCAACAAAGATGAGGTGAGGTCATTTTTAGGAATGGCGGAGTATTATAGCAAATTCGTCAGACATTTTGCTACCAAGACTCGCAAGCTCCGACAACTGATCAGAGACAAGTCGACGTTCCAATGGGACGAGGAAGCCCAGAGCCAATTCGACGAACTGAAAAGCAACATAAGCCAGGCGGTACCTCTGTATGGATACGATCCGTCGGGTCACACAATCCTGACAACAGATGCCAGTGAAAGAGGTTTGGGAGCAGTGCTAGCACAGGAGAGAGACGACAACACAGTGGAAACACTCAGCTTCGCCTCCCGGGCATTGTCGCCCACCGAACAGATTTATAGTGTCATTGAGAAGGATATGCTCGCAGTCACATGGGCCATGGGTAAATTCAGACAGTTCCTATGGGGCACCCACTTCAAAACTGCAAACGGACCACAAACCACTGGTCAAGGTGCTGACCTCCAGCGGACATGATACAACGACACCTCGCATTGCAAAAATGACACTCAAGCTGTTAGACTACACCTATGATGTTGAGTACCTACCAGGGACAGGCAATAAGGTAGCAGACTATTTGAGCCGGGCCTCAGCCATGGAAGAAGCACCGGTAGTCCCACCGGGCACAGACGTAATGGTAGCTGAATTGGCTGACTCAGAGAAGACTATCAGCAGGCAAGAATGGTCCCAGGCCTACGAAGGAGACAGCGAAATGAAGGAAGTCAAACAATTATTGATTACCGGATGGCCAGAGAAAAAACATCTTAAAGAGACTCTGAGGAAATACTATGAAGTGCACGAGGAGTTATCAGTGAGTGACTCAGGGATCTTCATGTACCGAGGAGATAAGGTGGTCCCACCAGCGACATTGATCCCACTGCTGTTGAATCAACTCCATGAAGGGCACCTTGGCATCGTAAAGACGAAGATGCGCATGAAGCAAATGTACTGGTGGCCGGGCATGGACAACCAGATAGAGTGTCAATTGAGAGAATGTGTCCAGTGCCAGGGAGCGGACAAGATCTTGAGACCGTTAAGGCCCGCCTTGGGTACGTTTGAGCAGCCCCACAATCCGTGGGAAGACATAGCGGTGGACATACTGGGTCCGGTGCTCGACTCCAGAGGAATGGCCAAATACCTATGCGTAGTGGTGAACAAATACTCAAAATGGCCGGAGGTAGACGTGCAGGAAGTCATGGAGTATGACACTGTTTTGAGATTTCTCACTTCAGTATTTCTCCTAGAAGGAATACCCAGAACGATCTTAAGTGATAATGGGCCCCAATTTACTTCGGAGAAATGGACAAAGTACATGGAGAGAAACGAAATCAAGTCCAAGCACACAGCAGTATATCATCCCGCGTGCAATGGACAAGTGGAACGGTTCATTGATCACTCTCCTGAGGCGGAAGCCGGGAGAGCGCGTAGCGCATTGCATTTGCTTTTTAAAAATTGAAAACTGTCACTGATTTACTTGTGCTAGCTTTTAATAACTCACCACAGCATTCTGCAACTGCTTAGAATCGAGCACTTCACCCAGCTCAGGTAGCGGACTCTAACGCTGCCGGCTGACCCCTAATTGATTCACTCCTCTGACGCTCGCAGCGCGAGGACTCAGGCCACGCCCACTTGTTTGGCCACGCCCCCCGGAGACGACTACTTAACGCTGAGTAAAAGCGCCAGGTAGCCCATTGATCACACTCCTGAGGCGGAAGCCGGGAGAGCGCGTAGCGCATTGCATTTGCTTTTTAAAAATTGAAAACTGTCACTGATTTACTTGTGCTAGCTTTTAATAACTCACCACAGCATTCTGCAACTGCTTAGAATCGAGCACTTCACCCAGCTCAGGTAGCGGACTCTAACGCTGCCAGCTGACCCCTAATTGATTCACTCCTCTGACGCTCGCAGCGCGAGGACTCAGGCCACGCCCACTTGTTTGGCCACGCCCCCCGGAGACGACTACTTAACGCTGAGTAAAAGCGCCAGGTAGCCCATTGATCACTCTCCTGAGGCGGAAGCCGGGAGAGCGCGTAGCGCATTGCATTTGCTTTTTAAAAATTGAAAACTGTCACTGATTTACGTGTGCTAGCTTTTAATAACTCACCACAGCATTCTGCAACTGCTTAGAATCGAGCACTTCACCCAGCTCAGGTAGCGGACTCTAACGCTGCCGGCTGACCCCTAATTGATTCACTCCTCTGACGCTCGCAGCGCGAGGACTCAGGCCACGCCCACTTGTTTGGCCACACACCCCTGTCCCCTCCCTCAATCAACCACTATAAAATGTGCCTATGGCGGAAGCGCAGCGGACGAGCGCAGCGGGAGCGCCGTTTGCGCGCCGAAGGCGCGCCTAAGGCAAGCCCGTCTGCGCCCGTCCGCGCCAGACCGAGCCCAGAGCCTACACTCCCGGCCGGTCTTGACCCCCCTCGAATCAAATACTCACAAGAAACTCTGCACCAACTCAGAGAACCGTTAAACTCTAGATGCAACGGACCCATTAACCCGGAGGACGAGCTTCTAAGGTGCCCGAACTGCGCCTACAGGTTTACGCCCTCCCCCCATCCCGAACCAGCCTGCCTTGAGATGGCCCTGCTGAACTGCAGATCACTCCCAAAGCACCAGACAGAAATTAACCTACTACTAACAGAGTCGGACATTGACGTTCTGTTCTTAACAGAAACTTGGCTATCCGCAAGCTCCGACCCGGACATTATCCAAGCACTACCTCCCGGGTACCTCATTAAAACCCTCAACAGACCGACGGGTACGGGAGGGGGTATAGCGATTATCTATCGAGACAACCTCTCATGTCAGTTCAAAGACAGCCCCATTCTAGATAGTGAAAATGTTCTTTTTTCTTTACACCTGCCACCATCTACCACACTATCTGGGGTCCTTATCTACCGCCCTCCAGGACAGGTAGGGTGTTTCATAAATTCACTCATGGACGCCATCTCTTCTCTGGCTTGCGTGACTCCAAATTTCACAATCCTTGGAGACTTAAATCTCCACTTGGATGATCATGGCAACAAACTTGCCACAGATTTAAAAACCGATCTAATTTCCCTTAATCTACAACTACTCAGTAATGAACCCACCCATACGAAAGGACATCAACTGGATCCCATTTTTTCCAACCTTTCCAAACTTTCCGCTCAAACCCCTCTGCCCCTCCCCTGGTCAGACCACTTCTTGGTTCCCTTTAAACTCCAACTTCCAGGGAAGATGTCGGATACTCCTCGCCCCGGGTCCCATCACGCCCATGGAAAAAACTGGACACAATCCTATGGGAACGCTCTCTGTCTTCCACTCTACCAACAGTAGACCCAGATCCTTCTAAAGCTGAAATCCAATTACATAAATGGATTAACGACTCCCTTAATACAGTCCTGCCACTCAAAACTCTCCCATCCAGCAGGAAATCCTCCAAACTACCGTGGTTCACTGAGGAACTACGCGAACTAAGAAAGAAAGGCAAAAGGCTCGAACGCCAATGGAGAAAGAACTGGAACTCAGAAGACAGAAGTGAATACAGAACCCATATTAGGCTCTATAAAAACGCATTAAAAACCGCACAGGCCTCCTACTTCGAGGATCAAATAGCCTCAGCGGCCAATTCCGCAAAAGAGATCTACCGAATTGTTAAACTCCTCACCAAAATACAGGACCCACCGTCATCTCCAGACCTTGATGGCGTAAAATGCAACCAGATGGCCGAATTTTTCTCGGCAAAAATAGAAAAAATCTTGACCTCCCTTCCAGCTCCTCCTATCTCACAAGGATGCCCTAGTCTCCCTCCTCTCCAAGACACCCCGAGGCTATCCTCCTTCCCCCAAATCACCACCGAAACGTTTCTTAACGTCCTACATAAGGTCAAAAGTGGTGCTCCATCAGATCCAGCTCCGATCAGTAAACTGAAGCAAGTTGCTTCCACCGTAGCCCCCCCTCTCACCAACCTGATCAACGCCTCTTTTAAAAATGGTACAGTCCCGGCAAACTGGAAAAAAGCCACAGTCAAGGCTCTCATGAAAAAATTGCATCTAGACCCCACGGACCCATCTAACTTTAGACCTATCTCACTGCTACCGGCAATTAGCAAAATTGCAGAGCGAGTAGCAAACCAACAACTTTCTGAGTTCCTAGAAACCAATCACCTCCTCCGCCAGTCCCAGACAGGCTTCAGACCAGGACAAGGGACCGATACCGCACTGTTAGCCGTGGTCGAAGAAGCCAGGGGCATAATGGACGCAGGAGGATCAGTGGCAGTGATCCTCCTAGACCTGAGTGCTGCCTTCGACACGGTGGACCACGCAACCCTTGTTCACCGTCTTGGGCTGATAGGAGTGGCGGATTCCGCATTAGCTTGGATTACATCCTTCCTCGAAGACAGGTCTTTTCAAGTGACAGATGGGTACTCCATCTCCAAGGCTCAGTCACTCAAGTGTGGGGTGCCTCAGGGATCTTCCCTGAGCCCCACACTTTTTAATGTATACATGGCACCCCTCGAGGACGTTGTCAAGCCTTTTGGCATCAAATCAATAATGTATGCTGACGACACTCAGCTCGTCGTCTCCCTCAACCAATCAGACAACGCCCTCTCTAATCTATTCAGTTGTCTGGAGAAGGTGCACCAGTGGATGTGCGATTCCCGGTTAAAACTGAACGGGGAGAAATCAGAAATACTCCTCCTGGGAAATCCAAACAAAATCCCCACACCCCTTCCCTGGCCACCATGCATGGGAACTCCACCAACCCCCAAATCCGAAGTAAAGAGCCTAGGGATATGGCTGGACCAGGATCTCAGTTTTAAAACTCAAGCTAGGAAAACTGCGGGAACCTGCTTCGGCCTTATAAAGATGGCACAAAAGATTCTCCATCTACTCCCCCTCCAATCCAGGAAGCTCCTGATGCAGGGGCTGGTGAACTCCAGATTAGACTATGGAAATGTCCTGTATCTGGGGGCCCCAGCCTCTGTAGTCCACAGACTTCAATGTGCACAAAACGCGGCTGCAAGAATCCTCACAGGAACCACAGCGAGGAACTCGGCCAAACCAGCCCTTAGAAGCCTGCACTGGTTGCCAGTAAAAGAACGGGTCAATTTCAAGACCCTGTGCATTGCCCATAGAATAATGCACAATGAATGCCCTCTCATCCTCAGGCCACTTGTGACACAACAACAGTCAAATAGACAATTAAGATCTAACTCCCTTTCCCTTGCAAACGTCCCCAGAATTAGGAAGGCCAGAACAGGCGGTCGCCTGTTCTCGTACAACGCCCCCAGACTATGGAACGCCCTCCCACTCTCCTTGAGGCAAGAACACAACCACCTCAGGTTCAGGAAACGACTAAAGACCCTACTCTTCCCCTGAGCACTCCTCCCATGATTCCTCACCTTACAGGACCGTGGTCACTAGCGCTGGGATGCCCTAGGGTAGCTATGCGCTCTATAAAACCCAATCAAATCAAAATCAAATCAAACCGTGTCCTGATGGGGTCCATACAAGCCGCAATAATGCAAGGAAAAGATTGGGAAACAGAAATTCAGAGCATGTTGTGGGCCTACAGGATCACACCGGCAGGGCTAGGTTACAGCCCCTTCCAGATTTTGAGGGGCAGACTCCCCTTTACTAAGGACAACGTGGTCTGGAGAGAGAAAACGGTAACGAGCAAGTGGTCGCCCGCTGTGGTACAGCACAACCTGGAAAGAGCGCAAAGGTTGTACACTGATCACTACAACAGGAGGCACAACACCAAGACCACTGACCTGGAAAAAGGGGAATGGGTTAGGGTCAAACTTGCAACGATCAAAAGAAAAGGCGAAAGCAAGTACAGCAAACCCCTGCAGGTGGAGGAAGTGCGAGGAAGAGCGACATTACTCAGTGATGGCAGGGTGTGTTCCCAAGACCGCATGGCGAAAACCAACCGGATCATGCAGTGGCCAACCAGCAAGGTTGAAGAGACTGAGGATCTGAGACAAGCCAGCGAGGTGGAAGAGATGACTGTACAGGGAGAGAGTCAGGAGGAAGGACAAGTCCAAATAGACAATGAGGGGTACGAGGAAGTCAGTGCAGGAGAAAGGGCGGCCGTTAAAAAAAACGCAGCGACTTTGAAGGAAGCTGAAACACAGAGGAGAGCAAAGAGTCCTGTGTGCGAAAGAACCAAAGAAGAGTCCACTCCGGTAAGACGTACCCGGGCAGGGAGGGCTGTGATCCGGCCCTCCCGATTCAAAGACTATGAAGTTAATGACTGTTGAACTTGGGACTGGAAAGATTTCTAATTTGTGAAAAAAAGGAGATATGTAGTGTTGCGCTCTAGTCTCCGACGCACCGGCGTGCTTACGCGATGCGCCGGGGCTAGAGCGGAACACCTGCGCATGCGCAGCTCGGCAGTGCGAATGCACGCGAAGCGAGATTGTAGCATAAGCGACCGGAGCTGGTACCAGGCAGACGCTCGCGCTCCTTTGCAATAGCTGTCCTAAAGAATAAATAAAGAATCCTGTTCTTGCACCTGCTATCTCTCAGTCTTCATTGTGGGGCCAAATTACATCATTACACGTGTGTTCCCTGTCTAAAGGGCGTTTACGAAATACAGAAAGTGTTGACAGAATTGCTTTTCCGCTCAAAAATTGTAAACTAACCATCGGATATCTGTGCTGCCTCATACAACTTTCTGCCCCCCTCTAATTTTCATTTTTCCGTACTAAGTTGCAATGTCACGGCTCAAAGTGTAAGTATGCATGCCAACATTTCAGAGCCGGCAAGTGAGAGATTTTGAACAATAATATCCGGAAGAATGTATTTTTCTGTATGTTCCTGCTGACCTTTATTGAAGCAGAGGCAATCTTCCTGAATAGGGCCAATTGCATACATTCCAACATTTTAGAAAGGTAAGTGGGAGATTTACAAAAAATTTTTTTGTCTATTGACGCTTATTGGGGCCTGAATCTGGTCTATTGGCATGTATGGGACTTGAGATGCAAGTGTGCTGCTGCAGGATTGGCTAACTGAAATCCAAATATATCTTCTTTTCCCTACCATTTCCGGAGCACAGAGAAAGTACTATGGTAGGCAGAGAGACTGTTGGCAGCCAGCAGGGATCGGAGGTAGAGGGTGGGGGCAGGGATGGGAAGGGGGAGGCCAGGGGAAAGCAGGTGTTAAAATTTTTTTTTATTTATGTGTTGGTTTTGAAAATAGCTAAATTTATAGCTTTGTCATTTACAATGCCAATAGTTATAACTTTCGCAAATGTGACACCTATAGCCTTTGTAATGCAATATGTGTTGTATTTATGTGATTTAGATGTATTGATATTACAAATAACAATTGCTTTTGTTTTTTTTTATTAATTAATACTTAAGTAAAAGTTATTGTAAGTTATAATGGCAATAGCTTAAACTTTTGTAAATAACTTTTGTGAAGATTATGTTCAGTGTATTTTATTGTGACGGAAATCCAAGAAAAGAAGTGAAATATTAAAAAATGTTTGTGGATGTAACGGCCGGATTCTCGGACCAGATAGGATCAGCTCCTCAGAGCACCTCCAACCCAGCCGGAACGTAACCACCTCCCTCCTCAGGACCCATCTATCCAGGCACCTGGGTACCTACCTGAGGATGGGGAACTCGCAATATACAAGCTCATATCATCAGAAACACCACTAAATCTATAGGGATTACTAGGAATACTCACTGATTACTAAGGACGTCCATGCCCTACACCACACTCATACCTCATAGTCTCGCGACCACATGGGTCCAGACTAATCTACCCTGGGGCAGTTCTGATTATTTACCATTACACACTGACCACAGTCAGTGCTCGCTCGGCACCTCCGCAATCCTGCGTGCCTACACACTGGTCTGCAGCCCTAGTGCTCTCTCCCTCACAGCCCGGTCCACAATCCGGCGAGACTACACACTAGTGTTCCTCCCTAGTGTTCTCTCACTCACAGCCCGGTCCACAATCCGGCGAACCTATGCACCAGTTTCCCACCTGGTGTTCTCATTAACGCCGCTTACCAACGACGATCACTTTCCTATGAATACCTTCAGCTCTCTCTCTCTCTATGTTGGGAAGTTTCTCTCACTATTCACTAAAGGTTCACTACTACAATAATATTATGGAATGGCCGAATTACTTAGTGTATAACTATTTCCTTAGCTCACTGACGTGCACAAGTTGTCCCGAAATCGCGCTCGAATTCGTAGTGTTGGTGAAGGAAGCGGACAGTGGACTAAAAGTGAACATTGTTGCATGTGATGGTTGATGTGTATATATTTATAGACACTCGCCGTACCTTCACATTCACTGATAGTTTCAAGCATGCGGTTAGTTCATCATTTCCCTTATGGAATTTTAAATCACATTCACTCAATGTCACTCCATAAACTGTTTGCTGTGATACTCTCCCTTGCTGATATTCTACATTTTTCCTTCTTCTCCTTAGGCTATTGTGAAAAACTCTTTAGGCTTTAATGATTGTCCTGATGATGATCCCATGTATTGTTGTTAAGGGATCGAAACGCCGTCGACTTGTTAAGACACCATACATTTAAATGTATAACGATTGTGCTATACGTATAATGGTGTAATTGAATTTCTGCCATTTCTCAATTCTCAGAAATCTTTCACCCTTTGCCTAAAAACTCTCTCCCTTCTGCCTTTTCTATTCTTTCACTTTGCCAATTTGTAAACGTGTGGGCACAGGCTTGTGTCTCACTCCTTTGAATGTAAGGTAATACCTTGTTGAAACCTTTTATAAGTAAAAATTAGTGATCCCTGTCCGGCTGGACAAATCACAGTACTCAATATAGTTCCAGTGTGTCTATATTTATTTTCCCTATACCTATTTATGCATGGGACCACTGTTGCTTAAAAAAAAGTGGTGATGCGATAGACACATAAATAAAAATATTGTCATTTACAATGCCAATAGCTCTAAGTTTGGCAAAGGCGAGACGGTTGCATTGTAAATGCTTGTTTGCAAATCTGTTACCACCCTAACTCGCGTTGCTGCCATTAGAATTTCAAACCATTAATATATTTTATTACAACTTGTAAATCAGTAAGTGATGCCCCTTTCATGTTCCCTGTTTGCAGATTTCAGTGGGTCGCAAAATTTACTTTGTGAATCAGAATCCTGCTTCTGTTTCTCAAAGAAACTTTTGTAAATTGCAACATAGCATTTAACAGATGCAAATCCTGTGGTTTTCTGAACCGCCGGATTTGCAGCCGCAAAAACTTTATGAACAAGAGGCTTTTTCTTCTGTAACCAGACGTAAAGCTCTCCTTTGTTCTGTCGGGTGGGTCACATTTTGGTTGTGTTATTTTCCTTTTTCAGACCCAAAATGTTTTTTGTGCATCGGCTGAAAAATTATCATGAAATGCATATTTTTAGGACTTTATTAGCTTGACCACACAAATGACTCATTTAAGGATTGCGGTTGAATTTGCCTAACTCTGATGAGCCAGGTTTTTCCTTGTATAACTTTCATTTAGCCATTCGTCATTTTATTAATTACTATGTGCAATAGCAGCTCTTTATTTTCTTCACATGCGACAACAAATGCCTTTGCTTTTGTTCATGGCTGAGTGATTTGTGGTTAAGGAGGGTGAGCCCTTTGAACCGAAACTAGTTCCTGAGAGGGACATGAAAATGCCAGTGTGTCTACCAGGAAGAGTCTTACATATATGTTGAGTGACAGGAGTGCCACTTGGAAAGTCCGTGGGCAATTATAAACCTCTCAAATAATTTTGAAAACAATAACAAAAGCAGAATTTTTCTTTTGATTCCAATAATAATACAGAAAGAGTCTCTTCAAACGCAATCTCTGCCCATTTTTCTGTTTCCTGTAGTATGTTGGGTATTCCAACTTCTTTCAGTGATCTGCACCTCTCCTTCATCCCCATCTCCATATTTACTTTTGAGTCCCTCCACCTTTGTTTTATCCTTTATGGTGTCCACAGCAGATGGGCCTACAATAGAGGGGTCGAATAATGTTCATAGTAGAAAAGCATAGTGTAAATTGTGATATACATGAGATAAAATAAGTTAAAAAGTAACGTTGTTTATGTAACACAAAGTGTGGCAAAAATGTAAACACAGGCTGAAAACATGTTCATTAAGTGACAGACATGGAATGAGCAGTGAGCCACAAAAGACAGACAAAATACTTGTTGGACATAGGGTGGCCAATCAACTACATGAAGTTTATGTGTCATTACTTCTGGGCCCTTTTGGTTACCCCATGAAGAGAAACTAGATAGTATATTTCTTCTTTACTGTTTCCATCTATTCAAGACTCAGTGCTTCGATGCCATCTGGGCACGAGTTGGACCATGCCCATGTAGCCGTTATTGGACAGTTTTTAGTTTGTGCCCATTTGATCGCTGCCAATGGCCCAGTGGGGTCAGGTGGGCGTGGGTCACACCACCTCCATGAGGAGTCGACAAGAGCTATGACGGATTTCCATCCTGTGGACTCAATGGCTTCTCTAACCCGTTCCAGGCACTCGTCTTGTTGAGAGCCAACCACAAGTTCCTCTACTGTATCTAACCAGGTCTTGATTATTCACTGACCAGTTGAACAAATTCCTCAGTCTCGTCAGCCTAATTTTCCTGTTTTCTTATCAGCTTAATTTGCCGGTTCTCTCGTGAATTCCCTCAGATCCTTGGGCAAGTAATCCACAAGAGTTCCGTAGCTGGGATACTACCTGAAATGAGCACTCATGGCGTTGAATAATCCATTTCTCATTCTTCTTTAAATCTTTATTCAGTTATTAAAAAAAACAGCCATAAAAGTACTGACAATAAAATACATCAAAAAGAATAAACATATTAAAGAATCTGTTAAAAATCGAAGCCCCACCTCATGATAAGCAATGGTATTTGATACAGAGGATGATAAATACAACAAACGTTTTAAGAAACAGTTTTCTTCTGTTTGCAGGGCTGAACTAATAGTGTAACCCCAAAGACCTGCCCAATAGCGGGCTTTGCTTACTCCTTTAGCTTTATAAATGGCTGCCATTTTCTTAGTTGCCCGATTTCCTAATTTTTAGGAGAATTTAAAAATCCCTTGATTGGCCCTGCTCATTTTGGCTCTGGTATTTAAAATATGTTGGATCCATGTGCCATTTCCCGAAAATAAAATACCAAGGTAGCAGAAGGAGTTCACTGTGTGTATTGGGGTGCTATCATTAAAAAAGGTTTTGCAAGGTTTCTGTTTTGACCCGCAAACCATTGTGAATGTTTTTGATCTGTTAATTATCATTCTCCTTTGTGTCATGAAATCTGAAAACCTATCCATCAGTCTCTGGAGGCCTAGTGGGGTCTGTGCTAGTACTACTGCATCGTTGCAAATAACAATACAGGAATTGGATGAACAGCCACCCTCGGGCGTCAGCCTGTATCGATTGCAAATGGTTGTCTACCCCATTAATAATAAGGGGGAAAAAAATTGGCACTAATACACACCCTTGCCTTGTGCCCACTCTACTTTGAATTTGGATGAATATTCGCCCTAGGGGCCAAAGCGGACTTGGCTAATTAGGTTCTCATACAAATGGGAATGGAACCCAACAATTGCCCTAGGAGCTCCCATGGACTTCAGAGTTTGCCAGAGTAAATTATGGTTTACTAAATCAAATGCACTGCTCAAATCGGCAAAGCCTAAGTACAAAGTACCTGCCTTTGCCCTAGAATACTTGCCGATAAATGCCTCTAGGTTAATGCATTGTTCAATAGTTCCTAGTTGTTTCCAAAACCCATACTGCACTGGGGAAAGGATAGAATACTCCTGCATCCATTCCTCCCATCTCATTAAAAAAACCCTACTCATAACTTTCAAGGCAGTATCTAAGAGTGAAATGGGGCGGAACATTTTTGGGATCTGTTTTGTCCTCTTTTTTGTATATGGGTACAATGATGGATTCTCCCCTTGTCGGAGGGATTGTATCGGTTGCGACTGAATTAAACACTCTAGTTAAAATAGGTTCCCATAATTTAGGTTCAGATTTAAAAATGTCTACTGGGACGCCATCAGGGCCTGGCGCCCGTCCCCCAGCACTCTCCTGAATGGCCTGGAGAACCTCTTCATTAGTAATATTCAGGGGAAGGGCCTCGCTTCACAAAACTCCAAGTCAAACCCCCCTAGGTCTCCCAATTATTGCTAACGATACTGGTTAAATGCGTCACCCATTTATCTGAGGAAATAAATGAACAATACTCTGGAATATCGTCGTTCTTTAAGAATGGTGCATTTACTGTATCCCAGAAGAGTTTGTTGTTCCTAGTTTTTACAGAAATAGCCAGGTTTACCCACGCTTCTGCCTATAATTTCTTTTTACGGGCAGCTATAGCTAATTTATACTCGCTTCGGAGGAACTTGATAATCGTGATAGCTCCCGTTTATTTAGACAATACATACTTTAACACTTGTAATGCTTTAGTGCAAGTACCATCAAACTATCCCTTTTTGTTATTGCTTGATGTACTATCTGCTGAGTTTAAAGTGGTTTAATAGATAATGTAATACAGTTAAAATTTGCTATCACTATATTTGGAGTAATCTCATCCTGATGACAATAGGCTATTTCTCGATGGTTAGACCCTAATATTTCCTGCATAGTCAAGCATTGGTCAACACCTGTCCACTTTATTCTAACGCCAGTATTCCTAAATGGGTTGATCAAATTGACCAAATCATATACATCACTCCTTTGTTCTCCAGAAAAAAAATGATAGGGTGAGTAAATTAATGTCACTAAATATGGAGGGTAACAATTCTAGGGTAACCACATCTGCAGATAGCAGAGGCAAACACTAGTATATGTCCAATGGTGGAGTGTGTATTTCTCCCAGTAAAAGTTGGCAGTAAGTCCCCTTTGGGTCCACAGGCCCCTCTGAGTAGATGGAAATCATATTTGGAGATCATTGAATTTAGGGCTTCCTCATACTCATTATGGCCGAAATGGTCATTTCCCTCTCCATCCACGTAAATGTAACTGCATGCCTGATTGTTAGGTGAATCACATGCCTGTATATTAAAGTCTTCCTCCCATAGCAAGACATAATCGGTGCAAATTGGGGCTAGCAATGTTTCGAGGGCACGGTCAAGAGCTGTTATCACATTGGTGTGTGTGGAATAAAAAACCTTTTAAAAATGTACAACTATCAGATTTTTCCCTCCTTTTTTACTAAGCCACAATATCTGTGCGTAGGGTCCCACTGATGTAACTTTTTTGACCCTGGTAGAATTTTTATTAGAGATTAGTATCTGTAGTCCCCCTTTTGCCTGCCCTGCCTTTGACCCAATAGCTGCTGAAAAGAGTGAGGAGTATCCTTCTACGTGTACAGGATTTATACACCTAGGGCCCGATGTAGGTGAAATAGATTTACCGATTTTCAATGACCGAATTTTACCGATTTGGTAATTAAAAATCGGTAAATCTATGGGGTGGACATGTAGGTATTCCAGATGTGCTGGAATACCGAATCGGAGGATTTCGGTATTTACCGATTCGGTAAATACCGAATCGGTAATGCCCATGCATTCCTATGGGCTTTGAAGCCCATAGGAATGAATGGGCATTACCGATTCGGTATTTACCGAATCGGTAAATACCGAATTTCACAAGGGTGCAGGGGGTGTCACTTTGACACCCTCTGGCACCCCCAAAAAAGGGTCAGGTGCCATGTGGCAGGCATACATGCCCTAAGGGCAGGTCTGCCTGTCACGGCATAGATGTGCATGCACACATGTGCATGCACACCGGAATCGGTATTTTACCATCAAATTGGATTTGATGGTAAAATACCGATTCGTTAAGGCTCCTGGGACTCTGAAGAATCCCACCTACATATGGGTGGCTCCGAATCGGTAAATTTACCGATTACTTATTTTACCGAATCGATAAAATTACCGAATCGGTAATTTTACCGATTCGGTAAAATTATGCCCCCTACATACCATTCGCCTATTTACCGATCGGTAACGGCCGAAAATACCGATTTTCGGCCGTTACCGACCGACCTACATCGGGCCCATGATGTCCTAGCTAGATATAGTATTATCCCAATCAATATTCCCAAACTTGTTTAGTATCTCATTCACCTTCCAGGTTATAAACTCAAACCCTTCCATGAGGGATTGTCCAACAGGCTTTTAACAAAGTGGAAATACACAAATGAAGTGTTCTTTTATAAGTTTATTTGCAGTATAAACCCCCAAGGTCCTGCTCCAGGAACAGTTTTTCCAAGACAGACCCCAGCATAACTGTGCCTTCTAACATGTCAGCATTCTAACATTCTAAGTAAAATTAAAGGAACATAACACAAGAATAAAGTATTAAACCTTTTAAAGATTTCTTTGGAGGAGTGTGGCTCAATGGTTAGAGCGGCAGACCCTGATGCAGAGTTCTGGTCCGGGACCAGGGTTCAATTCCCGCCTCGGCGGGTCTTGGGCTCATAATTCCTCGGACCTGATTTCTCGCCTCGGTGCCTATTCTAATCATGGGTCCCACGCTGCAACTCTGGGCAATAGCTTGCTTAACCTCCACACCGGCCCCAACAGCGCTGTGGATGCCTGGCTTCACCCTGGGGGTGCCCAGGAGTGGACACTTCACAGGGAAAGCCAGGAGGGGTTCCACAGCGGTATGAGTAATAGCGCCAGGAAACCGCTTGGTGACAGTGCGCTCTACAAATACCTTGACATTTACATTTACATTCCTTTTCTGTGCTCGTTATATTCTTCCAAGAATATCGTCTTTTAAACAACACAGCAATTAATTTCACATGACATTTAAATAGCGGGATAATGCAGTTACTCACAGTCTTTTGAAGAGATGAAGCACACGTTGTTGACAGATATTCGTGTAAATTGAAGAAAACAGGTTCAAAAGTTCACAGAATAGATAAATTCCTTTTCTTTCAGTGCGATGTTTTCCATAAAGCGTTTTAAGATGTTTTCGTTGAGGCGTTTTCCTGTCTGTCAATTATATATTTTTTTTAAGCTTCATCTTTTCCTTATTTTTTTTTAAATTACCTTGGGGGTCGATTGAAGTGGGTTCTCCCTCGTCGCCACTTTTACAAAGTGGAAATACACAAATGAAGTGTTCTTTTATAAGTTTATTTGCAGTATAAACCCCCAAGGTCCTGCTCCAGGAACAGTTCTTCCAAGACAGACCCCAGAATAACTGTACCTTCTAACATGTCAGCATTCTAACATTCTAAGTAAAATTAAAGGAACATAACACAAGAATAAATAAGGATGTAACAAGGCTCAGTATCTATCATGCTTGTAGGTATAATATTAGCTCTAGGAGAATCTTTACCAGATGCATCTGCAACCACAGCTTCAGCTGGCCCACCAATAGCGGGTGCCTCCGTAGTGTATGAGGGATCACTTGGCGATAATTGGCTTATTTGGCTGACTAGAAAGAACATTGTTGAAACCCCTCTCTGATAACTCCTGGGGTCCCCAGCATGGCCTTGTTCAGAACTAAGTTAGCCATCATCATTTAATCTGCTCAGTGTCTCGTATCTATTGGGCATTGCAAAATCCAAATGATTTTGGGGGAACAAGCTTGTGGTATCCCTCTGTCTCTGGGGATTTGGTAGGCCCCTTGGGCATTGCTCCAAGTTCTTCAGGTGACTGTTAAAAAAATACTAGTTGAAGTATACCCATGACTTGTCTGTCTATGGTTGGTATCCCTATCATTTTATTAATGCCACTGGCATTTCTCGGGCTTCTGAAATTAACTATAACACAGATACCCCACAGATTTCTTTTCCAGTGGCCCAATCCACCCCGCTCTTCTTACAGGAATTCCTGCACTCTGCTCGAGGAGAATAGATGTCTGGAGCTAAGCCAGTGGACCACGGAGGAACATGGCGGCCGCATTCTAACGGCAGCGGTCTCGCTCCCTCGGGCTTTGCATGGGTCGCTAGAACCGAGGCTCTTATGAGCGTATCAAGCAGTTAAAGTTTCCCTTACCTCAGTTTTTCTTCTCTGGGTGTGCTTTTGTTGTTTTCCGGGATATGTGGGGGGCCTGTACATGTTCGTGCAAGATGACCCGGCTGGTCTTGGCATTTGTGGCAGCAGGGGCGGAGCAGAGACTGGGATCCAGCACTGGAGGTGGAGAGTGGCCGCGTTCGAGCGGAGGCATGGGGATTTTGCTTCCTCACTGTTCCGGTTCACTAAAGGAGGAGTCAGCACTTGTTTGGAGGCTTGTCTAGGCAGAAGGTTCGAGTGGTTTTCAGAGGACGGTGTTCAGGTAGGGGGGCTTCAGTCCTTGCGACTTGCCCCTGCTGAAGAGTTTAAAGTCTCCAGTTCTTCAGTAAATGACCTGCTGGCTGGTAAGTCAGTGTTTAAAACCTTGACCGGCAGTCAGAGGACTTTGAGAGATAGAAGTTTTTGGGCATTTTCACAGGGGAGTGTCACGTTGGTGGAGGTTGGGAAGTTTCTTTCTTGTATGGAGAGGGATGTTGGGACTCAGGAGGGTACTTCCCCGCCAAATTAAGTAGGTATACTCTGCAAGCAAGAGCAGCTCATCTGACATCTAATACAGCGATTACTCATTCTTTTCTGCCTCCACGAGTCTCCGGCCCTATAGCAGAAGTAAGAACTACAAGCAGACAGCGCAAACAAGAGGGGAGTACAAGTTTTTTGTGGTTTTGTAACTGTAGTGAAAGCAAAAATGGTTAAAGGCAAGGGAAAACCCGGGATAAGAAAACGTCAACTACAAAATCAAACATTAGCCTATCTCTGAAAACTTTCAATCAAGTTATGTCTTTGTCTTGGACAACACCTTTATCCTTGACCACGATCGTGTCCAAGCCCAAGCCCGTGTCTATTTCTGCATCAGCTTCTGCTTCTGCCTCTGCTCCTGCGGCCCCAGCATGTTTAATAGGGAAGGCATTAACCTGTGATGACAGTGAGCCTCCAGATAAGACCATTCAGCCAAACTTGGCGTGGAGGTACCCCGGCCCCAGCTTCTGTTAATACAACTGGTACAGAGTTGGTGGTTTACTCAGCGATTAGTCTCACTAATAGATACTCAGTGCTGGGATTAGGGGATTATTCAGAGCAAGGGCAGGGCAAGAGTGGAGCTGAACAAGAGTATGTGCATGAGTCGAAGCCGGAATAGGGGCGGGAGCAGGTCCTGGTACAAAAGGAGGACCTGGGCAACCTGGGCCCCCAAAACAGCTGTAAAGGTTTAAACCTCTCTGCCCCCAACGATCATACGACCTTAGCGTCAATTGCACACTCTTTAGCTGATCTACTTTTGGCTATGAAAGATGAGATGGCTTGTAGATTTACTGTCTCAGAAACGAATCACGCTGAGTTGGCTAACAGGTTTTCTGTCTTGGAAGCGAATCAGGCTGCTATCCGGTCTTCATGTAAGGCACTTGCTCAGAAGTTGGAAGAAGTCACCGCGAGGACCAAAGCAATTGAGACCGAAATCCCCAAATTAAAAGAATCGATCGAGACAACTACCTCCCACTTGGCAAAATTATCAACTCAAAATAAGGAACTGAAGGATGACCTTGAACGATTGGAGAACCATTCAAGGAAAAACAACTTGAAGTTCTTAAGCATCCTCTTGATGGGGAGGATATTAAAGGGTTTCTGATCTCCTTACTGAAGGTTACTGTTTTTTAGAATCATCCAAACATCGGCCTTACATACAAAATTCAAAGAGTCGACAGGGACTCTTTTAAAAGGAACCCAGGAAGACAGAAACCCCGGAAAATATTGGTAAACTTTTTGTCTTTCTCGGCTAAAGAGTTGATTTTGACTGCCGCTCTAAAGGAAGGGGTGATACCCTCTCCATTTTCAGATATGTCACCCTTTTCTTTTTCCATCAGATCTGATATTTCACATATAACGGCCACAAGCCAGAGGGAGTTGGGGACGAGGTTGGCAGAATTAAACAGCCTCGGGCAAAGGCCCAATTAAGGTTCCCCGCGACACTACGTGTGATGTGGAATAACCACATGCACATGATTCATTCAACAGAAGAGGTGGATAATGCCCTTATAGCAAAGATACAATATGAGAAGGAGGGAGGGAAATAAAGGAGGGAATAGAGGCTTCTGAGAGCTCGGTTTCTAGGACCCAAGTACTTAGCAGTTACATTTTAGTAAATTATGGCCCGAGGGTGCGGTGTACGAATAGGCGTCGCCAATTGAAGGGAGGGTTCCTCAGGGTGTAGGGGGTAATAGGGGTCACGGGGGAGAGGGGTTGTAGGGGGGGCTCACAAGGTGGGGAACAGAGGGGGAACATTTTAAAAAATATTTCTCACCTCATCTGTATTTTAAAGAATGCCGTATAATTCAAGCAAAGGGTGCTCAGGCTCATGGCAGGTAATCTCAAAAGGGGCTGTAAAATTTGTTTTATTTCCTGGAATTTGAATGGTTTAAGATGCCCGCGCAGGAAAAGGTTAATCTTTAAGTATCTAGAACTTTACCCAGCACAGGTCTGTCTTCTTCAGGAGACTCACCTGAGCTTCTCTGAGTCACAAACAATCTTTTCAATAATTCCCTGAATAAACTGTTTTGTTTTTTTCGCAGCAACCAATAAATATTCACGGGGTTGCAATTCTGGTGAAGAAAGGCACTCCCTGCAGGGTCAAATCTGTACAAACAGACCAAATAGGAAGATGAATTATGGCCCTGCTAGACTTCGGGGTGGAGATGACTGGTTCCTCCTTTTATGGTCCCAACACTGACAACCCCACATATCTAGGTAAATTACAAGAAAAATTGATCACAGCAAATCCCCCTTTAATAATAGGAGGTGATTTTAACATCCGTCTTGATCCATCTAAAGACAGGTCCAACTCGAGTCATGTCTTAGGGACCCCACAATCTCGCAGGGTTATGAAGAATCTGTTACTTAATGTGAATTTGGTAGACCTATGGAGGGCCAAGAAGGGAGATGCCCAGGGGTTCACCTTTTATTGTAAAAAATATCATCATTATTCTAGAATAGATTATGTTTTAGCCAACAGGGAAATCTTAGATAACCTTTGCAATATATCTGTCTTACTTAGCCATTTATCTGACCATGCCCCTCTTAGGTTTTCATATTCCAAGGATGGCAACAGTTCACAAATGAGATGGACATTGAATAGATCAATGTTGTCGGATCCTGGAATTCTTCAGTCTATCAGAACCTCTTCTTTGGAATTTTTTTCATTCGACTTAGGCTCCACGTCTATAGATTACGTTTGGGAACCTTATAAAGCTAGCCTGAGAGGTATGTTACAGGGCCTAATAAGCTCTAAAAATCTAGCAAAGATCTTACAATTACAGGCCATTGAGAGTAGGATGACTGAACTAGAATTGGAAAGGGGCAATCTTAATCAGGAGAACCTGGAACAACAGACACAGGTAGGAAGAAATTTGGAGGAGGCCAGGCAGGAGTTTGGGTGCTTGTTGGATCAGAAATATACGACACAATGGCAAGTGAAGAGCATGGAAAAACTTTAATTTGGGGAAAGAGCAGGAGCCTTATTAGCCTGGAAGGCCAGAATCGATCGGGCAAAAAATAACATCAACGAACTCATTATCGATAGTAGTGGAGAAAAATCCAGTAAGCCCGAAGATTTGCAAACATGTCTTCTCTCTCTCTTCCCAGAACTATACAGGGAGAATCTGGACCCTTCCCAAGACTTAATATCTTCCTGGCTAAAGGATAAATCTCTACCTGTTCTAACTGAATCCTGTCGGGACGTTCTTGATGCTCCCATAACCATTGAAGAGATCAGGGGTCAAATAAAGAGGTCTAAGCTGCCGGTTTGGATGCTCTTCCAAATCACGTAGATAAACTTCTTCTCGATGAACTGTCCCCGGTACTTTACACCCTTTTTTAACTCAGTTTATAGTGCTTCAGGAGTAGTACCCAGATCTTGGAAGACTGACTATAGAGGTGGCCCCACCAGCAAAGAATTCAGGTATCTGGGTATAAAAGTTGTTAAGGATCTGAATAAAATACCCCTGATAAATCTGGGAAAAATTGAAAAGGAAATCGATTACCTCTTCGTCAGATGGAGGAACCTCCCTTTAACTATCTACGGTAAGGTCAGTCTGGTGAAGATGAGTATTTTACCCACGCTGACGTACCTATTTAATGCAGTTCCCTTAATTTTTCCCTGTAAGAGCATTAGTAAGATCCAGGGGAAAATTGGATCTATATTTGGAGACACAAAAGTGCTGGCTGTCCTGGAAAAAATTAAGAAGAAAACTTTTAAAAGGTTGGTTGGCTCTTCTGGATATCAGTTGGTATTTAACAGCCTTTCAATTTAAGGTTATCAAGATGTTGCTTTCAATACCTGAGGAAACAATATGGGGTAGGCTTCTGGGCGAGATGGCAATGGCTGAGGGAGGCGGTGGTCAAGTAGGGGTTCTATATACGTTTGGGGCCCCAAGGTTCTTTAAACATGTTCGTCTTAAGGTTCTCAAGGCTGCCTTGACTTGGTATAAAGTGAGACACAGTTGGGGCATAGGATATTTCTCAGACTTTGCCCTTATTTGGGATTTCCCAGTGACCCCTCTTTGCCTGGGTGATAGCTTGGCGATCCCGATTAAGAGAGCTGGTGTGAGGAAATGGTCTGACCTGATGAATATAGATGGGATTCTTCCATGGGAGGTCTTAAGAGTTCAGATAGGCCCCACATTCTTTAAGTTTAAGTATCTCCAACTTAAATCATGGCATGAGGCAAAAGTGGGTGAAATTACTGGGAACAGGGAACTTGAGCGGCTATTGCAAAATGTTCAGCCAAAAAAGAAAGAAATATCGTTGTGGTACACCAAGTTTCCTGATGCAGATGATTTGGATATTCCTCCCCAATTATCGGTCTGGAACCAAACACCTCTTGCCCACGATATCGAGGACTTTTTTGAGCCATCTCTCAAACTACTTAATAAATACATCAAGCCAGCTAGTTTAAAGAAGAATAATTTGTTTGTGCTCAACAGACTTTATTACACCCCGGCTAAGATAGCCAAGTTTGCTCCGTTGTCCCCCCAACATGCCCTAGATGTAAATTATCTAATGCGGACGATATTCACATCTTTTTTTGAATATCCGGAGGTCAGTTCTTTTTGGAAAGGCGTGGGGGAATCCTTATCGTCCATCTTTAAAATTGATATTGAGATTAATCTTCACTTGGTGATTTTTGGTGGCAACAATCTTATAAATGGAGCGCTATCACAGATCCTTAAGGGGCTGCTGTTATATTCTATACTGCTAGCTCGGAGGGAGATTTGTATAATGTGGAAGGACTCAATCCCCCCAAACAAAGAGGGCTGGCTTGCAGCTGCGTTTGGCATGGCACGTTTAGAACGAGATGATAGCAGGGAAAACCCCCACAATATATGGTATCTTCTGTTAAGCTGGGGACGGCACCTACGACTGTCCTATGATTACACAAAGCATCACGTGAGGCAGGTTAGGAGGACCTAGACAAACGCAGTTAGCCGAGAGGCTCCCAGGTGTAAAATAGGCCGGCTTGCTAAATCTGCTGATGTCTTTTGGTGAGATGAGGACAAAAAAAAAAGGAATTCCTGCACTCAGCTCGAGGAGAATAGAGAGCTAAGCCAGTGGACCACCTTATTTTTCAGACATTCTGTGGTTTCCCTAACTCCTGACTTTAGTGGGGGGACATTAACTAATACTGCCACATAAGGGCAGCTGGCTATTGGCAAATTAATAGTAACCAGCTTTTGTATGGATATATTGGTGTTTGGAGTGTGTGTATTTAGGCTTCCTTGATTTTGGTTCGGAGCATATATCCTGGTAGGATTACTAAAAGACTTCTGTATATTTCTGCTCAACATCCCCTCTTGGCTCGTATGACTCAGAGACTCAGCGTGAGGAGGTATACCACCTATGTCGCTATTCATAGCAGTGGCTACTAATCGGGGCTCTTGGTCCTATGGCATTTTACCCATTTTCAAACCCACCTCCACCTTGTCCAATCTTTCTTTGAAGGGGCATAACTAGCAACAAATGACAGATGTTAATTTATCCCAGAATGGTGCCCACCTCTGATTGTCCATGGAGTTAGAGCTAGTTCCTTGTTCACCGCCCACCAACTAGATCAGTTAATTTGGGGAGCAAGCAGCAGTTATTTCGTGCTGTGTCTTTCTTTTCCATTTGGCTGCAGGTTGACGGGCTGTGTTCGATATTTTAGCTGCTCATAAATTTTATGAACCTGGGATGCTCTAAGTATCATATTCGCTGCCTATACTAGGTATCCCATTGGTAGATGATACACATTAGGCCTCTCATTTATGTGCAATCATAGTGAGGGACACACGCCGTTCTGCCAAGTCAATTTCTTTGGAAAAGGCCCCAACCGCGTGTGCCAAAAAGGTATCTATAGTAGTCCGTTTGTGAGTGCTGATTTGCTCGGTCGACGGCTTCACACCCCCACCTTTCATTTGCCCATATTGCTATTTGGACTGTTTAAACTTTGAAATAGTCTAATACACAAAGAAGGAGGAAGAAAGTTCGCAAAAGCTTTTCAGATGGCTGCTTTTGCTTTTGATCTGGAAACCATTCCATTCCACGGAATCGAACCAAGGGACTGGGCCGAGCCCAGCCTGTTCCGGCTGTGGACGGGCACAGACAGGCCCGCCCTTGTCCCGGCCTTTGCCCAGGCATGACTGCGTGCGTCCCGCGCTGTGGGAGCAGTGAGGAGCCTTTGAGCGCGTCCGGGGGTGGGAAAGACCACATTGGCGCCTCCTGGTGCTTTGAACTATGGGGATTGAAGTCCTCCTGGCGAAAGTGCAGCATGCTTCTAGTCCAGGCCCCCACGCTGCTGGAGCATTGAGGAGCCTTTTAAGGCCCCAAGGCGGGAAAGACCATGTTGGAGCCTCCTGACACCCTGAACTATGGGGATTGAAGTACCCCTAGTGAAAGTGAAGTGTGCTTCTGGTGCGGGCCCCCAAGCTGCGGGAGCAGTGAGGAGCCTTTGAGCACCTCGGGGCATGAGAAAGACCACGTTGGTGACTCCTCGCACTTTGAACTGTGGTGATTGAAGTCCCCCTGGCGAAAGTGCAGCATGCTTCTAGTCCAGGCCCCCACGCTGCTGGAGCATTGAGGAGCCTTTTAAGGCCCCAAGGCGGGAAAGACCATGTTGGAGCCTCCTGACACCCTGAACTATGGGGATTGAAGTACCCCTAGTGAAAGTGAAGTGTGCTTCTGGTGCGGGCCCCCAAGCTGCGGGAGCAGTGAGGAGCCTTTGAGCACCTCGGGGCATAAGAAAGACCACGTTGGTGACTCCTCGCACTTTGAACTGTGGTGATTGAAGTCCCCCTGGCGAAAGTGCAGCATGCTTCTAGTCCAGGCCCCCACGCTGCTGGAGCATTGAGGAGCCTTTTAAGGCCCCAAGGCGGGAAAGACCATGTTGGAGCCTCCTGACACCCTGAACTATGGGGATTGAAGTACCCCTAGTGAAAGTGAAGTGTGCTTCTGGTGCGGGCCCCCACGCTGCGGGAGCAGTGAGGAGCCTTTGAGCACCTCGGGGCATGAGAAAGACCACGTTGGTGACTCCTGGCACTTTGAACTGTGGTGATTGTAAATTTAGATTCCTGGGGATGCGCCAGTTATTGTAAATCTGCCCCGTAGTGTTTGCCAACAAGCTTAGAGGTAAGCGTCTTGAATTTATACCAGAAGCAAAAAGAGGTACTAGCAGGCACCAGAAGAGTATATAAGACCAATCTGTTTTGTTTTTCAGCCTGTGCGGTCCTGATGAGAACAAATAAACCAGAAGGCGTTCGAAACGCGTAGACCAGTCTTTTCAGCTATAGGATTCTAAAAACAAAGTTTAATTGCATGGAATTTATCAGTCTATGTACTGTTATATGTTATATCATAGCTGTTGTTTCAAATAATAATGAAAACATTTTGTTTTGATAACTGTAATTTATATGGTGTGTGTGATTGCTGAATGTTGAATGAAAGATACAGGGAGCATGAAGCAAGTATGGTAATGTGGAATGTAGAATGTGAGAATTTTGTAAAAAATAAGATTTTTTGTTGAGGAATAATATGAAAAATGTGATTATATTTGAAAAACAGAATGTTTAATTTTGTCATATAAACAATAAAAGAAAAAGATTAATTCTAGACAGAAAAAGGAGTCTTAGGTCTATATTGTTGGATTTTCAATATGTCCTCCGAGAAATGAGAGTAGAAGATATGTAGCAGTACTGGCAGTTTTTCAGTTTTGTTATTGGCAAAATGGGCACTCACAATGCAATCGTTATTACCACGATGAATACATTGGAATATGGTTATTGTCACCATTGATTTGAATGGTAGCGAAATACTGAAACATGATGAGGCTGATTGTATTTATGCGGTGACCTGGACCAAGCTGGTAGGCCTACCTTATGTATAATGACACTCCCTTATTTTGTGATATTCTGGTATAGGTGGGGAGTATTATGATTACGGGGTCCAAAACCCACTAGGGGGAAAACTGTGAAATGAAGGTATCACCAAAGGAATTTCTATCTACCTAATGTACATATTTGTATTTGAATGCATTGTATTTAGCAGTCTGTGTGTGTATTAAAAGTAAGTCTCCTTTATAGAAGAAAACCCACTGACAGAGCAACAAATTCTTGAGTGATGTTGCGTGCCAGCAAATTGAAATTGATAGCCCACGCAACCTCACCAGAGTAGGCCTTGGATTGCTCTGCTTCGCTACCCTTAGTGAGTCAAATGCTTAAATTGGGTACTTGCTTTCCAATAAAAATACAACTGCTGACTTATAATTGTGAAGAACTCATATCTTACTGAACTAATAACCCAATTTCTTACAGTTTCATATACAGGGTGCATTGTTTTCTTCCTACTAAGTTCCTCTGTTTATTAACTATACTTTATGCTCAAACCCCATTAATACTAGATTATCTTTGATGAGGACTCTTTTATTTGCCCAATTCTTGCTTCTGCTCGGTTTGTCCACACCTTGATAGGGCCTCAGTTTGGCTTACTCTCTTTTACTTTTTTTTATAGTACCAGTGCCCTGTTATTATTACTTGAAGAGCTCCACCAAACCAATGAGATAAGGCTAAAGCAGTAGTGCGCGAAATTCGTATTTGAGTAATTAGGCAAACTTTCTGGAAAATGATTTGAAATGATGTGTAATTACGTGAAATGGGAATGCTTCATTTCCCTCTACGTATAGCACAAAATGCGTCGTTGCATAATTTTTTAACACAAGGATGCATTTTACTCTTAAAAGATAGAACGAAATACACAATTATTATAATGAATATCAACTACTTGCATTTTGGTTTTTCGCATTGTTCACTTGCTCGTGCACTATAATTTTGAGCATACACTGGCATATTTGCAGTGTGTACTAATGGCATATTTAACGTAACAAGCATTATGGGAAATCCCTGAAATTCCACAAATTACACTAGCACATTTTAAATTAACCTGGGCATAATGTATAGTACTAAGATTGCCCAAAGCTTGGTGATCCCAAAACTACCACCAACTAATACAAGTACGGGCAATCAATAATCATTGGTGACAAAGCTTTTACACTAACTCTTTAAACAGAGTGCTGCTTGCTTGGATTCATTTTGCTAATCAGTCCAGTCACAAAATGTACATTTGCCAGAGAACCCAAAACCTCTTATCTGTAGTGGTAATTAGACAGGGGGCATTTTGTGACTAGCTCACAAATGCCTCTGACCACAGTTATGAAGGCCAGCAAGGAACAGTAGTACTGCATTTACATTGCTTACATGTCAACATTTTCTTTTAAAAAGCAGCAGTCCATGTGCCTTGAAAAGAAACAGGTTGCTATTGAAACAAGCATTTGCAATGAAATCGGTCTTGCCTTGGGACCTTATATGTATTTAGTTATGTAGCACATTAGCCTCAGTGCTGAAACATCTACTGTTCTTTAACATGGAGGGAAAGTAAGCACCAAACCGTGTGACACACCAGGTATGGAAACATATGGAAAGAAATATTGCCTTTCAGTGGGAAATGGTATAGTCCAAAGCTCTGTTTTTAATATAAAATCAGGGCCTTTGGTGGTCATATCACTGAAAATAAAAGATTTGAAAAAAATATATTTTTGTCCACGGGTGCTCATGGAAGACAATTTTTATGTACTGGAATCTAGAGAATGCTAAAGGGATTCTGGTATTTTACTGAACTCTGCTTGTCGTTTACTATCAAGAAAGTTAAATAGAGGCAGTTGCCAGAAAAATTTTAAAAAATAAAGTCCCAAAGCAGAAAACAATTCTGGAATTTTACTCACGTCTACTGGTCGGTGTCTATCAAGATAGTTAAATGGAGGTAGTTGAACAAAAAAAAGTCCCTAAGCGGAAGCAGACAAATCTTAGGACTGATCTCCAGAGCCCACAAAGTACATACACATATATGTATATGCTAAAGAATATGCAAGAGGTCTCGAATGCTCGACCTAAAAAAATGTTACCTTGGATGGAATGACATCCGAGGGAGCATGCAGAGTAGCAGATGTATGCTTTTCCGGGGCTGCCTGCTATGATTCCCTAAATGAAATGAAAAAGGCTTTTATATAGCGCATAGCTACCCGGAGGCAATCCAGCGCTGCAGCGAGGCCATGGGGGGGGGATACCCTTATGGGAAGGACCAGGTCTTTAGCTGTTTCCGAAATGCAAGGTGGTTAGATTCCATATGAAGGGAGAGTGAAAGGAGTTCCAGAGCTTAGCAGCGTTGTATGAAAAGAGGCGGCCACCCGCTCAGCCCCTCTCAATTTTGGGCAGTTCTGCCAGGTGGAGAGCTCGTCGGAGTGGAGTCTTCTGGTGGCCTTGTAGCGTTTGACCAAGTCTTTGATGATGGGTGACCCATTTCCTTCTAGGGACTTTTGAGCAACGCAGAGAGTTTTGAAATGAATTCTCTCATGTACCGGAAGCCAGCGAAGGGAGCATAGGGCGGGCTTTACTGAGCAGCGGTTGTTTGTACCTGTAAGCAATCTAGCTGCTGAGTTTTGAATGATCTGCAGTTTTGCAACTACTGAGTTGTGGGCCCCTTGGCATTGCCATAGTCTAACCTAGACAAAATCAAGGCCTGGATCAGCAACTTTTTGGCTTAGCAGGGAGAAAGGGGAGTTTTTTCCAGGTCATTCTGAGTAGGTCATAGCACGCGGCGGCACTCTTCCTGGCTTGGGCTTTAAAAGTGAGGTCTTGATTTAACCCGATTCCTAAGCACTTTATCTCAGTTTTTGGGACTGGTGCCGGACACATGCAGGCTGGCCACATGGTGCAAGATTTAAAACTTAACTGGTTGACAAGCAGCATAAGCTCAGTTTTGTCACCATTGAGCTTTAGGTGAGATAGGCTCATCCAATTAGCAACTTCCTAGAGACAGGAGTGGAGATCAGTGAGCGAGTGTTCAGCCTGGTTCAGTGCTACGACCAGCTCGGTGTAATCAGCATATGTAACTATATGGGTTCCAAAGGGGGATACAATATTCGCCATAGGGGCCATATATACATTAAAAAGAGTGGGACTCAGGGACGAGCCCTGGGGGACTCCACACTGAAACAAAAAGGGTTTAGATAGCAGATCGCCTTTGAATACCTGCAAGTATCTTTCTTTCAGGAAAGATTGGCACCATGATAAGGCCGTTCCTGCCACTCCTACCTTCTTGAGACGGTGAGCCAGAGTGCAATGGTTCACCGTGTCAAAGGCTGCGCTTAGGTCGAGGAGAATTATGGCAGAGGATCCTCCGGAGACGAGAATTTTTCTTGCTTCTCCCACCACCGCTAACAAGGCTGTCTCTGTGCCTTGTCAGGGTCGGGAGACTGTTTGTGAAGGGTGGAGCAGTTTGTGGGATTCAAGGAATGCAGATAGTGTGTGGTTGAGGTATTTTTCTGCAATTTTGCTAACTCCAGGGAGGAGTGAAATAGGGCGGTAGTTGTCCAATTCAGCTGGATCGAAGTGAGGCTTTTTTAGTAATGCTTTTACCATTGCTTTTTTCCAGTCCTGCTGGACTATTCCCGAAGCTAATGAAGCATTGATCAAGTTGGTGATAGGGGGACGATTGTAGGTGCTACCAGTATCAAAATGTTCGGTAGAGCCGGGTCGTGTGGTGACCCACTCTTGACAGAGAATAAAATGGGAAGGAGTGATTCCTGGGTGAGTGGGGGGTATGTCTCAAGGTAAAAATTACTCTCATGTGGTTTAGAGTCCATGGGCTTGGATATTGAATTAAAGTCCAGTTGGGGAGGTGACTGAGGATGTTTTGAACTTTGGAGGAAGAAAATTCTGCAAGTTCATTACAGCGGCATCTGGATAAGTCTGGTGCCACCGGGGGGTCGGGGACTATAAGTAGTTTTTTTGCGATGAGGAATATTTCTCTACAGGAATTGGATGATAGTGACATATTTTCCTCTTAATAGGCGACTTGGGTTCTTTTTATTTCTGCTTTATATGTTGCGATGGCCGCTCTGTATTGTGATTTCTTATTGAGTGAGAAATCTTTCCTCCACGTTCTCTCTAGTTTCTTGCATTGTTGTTTCAGGAGGCATAGGTCAGGGGAGAACCATGCAGACTTGTTAGGCCCACTTTTCTTCTGAACTGACTTTTTGGGTAACACCGAGTTGAGTGAATTCTCAATCCGGTTGGATAAACGTCTGTTAGCTATGATTGGGTTGGAGTCCTAATTTGGTATGTTTTTTTCAAGCTCACAAGTCCAATCCTCTACACGGAGCTTGGGCCAGGGATGAATTTGGGTTCGCGTAGAAAGGGTGTGTGAGTCTGTGATTGGTGTGGACCAGGTAAAAGGTACTAAGAAATGGTCCGTTCATGGTAATGGGATGATGATTTTTCCTTTTAGTTCACTCAGATTAGAGAAAATAGGATCGAGGAGATGTCCTTTGGTGTGTGTTGCTTGCAGGACCTTCTGATGTAATTGGTATGCCGCAAGGTCTTGGGCTAGGTCGGTAGCAGACTGATCTGAAGGATCATTGAAATGTATGTTAAGGTCTCCAAGGAGAATAAAATTGGCTAAGGTGCTGGTAAGATTCGTAGCAGTTTCCAGCATGGATTTACAAAATTGACCCTGTGCCCCAGGGGATCGATAAATAAGAATAAGTACGAGAGTAAGTGAGGGGGTGACTGCAATCAAGAAATGGGCATTCTCACAATCTGATAGAGAGCTACCCAATAGGCGCCAGGTCATGTGGTTTTGATAGATAATTGTGATCCCACCACCCTTGCCAGTTGATCTAGCTGAACGCTGGGAAGTCCTTGTACGATGTCCGGCTCTGAGCTTGGGAATAGCCAGGTCTCCCTAAGAAACAGAACTTCTGGTTCTGAGTCTTTTGGTAATAATGAGATCTCCATTGCGTGTTTTGGCAAAGATCTACAGTTGAGCAAGAGGAGTTTGAGAGGTTTCCCCGAGGGAGATGAAGGGGGTGGCAAGTAAGGAGAATCCATATTGGCAATCTGGGCAACTGTCCTGGGGTTCCTCAAGTGAAATGGAATGGGAGCAAATAGGCTCAAGGGTTCTATTTAATTGTTTTAGTTCTGCGCTGGTATAATGGAGATGATCTGGGGGTGGAGAGGCAGGGGTCTGGCCCGTGGGCCCGGTCGGGCACGGACGGGCTTGCCTTTGGCGTGTCATCAGGCGCTTTTCATATGCATCCGTGGTGCAGCGAGTTTTAACAACTAGACCGCTGATCCAGCGCAAGCGCACTAGAGCCCCTCCCCTGAGTTAAACACAATTCCCCTAGTGCAATTCAAATTCCCTGTTTAAAACATCTGGCAGCAAAGCATCAATTTCACTGTTAAAAATGAAGCAGCAGTAAGTTTTAAAATTGTTTTAAACGATTAAAGTTCAAGGAGGTGACCTTCGCTCGGTAGTTACAAGGGCAGAACCCCTTTGGCTGTCGCAGCGCCGTCCCACAGCTGTTACCATTCCAACCCCGGATGTTCTTATTGCAGTTGCAAACCATTAATACGCTTGTTTGCGACTTGTGAGTAAGAGTGGGGGCAGGGGGGCGGATTAGCCCTTTGGTTCCCTCCCTTTTTGCAGTTTTCAGTTACTCGCAGGAGTTACTTTGATGATCGGAAATATATCAGAGAATTTCTTGTACATTACATCCTAGCTTCTTTACTATTGCCACCCCTGCGTTCTTTGAGGCCGCTGGATTAGCAACTGCAAAAAATATTTTGCAGATGGCTCCCTTTATGATGTAAATAGGCCTAGATCCCTCCTTTACCAGGCTTGTCCCATTTTGGATGTTCTGATTCCCTTTTCAGACCGAAATGTCACCTGAAAAGTTAGAATGAAATAACTCTGTTAGGATTTATTTTCCTTAACCAGTCAAAGGATGGCCAAGTGTTTTCCTATAAAAGTATTGTAGTCATTTGTCTTTTTATTTATTATTGTGCGCAGTACCGGATCTTTTATTGCTTCATTTGCAACAAAAGATGCATTTGCTTGCTTTTGTTCATGACTTAGTGATTGACTTGTGGTTAGAGAGCAGCCCGCCCTTTGGACAAAAGATAACACGTGAGCTCTACCCTAGCAAACCTAGCAGGAAGAGCCTTGCACATGTTCAGCGGAAGGAGTGCCACTTGCAAAGCCCCTTGGTAAATATAAACCTCTCAAATCCTTCCTAAAACAATTACAAGAGCAATATTTTCCTTTCGTTTCTCATATTCATATAGAAAAATAGTCTACTGTCTTTTAAGCCAAATACCTACGCAGGGCTCACACGCCAGCACGTGCCCGCACACACACACTGAATGTCACGCGAGAATAGCCCCAGCTCTCCATGAAAGAGCTCTGGGCAGCAGCGGAGATGGGCGTCGCAGCATGGGTATGCAGAGACATAATCACTATCCATAGTTCCATGTTTGCTGTGGTATGCTGGGTATTCCAACTTCCTCTCAGTGATCTGCCTCACTCCCTCCATCCTCATCTCCATTTTTTCAAACTCTTGTATCTCTTCCAACTTTTTTATCCTTTATGATGTCCACAGCAGACGGACAAACAAGAGAGGGGCCCAGTCACAGTCAGAGAGGGAAACCATAGTGTAAGTTGTGCTACACTTGGGGCAGAATGGGTTGAAAATTAACATTGTTTATGGTAACACAAAGCGTGGCAGGAAAGAGGACATAGGTTGAAAATATTTTCATCCTGGCTCGGACATGTACTGAGCAGTGGGCCTCAAAAGACACACAAAATGCTATGCTGGACATACGGTGGCCGAGTAAATACATGGGGCCTCATTCATGGAAAGTGACGCATCGCTGTGTGAAAACAGCGATGCGTCACTTTTCACTGCACCCTCCTTGCGACACCAATGATGTGTCATATTTACAGTATGACGCATCATGGCGCAAGGAGTTACAGATACGTCAGTATTTCTGGCGTATCTATAGGGCACAAAAGTGACGCATTGCTGGAGTGTGTCACAAAAGTGACGCAACTCCAGTACTGTGTCCTTTCACATGGGGCAAGCCCCATGTGAAAGGGCCTGCCTCAGTCTTACGCCTACTGTGAGGCAGGCGTAAGAAATTGACGCATTTGTGTCCTAGAAGTGGCACACTGAAATCCTATAGATTTCACTGCATCACTTCCATGACCCTTTCTTACGTCAAAACGCCCCCCTTGCATACATTATACCTGGCGCAGGTATAATGTGGCGCAGGGGTTTACAGAGTGACGCATCTACCTAGATGCGTCACTTTGTAAATATGGTGCAACAAGGCGCATTTTGTACGCCGCTGATGCGTCACAAAAAGTGACGCACCGGCGGCGTAAAAGTGTCGCACGTCCTCATAAATGAGGCCCATGAAGTTTACCTGAAGTTTCCAATGGCGAAGAAACTCTCTCTTCTGGGCCCTTTTGTTGGAAGCATTCTGGGCAACGAGAATTTTGATTCCTTCTTTATTCTTTCCTCCTGTGCAAGGGCTTTCATCTTTCATGCTCAGTGCTTCGATGCCACCTGGGCATGAGATTGGAGCGCGCTTATTTTGTTGGCTCACTTTATGTAGATGGTTTTCTTCCAGGTGAATAATCACACTAGTAAGAGTAAACAACGTTTAACACGAATCTTTCTCCCCACAGGGAATCACAATGCGGTCATTATGACGACCGTGTTGTGATTCCGCATACCATTACTCCGCAAGTCGGAACAACGACTTGCGGAGGGGCGGATGGTGTTGGATTTAAAATACAACACCTTCCCTATTGTCCGCACAGACTGGAGTTGGAATAGTAAATTATACTATTCCAACATCCAGCGCCTCCCCTCCGCAAGTCGTTGTTCCGACTTGCGGAGTAATGGTTTGCGGAATCACAACGCCGTCGTTGTAACAACCGCATTGTGATTCCCTGTGGGGAGAAAACAGGGGGATAACATCATACATTCACTAGTAAGGCCTCAGCCGGGCCCAGCTTTGTCTGCTTGCACAGAAATAAAAGGCCCCTTTGGGAGATAATATTTCTCAGAGTCGCAGTGTGTGAGGGCATGTGAGTGGCAGGGTTGTATTGGTAAAGCAGTCAAGGGCACTAGGCAATGAACTAGTGCCATAGGGCAGGCTGAGGGATCTTTTTTTGAGGTGCCTCAGACCAGTATTATTAGTTTACTAGCTCCGGGTCTTACCCGGATGCCTTGAAAAATACACTGATTAAGCCCTTACTAAAAAAAGTCAATCTAGACAGACAAGAGCTGAAAAATTATCGGCCTATAGCAAGTCTCCCTTTTTTAGCTAAAATCACGGAGAAAGCTATGAACCAACAGCTATCTGACCACATAGAGAGAAATAACCTGCTTGATGACACCCAGTTTGGGTTCCGCAAATATCACGGGACGGAAACCGCTCTCATTAAGGCAGCGGATGATATTAGAACCATCCGGGACCAGGGAGGGACAGCCCTGCTGGTGCTTCTAGATCTTTCTGCAGCATTCGACACGGTTGACCACAAGACCTTGGTCAACCGTGTCGAAAAAATGGGCATCCAGTCCACTGCGAAAAATCTACTGACTTCCTTCTTGGCTAATAGAACCCAGGCGGTCACACTAGGCCCATTCCAATCTGCCAGTCGGTCGTTACCGTGTGGGGTTCCTCAAGGCTCATCCCTAAGTCCGACACTTTTCAACATCTACGTGTCGGACCTTGCTAGTGTCATCAAAGCACATGGGATGAGCCTAACCTCATACGCCGACGACACACAGCTGGTGCTGGCCATCAAGGGTGATGGTCAGGAGGTGGCCGAACGGTTCCAAGCTGGCATGACGGCGATAGGTGAATGGATGGCAGGTAACTGCCTTAAGCTAAACTCCGACAAAACGGAGGTGGTCATCTTTGGTAAGCTCTCACCATCTTGGCCCACAGCCTGGTGGCCATCAACTTTTGGCACCCCACCTTGTCCCTCCTCCAAGGTCAGAAATCTGGGAGTCATGTTTGATGACCAACTCAACTTTATGACCCATGCCAATAAGGTAGCTTCCACGGGCCATTACAAACTTAGGATGATTAGGAAAATCCTGCCTTTTCTACCTGATGCGGCCGCCAAGACCCTGGTCACATCATTGGTTCTTACCTCCCTAGACTATTGCAACGGCCTCCTTCTTAATGCACAAAAAAGAGTCACTAAAAAACTTCAGACTGTACAAAACGCGGCTGCACGCCTGCTATCCAAAAAACCCAAATTCGCCCCCATCTCAGACACTCTGAGAACCTATCACTGGCTTTCTATCCAAAATAGGATAAAGTTTAAAGCCATGTGTATAGTTTACAAAGTAATGCAGGACCAGGGGCCTCGCTTCCTTAAAGATCAATTAAAACCCTACAATCCAGTCAGAACACTCCGCTCCTCTACACTTAATCAACTAATCACTCCACGCAGCAGAACAGCTACTTGGGGCGACCGTCGCTTTCTTGCTGCAGCCTCTAAGATCTGGAATTCCCTACCTTACTACGTTAAATCCAGCTCATCACTCCTACAGTTCAGGAGACAACTAAAAACATGGTTATTTGACCAGTAACTCACATACTCAGCCCACCGTACTTACTTCTAAGGATAGACATTACTGCAGTCTAGCGCCGAGACACCCACGGGTATTTGGTTGCGCTCTACAAAAAAAGAAAAAAAAAAAAAAAAAAGTTTTTTATGGTTTGTGTCCATTTTGTCGCTTCCAAAAGCCCAGTGTGGCCAGAAGGGCCTCTGTGACCATGACCCTCATCCGGAGCTGGCAGTGACCTACCTCCGGCCCCTCTCCACCCTGCACAGGCCATATGTTGTAGGGTGCAAAAAGAACAATTAATGGCCAGAATGCAGAACAATGTCATACATTCTCCCCAGTACAGAGATCTGGGCCTAAATCCATCGTTTTTTGCGCCCCATGCCATTCCAGTGTGGACCCAGCCATATGCAAATTAGTCTTGACCCTGCGCCCATTGGGAATAGTCCAGCCCGAACTGCCAGGCCAGGTCCTCCCTGGACTGGAAACAAGCATCCTAGGACTCGTTTTGGGGTTTCACCCCTCATCAGCCAGAATAGCTTGACTCCAGTGGCATAGAGAGCACCGGACCCATGTCTGGGCATAAGCATAAAGAACAATTGATGGATAGAATGCAGAACAATGTCATACATTCTCCCCAGTACAGAGATCTGGGCCTAAATCCATCGTTTTTGTGCTCCCATGCCATTCCAGTTTGGACCCAGCCATATACAGATCAGTCATGACCCTGCACCCAATGGGAACAGTCCAGCCCGAACTTCCAGGAAGGTTCTCCCTGGACTAGAAACAAGCATCTTAGGACCAGTTTCAGGGTTTCACACCCTCATCAGCCAGGGTAACTTGACTCCAGTGCCATGGAGAACACAGGACCCACGTCTACCCATCACACCTGGGGAGACAAATACAAAAAGAACAATTGATCAACCAAAAGAAGAACAATGTCATACATTCGCCCCAGTAGAGATATCTGGGCCTAAATCCATCGTTTTTTTGCTCCCCATGAAATTCCAGTTTGGACCCAGCCACATGCAAATGAGTCTTGACCCTGCCCCCAATGAAAACAGTCCAGCCCGAACTGCCAGGCCAGGTCCTCCCTGGACTGGAAACAAGAATCCTAGGACCGGTTTCGGGTTTTCACCCCTCATCAGCCAGGATTGCTTGACTCCAGTGGCATGGAGAGCACAGGATCCATGTCTGGGCATACCCGTCCCACTTGGGGTGACAAATGTAAAAAGAACAATTGATGGACATAATGCAGAACAATGTCATACATTCTCCCCAGCACAGAGATCTGGGCTAAAATCCATTGTTTTTTTTACTGCCTCGAAACCGATTCCATAATGCTTGTTTCAGGTCCAGGGAGGACCTGGTTGGCAGTTTGGGCTAGACTGTCCCCATGAGGCACAGGGTCAAGACTGATTTGCATATGGCTGGGTCTCAACTGGGGTGGCATGGTGAGCAAAAGAACAATGCATTTAACCCAGATCTATTGAATGGGGGTGAATGTTTGATTTGCTCTGCATTCCATCCACCATCTGTGTGTCTTTTGCTTTCTTGCCATATGTTGTAAGGGGCAAGCTTTGGTGGTCTAAGGGCACACTGATATCTGCAGCTTGAGATGGTGGGGTGGGGCAGGGAAGGAGGACTGAGTGGCTCTGCTGTAGGCCAAGTGAGGTGGCACATTTTGACCCTCACATTCTTCAGACAAGGACCACCAGTGTCCTTCCCGGTCATACTTGCTCAATCGTCCATGGTGTGTAGGGTGAGAGGGGCTGATGGGCAGGCTTGGCTGATGAGCAGGCTAACCTCCTGAGCTACTTCACTTGGAATGAATTCTTTAACTTGCTTTACCAGGAAAGTACCATGAGCCCCCTACCTATGTGCCCAAATGTCCCCAAGGGCAAGTGTGATGCCTGAGTAGCATGTTGGAACCTGCTGCTGTTATGAAAGGCCTTTCCTAGTAAAGCAGATTATCTGCTAGTCAGGTATTCCAGCCCCAGTAAAGTAACTCATTAGAAGCTCAGGAGATCAGTGCACTCATCAACAACCTTATCTGTGTGTAAATTCAGCTTCCAGTCCCAGTAAAACTGCTTATTGGTTATATGCACCTTCTGGAGACATGAGTGACTGTAGGACAAGTTTTTTACTAGGGTCAGTCTCTTAAACAAGCATTGGCAAAGACAGTTGTTCTCAGCATTTGGTTGTTAATGAGGTACAATTGGCTATGATAATGCTTTTTGCTAATGCTGTTCACCATCAGCAAAGAGAAAAACACATTTGGGCAATGCTGTGCACTATTGACAAAAAACGATAAGCCAATATGTTTTGCCTTTGGGAAATACATTAGTTTTGGAATGTTTTGTACTCATGTTGCACAGCAGCGTAAGGAAAGATTGTGGGTGGGGGGAAATTAAATAGCAGATATTGGGAGGAGGGCGAGGCTGGGGGAACAGACATTGAACAGCGGGAGTAGGACAGGGGGTGGAGGGGTGCAACAAAAGTTTGCGTTGAGGTAGTGGGGAGGGAGAAGTAACAACGAACGGAATACGAGATTGAGAGCGCAAGAGTGCAATATGAGAGTGTGCAAACCTCCCAAAAACTACTTGAAAGACCTGGTGGATATCACTTGAAAAGGGGAGTGGGGGTTTAAAGTAAACCCCAAGTTTCAAATGTATCTAAGAATTCCCAAGGACCATTTCCCTGGTTGAGTCCGTACTGGTGGTACCACCCTACTAGGGTGAGGATAAGCTCCAATGATGAAGCATTTAATGATAAGTGAGTGAGGCGTCTGCTCCAATATCTTGGAATAACCCCGGAAGACAATAAGGTTGTGGGGTGTTTTTTTCTTTAGTCCAGTAGCTCATATGTGAGTGAGTGTTTGTTTCTCAGAGAACACAACTGGATGAAAAATCTCCCGCTCTCTGTAAGTGAGGCAAATACTGTGGGGCCTCCATAACCCCCTGAGTTTCAATCTAATTGTTTGTAGACCTAGAAACGTGTGTAGCTGTACACATGGCCAGTATCTAAAAACAATAGAAATGGGAGAAGGTTGATTATTTGATGACAAAGTTATATCGTCTATTTTATCTGCATCTTCCTTGATCACTGACACTACCTTGTCTCAGACTGGTGGAAATACAGGAGATTGGAAATCTTTGACAGTACTAAAAAGAACACAATTAAAAACATTATTGCATGGGGCAATTATGACTGAGTCTTTATGGGGAAACATAGCCCACAATGGTCTGATTGCCTTTAATGCCTCACACATAATACTCAACGATGCAGAATTTAAATGCAACTGGTCCCTCATTGCATGGAAATGGACGAGGGACTGGCTGGTCCTCACAATCCAAGCTGCCAAAAGGCTCTCGGACGCATTGCTGGTGGACATTAAGACCATGGAGAATGGACTAAAGACACATCTCTCCATAACAGTTTTTAAAAAGAAATTAGATGAGAACAACAGACATGTAAATGAATCTATAGAATACCTAACACAAGCCAAAATCAGCAAACGTCAGAAAGACCTGAAGAGATTTACTGTTGAAAGCTCATTTCCATACTCAAAACCAGATTTCAAACAGAAGAATTCAGAGAGAGCTCTGATTTCTCAGATACTGACAGTTCAGGATCTGACAAATATCTCAGTGACTGGGATGAAAGGAGAGGAGGGTGCCCACGGAGGGTTAAGGGCTTTTTTCTTCTCCCAAACGATCCCCTTTCAAACTTTTCCCTTCCCAACTTGTCAGATTGAACCCATATATGCAGGCCCCCTTACAGTCCCTACATTTTGGGTTCCCCTGGCAACCACCCCCAATGTCTTATTTTAGAGAGGGACCAAAGCCATGGGAGGGGAAAAAGAAGAGGCCAAAAGGTACAATGGCAAACAGAACCCAAGATGGATGTCAATCCTAATTCCCATTCAGGGACCTGCAAGAGCGCATAGGTGTAGTGAACCTGAGCCAAGTAAACTTCTCTGAGTTGCAACTCATGGTTCTAAACAAAGGACTGGGTTTCATTCCAACCCATCTGCCAGATCTTTTCAACCTAAGATAGGAACTATCAGAATTCTTCAGCCAAAAACGCTTAGCGGTTTTCTTTAAGGTTCAACCCCTTGAATCCACAGATGAATACACCAACACTAGACTGTGGAAACAGTCTTGGTTCAACCATCAAGCAATGTCATTACACCTACTGTCTTGCCATTTACTTGGAGACTGATAAACTTAGAACAGAAAATATACTGGTTTTCAGGAATCTCAGCAACCTGGATCTCCAAGCAATTAAAGAACTTGACAAAATGGAAAACATAGTAATCTAAGCTGCCGATAAAGGCCCATAGAAATGTACCAGGATGGATGCCATAACTCCTAAACGATCAGATGAATTACAAGAAATCGGACTGAGACCCTTCCATCAAAGTCTCAGGTATGTTACAATACTTGGTCAATCAGGCAAAGGTAACCAACTGGATAACCTTGCAAGAAGTCGACTTCCTGATTGAACAATATCCAACAGTATCTTACTACTATAAACTCTCAGAAATTCATAAGGGGGAATCCCTCCACCAGGGAGACCGATTGTCTCAGGTATCAGCTCCTATTAGAACCCATGTCCAAGTTTACTGATTATTTCTTAAGATCCTTGATGAGCAAAATGCCGTCCTATGTAAAGGAGAGCACTGATGCACTAAAAATAATACAAGATCTATCATTTGACCAAGATACAGACCTCTTCATCACACTTGATGTGGAGGCCTCATACACAAGCAAACCTCAAGAAGCCTCAATTCAAGTTTTAGATGCTCTGTTAAGCGAAATAGAATCGTAACTCCAAAAGACTTTGTCATGGATTGTGCATAGATGGCGCTCACATGAAATGTTTTTCAATTTGAAGGTGGCTTTAATTTTCAGATTCATATGACTTCTATGGGCAACACCTCTGCTCCCAGAATTGCCTGCCTTTATATCCATGATTTTCAGCAAAAGAACATCCACAACATCTTGAATTCCTTCTCTTCAAATATTAAGTTGTGGAAACGATTTATTGGTGACATATTAGTCATATATATGCAGGCACGGGCCGTGCCGGGTGTCATACTGGGGCGGTGATGTCAGCAGGGGAGGGTCAGGGTGGGGGGATGTAAAATACGGGATAAGGACCATTAGAGGCAAGTATTGAAAAAAACAAAAAAACGAATTTCGTTGCCCACTCTGCATCGCTAAATGTGATGCAGAGTGGGCAACGAAATTATTTTTTTTTTCGATACTTACCTCTAATGATTTTTATCCTGTATTTTACATCCCCCCACCCTGACCCTCCCCTGCCTGATGTCACCGCCCCAGTATAACGCCAGACACGGCGTTATACTGGGGCGTTGACGCCCCAGTATAATATGGCAAGGGGGAGAACAGAGGGCGATTGAATTCGCAGACTGACTGAAATCAAGAGATAATTTCCTCAAATTGACCCCCACAAAAAGCACTGAATCGATCACGTTCCTGGATCTGAGAATCTGGCTAATAAACAACCAAATTAAAATAGAGGTTCACTACAAACCAACAGAAGTGAATCATTTGTTATGATACGATCGCTTTCACCAAAAAGCCCTAAGAGATAATCTACCTTTGAGACAGTTTTTAAGACTACGCAGAAATTGCACAGAAATCTGACCACTTATGATCAACATGTTGAATGCCGTTCAATAAAACTTCAAGCCAAACTCTATCCGCCACATATAATAAAGAAAGCAAGGAAACTAGCAAGCCACAAATAGAATCACTTCTAAAAACTTTGAAAAACCCAGAAATGAGCGTCTGGTGTGTGTGAACCTTATAACACCAATTCAAACATATGAAGCAATTGGTTTTGAAACATTGGAGGACTCTAACGTCAGGGGGTTTGGACTTTGCACAACCCGTGGTCGCTTTTAAAAGAGGAAGATCCCTGAGAGACCTTCTGGTGCATACCAGACTGAAGAAAAAAGAAAACTACAGTCTAGACAATAACAACAATGTCGACTCTTCCAAGAATACAGGACCACTACCCATGTGGACAGTGCAATGTCTGCCTTATTACTGAGGTTAGAAAGGAGCTTGACCTGAGATTATATAAGCATCTGTTATTCAGCGCCAAGATGCCTATGGGTGAATGTGTGCCTTACAAATACATGTTATGTTATGTTTGTTCACCCCTCTGTGTCCACATATTTCAGTTACTGACTTCTTACCTCGAATCGTAGTGAGTCGATATTCACTACTTAGCACATCCATAAGAGTGCCAATTTCAGTGTACCAATGAGGGCCGGGGACCTGCCCCATTTATTAACTGTTTTTGTGCATGTTCTCTGTTGCCCAGAGGGTTGTCATATTACTTTGCAATTCAGGTCTGTGCTTAAATTGCCCATTATTTCAGTGACTCACCGTGGATGATTTTTGCCACCATGCTTTTGTCAGATACACATGCACAACAAGAATTCACCCATGTCACTCACACGTTGCTGCTCTGGTAGCCCAGTGCCATTACGCACTGCATCAAGGTAATGCCACCGATCATGAACTTAATGGGTAGCTGCTCAGATCACCGCTGAACAACAGAGCTATCAGTGTGTGTAGATTTAACTATTCTAACAGTGGTTGTGTTGCCTGGAGTGATGTCCACTGTTGAGTCACTCCACTCTTTTGGGAGTTCTGGGACAAGTAGTCCTAGGACTTACCTAAGTATTAATGCAAATGTTCAAGCTACTTTTAATTTTTTGGTGGTCTGATTTATTAGCAAGATGTAGGCTCCACACAATTTTTAAAATGTAAACATGGAATTAATTTTAAATCTCTTCTTTCATGTTATGTTTTTTAATCTCAGTTGAGAGTTTTAGGCCTCTTAAAACACGTAGAATGAAAGTGTCATTTGTTTAATCAGGGATACAATTCTAGCCCTGAAAAAGGCCCCAGGTCCAAGCAGACTCAATATGAGGAACGAAACATATTGGCACTCTTTCTGTTTAAACGTTAATTGAGCAATAGTTCTCATTGATAACCTTGTTTTTTCATTTTTTTACCCATACCCCCAGTATCCTACCAATACAAGATTTATTTTGGGATATACTTTATTTTGGTTTTCCTCATATACCGTTATAGAATTCTTGAAGGGATGTTAGGCAACTCGAAGTGAAATAGTCAATTCTGTCCGGCCCTGGTGTTAAACTACCAAGTTCAAAGAGAGCAGTGCCTGGTCCCACAAGTTGCCACTGCTTACCCAATCCACTCCTGTTCACGCCGTATCTAGCACCCTGCGTTACTAGGGAGATATAGGAACCTGCAGGGCCCAGGATAAATCATAGGAAGACCAAATTACCTTTCACCTGTCTTGCCATGCCTCTAGGGGCTTCCAAATGTTGTCAAAACTTGTGGGATCACATGCCATATCATATTTACTGGTGAGGATAACATGTTTAAGACAGTTCGCAAAGGAGGGGGATATTAGATCCTTCCAGGCTCTACAGATTTCGCGCCTCGCAAGAAGGATAACATAAAAAAGAAACCTTGTATGGAGATCATTTATGTTGTAGGTAGATCCCAATCCAAAGAGAATAGTGCTGGTAGTTATTTCTATCGATCTTTGGATAACATCTTCAAAGAAACCCTGGACCATATTCCAATAGTGTCTTATCTCTGGACAAACAGCCAGCATATGCACGTCATCAGCGGCCAAAAGTCTACATCTTGGGCAATGATATTCTAAGTTAGAGAATTTCATAAGTTTTTTCAGAGTTATGTATGCCCTGTACATAGTGTACAGATGCTTCCACTTCAGTGTGGCCGGCTTTACCACAGCCTGCAAGATAGTAAATGAATCAATCCATAAGCCCACAGAAATTTCATTATCTAATGTTAGTGTATTATTCCATTGTTTTTGTATCTCAGATTCTGTGATGTTTTCGGCTTCTAGCTAAGCATGGGCGAATTTTGCGAATTTGCGATTCGCGAATTTGTCTATTCACAAATCCGCAATCCGCAAAATCCGCAAACTTTCCAGAATTTGCGGATTTTTTCTTTTTTTGTGTTCGCAAGGTTTTCTGCCAGTTTGCGAGGGTTTTGTACCAGTTCGCAAATGCGTACTTACTTGTCGGGTCGCAACGGTCGCGACTATGTTGTTTCTACGTCTGGTTCATCACAGCACCCTCTGTTTCACCACTGTCACCCTCTGTCTCACCCATGCCACCCTCTGGTACATCACTGCCACCCTCTGGTTCATCACTGTAGATTATGGGGGGAAAAGCACACCTGCCCTGCCTCAACTGACATGAATTCATTTGGGGCTGATTAATGTGTCACTGAATTTGAGCTGGCACCTGCTTCCTTAGCTGTAAGTACTTCCAGATTAATGATGAGCTTGAACTTTTGCACCTGCTAAGTGCTTTCAGTTTTGCAAAATTCGTTAGAACACCTGCCCTGCCTCAACTGACATGAATGAATTAGAGGTTGATTAATGTGTCACTGAATTTGAACTTCCAGTCTGGCACCTGCTAGCAGGGTCATAGAATAGTTGCAAGTAGGCAACTGAACTCTGGAGGGGGCCCTCAGGAAGCACTATATGGAATGGTTACTAATGATGAGCTTGAACTTTTGCACCTGCTGAGTGCTTTCAGTTTTGCAAAAATCGTTGTTCTGCAATTTTGCGGGATTCGCGGGGCGCGAATTTGCGCGAGATCGAATTTGGAAGCGGCAAATTCATGCGAATATGCGATTTTTTTTGCGGACTGTTAGTTCGCGTGTTTTTTTGCGTTTTCGCAAGCCGCTGGTAGTGCAATGAGGCGAAGTTACCATAGCGGTCGTACATCGGCGCAGTCATCTTGTTTGCGTGACATATTTCCGTTTCCGGGCGCTATGTGTAATCTTGCAAAGTGTGCGGCTCGCTAGTACAAATTCGCGTGTGATCGCGGGGGATATATCGCGCAAACTTACCCACGCGGTCGTGAACGGGCACGGCCATCTTGTTTTTCATTCATTGCTATGGTTCTGGGCATGCTTTCTGTATCATCTCTCAATCTCTGCCATCCTTTGCTTGTTTAAAGTTTTTTTAATCTATTTTACTTATTATCTATCCCTCTATTATTCTAGCTCTATATTTTTGTGTTTTCTGCTACTTTTGGTTAATTTTAAACTACTTTTTTAAACTCTTTTCTTTTATTCTTCTCTATTCTATTTCTTATTTCTTATTTACCTTCCTTTCTGCCCAGACCATGGTAAAGGGAGCCAGGAAGCAGCCCGAGAAGGGGAAGGGTCCCGCACCCCGTGCCCGGCTCCCGTGCGGGCGTTTGAGGGGGGAGCTAGTGATGCCACAGGAGATCTTGAGAGCAGAGGAGGTGGCCACACTAGTGTTCTATGTGCAGCGCCGCCTCCCAGGACCATCATGGCAGGCAGCAAGATCGCAAGAGGGTACGGGCTCCGGGAGCGCCGGAAGCGGTGGGAGAAGGTGTGCCGGGCCATGTATTCTCACTCTCGGGTCCGGCGCACCTACAACCAGGCCACCCACCATTAGACAGATCTCCTGGACCGGTAACGCGACTTGCTCGACCTGCTCGGCATCGAGATACCCGGGCTTGGTGAGTAGTAGTAGCTATTTCATCACTATTCTGCTTTCTCCTGCTCTGTGTGTTATTATTATATTGCAAATTTTTGTTTTTTACCAAGAGCAGTAATGCTACAGATTACATTGTAGGTAAAGTAAATTTCCAAATCTTCTGTGCATTTCAGGTGCACTGCTCTCCTTCTCAGTAGCGTTGCTAATATGCTTATTTGTTTTCGATTTTGTGTTCATTTCGCCTGAGAAATTATGTATGAGTGTAGTTTACAGAACTGCGTAATGCTAGACACTAAGGGGCAGATTTGCAATTACCGGCGCATCCCTGCAATGTAGCAGGGATGCGCCAGTAATTGTGCACCATGTCACCACCACCCATGGTGCGCTGTATTTACAATGCGGCGCTCCATGGGCCCAAAACGTCACCGAAGCGTTATGCATCTTTGCCGTAAATGCGGAGCATTGCTGGAGTTGCGTCGCAACGATGGCGCAGCTCCAGCAATGATCTGGGGTGCCCTATCTCCCCAATGCTGCGTCAAGCCATACGTCTGCTTCAAGCAGGTGCAGGGTTTGAGTGACGCATCATTGTCCCAAAAGTGACTGATTGAAATCTTGTAGATTTCCCTCAGCCACTTTTAGGATGCGTTCCTGCGCAGGAGCTCCCTCCCTTGCCCCGGAACGCCCCCTGATGGCGCAGGGCTTTACAACATGATGCATCTCCCATATGCGTCACGTTGTTAATATACGCCTGGCGCCTCGATGTTCTGCCGCTGCGTCACAAAAGTCACGAAACAACGGAGCAAAAGAGCCGCAAGGGGCTTGTAAATCTGCCCCTACGGACTCAAGTCCAGTCCTTCCTTTATACACCTGGCAATAAGGAGAAATAGTGGTGGTGGATTGATAGTTTGAGTACTTTAATGACTAGTTAATGTAGTAGGAAACTCTTTAATGTTGTCACTGAACTGCAATCACAATGGACTTTGTCTGTCACTTCGCGTGCTGTGGACTGCTGCCTGCCAGTCCTAGGCGAACCTTTTTAGTAGTTTGTTTAGTGAGTTACATAACTTTCCAAGTCGACGGTCCGCAAATCAAGCAATACTAATATCGTAGTAGACCACATGAGATAGGTCAATATATCCCGTGGAATAGTTGTCTATTTGCTATTTCGCCAAAATATTTTGTTATTGTTCTTTTGAAATGTTTCATTTGGTTGACAACAATCATCCATGTTTTCGGGTCTTTCTTTCTTTCATGTTGTACATCAGCTCGCCCCAGGGGCAAGAGGACAGAGGAGGAGGCTGCTGCTGCTGTACAAGGCCAGGATCGGTCAGGCGAGGGCTCCTTTGCTGGCCCCGGTAAGTTTTAATTTTAATATAGAGTACCTATTTTTTCCAAGCGTTCCTCATTCGATTTTTTTCTAAATCGTCTTTGATCTTCTTGTAGACTGTATCTAAATTCTTATCCTGCCTCTACTATGACTCCCTGTGGTATTACTAGATTATTCTTTTTAGTCTGTCTGTGTAGCTAACTAAGATTGCACATTTGGCAAAAGGTTAAACGAAACTCCCATTCTAGTCAGCAATAGCTCTATGCACTGAGTGCAGTCCTCTGGGATTGTCCATAATGTCTTTTCAAGTCTTCTAAATGTTTATACTTTGACAATTCCCAACAATAAAATGTGAATGACCACCAAGAAAGAATAAGATACTACTTCACTTTTGGTTTGGAAAGGAGAACAATCCATACTACTACTGTTGAATGGACAAATCTGCACAAACAGAACTATGGACACTAAATAGTGTATTGTTTATCAATTATAATAGGCGCAGGTAGACTTTCCACATACCTCAGTGATATCAGACTTTGAAGAACCTCCAATCTCCTTACTGACTAGATAGTGTGGCAGAGTCATTTAGCTCCGGAATTCATCGATGATTGATCCCCAATGATGATTATCCAACGCAGGACAAGAGTACGGAGTCAGAGTCCAGAAGTGTCAGAGGCACGGATTCTTGCTTGCAAATTGCAAAACCTTTTGCTCAGTCACTCTTGACCAAAAACCACAGAGTCTATTTCAGTTTTAAACCTTTATTAAAAGTAAAAACATTTATTAAAATCAAGCTTGTCATAAAACATAAACGGTTGATTAAAAATGGAAAAGTGCTTAGTCATTTATTTCACACATTTAATGTGGGCGAGCCGAGCCCTCACCTGGTTTGAACTTTAATTTTTCTTTTTGGTGCTTAATCGTTTGGTCACTCCATCCCAGTGATGATGATCTGATCTTGCTCTTGTTCTTAGAAGTGAAGCCTCTGTCTGTTATGAGAAAAATGGTGTGTGTTAAAAAGCAAGCATTCATCAGATGTGCCAAAAAGTGCAGCAAGACAACACCCTTCCCTTGAAAAATTGACATTTTTACTTTAGAGTAGACAGTCACAAATTATTAGATTAGTTTCTGTATTCACATTTCTTAATTCCTAGACAAAATACTAGTGAGTGGTGTATGTCTATGACATGTAACATTCTTAAATGTACTTTGTAGGTGGAACATCTGGTGCCGGGCCCAGCGCGGAGGTGGAGGAGGACACTTCTGGGAGGAGGCGGTGCAAGTGCCGGAGGGAACTGCTGTGCGGGTTGCCACGGTAGTGGCGGGCAGTGTTAAGCTCTTATATTCCTTACTTATTGAGATTGCAGACTGCAGAGTGTGCTCTCTGCACGGGTGTAGTATATATGTTCAACAGTTAAGTTACTATACTGTTAAGCAGACTTTCAAATTTAGAACAAAGTTTTTATCAACCAGGTAGTAGCCTCCTCTAAATTTACTTCAACTCAGCTGTGATTTTTTTTTTGAGAATCCAAATCAGATCTGAGATGAACTTGATGGATGGTATGAACGAAAAGTGAAAGAAGGGTGTAAGTAAGTGTGGAAGGACGAGCAAGTTAAAAGTAATGATGACTGACAAAGAAGAATGATAAGTGTTTGATTGGTGCCCGAGGTGGCTGGGAAGGAACATGATGCATGGCTGGGTGAAGGATGAAGCAAGGATGGGTGGAAGGAGAACAGCCTGGGTGGGTGAAACAGAAACTGTATGTGTGTGCAATATATCCTTTGGTTGAAATTTAATGCAAGTCAAGTACGGATGTATGGCTTGCGGTTTCCCAAATAAAATGAAAAGCTTAGTAGAACTCGGTCATTCATGTGTGGATGTATCACTCAAGAAAAAGCAAAGCACCTCAAGTCATCCCATATGTAAGCAAATACATACCATGTGCAGTGATAGATAATCAGATTATTTATCTTCTTCATTTTCCTTTTCTAGTATTCATTGGCACTTTCATTGTGAAAGTTAAATTAATTAAGCAGTAGCCCTTGTAACAGAGTATTCTCAGTGCCACCCGTAATAGAAAAGTAAGAGCATCACTACCTGCATGTACTGGACTGGTACAGTAACGCAAGTCTGTCTCACTCATCATGGCGGGCGTCTGTTTTTCTCTGGTGCAAGTTGACTGCGCTGGCATTATGCCGGCTTGCAGAAGTTAACGTACCAATTTTGCTAAACAAGAGAGAAGAAGAAGAATAAGACTGGTGTACTGTCATAGTCAACTCTAATGGAGGGAGTCCATAGTGCTCGTAGAATTGATTCCTTAAACTCCCACTAATGTTAGAGCAAGGAGGAAGAAGTGGGAGGTTAGATAGATACTGTCCACAATAGTTATGTACTGTGCTTGCAAGTTGCTAGTTCTACTGTGACACAACTTTCTGCTGAATCATTTTGTGTTAATCTTAAAGAGCATTGGTTACAGACTATGTCTTTCTTTCTTCATATAGATGCTCCTTCCAAACCAACACGGAAGGAGCTGGCTAAAAGGGCCCGGCAACGGAGGCTGGAGGCGACTCTCGCCGAATATCGGCGGCTGGTGTCCCAGGAGGAGGAGGACACGCAGAGTACGTCAACAACATCCACGGTGACACCTGCATCCTCCTCCTTGCTCCCTGGGTCAGCCAGTCAGCGAAGCAGGTCTCCAGCGGTATGGAGCCGGGGTACCGCAGCCACCTGCCACCGCCGAGCAGCAAAATAATCAGCTGCCCCCCACAGCAGTACCAAAAAAAGGTTGCACCGCCTTTCACTCAGGGTTTTCTACCTCGAGCAGGAGCTGCTCAACACCAAAACCCTGCTCAAGACCCTACGCAAGGAGCCTGCCGACCTGGCCCAAAACGTCAACAGCAGCCAGCAGTAGGAGGAGACTGTCCCTTGCCCCTTTTTTAAAGACTTCTGGGGGTGGGAATTGGGAGTTGGTTTTTTTGGACTTTTCACGGACATTCGTTGGGGTTAGGGAGTGGGGGTGGGTTGGGTCTTGTGGGAGATTATATATGTTAGGGTTATAAATATACTTTAAACTTTATCTTAGCATACGTGTTTTTTTTACTGCTTTTGAAGCTGGTGGGTGGGGGTTTAACAGTAAGTTTGTTTTCCTGAAACTTAAGTGGCATCTTGATTCAAGTTGTGTAAGTAATTGCCCAAATGTTTTCAAAACTAAGTGCCTCTCACAGAGTAAGTGAATTCAACCGTCAGTCTCTCGTCTCTCCTAATACTCCATTATACTACCTCCCCCCAAACGCTTATCTTACCTGTAATTTGTGTTTGGAAATAGGGTTAGGCACAGGGCTGGCTGCACGGGAAATGGCGATTCAGGTTGGCAATCCTGGGCGGATGAAATGTCATCATTGCGGTGGTACTAGTGGTGTTACACAGTGGCAGTTGCAGCATCTGAAAAAAAAGAAAATGAAACCTTGTTAGTCCTTACCGTAGCATTAGAATGGTACGATAGAGAATATAGCAGGTGACAGTACACTAGAACAGTGCCACAATGTAGCCTAACAAATGGTAAAGTATTGAAAGTATAGCTAGTTCATGCATTGAATTTCTTTGACATTGGCTACTTCTACAAGAAATAGTACCGAAGGTGAAGGACACAGCAGCGTAATAATTTGCCACGTCTAGGAGGAGGATGTTCTTGATGACCAATCAAGTTGATGGCGCACATGAAAATCTGCTTTCATTTGCCTATAGTGACTCTGTATCAAGCTGAGTAAGAATATATCCTCAGATTCCTTCACCAGCCTGTTGCTATGACCTTATCCTCCCCAGCAAGTGTGTGGAATTATTGCTGTCATTTAGTCACACATCAATCAAAACCACACAGCCCGGGGGAAGAGGGTTAGGGTTTGGAAAATGGATGGGAATGGGGTTTTTTGGGAACGTTTTATTGAGAGAAGAAAAAAATAGAGCATTGACGAATTGAAGATAAACAAATTGTAGGGTACAAAGCTATCCATAAATCTTTTAAGTGACATAAAGGAAGTGCATGCACTACTGCATGCATGGTTACTGAAAAGTAAGTAGTACTTTCGACTACCGTGAATGAAAGAATGCGACAGTACAGGGCTGCAGTAATAATCATGCGTTTTCACTTGCCTATCTCTGCACTCAGAGAAACACTTCTTACATTAAATTAGGTTTACAAAATAGCAGAAGTAAAACCTTTACAATGGCTGTAGGGATGAATTTCGAAGCAGAGATCAAAGAAATGCAGAGTCACACTCATAGAAGTTCACAGCAATAACATTACTTAAAAGATAATTAGAAAAGAACGGATACTGTATCTGTATGTTGTTGTAGTTGTCCTGTTGAATTTGGTAAGTTGCATGCATACAACCATTCCTCTTATTAGCGGGACTCCTCCATTCCATCTGACGCTCCGTCCATCAATGTTGGTGACCAGAAGACACCCTGTCCACTGCCTGCCTGGCGGATGCTTAATTGCGGCTCGCTATTGTGAAGCCTGACTTCATCCTTTTTTTCCCACTGCACAGGCTGAAACCCGGCCTGTAATTATTGATGGAAAAACAGGAAGTGATATTAGAACACCACTGACAAATAAGTATAAGGTATGTACACTGTGTAGTGCAAAAAGTCACACTTTGAGTTTCCTAATAGACAGTGCGTACTCTGTCTGAGTCTCCTTTTGAAGGATAAATAAGTGTGGGAGAATTCATTTAGCGGATCTTTTCCCTCAAGCTAGGTGTACTGTAAACTGTGTTTTAGAACAAAATTAGACCTTCCCAGCAGTGCTCCCAGACCCTTACTACACCCAGTCGCAAAAATGTAGGAGACCCCCAATCAGATCTCGAAAAACGAGGCCTAGTAGAAAATGGGGACAAAACGTACTTTGAAAGTAAAGTAGGCCCAAATCCCCCTTACCCACCATGGATTGTATTCAAACCACTTGCAAGCAAGCAAAAGTATCCATACCCAGCATTGCTCCAAGACTCACAACCCCCCCCCACACAAACACCAGGAACCCCCACAAACAGCCCCCCGAAAATGGTAGAGTGAGCGAAATCTCAGAAAATGCAAAAACTTTTTCCCCAGGGATTGTCTCCAAAACACTTTCTTTCGGGTATTAGACCTTCCCAGCAATGACCCCAGAACTGTCAACCCGGGCAAAAACAAGTTTAACCCCCCAACAAGCCAAAAGGCAAAACCCTGGAAAAGCCACACTTAGAAAACTTTGGGCCTACCTGGAATTCAGTCCAAATGCGCTCTGCAGCTAGGCCCCAACTCCCCTTTTCCACCATGGATTTCCTGAAAAACAATTGCAATCAACATTAGACTGTGCCAGCAGTGCTCCCAGACCCCAAAACCCACCCCAACAACCTAAAAGCCTGCCAAACAGCACCCCAAAGACAGGCAAGTGAATTCCTGAAAAACAAATGCAATGTAAATGTATGTGTCATGTAAAGCGCACTGCAGCCCGAGGCATCGTGGTGCTGTAGACCGCTGGGGAACCCGTCCTGGTTATCCCTGTGAGATGGTCCCTTCTGGGTATCTCCAAGGTGAAACCAGGCATCCCCGGCGAACGTGGGGGGCCGTTGTAGAGATTAGGCAACCTAATGTTCAGAGTTGCCGAGTGTTATCCCTGGTTAGAGTAGGCACCGAGGCGAAAATTATCGAGTCCGCTGACCCTGGTCCACAACCCTGACCACGTCGGGAATTGAACCCTGGTCCCAGGCCGTTCTCTGCTTCCGGGTCTGCTGCCTCTAACCTGTGAGCCACACCACTCAACGCAATCAGCATTAGACTGTGCCAGCAGTGCTCCCAGACCCCAAAACCCACCCCCAACAACCTAAAAGCCCGCCAAACAGCACCCCAAAGACAGGCAAGTGATCAAAAGTGCAAAATCCCTTTCTGCTCTCATTTTCTCCAAACCACTTTTATCCGGTATTAGACCTTCACAGCAATGCCCAAGACCCGTCAACTCACCCGCAAAGAAGTAGAACACCCCACAAGTGCAGAGTTTTTCTATATTGGGCGTAATCCAGCCATCTGCTTTGAGGGAAATAGGACTCTGGAGGAGGAGGACAGAGGAGCATGTTCTTGTGAACTTGTGAACCTGAGGAATGCAGACTGCGGCACCTTCAAATCAATAAGCAAATAAGTGAAGACAGTTCTGCTGATGGGCTTGTTTTTGTGATTAGGTGATTAACGTTTTTTTTATATAGATTTTGCAAAAAAAAGAAAGCCAACACACAGGAATAAAAGTGAATAAGGACAAAAAAGAAAGTTAGTGATTCATTGACTCATTTTCAGGGCTCGGTGTCAGGGAAGAAGAGCTCATCCTCAAACTCTGCGAATTCAGGCGGGAGTAGGTCAGTTAACAGAGAAGAACTTCCCTCATCTAAGTTGGTGTCCTCCTCGTCTTCTTCCTGCGTGCATTCTCGTATTTTGTAATCTGGTGGTATGAGGTGCTGATTCATCTTGATCATTGTAACCTCTCCACATTTTTGGGCGAGAGGCGGGTCCTTTTCGAAGTTACAATGCCACCAGCAGCACTGAAAACACGTTCAGAAGACATGCTTGCGAGTGGGCAAGACAAGTAATTTATAGCCAGGTTGGTGATCTCTGGCCACACATCTCTTTTCCCATGCCAATATGCCAATGGGTCATCATTAACATAGACCTCTGTTGAGTCATTCAGATATCCTGCACCATCGACTCAAGGTTCTCCAGGGTTCCTCCACTTTGCTGACTTTTTTCTGGGACCTTTTGAGAAGCAAACCCAAGCTGAGTTAGCCAATTCTCTTCTTCACACAATGTTACTGTTGTGTCTGGTGCAGATGCTACGGTTTCTGGTGTCTTTAACGGCTGAGAGGGAAAATCACTCACTACCGCCACAGCCACAGATGCAGAAGTGGATTTTTTTGACCCCGGATGGCCTGCTGATGCTGATGTACTGCCTTTTCCTTCAATTTCCTGCTGTTCTCTTTTAAACCGACTGGCTGACACAGCTAGCTAATTTTGGTACTTTGTAACATCTGCGTCATCAAAAGGAAAGAATACCCTGCCTGCCACTGCCTTTTTGTACCGTGGATCCAGAATAGTAGCACAAATGTAATGCTGTTCTGTGTGGATCTTTTGAAGACGTTCATCGCAAAGTAGGCGCTGTAATTACTTCTCTGCCAACTCAAATGCTTCTTGCTTTCCCTCTTTTTGAAATGTAGAAGACACCGCCTTCAGTTGGTGCTCTAGCATGCGCAACAATGGGATATCTTTTTCCAAATTACAGTCCTCCCTGCTGACTGTACGCGTGAAGACCTCAAAAGAACGAAGCATGTCTGTCAGGCTTTTAACTAGCTTCCATTGCTCCACCTGTATCCTCAGGTCCATCATAGGTATACCCAGTGTAAAGAAATACTGATCGACTACTGCATACTGCTCATACAGGCGCTCAAGCATGTAAAAGGTTGAGTTCCAACGTGTTACCACCTCCTGGATGAGTGCTTTCACTGGCAAATTACGTTCATGTTACAGGCACCTCAGCTACTTCCGGGCCTTAAAAGAATGGTTGAAATGTGTGCACATTCTTCGGCAGGTGGTCAGTAACTCGCACACAGGACTTTCTTCACTCAAGAATTTTTTAACAACCAGGTTTATACAGTGCGCCAAACACGGTACTCTGAAATAGTTACCCTTATCCATGACCTTAACTACATTAGCGCCATAATCCGTGGAAACATAACCAATCATGCGTTTTCTTGGGGACAGCCATTGAAAGAGTTTGTGTTAAACTCATGCAAAATGTTTTCTCCTGTATGACTTTTCTCCATGGCAAACATGGCTAGTAGTGTTGCATGTTTCCGAGCAGCTTTAACAACTTTGTCCGGGTCAACACCTACGTTTAGCTTTGCTTTAACACCTGAAAAAGAGACCCAGTGTGCAGTGATGCACATGTAATCAACGGCTTGGCAACTGGTCCACATGTCTGTTGTCCGATGTATAGTGTGAACAGCACTCTTCTGCAAAGCTGCCCCAATCACCTCCAGCACGTTTTCATGTAGTGCTGGAGCCGCAACTCTGGCAAAATAGAATCGGCTATGAACCTTCCATTTAGGGCAGAGCGTTGCCACTAATTCAAGAAAACCCACCCTTTCCACGAAAGAAAAGGGGAGAAGGTCCAGTGCTAGCATTTTAGCCAGCTTAGTGTTATACAGACGCGCCTTTGGGTGGTTGCGTTCAAATGGCGCATCTGAAAACAACATGGTTCCAAGGGTGGGCTGGACCATTTTACGGGATGATGATGACTTCTTCGACCCAGTTATGCTTGGTGATGATGAACTTTTTCGCATTGGTGTCTCACTCTCTCCCACACTCTTAGTGTGGCTCATATATCTTCCATGGGGTGTGCTGCTGACAGGGGTACTGGGTGTAAGTGAAGAAATGTTTGACGCTTCTTCCTCGTCATCATCATCAGATGAAACATCAACGGATTCTATTTGTTGACTTGCAATTCAGGCTGCCTTGATCTCCTTTAGGTGCGCATGCCATTTGACAGTGTGCTGTCTCTCAAGATGACCTCTCTGGCCTCCGGTACCATAGTTGGAACCAAGCTTACCACGACTAAATCGAAGCTTACAAATGGTACAATTTCACTATGTTTTCCCTTGTTGGGCTAACTCTAAAGAAGTCCCAAACTGCGGACTTCAAATGTCTGTGGGGTGGCGGAGGAGACGATATTGGGAATACTAATGACAGATGAAGTGGAGGATCTGTGTTGCCGAAATTTACTACGTTGTGCACTTACTGCACCACTAATTGAGGAAATGGAGGTCGAGGTGGATGGAGGTCCCTTCTGGCAAGAAAATATGGACGCGGTAGGTGGTGGTGTACTAGTTAACTGCATTGGTGGTGGTCCCATTGCCATGTCGCCAACATCACTCTCAGCAGCATTTTGGGATAGGGTTAAAATGTCTGTTTGCTGCATGCCCGCTGAGGCTGGAGTGACGTGTATTATGACTGCGTCGTGGTGGTGAGAGTCTTAGTATAAATAAATGTATATGTATAGGCATTTATATAGCGCACTACTTACCCGTAGGGTCCCAAGGCGCTTCGACCGCTGCGAAACCCTTCCTGGCTTCCCTGAGAGATGGTCCCTTAATGGGTATCTCCAGGGTGAGACCAGGCATCCCCGGCGGTCTGGTGGGGCCGTTAGTGAAGATGAGGCAAGCTAATGCCCAGAGTTGCCGAGTGTGATCGCTGATCAGAGTGGGCACCGAGGCGAGAGAATTATCGAGTCCGCTGACCCTGGTCCAGAAACCTGCCGCGCCGGGAATCGAACCCTGGTCCCGGGCCGTCCTCTGCTCTCGGGTCTGCCGCCTCTAACCAGTGAGCCACACTACTTCACTTACGCCACTTCTTGTTCAGCGTCATCACCACACTCCATAACTATGAGACTTTCGGGGACCTTATTTTTACGCTTAGCTACCTTTGTCAGATCATGGTGTGCCTCACTCTCAGGCGGCCGTGGTGGTTCCCAATTTTCATCCATATCATCAGAAGGAAGGGGGCTTGAAGAAGATGTAGACACCATCCTTGATCTTTTCCTTGCTGAGATCTGGAAGACAATGAATAATCAGGAGGAGTGGCTTCCTCAAATGATACCTCGGCTTGAATGTCAATTTCCTGATGTGCCCTTACTTCGGGAGGAACAACTATTGTGGGCACTTGTGCCGCTCCATGCACCTCTGCTTGCGTATCTCCTTGCGCCGCCTCTCCTTCCACATGTACTTGGGCTTGTACTTGCACATGTGGTTGTTGTTGAGTCTGTGGTTGTTGAACACTTGTAAGATGAGTTACAACAACCTGTGTTGATAGAGGGATGCTGCTACTTTCTTGCGATAAGCCAACATCACTGGTCGATGGTGATTGAACAACTATACTGGCTGCCTCTGCAGCACTCAAGGGCTTGGACTTAAGTTGGCGTGGTGGTAGTGGCACTGAGCCCAATGGAACGGGGGTGCTGCTCCCAGCTTGGTCCCCAGCAGACCCCGCTGCTGCTGCAGGTGTACTCTTTTTTTCCCAAAAAATGCGGCGGTCGGCGCACCAGTCTCCTTGGTAAGTGGTGCCACTTGCTTCTTCTGCTCCTTACTGGCAACTTTCTTGCTAGAGGAGCTACGGGCAGCTTTTTTAGGGGCCATCTTCTTCAGATGTCAGAACAGCAGGCCGCAGTTGCACAAGTTGCAGAGTTGTCTGTGGCCACACGTGACGTTGTGCTGCACACACCGCAGCAGGACTTGTTCCTGGCACTGATGAGGAACGATGAGTCTGATGATTCGTCTTTCTGCACCTAAAAGCAAACAAAGCCAGAGGAACATCAGTTAAATAAATGTTGAATATGTAGTGCTTCAATTAAGAGTTTGCAAGAAAGCATTTTTATTATACCCACCCGCCAAAATGGAAAGATCAATAAAATGCACCATTGACAGAGTACCCCTGGGCATAATGGATGAAAGCATGGCAGAATGGGTGCAGGCCTATGGCACAACAAAGCACACTGCCTGGCTTCAAAATGGCCCCTAGACCCCCGGCCATATGGCCAGGCCCTGCCTGTACCAGTCCTCAAAATGGCCCCCACCTACATTGCCATGCCCCATCAACAACTCAAAAAATCGAAAAACACACAAAAATCACCACAATCCAATGAAATCCATGCCCACAATCAGGTTAAAATTCAAGACACCCCACAGACAGACTAGGCCCATGCACCACTGAGTAACCCTGGGCATAATGGATAAAAGCAAGGCACATTGGATGCAGGCATATGGCACAAAGCACACTGCCTGGCTTCAAAATTGCCCCTAGACCCCCACCACATGGCCAGGCCCTGCCTGGACCAGGCCTCAAAATGGCCCCCACCCACATGGACAGGCCCCAACAGCAACCCAAAAAATCGAAAAACACACAAAAATCACCACAATCCAAAGCCATCCATGCCCTCAATCATGTTCAAATTCAAGACACCCCACAGAAAGACTAGGCCCATGGACCACTGAGTACCCCTGGGCATAATGGATGAAAGCATGGCAGACTGGGTGCAGGCCTATGGCACAACAAAGCACACTGCCTGGCTTCAAAATGGCCCCTAGACCCCCACCACATTGTCAGGCCCTGCCTGTACCAGTCCTCAAAATGGCCCCTACCCACATGGACAGGCCCCATCAACACCCCAAAAAATCGAAAAACACACAAAAATCCACACAATCCAATGCTATCCATGCCCTCCATGATGTTTACATTAAAGAGACCCCACAGAAAGACTCAGTCCATGCACCACTGAGTACTAATGGGCAAAAGGCCCCAACACCACCCCAAAAAATCGAAAAGCACACAAAAATCACCACACTCCAATGCCATCCATGCCCTCAATGATGTTTACATTCAAGACACCCCACAGAAAGACTAGGCCTATGCACCACTGAGTACCCCTGGGCATAATGGATGAAAGCATGGCAGACTTGGTGCAGGCCTATGGCACAACAAATCACACTGCCTGGCTTCAAAATGGCCCCTATACTCCCACCCACATGGCCAGGCCCTGCCTGGACCAGGCCTCAAAATGGCCCCCACCCATATAGACAGGCCCCAACAACAGCCAAAAAATCGAAAAACAGACAAAAATCACCACAATCCAATGCCATCCATGCCCTCCATGATGTTTACATTAAAGAGACCACACAGAAAGACTCAGTCCATGCACCACTGAGTACCCCTGGGCAAAAGGCACCAACACCACCTCAAAAAATTGAAAAACACACAAAAATCACCACAGTCCAATGCCATCCATGCCCTCAATCATGTTTAAATTCAAGACACCCCACAGAAAGACTAGGCCCATGCCCCACTGAGTACCCCTGGGCATAATGGATGAAAGCATGGCAGACTGGGTGCAGGCCTATGGCACAACAAAGCCCACTGCCTGGCTTCAAAATGGCCCCTAGACCCCCACCACATGGCCAGGCCCTGCCTGTACCAGTCCTCAAAATGGCCCCCACCCACATGGACAGGCCCCCATCAACACCCACAAAAATCGATAAACACACAAAAATCACCACAATCCAATGCCATCCATGCCCTCCATGATGTTTACATTAAAGAGACCCCACAGAAAGACTCAGTCCATGCACCACTGAGTACCCCTGGGCAAAAGGCCCCAACAACAGCCCAAAAATCGATAAACACACAAAAATCACCTCAATCCAATGCCATCCATGCCCTCCATGATGTTTACATTAAAGAGACCCCACAGAAAGACTCAGTCCATGCACCACTGAGTACCCCTGGGCAAAAGACCCCAACAACAGCCCAAAAATCGATAAACACACAAAAATCACCACAATCCAATGCCATCCATGCCCTCCATGATGTTTACATTAAAGAGACCCCACAGAAAGACTCAGTCCATGCACCACTGAGTACCCCTGGGCAAAAGGCCCCAACAACAGCCCAAAAATCACCCATAACTAACCCTGGTCCTACTGGATACTGTTGCTACCCACAATATATTTTATTTAATGTTCTGAAAAAGTTCCAAAATTGTAGTTGCATGCTACTGTAATCAGACCCTCCAGGATTTCGCGATTTCGCGATTTGCAAAAAAATCGCGAAATCGGCAGTTTTGTAAAAATGCCGCGATTTTTACAAAACTGCCCGCGAAATTTGGACGGTTGGTCTGCGCTGGGAAGGAGGCCCCTTTTAGATGTCTGTGATGACAGGACAGCTGTCTGCAATGTCAAAATGTGGGGCATATTTGTTAGGCCTTTGCAGGCATCAGTTACAATAATGTCCGTCTATGATTTCAGGAGCTGGGGGGAAGTGTCTTTTTAGCTGATCTCGCCCGACCTGCTGGTATGCCGGCCCCACGTGTGTATTCCTACACATCGCCCTCGTTGGGAACAGGGGGCTTACTCCTAGAAGTAACACCGTCCCCCTGACACCCATGGTGAATCTCTAGGAAAAGTGAGATTTCGGACAGCCTGTGCATCGTGTGGTGGAGCAGAGCAGAGACGCAGGCGCAGCGGCGTCAGGAAGTGACCAGAGCAGGCAGGCTGCAGACAGAGCCACAGAGGCGGGATACAGGCCGGAGACCCCTCTAACAAAGGCCGGGCCCCCCTGCTGCCCCCCTCCCTCGGACCCGAAAAAAAAAAAAGAAAGTGTGGTGGAGCAGGCAAAGGAGGCGTGGGGGGAGGTGGGCTGATATGACCAGCGGCAACTGCGGGCATTTAAATGAAGAGCAAATTGCGAGGAACGGAAAGATGTGCAGCGTGGAGAGGGGGGAGCTGTGAATGAGACGCGAGGGGGCCCGAACGGGGGAGGGCTAGATGATGTAGAGGCGAGGGGAAGAGAGACTGGAGGAGGGGGGAAGGTGAAGAGACGATAGGGGAGACTGAGAAGTGTGAGATGTGAAGGAAGAGTGAAGGAGCTAGAAAGGGAAAGGTTGGCAAGAAATGGAAGGTGTGAGTTGCAGAGGGTGGGAGGAAGATAGAGATGGCAAAGGAGAGATGGGATAGAAGAATTAGGTGTGTGAAAGGAGGCCAAGGCTAAAGAGGGGAGGGAAGGGAGAGGCCTTGAGGGGGGCAGAACGAGGTTGAGATGGGGAAAAGATGAATAGAAGAGATGGGAACAGAAGGGAGAAAGAGTACAAGATGTAGAGAACGGTGGGACAGGAGAATAGAGTTGCGAGGAGAATGAGTAAAAGGTTCCCAGAGAGGAAATGGAGGGGGCTATGAGTTCTTGAGAGCTGAAGTGGGGGAGGGGGGCAAAGAGGAGGGAAGAGAAGAGGAGGAGAGGTGGGGAGTTTAATATAAACGAGAGACAAAGATAGAAGACATTGGAAGGCAAAGGAGAAGTGCTGGAAGTGAATGCACGAGAGAGGCAGGAAGGACAAACTGAAAGCAGGAGAGAAAGGCATGAAAGGAAGAGCTATGCACTGAAAAGAACCGAGGCAGAAAATTGGAGTGAAAAAGAGAGAAAAAACAATGAAGAGAACTGAGCGAGTAAGGAGGAAAGACAATTTGAAAGAGAATGATAAGAAGCACTGGAGGGGGAATTATAGGGATGAGAAGTGATGGAATCAAGAACAAAACTGAAAATGAGAAAAGAGAAAGGGGAGGAAGGGAATAAAGAGAAGAGAAAGGGAAGGAGCAATGAAAACAGAGTAAAGGAAGAGGAGCAACAAGGATTGAGAAAAATAACAGAAAAGCAAGAAAACGAAGAGAGAGAAGGAACGAGTCAATGACTGAAATGGAAATAAAAGAATTATTTTAGGTCTGTGTTGATAGTACAGCTGTCTGCAATGTCAGTATGTGTTCCTTATTGGATAGGCCTTTGCAGGCATCAGGGTGTCAATACTCATGCTCACAAAATTCCAAGGAAAGGAAAGACGGGCAGTGGCCATTGAACCTTGTTGCTGCATGATGAATGGTTTCCTGTCTGTGCAGAATGCACTGTTCAACGTAACCAACAAGAAAACTACAATTATCAGGCTACATGAATTATCAATTTCTTTGGAGATGGCAACCAGTGCAGGAAAGTAGGGGGAATCCACCTGATCTCACTATCGGCAGATGTCCCAGAGAAAAATGCTGAATTTGTCCTGGTGTCTGATAACTCAGCAGCGCCTGCAAGCTGTTTGTATTCGGCTGGGTGCCGCAACGTGCAGGCAGTAGGAGGGCTTTCTTATTTCAATATTCAGCTGGGAGCAAAAGTTATCTTACCTCTATTAAAATCCCATCGAAATTGCAGGGCACACAATGGTCTCTACAACAGGTATCTTAACCCTGTAAGATATTTTAAAATGCAGCCTCTATGTAACCAATTGAGTAACCTAGAACAGATTTACTGTCACATTTGTCATCTGTTAGCAATATCTTTGCAGCAAATTTAAAAAAAGAAATATTATGCTGCTACCAATGTTGCAGGGCATCAGTGGCACCCGCAATTGGCAAAAGAGGGTGCCTGAGGAAGAGGTGTCCTGCCTCTCGGATCCGTAGGCAGCAGTGCCCCAATAGGGGTGCATACATGCCACTAGAACATGTCAGGGATAAATACAGCTCCCTCCCACGAGGTTAGGACTGGTGCTGTGCTTACGTAGAGCTGCAGACACTTTAAACATGTCTATTTCAAAGTGGAAGAGACTGCTAAAACACCTACCATTGATTTCAGGCTGAAAATGAAGGATTATGAGTAAAATAAAGTGCCGCGAAAATGCCGCTAAATTTCCATATTTGTGCCGCTAAATTTCCAAATTTGTGCCGCTAAATTTGCTAATCCATGCCGCAATATCCTGGGGGGTCTGTGTAATGCCCCAAACAAACTTACTTGTGAAATTTCTAATCCAAAAGTGATCCAAAGAAAGTCAAAAAGGCCTCACATCCAAATATCCAGCAGCATCCACATAAAGTAATCCTTCCAGGTCAAGATCCAAATCAAAGTGACCAGGACATGAACAAAGCACTGGGAAAGGGAAGTTTGATTGACCCTGTGGTACATCCCGCAGCAGACCTTGACATAATAAGCCTAAGGACGTTACCTCGATCTTACCCGCCAGAAATCTAAAGTTTTTAAAATGGAAAGCGTGACAATACACCAATAAGTCAGGGAAGGCCAGTCCTCCCGTTTTTAGAGTTCTCCTGAACTTTTTCCAAGATATTCTTGGCGATTTTGAATTCCAGATAAAGGAACCAAGTTTCCCTTGCAGCTTTTTAATAGATGGAGTATGAAAAGATAAGGGGATGGAATTAAATAGGAAAGTGAGTTTAGGAAGGATGATCATCCTAATTAAATTAACCCTCCCAAAGATGTTTAAAGGGAGGGATGACCATCTTTGCATTAGGGCACAGACATCCTTAGAAACCTTGTCCAGGTTGATTTTAGTGATGTGTTGGATTTTATGGGCTAAAAGGACCCCCAGGTACCTCATTTTAGACTTAGCTCCCACTGTGCTAATTTCTTGGTTCCACTCCATAATTTCGGTTTTATCTTTATTTATGGAATACCCGGAAACCTCCCCAAATTCTTCAGCTAGGACTACCAATCTGGGCAGGGCAACCCCCGGGTTTGAGGTGAACATAAGAAGGACATCTGCATATAACGCAAATTTTAACTCTACATCAAAAATCTTAAAAGGTTTAAACGCCAAATCAGATCTAAGTAAACAAACAGAAGGCTCTATGTACTAATCAAACAACAGAGGCAACAATGGACAGCCCTGCCTAGTCCCACGGGCGATTGGTACCCAATTAGCTAAAAGACCATTGATTATAATCTTTGCACGTGGGGAGCAGTATAGGGACCTCATAGCGGTTATGAAGTTGTTTGGAAGCCAAAAGCAGCCAGAACCTTCCATAGGTACAGACAGTCTACCTGATCAAACGCCTTGGCGACGTCTACCGCCGCCAAGGTCAATGGGAGCTCCTTGCTGACTGCAACATCTATCGCTGCGATGGCTTGATGTGTCAGTTCATTAAGTTGTCTGTCCGGGATGAAGCCCCTCTGATCTTGATGGATGACTGTTTTAGCTATTTTGGCCAATCTGGCTGCTAACACCCCGGCGAAAACTTTGTAGTCTGTATTTAGCAGAGAAATTGGTTTATAGGATTCGATTTTTGAAGGGTCCTTATTTGGTTTCAGGATTAAGGTTACCGCAGCCTCTGCCCATGAGTCGGGAGCGCGCTCCCCCTCAATGAAGATTTTATTACACAGGGTTGTGAGGACAGGTACTATTCGATCCATAATTATCCTATAGACTTCTACAGGGAGTCTGTCGGGCCCAGCTGACTTCCCTTTAGCCATTCTCATTAGCTGGATTCCTACCTCACCTTTTTTTATGTCCGAGGAGAGATAGCTATTATTGACTTCGGACAGACAGGGAAGCTGTATTTTGCTCAACCAGTTTTCTATCAACTGAGGGGATTCATTGATTTTAGTGGTGTTTAGCGTTTTGGAAGAAGGATTCAGCCTCCTCCCTAATTTGCTCGTCGTCGTGTGAGATTATACCAGGGCTTCGAAGGAGTAGACTAGGGATCTGATTTTAATTTCTGTCCATCTGGGATTTCCATGCGAGGAGACAACCGCATTTCTCCCCATAGGAAACATTTTGGAGCTTACTAGCATCCCATCTACTTTTGAGAACCTTATCCAAGCTAGCTTGATAGTCTGCCCGCAGGCTGTCTAGCTCTTTTTGCAAGAGGGATTTAGTGCTGGATTGATTAGCTGAGGCTGCCTGAAGCTCCAACTCTTTTGATTTAATTTTGAGGGGCTCTTCCTCCTTCTTCTTTTTATTCATCTTGTTCTTTCCGATCGACAAAGTAGTCAACATGCCTCGCAGGAAAGCTTTAAATGTTTCCTAGACCACTTGCTGGGTAGCTGAGCCGTTATTATTTTTAAAGAAGTCCTCAGTCAGAGTTATCAGTTCAATCCTCATCCCTTTCTCTAGTAGCATAGCTCTATCTAGAGTCTACCTCCTGTGCAGTTCTTTTACTTTGAAGTTAATTACTAACTCAACTGTCGAGTGGTCTGACAGAATAGCTGGAATATTTGCGGTCGTATCTACAGAGGTGAGTAACGATTGGTCAATAAGGAAGAAATCAAATCTGGAGTGGTGACCATGCCTACGACTATAGAAAGAAAAGTCCCTTTTCGTGCTGTTTTTGGCTCTCCAAACATCCACTTGGTTACGATCTTTAACTAGGTTCTAAAGCTCCCTCCGGGATTTCACTGGGGGGCGTAAATTTAACTCTGGATGTACGATCCAGCTTATCGTCCAAGATCAACTTAAAGTCGCCCCCTAGAATAACAGGCCCTGGGTGGTCTAACAGACTGGTTCTAAGCTTCAGGAGTGCCCCTGGGAGATCTTGATTAGGGCCATAGTATGCCGTGCATACAAAAGGATTGCTCTGGCATTTTTCCTTTATTCCCCCGCCTGAGTGCTTCGAAACAACCACCTTTTTGCCCCGTCCCCTACCCGCTCCCTTTCCTCTTTCTCTCTCTATTTCTCTCTTTTATTTTCGTTTTGTTTCCACTAGGGAGTTCTACTCTGCTAGGGAGTTCTACTATGGGTTCTCTCTCATTAAAGTTATGAAGGAATCAACTTCATGTGGCGATAAAAAGTTTTGAGTCTTATTCCTCCAGACAACTTTTAAGAATGCAGGAAATTTCATTTGAACCTGGGCACCCAGGCTCCTCAGGTCAGGCATTCTGTTCCCCAGCTCCCACTGCCTTTGCGCTGTGGCCTTCCGTACATCTGACCGGATTATTTAGTGGAGTCTACCTGAAGAGTTGTGTCAGATAGTGCTCTACCCAAAATTAGCTCCTTTACTGTATAGGTTAGGAAATTCACCAGGATTTTCCTAGGCGCTTTCCTCTCCTTGTGTAGCCTGTAAGGGTCCCTGTGGGCTCTCTGAATTTCAGCCTCACGGTCTATATCCGGCCTGTCCTTTAGTATCCCATCTCTAAGAAGTTTACAAATGAATAGTTTGACATCCCCACTCTCGGCTCCTTCAGGAATCTTTAAAAATGTCAAATTATTCCTTCTGGAATGTATCTCAAGTCTCTCAATATCCAATTGGAGGTATTTTTATTCAACATTTTTCTGGATCCCTGCATTATCCAGTTTCAAATTTATCTAAGAACGCCCAAGAACTTTTACCCTGGTTGAGTCTGCCCTGGTTGTATTACCCTACTGGGGTGTGGGATAGGCGCTGATGATGAAGCATGTCATGATAAGTGAGTGAGGCAACTACTCCAATATCTGCGGATACCCCAGGAAGACAATAGGGTTGTGGTCTGTTTTTACCTTGGGTCAGTTGCTAATATGTGAGTGAGTATTCCCAGTACCTACCTTCTGGTAAAGTCATATGTTTATGACCTTCAGTTGCTGAACAGAGGTGTATGCTTTCAGATGAGTCCTGTATCCTGTAACGCTCTCAGAGTGAACACTGGGTCCATTTCATGGACTTTGATAATGCCCAATGGGTATTGTACCCACCCCGATCCCTCACAAGCTTTAAGCAGCGTCCTTCATTGTACCTACTTGCAGACTCCATTCTTGCAAATCAATTATTTCACATGAGAATTTCACTTGAAAGTGTAACTTTTTGGATTCCCTCATAACTACTTCTACCTTTTAAGTAGACAATTTTATGGCAAGGCACGGAGGCCAATGTTATGCATATTTCTTTAATTGCCAACTCAAAGCAGCAACAGCAAACAATGCAAAGAATTTAGAATTTAAAAGATAACATTCTAAAGTCAACAAGGTTCTGTGAAGGGCAGCCATATTCCTTCTTTGTTGCTGCTCACAGCCAAGATAAGTCATGTTTCTTTGTGTGCCTGTTGGTTACCGTTTTTTGCCTGATTTTGGTCATGTTTGGGGGCTTCTGAACTTGGTTTTACTGTGCTGACACTCTGTAAGTGTATTTGTTGATCTTGAGGATGCCTTTTCCCTTCTATTTTGTGCCTTTTCTTACTCCTCGATGTGTTTTGATTTAAACTTTCGACGTTACACCGATGTGCGCTTTACTTTACCACATTCCAGATTTATTAATCAACGCCTCTGGAGACTTTCACGATTTAGTCCTTCAAGGTCATCTCAGACTAATGGCCTGTTTGATTTCGGGAGAGCCTCTCAAATGTCAGGCCTATCTTCGGAGGCTTCAAATCTTATCAAGGACTCTTGGGCACCTGGAACCTCAAAGGCTTACAGGTTGGCTTGGAAAAAATGGTACTGTTGGTGTACTTCAAAGGATTTGGATCCCTTTTCAGCCCCTCTAGTTGAGGTTGTAAACTATCTCTCAGAAATTTTCCTCGGGGGAAAAGCATATAGTACCGTTAATATCGCTAGATCAGCTATCTCTTCGGGACACGATTTAGTCGATAGCCTCCCTGTTGGTCAACATGATGTCGTAAGAAGGCTTTTAAGAAGTGTAAGAATTAAAGCTCCTCCTAGAGCTAAATACTCTTCACTTTGGGACGTGGATTTTGTTTTAAAAGAACTCATGTCCTGGAGCGAAAATGAATTTTTGTCTCTCAGGGATTTATCTTTGAAATTAGTCATGTTGTTATGTTTAATTTCATTTCGGAGAACTTCTGATATGAGAGCTCTAGAAATTTCTGGTCGCAGGTTTGTTCCAGAGGGTATTTGTTTCACCATTTCAAAAAGAACCAAAACTATGTCTAAGACTATTTTCTATCCCAATTTTGATGATTGTAGAAAACTTTGTGTTGTAAGATGTATACGTGAATATGAAAACAGAACAGAATGTCTGAGGGCAAATTCCGAATCACAAATAATTATTTCCTTTAGACACCCTCATAAGGCTGTTTCCCCTCCTACTCTAGCTCGCTGGGTTAGAGAGGTAATGTCTAGGGCGCGGATTGATTTATCCAAATTTGGGGCGCATTCTGCTAGAGGGGCAATGGCTTCAAAGGCCTTCTTCTTAGGTGGTGGTTTATCAGCCATCTTGTCATCAGCTGATTGGTCTTCTGATTCTATTTTTAAGAAATTCTATTTCAAACCTCTGGACTGCCCAGTTTCGAATATTATGGCAAGGCTTTAAACATGCATAATATTGGCCTCCGTGCCTTGCCATAAAATTCAGATTTTCCACAGTTCAGTGGGTTGAAAATCATGATTTTATTAAAGAAACGGAGGCTGATATTATCCCTCCCTGTCTTTTTTCCCACCCTTGATAACTTCTGTTTAACTTTTTTCAGGTGCTGATAATAAGAAGTAATCTACTATGGATTCTACTCTGGTTGGATTTCAAGTTTCTTAGTTTTACTCAATTCTTCATGGATTAATTCTATGGACTGTTCGCAGCTCGAAGAAGGAATATGGCTGCCCTTCACAGAACCTTGTTGACTTTAGAATGTTATCCTTTAAATTCTAAATTCTTTGCATTGTTTGCTGTTGCTGCTGTGAGTTGGCAATTAAAGAAATATGCATAATATCAGCCTCCGTGTCTTTAATAAAATCATGATTTTCAACCCACTGAACTGTGGAAAATCTGAATTTTCCTTCCATTCACTAGGGCCCATGGTGCCCTTACTAGGTCACTATTCCCACTTCACTGGTGTGGCAGAAGGGAGCTCCACCAAAGCAGAACTCTTAAGTTTCCCAGATCAATGCCTGTGTAGCTTATTCAGTCCAGGTTGTTTTCTTTGCACTAAATCACTAAGTCACTACAACAAGCCCCAGAATTCAAGGAAAATTATTGAACTGGATAAACTACTCACACATGCACCTGGGAACATATACAGCATTTTGGGGTCTAGAGTCCCCATCATTAAATCACTACTACAAGTCTCATAATTCAAAGAAAACTCCTGAACATTGATAAACTACACACACATGCACCTGCTAACTTATACATCAATCTTTTAAGCTTTGAAGCCTAAAGCCAGAACTTTTTAAACTTCCCAGGTCCAAGTGCGAGCAGCTCATTCCATCCAATTTTTTGTGTAATCATCTTTTGGCGCAGGTAATCTTTACAGCTCTGTTCCAAGAAAGCATCCCACACAGTGATGCCCCTATCAATGGGGCAACTGGTGCAGTAGCACTGTAGCTTAGTAGCACTGAGCCATGATTGTTGCTCACAGTTACCACCCAATTGCAGCAGGGGGGGTACAATTTCCTTGCCTGGTGTAGCTTTCATTGCATCTATCCAACGCCTATGTGCACAAATCAGTAGAGTGGGGAGTATAGGATCCACTGGCACAGGTCCAGTCATGTATGTTTTCTTCAAAGTGGATTGGTAATCCTCTTCATTTTGTTATCAGAGCTCTTAGTTCCAGAATTCAAGAAAAATATTTAATTTGATGAGCTACTCATTGTAGTGTTGTCAGAGAGGTGGTGTCAGCCATTAAGAGAAGAGCTTTGAAAGGTTCCTGCATTGCTGAGGGCAATGACTGGACCACATTTTTTCACAGTTCACAGGGAATAGGGGACGCCATAATGGCATTAGGAATTCCACTTCAAGATGCCCTCAACTCCATGACTGTTCACAATGGCCAGCCATATGATATGCAGAAGATACATTGTTTGCTGCAGAGAGACAGCTCTCCAATTGGAAAACTATTTTCACTATACTAGCACAATCCCCCTACACGTGTGCCATGAAGGATCCAAAGGAGAATTGAAGAATTGCCATTCAAGCTACAAGACCAACAGGAGGTCAACATACTGAAGCACCAACTGAAAAGCTCACAGCAAACTTCCCAAATGCCATTGTGTCCAGGAGGGTAAAGGTGTAGGACAAAAGGCTGTTAGAGATTGGGTCTCTAATTGGCAGAGATATGCACCCTGCCAAAGAAGGGACCACAATCCTAGTCTTGATAGGCTAGAAACACACCAAAAGGTAACTTGTGTTCACCCTCTGGTAACTTGGCACAGAACAGTCAGGCTTATCTAAAGAGGCAATGCATAAAGTATTTGTGCAACACATACACAGTAACACAATGAAAACAGCACAGAAATTCTTCAACCAGGTTGAGCAAAAAGAGATACATTTTATGAGTAAAAGAAGACCAAAATGACAAAAATCCAGTAAGTAGAACCAGAGGCATGAATTTTTAAAGATTACATCAAAAACTAGTGCTCAGAAGTCAATAGCGCTAAGGATTATTTGAGGTCACTCTGGACGGGGCAAATCCAATGTTCAGGCCAACCGCCATAGAGGGCAGACCGGCTACAAGGCTCATGCAGGCCCAGCTGAGAGAGTACTTTGGATGGAGCAAAGTGCCGACGTTGAGGTCTTGATGCATCGGTTCTGATACACGCAGGCCATAGAGAACACCAATACGTGCAGGCTCTGTTTTGTCGAGCCATGCTGTCTGTCGCTGTTGCGCCACCCAGTCCTTCGAGGCGATGCTGTCAATCAGCTGCTGCGTCAGCATTTAAATGCATTGTGTCGGTTCCGATCAGCGCAAAGTCGTAATTGCGTCAATTTTGATGGTCTGGACTGCACCCAGGAATGCATGATGCCCATGTAAAAGTGCTGGGAGGACGAAAGCTTGGATGACTTTTCCTATACCCTCTGCTGATGGACTTTTTAGATTGTTATTGAGTGTGATTGAATTGTAAGTAATGGCCGTCGATTTCTTAGTCAGATCTTTTTTGTGAGCAGAAGGTTGAGCGAATTATGTAATCCAGACGCCCAGGTACTTGTATTTTGAAGCTGAATTGGTTGTCATGGCACCCATGGTACATGTGGTTTGTTTTTTATACCTTTGTTGACCAACTCTAAGGATCTTGGTCTTTTATGGGATGATGATATAATTATATAAATATATGAATACATAAATATATAAATAAATAAATGATGAGGTGGTTTACTGTACTGTACTTGTGTAGGCTGGTCAAGGCACGTCGCAGTCTCACTTTGGTGTGATCCATGATGACTATGTCATCTACATATTGGAGAATGTGTAAGGGGCAATGGCCTAGTCGGGGAGGGACCAGACATCTGTTGGAGAAAACTTTACCCAGATCCGCTGTGTACAGGTTGAAGAGTAAGGGGGCGAGCACGCAGCCTTGTTTCAGACCTCCGGTTGTGCAGATTTTAGTTGAAAGGGATGTGGTGCCTGTTTCACTTCTACCAAGGTTTCCGAGTAGACAGTTATTATGGCTATGAGGAGCGAGGTTGGAATGCCCCAATTTACTACTTTCTTCCAGAGAGTTTGTCTATCGACCTTGTCAAAAGCTGAGGTTAGATCGACAAAGCAGCAATAAAGTGGAGGATGTTTCAACTGAGTTGCTTGATGGCAGAGGGCAGATAGAGCTATTATGTTGTCAATAGTAGCAGTTCCACTGTGGAAGCCTGTTTGAAAAAAGAGAAGCAACTAATTTTATTGTGCCCAAGTTTCCAGTTTTTCCTTCCAGGTCTAACAAAGCTATTAAGTGGTAATTGCGTGGATTTGGGAGGTCGCTTTTCTCTGTGGATCGGGAATAGTATTGAGTCTCTCCAGGATTCCGTTGTTTTGCTCAATATGTAAGTGATGTTAAATAACGGGGTTAGGAGCACTGCCATGCCCTCTGGGGTCGACTGAAAATCCCAGCAGGGAGCCATTTTGGGCCAGGTGCTCCGCTGGTCTTCATGGATTTTATTAGTTTTACTATTTTCATAGATGAAATTGAAGCTTGTTCTTCTGATTTCTGCAGGACAAGCACCATGGTGACTGTAGAGCTGTGTGCACGGAACTGACACCTCATGTGGTACTGCAACACTGATGCTGCAACTGCGGTTGCCCTTAGTGGCCCAAGGGATTTTATATTGCTCACATATTGCCAGAACCGGGCTAAGGATCCTTCCTTGAGCATTTTGAAAAAAAAATCCATTCCTTTGCTTGATGTGCCTGTTTCAAGGCCCAGGCATTTTTTCTCTGGGCTTTCCGTGCCTCTTTTGCAGCTGCTAAATTTCTGGATGTTAAGTTAAGATTAAGCAGGCGAGTTCTCTTCCTCAGGTTCTTCCGCATGAGCTAAATTTTCCGTTGCAGCAGGGGTTTGTTTTGATGATTGGGTTGCTACTCATTTTGTTTTGGGAGACCCCTGTCTCCCTGGAGTAACAATTCCTCAATAAAAGAGAGGGGCCCTTTAATGCCAAAGAGGTAGAGCACCAAATAGACCAAGGTCAAGAAGTAAGTTTCTCCTTTGGCAGACTCAATCACTTCACTCAGTTATGTTGATATGAGTAAAGTGACTGAGTCTGCCAAGAGGGAACCTTAATTCTTGGCCTGGAGTGATAATGCCAGAGTTCTGGTCATGAGGTCCCAGGTAGTTAAAGTTAGGTCCTCTGGTTGACCCTTCATCCGAAGTCTCCCGTCCTCAAGCCATTTAGCCACCTGGAGCAAATAGTAAGGGTGCCATTTATTTCTCCCCACTAGTGACTTTAATTCGTCTCCTGTAGAGTAGCCTAACTCCTGGCCAGTGTCAGCTGTCTGGTGGTTTAATTTCAGGCTTATAACTAGAGGATTGTGGTCGCCTTCTGCATGAGTTACTATGTTGAAACTCTGGAGATGATTTAGTAAGTAGTTTGACATAAAGATGTAATCAATTTCTGAGAGTATCTTAAACATGGGGCGGGTCACGTTCCCAGCTTCCCTTTTGAATCTGGCCTACCGATGTCAGGCCAAATGTGGTGAGTAGGTCTTTAAATTGAACTTGTTTGTTGCTCTTTTTGCACAACATTGTGATGATGACCCAGTAATTTGGTATTAAAGTCCCCTGACAGCACAATGTCATAAATAGGATAAGGTTTGACGATTTCTTTTATGCTCGAGCACAAGGACGCCATGGCGCGTGTTTGAATTTTTGCGAAGGTTCATATAGGAGTTAATAAGGAGCAAGGATAGGGCCTTTCGGACGCTTTTTAGGCCTTCTATGGATAGGGCTTGGAAGTCCCTATAGAATTCTCTGGGTGAGGAAATTAATATTATACCTGATTGCTTTAAAAAGATCGAGAGGACCCCGAGGGCCGCCCGAATAGGCTTGTTTGTGTTGCCGGTTGAAAGACTTTGTGAAATCCCTATATTGCCATGGAATTAAATGACCATGTCTCCTGAAGGCATAATATGTTGCTACTGTTTAGGAAATCGCTGCCCTGTTTAGATCATAGCGTGAAGGCCAACCCTGCCACGTTGCAGCAGATAATGGAACATTGATCTTTTGATGCCAGTTTTCTGGTCTGAAGGGGCAGGGGAGTTAAAGAGGAAGAACATTCCTTTGTGCTAGGTGGCATGATCGAAGTTGCTGGCACTGGGTGTTAGCTGCAGGGTTATCCCCTCATGGTTCTGAGCAGCAGATTGCCAGCTAATGGTCAGGTCCTTGGTGCCACAATGGACTATTAGGGGGTTAGATACCCGCAGGGACCTTACTAGCCATTCATGGGTAGCACCCCAAGCTCCATTCAGTATACTTCCTTTGGGGGGAGTTTTGTGGTCTTCAATTAAAACGTGTGGATATTTCCATGGCTGAGTAGCCCACTCAGCCATGGAAATAGCTAGATGCCCCATTCCTCAAAAGGGGGGGCCTCTTTGAGGATGGTGCCTCTGGTTGCTGTTGAGTCCCAGTTGGTGATTGTGGATTTGGGTGCCCTTGTGACAGGGATATGGGAAAATATTACTGCTTGAAGTTCCGCAGTGATGAGGTGGTTCAGAGAGGGTATGTGTTGGAATAATCTTAGAACGCTCCCTCTATTCAAGATATTCACAAGCCCTCTGAAAGCTTAGTGGGGGATAAATGCTAGGCCAGCCATGGTATTGTCCACCCCCTTTCGCCCAGCTCCGTTGATGCAGGGATATGTTGATTCTCTTGGTTGCTGGGTTGGGGGTACTAGGCTTTCACTTTCTGACAGACCTGTTTGCATGATGTCCCTGACTGCTGTGGCCCAGAACCCTTGGTTTTTAACTGACCCTCCCTTGTTTGTGTTGCTGGGAGCTGTAACTTTCCCCCCCTGTTTCCTTATTCTCCTTTGAAAATGTACTGGATTGGGATGGACTGGATGTTTGTTCATTCTCGGGGTCTAAACTGTGTAAAATGGTTCTTATGAAGACCCTGGTGTTCATGGTCCCCTCATCGAATTACCCTGCACCTGTGCTTCATATTTCACATGCTCATCTATGGTGTTCTTGGCAGTTCCCCATGAAAGTTCAGTTTGAGTGGATGTCGCCGATGTACCAGCGGAGGGGGGATGATGCTGGTTTGTGCTCCATTTGGTGGGCCGGTCTTTCCGTGCTAGAGGAGAGGCCGGGAACCGTGGTTTGGGCAGTGCTCTGGCCCTAACTGGAGTGGTCATATTCATTCAGGTTAGCTATCAGGGCCCATATTTATGAATGTCTTGCGCCACTTTTGCGTCACTTTTAAAATGGAAAAAAGTGACGCACCGGTGGCGCAAGGCCTTCATAAATAAGGCCCCAGGTTTCCTGTGCTAAATTGATGCACGAATGTCTTTTCTACCATGGGCCATGACGTCGCTAATAATTTAGGGGGAATAGGCGGCAGGTCATGTAAATTGCCGTGATCTGGGTTATTTGTATTTGGCATTCTTCGGGCGCCCTGTATGACTCCTGGTTTGGAAGGATGTTGCTTTTTGTGGTTGCAGGCCCCTGTATCATGTGCTTCAGAGTTATTTGCATTGAGGTTATTACTTAATTTAAGACTCTTGTTAAAAAATTGAAAAAAAATTGCCTGTTTTTTCTTGTTGTTTAGAAGGGCCTGTTCTGGAACATAAGCCTGTTATCCCCAGGTGCCTTTTTTGTAGGCGCAGTTTTTTGGAGTTTTTTCAGTTTTTTTTTTGCTTTTCGGGAGAGAGAGAGTGCTTCCAAGATCTGAGAGTTAGGAGCATGCTGAGTAGAGCTCAAGTGTAACCGAGGATTTATGTGGGAGCTTAAAGTTGCTTTGGCCTTGGCGTTTGTGCCCGCGTATTCACTGTGGCTAGAGATTGCCGAGTGGAGAGCTGATTCCAGTTGTGGGGCTGTTAGTTACCGCTGCTGCATTGTCTGGTTGAGAATTCATGAGTGAGAAATTATTTTTTGTCGTTGTCTAGTAAGGCCCACATGATTTCTGGTAATGAGGACAGTATGTCCATCAAATGGGTGCAAGAGTAGAATTGGCCCACATGTATCTGGACGAGTTTGTGCTCAATCAGAGTTAGCCTGTTTCCTAAGTCCACTAGACTTGTTGCTATCGACTGAATTAAATTAATCTGTAGCTCCATTATTTTTTGATTGCCAAAGTAGGGCTTTAGCTATTGTATCCTGTTTATAAATGGAGGAGTCCTCCTGGTATAAAATTGCAGGGATTTCCGGGCTTGCCTGTCCGCTGCCCCCTTCATATGATTGATGCAGCGAGAAATGATTAGTAGTTGTTGCTTGTGTGAATGGTGCCATTTGGGCCAAAAATGCTTCCATTTGAGCGTCTATTTGAGCTTGTAAAGTAGTTAATATTTCCTCTGATAGTGATCCCTGCTCAGGATCTAATCTGCTGCGTCGAATTTGCTCCCTTTGTGGAGATCGTCTCTCCAGTGTGGCAGGAGGGCTTAGTTGAATAACAATTCCCTGTGATAAGTGACCTTTGTAAATTTGCTCTGTTATTGTGAAATTGTTGTTTTGCGCAACCAATCCATGTGTGTCACAGTCTTTATGGAGTGTGAGGAGGGAGTCCGATCTCCTAAATTTGCTCCCGTGGGTTTGTGCAGTTCTGAGTTCATTGAGTCTGACCTGGTTAGGGATAGAGAGTGTCTTGTTGTTGTTACCTTCATGCCTTTTGCGAGGTCTGGGCAGGGGCGCATTGTTTGTGTGATTTTTTGGAAGTAGTTCTGAATTCTGCCCCATGGATGATGTAGCGGGGCATGATAATTGGTCCTTCCTTTGATGGGCCCTTACTCTGAAGGGTCGGCTCAGGCTGGGTACTGTCCCGCCCCCCTTCGCCTCCCCCTGGGCTCCCACAACAGCGGTCTGCTTGCCTCTTCTGGCCATGCTTCTGGTCAGACATCTCTTTTTGACCATACCTTTAGCCCTGCTGCAGTTCCTGGTGCGTAATATCGTGCTGCTGTTTTCCACAGGATGCTGAAGGTACCTTTTTGGGCTCTCTAGGACTGTTGGGCTGGGCCATCTGGGTTGTAGAGACTGGCTGCATTCATTGAATAGTGGCAGGATAAGCCTGATGTTGGCGAGAAAATGGAGAGGGGGTCAACTGGGGGGACAAAGTAAAAACAGGGTGGAGATCTTAGTTAGCCCCCCCCACACACACACACACACACTGCTGCAGAGCTCACACTGGGTTCTGGGTCGAGCTCTGGAGTGCTATGGTCACCTACCTCCAACCTCCTGTGACCTTGCAGCACTTGAAAAGATCCTGGGTCCTGGGACCCAGTTCTTGGTGTCCTGGGGTCGCTGTCCTGGACCTTCCAGGTGGTGCCTTAGCCCCCGGGGCGGAGCACCGCGCCAGATGGAGGGCCCAAGCTATGGGGCTGATTGCCTCCGCTCCACTCCTGACTCTTGGCCTGGTAAGGCTGCAGCAGGCCCTGGTGAGGGTTATTGGAGGTGATGAGGGAGGTTGAGACCTGAGTGAGACAGCAGGGCTGGCAGACTAGAGGGGAGCACAACAACAGCAACGGCAGCGATTTTATGGACCAGGGCAAGTGGGGCCACACAGGCAGATGCAGGCCGCATGCGGAACTAACCGGGCTGCCTCCACATCTGCCTGAGGCATGCTCTTGGAGGCCCCCATCTGACAGCAGCTGCACTCGCTGGTGTAGTCGAGTTGCGCTCTTGTGGGCAGTAGGTTCTTTGGGCCAGAGCTTTATGGTCAAGGGGAGCTGAACATTTAATGGAGAGGGGGGGTGGCATCTATGAAAAAATATGTTTAGCATGCCTTTGGCATTAGCAGTTGGCTTTTTCAGCATTGAAGTGACAGAGGCTTGCTTGAGGGACTTTGGCATGATGGAAAAGAGTGTGGAGTAACATTTATCACCTCAGGTGCAATGAGGTATTTCAGTTCTATTTGGCCATCTGCTGTGAAGGGTCTTCATCATCTGCCAATTTCTTGGTCTCTCATGTAGGATAGGACTAGTTGGTACTGTGATGGCTTTGGACTGCCAACACTGGTGTCATGGATGTCCAGAAGGTGATCACATATTTTTTGGTGCAACTCAAGAAAAGTTTTTAGATCCTCCCGGGAGGTTTTCTTGTGGTAGACCTTGGTGAGTTTTCCCATTTGATTGATTTCTCTGTTGATGCAATGACAAAGTTTTATTTCCTAACAATAACACAGGTCATGTGCTAAAATGTTTGCATTGACATATAACATTGAGCTCTGTATACCTTAGACTGGGTCTCACTTCTTTGATGTACCAACTTGTAGCCTGTTCCTTTCAGGCTTACAGATTATGACCAAACCTGTTATTGCTCCCTTTGGAATGAACAACACCATGACAGATTAAGCTCAGTGAAGGTATTTTTAGGAACGTAATATCATCTTCAATGTCGGCAGATTGAAAAATCGACCTCATGGTCACAGGTTCAAATCCTGCCTGGTCCACTCAGCCTTTCATCCATCTGAGGTCGATAAAATGCGTACCATTGAGTTGGGTAACAATGACCATCTGTTATTCAGCGCCAAGAGACGTCTGGGTGAAAGTGCGCTTTACAAATACACATGTTATGTTACATTAGAAGTCCAAGGCCCCAAAGTGAGTTAAGATCCTCAGAGGAGGGTTGTATTCATGATTTATATAAACTACCAACCCTGGAAAAGTCAATGTTTCAAGAAAGTAATTGCCTAGGTGAATATGAATCCATCTGAGTTGAATTAGAAATCGTATATGACTGATGTATTTTTATTTATTTTAAATCCTTATTCTTCAATATCATCATTGTTTACTCTTTATACTTCTTTTTCCCCTTCCCTTGCTTGTGGTTCCTCCAAATTTTTTGTGCATAGTAGTCATAGAATTAACTTATGTGAAACCTTTCAATGAGGGGTACTCCATTGAGCATTATAGTGTTTTTGCCTTTGATGATCTTCAGCTACAGGGGAGGAAAACAACTTGAAGCAGGATTGGCGAAATTATAAGGAAATGAAAATGCAAACTATGCAGTGTTATGCGGCACATTTTGTGAGAGTATTACTTCATTATGTGGTCATTTTTTGCATTTTACTGGGCAAAGGTCTCACCACATTAGTACCAGTCGAAACCCCAAATACAGCAATAAGCAACTGAGAGATGACTGGTCAACTTCCACCTTCCAATGGCCAAAGTCAGGATGTTTTTGCATTTCCAAAGATTCTGTAAGAAGGTCTGTTGGAAAATGGCTGATTCACGCCCAGCTATTATTATTTGAGAGTGAACAGCCTCTTCATAGTTCAATTAATAGAACTCACAATCCGAGTGGCAAAAGCATTGATGCTGAATTCTGGAATGGAAGATTATGCACATTCTTCTTGGGGTGGAAATACCCTCAGGCTTTGCTTTAGCTTTCATAAGAGGATCTTTCATCCTCATCAAACTGAATAAATGATGTCAAGGTTGTCAGTGTCAATACAGTGCAATAGAGACATATCAGGCCCTTGTCTTGCTTATTGCCCTGTGCACTTGTGTATATTTTGAAATGTTTTCCCACATGTAAATGTGTGTGTACTTGTAAAGCGCACTGTGACTCCCAGGAGTATCCTGGCGATGAAGACCGCTGGGGAACCCGTCCTGGATTTCCCTGCGAGATGGTCCCTTACTGGGTATTTCCAGGGTGAAACCAGGCATCCCCGGTGTCTGTGGGGGGCCGTTGTAGAGATGAGGCAAGCTTAATGCCCAGAGTTGCCGAGTGTGATCCCTAGTTAGAGCAGGCACCAAGGCGAGCATTATCGAGTCCGTTTGACCCTGGTCCACGACCCTGCTGCGTTGGGGATTGAACCCTGGTCCCGGGGCCGTTCTCTGCTTATGGGTCTGCCGCCTCTAACCAGTGAACCACACCACTCCACATTTCCAACCCTGGACAATAGCTGTTAGTCTCAAGCAGGCTAAAAGGCTAAAGACATCCCAGAGACAGTGAGAACACAACAGGGATGCTGACCAAAATTGTGGAAGAATGAGTAACAGGAGCTCTTGCCTTGCTCCTGACTTAGATTCGTCCTCATCTGAAGATGTCATGCTGGCAAAATGCGAGGCCAAGAGCAGTATTATAGCAACTGCAGACGGCACCAGCACACATGTGGAGGGTACCGCCTCGTCACTGTAGGGCCTATGAAAGAGGCAGGAAGACTCTGCATGCTGGATACTTCCCAACAGCAACTTTCTTTTAATTCATTGTGGAAGTGATTAGTTCTCATAACTGGCCAAAATGGCCGCAGAGATGGAGCAATTTGCGAGGCCTCGCAGTGCAGCTGGAGTTTCTTGCAGAGAGTCTGTTATGACCACTTCTCAGTGCCTCACCCTTCTTCCTTCCACCATTGCCACCATTGTGCCCTTTTTGCACACAGTCGAAGAGACTCTCTACGTACCCCAAGCAACGCACAAGTCAAGGGAAGCAGGCAGGTCACAACACGTTTTGGGAAAAGAGCTTCAGCCAGATTACGAGTGGGTTGGCTAATGGCAACTTGTACATAAACCCCTGTTTACATATGGGTCGAATTATGAGTCGAGTATTAAGGCATTTAGTAATCATCAGATGCTTTAAATGCCTCAACCTTCCTTAAATTTCAGCAGGTAAAACCTGATGAAATTCATTAGGGGAAATCACAGGGTAATTACCATATCGTGCATGTTTGTGCAGTAAACACCAACATCTGCATGTTATTCCCCAGAAACCCATAATAGGGGGCATCTATTGAATCTGATAAATAATGTACCCTGTGGTTCCGCTAAATAGCACCTACACTCGTAATCAGGGCCCTTATGTTTTTAAACATGGCGCTTTTAGAGGCAGTGCCCTTGTGAAATCTGCCAACAGCTTGGAATGACACCTAGCAAACCATGTGCTGTCACCCCATTCCCTGGACGTCTATACTTTGCCTTATTGAGTACTTTTCTGATGAGTGTAAGGCAGGGCGAGAATGCACATGGAACACTTTCCATAAATTCAATTGGTGTCAGTTTGCATGTTCTACCAGGGTGTAAAACCTTCTTAAAATAGGTTAAAAAAAATACACACACTGCAGATTTGTTTAATTTGAAAGTCAATAGTACATTTTTTCGTGATTGTAATGCTATTTTTATATTAGTTTATGAGGGCTCTAAGAATTTCTACATGTATTAGTGCCTTAGAGCAGTGGTTTTTAGTCCGAGACGTGCTGAGGGTTCACGGGGCCAGCGAGGTGGGGTAGAGGGGGGTCTGCTACTATGTTACCAAATTAAATACTTTTAAAATTAATACATACAAATTAATAAAGTATATACAAATAATGAAGCAAAATGTGAAAAACATGTCTCTGTTTTATTGTGAATTAAACAAAATATTTCAACATTTGAGCACTTGCTTGGTGAGTTTTTTGTTTAGTTTTTTTGTGTATTGCTCGAAGTTCAAATCATAGAAGTTGCTTTGGCCGGGAGTCCCCAGCTTCCAATAATGACTGAGTGGGGGTTCCTAGAATTCAATAATGATTCATTGGGTTCCACAGAAGTGAACAGGTTAAGAACCTCTGCCTTAGAGTATCTAAATTAATTTCCTTTCCTTTAAGGGGTTGCAGTTCTTTACAATATAAACATTTATTAATTTACAGATTGAAATTGATGTATTGTAATTTTCGTTGACTGGTGACATGAGTCACCTCACAAATTAAGCCGCTGCCTGAAAGCCATGTGTTTTAATATCAGGAAGTTTAATTCAGACTTTCCTGCTTCCAGTTATGACAGCAATGCAAAGCTTATGCAAGGTACTTTGCATGAAAACAAAATACGAAACACTGATTTGTTTTCTGCACGTGCAGTGGTGTCATGCTAAATCAAGCGAAAGAAACTGACACGTGAAAATGACAATGAGTTTTAAACTGTATTTAGTAGGAAGTTATCTGTATCTGTTAATTCAAACACACCCAAAAGATGATGGTATGCCAAACCCGTGACACCCGTTTCAAAAGCCTTCTTTACTGCGCATCTGGGGCATAAAAAACATTTAAAGTATCATTTCGAGTTTGACATTTTCGCAAGTAACATATTTTGGGCGGTATTACGAGTGTCTTAGTGACTTCACCCATAGAGTTATTTATGTATTGCTGCTTGGGGTCCTGGTAACTCCGATATCGCTTATAATCAAAGGCTCAAATACCCATGTAGTTTCCCATTTTAAACCAAAATGTAATTCTGAAATTGAACTGGTGTGTTGTTTTCCAGGGGATTTCATATTTCCTATGGGGCCTGTAACTTCCATTAACGGCCTCATCAAAATGAAAAGAGACCTCGTAATGAAGCCCTTTGAATGTTAACCTCTATCACTGAAGAGTGAACAGTGTCACCCTACAAACATATTTGAAAAAAACTAATTACAGCCAATATACTTGGACCTATTAAAGTATTACATTTAGTTAGGAGGCAGCACCACAAAAAAGTATATTTGGAATTTCCTGATGTTGTCATTTTGGGGATGTGAAGAGGAAGAAGGAAATGAAGTGGGGGAAGCTGCAGGGGTTGGAGGGCTTAGGTAGTTCTCGAAATGCAGTGGTCTTTCAGGGGTGATCAGCCTAACGTGTTTTGATGGGTGGTAGCAGTGTGGTCGTCTCTGGCACCATCAGGTGTTAGACATGCACCTCTGACTGGTATTTGTACTTGTTTGGACCCAAAACCCAGCAGACGATTGTTGGAAGATACTGAAGAGCAGGTGTGTTTGTGACTCGTCGCCACACCAGGTAATAGTCATTTTCTGAGCTTTGGGGCATATGCATGACTTTGTGGCGCACTGCAGCAAGCCACCTTGCTGCGCTGTGTCACAGGGAGAAGGCAGGAATGTGCTGTATTTATCCCTACATGGCACCTACCTGTCCTTTCCCTAGCACTGGCGCACAATGAGCTGCATAGCGCCAATGCACACACTCTTGCACTATGGTGCAAGAGTGCCTCCGGTGCATCCGTTGCATCCAGGGTTGTTTTGTGCAGAAAGGGGCACCTTCCTGCACAAAAGCAATCCTGAGACGCATATTCCTCTATCTATGTGTGCATAATGCAGCACATATAGAAAGAGGAAGTAACAAGGAGAAAGAAAGATATCTCTCGTCGTTACACCTCCCCTGGAAGGCATATCTTTTTGGTGCATTCCCAGGTCTACCAGTTCTGGTGAATCTGGGAATGCATTAAAACCAGGGGAGTTGTGTGGGAACACCCATGCAACACCCATGGAGCGCCTTCCCAGTGCAGAGTAACTTAATGCAGCAAAGATGTTGGAGCAAATTCAGATAACTAAGAAAAGGATCAAACTTCCCATAAAGGGTAATTCTGGAGACTCAGTCAAGTACTCCAGACAGTTACAGTAGGAACGGGCAAGAGAGAGAGAGCGAGAGAGAGAACCCCCCCCCCCCCCCCCGCAGTAGCTATGATAAACATAAAGAAAGAAAGGCTCCTCACTTTTCATAAGGATAAAACAAGGAAGACAATGTCAGCAACTTCTTATGGCAATTTGAGCTAGCACAAGAAAGTGCTAAAGGGGCATGGCAGGGTAGGGGTAAACAGAATGCCTTGACTCTATAGGTAGGAACACGTACTATACAGAAAAGCCATAACACGTGCTTCAAATACAAGTGAATATGTCATCATCATCATCATCATCATCCAATGGGGTCATCCACTGGTCTGACGTCTCCGTCCTCGATTCCCACAGTAAACATCCATGTTGGCATGAAATCATTCAGATGTGGCTACAAAGTATTACAAAAAGTTACACCTACGAAGGTTCTCATGAGAAACGTTTGCAAGCCTACTCTATTAGCTGTGTTGTATCTCATCATGTAACAATGAGCTGCTCTTTGGAATGAAACATGTGAAGTCTGGTATGTACTGGTTAGATCCCGAACTGTAAGCTGCAGCAAGCATTTTCATTTCATTAATACGCTTGTTCATTATGAATAGTCGGCAAAGAACACAATCTAAATACAGTTAAGTCATATCGTGTGAGGAAAAGAGAAATACATTTTGCATAAAACAGCACATTTCACAAAAGTTCAGGCTGTATAATTCAGTTATAAAGTTACATCACTAATTATGAAAGGCATTTTTAATTTTTCCTAAAGGGATGGAGAAGAACAAAAGAATAGTGCAGCCTAGCAGTTGGAGAACGATAACAATTAGAGCTTTCTGCTGAATTTAGTTTCTGCTGAAATTAAACTTTAACACGTTTAATAAAAGCACAATTTCTAACGTCTACTTTATCATGCATTTCTATGTTGACATTTAAGCACAGTTCTATTATTTATGTGGCAAATGTTTTGTAAAAAAAATGTCATCTTCCTCATTAGTGTTCTAAATCTATCAAGTCAGATACATACTATTGTGTGCTACTGCCACAAGTCTGTTTTCATCATTACTGGATGACCTAAGAGTCCCTTGGCCCATCCATCCCTGAAAGTAACATAAGATAGGGCATCTTTCAGTTGGATTTCCTTCTCTCCCATATGACTGGGCCTGCCGTGTCCAACCAGAGTAATTCCAACTCGGTTTTATGCCATCAGTTTCCAAAAACAAAAAAGGCCAGGTTAGGCAGGTGGACAACCAAGTGGCTGCTACTGTGAAGGCACCACAGCAGCTGCCATGCCAAATCACTAGCTTGCTGCTGATGTGGCAGCACTTTTTCACCAAACATGACAATGAGGTAGTACTTTTTACAATAGCACACAATTTCAGCCTTCCTGCCATTATGTGGTGGCATAATGGATGCCAGAATTTCTTTTCCTTTTCTGAAGCCAAACTCTCCAGGTAAGGTTCAGGTTTTGATGTTAATCAATATTCCTAACATGCTGGGAGTTTGTATGAGCTTGGGGTATATACATTGTTTTGTTCCTGCCTGCGCCGAGCAGGTAAAACATGGGGACATGGGGTTGGAGGTCCTGTCCAAAGTGGTCCTCACCTTTCAGCGAGTAGGGCAGGCCTTCCCAAGCCAGGTTTCCAACATGATGTGGACAGATACCCAACAGTGAGAGTTCTTGCATTAGAAGAGCCAGGGATAGCTCTGTCTTTGTTGGAACCACTATTCGCTGAGCACTAAATGAGGCAGGGGACAGATGAGATTGACAGCTCGGGGGATCTGCCAATCATTGAAGAATTCCCCATTCCTGCTAACATCATTGGCTTTTAAGTTAAATTGAGAGGCCAGATCTCTGTAAGGAGCCAATCTAAATTGAATGCAAAGGTGTTTCAAAGGCGCCAGTCCACAAAAGTGTAAATGTTTCATATTTTCGAATATGGGATGTGACTTAAAGGTATTATTATGCTTTGATGCATTTTGTCAGTCATTTTAGACAAATGTATCTTACTGCGATAACTTTCATTGTATCTCTATCTGATTCCCCTTCTCCACTGAGTATATTCTACAATCCTCACATATTGACGGTATTGCCAGGTTTCACAACGTTAAGTGATGCCTTTAGGAGATGCACTCTTCTCTGGTATGTGTAAATCTGGCTAAATACATTGAGTCATTAATGTCAAGTCAATAATAAAGTACAGGAATTCCTAGATTCTCCCTCACATTCCTAAATAGGAAAGAAGATGACTGGTTTAAGGCTAACTTTGGTGTTGCACCTTTATTATTATAATGTGAGTGCAAGTTAAGATACAGGTTTAGTGTGTACATAATGTAGAGGACCACACTTCCTGATAACATCAGATTTGCTCTCTCCCTACCACTGCTCAGGTTTGATCGAAAAAACTCCTAGTTTAAGCTCTAATAGAGAGTTTCCTAGACTTAGTGTCAGAAAGGTTAGGTTTTATTAAAGACACAGGGGGTAGCATTATGCTGTCTTTTCCTGCGCTTTATTAAACAGCAGTCAAGTAAAACAAAAAACGACGGGGCATCTTATCAAGACAGGCTATACAATTATAGCAGTTTTAGAGGCAGAAAACTGCCTCTAAAACGGCGATAATGGGCTTGATGATATGCTCTATGGAAATCCAATTGAAGCCCATGTTAGATGTGAAAGATGGATCACTGAAAGAATATCGATGACACAAATATAGACTTACCAAAATATGGAGTAAAAAATATAGAATGCAAAAATATCGAATCCCTATCTCCAAACAGGTAAGTACAAAAATATCGAATCAAAAATATCGTTGTAAAAAATATAGTTAGTCGAAATATCAATTTTTTTTAATGTCTTAAAAGTAATTGAAAATTAATGAAATAATAAATATAATTAACTTAAACATACTTAAAATACTTAAATACCCATAAAATTAATAAATAATTAATGTAACTTTAAAAAACAAAACAATTAAATGTTTTAATACATATATATATCTAAACATAATATTAATAAAAAATATACAATATTTTTACCGTAGGATAGCGGGAGGGTTAAATTTACTGTTACCACTCCAGTGAGTGCAACAGTATAGAAAACATTGGATAGCGTAGCAGTAAAAATTACTATTCCTACTCCAGGGAGTGCAACAGTAGGGAAAGCATTGGATAGCGGGAGGGTAAAAAGTACTATTCCCACTCCAGAGAGTGCAATAGTAGGGAAAGCGTTGAATAGCGTAGGGGTAAAAATTACTATTCCCACTCCAGTGAGTGCAACAGTAGGGAAAGCGTTGGATAACATAGTGGTAAAAATTACTATTCCCACTCCAGAGAGTGGAACAGTAGGGAAAGCATTGGATAGCGTAGGCAAAAAATGTACTATTCCCACTCCAGTGAGTGCAACAGTAGGGAAAGCGTTGGATAGTGTAGGGGTAAAAACTACTATTCCCACGCCAGAGAGTTCAACAGTAGGGAAAGCGTTGGATAGCGTAGGCATACAATTAACTATTCCCACTCCAGTGAGTGCAGCAGTAGGGAAAGCATTGAATAGCGGGAGGGTAAAAATTACTATTCCCACTCCAGAGAGTGCAACAGTAGGGAACGCGTAGGGGTAAAAATTACTATTTCCACTCCAGAGAGTGCAACAGTAGGGAAAGCGTTGGATAGCGTAGGCATAACATTTACTATTCCCACTCCAGTGAGTGCCACAGTAGGGAAAGCTTTGGATAGCGAGAGGGTAAAAATTACTATTCCCACTCCAGAGAGTGCAACAGTAGGTAAAGCGTTGGATAGCGTAGAGGTAAAAATTACTATTCCCACTCCAGTGAGTGCAACAGTAGGGAAAGCGGTGGATAGCGTAGGGGTAAAAATTACTATTCCCAATCCAGAGAGTGCAACAGAAGGGAAAGCGTTGGATAGCGTAGGCATAAAATTTACTATTCCCACTCCAGCGAGTGCAACAGTAGGAAAGCATTGGATAGCGGGAGGGTAAAAATGACTATTCCCACTACAGAGAGTGCAACAGTAGGGAAAGCGTTGGATAGCATAGAGGTAAAAATTACTACTCCCACTCTAATGAGTGCAACAGTAGGGAAAGCGTTGGATAGCGGGAGGGTAAAAATTACTATTCCCACTCCAGAGAGCACAACAGTAAGGAAACCGTTGTATAGCGATGTAGTAAAAATTACTATTCCCACTCCACAGAGTGCAACAGTAGGGAAAGCGTTGGATAGCGTAGGAGTAAAAATACTATTCCCACTCCAGTGAGTGCAACAGTAGGGAAAGCGTCGGATAGCGTGAGGGTAAAATTAATATTTCCCACTCCAGAGCGTGCTACAGTCGGGAAAACGTTGGATAGAATAGGAGTAAAAATTACTATTCCCACTCCTAAGGTGCAAAAAATAATCAAAAATTACAACAAAAAAACTATAAATAAATTAAAATATTTAACTAATTACAATTAAATTACTTCCCACCCTATTCCCCTATAAACACACAACCCGCAACAGAAAATAAATTAATAAAATTATTAAATAATTGATATTAACTTACTTACCTCAAATTCGATATTTTTGTTGTCTATATTCTGTCCATTCTATATGTTTGTCTATAATCTGTCCATTCGTTATTTTGTCCATTCTCTATTCTGAATTCGATATTACTGCTATTCTATTCGATATTTTTGTAGTCTATAATCTGTCCTTTTGATATTGTGTCCATTCTATATTTTTAAATCGATATTAATGCAAATCGATATTAAAAACTCAATATTTTGAGTGTATACTGTGAAAGACATCTAACATGGGCTTCAGTTGGAATACCATAGGGCATATTATGAAGCCCATTATCGCCGTTTTAGCTGCAGTTTTCTGCCGCTAAAACGGCGATAATTTTATCGCCTGTTTTGATAATATGCCCCGACTTTACCCAGAAAAATGGATAAAGAACTACAAACAATGATTTCACAATACTAGCACAAAATGTGCCGCATTATACTGCATTACTTGCTGTATAATTTAGTCAACCCTGCAACATAATTTGGCCCTCCCCAGCTGCATAATTCAAGTGGCCCTAGTTATGATCATAACATTATATGCGCCTTGGACTTTGGAAGGTCATGAAGCCGGCCCTTTCACTCCCACATGAACAGTGGGAATGCGCACCCTCCACCTGGGAAATTTTACTTTTTCTCAAAATCCAAATTCAAGAATTTTATATACATTGACTACTTTTTGTTCATTAACCTATGTATGTGAGAGTTTTTCGTTTCATGTATCCTGCTGTTGGATACTCATTTTGTAGAGGAACATTTTGCACACTCAGAATATAATAGATTAATTATGTAATATGTGTTCAGTACTTTTTTCTCATTCCAGGAGTTTGGAACTGGTTAAAGTGGATTTTATGTTGAATGCATTCAAGTATTAACACCTTCCCGAGGATTCCAATGCAGTCAGTGTGCTTCCGCACGCACCCTTCAACCTCAATGACATCAGACTGGTCTTTGTCAGTATTTCATGTTTTTTTGTCTAAACTGCCATAATCTTTTGCGTGTTTAACAGCCTTCTGATGCTTAACACCAAGGCCAAAAATGTGCTTTGATTGCTTAAACGTTTTTGAAGCCCTATTATGTCCCAGCCATCGCAGGAAAGTTTGGGTGATCTTATCCTGTTGCAATTTTACATTTTGGCAGTGATGTAAAAAGTAAGAAAAATGATCTTTCCTTAGTGGCTTTTTATCAAGTGGAACAAATGATTTCTTCCTCCTCTTATTTCGTTTTTGTTTAGGATGAAGGAGCCAATAGACCCATGGTACAGTCAAACGGGAAGGTTTTGATCAGTAGGAAGTGGTGGCGCTCATCTATATTTGCGTACGTGTTAAGGACAGGCTCAAGTGAATACAGTTCTGACCAGGTAGAGGAGAGCCCTGTAACCCCTAACTATGTGTTGGAGAAATCCTACAACCAAGTGATATAACCAATTCCTGAGCACAAGTATATTAGTGTCAACAAAAAAGGTCAAATGACTTAAGTCTATAAGAAAGTTAATTGGAATAAAGTTCGCAGAAGAGTCTTTTCTTGTGTCTTGAATTCAAGTCACATAGAAAAGCAACCAGCAAACAAAAAACAGCTGACACGTGTTTCGTCAAGGAGGATACTCCCACGACTTCTTCAGTGCTGTGTTCCTGTTGAACGGAGCAGTATACTAGAAATGCCGGTGATAATTCCAACCCGGCAGGTCTGAACTGCAGGGTGAGTAAGAGCATAACCAAGTGTCTGTGTGATCTTGTCCGATAGTGTAAGGCAAAATGCAAGGCACGAGAAGGCACAATGGTATGTGTCATGTAGTCAACAATCCATAATCAAAAGAGAGTGGAACTTGTTCAAGTGTAGAGTAGCGAATTCATCTGGACCACGTCAATACTGTGGATGCCAGGGGAAAGACACAAGTGTGTGTCAGAGATTAAGAGATTTCGATCGTTCACAGTGAAGCTCACGCCATGGCTCGCATCAGTATTCTTCCGGTGCCCTTCCAGTTACGCTCTTACTCACCCTGTAGTTCAGACTTGCCGGGTTGGAATTATCTCCGGCGTCTCGGGTATACTGTAAAGATCTGATCCATGCTTATGGTTTTAAGGTTCGTGTTTGGGCGAGATACATCTTCCTGTAATGAAGCATGCCACAAAATGTGGGTGAGAGTTTTTTATTTCTTAAGAGAAAAGGGACCTTTTTTGTGAGGATTAAGTTGTCTTCCTAGTTTTCTCCTTTATTCCTGTATCTTATGTTTATCACTGGTCTTTCATTTTTTTTGTAAATTGTTTTTTTATTGTGTCTGCAGGAGTCCTGGTTGTGTGAGGTACCCAATCCAACAGATGTTTTTTTTATGGGATCCAAGGAGGCAGTACGAATGAATTTGGGCCGACCCTCGGGGGCCTAATTACTCCGGTATCAGTAAAAAAAACTAACAAAATAATTAAGCTAAAAATGAATTGTAGGTGGCTACTTGCATGTCAGGTAGAACTCTACAGTGGTACCTGGATTAAAAGACAAATTATTGTGATAAATGTATACATTCAACCAGGAGTAATAACACATTATGAAATCCAATTGTACATGCTAGAGAAAGATCTGGAATCTATATGTATGATGAAAGCAGCAAATTTGATAATGATTTTAGGAGATTTTAATCACAAATTAGAACCATCCCTTAGTGATAAATTGTTTAAGGAAATTTTAGCTACCTCACAAATTCCTCATGCTAATTTCGGTTGCGTAGTTAGCACAATGCGAGATAAATATTTGGTACAATTCCTTGGATCAATAGGACTATTCAGTGCCAATGGACGGACGTTTTTGGATTGCCCGGCAAAGAAGACTTTCCATTCAGGGAATCAGAACTGCCCAATTGACTATGCTTTTATTGATGCATGGCACGTTAAGGACGTGGAACAATTTGAGGTATTGCAGAGTGATGGTAGTGATCACTGGCCTTTAGAATTGTTAATTAAGATGGAAAATGAACCAAAGAGAGAAAGAGTGATCCCCTTGCAGATCGAATACCCCAGACGCATAACCACCTGTATAACCCAGGAAAGCCTGCAATTGGTCAATAATTTGTTTATAGATTATACTGCTGTTGGTAACCTACCACAAAAAGGAAAAACTTTAACATGGTACAAGCGGACTATCGTGCAGATGGTAAATTTCCTAAAAATAACAGTTAAAAAAGGGCCCGCCCATAATAAAAACGGAAGGATAAAAACTGGTTTAATAACGAGTGTAGAAACTTGAAACTTAGGGTAAGAAAATGGGAAAGGCAGTTAAAAAAAATCAGACAAGGAGATAATGGAGAGCCTTCAAGTGGCGAAATTGGAATATAAAATTAAAATGAGAAAAAGGAAACTAGAATATAAATCCAAAAATTGGCAAACAATGTTGGGAAGTGATAAATACAAATAATATAAGGTCGTTCTGGCAATTGGTAAAAGAGGGCAAGGTGCAAGGGGAAATGCGATGCTTGGTGGGTGAAGATGATTGGGTAACTCATCTGAGCAACCTATATAGGGGTAAATATTTTGAGAAACACCTTGAAAGTAAAACCTGAGGAGCTAGAACAACTAAAGCAGCGCTTTTCCTTTCAGAATATAAAAAAGACAATTCAATCTTTAAAGTTAACTAAAGCTGCAGGGCCAGACAATCTTCTGGCTATGGAGAAGTGTGGCTTAATGGTTAGAGCGGCAGACCCTGATGCAGAGGCCTAGCCCGGGACCAAGGTTAAATTCCCCGTCTCGGCGGGTCGTGGGCTCAAAAATTCCACGGACCTGATCATTCTCGCCTCGGTGCCTATTCAAATCATGATGTCCCACTCTGCAACTCTGGGCAATAGCTTGCTTAATCTCCACAATGCTAAGGATGCCTGGCCTCCACCTTGGGGGTGCCCAGGAGTGGACGCCTCACAGGGAAAGCCAGGATGGGTTCCACAGCGGTGTTCGTACAAGCGCCTTGAGACCCTTGCGGGTGAGTAGTGCGCTATACAAGTATCAATTTATATTATTTTGAAAAATAACACAGATTGGTGGGCCAGCTTCTTAAAAACAACTTTCCAACAAATTCTTGCGGTGGGGGTCTTTCCCAGAAAGTTGGAAGGGAGCAATTATGAGACCAATCTATAAAAAGGATGATGCTATGTTGCCCCAGAGCTATCGCCTCATAAGTTTACTGGATGTGGGGGAGAAGGTCTTCTCCAAAATATTGCTAGGGGTAGTGAAAGCCTGGGCAGAACAGCATGACCTGATACCCATAGAACAAGGTGGATTTAAAGAAGAGCACTTGACTTTTGACCACTGCCTTAGTTTATGGGCGTTGGCAAGAAAGGCAATAGAAGTGCGTGGGAGCTTGTTCTGCTGTTTTGTTGATTTCCGAGCCGCATTTGATTTGGTAGATCGTAAAATATTGTTAAGTATGTTGATAAAGCTCGGATTTAACAAAGCAGTTCTTTCATTAATCCAGGATATGCACTCTAAGAATTGGGCTAGAGTAATCCTGGATGATCTTGGGACATTATCTAAGAAGATTCTGATAATGAACGGCCTGAGACAGGGCTGCGTTTAAGCCCCTTTGTTATTTTCCCTGTTTTTTTCTGACCTACCAACCACATTGAGTAAAGCGGGAGGTTTAAGCCCTAAAATGGGGGGGAACCCATATTTAATATCTGCTATACACGGATGATTTAGTGATAACAGATATGACTGAGTTAGGCTTACAAAATAAAGTGGATACCTTTTTAGAATACTGCAACAAGAAAAGCCTAACGGTTAATCTGGAAAATACCAAAATAATGGTATTTGGTAAAAGAAAAAGTTCCTTCTACTGGAGACTGGGGGAGGTCAAAATTGGAATAGTAGATAAATACAAATATTTGAGCATGTGGTTTGATAGTAGATTAAATTGGAAAGACCACAAACAGTCCTTAAAAGCGAGGTCCCTTTCCACGGTTTGGGGCCTCAAACAATTTAAACAGAAGTATGGAGGCCCTTCACTGCGACCAATACTCTCAGCTTTTACTGCATCGGTCCAACCACAATTTTTATATGGTTTTGAGGTTTTATTCATGGGGGGTAAATCAGATTGGAATCAAGAAGAGGGAAAATGTGTGAAGCAACTTCTTGCCCTCCCATCTTCAACTATGTTACGGGCTGTGCGAGTAGAATGTCACCTCACAGCCTGGAACTATCAGGGCATGCAAGCGACATTTAATTTTTGGAATAGACTGAAGGGAGAAGGCCCCCACAAAATAGCAAATCTTTGCAAGAAAGAAATAGAGACCAGTGACTTTACCTGGGCGGTTCAAGCAAGGAATACACTAGATAAGCTATGTGTTAAACTTACTCTAGAGCAAGACCACTGGAAATCAATGCAGCAGATCTCTAAGCGGGAGTTACGGGCCATCGTTGATTTGAAGTCACGAGAAGAAGACCTATGCTACTTGAAGAGTAAATCTTCAGTTTGGTTTCTGATAAATGGATGGGTTAAAGGCAATACTTCCCCCTATATAGAAGCTATGCCTAATCCAAAGCTTAGAAATGCAATATTGAAATTTAGAGTCGGTCTGAACCCAAGTAACATTAATGGGAAGCTTAGATCACTTATGTCAAACGACCAAGGACTGTGCTCTTGTGGCCTACAAGTAAAATGCAGTAGCGAACATATTTTGCTGGATTGTTTGCGCTTTTTAAAAGAAAGGAAAAATTTTTTAAAACCTATTTTTATTGTTTATAAAAGTTTTAGCAGAGACCGAGTACTTAGTTTAATGATAAATATGAGATTTTTAGACGTGGCATGTGCAATAGGAAGATTTTTAATTGCTATACAGGAATCAATGAATGAAATGGCATAAGTTGAAAAGAACATATGGTAAAAATTCAATCTTACCTATGATCAGGGGACTATGCAAGATTTAAATGTATAGCTAAGGTATAACGCAAACCCTTGCTGCTTTGGTTATGATTTAAGAGGCCTCCTACAGGAGCCTTTTATGAAATGTCTTAGTAGGCCATCATTGTGTGGTATACTGTTTTATGGGAAAACTGTTGGGTTAAATTACGTTTTAAATGTTTGTAAAGTGCAAATTATGGTTAAATACGCCAAATAAAAATAATCGGATGAAATTGTTTTTATTGATTTGTCTCTGCAACATCAAACAGTCAATACAAAATTGAAGGAACTCAGTAGTCAACCCATATCGATCAGTGGTCCCACTGTACTTAGCCGTCCTAATCACACAAAACTTATGCATACTATCTGCATGGTAAGCTCTCGCTAACCTTAAACAATTTTAGCGATTAACATTCCAATCGAGGGTCAATATTGGTTAGTGCCCAAAGTGTGGCTGTGACTTTTAGTCTGAGTAATATAACATAAGATAAACCAATCTGGTCCCCTCCCAGCCCACCCACTTCCACCGGTTTGTCCTAACTAACAGCAGTCCATGTAAGACAGAGCAACATTCTACACAGTCTTACTTGACCCGAGAAGGTTAATACAGTGCCTACTAGCATCCAATAACTCTGTTTCAGCAGACCAGTCGTGTTGTTACAGCAGATTTCCTACTGCCCATATGGTTCAAGGCGACCCCGCCGGCACACTCAAGACCTGGCTTGCATCTGAACCTGCCTCTGGCGCTTGCAGCAATGTCACTAATGCCTCCCATGCCTTTGCAGTCTCCAGAGCCTTATCATTGTTAGTCCGTTTAGCATGGTGAAGCCGGACCATACTTTTGCTCGTTGCCCATTTGATTAATTCGCTTTCCACCTTAAAGTTAGGTCCTCGCGTGGCCTTCCAGTGTGCTGTAATGTCTCTTTTGGCCAGCAGAAATCTCAAATCTAAAAACTTGCTTGTTACCTCATATGTGGAAACCAATGGAGTAAACAGGTGCCCATGGCCATCTCCACTCGCCATTCCATTACCTCTCTGAGCAGTTCAAGTTCAACTGGTTCCTCCCAATATGTGCCTATTTGTGGACGATCCCACATCATGTGGTTAAACTGTGCCCCATCTAGATTACAACGCAGGCACTTGGCTGTATCAATATGAAAATACTTATGAATCCTAGCCGGAGTGAGATACGCCCTGTGTAGTATGAAGAAGTGAACCGATTTCCCTGCTCTCCTAACTAGTTGAGCCCATGTCTTCTCAGGAATCTCCTTGCCCAGATATGCCTCCCATTTTTGTTGCAGGTCCCTCAGCGGTCCATTCCCTTGCCTATCATACATCTATATAAGCATGTAATTGCTTTGATGGTCCCTGCTGGAACCACTATATACTGGCATGCCATGGGCGTCCTTGGTTCCTATAGTCCCTCTCTCCAATGGCCCTGTATTGCGATACCCCCCATGTGGTAAGGCGGCACACATAGCCAAAGGTATCTCCAGGGCATAAGGACGTGTAAATCCAGCTCTTCGCTGGCTCCAGTTCCAGCACAGCCGCAACGTTCGTACCTCATTAGGAAGCGTACCAAGGCACAGCTGCTGCTGGAGAACAATAGAGGACAATAAATGTTGTGGGATCCAGCATCCGTCAGGGTTGTCTGGGCCCCTGAACTCCAGTGTCACCGCTTGAGTGAGCCACTGCATTTGAGTCGCCAAGTAATATAACTCAAAGTCTGGCACAGCCAAATCACCATCAGCCCTTGGGCGCATCATCATGTCCAGTGCCACTCGCCTTCTACCATTCGCCCATAGGAAACCCCCAACCATTGATCGTAGCTGTCTAAATTTGGATCCCGAGATCCAAAGCGGCAGTGTCCAAAAAAAATACAGCAAGTGGGGAAGCGCTACCTTCTTTAATAGTGCCACTAGTCCAGCCACTGAGAGTGGCAGGGTGCCCCAAAATGCTAAGCTACCTCGGAGCCCTCGCACAGCTCTGCCTATACTACCATCAAACAGGTCAGCAGGTGCATGATAGATGTTGTTTCCAAGATGATACAAACACAGAGCCTTCCACCGAACGCCATTCGTATGTGTGAGGACAGCATCCGACGGGGTCACCGGGAACAGGCAAGTCTTTGCCCAATTTACCCCAAGCCCTGACACCCTACCGAATTCGCAAAGAAGTGTCATCGCGCCATCCAGAGCCTCCGTTGTATTAGCCAGAAACATAAGTAAATCATCAGCATATAGTGAAATATATTGAGCGACTCCGCACAAGTCGAGCCCAGTGTAATACCGTCCCAATCTGGCGTGTGCCGCTAACGGCTCAATGGCCAATGCAAATAGCAAAGGAGAGAGCGGGCACCCATAGCGTTTTCCACGCCCTACTGAGCAAGAGTCTGGACATAGGGTCCCCGTCCGGACCCGAGCTGTCACCGATTTGTATAGAATTTCTGTCCACCCCACAAAAGCGTCCACAAGGTCAAATGTGTGCATAACTTGAAACAAGTACAGCCATTCCAGACTATCAAACGCCTTTTCAATATCTACCGATAAAATGGCAGCCGGGGTAGTAGGACAATTGTCCTTCCCCAATATGCAGAGCAAACGTTGCATACTAGTAGCAGTATTCCGGGTTGGGATAAATACTGCCTGGTCTCGATGAACCAGTTGCACCATATATGGGAGGAGTCCAGTTGCCGGGATCCTACTCAGTATTTTATAATCGGACGTAAGCATAAACAAGGGACGATAAGCCGTTCTATCTGAGGGGCTCTTCCCGGGCTTCAGCAATTGTATAATGACAGCCTCTCGGGCGGAGGGCGGTAGCTTTCCAAACTTCTTCGCCTCATTAAAAACAGCCAACAACCTCCGGGCCAAGAGATCAATGTATGTCAAATAAAACTCTATTGGCAGCCAATCTGTTCCCGGCGTTTTGTTACGTGCCATGTGTTTAACCGCTGTTGGAATTTCACCTAGCGTGATCTCTTGTCCTAGCAGGTCTGCCTGTGGCTTTTCTAGTTGTGGTAGGTCGAGATCCGCCAAGAAATCTCCCATGGAGTCCAGCTTGCTCTGGTACAGCTGGGATTAATAATCCAAAAACAATCTATTTATCCCATGTTGGGTGTACACTCGATCTCCCGTCGGGGAAGCCAATTCCAGAATCTGCGTACCTTGAGGGGCCGGATTGGCCAACCATGCCAGCAGTGTGCTTGCTTTATCTTGTTCCGTGTGTGCACGCGCCAAGTATTTCTTATGGTCTAAACATTGTAACCTCTCTACTTGTACTGCCACTGCCTCTCTAGCTTCTGAACCCTCCCTCTGCTCATCTGGATTCTCAGGGTGGGCCCTTTCTGCTGTTCACAAGCGCAGTTCTGCAGTGTCTATGTCCTGCAATAATGTCTTCCGTAGACCCACCATAATAGTTATACACAGTCCTCTTACTACTACTTTAAAAGTGTCCCAATCCACTGCCGTTGACGACGCCGTACCCTCATTTTCTAGAAAGTAGTGAGTGATTCCTGTCTCGCTCTCTGCACGGAAGACCTGGTCTTCTAGCGCCTCTGGTCTTAATCTCCACGCTGGAATCATGGGGCACTGATCCCATTGGAGTCCTAACAAAAATGGGTTAAGATCCGAAATAGTTCTTGTGAGGAATTCACTGTGTCCCGCCATAGCATGCATGTCTGGGGTACATAATATTGCATCCAGCCTCACATGCAATTTGTGCAGCGCACAGAAAAAGGAATAATCGCGCTCCCCCGGATGCTGCACCCGCCATGTGTCTATCAGCCCCCATCTACTCTGCAGTCTCGTCTGACTTTGAAAATTCTATGTATGGGCACCTCAGGCAGTGGTGGGTGAGATCTATCCATGACTGTGTCTATTATAGAATTAAAATTGCCACCCATAATCACCGGACCGGTCAAATATGGTGCCAGCTTCCCTTAAAGGCGTGCAAAAAAGGCCGCCTGATCCACATTGGGAGCATATACACTGCAGAGCATCACATCTTTACCATTAAGGCAACTCGCTACTACCACAAACCTCCCCTCGGTGTCAACTAACTGCCATGTCGGTTGAAAAGGGGCCCCTGCCCTAACCCATTTGAGCTCACCCCGTACAAATGCAGAGTATGTTGTGTAAAAAGGTTGACCTCTCCATCTATGCTGTAATGCCAAACCTTCAGCGCAACTAATATGTGTTTCCTGGAGAAAAGCAATCTGGACCCCCCTTTGCACCAAATAAGCATGCACCCTATGGCGTCTCAACATTGTATGTATCCGCCTAACATTCCACGTCACACATTTCAATTCAGGTAACATCCCCATGTTGCAGTCAGAGTCCTATAAATGACTGCACTCTCACGCTGGACACACCAGTGGCCCCAACTTCCCCAAAATAAACCCAATAAACCCCCCCCCCCAACACTCCATCCCCAGAACAGGCACTAAAACTCTAGTTCCCATCCAAACTAATAGTAAAACTATTTCCTTTGGTGAAAAACCGAGGAACAACAAACTGAAGCAGTAGGGGAGATGACCTAGAGCCAAGAGAACCAGGCTTACAGCACCACCACTATCTGGTGCAAATCCCCACTAATAACTAAACCCTGATATCCCATGGGGCATTCAGATCTACGGCAGCTTTCACATTCTAGAGCGCAAATATTATATTGTCAGCATTACACATCAATTACAAACATTGGCCAATGAGGAGAAGGTACCAGATGGGGGTAGCCCCTCTTAAAAGCTCTTGTGTCAACATTTTAATACTTTAGGCATCAACAATCTTTTCGCCCATCCAGGTATGACATTGGGCAGTTGGACACTTCCCGACTCTGTCCCATCAGAATCAGTTTCCACTGAACCCTTCTCCGACTCCGTGGCTATCACCAATGGCAAAAGTCTTTCCTGGGATATTTCCGACATGGCCTGTAGTGCTGCTGATCTCTCCATCTCTGTTTGAGTCACTATGGGCCTCTGTGGTCCAGGACATTGCTGTCTGATACGACGTGACCTGCGGAGGTGCAATCATTCCGCAGGTAGTCCCATGTCGCGCTCAGCTTCTCCTGTGCCTGCTCTATAAGACTCCAACCAAACCCACGCCTCCTCTGAACTGTCATTAAAGTGTGTTTTGCAGTACAAGATTACCCTCAGGCGTGCGGGGAACATGAACAAGTATTGTAGCCCTTCGTCTTGGGGTATCTCCTTGACCTCCAGGAACGAGGCTCAACGGCATTGTACTTCCAGAGTGTAGTCTGGGAACAGTGTCACATTACTATTATCCACTTTGTAGGGGCCCGAAGATCGAGCTTTGTGCAGTAGCAGATATCTGTCTTTATAATGGAGTAATCGCGCCAACACCAGCCTAGGAGGTCTTCCGCACGCTAGTGGGTGAGCCCGTACCCTATGTGCTCTCTCCAGGGTATAGAAGGATGACAAGCCCTCAGGAGCTACCTGGGTCCGCAGCCAGTCCTCCAAATAATTAACCATGTTGGAGCCTTCCACTCCTTCTGGCCAGCCCACCACCCTTATATTATTCCGTCGGTTCCGCCTTTCAACGTCCTCAGCTCTCTGCTCCAGGGCCTGTAGTCGGTGCGTCACATCCCCCATCTGGGCCATCAGCACCTTCTGAGTAGGTCCCAGGACCTCCAGCGACGCTTCCGTCTGCTTCACCCAGTCATTCAATTTAGCTTGTTCTGTTAGGAGAAGGCCCAACCCGAGGGCCACATGCGCAATGTCAAGCTGCAGGGCGTCCCTAGTGTCAGTAATGGCTTTCAGTATTTGGTCCACTTGCTGTTGCATCAGCACCTCAGGTTGCAGTTCTGTGGTATCCTGTTTCCCATGGTCCGCCGCCATGTCCTCTGATTCTGGGGGTGCCCCCCCCTGCTTCCCTTGCGGTTTCCACATAGTCTTCAGTTCTCCAAGCCACCAGCATGGCCTCCAGGGGACCCCCTCGCTTCGCCAGATGAGGTCGTAAACTCCAGGAAGCGTCCGTTATGCGCGAGGCCTGACCCACCAAGTGTCCGCGACAATCCTTCTGCTAAACGATCATCAATGAGGAGGTCCCTCCGCCACTTCGGGTGATCCCCTGTCCTTCCGTACATCCGGGAATCTCAGTTATGTGCCAGGGTCACAGCAGAGTGGCTCTAACAGGCACATAGAATGGATTTATTATTAAAATTGAAAGGTATGCAAATAATTTTAATCACGATATAAGATACAATACATTGAAAGGGACACAAATAGTGTCATAAGTGGTTAAAAATAAGTGAATATTGAATCAATGACAAGAGATACAAAGACAATGAATGCTCTCTTTTCACATGACGGCTCTATCACTGTGGCCCTTGCTGTGGTAAGAGTTTTGTCCCCCACAGATTATGAAATTGGAACATAATCCAAATTATTAGAAGGTATGGCACGATCTCGTAGAAGTTCTTGATTATCTGTAGGACAGTATTAGCCAACATATCCATTATAGACTATGTTTGTCAAGATCAAGAGAGGCCATGATGTGATGAGAACATTGGGAACAGATTGTAATGACATTGAAAATTATACATATTAATACTATTTGAGTGTACCAGAATATAAACATGGGCATGTTAGGGATATTAGTGCATCTGACAAATTTGCATCAAAAGACCGTTTAGACGGCAGTGCACTAGAGTTTCCCTTCCGATGAAGACAATAGTGATTTTGTAAATAAATTCTGATGAAAATATGGAAGATTAAAGGAAAAGTGTCAAGTAATAGTAGTTGATGTATAGAACAGTAATGTCACATATGAAAGAATAAGGGGGTAATTAGGATGGTGGGCGGACATCCCAACGTAAAAAGGGACACGCCCGCCATAAGGGCGGGGGTCCCGTGGGGGCCATTAGGATGCGCTCGCCACACTGGCGGTTGCATCCCGCATTTTTACCATTGCAGTGGGTGTTGCTGAAAGCACCGCCTGCCGCAATGCTAAAAATGCATGTCATGCATTTCAATGCACAATGTGACAGGCACTGTGCGATGCCTGCCACATTGTACGTTGAAATGCAGGGGATACCATAGGTAACCCCCATGTGCACCCCCCACCCCCCAGAATCCCTAGTGCCCGCAACGGTCCCCCGCAAGAGATTCTCGCATGCCTTTCCGTGGTGGCAACCCCGCCATGAAAAGGCCTGTGTCTGCTGCCATCATAATATGAATGGCGGTGTCAGGCAGACACCACCACCATATTAAACTCTTTTCCGCCCGGTCGACTTGTCGACCAGGCGGAAAAGCGGCAGACGGTCTTTCCGTCTGCTGTGGCCCCCCGCCTTGGTAATATAGCGGGGGAATTGGGTGGCGGGCGGGGATGGATGTCGGGCGGATTGCCACCCCCGCGATCCGCCCGACATCCTAATTGAGCCCTAAGTGTCTCGCATATTGGATAATAGGCTATAAAGATCACAGCATATTGTTAGAAATAAAGAATTGGAATGTACAGCACGTCTATCTTGTGGAATGTATATATTTCTAAACCAAGTATTTTTATTAGATCTGATAAAAACTTTTTGTAGTCCTGAGGAAGGTGAAAATATTGAGGGGTCACCGAAACGCTGCGTCGACTGTTTTTATCTACATGTGTAAAGAAATGAGATTGTAACTGTAGTAATCCACTTCAATTAAATCCAGGAGAAGAATTAGTTGAGAAGAAGTTGGATTTAATAAGAAGTAAGAAAATCCCATCTATCTAGGCTCTGCAGTCAGGTACAACTGACTCCAGCCTCATTAAACATTCCATCTCCATAGTGAAACTCCATGGAGTTACTCAAAGAATAACTCAAGCATTGAGAAACTTACCATACTAAAATTGTACACTAAGGATATAAAACAAGTTAATATTATTACACATCTTCCTCCTATATTAAAAACTAAAAAAAACTAACAAAGAGTAAAGACAAAACCAAAATACATCGTAATCATTTCATAACAAAATCATTAAACCTGGTAGGAATTTTGATAGTTCTGCTCAACATATCTTTCACAGGCACATCATTTGAGGCTGTTAAATGAGGTAAAACAAGGTTTTTATCAACAACACCACCTCGTATAACAATCACCCTGTTTAAATTCCAAATTTTTCCATCTTCGGTCTTTATTGCATTGGTAAGTACTTTAACAACTCTATGCATCTTTTTAAACAAGTCTGAAGATTTACGTCCTATGGGTGCCCTGATCATGACTAGATCACCCATACTTACATGAGTTTTCTTGACCCTTTTGATATCATCAAATCTGGCATTTCGTTGACGAACCTTCAATTCTTCTCTATTTCTCCAATTTTAATTCACTACTTCAGTACTTCCTTTTTTGCATACCAAGTTATTAACCCAATAAGGTGTGATGTAAGTACTAGGTCGCCTATTTTTAAGCAATACAAAAGGCGTACAGCCCGTTGTACTGTGAGGAGTAAATCTATACATTTCAACAACTTTCTCCACTCCTTCCTTCCAATCAACCTTGTTTTGTTTAGAAAGAGAAATTGACTCTTTGAGTACTCTAACAAAGCGTTCTCTCATGCTGATACACTCTGGGTGATACAAAGAACAACGTTTGTGCCTGATGGAGCCTTTAACCAAAAAGTCTTCCATCTCTCGAGATACAAATTGCACCCCATTATCAGTGAGTAAATAACCTGAAAATCCCCCTCTTGTGAACACTTCTTTTAAAAATGTTCTAACATTTTTAGAATCAATTCCTCTGGTAATCTTTATTTCTGGCCATCTAGAAAATTGGTCTATTAAAACCAAGATATATAAATCACCTTCATTACATCTTACAGGACCTAGAATATCAAGGGCCAGTTCCTCTCAAGGTCTTTTTGGTCTTTCTCTTATAATCATTGGTTGTACCCTTGGTTTTAAACTCTTCTCACTCAAAGTGCAAGGAATGCACTCACGCACAACCGGCCCAATTTCCAAATCCTTGACTGCCCACCAATAATTTTTGCTTATGCTTTCCTTAGTATTTGAAATCCTTTGATGACCCTAATGGGCCAAATCTTTATGTTCTTTACAAAAATACCTAGGAGGGATCAACCTTGTGCCTCTGAAAATCAACCCATCACACTTTGAAATTTCATGTTTGACATTCCAATATTTTTCGGAAGTACCTTGTTTCTTATTCTGCCAGCCGTTTTCAACCAACTAAGCTAAATCTAAGAGTTCTTGATCATTCTCACATTCTGTCCGCCTTTTTCTTTCTTTGATTCCATCACTCTCAACAACACACACCCATTTTAACTCTTCTTTTTCATCATTATCATCTTCTTCTTCCTGGGGAGTAACTAACCTAGTAAGCGCATCAGCGGTACAATCACGAACACCAGGCAAATACTCCACTTTGAAATTGTACCCTTGAAGGTCAATAACCCATCTAGAAATTCTGCTGGAGATTGCATCAATACCCTTTCGATTGAAGACCTCAACCAGCAGCTTATGATCTGTACGAACGGTGAACTTTAAGTTGCACAGCAGATTTTTTCATTTCTTTATTGCCCAATGTACTGCTAACGCCTCCCTTTCAATTACGGAATAACGAACTTCTGCTCCTCTCAAACTTCTAGAGAGAAAAAGAATACCATTGATTTCACCTCTAAACTCCTGTTGTAACACAGCTCCCAATCCTTTTAAGCTAGCATCTGTTATGAGAAAAGCTTTCCCTTCAGGATCAAAACTTTTGAGCTTGGGGGTATCATTGAGTAGATTCTTAATTCTGACAAACTCATTTTCACATTCATTACTCCAAACAAAATCTGCACCCTTACAAAGAAGAGATCTCATGTTAATGCATTTACCTGCAAAAGCTTTAACAAATTTGCTGTAATATTCAGCCATTCCTAAAAATGTCATAAGATCTTCTTTACTTTCAGGTGAGGCCAACTTTTCAATAGATTCAATAAGGTCACGTTTGGGCTCAACACCCTTTCCTGAGATGGTGTGACCAAGATAGTCTATTGATGACTTTCTGAATTTACATTTATTTAACCTGACAGTGAGGTTGTGTAAGTCAAATTTTCCCAAAACTTCTTTAATCCTCTGATCATGCTCTTCATGATCCTTTCCAAAAATCAAAATGTCAACTTGGTATATTTTAACCACTTTTTGTTTTTTCAAAACCTTCTCTAAGGCTCTCCGGAATACAGAGGCCGCTGAGACCAAACCAAAAGGTAACCGTTTAAACCTGAATTTTCCAAAAGGTGCGATGAAAGATGTATCATATTTAGACTCCTCATCAAGTTTAATCAGATGATACGCCGATTTTAAATCGACCGCCGAAAACACATTAGCCCCTTCCAATAACAATAACATTTCCGAAATTTTTGGGACCACCTGTTTGTTTAACTCTCTAAGGTCAATGCAAAGCCTAAGAGAGCCGTCCGATTTTCGCGCGGACACAACCGGAGCCAACAACTGGGTTCCCTTGACTTCCTCTATGATCCCATCAACCTTTAGCTTATCTAATTGTTGTCTCATTTCTTCGCTTACTGAAAGAGGAACACCTCTCACCTTACTTGCAAAAGGGATAGCACCATAAATCAATTTGATTTTATGAGTGTAGCTTTTTAAGTATCCTAACTCTTCTCTGAATACATTGGGAAAAGATTTCTTGAGTTCTAAGGTGAACATGTCACAATCTGTGGAAGATTTTACTTCACTGACTGTAAAGTTCTCTTTCAAAATAATAGGTGGGTCACTATTGGGATCCAACATTACGCCCAAGTCACCTTGATGTATCCAACTTAGTATACTGTCTCCTTTATGAGACACATATATTTTGCCAGAAACATATCTACCCTTATACTCAATGAGACCCATGAAGCATCCCATGAGCTTTATTGGCTCCCCACCATAGGCATAGGAATTAATGTCGGCCTTCAAGAGTTTGACTCTGTCTTTCATGAAGTTTGTGAAAAATTCTTAGATAATATAGTAATCTCTTAGCTCCTGAGTCAAACAGGACTCTGGAGGCACAATGTTCTACTAAAATCTCATCAAATGGACCTTTCTTTTTGCTACATGAAACTGTGAAAAAATGTCTCCACAATCACAATCAGATTCTGATGTACAATCATTACTTTCATGCTTACCTATCAAATTAACCCTTTTTTTAAACCTTTTGCTTTACAAGAAGTCAAATGGCCTACTTTTTTACAAATACTACACCTCGCCTTTAAGGCGGGACATTTCTTGTCATTAGCAAAATGGTTGGGGTTACCGCATCTGAAACATTTAAAATGTGATTCTAATTTTTTAACAGAACTCTTGCCTACTTCAACATTAATATCTTTTCTCTCACTTTTCTCCTTTACATTCACTCTTCCCTTAGTGAGTAACTTTACCTCTTGTATACTCTCATTCTTATTTTCTTGATTGGAGATTACTTCAACGCACATGAGTGAGTATTCAATTTGTTTGGCTATATTTACAACTTCGTCCAGTGAAGGTTCATCTTTTTGCCAAATGTTTTGCCTTACTTTTTGTATGTTGCAGCCCAACATGAACTCGTCCCTTATTCTTTCTTGTATAAGTGGACCAAACTTGCAAGAAGCACCAAGCTTCCTGAGTGCTGTAATGTAGTTTTCTATAGACTCCCCAGCGTTTTGACTGCGTCTCCCAAAGTGGTAGCGTTCGAGAATAGTGCTAACTTTCGGGAGGTATGCCTATCCAATTTTAAAAAACAGATCTCATATTTGTTTAATGATGAGTCGTCTATATCAGGTAAGTGGTCAAAAACCTCTTGACCTACCGACCCTAGGCAATGTAATAAAAGTGCAGTCCGCCTTTCCGCACTCAAGTTTGTCTCGCACACTTTGGCGTAACGTTCAAATACCTTCTTCCATTTCTGCCATCTAATAGGTGGATCACCTGGGTCAGAAAGGAAGAACGGTGGAGTAGCTACATATCGCATGGTGAGGAGAGGAGAGTGACAATATTGGCACCACAATAATTACAGAACGAAATATCAAGAAGAAAATAAATAAATACATTCTTTTGATAATAGTGCCTAGAATAATCAGTATCACGTTAACCTACTGAAAGCTGGATTCATAATGTGACAATGATAATTAAATTAAGGAAGATTATCATATGAAACACTAGGAGCATGACAGTTTTAAACCTGTTCAGTCAAATTGAAAGAGAATAAAATATGACAACTAAATAAAGTACCGTCAAGTTAATTAAAATCGTATTAAAGATGTAGGTGAAGGTAAACACTCATCAACATTAATGGTTATTATTCTCCCGTTGAATGTAAGAAAAATAATTGTCCAAAGAGTGGAATTTTCTACATTAATAAATACTGAAATAGTAACAAACCGTCAGTACATACAAGTACACCGTCACACTTCCGTGTTTGCGAAGTTCCGAAGTTTCAAAGTAAAAGAAACAACTGAAATACGTGCAATTACACTCCGTTGTCACTGTGATGATCCGATGCTCCGGTGAAGAAAAACCAAAATGGCCGTCACGTTGCCACGCCGAGCGACGCGATGACGTACAAAGTTATGGTGTCCCGGAGACTTCAGTGTAAGTTGAAGCTTGGAGGCTTGAGACAAATTGTTTCAGTGATTGCAGAACCTTGGGTGACCCTTCCTAGAGCTCCTGTTCTTGGTGTCTATTTTCAAATGGCAGCGTTTGAAGAATGTTTACCGCTTTGCGGAACTCCAGGGCAATGCGCTCGCGGTAAGTTTATTTTTAAATTTAAGTACAAAACTTTACCGACTTGGTGAAGTGAGAAATGCAGAGTAATTAGAGATCTTGTGTATATTTACTTTCAAAACTCCAAAAACGAGGGATCTCTAACAAGATTTTTTAACGTTGTACAGCAAGTTAAAAATATTTTTTGAAGAAAAAAAATAAAACACAGGTAAACGACGTAGTCAATCAAACACCAGGCATGGAACCAAAATAAGTAGATTTCAAACTTCACAATCCACCTAAGAAAGAATTACAGAATGAAGTATAAGTCTGGATTTAAATTTGAGAGCACTTTCTTTTATTTGCCTTAAAAGGGAACAGTCACACCTGATTTTGGGACCAAATGTTTAAAAAGATTACAAAATGTTCAGGGTGAGAATAGCCCACATCGAGATCTCCCAGCCCCAGGGTACCAAAGAGAAGCAGGGTCGAGAAATGCTGCGAAAGCTATATATTTCTTAAATATCAAGCATGGCAAAGAATAAGATTCATAAAACTCACAGTGTCCAGAGAAATACAGGTTCATGCTTGGTGAAATGGCTCACTTATAAATCTTGCTTTCCAGAAGATCTTGAAATTGATGTTGATATTTTATTATGAAGTTCTTCCATTTAAAAAAAAAAAATCAAAAGATCCAACTTGTCAATATAATTGATCCCGTCCTCATCGCCAGTGTAGTAATCCGCTTTAATTAAATCCATGCGAAGAATTAGTTGAAAAGAAGCTGGATTTAATAAGAAGTAAGAAAATCACATCCATCTAGGCTCTGCAGTCAGGTACAACTGACTCCAGCCTCATTGAACATTCCATCTCCATGGTGATGCTCCATGGAGTTACTCAAAGAATAACACACGCATTGAGAAACTTATCATACTAAACTTGCACACTAAGGATATAAAACAAGTTAATATTATTACAGTAACCTATATTGGGAGAAATGTGAATAGATTAATTGAATGAATTTGTGATGAATCATTTTTGATAATTTTTTTGTAATATAATTTGTATTCTAAGTTGAGAAATGTTTGTGTAGTACTTTGGTTATTCTATATTTTTATGGGTGTAAATGCATATGTTTTGTGAGCAAGGCATTGTTCGTTATAGGAAAATAGCTTGATCTAGGTTAGAATAGCTGTACATCAAAATAAGACACTTGGTCCAAAGTGAGGCATTTGTCCTCTTTTACATTACCCTGTCCCTTTGCAAAGCATAGGGGTAACTCCTGCTTTTTAGGTCTCGTGACCTATCGATGCGCGCAAGCGCATCGAGCGGAGCAAGAATTCATGTCGGCAAAACACAAGTCAAACCAAGGGCTTTCAGCCCCGCGGTTTTCTTGCAGTTCACGTGTACATGCACGCACATCGCATGCAAGCCCAGCCTCTCGCATTCCCAGGCTCTCCCGCCCCCATCCGGCATCAGGCACTCCTCCCACACCTCACGGACATCTGTTCAGCACGCGCATCGCATGCAAGCCCAGCCTCTCGCATTCCCAGGCTCTCCCGCCCCCATCCGGCATCAGGCTTCTCCTCCCCTAGCAGCACTCCTCCCACACCAGCAACTCCCCCCTCCAACACCAGCACCTCCCCTCTCTTTCCCCGCAAACACAGCCTTGCCCTAGCAGCACTCCTCCCACACCAGCACCTCCCCCCTCCCACACCAGCACCTCCCCTCTCTCTCCCCGAAACACAGCCTTGCCCTAGCAGCACTCCTCCCACACCAACACCTCCCCTCTCTCTCCCCGCAAACACAGCCTTGCACATACACCTATTAACTGCATCCGTTTCCTTAGCAGCATTCGTGACCTTCCAAACTGCCTGCAGCAGTCACTGTTCTTTCCCTGCCCTCTACCACTTTCTATTTTCTCGGTGATTCTGCGCTTCTCTCGCTCATTCACTTTCTGTTTCTCCATCGCCTCCCACGACCTCTCTCTGGTTGTCCTCGCTATACACACCCTTGCCTATAGACAAACATCGCAGGAGCCGAGGAGTCCTATTTAGAGAGCTGCCTCCTGAAAACAAGTATCGAAAGTGGAGCACTTGACTAATAATTAAAAAAACAAGAGTCGGAAAAACCTTTTCCACGATATTTACATGACTGCTTATCAAGAGGAAGGGCTAGAGAAAAGGGGAAAAAAGAAAATAAACCATGCAAATCAAACCTAAAAATGCTCGGTAGGAATAGGAAGATTGACTCGAACTGTTTCTTAGCCAAACAGAAAAACGATTTACTTGTTGGTACTATTGGTCAGAAACAGGAGCTGCTTTTGAGAATCACATTCCTGGACTATAATTACTCTGAATGCAAATTGGAATTATATGGCCATTAAGTTATTAACTATTTTGCAGATGAAAAGAAACCGTAAGTCCGTAACTGACACACTAGTTAGAATTCTTTAGATAAGTACTGAGCTCTGACATCGATGTACAACCTTCAGGCCATAAATGTAAACACCGTCAGGACTGAATCCGTCCTTCATCCTTCTGAGGTGGATACACGGAGTACCACTGAGTGATCAACAGACACACCTTTTACGAACAGCGCTATATATAACAGCAGAACTAACGAAGCAAGGGAGGGTTAAAACAAGAATATGCTTTATTAATAGTGGGGATGCAACGTGATAAAATAGAATGGAAAGTAATGATTGACGTCATTGACAGCACATGTGAACATATCATCCATGAGCTGATCACGTAAATATCGTTCAGGCGTTTCTTCCACAGATTACTTTCAAGATTCATCTGGCAATGCATAAGTCTTAAAAACACCTTTGTAAATCAAACCAATGCACATGAAAACATTTTCGGCCATATTGGAAAAAACATAGACTATTTGAAAAGAAACCGAGCCAAAACACTTAACAAACGATCACAGGCTAAATAAAAATAAACTGCTAATACAAAAACATATTTACTGCAAACACCAAGTAACACTAGTTTAAACGTTGAAGGTTGTTGCATACCAATAGTGTCTAAATTCATCTCAGCCTTAAATATTAATCAAAATCATTCACAACACAAAAGAATAATACTGCAAAAGAAAGACACTGTGATTACAATACAACAGTACAATCACAATCGCACATTGTCAACAAAAAAAATATTTCCCAAAAAATGTCTGAAGTACAGTACATAAAATAACTACATCGCAAGATATTTACTAAAAACAACATTTATACATAGCACATAAACATTTTGAAACGTTCTATAGCTAGACACGATGTGCAAAAGAAAAGTCAAATTCAGTCGGAAGATGTCGTACGTACATCACAAAAAATTCTAACATTGCCATATATTCATTACAAACAACATTAATACATAGCAGATCAAAATTTGCAAACGTTCAATAGCTGTACACAAACAGCATACGAAAAAGTCAAATTCAGTTGGAATATGTCGGAACTACGTCCCATAAAATTAAGACATTTGAAATATATTCATTAAAATCAACATTTATACATAGCACATCAACCTTTTTAAACGTTACATACTATACACTAAGTACATACCCAAAACCAAAAACAGTCTGAATACGCAAACGTCATAAAACAATACAAAACATTAATCAACGTTCAAAAAAGTATAAACACAATCAATACTACATACCCAAAATTTGTATAATAATATTAAAATTCAAACTTACCTGTCAAACGACGCAGCAACAACACAAGAAGCACAACGCGCCTTTCACACGTGACTGTTCTCGAAGATCTGGGAATTTCCCCGTTGATGCACGTCAATCGCAATGCTACGTCACAAAACGTAGCAATGCGATTGGCTGGAAATTACATCATTCGGAAAACAAAGGGAAAATACCAAAAAAAACTAGAACGCTGACCTCAAAAATGTAGGTAGCGTATAGGCGCTACATTGCGACCGGCATTTTTATTAAGGAAAAGACATCCGCACTAGGAAAAGGGACTCAAAGCCATACTATCACTCACGCCAAACACAAAATAAAAAAAATAAAAAAAACATACACATACACATGTTCACAGCAAAAAAATAACACACACTTGCAAAATAATAACACACACACACACCACCATATCATCATCAACACACAACATCACACACTAAGCATAACACCACAAAGAACAATATACTCAATTATTGTTCACATTAACACACTAAATCAATGTCACCACTCCGCACCATCATAGCATCACGCCAAACACAAAATAAAAACACACACATACACAGACACATGTTCACAGCATCACTCAGCACCATCACAGCACCACTCTGCACCACCACAGCACCACAACACCACCACAGCACCACCACAGCACCACTCAGCACCACCACAGCATCACTCAGCACCACCACAGCATCACTCAGCACCACTCATCACCACCACAGCACCACTCAGCACCACTCAGCACCACTCAGCACCACCAGAGCACCACTCAGCACCACTGTGAACACCGCAGCACCACTCTGCACCACCACAGCACCACTCTACACCACCACAGCACCACTCAGCAGCACCACTCAGCACCACCACAGCAACACTCAGCACCACCACTGCATCACTCAGCACCACCACAGCATCACTCCGCGCCACACCAGCATCGCTCAGCACCACCACAGCACCACTCAGCACGACCACAGCACCACTCAGCACCACCACAGCACCACTCAGCACAACCACAGCATCACTCAGCACCAGCACAGCACCACCACAGCACCACAACACCACCACAGCACCACCACAGCACCACTCAGCACCACCACAGCATCACTCAGCACCACCACAGCGTCGCTCAGCACCACCACAGCATCACTCAGCACCACTCATCACCACCACAGCACCACTCAGCACCACTCACCACCACTCAGCACCACCAGAGCACCACTCAGCACCACTCTGCACCACCACAGCACCACTCTGCACCACCACAGCACCACTCAACACCACCACAGCACCACTCAGCAGCACCACTCAGCACCACCACAGCAACACTCAGCACCACCACTGCACCACTCAGCACCACCACAGCATCACTCCGCGCCACACCAGCATCGCTCAGCACCACTCAGCACCACCACAGCACCACTCAGCACCACCACAGCACCACTCAGCACAACCACAGCATCACTCAGCACCCCCACAGCACCACTCAGCACCACCACAGCATCACTCAGCACCAGCACAGCATCACTCAGCACCACCACAGCATCACTCAGCACCACCATAGCACCACTCAGCACCACCACAGCATCACTCAGCACCACCACATTATCACTCAGCACCACCACAGCATCACTCAGCACCACCACAGCATCACTCAGCACCACTCATCACCACCACAGCACCACTCAGCACCACTCAGCACCACTCAGCACCACCAGAGCACCACTCAGCACCACTGTGAACACCGCAGCACCACTCTGCACCACCACAGCACCACTCTACACCACCACAGCACCACTCAGCAGCACCACTCAGCACCACCACAGCAACACTCAGCACCACCACTGCATCACTCAGCACCACCACAGCATCACTCCGCGCCACACCAGCATCGCTCAGCACCACCACAGCACCACTCAGCACGACCACAGCACCACTCAGCACCACCACAGCACCACTCAGCACAACCACAGCATCACTCAGCACCAGCACAGCACCACCACAGCACCACAACACCACCACCACCACAGCACCACTCAGCACCACCACAGCATCACTCAGCACCACCACAGCGTCGCTCAGCACCACCACAGCATCACTCAGCACCACTCATCACCACCACAGCACCACTCAGCACCACTCACCACCACTCAGCACCACCAGAGCACCACTCAGCACCACTCTGCACCACCACAGCACCACTCTGCACCACCACAGCACCACTCAACACCACCACAGCACCACTCAGCAGCACCACTCAGCACCACCACAGCAACACTCAGCACCACCACTGCACCACTCAGCACCACCACAGCATCACTCCGCGCCACACCAGCATCGCTCAGCACCACTCAGCACCACCACAGCACCACTCAGCACCACCACAGCACCACTCAGCACAACCACAGCATCACTCAGCACCCCCACAGCACCACTCAGCACCACCACAGCATCACTCAGCACCAGCACAGCATCACTCAGCACCACCACAGCATCACTCAGCACCACCATAGCACCACTCAGCACCACCACAGCATCACTCAGCACCACCACATTATCACTCAGCACCACCACATTATCACTCAGCACCACCACATTATCACTCAGCACCACCACATTATCACTCAACACCACCACAGCAACACTCAGCAATACCACTCAGCACCACCACAGCGCCACCACAGCGCCACTCAGCACCACCACATTATCACTCAGCACCACCACATTATCTCAGCAGCACCACATCATCACTCAGCACCACCACATTATCACTCAACACCACCACATTATCACTCTGCAGCACCACTCTGCACCATCTCAGCATCATTCAGCACACCACAGCACCACTCAGCACCACCGCAGCACCACTCAGCACCACCACATTATCACTCAGCAGCACCACATTATCACTCAGCACCACCACAGCACCACTCAGCACCACTCAGCACCACCACAGCACCACTCAGCACCACCACAGCAACACTCATCACCACCACAGCACCGCTCAGCACCACCACAGCACCGCTCAGCACCACCACAGCACCGCTCAGCACCCCTCAACACCACCAAAGCACCGCTCAGCACCACCACAGCACCGCTCAGCACCACCCAGCACCACCCCAGCAATAGCTCCAACTTTCCTACTGCGAGACCTATTGGCAACGCCAGTGCTTGTTTAAATCAGCTTTACAAACATCCAGTTCTATAGAAACAAAAGAAGTTATGAAATTTGCTAGCAAGATTAAACCATGGACATTTCAGCTGTTTATTTATTTATTCACTTTATTGTTTGGTTAGTTAAAACCATTGCAAAAATCCTCAAATAAATCAACACACACATTCCCTCATGGCTTGAGTAACAGAAACTAAAAGAGGTTAATCACACTTGGTGAAAAATACATCGATAAAAGCAAGAAATAACATTATAAATCAACACTCGATGTTGCCTATTGAATAACGCAGTGACAACATTTTTTTTCAACAAGATAATCAAGTTGTTAGATGTTGGATACAGTGTTGTGTCATTACCAATATGTCAACACTTTGGCAACAAACTTAATAACCCTTCCACCAAATTGTAATCACCATTGACCAGGCATGGTGCCTACACTTGCATCTCTATGTCTCCTGATACCCAAGATATTAAGAAGAGGTTTCAAAGTGTTTCTATGTATAGAGTCTAGACCTTTAGATGTTCAAAGATGCTCAGATACTTCTGTAACTATCCCTGAATAGTTCTCTGTATTCTGCCTAAAAAGGTTCCCACTACCATCATTAGTGCCTGATAATACATATATGTTAGATATACTGTTCTTTAATGTTGTGGCCAGTGACTGAAAGAAAGAAGCAATCATTAAGTTACCGTTAAAGAAAGACAAGCCTGACTCAAACTATAGCCAAACCTGTAATCAAATTAAACCTATTGAAATCTGCGGATGAAGAAGGAAGGCCAGACATACATATGCAGGGCCTCATTTATGATGTCCCAGCACCGCTGGAACATCACCTTTTGTGACGTTCTGTGGCGCAGGAGCCTGCTCCATCTTTACGAGGCAGCACTAAGTAAATTTTTTGGCTTAATGCTACCTCATGAATATTGTTCCCTTTAAAACAGTTTTCTGCATTAAAAGGGCGTGCAATGGGTGTTGCTGGGGAAGCTCCCAGCAGCATCCATGGCTTTTTGACACTACCGCAGATTTACAAGAAATCGTAAATCTGAGGCAGTGCCAAAAATCTCATAAATTAGGCACTGGGAGTTTTTGATGGTGCCGCAGTGTTGGCAAAGCACCAGCAATGGCCTTGACGTAGATCCACAGCCAAGTCCCTGCCAAGTGAATCAAAACCGGGTATCGCCTTTGTCCCACAGTTAATTGCACTGCCTAAAGGAGACATACAAGCTTCGCCCAATTTTACAATTTTTACAAACAAACCACACAAAGAAGCTGCCAAAATCCTTCGAATGCAACATAATCTACACAGGCCTGTCGAAAACTGATTACAGATGTGATGCAGCAGGACCAAATATACACCGGCATAGAATCTGAAAGACAATGACCATGTAAAACCCTCTTTATTCAACTGTAACATGTTCAAGGCTTTGTAGAGCAAAACACCAAGGGCCAGATGTAGGTGGGAGATTTTGGCCATTTACCGGCCGGTAACGGCCGAATTCGGCCGTTACCGACCGGTAAATGGCCATGGAGATGTAGGGGGTAAAAAACATGCATTTTCGGTAATTTTACCGAATCGGTAATTTTACCGATTCGGTAAAATTACAGAATCGTTAAAATTACCGATTCTGTATATTTTACCGAATCGGTAAATATACCGGTCGGTAAAATTACCGAAAATGCATGTTTGGTATGTAGGTGCCAATTTTAACATTGACACAGGGCTTTGAAAATCGGTATTTTACCATGCAATACAATTGCATGGTAAAATACCGATTCAGGTGTACATGCAGATCTGTGCATGTACACCTGTGCCATGTGGCACACATACATGCCCTTAGGGCATGTATGTGTGCCACATGGCATATATAGGCACACAAGCCTAAAACAGGGGTGCCAGAGGGTGTCAAAGTGACACCCCCTGCATCCTTGCAAAATTCGGTATTTACCGATTCGGTAAATACCGAATCGGTATTTGATATTGAATCCTATGGGCTTCAAGGCCCATAGGATTCGATAGCAAATACCGATTCGGTATTTACCGAATCGGTAAATACCGAATTTTAAGGATTCTGTAAAGAATCCAGATGTTGGGACCTACATCCCATTTACCGATTTTGAAATACCGAATCGGTAAGATTCGGTATTTCAAAATCGGTAAATGGGATTTACCTACATCGGGCCCCTAGAGACCAGCAGACTCTAGCCACAATATTCCTCGCGAGGACCCTCAAGTCAAGTAGTTTATTGATTCTAGAAGAGAAAAACTACTGGAAAAAGTATGATTTCAGGATACTAGTTCAGCGGCCCAGACTTTGTAATTTGCTTAACTCCAATGTGTGCACACATAAACTGCCTTCCTTTCAGGAAACAGCTGAAAACAAATTCTTCATGTAAACATTACCTGCACTGAGTCTGTGTATTGAAAAGAAAGTGCTCACAACTCATCACCCCCAATCAATATGGTGTGAAAACCAATTTCCTGCTGTAGGAGAAACTGTAGAAACAAGCATTGGCAAAGCCAATGGATCTTGCTTAAGCGAGATCTATTGGCTTTGTCAATTTATTTTAGCCATGTTCCACAGCAGCTCAACATGCCTGGCTTAAAGTCAAGAAAAAAAGCACAACAATGCCTACAGCGTTTACAACGTCATAATGCTTTTTTTGTAAGCGATGTTGCACAGCAGCTCGTGCTTCTGTGCATTTTGTCAAAAAAAGTGTGAGGAGGGGGTAAGCCACAAGAGTCAGGTGCAAGGAAGGAGTGAGGGAGCAGCAACAATGGAAAGTAGAGGGGGGAAGCAACATGATGGAGGCACTGGGGAGCAGCAGCAACAACAGGAGGGGAGGAAAGCAGCACGATGGACATGCGGGTGGGAGGAAACAACAATAAAGTATAGAGGGAGGGGTATAGGGAAAGGAAAATGAGGGAGGTGAAGCGGAAAGAGGGAGTAGCAGATAGGGGACAGCACCACAGAGCAGGGATGTGGGAAGGAAAAGAAGCACCATTCACAATGGGGAGTGGGACTTGGGAAGAAGAAATAGGAGCTCAATCAGAGTGTAAGCAGCAGATAGGCACTAATTAAATTGAATCCATATTTGTGTGGTCCATGCTCCCCACAAAGGAAAGGAAGTGACATTTGGCATCTGCTGGCCAATTAGGAATCAGCAAAGTAGAGTGGTAATGAAGCCAACGAATGGTAAGCAATGGGTGGGCTCCAAGCCTTTGATTCTAAAACAATACATTTTGCAAGTGAGAGCGCATGCTGTGCATGTGCTGTCGCAGGCGCAACCTAAATTGTAATCATGTATGACCTTACTAAAAATCGCTCATTGTCATAACTGACTTTTTATTTTTCATACCTGAAAGGTCTCTGTAGTGGCAAAAGGGAGATGATGTGGTGGGAAAAAAAGGCATTGAAAATAAATAAAAAAAGGTGATGAAATACTGTGCCTTTTTATTATAGATTGCTTTCCATCAAAAACAGCACAACTAAGTGTGTCTCATACGTGCTACTTTATAAAGGCGATGTCGCTGTGAGTAAGCCAGTAGGTGCTGCAGGGCTCCGTCTGGTATGAGTGGCATCGCTTGGGAGCAATAATGTGAGTCTATCCCTGGGCAGACCAGAGGTTTAGAATGCGGTAGCCATTTTTATTGTTTAAACTCTATCTCCGTCGCCATTACATGACCAACAAAATGTGGAAGGAGTAGACTTCTGCTAAAGGTTTGTTTTGGCCTCTGCTTCTTAGTCAGGCAAAGAAACTTAAAGATGTAATCCAACTGCCCTCGGCCCTATGAATTTTTCACTTTCACACCAGCTGTCACAGTTCCTTCCCCGCTAACACGTGGTTGTGCAGCAGCAGGTGCGGTGGAATGCCTCCTCCTCTGAGGGCTCTGTAATGCTGATGCCCGTGCCCTGCACCACAGCAAGAGGTACCACAAAGGAGCACTGGGAGAAGGCAATAGAAGCAAGAAAAAAACAAAAGATGAAGTCAACACTCAACAGACACATGGGAGCACTTGGCAACCTCTGCCACAGAGCTGACTAGAACTTTGCTTCCACCTACAGACCCACAAGACCAAATCAGGCCTAATAGAAGGAGAAGAAAAAAAAAAGAACAACGTGGGGTAAGTGAAGCGCACCTACCACGTGAGAGTGCGGAAACCAGAGCACGCTTCCCAGTTCCAATAGAGGGAACAAGGCGCTCGATCTACTCCTCTGTTTAAGAACAGCCGAGCAGCCATGGCAGATGACGCTGTAAACGTAGGCCCCCAGCAGGCACAACCTCCTGGGCAGCACCCTGCTACACCAGCCACGCAACACACGCAGGTCAGTGCACTACCACCATTTAGAGAGCTCGCTGACCCGACCCTGACTCCCCCGATGGAAGATCTGGATTTCTCAGCTAAACAACTACTTTGTCGCAACCAGAGAGACAGACGGTACAATAAAGAGATCGCTACTGCTTCCTTTCGCAGGTGAGGAGATCTACAAACTTTTTGCTCACTTGCCAAACACTGGAGTGGTCAACGACTACTTTGCTGCGGTCAGAGCACTTGATGACCCGCAACTCAACCCAAACTATGGGCGCTTCAAACTCTGCCAAGCGCACCAAAGAGAGGGGGACTCTATGGATGCTTTCTATGCATGCCTGTGAGAAGTAGAATAAAGTTTTTTAAGAGAACAAATATACAAACAACTTAGATTCAATGTTATTTATTCACAATGAATCTAAACATAGGTTTCATATGCAGATTATTGAGTCATAAATTATGTAGTTCAAAATATGACAAACAAGGAAGTACCCCAGGGAGGGTGGGGTGCGGGAAGGTGAGGTCAGTGCAAGGTACGTGCGAAGGTTTGCTGGGAGATTGGAAAGGAGTGCAGATCAGGGTGACCTACTTCATTGAATAGTTAAAACCGTGTTGGCTAAGAAATTTAGCCACTCTCATAACATGATATACAAACAATTGCAACATGAGCCATCAGAAGAGAAACCATTGCAAATAAATCAACAATATGGTCCAAATGTAGGCACATAGGATGATCATCGACGTTTCGACCCCACAAGTTCTAGGTAGCAGTGTGACCTTAGGACGGGGTCTTCTTCAGGACAAAGGGGATGAAGAGTACAGGGGTGGGGGCCCGGAACCTGGGGGACAAAGGCAACAAATCAGTACATGAAAAGGCTTACTAAGTGGCAATAAATGGTAGCTAATATGGCAAAAAAAGGGGTGTTTTTTTTTTAATTGTTACCGTGATCAGCTGTATCACGATGTGGGATTTACATGGCACGAATGGGCCCGCAGGGCTCCAAAAACGAGAAGAGACGACGTAAATGGGTCTCTAGAGGAGGAAAAGGAAAGAACCAAATTCTATGCATGTTTACAGAAAGTTGAACAGCAAGGTAGGCAGTTAATCAATAAACTCACCCCGAGTGATAATCACAAGATTCAAGAAGTGCGGGTGCCGGCAGGTACAGATCGGCATAGGACGTGGTCTGAAAAAAAAAGGCCAACACTTAACATGGTTATGGCGGTCCGAGGACCGCAAGTACACCAGCCCACTCAGTGTAGAAGAGTGGAACCCGCATGGAGGGGTACAAACATAAAACGCCACACTCCGTGGTCAAGTATACACGCTTTACTCACTTGGATTACGAGCTCGATGATCGTATATGGTGGGGATGTAAGAGCCGCCAGGGTCGGTCGGCGAATAACATGATCTGAAATGCAAAGGCCAGCAAAGGGATCAAAATGCTGAAAGTGGTTCAGAAATGGCTGCCAGTGCATCAAGCATCTCAATCCAGATGGATCGTGGACACAACGGGTCTCTTACCTGACAAATCTGATCAGTGTCGGTCTCAGTCTCTGCAGTGAAACGGCATGACTGGGAATGTCTATATGTAAAGCCGGCCATTCTCGGCTCAGCATGAGGACGTAACGCCAATGCTAGAAGCGTGAAATCTTACAAGGGGCAGGGGGAGTGGTTGCGCATTGAGGTAGACGCTAGCCTGATTTGCGTGGTTGCATAGGTAACATTGACATAACAGATATGCAGTTGCATACACTTAGAAAGGAAATATCATGCGCCAATGTGGGTAACAGATTACTTGGAAAGACGCCACTGTGCGGGTGAGTGCAGAAAAAGCAACACAGCCCATGGGTATATCCTGCATCTTATTCACTGGGATTCATAACTTATGTTGCACGAGTATCACTGGAAATGGGAATACAACGGGTCGGAATGTAATGACAGCAGTCATTGGAAAATTGTTGAAATTGCTAAAGATGAACAAGGATATGGGTGCGTTACCACAGAACTTTTGCGTACTTCACAGCGCAGGAGAGTAAAAGCGTCAGTTCGGATGGAGGTAGCCTTCAATGGTCTAATAATTCATCTTTCAAAACAAGATTGTCCAAGTAATATATTGGCAAATTGAGACAAGTACCTCTCATTGCAGGAGGGTAAAAGCTTCAGTGTAGATCAGAAGTACATTCTTATAAACATGGCAAGTCATTTTGAGTTTTGCTAGGGAAAGGCAGAGATTGGCAAATTAGGAACCAGTACCTCTCATCGCAGGAGGATAAAAGCTTCATTATAGATCAAAAATAAATTTCAAACAACACTGCAAAACATTTAAAATTTTGAGCTACAGGAAAGGCACAGATTGCAGAGAAGGATTTATAAGGGCATATTATAGCCAGTACCTCTCAACGTAGGTGGGTAAAAAGCGTCTTATTCAATCAAAACCCTCGATAGTTACTTCAGAGAGAGAATGAAAGGCCAAATTTGAAGACAGGATAGATTTAAGGACAGATAGTTGACAGTTGGGCATGGCTACTCTCTATTTCATTCAAACCGTTCACAACAGAGTCAAAAAGGGACATCCAATTCAATTATCTGATATTCAGTATAAGTAGGATATCGCCATCTCTGGGTCTCAAAGTGGCCTTTTCAAGTACAAGCCAGCGGAGTGATTCAGGGGCATATCCCATTATTCTAAAATGTTCAACAAGAGGTGCCGCAGCCACGTCACAGTGAATCCTGCTGCAATGCTGTGAAATCCTAGCCTTGATTTTTTGTTGCGTCTGGCCAATATATACCAAACTGCAAGGGCAGATAATTCCATAAATGACATTTTCTTTGTTGCAATTTGTGAAGTTATTTAGACTGATCTTCGTTTGGCTGTACTCAAAGTCTTTATCTTGTATGGTCATTGCAGATGCTTTACACTGCCCAAAGAGGTGGTCCCCAATGATGGGGGGGAGGTTCCACATAGATTGTAACGTTTGAGGCTCGGGAGTGTGAGAACTAGCGAGCATGTGCACGGCCGATGATCAGCATAAGGAAGTGAGAGCACAAGTGATACAAGGATGCAGAAACAACACCCTAAGGAGCCTCATCCTTTGCCAGTCTGAAATCCCACTGGAAGACATCCTCGTCATGGGGCGGTCACATGACATGTCAGAGCAATAGAAATGGCTAAGGCCATCACCCAACAGCTGGAAAGGCCCGCTACAGTAAAGACAGAATGCTCTGATGTGATCCGAACACGTGGAAGAGGCAACCGACTGAGGCAACAGGCAAGTAACCCAACCACGTTCCCAATGTGGATACGGTGGGCGAGAAGAGCACCCCCGGAGGAGTGCCCAGCCTAAGGACGGACCTGCACCAAGTGCAGCAACCTTAATCACTTTGCCACCATGTGCAGAGGAGGGCCAGAAGCAGAGGTGCACGTGGAAGAAGATGAGAGTCCAAGTTCATGAGTCAACTGTCCCTAGAAGACCCCGAAAACTCAAAAACATCCAAAGCATCACAGCGTCAGTGCTTCTGCCTGGAAGACTGATCCCTGATGATGAGTAAGAGTGCTTCCTCATATCATTCGCCAGTGACCTGAAGCTAAGAAGGCGCCCGCAACCCACATGCGTATTTGAAGTGGCAGGATCCAGTGTTGAGGTCCTAATTGACACAAGCGCGTCCGTCAACGTAATGGGCATCCAACAGTATCGGCGACTACACCCACGCCTTCAGCTGTCCCCAACCATTGTCAACATTTTCACATACAGAAGCCAAACACTGCTGCCACTAAAAGGCAAGATGACTATCCAGTTGAGAGGGGAAGACCAAGATATCACAACCACATTCCGTGCGGTTGACAGGGATACTCTAGTGGGGAGCCATACCGCGGAAGACCTAGGCCTGGTCACCTTTGCCCATGCCATTAAAGAGTTTCAAATAGACGAGGTACTAGACCTGTTTACACCCCCCTTTACCTTGCTCGGATGCCTGAAAGGACCTCCAATCAAACTTCATTTGACAAACCAGTCAAGCCAGTGGCACTCCGCACAGACCTTTCCACCTGAGGACACTCGTCGAACAGGAGCTGCATAACCTCGAAGGAGTAATAGAGAAGGTCACTGGCCCAAAACCATGGGTCTCGCCCATGGTGATTGCAGAGAAACCAAAACAACTGGGCAAAATACAACTGTGCATAGACATGCGCCTACCCAACCACGCGATCAAAAGGAAGAGACATATAACGCCCACGGTGAACGACATAATAGCTGACCTGAATGGCTCACAATGGTTCTCCAAGCTGGACCTCAATGCTGGAAATCACCAACTAAGGCTAGCGGAGGAGAGCCGTTACATAACAACGGTCTCAACGCACATAGGGCTGTGCTGATACAATGGCTGAACTTTGGCATCTCATCAGCCGTCAAGGTTTTTCAAGATGTAGTCGAAGAAACCCTCTCAGGTTTACAAGCAGTGTTAAATGTCCGCGAAGACATCCTAATCCTCTCATCATCCATTGAAGAACACCATAAACGCCTCAGAGCAGCTCTGTAACGTTTGTCCGATCATGGTGTCACCCTCCACAAGGACAAGTGTTCTTTTTTTCAAAATTCCATCAAATTCTTTGGCTTTATTTTTAATCAGGAGTGAGTGCAAGTAGACCCATGCAAGTCCCACGCCATCCAGCAAGGCTAGGTGCCACCTACTGCATCCGAAGAATGTAGCTTCCTAGGGATGGCCACATGCTGCATTTGATTAATTCCCAATCTAGCTACAGCGGCCGAACCCCTTAGAGCCTTGACCAAAAAGGATGCTGTATGAAAGTGGGGACAAGAAGAGAAAGATGCATTCCGGAGCGTCACTGCCCAGCAAAACTACCATGGCTTACTTTGACACAAACAAAACACAGAACTACTGGTGGATGCTAGTCCAGTGGGTCTAGGAGCAGCCATCACTCAAGATGTGGAACCAGGGATATGGGCATCCCTTGCATTTGCTAGCAAAGCCCTAACACCTACAGAAGCGCTATATTCCCAGATTGAGAGAGAGGCGCTGGCTATTAAATGGGCATACACCCATTTCAATTTCTACATCAATGGACACCCCTTTTCATGTGGTCACTGACCACTAGCCGCTTGTCCTGCTATTCCGAGGCACAGCTCCACATCTCCCTCTGCGAATCGAACGCTGGGCGATCCAGCTGCAACACTACCAGAAGCAGCTGGTGTACCGGCCATGATTGAAGAACCCCATGGATTTCCTCTCCAGGCATCCACCAAGTCCAAAAGAGGAAGATATTGACAACAATATGACAACAGAAGAATGCGTGAACACGGTATCACAGGGAGAATGCTCCTATGCATTCACAATAGAGGAGATCAGCATGGTGACCAAAAATGATCCAGTCCTGACAAAGGTTGAGGAGTCTCTACACCGAGGTTCATGGGATAACTTCCTACGAGACGCCAACAACTTGTGAAGCCCAGATAAAGAGCGCCTGGGGAAAATATTGAGGGTGCGGGATGACCTGAGTGTTACGACAGATGGCCTGGTACTACGAGGGTCTTGTATCTTAATCCTCAAGAGTTTACAGGAAAGGGGGACAATCCTCGCCCATGGAGGTCATCAAGGGACCGTCCGAATGAAGTCCTGAGTGAGGAAAAAATCTGGTTCCCAGGATTGGAGGCCACAGTTGATAAGTCTATGTGAAGCTACCACTTCTGCCAGGTCACAAGCAGCAAGAACTCACTGCACCCATAATCACAGAGGAGCCCCGCTCAACTCCCTGATGCCAGATAAGCCTTGACTTTGGGAGCTTCCCAGAAGGAAGGCTTATGCCAGTGATGATTGTCAGCTACTCCAAGTATCCAATAGTCGAAGTCATAGAGTCAACAGCTTATACCAAAATCGCCCCAGTATTGGAAAGGACCTTTGCCTTGCTAGGATTACCCCAGGAAATAAAGATGGACAACAGGCTGCCCTTCTAAGGAGGGGACTTCAAAGACCTACTCACATCACATTTGTTTCTTGTTCTGGTTGGCGCCAGGAAACCCTTTTTGGGTAACTGTTGCGCCTCTTAAATTAAAATTAACATAACATACCATCCCTTGGCATACGACATCGGCACATCACATCACAGTGGCCCCAGGCCAAATGCGAAGCAGAACGCTGTATACACACATTGAACAAAACGTTGCGTATCGCAGTGGCAGAGGGGACCAATCCTGAGGCAACGCTGCATCAGTTCTTGTGAGAATACAGAGTCACCCGGCATTGCACCTCACAGTGGTCCCCTTGGTCCTTGATGCTCACTGGACATAGGAGGGACACCTTCTCAGTGTCCAACCAGTGGACCCTACTACCATATGAACCGGCCAACACTCAAGCCTGACGTGCCCAGACCAATGAGCCTGTGAGCAAGAGGTGACGGGCCAAGCCCCGACATCTCATTCCAGGGAGCCTGGCGCAAATCCGAAACCACTGAACAGGATGGAATTTCAGGACACGCTACGAGCCAGGATCATGGATAGTTTCACATGTGAATGAGACAGCTGTCACCGCAAAACGTGGAGAAGAAGTAGTCACCAGAAACGTGTCGCGGTTCTGGAGTGTGGACCACCCGAATCAAGAAATGACTGTTTCAGAAGAAACAAAAGCTGACTGGAGCGGCAGGAACTCACAGCCAAGTCCTGAAAGGTCATCTCTGGCTAGTCCTCAGACCGTGCCACCTGAGAGGTGAAGGAAGTCACCCGCATTGGGCCACCTGGGTCACTCGCAACCACCTCTCAGCCTTCCACAAGTAATGAAGTGTTGGTGAAACAGTAGAGAATACAAACCAGGTTATTTATTAGTAGTTGCTCTCAAACATAGTCCAGTCAGATTAGCCTCCTTAGATGCTACTGAGGGGACTGACTTCAGAACACTTGGTAAAACATAATAGGCATTTCCAACAGCCCTAAAGATTTGCCCAGACTGGAATTTTCCATCTCGGGCACTGATGAACAAAGGAGGTACAGAAGGATGAGCTATCACCTGCTGGACGGGTACATGTTATCACATTTTCAAGGTTGTCTTGTTCAGGCTCAATGCTCTCTAATTTGAGAGGAAGCCTAAGGTAGAGGAAATGCATGCGAAGAGAGTATAAGCTATTCATTAGTATATTAGGAATCATCCTTGAACACGATAAGAAGAAGTAACTCGAAGCAGCTTTTCGCTGAGGCAGACAGTGAATGAGATAGAAGCTTATTTCTAATCACAGTACAAAATGGTAGCTAAAGACAAAATGGTGCTGCAAATGCTCACTTAACGCTTGCAATGCTAGAAGAAGTTGGCTAGATGCATTCGCAATCCAACAAACCCTCCTTTTAGCATTTGCTAACAATTTTGTCTATTCTAGCATAACAGGAAATTAATTAATGCAGGGCAATACCCATACTGCTAATATTCAAAAATATCCTCATCAATATTCATTAAATCATGGACAGCTTGCATCATCATTGCTGAGGGCTTAGTATCATGCCCTGGGGCTGTGGGTTTAGGTGTTAACTTGCTAACACAATATGTACAGCAGGCAGGAAGACAATACACAGGCAACAAGTGAAAATTACACCCACAATGGCTACTAGGAAAAGGAGTATTTTCCAACCCCAGGATGGTATCAACCCCACAACCAACCAGAAAGAAACCCAGTGCCATTCTCTTGGTGAATATCGGATGCAAGTTGGTGCAACTTCTGTATTGCTGCAGAGACATTCATAGCGTGGTCACAGCAGCTACTACCGATGGCTCAACAGGCCCCACCCCAATCAGCAAGGATGACATCTAACATCGTCCGGTTTTGAAGAGCAACAAGTCTAGTAGCCTGAAGCTCAGCTGTAATGTTGGTCAGTATCCCTGCTGTGGTGTTAATAACTCACTCCACAACCCTTATGAGTAGGCGAATGTTAAGGCTATTGGACAGAGGACCCCAGAAGGGCAGAATACCCTACATAGCATCAGTAAAGTGCTGCAGAGTGGTGTCTGTCTGATCTATGTCTTCTGTATTGAAAACCCTTCAAACGTTGGTCTCTGTGATAACTGAATGGTGCTATATATATTGGGGGTAGGAGGAAAGAGACATAACATACACCAGAGCACACCCAAGGAATCCATATATAAGCCTGGGACCCACAAACAAAATACACATTATGGGGTGGAAGTAAAGGTGGACTATTGGTCATTCTCAAGTCATAAGTATAATTGCAAATACTCCTTCCCACTTTAACACTCCCAAAACCTTGAACACAGAAACCAGCTGTTGTGTTAACTATTGGCACTGGCATTGCTTCACTCTGAGTAATATTACACATCTGAAAGGACGTGAAGTATTCAGTGACATTAAAATGTAGAAAATCCATCATTTCATTTTGGAGCCATGTTACATTCTTTTTGACTTCATAAATATTCATACAGGCATTTAGATGCAAAGAATCAGGGGCCCCTTGTTTTCCTTGAGTAAATCCCGGGTGTACACTGATACATTCTAATACAGTCTCATAATTGGCGTACGTCATATTCATTGCATCAGAATGGTAATGGATATACACCATGGTAAACAGTTGAAACTATGCCTCACAGCTCCCTAAATAAGAGAAGGGTAGGGACATCAATAAATCATTTTTATGCATTACAGAAGGGATCAAGCCACAAACCCAGCAATCAGTATCATTGGAGGTATGGTGCACCTGAGGGAGAATCTTTAAGAAAACATTGTCAACGTACGTTTGTCTGTGTCTCTCCTTATGAGGGGCCAAAATGACAAATACATGCTCAGGGCAAACAGGTGTAGTACCAATCAAAGAATGCACAGGATATTTCTCTTCAAGAAACCACATAATACCGAATGCAGTCATTAAGAGGATCAGGACAACTACTACAATGACTATCTTGCTTTTAGTAGACCAGCTAGACCAACCAGGACCACTTTGCTCAAATTGTGGGGCTGCTAAGGGCTATTCTTCATCCATAATTAGGCGGCCAAATGGGTATATTTATTTTTCTCTTAAAATCAGACTACCAGAGAAAAGGTCATACAATGGAGCCACAATGATATAACAAAGAAGAGAGGCCCAAACCCAGTGTCCATTAGAGCCTCGCTGGCAGACTTCTATTATTCATCTACTGTGGTGCTATTGAGCACTTCACTATGGATCTGCGTGATGGCAGCTCTTTCTGGAGTTATCCAATTTGCTCAGGATAGGGCACCCTCCCTCCTGGGAAGACACCCTCAACTTATCCTGCCCAGTGTCTAGGAAAATGCACTAATCTCCCTTTCCCTGATCTATAGTTGGTCCTGCAGACATGGTACATGCACCCCATTCTTCATCCATGCAGTCCATTCCTACTAATTTGACTTTTCCTTTGGTGCACTGTCCCTCCGCTGGGGGCGTAAATTGTATTTACCCACTCCGGGCACTGTGTCGTCACAGAAAAGAATCTTAAATTCAGAGAGGCCAAGGGACTGAGACTCAAGCTCCTGTGGGCAGGATGGAGGAGGATCCTGGGCAGCCCTTACCTCTGGGGGGCCTCCTCATTCAAGACAGCATCGTTCTCCTCCCTTTGTGCCCATATCAGTCGTGCATCAGAAAAAGGGACGAAGTGTGGTACCTTCTCTGTCTCGTGGTCTCCCACGCTGTCCAGGACCCACTGACTGTAGGGGAAAGGTAACGGGGCCCTCCTGGAGTGTGACAAATGTATCCTGTGCTTCCGGCCGTCTACCTTCACTGCCGTCCGGGTAGTGAGGGGGACCTGCAGAGGTCCTTTCCACCACGGCTCCAAACTTCCCTTCCTCTGGTCGTTCCTCACCAGGACATAATCTCCTGGTCGTATGTCATGACCTGGCCCCTCAGGTATTGGCGGTAGAGCCTCATGAATCTGTTGGTGAATAGAATGCAAATTGTTTGCCAACTCGCACAGATAGTCCACAAGCAAAGGGTATTCTATCTCAGAAAAACAACGGGGTTGTGGGACAACCGAAACATTTGCCGGGCGGCCGTATACGACCTCGTATGTTGACAATCTTGTTCTAGAGTGGGCTGTCATCCTTGTGGACAAAGGGCAAGGGGTAACGCAACTGGCCATTGCAATCCTGTGCTTTCTTTGATCTTTACCAACTTCAGTTTGAAAGTACCATTGTACTTCTCAACCAAACCTGCCAATTGGGGATCGTTTGCTGTGTGGAATTTCAGCTTGATGTGCAAACTATTGCACACTAACTGGATAACCCTCGAGTTGAAGTGACTTCCGTTGTCAATCCACATCAAACTGGGCAAGCCGAAGCACGGGAAGAACTCTTTTAAGAGTGTCTTTGCTGTTGCCATGGCTGTGTTCTCTTTAGTTGGGTAAGTCCCAATCCATTTACTGAACGCAAAAACAACCACTAACACGTATTTCAAATTGATGACTCGTTCCGTTTCGATTAAATCCATCTGGAGAACCTCGAAAGGGAAGGAAGGTGGTGCAAAGTTACCAGAGGGTATAGGGGTGCCCCTTCCAGGAGTATGTATCAGATAGACCATGCAGTACTACCCCAGATGAGCATCTACCTTAGGGATGTTATCATTCTGCCATACAGGATCTAGCAATTTACATATTCCCTTTGCACTAATGTGAGCTGGCACATGCGCCATTGTGACCACAGGGAGTACGTATGCATCTGGTAACATCCATATATGCTTCTCTGACTTATCAGTCCAGCACCCTTCTTCAACTATTTGTCCTGTTCTCCCCTGCCACATTGCTAACTCCTCAATTGTTGGCTCGCTTTGAATCTCTTTAACGTTCTCCAATGTATCTTCAAACATCGCACTGTTAGGTACACATCTATCAGGACCTGCCAGAAACATTCTTTTCATTTTAGATCGGGCTTTCTCCTTAGCTGTCTGATCTGCAAACAAATTTCCCCTACCCACATCATCAGTAATTGCCTTGTGGGCACTGCACTTCACAATTGCTAGCTTTTTGGGAAGAATCAGAGCTGACAAAAGCCTGTGTATCAGTGGGCTGTTCTGGATCCTTAACCCATGTGAGGTCAAGAATCCACTCTCCGCCCAGAGCCACCCAAAATTATGGGCAACCCCAAAGGAGTACTGGCAGTCATCATAAATATTGACAGTTAGTCCCTCACTTAATTCGCATGCTCGAAGGAGAGGAACCAGTTCTGCAGCTTGGGCTGGAACACGTGATGTCTCAACTACAGTACGCAGAGTAGTAATAGCATACGCTGCAGTGGTGGTGCCATCTGGTAGTTTAAAACAAGAGTCATCAACATATAGTTCCCCTTGTGGGTCAGATAAGGGAACATCAGTCAGGTCTACCTGTCCCTTTGTCTCCTCTTCTGTTCGGAAGATACAATCATGTATATCTCTGTCCACACTTTCAGAAGGGAGGGGTAGTAACGTGGCTGGGTTCTCAGTGGCACATCTTTTAATCATAACATGGGGTGCAAAGAGGGTCAGTTCATAGCCAGTCAGACATGCACTGGTAAGATTCTGTGTCTTCGTTGTTTTCAAAAGTGTGTCCACAGCATGAGGTACCATAACTGTGAGATCAGTATCAAGGATGAGTCCCGCCGATTGTCGGATAGAGATGGCTACAGCCGCGACCGTGCTTAGACAGCTTGGGAGGGCTCTTTTGATTATTAAGCAAAGAGGAAAAATAAGCACACAACCTCTGCTTACCTCCAAAGGCTTGTGTTAACACTGAGAGCGTGCAACCAGCCGTCTCGTGCACAGACAACTTGAATGGCTTAGCATAATCTGAAGTGCCAAGCGCAGGTGCAGAGCAAAGCGCAACTTTTAATTGCTCAAAAGCTTGTTGACTTTAAGGATTCCAGGGCAAAGGTTCATGCACATCTTTAGTGGTTAGCTGCAACAGAGGCTTTGTTAGTAAAGAATAGTTAGCCATCCCGTGGCGACAATATGAAGTAATGGCAATGAAGGCTGGCACATCCAGCTGAGTCTTAGGGATGGGCATTTTAACAATAGCACTAATGCGTTCAGATGTTAGTCTCCTTCCCTCCTTCGACAGTAGGTGACCTAAATAGGTGACCTCCTGTCGACAATATTGAAACTTTGAAAGGGACACTTTATGTCAGTGCTGTGCCAAATGTAGTAATAATTTGACCGTTGCATCTTTGCAACCTTTTTCAGTGTCATAAGCTTTTAAAAGATTGCCTACGTACTGCACTAAAACCTTACCTGGGGGAAGTGTGAGGGAAGCCAATTGGCCTTTTAAAGCTTGACTATATATGCTAGGACTTTCAGTATAGCCCTGCCGACCAAAGTAAATCCAAAAAGATGCCTGCTATCTGGATGAATGAGAATGCTAAAGAAAGCATTTTTCAAATCAATCACAGAAAATAATGTTGCAGTGGAAGTAATCATCGTTAGAAGGGTGGTGATGTTGGGGACCAAGTTGAACTGAGGGGCCACTATTTTAATAACCTCACTCAAATCAATCACAAAACGATAGACATCAGGATGAGCATCAGAGGAATCCAAGGGTGCCTTCTTTAAGAATGGGAAGAATAGGAACATTACACACATTACCTGCTGTCTCCTCAATAACTCCTGACTAAATCAAATCCTATATATCCTACAAAAGAGCCCGTTCCCCTGCCTGCGGTATGTTGTACTGAGGAAAACCAAGCATTGTCTTTGACCTTAATGGAGACTGGAGGTATCTGCAAAAACCCTACGTTCGTATTACCTGTAGCCCACAACGTGGGCGGCACATCTTTGAATTCAGCAGGGAGTAATGCATCTTTGGGAAAACATTGCTTGGTACTAGCTACATTTGGGCCTATCATTGTATAGACACAAACCGGAGAAAAAAAACTGTTGCATGCATCTTCTTCAACAAATCTAGTCCCATTAAATTCTCTATGCAACTTGTTGTCAAAAAGAATGGCAAATCTATAGCAAAAGGGCCAATAGTACGAGCAAGAGGTTTGACAATGGGGCTCTCGACCGGCACGCCTGAAAAGCCTACCAAAACAATATTTTGGCCAGACAGAGCTGCCCCAGGGAACAGCGAATGAGAAACAGAGCTATTCATTGCACCTGTATCCACCAAAAACCTTTCAGCCGAGCTGTGCAAATCCGCTGTGACATAAGGACCATGTTGATCTACAGGTATTTGAACTGGTCCCTCACCCTGTCCGTGGCTGTCCTAGCTGTAAGACATCCCTGTCACCTCGTCCATGTCATATTCATCATGATAGTACTGTCTTCCTCGAGGGTTATCAAAATAGTTCTGATCAGAACGACCCTGCGATGACTCATCTGCCTGACGTTCGTCACGACCATCTCCACCATGACCCCGTCCGCGAGGACCCCGTAGCAACTCCATGCACTCACTTTGCCAGTGCCCCTCCTTCTTACAATGTGCACACTGATTCGGCCCCACAGGTGAACTATTTCTGCTAATGCAGGGCAACTGTTGGGCCGGACCGGTGGCACGTCCTCCACAGTTCCCCTAGTTGCCTTTTGCATCAACCCTTCTTCTTCAACTTTTTATTTTTCTTCACCACCTTTTCCTTCTCATTTTCCCTATGCTCATAATACTGGGCCGTACTCAATATCACTGAAGGGGAGGATGTAATCCATGTGTTCTCTGAAGACTGTCACGAGTCGCGATCTTGGGAAGCAGGTTCGTAACAAATCTGTTAACGAACAATCAGACACCTCCCTCTATTGACAAATCCTGCCTACTGAAATCCAAAAACACACCTTCAAACCTAGTAGAAAAATCAGATACACTTTCATCTTTCTTCTGACTGCATGCTGCTAACTTGTCCCAATCTACTCATCTAGGTGGGATGAGGGAATGTATATAAGTAATAATGTGACTGGTCAAAGCTAATATCTCAGCCGTAGGCTTCTCACCAGGCTTCCTTTCTTTTTCCCATGCCCTGATCTCATCCCAAGTGCCACACAACTCCACAACATGGTCCTGTGTATGCACCTGTCTCCAAATATCCACTGGTAACAGCAAACTGAAAAATATTTCAATATCTGCCAACATCATCACTTGACTAGGTGGCCTATGTCAATTCTTTGTAATATGCAGTCCGATCTTTCCTAGTGTCTGGCAACTGTCTCTTAAGAGCTAAAATCTCACTCCTTTCCTATGGAGTGTATGCCCAAATGTTTTTGAAAGTGGGCCTCTACTCGCTGTCTGATATCAGCATTATTGCGGATTACGCAGCTCCGTTATCTCAAAATGAAAAATAGGATGTACTTCCCTCATCGGAAACCAGGACACTGTCATTGGTGTTTTCTGTTGTAACCTACCTCGATAACCAATCAGCGTGGCAACATTACTAAAAATGTTGTTAGGAGCCATGTTGGCAGCATACACATGGCCCAGAATGTCATAAATGACCTGACTTGCGACACTATTGAAGAACTGTTCTCACAACCCTATTCGTGTGGCCGACATATGCTTGAGGGGATGCTGCTGCACAAACGGATCATAATCTTTCACCACACTCCACACATCCTCCACTCTGTAAATCGAATCCAAGCCCACTGTGCAGCTTGACCAGCTACCATGTTTTTCTCCTCACTCTTCACATCGGATCGAATCAGCACCGCCACATTCGTTCTCTAGCTGCTGCCCAGTTCCCTTCATCTAGTCTTCACACTGGCATCCCAATACTCAGCAAGGTCAGGGAAGAGACAGTTGAGGAGGACACAATAGACAAAGGGGCATGAACTAACATTATTAATGACTGTGTTGAGGGTGTGAGGGATAGAGAAAAAGCATAAGCGGAAACAATAGGCATATCAGGGAGACTTGCAGTGATTGCATCCACGGCATGTGAAGCTAGAGAAAGAGCAGGAGGTGCTGTAGCCAAAGCAGGCAGGTCAAGAGCAGAAGAACCAGAGGTGCAAGCAAGAGGGGCGGAAGACTGAGGCGTCGGGACAACAGGGTATATTCTCTGTGGGGCACAAAGAGGTGGAGGCCGAGCATCCAACAATCCTCCATGAATGTATCACCTTCCTCTTTTGCGACATAGGATTTATCACATTGAAATCAAAACTTTCGATGAGCACACTATACCCTTTTCTATTTTCTCTCTATCATACGCTACTGCTTTCTGAGTCACTGTCTGCATTCTCCCTCTCCAGGACTCCTTTTCTGCTCTCATGCGCCTTTGTCTTGCAGCCTTTTGCCATACCTGAAGAGAATCAAACATTGACAGTCTACTTTGTTTTGCAAACAATTTATCCTGCAGGAAATTCAGTTTTTGTTCATCAAAGGTACCTGCTAGTGGCCACTGCAGCTCGGCATTGTCCCTCATATATTTGTGCCATAGTATACTAAACATAATAGGGCCTGTGCCATGCTTGGTATACATATCAAGTTTCGGGGTGCCTTCCGGAGGTGCAGGTTGTCTTTCCTGGAGCCTAAACAGAACAACAACGTGTAGTGATTACGCTGAACGTAATTAAAGTGGAGTAGTTTATTAAGGCTACAAGTAGGCACCAACTCTTTATCAAAAACTCTCCATCTGCAACTGAACACAGTCAAGTTGCTAGGAGATGGCAATATTCTAAAAGGAACATTAAAAAGAATGCACAAACTTAAGCAAGCATAGATAAATACAACATATCTTTTTTTTCCCTAAAATAAAACAGAAATGACAGTTACAAGTGAAAATAATCACAATATAAATGTACAATGATAGAGGAGGAACAGAGATTAAAAGGAAACTATGACATTACAAAAGAAAGCACAGACTTAATCAAGCACGAAGATAACAATTCTAAAGTTTGAATAAGCAGAAAAATACTATAACAAAAAAAACAAAATAACATCAGTCTCTATAACTAGCAGGTTTCACAATCTGTCTTGAACTTCATTTGACCACCATATGATCTGAGCATGAAGTTTCAGAATCTAGATCCGGAGTGGATGGTAGTTTAGTGCAAACTTTTACAACTCTATTAAGGTTCCACCAATGTCCTCCTGATACTTTTACAGCATTACAACAACAATGGAGGAGTATCCCCTCATCAAGGGAGGCAGAGAAAATTCTCTGAGTCTAGGGTTTAGCGCTCGAGTCAGGACATTATGCCCCAATCCGTTGTTGGATAATGCATATCCTTATAGAAGACCCCTCACTCACCAACCTAGTTGGTGACATGCTTCATCATCGGGGTCCCACCCCATAGGCCAAGTGCCCACAGGGTGTGCTGCGACACCTGACTACAGTGGAGCTGGTTAGTTTTTCTTTTATATGTGCATAACTATAAAAATTGACAGGTGTATTAAAAAGGGCCAAAACTACTCACTTCAAGTATTTATTCTTGAGTGCTTGAACCCTTGTAAAAACAGTGTGGCACCAGTGCCTAGTTAGGTAGATTTTGATGTCTCAAGAAGTATGGTGTGTTAAAAATAGAGAAGTGTGCTATGTGAGATTTAACAACAAAACTACTATTAATTAGGTCTACATGTTTCAACCATTGATAAGATTCTTTGGTTTTCGTCAGGACCGTGATGATTGAACTGGGTGGTCCGCACACGCTAAGGTGCGCCCTGCCCTAGTTCAATTAGGAGACTGCAAATTGCGATCTCATGTAAAAAGGTATGTATTTTCCTTATTCGGGAAAAAAACCTGTAAGACAAACGGTGGGGGTGAAAAGAAAGAAGGTTGGGATCACATACCAGGGTAGACAAAACAATGAATTACATTTAACATATATTATACTGGTCGTAATAACAACCGAAGGATCAATAGATGGAGTCATGCCAGTGTTTTATTAAAACAGTAGGGTCCATCTACTGCGATCAGGACAAAAGTGCTCCAGTGATATTTGCCGGGACGTGCCTGAAATAAAGAACCAGTGCCAGGATGAGGTGTCGAACTGGTTGGGCAACTGGGAATCTCGTGAAAAAAGGGCCGTTGTGAGGGAGAGTGATCTCTATCGTGCTGCGTTGTGGGCGGCTACGTATACACAACGTAGGTGGGTTTTTACGTGTAGGGCTAACGTCGCTATAGTGAATCACAACGGTGACATTGTAAAGCTAACACTTGAGGCGATAACTACCGCTTCATGGGCATCAACATTTCCAAGACGGCAAGTGTCCGTCACCTGTAAGTTTAGAAACAGAGGCAATGTATGAGCCAAGATTTGCCTGAATCGGACAGAGAGGTAGATTCAATGGTATGGTGCGGTGGATTGCTGTCCCGCACATAGGTCAGCGTGATTGCACTTACTTGCGACTTCTGTTCGTCTCGCGGTAAACCTACTTGGTTACTGCTAGAGGTGCCCCGTGGAATTACCGGCTGTCTCCGGGATGCAGAGAAAGTAAGCCGTTCCACATTTCTTGGTTGGGCGTGTCCTTGGCTCGTGATTCTGAATGGGCCAATCGGAGTGCATGACGGGGGAGGGGACTGTTACCTCTACCCGATCGCATATTTGCTGAAGCATGTTACGCAGCAGTCTTGTTACCATGGGGATCATGCTAGCCATTTCTCTTTTGCGGGAGGAGATGATTTCTTAAGTAAGATCAGGCATATTGGTGCACAAACTCCTTCCCTGAACAGAAAATAATTGCGTATTTGGGATTTTGATAGAATGATAAAGAAAGGGAATGACAGGTAAATCACAAAGGACTTATGTCAATATTTACTTGGTATTTCCATAAGGAATTATGGCGCAGAGTAGCCTGCTGGTTCATAAGAGCAGCCTGATGGTTCATAGGAACATGCTCAGCTTAATTAACAAAACTGTAGGACAAAGTGCTTATCCCATCACTGTATTCCACGGGATATTATCGTTCAAACCAGACTTGTGGGTAGAGAGTCTGTACACCCACCTCTGTTCTAGCTCGAACAGGCGAAGACTAAGATTGGCTCCTGGCTTGATCTGCTCAATGATTGTCCACTGTAAATCGTCAGGTGTATGTCTCACCGACAAATAATGTTCGGTGAGTCTTGTGTTGTTTTTTTTTGCACCTAATGGTACTCCTGTGCTCTCCAATGCGTAATTTTACTTTTCTACTAGTCATTCCTACATAGTGTAGGTTACAAGGATATGTTAATCTGTAGATGATGTTTTCACTGTTACAGTTAGTCTGCCCTCTAATTGTCCAGGTCTTGTTGGGTTCCAACTGTAGTGTCTTGGTGTTGTTGGTGAATGGGCAGACGCTACAGCTCCCACATTTGTAGTGGCCTGTCACTCTCGGTAGACCCCATAAGTTGGTTAATGTTTCTCTCTCCGGCATCTCTTTTTTTGGCCTGGTGTTGACTATAGCATCTTTGATGCTACGTGCCTTCCTGTACGAGGAAAGGGGTTTCTCCCATCTCAGGTTACCTGTGTTGAGTATATTCCAGTGCTTCCCTATTATTCTGGTTACTTCATTGGAAATGGTGTTATATGTGGTAACACAGGTCAGGGGGATTTCATCCACTGGTTTAGTTGTATTCTCCAGTAGAGCCGCTCGCGGCTGATTTCGTGCTCGCTTCTGGCTTTTGTGCAGGATCTTTTCTGGGTACCCCCAGTTCCGCAATTTCTGGGTAAGGTCGTGGGCTTGCTTCTTATAGTCCTCAAGTTCCCCCGCAGTGGTCTCGGGTGAAAACTTTCAAACCGCAGTAGGTTGTTTTTGGCAGTCAGTTTGTAATGAGTGGCCGTTGTCAATTTTCCGTTCTCCTTTGTTATCGTCAGATCTAGGAAGACCAATGTGTTCATATCTTTCTCATATGTGAACCTTAAGTGGTCGTCTCATGTGTTAATCCAGTTGAAGAACAACAATAGGGTTTCTTCTGTACCTTTCCATATGGTCAGCACATCGTCGATGTACCTTCTCCATAATAGAATGTTGGAACTGTAGGGGTTGGTATTGCTGAGGATGTACTTCTCCTCAAAATCATGGACATAGAGACCCGCTACGCTCGGCGCAAAAGTGCTGCCCATGGATGTACCCCCAGTCTGCAGGAATATCTTGTCCTCAAACTCAAAATAGTTTCTTTTGAGGGCCAATCTGGCACACTCCATAATGAATTGCCTAGGGGTTCTCGATGTCCACTCTTCCTTTTCTAGCGCCTTCCAAAGTACACCCAGTGTGGGATCCTGGGGGATACTGGTGTACAGGCTCTCAATATAAAAACTCACCAGGATGGTGTCATTATCCACGGTGAGTTGGTCCAGAATTTGCAGTAAGCTTTTGGTATCTTGTAGGTACGTGCTGGTTTTCTGTACCAAAGTCTTGAAGAACACATCACAGAATTGTGACAAAGGTTCCAAAAGGGAACCCAGACCGGAGACAATTGGTCTACCAGGAGGGGGCATTTTGTTTTTGTGTATTTTCGGGAGTGTATAAAAATATGGTATCTTCCCTTCACTTTTACATAGGAAATCTGCCTCCTGTTTTGATATGTATCCCTCTGTTTCACCGTACTCCACAAGTGATTTTATCTCGCTTTTCAGATCTTCCGTAGGGTCCACCGGTAGTCTCCGGTAGCTGTTGTGGTCTGCCAGTAATCTGAGACACTCATTCTGGTAGGCTGCTCTATCTTGCTTGACAATCCCTCCGCCTTTGTCTGCGGGTTTTATTATGATGGTTTCACAATTTCGTAAATTGTCCAGTGCGATTCTCTCATGTTTCGTGAGATTCATGAATGGTTTTTTAGGTGTGGCGTTTTCAAAAACATTGAAGACAGCTTGCTTGAAAGTGGAGATTTCCACCGGAGTCATATGTGGTGGTGGGGTAAAGGTAGATTTATTCCTTAGCCCTGTTTCGTTGGGATCCAAGTTCTCCTCAGTGTTGGTTCTCTTCTCAAAGAAAGCTTTCAGTCTCAGTTTCCGGAAGAATGATGAAAGTTCACAGTGAAGTTTAAATTTGTCTAAGTTTGCTGTGTGCACAAAACCCAGACCCTTATTAAGGACTGATTACTCGTCCCTGCTTAAAGGTCTGGTAGAGAGGTTGGTTACTAAGTTCTCCGATTGCTCGGCCCTGCCTGTTGGGGTTTGTTCCTGTTCTGATTGCCCAGTGTACTTGACCGCCCTGATTCAGGTTTTTTCTTCTTCCGCGCCCTCTACCGCCCCGGTATAAATAAGGCGGTCTATAGGGGTTAGGTGGAAAGAATGGTTGCTGAAAGGGTGGTTGCCACCCGTACATCGTGACACTCTGTGGGTGGTAGTAAGGATCAGGGAAACCTTGCATGGGCATTGGGTTAAAAGTCGACCGATTGCCTTGCCCTTTGCCACGTCCTCTGCCTCTTTCTTTTGGTACTCCCACCGCTTGAGTTCCCACTGGAGTTCGATGTATTCCTTGATGCGTTGCTGGAGGCATCTGAGTTATCCTCTCCTTTAGATGGTGGTACAAACTCAGGATCTGAATATGGGTATGCCTTAACCATTGAGAACCTCTTCAAGTCCTTCTGGAACTTCTGCACTTTTTGCTGTGTCAGATTATCCTTATAATCCGTCATCTCTTTATTCAACTCATCAAGCTTTTTCTTGAAACCTGTGATGGTAGTTTTCATATGGCCTTCTGCCAACTGGATCTCTACCTGGATCTTTTCAGAGAGTCTTAGGGCAGTCTTTAGAATCAAAACTATCCAATCATGCGTGCAGTGCCACGCTATGGCTGCCAGTCTTTACGGAATAGTTCATCTTCGAGAAAAATGCGGGGAGCATTGGAGACTAATAGCCCCTTCGGTGCCATGTTGTTGCTCAGATATTGCTTGAGTATCGTCCCATGTAGAATAGTCCTGATTCTATTCCTCTTAAGTTCTGTCAAATTTTCCCAATCCTTGGTTGTAGAAATGCTCTGAGCTATATTTGCATCCGCAAAAATAAATAAATCACTCATTATGAAATGAAATGAAATGAAATGAAATGAAAAATTCCACTTATATAGCGCATAACTGCCCGGAGGCCTCGCAGCGCCTCCTCTATCTCAGCTGAGGTATAAGAGAGGCCCTGATTTTCGGCCATGTTTTTGATGGGTTGTGCAGGTGTAGTACAAATGTACCTATTGTGTGTATCTCTCGCAGCTGTGCGCTGCCTAAATCTCTAAATCAAACGGAGAGAGTCAGGGATTTTACATACACTATCCGCCTGATTCATGAAGCTAAATTGCGCCCGCAATCGCTGCGAAACTGCAATTGCGGGCGCAATATCCGTAAACGGGATTCAACAAGAAAATAGCGACTTCGCAAACCCATAATTGCGAGTTCGCAATTAAAATCGCAGAATCCCGGTAGGAGAGCATTAGCGAATCGGAAAATGCGACAATCCACGGATTCTGCGAAATAAATTGCGAATTCGCAATACTATCGCAATCGGCATTCATGAAAAATCGCAAATAGCGAAAAACCCCAAAATCGCAGTTTGCGCGGCGCAAATTAAGGACAACACAAAGCAGGTGGTAACCATAAAAGCCATCAAAAATTTCCTTTTAAAAAACCGTTGGCCAATCAGTAAGAGGTACAGGCCTGACCAATCACACATAAGGACAAACAGCAGCAGCATTAGGAGTTCCACAATGCCAGGAATGTACATGGTGGTCAGGCGTCGAAGGCTACAGCAAGCAGCACGGAGGAGACGCAGGATCCAGGACAAGATTTTCCGCCAGCGGGTCACCTTGCTGGGCCAAACCAGAGAGCAGATATATGCAAAATACAGGTTGAATGGGGAAATGATAATGCAGCTAATACAGGACCTTGACCCCCTGATGCAGCACCCAACAAGGCGTACCAATGCAGTGCCTACACATGTGCAAGTATTGTGTAGCCTGCACCTCCTGGCCTCCGGGAGCTTCCAGGGGATAGTAGCGGCTGCTGGGGGGATATCCCAGCCCACCATGTCACGCTGCCTCCAGACTTTTGTTGACGCCATGCTCACCCAGCTACACCGTCACATCACATTTCCCACCAGCCAACAGGATTTCGACTTGACCAAGCTACAATTCTACAATGTAGCCCATTTTCCACATGTACTCGGATGCATAGACTGTACCCACATCGCCATCTGCCCACCAGCTGCCACGGAGTATATGTTTCGCAATCGCAAGTCCTACCACTCCCTCAACATACAGATGGTCTGCAATGCTAAGACATACATCACTGACATTGTGGCCCAGTACCCAGGGAGTAGCCATGACTCCTTCATATTCCGGCACAGCGGCCTCCACACACGACTGTCCAGGGGAGACTTTGGGGAAGGACACCTACTTGGTAAGTACACTTTGTCGACAATGTCACATTGCAATTAGGTAGCAGCGCAGCACAGCCAATCACCCTCTGCTCCTCTCATACAGGTGACAGTGGCTACGCCCTCCGTGAATACCTCCTCACCCCATACCTCAACCCTGCTACACCCCAGCAACGGCGCTACAATATTGCACACATACGGACAAGGAATTGCATAGAAAGGACATTTGGCCTGCTCAAGAGCAGGTTCCGCATACTGCACAAGACAGGTGGGGCCATGTATTACAGTCCTGCAGTGTGCTGCCGCATTGTGGCTGTCTGCGCAATACTACATAACATTGCAACCAAGCGCCGGATACCTGTCGACATCTCTGGCAGTGAATCTGAAGGGGACAACCGGCCACCTGCACATGCGCGCCATGCACGCGGGGAGAACCCAGCTGAAGGCCAGAGACGTCGCAACCACATCACAGTGAACAGTTTCTAGTGCACCCTCTTCCCTCACCCCACAAATCACAAATGCATGCAAAATGTAATAATGACACAACACTAATGTGTGCAGCAAAAATAAATATAATTGTTTCAATCACAAAAATTGTACCAGTTCAACTATCTTCTACTAACAGTATTACTGCATACTGCTGTGTCAAAGGACAGGGCAGGCTTATAGTCAGCCTGTGCCTGTAATTGTCATATGTAGTCAATTGCGCCTCCTGCGCATTCCAACCAAGCGCCTCTGAGGCTCATCCTCTTTCGGGGCACCTGTACCTGCTGTGGGCCTTGTGCTGCGCCTGAGTGGCGGGACTAGTGAGGCAGAGTGGCTGCTGATGCTGGATGCCCCCTCACTGACATCATCACCCCCAACAGTGGCAGGTAGAGCAGGAGGGTGTAGTGCTGTAACCGCCGTGGTCAGGTGCTCCAGGACCCTGGTCATATCCTCACAGCACTGGATGAGTTGGTGCTGCTGTGTAAGGGACCGCCGCGACAACTGTGAAGTTGCATTGGCTGCAACATAATTGGACCTGCTGTAGGCGGCCAGCCGGCTCATGAGCTGATGGTGGCGCCGGCGTGCTGCACTGCGCTGAGTAGTCATCGCAGCAGTGTTGGCCTCCATGGCTGCAGTCATGCGGGCCATTCCTTCCCCCACACCTGCCATGGCTGCAGTCATGTTGTCCATGCAGTCCCCCACACCTGCCATGGCCGCCGTCATGCGGTCCATGCGGTCTACAACTCCGGCCACATTGCGCCCAATCTTGTAGAGCTGGAGCTGTATGGCACCTTGCTGCCGTGCCTGGCGCTGATGGATACGCAACATGCGTCTTTCGACGCTCATACGCGCCAGCCCCTGTCCATTGCCCCTCCTGCTGATTGCTGCAGTGGTGTGCTGGCGAGACCTGCCACGCCTGCTCTGCTGGCCTGACACTGTGGCTGGCCGCTGTGTTGCCGCTGTCGCGGGCCCAGATGTTGTAGCACCAGCTGCTGGTGGTGTCACAGCAGGCGTTGCTGGTGCGGCAGGGACTGGAGGCACACTAGTCGCGGGCCTGGCTGTGGCTGTAGTTGGTGCGCCAGATGCAGGGGGCACAATAGTCGCGGGCCTGGCTGTGGCTGTAGGTGGTGCGCCAGAGGGAGGGGGCACAATAGTCGCGGGCCTGGCTGTGGCTGTAGGTGGTGGGCCAGACGCAGGGGGCACAATAGTCGCGGGCCTGGCTGTGGCTGTAGGTGGTGCGCCAGATGCAGGGGGCACACTGCTGGTGGACCTGGCTGCTGGGGTTGTTGCAGCGGCAGGGGCTGTTGCCTGTGTTTGTGGTAGCACCTCCTCCTCCTGGGCCTCCTCATCTATTAGCAGCATTTCGCTGTCGCTGCTTTCAGCGCCACCTGTGAGGGTAAGTGGGCGATCATTAGTTGCATGTATCTGTCAGACGTACATGCATGCTGGGTGACATTCCCTGACTGGCTGTGGCTTTGCGTACTTTGGAACCTGTCTGGCTGCATTGTGGTACTACTACATTGTGGCCACACTACATCTCCCACAATGCTTCAGGGCATTCCCTGATGTGGAACAATGGCATGACTATGGAACATTATGGGAGCCTATATGGTCATGGACATTCATAGGGGACAGGGTCGCAGTCGCATGCCACTTATCTTGGGTGTCTTGGGTGGGGCCGGATGAGTCCAGACATGTGAAGCCAATGCACGCCTCCCTCTCAAGGGTGTCTTCCACCTGGTCCTCCAAGGCTGTGTTTGGAGGGACTGCAGGTCCGCCACCTCCAGTGCCCGATGCCTCTCCACCTTCTCTTTGGCACGACCTCGGAGGTCGTACCATCTTTTTTTAAGTTCGTCTAGTGACCTATCGGCCACACCCACGGAGTTGACGGTGGAGGCTATTCCCTGCCAGATCTTCCTTTTTTCCTGCTCCGGGACCCTCCTGGAGTCTTTGCCAAACAGTTTGGCGTGGTTGGCCACCACCCCTTCGATCAAATGTTCCAGCTCCTGCTCTGAAAATTTGAGCTTCCTCTTCCGCCCTGTGGTGTTGCTGGGGCCAGGAACAGGTTCCTCTGACATGGCAGCAATGTTGTTGCAGAGTACAAATCACCAGTAGAATAGCAGCAGCTCTCCCACTTGCTCACTCGAGGTCTGCCTCACTGTGGTGAATGGGGTGGGAACTGACTGCTTCCTGGTTGTGATGTCATCACTGTGCTTGAAATGCGACTTCCCGTTTTCCCGATCTCGCGATTTTGCGATCTCGCAATTAGCGATATCGAAAATAGCGATATCGCTATTTGCGATATCGCAATCCCGACGAGGGTAGCCGGAAATAGCGATTTTTCTGCGATTATCGTTAATCGCAAACGGAATTTGCGCCCGCGTGCGAATCGCATTTTTTTATCGCTGATCTTCATGAATTCAAATTTGCGATTTCTCAATAGCGAATCACAATTTTTTGCTATTTGAGAATCGCAAATCCCGATTTTCATGAATCAGGCTGTATGTGAGGTGGGAACTCCTGGTCCCCGGAATAGTTTACAACAACAATGGAGGAGTATCCCCTCATCAAGGGAGGCAGAGCAAATTCTCTGAGTCTAGGGTTTAGCGCTCGAGTCAGCACATTATGCCCCAATCTGTTGTCGGATAATGCATATCCTTATAGAAGACCCCTCACTCACCAACCTAGCTGGTGACATGCTTCATCATCGGGGTCCCACCCCATAGGCCAAGTGCCCTAAGGGTGTGCTGCGACACCTGACTACAGTGGAGCTGGTTAGGTTTTTTTTTATATGTGCATAACTATAAAAATTGACAGGTGTATTAAAAAGGGCCAAAACTACTCACTTCAAGTATTTATTCTTGAGTGCTTGAACCCTTATAAAAACAGTGTGGCACCAGTGCCTATGTAGGTAGGTTTTGGTGTCTCAAGAAGTATGGTGTGTTAAAAATAGCGAAGTGTGCTATGTGAGATTTAACAACAAAACTACTATTAATTAGGTCAGCAATACCAACCCCTACAGTTCCAACATTCTATTATGGAGAAGGTACATCGACGATGTGCTGACCATATGGAAAGGTTCAGAAGAAACCCTATTGTTGTTCTTCAACTGGATTAACACACGTGACGACCACTTAAGGTTCACATATGAGAAAGATATGAACACATTGGTCTTCCTAGATCTGACGATAACAAAGCAGAACGGAAAATTGACAACGGTCACTCATTACAAACCGACTGCCAAAAACAACCTACTACGGTTTGAAAGTTTTCACCGAGACCTATAACATATAAAAGAAAAACTAACCAGCTCCACTGTAGTCAGGTGTCGCAGCACACCCTGTAGGCACTCGGCCTATGGGGTGGGACCCCGATGATGAAGCATGTCACCAACTAGGCTGGTGAGTGAGGGGTCTTCTATAAGGATATGCATTATCCGACAACGGATTGGGGCATAATGTGCTGACTCGAGCGCTAAACCGTAGACTCAGAGAATTTTCTCTCCCTCCCATGATGAGTGAGGGGATACTCCTCCATTGTTGTTGTAAACTATTCCGGGGACCAGGAGTTCCCATCTCACATAGTGTATGTAAAATCCCTGACTCTCTCCTTTTGATTTTTAGCCTTTTACAGCATTCCCTACAATCTTGAGAACTTCAGTTGGTTCACTGAATTTAGAAACACCTTTTTTTATAAGTACAGGAGACTTTATTTTAACCATATCTCCTACTGCAAGAGGAACACCTTTGGTTGCTTTTTTTACATCAGACCATTCCTTTTGTTTCATTTGAGAATCTGCTACATTCTCTATCACTGTAGACATTAGCTTGGAAACATCAGTATCAAACTTTATCCATTTGTTCATCCAACAAGGTCTAAAAATACTATTGGCCTTTTTTCCCCTAAGTAAATCAAAAGGACTGACTTTAGTGGACGAGGGAGGAGTGGTCCTATATGACCAAATTAGACTGTCCAGGGCTTTTTGAACATCATGATTACCCATTCTAGCCCACCTAATACACTCACCAATCACCCTATTCATTCTTTCCACAAGTCCATTTGATTGTGGATAATATAACGAAGTTTTGGAATGTTTGACACCTGACTCTAATAAACAACTTTGAAATTCATGACTCAAAAACTGCGTGCCATTGTCTGAAATTAGGGTTTCGGGACAACCTTCTCTCAACCAAATTGCTTTAACAAAAGATATGATGGTTTTAGTGTTTGCCTCTTTTACTAATTTGACTTCAGGCCATTTGGACGCGTAGTCTATGAGAACTAACACAAAACGCAAACCCCCTTGAAGATTGTCATAAGGTCCCATGACATCTATGCCTAGCTTCAACCAAGGTCCTTGCGGGCATTCAATGGGTAAAAGGGGAGGAACACATACCTTGGGACTCTTGTCCGAAGTACTACAAACATGACACTAGAGACAGCATCCTCCACATCTGAATCCATCCTTGGCCACCAATAGGTATCTCTTATGCGCCGTTTCGTGAGAGTATACCCGAGATGACCTTCATGTGCTTAATGTATAGTCTCCGCTCGGAAAGTAAGGGGAGGAACAAACTTATCACACTTAAGAAGTAATCCATCTTGCAAACTGAGTTTGTCTTGAACCTTCCAAAAAGGTTGGACAAGAGAATTAACTGTTTTCTCCCTAGGCCATCCTTCCATAACATGAGAACATACCTCTCGGAGTACACAATCAGAATCCATGGTCCTTAACCCTTCGCGTTCAGGACAAAGATTCATAGAAAAGACTTCCAAAGCAGCTACCAAACAATCCTCACAGTCTTCATCTGATGATAGATGTGAAATGATATTCTCAACTTCTATAGACATAATAGAAAACCTAGACAGAAAATCTGCACCCCCATTTTTACCCCAGATATATATTGAACGTTGAACTGATAATGTAGAAGTTTTGATACCATACGTAGAATCCTTGGAGTGGAACATTTACTCATACTTCCACCAAGTACTTCCACCAAGATACTAAAGGTACTAAAGGCTTATGATTAGTCTGCACCAAAAATCTCTTACCCCAGATGTAAGTGCGAAACTTTTCTATTGCCCATGTGCAAGCTAATAACTCCTTCTCTATGACAGAGTAGTGAAGTTCTGCAGACCTTAAAACTCTTGAGGCAAAGCCTATCGTGTTCTCGCCTCCTCTGTCACTCTGAGTCAACATGGCACCCAACCCTACATGACTTGCGTCCACTGTTATGCAACAAGGAAGAATATGGTCAAAAGGTTTAAGACAAGAATCCTTTCTTAGGGAAGACTTAATGCCATTGAGAGCAGCTTCACATTCATCACACCATACAAATTTCTCTTTTTTTTAAAAAGACTACTTATAGGTCTAACAATGGTAGCAACATTGGGAATAAATCTCGAATAGTATTCACATAGACCCAATAGTGATTTAACACCTGCTTTATCTACAGGAGAAGGAGCATCCATAATGGCTGAAAGAAGACCAGATTTAGGACTAACTCCATCCTTGGAGATTACATGACCTAAGTACTCTACGCTAGATTGAAAAAATTCACCTTTCTCTTCTTTAAGCGACACACCGTTTTTTTTTAAAAGAGAAAGAACTGTGTCAAGGGTGAACTTATGTGAGTCTAAATTACTCCCCAAAATCAACACATCATCTTGGAATACAAGAACATCCTTCACACCTTTGAGTATGTTACTCAAAATTCTCTGAAAGACAGAGGCTGCAGATGCGAGTCCAAAAGGCATTCAACAGTATCGAAAGTTACCTAGTGGGGAAACAAAGGAAGTTAAGTGTTGAGATTCGGGGTCTAATTCCACTTGGTGGTATGCACTAGCCAGGTCTAACTTAGTAAAAAAAAACACGCACCTTTAGTGGAGGCAAGGAGATCACTTATTTTAGGTAATGGATGTGAATCTATCGAAATCTCCTTCTTTAAAGATCTAAGATCCACACAAACGCGAAGATCTCCACTCCTTTTTCTGGCCACAACTAATGGAGACAACCATAGAGAAGATTCAGTGGGCTCAATAATTCCAATTGAGCACAATTTTTTGAGTTCATTATCTAAATCTTCCCTAACACTGAATGGAACTCCTCTGAGTTTGTGTTTAACAGGTGTGGCCTCACTCTTAGCAACTATTTTATGTTTGAAACCTTGATCTTACCAAGTTTATTTATAAAAACTTCAGGAAATGTGTCTTTCCATCTTTGTCTTTCATTAATTCCTACAACTAGCACTTGTTCTTTGGTTCCTGATTTGAGCATCATGCCAAAAATGCCTTGATGAAACCATCCTAAGATATTGAGTCCTTTGACCGCAACATATATTTTCCCTCTAATAATTCTATCTTTGAAAACCAGTTTATCTTAAAAAAATCCATGAAGATCGATTTTTCGTCCTTCATAGGACACAGGTGACCTGTCAGGAGGCAAAATAGTTTGTGAACCTTTCCATACATCCTCAAACATTCTATGAGTAATCATAGTTATCTTAGCTCCTGAGTCTACAAGAAGTTTAACGGTGTGTTGACCTATAGTAATATCGACAATAGGATCTCTGCAAGAATCAGGGTCACCTTCGACAACAATTTTAGAATTGTCAGATCCTAAATTTTCTTCACATGTGACTACAGAAATAATTCCTGAATCAGAATCACTGTCTGACTCTACAGAACAAACAGCTGTTTTATTTTAAATATTTCTTTTTAAAACAAACTTTGGCAAAGTGGCCTGTTTTTTAACAATAATTACACATTACCTCCATAGCCGGATATCTGGTACCTTTTTGGTGGAAAGGACTTCCCCACCTCAAAAGGTTTAGTGTCACGACCCTTGTGAAAAGAAGAAGAATTAGAAGCATTTGAATTAAGTTTTGAACGTGTCTTTGCCTCACTAGCCATCTTGACTGCATTAAAAACCTCATTAGGCTTTTCATCAATTTCTTTAAGAGAAACTACAGAGATCTCAATACTTTTAGCTATTTTCAATGCTTCTTCAAAAGAAGGATCTGCCAAAGACAACAGTTTTTGTCTAATGCTTTTGTCCTTGCAATTTCAAACAAACTGATCTCTGATCAATTGATCAGTAAAGTTTTCGACTTGTAGTCAGCAGCCAATTTACATAACATGGAAATGTAGGTGTCAATATCTTCAGATTCAGTTTGTTTTCTTTTAAAAAAGTTGCCTCAAACCATAAGACTTGAGGCTTTTGAGCTTTAGGACAGCTTGTTGGTATTCATCTAGATCTTGAGATTTTTATTGTGTCAGGGGTGGTAAATGTTTAAAAATAGACATAGCTTCGAAGCCAAGAGAATGAAGGAGAAGACATTTTTTCCTCTCTGCAGCAAAACGAGATGCACCAATATCACCTAGATAGATTTCAAATGCGTCATGCCAAACTTCCCATCGGATAGGAGGTAAGCATGGGCGAATTTTGCGGATCTCGCGTTCCCGAATTTTGCGGATTTGCGGATTCGCAATCCGCAAAATCCGCGAATTCCCGCGAATTTGCGGATTATTTTTTTTTGTGTTCGCCCGTGTTTCTGCCAGTTCGCGAGGGTTTTTACAATTTCGCAATTTGCGAACTTACCTGTCGGGTCGCAAGTTTTGCGAACTTTTTGTTTCTACATGTCCAGCCTGTTTGGGACACTCTTCTTCATCACTGCCACTCTCTGTCACCACTGCCACTCTCTGACTACTCATGCCACCCTCTGGCCCACCCATGCCACCCTCTGTTTCATCACCACACCCTCTGGTTGTCCAGTGTACATTATTTTCGGCAAAGCAAAGCACACCTTCCCTGCCTCAAGTGACCTGAATTAATTTGGGGCTGATTAATGTGTCACAGAATATTTTTTTAGCTGGCACCTGCTTCCTTAACGCGCCCTGATTAGTGATCTTTTGCACTTGCTAAGTGCTTTCATTGTTGCAAAATTAGTTACAACACCTGCCCTGCCCCAACTGACAATAATGAATTAGGGGCTAATTAATGTGTCACTGAAAGAATTTAAAGTTCCAGCCTGGCACCTGCTTGTCTGCTCCTTTAGCTGTAAATCAGGACCTTTGTGGCATACAGTTAAGGTCAGAGCAGGGTCACACAAAATAGTTGCAAGCAGGCAACCGAATTCTGGAGGGCCCCCTCAGGAAGCACTACAAAGAATCGTTACAAATCATGAGGTTGACCTTTTGCACCTGCTCATTGCTTTTGCTTTTGCTGAAATCGTTTTTCGGTTTTTTTCGCGCTATTCGCGGGGCGCGGCGTCGTGCGAAACCGACCGCGGAAGCCGCCAATTCGTGCGAATGAGCATTTTATTTTTTTTGCGGCTTGTTGTTTCGCGAGTTTTTTTGCAGTATTCGCGAGCCGCTTGCAGCGCAACACGCGAATTTACCCCAAGGTCGAGTACGGGCGCGGCCATTTTGTTTCCGTGACGTATTTCCGTTTCCGCCCGCTATGTATAATCTCGCGCAGTAAGCGCATTGCGAGTAGAGGTTCGCACGAGATCGCGCGGGAAATCTACAGGTTCGCACGAGATCGCGAGGAAAATCTCGCGCGAACTTTCTTTCGCGCTCGTGAACGGGCGCCGGCCATCTTGTTTTTCATTCATTTCCTGTGTCTGGGCATGGTGTTTAATCCTCTTGGTATCTTTGCCATCCTTTGCTTGTTTTCAGTTTTTTTTTTACGATTTTGCTTCTTATCTATCCCTCTCTTTTCCTAGCTGTATATTTTTGTCTTTTCTGCTATTTTTCTTTACTTTTAAACTACTTTTTTAAACTCTTTTCTTTTCTTCTTCCCTATCCTATTTTTTCTTAATTTTCTACTTCTTCCTACCTTACCTGCCCAGACCATGGTCAAGCCAGGCGCCGTGAAGCTGCCCAGGCACTTGAGGGCCGCAGCGGCGGCGGGGAGTAGTGCTGGACCCAGTGGCAGGACAGCATGCGGGAGATTGAGGGGGGAGCAGGTGACGCGACGGGAGATATTCAGCCCGGAGGAAGTGGGCGCGCTGGTCTACTTCGTCCAGCGCCGCCTGCCCAGGACCATCGCGGGAGGCGGCAGGATCGCGGCCGGCGGCTACAACATGCGGGAGCGCCGGAAGCGGTGGGAGAAGGTGTGCTGGGCCATATCCCACCTCTACGGGGTCCAGCGCACCTACAGCCAGGTCACCCATCGCTGGACGGACCTCCTGGACCGCGAGCGCGACATGCTGGACCAGCTCGGCTTGGAGATCCCCGGGCTTGGTGAGTAGTAGTAGCCATTTAATCACTCACTACTATGATGTTTTCTCCTGCTCTGTGTTGTTGTATTGCAAATATTTGTTTTTTACATGGAGCAAGCCAATAATGCCGCTGATGACGATTACATTGTAGTTAAATTATATTTCAAAATCTTCTGTGCATTTCAGGTGCACTGCTCTCCTTCTCAGTGGCGTTGCTACTATGCTTATTTGTTTTCTATTTCGTGGTCTCATTGGCCTGAGTAACTATTATGTATGAGTGTACTTTACAGAACTGCGTAATGCTAGACACTAGGGGGCAGCCCCTTGCGCCACGTTTACTTTGCCTTGCGTGACGCAACAGCGGCATAAACGTGCCGCATCCCTGCGAGTCATTTACAGCATGACGCATCTAGGGAGATGCGTCACGTTATAAAGCCATGGGCCTGCACCACAATGGGTGCGTTCCTAGTACGCAGGGTGGGCGGTCCAGCGGCTGTGCGCCTCGCAAAATTGCCTGCGTGAAATGTACAAGATTTAACGCAGGCACTTCTGCGACGCTGCTACGTCAATTCAATTCCTTATGTCTGCTCGAAGCAGGCGAAAGGACTGACACAGCATGTTAAGTATTGGGTGGCCCTGAGCATTACTGGAGTTGCATTGCGTTGGCGACGTGACTCCAGCGATGCGCCGCTCTTACGTGACGAGATGCGTCACGCAAGTGCCTACCCTTGCGCCAGGGCGCGCCGCATTGTAAATGAGGCACATCTGCCGTGTCGCAAGGGTAGTTTTGCGTGACGCATTTGATCTGGCGCATCTCTGGAGATGCGCCAGAACGCGTAAGTAAGTATGCCCCTAAGGGGCAGAATTGCAATTACCGTCGCATCCCTGCAAAGTAGCAGGGATGCACCATTAATTGTGCGGCCCGCTACCACCACCAAACATGGTGCGCCGTATTTGCAATGCGGCGCACCATGGGCCCAAAACGTCACCGAAGCTTTACTGCTGGAGTTGCGTCGCAACGATGGCGCAGCTCCATCAATGCTCTGGGGTACCCTATCTCCCCAATGCTGGGTCAAGCCGTACGTCTGCTTCAAGCAGGTGCAGGGTTTGTGTGACGCATCATTGTCCTAAAGGTGACTGATTGATATTTTGTAGATTTCCCTCAGCCACTATTAGGATGTGTTCCAGCGCAGGAATGCCCTCCCTTGCGCCGGAACGCCCCCTGATGGCGCAGGGCTTTATAACGGGATGCATCTCCCAAATGCGTCACGTTGTTATAATATTATACGCCGCACCATGGCGCCCTTTTTAGGTCTCGCCTAGACGAAAGCAAAAGCGAAGCTTTTGCTGTCTATGCGAGACAACTTATGTTGCCGCTTTTCTGGGAATATTGTGGACATCAGACTGTTACGAGCTTTTTCTGCTGTAGTCAGGCTGTCACGAGCTTCTCCTTTGGAGATTTGACCTCGTGAGCGCGCCTTGACTGCATCTAATGGGCCGTGCGCTTCCGTGCCACTCGCTTTTCCTGCCGAGATTAGACCTCGTGAACGCGCACACATCCTCTCTCTTCAAAGAGAATGTGCACGCCCTTCAACGTCTCTCGCTAAGGCTCTCTCCGGGTCCTTTCCCTACCTGCCTCTCCATGCTCCGCTCTCTGTCTCGTGGGCCGCGGTGCTCCTCTATCTCTTCGGTGTCGAACGTAGAGAAGTCCAATTTTGTATATATGGTTCATGTTTAGGAAACTAGTAATGTTAGAGTGAGTACTTATCAGATATATATGAATGATTTCTGGGCAGAGTTGAAATTATGGACAAAGAAATTGTCCTATAAATGTATATACACATAATTAGTATTAAGATATCGCGTTTTAAGCGAATTCCTACATTCCCAAAATGCTCCTTGGCTATATGCAAATAAGGTTTGCACACTCATTGGAGAGTGCGTCTACCCCCTTTCACACACCCCTTTCGTTTGTGCTCCTTCCGATTGGCTTACATCGGAACTGAAAGGACGCTACAAAAGCCACCATCTTGGAAGAACTAGATACCAAGCCCAGTCAATACAGATCTACCGGTAAGAAAGCAAACGTTGCGACGTTTATCTGTTTAATGCAATTAATGTGAATTTATGAGCAAGAACAAAAACATGTTGCATTTGCTACATGTTGTAATTTTGCTTGAAATTTACATTGAACAACAGAATCAAAAATTAGAAAATTACACGGACATTTACAATACCTGGGTATATAAGTGCTTCATTTCAGTTTTGACGCAGAACTAAACCGGCGAGCACAAGACAAGATGCACCACTTTCATGACGATCGTTACACAAAAGGTCCGCCTTCATTCTCATGCGTGCCTGGAAGTTGCCTGTTTGTCCCTTTTCTGTGTTGCTGACAGCCAGACCTTGCCCGCTTCTCAGACACGCCTCCACTAGTTTGTACAACTCTCTTGCATATCTTTGGCTCTCCTCCTTTACGGCGAGTACCCTGTTACCGATTGATGCTTGGGCACTGTGCTCCACTGTTAAGGTAAAATAAAATAAAATAAAAACTGTTAAATAATAATTGACGTTTTACAACGAGGAGTCACATTGTTTTCGAACGTATCTGTTTTGACTTTTTGCCCAATGTTCCTTTAAATCCCACCGAGTTCTTCTTTGTTGCATCAGGTGACCGAGGAGGCTCCTTCAGGAAAGTATATTTTTTCAACCGATTTTGCAGGAAAGAGCAGGCTGAATCAATGTTTTTCTTCAATCCGAATCAATCAGGAAATGAATTTCCCCTGCATTTTTTCCTGAAACTCTCTCTAATCTATTCCAAAACATCGGACCGCATGAATTCCCCTATAATTGCAAAGCACTAATGCGCTTCGATGCCTCTTTAGGGGTTTAACTCACAGCGCATAAGAAGCTCCCCAAACTGCTTTGTCTTGTTCAGTAGAGAAAACATCTATAATTGTTTTATTTATGCGCCGCAATGTGTTTCAGAAAACAAGAAACTTTGACTGTACCGGATTTGTTTATTATAATTAAATGCATGTATTGTGTTCTACTATTTTTGTGACTAGAATAGCCGCGTAATTAGGTCCCGATCCCCGAAATTCTGCAGGACGCGTGTTATTTATTACACTCCCGCTTTTTACTTGCCTTCTCGGACACTGACAGAAGGAGACCGCTAGAACTACTTATCCCTTCAAGCTCCGTGGCTGGCAAGTTGACATACATTCTGTGCGACGTGGAGTGCTGTTTACGGTAGCTGAAACTGAGGGCTAGCGATATCTCTGTTCCCGGCCCTTTCTGACAGTACAAATGACGTTCAAGCCAACAAAAGGAAAGGTGAGTGAGAGAGAAAGTCCTGCTTTCTGGTGGGAGCTTGGGGACGGGTAGTCTGAGTTCGTAGAAGAGTTCTTCTGTTTCCCATGCGCATGTTTCAGAACCTCAACCAGGCAAGTCTGATGCTATCTGGGACTTGCAGTCCTGTGTATCCCAGTATAAAATCTGTTCGTCAGTACACAGACACAACAGGATTACCTATTGACGCTGGATTGGGAAAGAAGAGAGCCCTTGATAATGTGCAAGATGCACCATACCACTGAAGAAAGAGTTTAGAAATCCCTGCGACTTGGGAGTCAGAGAAAAGGGATCCCATGGATACGGGGGTAAAGGCATTATTTTATGTGTGGGAGTGGGGATAGGGGCCGGGGCAGAGGTATAGGAGACTACATTTCTGTTGTGGCGAGCGTGGGCCGGTAGCGGGGGAGGTGCTGTGTTTGGTGGCAGGGTCAATTTTTGGGGACCCACTACAAATTGCCTTTGGGCTTGAGGCCTGTTTCTGTCACTCTGCTAAATTTATTGTGCCTCGCACGTGGAACACGCTGCACCGTATTCACTACATCCACCTTTCCCAGGCAGTCTCATGTCTCATGCGCATATAAACAGCATCTTGGTAATGAGCCGGCTCTGAGGGCTGCGAACAAAAATATCACTGAGCATGCTTCCTCACTCCCAAATCAGATTCCGGGTCTACAGATCGCACTGTGCAGTATGTCACTGTGTTACTTTTAGGGTGGTTTTGGATTAAGATTCGCTGCTTTCAGGGCTCTTTTCATGTCTGTCTGTCTGTCTGCTTGCCGTGTGTATCTGGGCTGCTTATTAGGAGCTAGGGAGTTGTGCCGTGTTTCCCTTGCTTCTTTTCGTCTCTATCTTCCTGGACTGATCTTCAACAGGGGATAGTGCGGTGAACGCGGATTCTATTCTCTCATCGGTTTTCATAGTGAGAGGGTAACCATAACCTTTTTTGCCTGTTTCTGTCTCGGTCTCCCTCTGTCAAAAATTGCGCTTGGGGGCTGTGTGTATGTGCCTTGTCTGTCCCCCAAACTCTGCACAGTCGCATACATTCGAGAAGAAAATCTTTCATCTGGAATATTACAATGAAAATCAGGGAAGGAATATCCAAGCCGGATTCAGAGGAGGTAAGCACCAATTGTTGTTGTATGTGTTTTTATTTTTTAGCTGTGTAAGAATTTATTTCCTCGATGCCAAGGACTTTATAATCCTAGCTCTTTTCTGGTGTTATAATTGTGACAAATGCCTTGATGAATTGACTTACATTTGTCGTCCTCCTTAACCTATTTTCTGAATTCCAATGGTTATACTTAACTGCTCAGATAAAGATTTTTTACCTACATTGTGCTTGCTCTCATCCCCATCCTTGTGGGCGATCTTACTTTGATCCATCGGTTACATGCTGTATGTGCATATCCACACAAGCCCCAGACATGATGCACAAACTCGCAATTAACATTGGCATGGCCTGTCTGTACCCGTCATTTAGCTCATGTGAGGGGGTGACCCAGTGCCTTCAGACCCTGACCGGTGCGTAGTTGTGCTTTACCAACTCCTGATGGATTGATATGTCTCTGCCACTTCTATCATTCATACACTCACCCTCTTTGCACGGTGCTCATGCTGGAGATGCAGGGTCGAAGAGTTCTGTGTGCCCTATACACCTAGCCCAAATAAAGTCTCCGTGCACAGCAGTTCCGTTTTTAAGCTGAGAATGTTCACAGCCCTGGAAGATGTTCTCTGGCCCCTCACTGCAGTCTTCCCCTCGCCTTCAATGCACATCTTCTGTGATGTCATTCAGGTTGAACTGTTATGGTGCTTGCCTGCTAGGAATGGTTTGTCCATGCTCCTAGTGCATGTGTTCGCTGCCAGGGAATGCTTGTGCTCACCTGCAAGGGATGTCCTGTCCACTCTTCTGATCTATGAGCCCGGGTGCAACAGATTGTTTAGTTGTACAAAAAATGGATATATTCATGTGCAGTGGATGGTTAGTGTGTTTTTAAACCCTTCATGGTGTGGCATATCGGCTGATCTTGCTTGGTGCTCACCTGCATTATTGCCTATGCAGGGTGGCTGCATTGTTTCTTACCCTTGCTACAGGCAGTCTGTCTGAGTCAAGCATGATGTTTGCACAGCCATGAGTTTTCTACTCGTGTTATAATTTGTGAAGCACACATTGGTTTACCACATCCTGAGTGTTTGCTTGCATTAGCCTCTCTCTTACCTCACCTATTGGCCTTCTATGTCTCTCTATTCATTGATGTCCTCTTTCCCTCACGTTTTCCCATTATTTTATTTCTTTCTCTCTACAATGCTCTCTCTGCCTCTTCTGCTCCATCTATCACTCCCTTTGCTTTCATCTCTCTTTCTATCCCCTTCACTGTTTCCGTTCACTCTCTCTGCTTCCAATGTCTCGCTCGTTTAATACACCTGTCTTACCTCTGTCTCTCTCTCCCTATTTCACCATTCTCTACTTCTCCCTCGCTCTTCCTCTGTATGAGCCTCATCTCTTTACCTCATCTGCACCTCTTTTCTCTCTACTTCAATGCAATAGCTCTCGCATTTGCGAGAGATTAAGCTATTGGCATTGTAAATGACAATGCCATTTATTTATCTGTTTTCAAAAACAAAACATAAATAAAAATGTTGGCATTTACAATGCCAATAGCTCTAACTTTTCAAAAGGCGAGACCGTTGCATTGTAAATGCTTGTTTGTTTAGCTGCTGCGTCACAAAAGTCACGCAAGAACGGCGCAAAAGAGCCGCAAGGGCTTAAATCTGCCCCTTCCTTTGTAACCCTGACAATAAGAAAAATAGTGGCGGTGGATTGATAGTTTGACTATTTAAATGACTGGTAATGTAGCAGGCAACTGTTAGTGTTGTCACTGATCTGACTGAAATCACAATGGAGTTTGTCTGTCACTTTGCGTCTTGCCTGCGGACTGCTGCCTGCCAGTCCTAGGTGAACGTTTCAGTACTTTGTTTAGTGAGTTACGTGACTTTCGAAGTCACAGGTCCGCAAATAAATGAAAAGTAACCATAATCAATATAATTTCGCGGAAATATTTTGTTATTGTTCTTTTGAAATGTTTAATTTGGTTGACATTGACAAGCAACAATCATCCATGTTTTCTGTTCTTTCTTTCATGTTGTACGTCAGCTCCCCCCAGGGGCGAGAGGAGGACACAGGAGCAGCAGGCGGCGGATGCTGTTCAACAGGGCCAGGATCGGGCAGGCGAGGGCTCCTCTGCTGGCCCCAGTAAGTTTTCATTTTAGACTAGTACCTATTTTTCCTAGCGTTCCTCATTTGACTTTTTTCAAAATTGTCTTTGCTCTTCTTGTAGACTGTATCTAAATTCTTATCCTGCCTCTACTATGACTCCCTGTGGTATTACTAGATTATTCTTATTAGTCTGTCTGTGTAGCTAACTAAGATTGCACGGTTGGCGAAACTCCCATGATTCTAGTCAGCAATAGCTCTATCAACTTAGTGCAGTCCTCTGGGATTGTCCATAATGTCTTTTGAAGTGTTCTATCTGGACTCATGCTTGCAAAAATTGCAAAACCTTTCGCTCAGTCACTCTAGTCTGGACCAAAAAACACAGATTGTATTTAAGTTTAAAAGCTTTATTAAAAGTAAACACATTTATTAAAATCAAGTCATAATAAAACTAAACGTTTAACTGATAATGGAAAAGTGGTTAGTGCTGACGATTAATTGAAGACATTTCTTGTGGTCGAGCCGAGCTCTCACCTGGTTTCAACTTGATCTTGTTGTTAGAAGTCCATCTTCTGTCTGTGTGGAGAAAAATGGTGCGTGTTAAAAAAACAGCCTTCATCAGTTGTGCCAAAAAGTGCAGCAAGACAACCTTCCCTGGAAAAAGGGACATTTTTTTTTTAACTTTAACGTAGACAGTCACAAATTACATTGTTTTCACATGTCTTCATTCCTAGACCAAATACTAGTGACTAGTGAGTGCTTTATTCTAACATTCTTAAATGTACTTTGTAGGTGGAACATCTGGTGGCGGGGCCAGTGTGGAGGTGGTGGTGCTCGACACGGAGGCGGAGGGCGATTCTTCAGGGGAGGAGGCGGCGGCTGTGAGAGTTGAGACGGTGGTGGTGGCGGCCAGAGGTAAGCTCTTATATATTCCTTACTTATTGAGATTGAAGACTAGCTGGGAAGGCAAGAATATGAGATGCATGGCTGGGTGAATGATGAAGCAATGATGGGTGGAAGGACAACAGCCTGGGTGGGTGACACAGAAACTGTATGTGTCCATATACCTGGATCATGCTACTATCTGACTCTTAGATAGCATATGTGTATCTAGAGCAGGGGTGCTCCTAGTACGGCCCGCGGGCCGGTGGTGGCCCGGCAAGCCTTCCTTGGCGGTGCGCAGACCTTGCAGACAATCACTGCTCCCCCGGCCCCCACAGAGCAGAGGCTTTTTTGTATTTCACCTGTTAGCGCCCCTGCATCTCCACTCTGACAATCACTGCTCCCCCGGCCCCCACAGAGCAGAGTGGAGATGCAAGGCCACAAAGAGGTGAAATAGAACAAAGCCTCTGCTCTGTGGGGCCGGGCAAGCAGTCATTGTCAGGGTGGAGAAGCAGGGGCGCTAAAACAAACAAAGCCTCAATAATATGTTAATGGTCTTTTAAAGACCTGTTAAGTACTTTGGTGTTGTTGTCTGTGTGTGCGCGTTGAGGAAGCGGTCTCAACCCGGGCTGAAGGCTGACACAGATAGACACACACACAGTGAGATGACAGAGGGGGAGGGAGAGGGAGGGCAGGAGGGAGAGAGAGATGGAGGGAGGGCAGGAGGGAGAGCAGGAGGGAGAGAGATGTATGTAAATGCTGGGTCTGGTGGCTCAGTGGATGAGGGCATCTGCTGCAGGGACCTGTGTGCAACCTCATGGTCACAAGTTATCGTTTTGCTTTAGCCCCGCCCCCTCTGACTCCGCCCCCACCAGTGCGGCCCTCGGCCCCAAACTACACTGTAAATGTAGCCCCTGAGAGAAAGTTTGTGAGTACCCATGATCTAGAGAGAGTAGACGGTCAGTGGATGAACTAAGTGTAACTTTGAAGAGCATGTAACACTGCACCCGCACGTCCGTTCCAGTGTAGGAAAGGCAAGGAAAAGAACTTTTAATTTTGTCCAAATACTACCATAAATAGTAGCAGTAGTTTGTATTGCAAGCACTGCATAGATCCGGTTATTATGGTGGCCACTCCCTACCTCTCTTAATAAGTTTAGTAGTACTCAGTCATTCATGTGTGGATGTATCACTGGTCACTCAATAAAAAGCAAAGCACCTAAAGTCATCCCATATATAAGCAAAAACATCCCATGTGAAGTGATAGATAATCAGATTATTTATCTTCTTCAATTTTCCATTTCTAGTACTCATTTCCACTGTAGGGTGAAAGTTAAATTAATTAAGCAGTAGCCCTTGAGTTGGAACAGAGTATTCTCAGTGCCACCCGTAATAGAAAAGTAAGAGCTTCACCACCTGCATGTACTGGACGGGTACAGTAACGCAACGGCAACGCAAGTCTAGGTCACTCCTCATGGCGTGCGTCTCTTTTTCTCGGGTGCAAGTTTACTGCGCTGGCATTATGCCGGCTTGCAGAAAATAACGTACCAATTTTCCAAAACAAGAGATAAGAAGAAGAATAAGACTGGTGTACTTTCATAGTCGACTCCAATGGAAGTCCACAGTGCTCGTAGAATTTGTTCCTTAAACTCCCACTAATGTTAGAGCAAGGATGAAGAAGTGTGAGGTTAGATAGATACTGGCCTCGATAGTTATGTAATGCGCTTGCAAGTTGCTAGTTGTACTGCAACACAAATTTCTGCTGAATGATTGAGTTAATCTTAAAGAGCATTGGTTACAGACTATGTCTTTCTTTCTTCATATAGGTTCTCCTTCCAAACGAACAAGGAGGAAGGAGCTGGCTAGAGCGGCCCGGCAACGGAGGATCGAGGCCACTGTTGCGGAATATCGGCGGCTGGTGGCCCTGGAGGACGTGGAAAGTGTGCAGTCGACAACTACAACAACGTCGTCTGCATCGGCCTCCGTGGCCCCACGGGCTGCCACCCAGCACAGTGGTCCACCCAGACTGAGCCGGGCTGCCAAAGGCAAACGCCACCGCCGAGCAGCAAGGCCAACAGCTGCCTCTCACAGGCATTGCACCTGCAAGGCAGTGAAGGCACACCTGCGCCGCACTACCCTGATGGTGTCCCGCCTTCAGCAGGAGCTCGCCTTGCTCCGCGAGGAGCATGATGCCCTGGCCCAAAAAGTTAACAGCATCCACCCATAGTGTCCCTTGCCCCTTTTTTAGAGACTTTTGGGGGGTGGGAATTGGGAGTTGGGTTTTTGGGGACTTTTGAAGGACAATCGTTGGGGTTAGGGAGGGTCTTGCGGGAGATTATTTTGTTAGGGATATAAATATACTTTTTCAAACTTTATCTGAGCATACCTGTTTTTTACTGCTTGCCTGGTGGGTGGGGGTTTAACGTTGACTGTTTTCCTGAAAGTTTAGTTCCATTTTCTTCCTTTAAGTGTAAATGCCCAAATGTTTTCAACACTAAGTGCCTCTCACAGACTAAGTGAAGTGAATCCAAGAGTCCTAGGACTTTAGTAGTACTACCTTCAGTCTCTCGTCTCTCGTACTAATACTCCATTATACCCCCAAACCACCAAACGCTTATCTTACCTGTAATTTGTGTTTGAAAGTAGGGCTAGACCCAGGGCTGGCTCCACGGGAAACACCGAATAACGTTGGCAATCTTGGTCGGATAAAATTTCCTCATAGCGGTGGTACTAGTGGTGTGACACAGTGGCAGTTGCATGCCTATGAAAAAAAAGAAAATGAAATCTGGTTTGTCCTCCTGAGCAATTCAACGGTACAACTGAGAATATAGCAGGTGACAGAAGTACAGTAGAGCAGTGCCACATTGTAGCCTAACAAATGGTAAAGTATAAGTACTAATTCGGTTGAAGTTCTTTCACATTAGCAATGGTTCTTTGTCAAGCAGAGTAAGAATATATCCTCGGATTTCTTCACCAGCCTGTTGCTATCACCTTATCCTCCCCACCCAGCAAGTGTGTGGATTTATTGCTGTAATAATAATTTAGTCACACATCAATCAAAACCACACAGCCCGGGGGAAGAGGGTTAGGGTTTGAAAAATGGATGGGTACGGGGGTTTTTGGGAAAGGTTTTGGGAGACAAGAAAAAATAGCACAGCATAGACAAACTATTGTGAACATAAACAAATCTTTGGGTACAAACCTATCCATCAATCTTTGAAAGTGCATGCACTACTGCATGCATGTCAGTGAAAAGTAAGTAGTACATTCGACAACTGTGGAAAGAAAGAATGCGACAGTACAGGGCCTGTGTGGAATTATTGATAACGATATTCAACATAAGGTCTCTGTAGCCAGATACCCGAGAGCCTTGCTGGTCACTATAAATCCATTCACAACAACACTCAATGGGGTTGGTCTGGAAGGTGTCAGGTTTACTCCCCGTGATCCAGTCGATGCAAATATGGTTCCACCTCCAAATGTCACCAACACCCAGAAGTGTAAACACAGGGTGTTCGAGCCATTAGGCGGGGGAGAAAAATAACAAACTAAAATAAAAAATGTGGGATGGGTAAAGGTAGGGTCAGCAGGGAAAGGATACCTGTAACAGAAGACAAGACAGGCATCAGTGAAGTGCTGTCCTAACATACAAGGGTACTCTCATATAGTCTCACTAAATAACCAAGGAAGTAGACAAGTACCTGAGCACCAAGAAAACATGACCTTGGATAGGAAATACTATAGCCCTTCTGCCACAATCTGTGAGGAAGGCCTAAGAAACACATAAACATATAGTTAACGAACACACTCCTGTCGCACCAAACACACTCGCGTTATACTAAGACATCAAACCCACTACTCACAACATACCACAAACATGGTAGAGGACTCAATGTACAAAGGGGGTTCCAAATAGTCAAAGCAAAGATGTATGGTCCAACAAAAAGGAAGAGGGAAACGGTAGTGTGTAGGAAGCAAGAACTACAACACTGCGCTCTCTAAGTAATGACCCAGTAGAGAATCTTTGGTGAAGGTCAAACAGAAAAACGTAGTTGCTGTTGCGACCACCACTGAATTCTGCCAACAACACACCCCACGGTGCACTACACAAAGAGAACTGGGGTAGCCTGTAGTTACCTCACTACATGCCCAGTTATGGAGGTCCTTTGAAATACACAGTTATACAACGGAGACGCGTAGTTGTCCTTACTACCGCGCTCCGTTTTAATAGTACAAAAACGATCCCCGATGTGAACGCTAACACGTGGTATAGACCGCCACTGTGCTCCGCCACACACAATTCAACCAAACAGGAATTCATCAAAGCTAGAATTCTGTTAGAAAACAGTCACAGAACCTCCCTTAACAATCCGTTCAGGCAGTAATCAGCTGACCGCACGGGCGGCCGAAGAGTTTAGAGCGGCTTTACCTGAAGACGCGTGAAGTCCGTCTACCGCCAAGGACAGAACACGGAAGCGCTCCCCACTGAGCCTCGGGGGGGGGGGAAGGTGATAGTCCACAGGAGACACGATAGAAAAGCATGCAGAGCGTCCGCTCTCATGCCGGTGCAGAACAGAAACCAGAATAACGCGCAACAGGAAGCGCGTCTGTTCCCCAGATAAACTTCCTGCAAGTCTCCCGCCTACTCATGGGAAATGTAGTTTCATAGTACGGTAGGCGCTTAGGGGCTGCGTAACCTGACAGAAGGTATAGTAGATAGAAAAGGAGAAATTGCTTTTTTTCTAGGTGTCCCCTCACTCACCAGGGTTGCCCCTTGGTGACATGCTTCATCATTGGGGCCATCCCAGTCCTCTACGGCCTGGGGCGTGCTGCGACTTGCGAATTACGTAGGAGCACTTACAAATGACTATGTGTGGTGCAGATGTGATAGTGGAGTGGACTAAGTGATGTGTTAAGGGATCAATTTAGAAGCCTAGAGAGAGCCAAGAAATGCAGTCACAGTCAGAGAAAAAGGCAAGGGATACTGTATGTATGTGGTTGTAGTGGTCCTGTTGGAAGTGGTAAGTAAGTTGCCTGCAGAAAAAAAATCCTCCTATTAGCGGCACTCCTCCATTGCAGCCGACGCTTCGTCCATCGATGTTGGTCACCAGAAGACACCCTGTAAAAAAAAGCACAGCATAGACAAACAATTGAACATAAACAATTCTTTGGGTACAAACCTATCCATCAATCTTTGAAAGTGCATGCACTACTGCATGCATGTCAGTGAAAAGTAAGTAGTACATTCGACAACTGTGGAAGAAAGAATGCAACAGTAAAGGGCCTATGTGTAAATTATTGATAACGATATTCAACATAAGGTCTCTGTAGCCAGATACCCGAGAGCCTTGCTGGTCACTATAAATCCATTCACAACAACACTCAGTGGGGTTGGTCTGGAAGGTATAGTAGATAGAAAAGGAGAAATTGCTTTTTTTCTAGGTGTCCCCTCACTCACCAGGGTTGCCCCTTGGTGACATGCTTCATCATTGGGGCCATCCCAGTCCTCTACGGCCTGGGGCGTGCTGCGACTTGCGAATTACGTAGGAGCACTTACAAATGACTATGTGTGGTGCAGATGTGATAGTGGAGTGGACTAAGTGATGTGTTAAGGGATCAATGTAGAAGCCGAGAGAGAGCCAAGAAATGCAGTCACAGTCAGAGAAAAAGGCAAGGGATACTGTATCTATGTGGTTGTAGTGGTCCTGTTGGAAGTGGTAAGTAAGTTGCCTGCAGAAAAAAAATCCTCCTATTAGCGGCACTCCTCCATTGCAGCCGACGCCTCGTCCATCGATGTTGGTCACCAGAAGACACCCTGTCCACTGCCTGCCTGATGCTGAATTGTGGCTCGCTACTGTGAAGCCTGACTCCATCCTTTTTTCCCCATTGCAGAGACTGAAACCCGGCCTGTAATTATTCAACGAAAAACAGGAAGTGATATAATATTACAACACCACTGATAAATAAATATAAGGTATGTAGGCTGTGGAGTGCAAAAAGTCACAATTTGATTTTCCTAGTAGACAGTACAATATTTTTGAAAGTGCGTACTCTGAGTCACCTTTTGAAGGATAAATAAGTATGGGCAAATTAATGTAGCGGATCTTGCCCCTCAAGCTAGGTGTACTGTAAACTGTGTTTTAGAGCAAAATTAGATCTTCCTAGCAGTGCTCCCACCCAGACCCTTACTAAAGCCAGTCGCAAAAATGTAGAAGACCCCCAATCAAATCTCAAAAAACAAGGCCTAGCAGAAAACTGGTGACAAAACTTACTTTGAAAGTAAAAGTAGGCCGAAGTACCCCCTTCCTAATTACCCATTACCCACCGTGGATTGCATTCAAACCACTTGCAAGCAACCAAGCAAAAGTAGCCATAGCCAGCATCGCTCCAAGACTCGAAATCCCCCCCACTCAAACACATGCAATAGAAATACTGCTAACCCTAACGAACCCTAAGTTAAGAATAGTGGCAAAGGCTTTCTTTAACTATGCCAAATCCCCCCTTTCCCACCATGGATTTTCTTCAAATGACTTGCAACCAAAATTACACATTCTCACGAGTGCTCTAAGACCCCAGAACTCAGTTGGAAAAATCTAGAACACCCCGAAACACATGCAATCCTGCTGCTAGGGCTAACCCTAACGAACCCTAAGTTACAAAAAGTGCCAAAACTAAAGGCTTTTCCGCGCGGATTTTGTCCCAACCACTTCTACCCGGTATTAGACCTTCCCAGGAATGCCCCAAGACCCGGCAACCCACCCGCCAAGAAGCATAACACCCCCAAACAGGCCAAAAGCAAAATCTCATACTTGCAATATTTCAGGGCCTTCGGTCCAAACGCGCTGCGTAGCTAGGCCATAAGTCGGGGTTGGCACGACGGATTTCCTGAAAAGCAAATGCAATCAAGATTAGAGTGTCCCAGCAGTGCTCCCAGACCACGAAACTCACCCACAAACACCAGGAAGCCCCCCAAACAGGCCCCCGAAAACGCTACATAGAGCAAAATGTCAGAAATAGCCCAAAAAAAAATCGGCCTGGATTTTGTCCCAACCACTTCTACCCGGTATTAGACCTTCCCAGGAATGCCCCAAGACCCGGCAACCCACCCGCCAAGAAGCATAACACCCCCAAACAGGCCAAAAGCAAAATCTCATACTTGCAATATTTCTGGGCCTTCGGTCCAAACGCGCTGCGTAGCTAGGCCATAAGTCGGGGTTGGCACGACGGATTTCCTGAAAAGCAAATGCAATCAAGATTAGAGTGTCCCAGCAATGCTCCCAGACCACGAAACTCACCCACAAACAGACGGAACCCCCCCTAAGAGCACCTCAAAGGCAAGCAAGTCATCAAAAACACAAAAAGAATTCCGCCTGGGATTTGGTCCAAAACACTTTTATCCGGTATTAGAGCTTCCCAGCAATGGCCCCAGAGCCGTCAACCCAGGAGAAAACGAGTAGAAGACCCCCAAACAGCCAAAGAGCAAAAGTACAAAAATGGGGACTTAGTCAATTTTTCACAAATTTCCCAAATCACTCCGCGTGCGCTCTGCAGCTAGGCCCTAAGTCCCCTCTGCCACCATGGATTTGCTTCAAACCTCTTGCAAAGTAAAGTATATATAGCCAGCAGTGCTCCCAGACCACGAAACTCACCCACAAACACCAGGAAGCCCCCCAAACAGGCCCCCGAAAACGCTACATAGAGCAAAATGTCAGAAATAGCCCAAAAAAAAATCGGCCTGGATTTTGTCCCAACCACTTCTACCCGGTATTAGACCTTCCCAGGAATGCCCCAAGACCCGGCAACCCACCCGCCAAGAAGCATAACACCCCCAAACAGGCCAAAAGCAAAATCTCATACTTGCAATATTTCAGGGCCTTCGGTCCAAACGCGCTGCGTAGCTAGGCCATAAGTCGGGGTTGGCACGACGGATTTCCTGAAAAGCAAATGCAATCAAGATTAGAGTGTCCCAGCAGTGCTCCCAGACCACGAAACTCACCCACAAACACCAGGAAGCCCCCCAAACAGGCCCCCAAAAACGCTACATAGAGCAAAATGTCAGAAATAGCCCAAAAAAAAATCGGCCTGGATTTTGTCCCAACCACTTCTACCCGGTATTAGACCTTCCCAGGAATGCCCCAAGACCCGGCAACCCACCCGCCAAGAAGCATAACACCCCCAAACAGGCCAAAAGCAAAATCTCATACTTGCAATATTTCAGGGCCTTCGGTCCAAACGCGCTGCGTAGCTAGGCCATAAGTCGGGGTTGGCACGACGGATTTCCTGAAAAGCAAATGCAATCAAGATTAGAGTGTCCCAGCAGTGCTCCCAGACCACGAAACTCACCCACAAACACCAGGAAGCCCCCCAAACAGGCCCCCGAAAACGCTACATAGAGCAAAATGTCAGAAATAGCCAAAAAAAAAATCGGCCTGGATTTTGTCCCAACCACTTCTACCCGGTATTAGACCTTCCCAGGAATGCCCCAAGACCTGGCAACCCACCCGCCAAGAAGCATAACACCCCCAAACAGGCCAAAAGCAAAATCTCATACTTGCAATATTTCAGGGCCTTCGGTCCAAACGCGCTGCGTAGCTAGGCCATTAGTCGGGGTTGGCACGACGGATTTCCTGAAAAGCAAATGCAATCAATATTAGAGTGTCCCAGCAGTGCTCCCAGACCACGAAACTCACCCACAAACACCAGGAAGCCCCCCAAACAGGCCCCCGAAAACGCTACATAGAGCAAAATGTCAGAAATAGCCAAAAAAAAAATCGGCCTGGATTTTGTCCCAACCACTTCTACCCGGTATTAGACCTTCCCAGGAATGCCCCAAGACCTGGCAACCCACCCGCCAAGAAGCATAACACCCCCAAACAGGCCAAAAGCAAAATCTCATACTTGCAATATTTCAGGGCCTTCGGTCCAAACGCGCTGCGTAGCTAGGCCATTAGTCGGGGTTGGCACGACGGATTTCCTGAAAAGCAAATGCAATCAAGATCAGAGTGTCCCAGCAGTGCTCCCAGACCACGAAACTCACCCACAAACACCAGGAAGCCCCCCAAACAGGCCCCCGAAAACGCTACATAGAGCAAAATGTCAGAAATAGCCAAAAAAAAAATCGGCCTGGATTTTGTCCCAACCACTTCTACCCGGTATTAGACCTTCCCAGGAATGCCCCAAGACTTGGCAACCCACCCGCCAAGAAGCATAACACCCCCAAACAGGCCAAAAGCAAAATCTCATACTTGCAATATTTCAGGGCCTTCGGTCCAAACGCGCTGCGTAGCTAGGCCATAAGTCGGGGTTGGCACGACGGATTTCCTGAAAAGCAAATGCAATCAAGATTAGAGTGTCCCAGCAGTGCTCCCAGACCACGAAACTCACCCACAAACAGACGGAACCCCCCCTAAGAGCACCTCAAAGGCAAGCAAGTCATCAAAAACACAAAGAATTTTCCGCCTCGGATTTGGTCCAAACCACTTTCAGTGCTTCCCAGCAATGGCCCCAGACCCGTCAACTCACCTGCAAAGAGGTAGAACAACACCCCCACAAGTGCTGAGTCTTTCTTCATTGGGCGTAAACCAGCCCTCTGCTTTGATGGAAATAGGAGTCTGGAGGAGGAGGATAGAGGAGCATGTTCTTCTGAACTTGTGAACCTGAGGAATGCAGACTGCGGCACCTTCAAATAAATTAGCAAACAAGTGAAGACAGTTCTGCTGATGGGCTTGTTTTTGTGATTATCTGATTAAAGTTTGAATTATATTAACTGTGCACAACAAAGAAAGACAGACACACAGGAATAAAAGTGAATAAGGATGAAAAAGAAAGTTATTGATTTGTTGTCTCATTTTCAGGGCTCGAAGTCGGAATCACGGTCCAGGAATAAGAATAAGGCTTCGTCATCATACTCTGCGAATTCAGGCAGGGTGAGGTCAGTGTCACCTGACAGAGTAGAAATTCCCTCATCTATGTTGCTGGCCACCTCCTCTTCATCCGGCACGCTCTCTCGTACTCTGAAATCTGGTGGTATGAGGTGCTGATTCATCTTGATCATTGTTAACCTCTCCACATTTTTGGGCGAGAGGCGGCTCCGTTTGGGAGTTACAATCCCACCAGCCGCACTGAAAACCCGTTCAGAAGACACACTTGCGAGTGGGCAAGACAAGTAGTTTAAAGCCAGGTTGGTGAGCTGTGGCCACAATTCTTTTTTCCCATGCCAATACGCCAATGGGTCAGAATTAACATAGACCTCTGTTGAGTCATTCAGATAGTCCTTCACCATCGACTCAAGGTCCTCATCCAAGGTTCCTCCACTTTGCTTAGCTCTTGCTGTGCCTCTGACCTTTTGAGAACCAAACCCACGCAGAGCTAGCCAATCCTCTTCAGCCTCCAATGTTTCTGTTGTCTTTCGTGCAGATGATCCGGTTGCCGGTGTCTTTAACGGCTGAGAGGTCACTTGTGCCACAGCCACAGGTGCAGAAGTGGATTGTTTTGACTGGGGATGGCCTGCTGATGTACTGCCATTTCCTTCAATTTCCAGCCGTTCTGTTTCAAACTTCTTGGCTGACAAGGCTAGCCAACGTTTGTACTTTGGAACATGTTCATCATTAAAAGGAAAGAATGCTTGGCCTGCCAGCGCCTTTTTGTAGCGTGGATCCAGAATAGTAGCACAAATGTAATGCTGTTCTGAGTGGATCTTTTTAAGACGTTCATCACCTTGTAGGAGCTCTAATAATTGCTCAGCCAGAAGCAAAGAGTCTTTCTTTTTGTCATCTTTTCCAAACACAGAACACACCTCCTTCAGTTGGTCCTCCAGCATGTACAACAATGGGATAGCTTTTCCCAAATTAGAGTCCTCCTTGCTGACTGCACGCGTGAAGACCTCAAAAGGACGAAGCATGCGTGTCAGCCTTTCAACTATGTTCCATTGCGGCCCACCCATCCTCAGCTCCTCTATACCCTCTTTCAAGAAATATTGATCGAGTTCCGTATACTGCTCATACAGACGCTCAAGCATGTAGAAGGTTGAGTTCCAACGTGTTACCACCTCCTGGATGAGTGCTTTCACTGGCATTTGACATTGATATAGCATGCTCCTCAGCTGCTTCCGGGCCTTAAAAGAATGCCTGAAATGCTTGCAAATTTTTCGGCAGGTCTCCAATACACCGTACGCTGCACTGCGTTTATTACCCAAGAATTTTTGGACAACCAGGTTTATACAGTGCGCCAAACACGGCACTCTGAAATAGTAATCGTCCCTCATGGCCTTAACTATATTGGCGCCATTGTCCGTGGAAACATAACCAACCTTGCGTTTTAGTGGGGACAGACAGTTAAGGACCTTTGTGTTAAAGACATCCAAAATGTTTTCTGCTGTGTGACGTTTCTCCAAACCAAACATGGCTAGTGTTGCATGTTTCCGAGCACCTTTAAAAACAATGTTAGTGTCAACACCTGAGTTTAGCTTTGCTTTAGCCCCTGAAAAAGAGACCCAGTGTGCAGTGATGCACATGTAATCAGCGCCTGCGCCACTGGTCCACATGTCTGTTGTCAGATATATAGTGTGAACAGCACTCTTCTGCAAAGCTGCCCCAATCACCTTCAGAACATCTTCATGCAGTGCTGGAACCGCAACTCGGGCAAAATAGAACCGGCTAGGAACCTTCCATTTAGGGCAGAGCGCTGTCACTAATTCTAGAAAACCAACCCCTTCTACAAAAGAAAAAGGGAGAAGGTCCAGAGCTAGCATTTTAGCCAGCTTAGTGTTATACAGACGGGTCATTGGGTGGTTGCGTTCATATTGCGCTTCTGTAAACAACATCTTTTTAATGTTGCCCTGGACCAATGATTTACGGGATGATGATGATCTCTTCGACCCAGTTACGCTCGCTGATGAACTTTTCCGCATTGATGTCTCACTCTCTCCCACACTCTTAGTGTGGCTCCCATGGGGTGTGCTGCTGACATGGGAACTGGGTGTAAGTGAAGTGTTTGAATCGTCTTCTTCTACCTCCTCGTCATCAGCAGATGAAAAATCAACGTTTTCATTACGTGCAATTCCGGCTTTCTTGACCGCCTCTAGGTGCGGAAACCATTGGACAGCGTGCCTTCTCTCAAGATGACCTCTCTGGCCTCCGGTACCATAGTTAGAACCAAGCTTACCACGACTAACTCGAAGCTTACAAAGGCTACAAATGGCTACGTTTTCCTTTTTTGGGCAAACACTAAAGAAGTCTCAAACTGGAGACTTGAAATGTCTTTGGGGGCCGGAGGAGGCGGCGATACTGGTGGTGGTGGTCCTGCTGCTAATGCCAGATGAAGTGGAGGATGTGGATTGCCGAACTTCAGTACGTTTTGCACTTTCACCACCACGAATTGAGGTCGAGGACGAGGTGGGTACCTTCTTGCGAAGAAATATGGAAGCGGTAGGTTTTGGTGTACTACTTAACTCCAAATCTAATGATTCCATTTCCATTGCCTCCTCGCCAACATCATCATCACGCTCAGCAGCTTCTCGGGATAGGGTCAAAATGTCTCTTTGCTGCATGCCCGGTGGGGCTGCAGTGACCTTTGTGATGACTGGCTCGTCGTCATCGTGAGAGGCTTCATCACCAGCAGTATCTGTCACTTCTTGTTGAGCCTCATCACACTCCATAGGTTTGAGTTTTTGGACGACCTTCCTTTTACGCTTAGGTACCGGTGTCAGATCATGGTGTGCCTCACTGTCAGACCGCAGTTGTGGTTCCCAAGACAGATCACTTGCATCAGAAGGAGGTGGGCTTGAAGAAGATGTAGACACCCCCCTTGATCTTTTCCTTGCTAGGGATGTGGAAGACAATGAATGATCATCAGGAGGAGTGGCTTCCAATGATACCTCGGCTTCATTGTCGATTTCCTGATGTGCCCCTACTTCGGGAGGAACAACTATTGTGGGCACTTGTGAACCTCCATGCACCTTTGCTTGCGCATCTCCTTTTGCTGCCTCTCCTTCCACATGTACTTGGGCGTGTACTTGCACATGGTGTTGTTGTTGCGGCTGTGTTGATTCAGGGACATTGCTGCTACTTTCTTGCGATGAGCCAACATCACTGGTCGATGGTGATTGGAGAAGTACACTGACTGCCTCTGAAGCACTCAAGGGCTTTGACTTAAGTTGGCGTGGTGGTGGAGGCACTGAACCCAATGGAGCAGGGGTGCTGCTCCCAGCTTGGTCCCCAGCAGAACCTGCTGCAGCAGGCGTACTTTTTTTTTTGCTCCCAAAAAACGTGGCGGGTGGCACACCAGCCTCCTTGGTAACTTGCTTCTTCTGCTCCTTACTAGCAACTTTCTTGCTAGAGGAGCTACGGAGAACTTTCTTTGGGGGCGGGGCCATCTTCTACAGAGCAGGTCAGACAGCAGGCCGCAGTTGCACGAATTGTAGAGTTGTCTGAGGCCAGACGTGACGTCGCGTGACGTTATGCTGCACACACACACCGCTGCAGGACTTCTTCCTGGCACTGGTGGTTCTCTTGAGTCTTGTGCACCTAAAAAAATGGAAGACAGAGGAACATCAGTTCAGTTATAGAGCACAAAAAAAATCGAAAAACACTGCAAAATCAGCACAATCCCAATCCATCCATGCCCTCCATAATGTTTAAATTCAAGACAACCCACAGAAAGACTAGGCCCATGCAAGACTCACTAGTACCCCTGGGCATAAATAAAGGTTGAAAAATAGGCAAAATGGTTGGAGGCCTAACAACAAAGCCTGCATTCAAAATGGCCACTTGCCTCCTAGCACATGGCCAGGGCCTGCCTGTACCAGCACTCAAAATGGCCCCCACCCACATGGCCTGTCCCCATGAACACCCCCAAAAATCGAAAAACACTGCAAAATCAGCACAATCCCATTCCATCCATGCCCTCCATGATGTTTAAATTCAAGACACCCCACAGAAAGACTAGGCCCATGCACCACTCACTACCCCTGGTCAAGGCCCCAACAACAGGTCAAAAATCGAAAAACACAGAAAAATCAGCACAATCCCATTCAATCCATGCCCTCCATGATGTTTAAGTTGAAGACAGCCCACAGAAAGACTAGGCCCATGCTAGACTCAAATACCCCTGGTGAAAAGGCCACAGGTACAGGCCCAAAAAACGAAAATCACTGAAAAATCTGCACAATCCCATTCCATCCATGGCCTCCATGATGTTTAAATTCAAGACAACCCACAGAAAGACTAGGCCCATGCAAGACTCACTACCCCTGGGCATAAATAAAGGTTGAAAAGTAGGCAAAATGGTTGGAGGCCTAACAACAAAGCCTGCATTCAAAATGGCCACTTGCCTCCTAGCACATGGCCAGGGCCTGCCTGTACCAGCACTCAAAATGGCCCCCACCCACATGGCCTGTCCCCATGAACACCCCCAAAAATCGAAAAACACTGCAAAATCAGCACAATCCCATTCCATCCATGCCCTATATGATGTTTAAATTCAAGACACCCCACAGAAAGACTAGGCCCATGCACCACTCACTACCCCTGGTCAAGGCCCCAACAACAGGTCAAAAATCGAAAAACACAGAAAAATCAGCACAATCCCATTACATCCATGGCCTCCATGATGTTTAAATTCAAGACAACCCACAGAAAGACTAGGCCCATGCAAGACTCACTACCCCTGGGCATAAATAAAGGTTGAAAAGTAGGCAAAATGGTTGGAGGCCTAACAACAAAGCCTGCATTCAAAATGGCCACTTGCCTGCCAGCACATGGCCAGTGCCTGTAGCTGCACTCAAAATGGCCACCAGCCACATGGCATGTCCCTCCCCATGAACACCCCCAAAAATCGAAAAACACTGCAAAATCAGCACAATCCCATTCCATCCATGGCCTCCATGATGTTTAAATTCAAGACAACCCACAGAAAGACTAGGCCCATGCAAGACTCACTACCCCTGGGCATAAATAAAGGTTGAAAAGTAGGCAAAATGGTTGGAGGCCTAACAACAAAGCCTGCATTCAAAATGGCCACTTGCCTGCCAGCACATGGCCAGTGCCTGTAGCTGCACTCAAAATGGCCACCAGCCACATGGCATGTCCCTCCCCATGAACACCCCCAAAAATCGAAAAACACTGCAAAATCAGCACAATCCCATTCCATCCATGGCCTACATGATGTTTAAATTCAAGACACCCCACAGAAAGACTAGGCCCATGCACCACTCACTACCCCTGGTCAAGGCCCCAACAACAGGTCAAAAATCGAAAAACACAGAAAAATCAGCACAATCCCATTCAATCCATGCCCTCCATGATGTTTAAGTTGAAGACAGCCCACAGAAAGACTAGGCCCATGCTAGACTCAAATACCCCTGGTGAAAAGGCCACAAGTACAGGCCCAAAAAACGAAAATCACTGAAAAATCTGCACAATCCCATTCCATCCATGGCCTCCATGATGTTTAAATTCAAGACAACCCACAGAAAGACTAGGCCCATGCAAGACTCACTACCCCTGGGCATAAATAAAGGTTGAAAAGTAGGCAAAATGGTTGGAGGCCTAACAACAAAGCCTGCATTCAAAATGGCCACTTGCCTGCCAGCACATGGCCAGTGCCTGTAGCTGCACTCAAAATGGCCACCAGCCACATGGCATGTCCCTCCCCATGAACACCCCCAAAAATCGAAAAACACTGCAAAATCAGCACAATCCCATTCCATCCATGGCCTACATGATGTTTAAATTCAAGACAGCCCACAGAAAGACTAGGCCCATGCACCACTCACTACCCCTGGTCAAGGCCCCAACAACAGGTCAAAAATCGAAAAACACAGAAAAATCAGCACAATCCCATTCCATCCATGCCCTCCATGATGTTTAAATTCAAGACACCCCACAGAAAGACTAGGCCCATGCAACACTCACTACCCCTGGTGAAAAGGCCACAAGTACAGCCCAAAAAAACGAAAATCACTGAAAAATAAGCACAATCCCAAGCCATCCAGCCCCTCCATGATGTTTAAATTCAAGACACCCCACAGAAAGACTCAGTCCACCCACCACTGAGTACCAGGCCCCAAAACAGCCCAAAAATCGAAAATTCCAAAATTTTAATTGCAGCAACTGTATTGCCCCAAACAAACTTACTTGTAAAATTTCTAATCCAACAGTGATCCAAAGAAAGTCAAAAAGGCCTCAAATCCAAAGATCCAGCAGCATCCACAAAAAGTAATCCTTCCAGCTGCACATCCAAATGAAAAGTGACCAGGAGATGGACAAAGCACTGGGAGGAGCCTGCTGAACAGGAACAGGAAGTTGAAGACTATGGGGCACTTCCTTCCTCCCACCCCCCTGCCCCCCTCCCCAAAATGGACTCCTCGCTAAAAAAGTGCAGGCAAATGTCAAACTAAGGAGTTATTCACATAAAAATCATCATTTCTAGAAGGTTTATGCTGCTTGCTGGTGGATTTCTTGTGCAGAATTGCAAATTTATATTTTCGCTCGCCGCATCTCAAATCTCGCAATTGCGAAGTACCGCGAGACGAGATCTCGCCGTACTCGCGTTGACAAACTATCGCTGGCAAGCCGCGATGACGTAATCGCGCTCGCCAATTCCCGCGGGATCACACAGCAAGATCCAAAATGGCTCAGCACTCGCAAACTATCGAAAAAAACAACTCGGCAAACGATGATAAACGCCGCGCGCCGCAAAAATTGTATCACCAACGCCGCGCGCCGCCAAAAAAATCCGCTGCGTGCGAATTTGCGGATTTTGCGGGAAATCCGCAAATCTCGCGGATTGCGGATTTCCCGAAAATCCGCAAAATCCGCGAGCCTAACGGATTTTCCGCCCATGCTTAATAGGAGGATCCCCTGGAGAATCCAGAAAGGAAGAAGGAGGGTTGACAGATTGTGAAGTGGTCATAGTGAAAACGTGAACAAGAAAAGGAAGAAAAAAAATGTATATGAAAAAAAAATATTTCAGCACGTTGTGTAACATCAATTTGTAAATATTATTTTATAGATGTAAAAATGTGTGTGTCACTGACACAATACCATATACACTAAAGGTAAAATGAATTGAATAATGAAAATGTCAGAAATGTTAAAGTGTGCGTATCACTGAGATAACATGCGTGGGTTCGAATCCCATCCACGTCGCCTTCATTTTTGTAGTGATTACGCTGAACGTACTTAAAGTAGAGTTGTTTATTAAGGTTACAAGTAGGCACCAACTCTTCATCGACAACTCTCCCTCTGCAACTGAACACAGTCAAGTTGCAAGGAGATGGCAATATTCTAAAAGGAACATTACAAAAGAATAAACAAGCATAGATAAATACAACACAATGGCACCCCAAACACCACAATGGAAGACATGTTCACTATTCATACCAGATGAATAGCCAGCAAATACACCCCCCTTTTTTTTGTTGAAAAGAGTTGGTCCTCAGACCATGTCAAACAAAGGAAACCAAGAGGCAGTTCTCAGACTGCACCAAAGAGACAGGCTCAAGCCCCAGGCATTTTCAAGAGTAAGCCAAATCCATTATGTTGCCTGGCAGAGTGTCCGCAGTCACTCTGTATCTAAACGGTCCATAGACTTACCAAGTTCAAGCAAGCCAAGAAGATGTCTTCAGACCTTACCTGAGATTATTCAAAATGGCGCCATATTCACCAAGAATCAAGTCAAACTAACCTGGTGCACACTGGTTGAACAAAGTTATTCTCTACTGCAGACTCTTCGACCCAAACGGTCAGATCTAAGGGTTTTGCCTTTCAGGACCCCAGCCAGGATGACCGCAGGGCGAGGCACAGGACGATCAGACAGGCGGGGCAGCTGCGAGTACTAGTCTCTATAATGCAGGGATCCCTAATCTGCCCATATGGCCAAAGTGGCCCCGTCTTCTCCACCCGTCCGTAGGCGAAGATGGGTCAGTCTCATGGAGTTCCTGTTTAGGCGCCAAATGAAGGAAGTCACCAGAATTGGGACACCTGGGTCACTCGAGACCACCTCTCAGCCTTTCACAAGAAATGAAGAGTCTGTGAAAAAGTAGAGAATACATACCAAGTCATTTATTAGTAATTGCGATCGAGTGGAGTCAAGTCAGACTAGCCTCCTTAGATGCTACCGAGGGGATTGACTTCAGAACACTTGGTAAAACATATTATGCATTTCCAACACCCCTAAAGACCCACCTAGACTGGAATTTTCAGGCTTGGGCACTGATCAAGAAAGGAGGTACAGAAGGATGAGCTATCACCTGCAGGACGGGTACAGGTTATCACCTTTTCAAGGTAGTCTAGTTTAGGTTCAACGCTCTCTGGTGTGGGAGCAGGATTACAGTAGAGGAAAGGCATGCGAAGACACCATAAGCTATTCATTAGTGCATTAGGATTCAACCTTGAACACGATAAGGTGAAGTAACTCGATGCAGCTATTCGCTGAGGCAGACAGTGAATGAGACAGAAGCTTTTTTTCGATCACAATACAAATTGGCAGCTAAAGACAAAATCGTGTCGCAAATACTAACTTAATTTGCGCAATGCTAGAAGGAATCGGCTAGACGCATTTGCAGGCCAACAGAGGTGCAAAGACTCAAACATCAGCTCAAAGCCTGAGTCTGACAGCCAGGGAGAAAACTGTCATTCCAATCCTCAGCACTACAACCTGAGGCCGAACCCCCGCCAAGTCAGAGACACAAAAACTTTGGGGAAGATTTACCAGCCCCTTGCGCCAATTTTGCGTCACTTTTCCCATGTTAAAAGTGAGGCAAAAGTGGCGCATGGGGCTTGTAAATCTGCCCCTTTGTTTGGTGAACTTGTCAGGCCCAGTTTAATGCCAAGTTGGGAAGGGATGTAATAATCCGAACACCGCGAAGCTCTGGTACTCTGTTACTCTCTCTGGCCAGGCGTGGCCAGAGGGGATAATAAATAAAGAGGGCGAAGACATCTTGGGGTCTTCCACCCATAGCAAGCAAGTGGTATGTTTCTCGCTCTTGCACTGTGCAACCAAGGCCGCACCGCAGCCACCTCAGGCGAGCATAGGGGTACAAAGCGCCACACTTACAACTCTTCACGTTAAAAACCCCTAACCCCAATAAACCATATCAGCAAGTTAGCAGAGTCTGAAATGTCATTCATTACCTTTGTTGAAGGAAGGATGGGACATATTCAGGTGGCAAAACAATAAACACATTTCCAATTTACCAAAATTAAACCAAATTGCAAACCAGTAAAGCTTTCTACATCACAAGTAAATCATATTTCCAAATGTAAATTCTAAAGGAAATAACAAATGACCACTAGATGTCGCTCTCTATCCAATATTCTAATCATAACCAACAGGATAAAGATGCCGGGCAGCTGAAACCTCTATGGAGCCACTCAGACTAAACACATTGGGGCAGATTTATGTCGGACTTGCGCCACGTTTACGCCGCCGTTGCGTCACGCAACGGTGCGGAAACGTGGTGCATCCCTGCGACCTATTTACAACGTGACGCATCTAGGCAGATGCGTCACGTTGTAAAGCCCTGCGCCACATGAAACCTGCGTCAGGTTTCATGTGGGTGTTCTGTCGCAGGGTGGGCGTTCCCTCGTAGGAAAGCCCCGTAAAACTGACGCAGTGAAATCTACAAGATTTCACTGAGTCAGTTTTACGATGCTGCTGGGTCAAATCCTTACACCTGCTTGAAGCAGGCGTAAGGAGTGACGCACCACGTTATGTATGGGTGGCCTCTGTACCTTGCAGGAGTTGCGTCGCACTTGCGACGCTACTCCAGCAATGCGCCACCAGTACACCACAAGATGCGTCACGCATCTGCCCTTCCTTGCACCATGGTGCGCCGCATTGTAAATGCGGCGCATCTATGGTCGCGCAAGGAGGGAATTGCGTGACGCATCAGTTCTGGCGCATCCCTGCTGATTTGCAGAGATGCGCCAGAACTCATAAATCTGCCCCATTGTCTCTATTTCCCTTTCTTCTGGCAATGAACTCTTTCACTATGCCACTTGGAGGTGCGTAGGGAGAGCACAGCTAGGAACCTGGTGTGGCTGTATGCCAAACGACCAACCGATTTCAGAGCCGTAGTGCAAAGAAGGACACTAGTCCCCTGGCTGCTGTTGAGTTATAGAACACAGTAAAAACCAGGGGCTTGCGTCACTTTTGCACTACTGGTGGCTCATTTATGAGCTCTTGCGTCACTTTTGCACCACTGGTGCGTCACTTTTTGTGACACACCAGCAGTGTAAAAAATGCGCCTTGTTGCTCCACATTTACAAAGTGACGCATCTAGGTAGATGCGTCACTTGTAAACCCCTGCGCTACATTATACCTGCGCCAGGTATAATGTATGCAGGGGGGTGTTCCCACGCAAGAAAGGGTCATGGAAGTGACGCAGTGAAATCTACCAGATTTCATTGCGCCATTTCTAGGACTCGATTGCGTCAAAATCTTACGTCTGCCTCACAACAGGCGTAAGACTGACGCAAGCACTTTCACATGGGGCTTGCCCCATGTGAAAGGACGCATTGCTGGAGTATCGTCACTTTTGTGACACACCCCAGCAATGCGTCAATTTTGCTCTTACAGATACGTCAGAAATACTGACGTATCTGTAACTCCATGTGACATGATGCGTCATACATTAAATATGACGCATCAGGTATGTGGCAAGGTGTGCGCACTGAGAAGTGACGCATCGCTGCTTTCATGTATGCGTACTTTCTCATAAATGAGGCCCCAGGGGTCAGTGTAATTCACTAGGGTCCGGTGGCACTGCACCTGCTGCACGAATGAAAGGTAAGTCTCTGGTCGAGCTAAAAGGTTTGCCAAGTAAATGCTACAGCAAATGTAAGTCACAATTAAGATAAAGACTCTTTTCAATATCAAATAGTAATTTCTTTAATGCTTGTATGTCTACAATACATTTATTACATCAGTCCTACGATGCGCTATTAAGGCTTATATGGGTAATGTTGTGCGTGAAGCAACATTATTGTCTTCTAAACTTTAACTGAGGGGGGTTTTTAAATAGCAAACTCCCGGAACTGATTTCATTGCAAGGCGGTCTCAGATTTGGCTCTGGATTAAAAGGAGGGATAGTGTAGTAAATGTTTGGCATAGGATCACACAATTTGGTATAGTGGAGAAGTTAAGATTTAAGCCCAAGTTTCCTGACTACACAATCAGCCACTCATCCTACCCCACACACACCCATGTAACACCAAAGGACATTTCTTTGTTTCTTTCAGGAGGTAAGTTAGTACACCACGCTGAATAATTAGGTTGCATTAGATATTGAATCAGGATGACACAAAGCCTTTCTAATGAAAAGTAGTAAGTTAAGTAAAGCGAAGGCATTCTTTTTTATTTTTTTATTTTGCCATTCCTGGTTTTCCGTTCTTAGCAAAGATCCCAAGGGGATACCAGATATTACACAACGCCAGAGTTAAGGGGCATATTACCAACAACTAGCGATAATTATCGCTATGTTGGTTTAGCGGCAATATTTTTATCGGCGAGCTGCGGCGATTTTTATCGCTTAGGAACCTTGCTATTATCAAGATATATCTCCTAAGTGATAAAAATCGGCTGAAATGCATGAATATCGCTGAAAAGTCAGCGATATTCATGCATTACCGAGTTAATGCTCTTAGCCATGTTATCCACCTCCCATTGGATAACATGGCTAAGAACTGCTCAGGGCAGGTATTAGCTTTTGGAGATATTCACGCTTGGCGCGAATATCTCCAAAAGTTGGTAATAGGAGATAGCGATGTTAGCGACTGTTTCCAGTCGCTAACATCTTGGCACGCCCACTTTGCATGTCATTAGTGATACATTTCTCTGAGATGCAAAGTGGGGCCCAAGATGGTCGCTATCTCCTACTAGCTGTCGCTAACTGGTGTTAGCGACAGCTAGGTAATAGGGTGATAATTTTATCTCCACTTTCTTGGCTATTAAAGCCAAAACAGCGGAGATAAACCCCCTTGATAATATGCCCCCTAAGAGAGGTTCAACATCTCAGAAACTGCTAGAAGAGGTATTAGCAAAACAAAGATCTGCCCTGAGTGTTAGCCTCTTAAGTGCTGCGTCGGGGCGTTGGCCGACGGCAGCACTACCTCCCCAGTGCTGCGCACGACCATTGGACGTCCATTCAGCACTAGTTCCAATGGACAGCGCAGCACTGGGGAGGGATGTTTTCGCGCATCTAAGGTGTTAATGGATCCCAGATGCAAAGCTGAAGTGCAGCGCACACCTGTACACAGACGGCGCTACAGATCGACTGATTGGGCTGTTTACATTTTTTGTTTATCTGCAGGATGTGGGGAGGTAGATGATGACTTGTCGTGAAGGGTCTAAGAAGTACACACTAGTCAGTGCCCCCCATTGGTTCTCACTGGATCACCCCTTCAGAATCAACCCTCAGGGTAAAAAAAAGTGCGGGAAAGCTTTGGTGTAGTGCTGCTAGCTCCCACCCCATCTGCTGTTCAGGCGGCGGAGGGACTTTTTGAGGCTTCGAGAATCAGGTGCGAGCACATAAGGCTGGACTCGTTTTGGGCTCGAGAGCAGGGGCATCTTCCGGATTTTGGGGGCTCTGGGCCAATGTATTTTGAGGGCTTCTGTTCAGAACAGCTTTGAATTTATGATCCAGTTTCAGTTCTTGCATGCTCTCTTCATAGCTGCCAAGGTTTCAGATTGCCATGTGTGACATTTTCATAATTTCAGTGTAATTATGAGTGACATTTCAACGACTATGAGTGACACTTTCTCACGAGCAAAATCAATCAATGAAGACAAGGGAAAGATATCAATATCAGAAATTACACCAGCCCTGCTAAGTACAACGCATCAAGAGTTGGACTAACTCACACAGCTGCCAAGTTTTTAGCATGCCTACCAGTGAAATTTTTATGTTTATACTCTACTTATTAGTAGTATTTACGTCTATCACGTGTGACACTTTTAATAACATTTTATCAAGAGAAGTTAGAAAGAAAGCGTGTATGGGACAAAATAGCAAATCATCATCTATGTATTGTAACACCTAGATTAGATCACCAACCAAATCCACCATAGGACACTTTCGGATTCCTAAAGCTGTTGTTCATCAGGTTCCATAGTACTGTGATTCCTCTAATTTTTTTAAATAACTTTCAAAATCAATTTTATTTCATTCATTACAACAATTAACTGCCTCACCATCATTAACAACCCTAAAACCTCCTTACTGCTTTCTCCCCCCCCCCCACCCCCCCCCCCTCCATTCCCCATCTTTGAAATTCCTGCCTGAGGCCTCAAAATAAACACACCAGGGACAGGGCAGCGATCCGGAGCCGGGAAGGGGCAATAACAGGGCGTCAGAGGAGGAAATAACAGGGCCTCAGACAGGGCAATAACAACATCGGGGGGAGCAATAAGAAGGCATCAGAGGGAGCATTAATAGGGAGTAGAGTGGGTAATAACGCATCAAAGGGCACAATAATGAGACATCAGAGGAGGCATTAATTGTACAATAGAGAGGGCAATACTAACATCAGAGTTGGCAGCAATCAGACATCACAGGGGACATTAACACGGAGATAGAGCAGTAAAACACTATATATGCAGGACAAAAATAGAACATGGAATGGGTAAGTAACAGGGCAATACATAAGGAAATCATACTACTTCGAACAAGGCAAATATACTGCATCAGAGGGGGCGTAAAGAGGGCATCAAGGGGCGTAACATGGCATCAGCAAAGACAATGATAGGGCCTCAGAGGTGTCAATAACAGAGCATCAGTAGCAGGAATAACAGCAAATTACATAAAACAATAACGAGCGTTCGAGAGAATAAAAGTGGTGCTTTAGATTGGCTAGTAATAGCGCATCCGAAAGGGCAGAGGAGCGAATCAGAGGGGCTATAATGTCATCACAGGGGCTAATAAGGCCTAAAAGAGAAAAATTGCAAGGCGTCTGTGAGGGTAACCTAAAACGACAATAATATGGCACCACCAGCGAGGGCAATAAACAGTTACTGGGCATCAAAGTGGGCAATAATGGAGCATAAGGGAAATGTAGCAACAGGACCAGAAATATCGACATGATACCTACTTGGGCCACTGCCTGGTCGCAGATGAGTCCTAAGGTTTGTGTGTCCGGAGGCTGCAGATGGGTGGCACTTCTAGGCAGCACCCCACTCCGGGCTCCTAGGGCTGGTTGCAGCACTGCAGGCTGAGCTCAGGCAAGGCCGTGATTCTGGGACCATTTGCCGCCCGACCTGCGGCCCCACACAGTGATTGGGCTGCTGCTGTCCTGAAGTTCAGTGAGGGGCCGCCCAGTGATACTCTCCTGGTGGCCGCTTTGCGCTGAAATCACCGGGTCACTTCTCCGAATAGGCTGTATTCTGTACTACGTCTGGGTAAAATTAATAACAGCTGACGGGGATTCGGCAGGAGGTGTTTTTTATTTGTGAAAACACCGCACCTGTCAAACTAAAGTAATCGGTTCCAGCAGTGCTGGCTGGTGACATTTGAAAGTGGTAGGGGGTAAAGTTTATCATGGTACTGCACTGTGGCAAGCGAGCATAGCGAGTGAGCCCGAAAAACCTACAGGGGGTTCGGGAAGAATTAAAAAACAAGCATTTACAATGCAATGGTCTCGGCATTATTAAAGGTAGAGCTATTGGCATTGCTCATGACATTTTTTTTCTTTTTTTTTAAAAACATAAATAAATGGTATTTTGTCATTTACAATAGCAATAGGTGAGCATTAGAGAGTAGTAGAGAGTATTCGCAGACACAGAGCCACACACACACACACAGACAGAGCCACGCACACACACACAGTCAGAGCGGCTGTGTTACAGTGAGGTGAGTGGTGGCTGTTGGCTGTGTGTCAGATTGGTGAGTGGTGGCTGTGTGACAGTGAGGTGAGTGGCTGCTGTGTGACAGTGAGGTGAGTGGCGGCTGTTTGACAGTGAGGTGAGTGGCGGCTGTGTGGCGGCTGTGTGTATATTGCTGAGTGGTGGCTGTGTGTCAGATAGGTGAGTGGCGGCTGTGTGACAGTGAGGTGAGTGGCGGCTGTGTGACAGTGAGGTGAGTGGCAGCTGTGTGTCAGATTGGTGAGTGGTGGCTGTGTGACAGTGAGGTGAGTGGCTGCTGTGCGACAGTGAGGTGAGTGGCGGCTGTGCGACAGTGAGGTGAGTGGTGGCTGTGTGTCAGATTGGTGAGTGGCGGCTGTGTGACAGTGAGGTGAGTGGCAGCTGTGTGACAGTGAGGTGAGTGGCGGCTGTGTGACAGTGAGGTGAGTGGCAGCTGTGTGACAGTGAGGTGAATGGCGGCTGCGTGTCAGATTGGTGAGTGGCGGCTGTGTGTCAGATTGGTGAGTGGCGGCTGCGTGACAGTGAGGTGAGTGGCTGCTGTGTGACAGTTAAGTGAGTGGCGGCTGTGTGACAGTGAGGTGAGTGGCAGCTGTGTGACAGTGTGCTGAGTGGCGGCTGTGTGACAGTGAGGTGAGTGGCTGCTGTGTGACTGTGAGGTGAGTGGCCGCTGTGTGACAGTGAGGTGAGTGGCCGCTGTGTGACAGTGAGGTGAGTGGCCGCTGTGTGACAGTGAGGTGAGTGGTGGCTGTGTCAGATTGGTGAGTGGTGGCTGTGTGTCAGATAGGTATTCCGCATCCAGGGGTACAGCTTGCTGTGCGAACGCTGCGTGCCAGGGTCGGAGGCATAGCCTGAGGCCGTGTAGTGGGAGGCCATGTGGGGTGGGTCAGGAAAGAGCCGCCGGCTGTGGGGGGTGAAGAGGCCGTCTGAGGGCAGAGCTGGGGTGTGGGGGGAGAGCAGTTGCTCCGGAAAGCGTGGAGGGGGACCCCGGGGCAGAGGAGCTGAAAGAGTCTGAGCGGGGCAGAAATACGGGGCTGAGCGAGAGGGGGTGTCTGAGGGCAGGACTGAAGGAGGGAGGAGCCGCCTGGGGCAGACGGAAGGGGCCCGGGGCAAGAAGGAGGGTGCACTGACCAAATCGGTTAGAGAAGCATCTGGAAATGTGGCACATTATCACCAGAATGTTGCACGGCAAATAGTTCAGTATTGAAAACAAGGTAATAAATGACATCTTTATTTGGGGGGTTCTGTGTGTATATCTCTATGGGCGTTGACTCACAGGGCATCAGTGCTTACTCAATCAGCCAGCAAAGTTTCAATCTCACTTGCTCTAATGAACGAACATCTCCACAAACTGAATACAACTCATGTGTGTACCGGCAGCTCCTCCTTTGCTAACTTCATTGTGGCTTTCACTTGTTTCTAAAAGTACACATCCACACAAAGTAGTTCCCTTTATGAGGATGAACGAGTAGTTTTGTAGCGTATTTAGGATTTGGGGGGAGGGTAATCTTTTTCAAAAGCGTAATCCAGGAGAGGGGTGATGTTAGCTTGAGCTATCTCTTCTACATGAGTAAGGTGGCTCCCTAATTACTTATACACAATGTGCTGAGCCGGAACACATTTTCACCCTCCAGGATCTGTATTCCTCCGCAGTGCACCGAGGGTAAAGTCTCATCATGGACCAAATAACCTACAGCCCAATCAGATGTTCCAGGCTAGGCGGTTCGATCGTAATTGTGAATATTAGTGGGAAGAGAGGTTCGATCGTAATTTTGAATATTAGTGGGAAGAGAGGGCATGTCTGTCTCACTCACCCTCGCCAGGGTAAAAGGGGACAATAATATCCCTCCCAACACAACCTGGGCAGGCGTCCGGTGGAAAGCGTGCAGACTCACGCCACGAAAGCCCCTGTATTCCAGCAGAACGAAAAAGTATTCCCATGATGTAATGATCTGCTGACTTTTGGACAAGTGGTCATGCAGGATACTGGCCGATTTAAGGATCATTAACTAGTACAGACGGATCCACAGTTCGAATGTGCATCTTTAATCTGATTAACCGTAAGCGTTTCTTCAGTACGACACTCAAATGACCGTCGCTAAGCCTTGCAACATGCAATAAAGTCGTTTTTTCTTCAACAAGTCTCCAGGTGGCGCTTAAAATGAGTGTCTGTGGGACAGATGTTTTTATAACGATAAAAAAACAAAAAATGCAGAGAATGCGGAGGTCGATTACAACGCTGTAAACACGATCGTTTGTTAGTGAACCCATCTCATCAGTTGGCTTACTAAAAGAATGTGCTGTAGAATGAATAAAGTATGGGCTTTAAACGGTAACTGCGGATGGCCGGGCACTAGTGTTTTCCCGTTTGATTTCTTTTGGCATGTATTGACTTTGTTACACAGCGCACGAGGTAAACCTGCAAACGTTAGTCAGGGCGACTTTGAAAGCAACACAAGCCGTGACATTGGACGACCCAATTCTCTCCTTATTGTGCAGCGGAGGAAAAAAGGAATACAAGTTAGGGAGGAGGGCACAATAGCAGGGAGGAGATGGGCGAGCTAAAAAGATGAGCCCAGCTAGGAAAAAAAGGCATCACATTAAATAAGTTAAATCAGCTAGGCGGTAGTCTGTACACAGTCGTCTCTTGTATGCATACATGTAAAGATTTATTTTGATGCAATGCTGGGAGAGGCTGCTGTGTGAACAGCAGGGAAAAGCAGGGAGTGCAGCTGTGGATTATGTGTATGCAACACACACTAATGTGCAAAAAACAGAGGAGAGTAGAAACCGGGGGAGGGCTTGACATCTGAGTGATGATGCACACGGAAGACGGGAAAGCAACGCATAGGGCGGGGGTGGGGTGCAGCGTGATATGGCGTAGCAATTTTGAAAATAAAACCGCATGCTAGATCAAATCGGTATTAATATACGAGTAATACCTACACAGAATTCCAGAAACACAAGGAATCTGATAAAACGAATCGGGTTGCAAGCGAGAAAATTAGGCCATTTGTGCGTTATTTGCAGTTGTGGAAGGGCCGGTCGAATAGCAGTTTACACCAAATTGCGTGTAGATATATCACTGCATTCCTTCATCATTCTTCCTCTATCTGGCCACGAAGCGTCCCTCGAGGAAACCAGCTCCTCTACTAAGCCTGCGCTGCAAAAGACAGACCAGCGCATAACGGACGGACCCCCGGTCCTCAAAACGCCCACACCCAGGCCCACCCCCCACATCCCAGCACCGTGTAAGCGACCCCACAGGGCCCGGTCTACCCGCCCAAAGCCCGCAACCCATCCCCCGCACAGAAAGGCAGTCCCGACATCGTGAAAACATGGAAGGACCCAGGAAAAGGGAGAAGGAGGGGTGGGGAGGAAATCACAGCGTCCGGGGGCACTGGAGGAGATACTGCTGCTGTAGGTGCCATGGCCGTCGAGCTCCGTCTCTGCCTGCTGCTGCGTCTGTCAGGGCGAGTCACCTCCGTCACCGCGCATCGCACGTCAGCTGCCATCCAGGCAAGTAGGGACCAGCCTGTAATCCGGTGGCAAGAACAACGGCGCAAACAGGGGTGCAGGAGCACTAAAAGCGGCGTAAACGGGGGCAGAGGCAGAGGCTCGATGCTCACCTTCACTGCAGTGAAACAAAATGGCGGCCGCAAGCTTCTGATTTTTTCGGAATCGCGGGCGTGGTTTTGCTGTTTTGAGTGACAGACAACGTCACTGTCTAAAGAACAGCAAAACTTACGCCCCCAAATCCGAAAAAGACGGAGCTTCTATGGAGGGACGGCTCTCTCCTCCAATGGCTGGCCTCCGTTTAGGAAGCCAGCCAATGGAGGAGAGACTGGGCAGGGAGGCGGGTTCTACAGCCCTACTAAGAAGCATTAATTCTCCTCCCGGAGACTGCGCAAGCGCAGCCTTCTCGGTCCTCGGCCTAAAAAAAGAGTAGATAAAAGGAGCAGTTTCAAGCAAAAAGGTTGATAAAGCACTTGTGAAAGTGTTATGACAGGATCTGTAACAACATCCTCATATCCATCAACTTCACCCCAACACTCCTGCAATGTATGAAGGATTTGAAGACACACTTCTTCAAAGAATAGTACATCACAATGAAGTAAAAAATCACTGGAGGAGCAAGTAATAGAGGAGAAAATGTGTCAGAATGATGGCACACATTTTATAGACTGAACAAAGTTAATTTTCTTAATCAGCAGAACACATGCTAAGCTACAAACGCGTATTTCTAATGCAATCTGTTGCACCAGCCTTGGCAATAAGCACCTCATGCTCCTTCTACAGATATTAAACAGAAGAGAGGTGCCCTCCACAGCACTTGATTGAAACAGACTGTGCCCAGGTGCAAACCGCTTTATTACATTTCAGGCAAGATACTCTTTGCAGTCCAAGGAGACTCGACTGTGGCATGTACTCAAGTTGACCATGTGTACTGAGATGGAAATAAAATCTCAAAATGCATCTTTTGTGACATCTTTGTGCACCTACTCCAAGACCGAGGTAACTTAAGGCGAGCCAGTTTTCAAGATTTTGCTAGACAACTCTTCATACACAAGCATCAGACTTGCATGATCTTTAGAATGGACCAGAGTGAATCCTCATCATTGCCAGGAGCCTACACAGTGAATCACCCCAGGCGAGGGCTGGTGAGGCGCGAGCAAGGGTGCCACATTTCCACACGAAACTGACCTCTGCATCCCCCCGATCAATCCCTCTGTGGTTGCCCCTTCTTGGTTTACTTTATGTTCCTCCGTGTTTAGCGCTCTAAGACCGGCCATACCCATGTCTGGATTTTATATCTGGCCTCCACTCGAAGGACAGCACTCTGTGTCTTTTCCCTCTCCAGACAGCACCCACAGGCCTCCAATGCTGGCCATATCCTCTCCTGCAGGGTGCTGCTTGGCTGCCACTCTTTGATACACCTTCCATCGCTCTGTCTGCGGTGCCTGGGGCCTGCGCGTGCTCCTCGAGTCACAAGTTCTCCGTGCTCTTTCCTCCTAGCCCCAACCCAGCACTGCCTTGTCTCTCTAGCACTCCATGCCCTACCTCTTCCCTGGCACAGCAGTCCATGCCTTTCCCTTGTCTCTACACCACGCCATGTTTGCTTCCATGCAGTACAATATTCCATGTCTTAAAATGCTGGTCAAAGTTAAACTTTTAGTTCAAATGAATTAAAAGAGTGAATATTTTTGGGTTGCGTAAAATATGCACTTAGCCAGTAAGAATACCTTGCCCCTCCAATTACAGCCATCAATGTCCCATTCTCAAAGAGATTGGTCCGTTTGGGACAAGGGAAGACTAAAGTGAAAACCATCTGTGTCCCCGTCTACATCACTGTTACAGGGGGTAGTGAAAACTGATAAACAGTACACAGAGTACATTCGCTCCAACAGGTTCCCTGTTTGCACGTCTCATTATTCATTCATTCATTCATTCATTCACAGCATACGTGGGGGACTCGAATTCACGTGGGAACGAGCCCTGCAGTATGTATATTAGAGTGAGTGCAGTGTACTTCTGTGGATATTACAGTGTGCAGTGGGAGGCGTATCACGTGGGGTTTAATAACTTGATTCCACGTAGTGCCTCGCACAGCACTTCTTCAAGTATGCAAGTATTGCAAATAGCAAGTGTCACTCGATTTATTGCAACTCAATTTACCGTTCTCGGGAAGATGAGAGGCTGAAGTGGTCTTGCCACATCTAGATCACGTGAAATTCAGCCCACAGCAGAGGTCAACGGTGAGCGATCGATGAGGGTAAAAATTGGGCTTATCATACCTGTACTGGTACATCCTCACATTTCGGGTTCGCGCTGATTCACGTGGGCCTGCCCTCTACACACTGAGCAGGTCTTCTGTTTCGGAGAGATGTGTTACCCAGCTGCGAAGTCACGTGACATGAGGCAACAGTACTGTACGTGCAGGGGTAGTTGAACATCTGATTTTAATTTTAAAAGTCCTTCAAAATACACCATACTTACCGCAGTAAATGCGCTTTTCACACACCAGTCAGTGCAACAAACCCACGCGTTAATGACGGTGAAACGGCGTGACCTTTGATCCCTGATAACTTCATGAGAAGTGACATCACCCACATAGTGGGTTCATTTTTTTGTTTTTAAGAACATTCTGTATTGAGACTCAGAAGGGAGTTAATAAACATTTTATAGGCAACAAACAGCAATGGTCCGGGAGTAGTGTTTACATGCCATAAAGCGCTTCACCGCCTTTCTTAGGGAAGTAAGCACTATATAAAAAAATCGCAATGCATAAAAATTCAGGCACTAACACACCTGTGTTTATAAGAACCCATTGTTTACCTCACATGTGGGGAAAAGCAGGATAACAGAAAGAAAGACCAGACTGGAAACAGACCAGACTGAGGCTTTATGGCCTGCATATGCCATGGGTCCACATTAAGGTGGAAAGAATGGGCTTGAAGGGAGAGTTTAGAGATTTGGTTGAACGAGAGGGAGAGCGAGGGTGAAAGAGGGTGGAAAGTGAATGTGACGTAGGGAGGCAAAAATTGTCTGAGGAAGCCGGTGATTGGAAGAGAGAGATAGAGAGAAAAGGTTAGAGTACAGAAGCCGAGAGAAAGTGACCGAGAGCAAGAGAGGGTGAGAAACAGAACCACTGAGAGCGAAAGAGAGGATTAGAGAAAGAGGGAGAGAGAGAGAGGTTTGGGAAAGACAGAAAGAGAGCGAAAGAAAGAGAGAGAGAGAGAGAGAGACGGTGTGTGTTTACCTTCAAGAACAGGAAGCAGATGAGTAATAATTTATGGTTACACTTGCCCCATGAATTATTGCGAAGTAAAGTTTAATAGGCACGTTGGAAGAACATTTAAGATTTTTAAAGATTCCGTTTCGATTGGCATGGTATGTAATTTAGACCCAGGCCTTTAGAATATCCTTCGCGTTCTTTGGCAGGGAGATGAAAACACCCACTCTGCGCGTTTCTCTCCCACCGTGGGGGCAGCAGCCGCTACTGGCAGCCCACCACGGGCACTTCCCGCCTCATCCTGCGCACTGCCACGGTACAAGCTTACAGCCTAGCGGAGCCATCAAAGTTGTTATTGTAGGCTGCTGTTTACCTTATAAAACCGTTTTGTTGGGAAGCGAATAATTCTTCTGCTAAAAAATTTCGTCTCCTTATAATTTTGTCTGTCTTTATAGCATGGGTTCAACAGCCCCTGTGCCAATCTCTCATAGACTACGCTTGCACTGTCCGAGCCAAAATTCAAAGAAGTACCATTTTGACTCGCGCCTGCCGCCCGCCCTCTACCTTGTCAGAATTGTAAGAGTTCTGACATTTCGCAGGTCCTGTCCAAGATTTCCGTGGTGCAGGCAGCTGGTGACATTTGAAAGTGGGGTGGCGTAAATTGATTTACATACTGCACCGTCGCGAGCGAGCGCAGCGAGCGAGCCCGAACCTCATTAGGGGGGTTGAGGGGGATTGACCTCCGTGAAAATTTTGAAAAACGAGAAGAAAAATCATGCATTTTCAGACAAATTTGAGAAAGCAGGAAGGTTAATAAAGCAATTGTGAAAGTGCAGTTATTACATTAATAGATGCCATAACATAGGTAGCTGCTTATTCAGTATAACCACAGAGCTTCATACATTCCGTCCTATTACGCTGCTGAATTCAGACTATAGGACTTTCATGAAAATCTCAGCTCTAAGAGTAGAAGAAGTTGCACAGCAGTTGGGAAACAGCCTTCGCAAAGCATTGGGAACCATGCATTACCTTTACCACGTTTCTATTAGAACACATGTGACTTTATCACGCATGTCTTTCCACACAGTTTATAGTGTTTAGGTGAAACAAAATGAACTTAATATGCCATTTGATCAGTAAAATCTGTTTAGTCCCCAAATAGAACAAACACTAGAAAACTTTTAAAAACCGAGATAACAATGCATTTCAGAGTACCTCACTCTGTATTTTTTTTATTTAACAAACAAGTAGCAGGATTCACTTTTTGAAAACTAAATCAGCACATCTCTCTTTCAGTGTTGCGAACTTGTCAATAACTTTCATGTTGAAGTCCGGTATTTTTTGGACTAGCTTGCTCTCTACAGAGAGCATCGCCAAAGCATTGAGTCTTTCCTCTAGCATGGTGTTCCTGAGGAATGTCTTATTGCGCTTTAGGGCTGAAAAACATCGTTCAGCTTCGGCTATTGTCATTGGAGTGGTAATGACAATTTTTAGTAAAGTCACTGTCTCTGTAAGTGACTTTTCCATATTCAGTTTATGTATTAAAGTCAGCAAAGTCAAGGCACTTGTGGCCTTCTGGTACACAGGCATTCCGTACAGTACAGTCAACTCAGTTCTCAGCTGCTCTTTTTTGAGCATAGGATATGCTTGCACAGCCTCATTCAGAGCACGCTCCGGGAAGGATTCATCATATTTTACAAACTCTTGACTTTGCAATAATGTGGCACTCACCAAATGTTTAGTGAATGAAAAACGTTCTTGTGCCTTCACAGTTACAATGTCACATATCTCCTTTCTAATTCGAACCAGAGAGGTGATGTTTTGCCTGCAGTTTGCAAAAGTAGAATGCTGTGGCAGTTTGCTCTCTAAATTGTCAACCCCATCTCTCACTTTCCTTATGCTCTGTACAAATGTAGTGGTAGATTGTTTCACAAAGACAGTATCTACGTCTGTTCCTTGTAACCGATTGTATAACATGTCGACATCACGCATTATTTCATGAAATAAAAACAGTAAGAACTGAAACTCTCCGTCTTTTAGTATTCTAATAAAGCCATGGGCTTCATTCTGACTTGTGTTATCAAACTCATCATTGGCTTCTATGGCGACAAAACATTTCTCAAGGCCCTCCTTATTTTCAAAGATTAAGTACGAATGTTAAAGTTCCAACGAGTTGAGGATCCCCTTGGAACGATTTTGTCCACAATCTCATGAAGGGTTTCTGGTCTTTTGGGGGAACGTGAGAAGAATGCTGCTATGCCTCCTATATCCTGAAAGAAAACTTGTGTCTCTCTGATCTTTGATAGTGCCTGTTGCATAATACGAGTTGGTGGGCATAACAGTGCACAAAATGAGCATTAGGGTACATATCTCGAATTCGTTTCTGTACTCCACTAAGGCTTCCACTCATTACGGACGCACCATCATAGCTTTGTGCGATAAGTTTTTGTTTTTGAGGCAGGTCCGGAAAAATTAATTTCAGTTGCCACAGTATAGCTTCAGTAATGGTTGCTGCACTAGAGTCTCTTAAAAGTGTGAAACCATAGAACCTCTCCACAACGTTTCTATCACTGTCAAGGTACTGTAACACTAACACGGACTGTGTTTTAGTGGCCACATCAGTGGTGTCATCAGCCTGAATAGCCACAAAATCTGTGTTTCGCAACTCTTGCACAATATGGCTTCTTATAATTTCGAGCATACACTCAAGGAGTTCATTTTGTATTGTTTTAGAGGTGCCCTTAAAGACTGTAGCACATGCTAAATGTGTTTCCAAATCCTTGTCTATGCTTGCTATTAAATCCACTAGGCTTCGGAAGATCCCAGGTTTTGAGGAACTTTCTGATTCGTCATGGCCTCGCAATGCCAGTTCGAAAGCACCACAGAAACTAATGCAATCAATGATCTTGGATAGAATTTGTCTGTTCTTATCAACGGCTTCATTGTGTTTTTGTATGGTTTTGCGATATGCATCATTTATCTGCTGCTCAATTGGTGCTTGTTGGACCCGGCCCTTTTGGCAGGTTCACCCCGAGACTTTTTGCTTTTTCCTAGCCTCTTTCTGTGACCTGGTGTTGGTGATTTTAGGCCTCTGCGCACTTTTTCACTGTGGTACAGTGTAAAGTGCGTGAGCTCTCTGTGTATGAGTGGTGAGTGACCTGGCCTCCCATAGGAATGAATGGGGAATATGTATGCCCATGGTAGTTCCTGATGTGTGGGGAGTGCAGGGTCGAGTTTGGTATGTGCGAACTCGTGAGATTAAATGCTGCTTAATGATATATGTGGCATGATTGTGTTTAGTGTAGAAGTGCCACTTCTAGAAGTTGGCATATTTGTGTAATTTGTGTCTGGCGTGTGATTGGCTGAGGCTGGCTGGTGAGCCTGGCTCCAAGAGTCTGGGAGGGTCTGCCCCGGTGGTGAATGGAGTGCTTAGCATGCTGATGTGAGGGGAGGAGTGAGCCTGGGCCTGCTTGTGGATTGACCGTCTGGTTTGAGGGTCCTGAATGAGGCTGGGTTTTCCCCACACAATGCTGGCTCCACCCCCTGGGGTGTGTCTGATGATCCTAGCCTGGCCAGTGAAAGGAATTCCCTATAACCAGTTCTAGCTGGTTCTCACACTGCCTGCACCCTGCAAGACAAAGGATTTCTCTGTATAAAAAGGGGCAGTGTCCCCTTCCAAAATGTTCTTGTTTCTGACTTGAATCCTGCCAGGGGCGTGCTGCTGCTTGGGCTCAGGGGGAAAGTCTTGCCTACCTGGGCCCTGCCCAGCCCCTGGATGCCTGGAAAGCTCTCTCCCTGTGAGGCCCTTCTGCCTTGCCTGGGGGGGACTGGAGGACTTCTTCTCTACTGGGAGCTACCTGCTCCATTTCTTTGCCCCAGGACTCCTTGGACTCCCCAGCGTGTTGAGAGCACTTTATTTGAATTTAGCAGCATGGAGCTGCTCTCTGATCTACTCATGACCCAAGCTTCGCAGGAGCCTACCCTGCATTGTGCCCAATTCTCGTAATATTTTTAATTACGGGTGCCCACCACGTTTATCTGGTCCTGAGCGAGTGCCCACCTCGCTGGTACCTTTTACATGTTTACCGAGGGTGCCCCCCCCCTCGTTATTTGCCCCTGTGATTCACCGCTGCGGCCCGTGGCGAAACCGGAAGTCAGGCAGCTTTTCGCCTGGCAGCAGGCGGGACTTCCGGTTTGTCGGAGGAAGTACCGCCCGCCGCGGAGATCTAATTGGTGGCTGCCCAGAGCCTCGCGGGCTCAACACAAAGCCCCGGTCCCGAGATGGGGGACCGGGTGAAGACCGGCACCTGCTGGTGCCGCGCTGAGGAGGGGCGAGACTGACCTCCCCCCACTGCATGAAAGATAAGAGGGAGAGTCCCTGAGGAGCGGGGGCTCTCCAGTGCATGCCGCCGGGGACCGGAGAAGGATGCCACGGACCTCTGGTGAGTAGACTGCACGCTAGCCCCGGTGAGGGCTTACCTCCTTTCCTGCATTGGTGCCGGTGTATGCACAGAGCCAGGGGTGCATTTAGGGCGGCCCCGGATAGCAGCGGGCCGCCCCAACATGGTGATGAAGTCACAGAGCCCAAGAGGCTCCAACGTCCCGGGGGCATTTTATTTCAGAGCCCGAGGCTCCCGGGGACAGTTATGTATTTAGAGCCACGAAGGCTCCAACAATGGCCCAGAGTTGTTTTAAAGATTCCTGTGAGGGGCTATGGGTTTTTGAAAGGCCCCAGAGGGGCCTGCGCTGAGCCCCGGGGCTCCTACCTGTTGGGGCACCTTTGTTCCGAGTGCGAGATGGCTTCCAGTGGGGCCCCTGTTTCTTGCCCCTGAGGGCCCCAGTGTAGACCTAGAGCCTAGAGGGCTCCCAGTTTGCGCAGCTTTGGGTTCCAGAGCGCTAGTGAGAGCCCTGGCGCAGTCTGTTCTAGGGTCAGTGAGGACCCTGTCGCAGTTTTGATTCCCAACTGCCCAGCAATTAGTGGGCAGCTGCACCGTTTAGGTCTTGTAATGTTCCCAGGTGCCCAGCAAGTAGTGGGCACCTGCAACGTTTAGGTTTGCGCCGGTGGCGCCCCCCTGACTGGCGCTGCATTGGCTGCGCGCCCTGACATTCTGGACACAGGGCTCTTTAGTCCCTTTATTGGATGGGGGCTGGTATGTGATTTTATTTAGGCGCATTGTGATTATCTATGTGATGGTAATTGCCTAATGTGAGTTTTGCGCAATGTGATGTGGTGCTAGGAAATGTAATGCATTTAATATGATTACGCACCTTGGTCTTACACCTCTGAATGTTTTTAGGCATCATGTGTTTTTGCGCTATTGAGTTATGATTTTACACCTCTGAATGCGTTGGTTTATGCATCATGTGTTTTTCCTTCCATACTCCTCTGAATGTTTTAGGCATCATGTGTTTTCTCCGGTACCTCTGAATGTGTTTTGATGCATCATGTGCCTTGTTCTTACACCGCTGAATGTATGTTTTATGCATCATGTGTAATGTGTTCTTGCTTATACCCCTAATTGTATTATGATACTTAGGTGGTTGTTCTTTCTAGTACAGGTGGTCCTAGTGGGGTTCTGGTTCCCTGCGTGACATCCTCCTAAGGTGTTTAGGGTTGCGTAGGTGGTACTTAACTGTTACCAGTAGTTACTGGTTGTGATTTATATTTGCTAATTTGTGCTACAGTGATTTTATATCCTATATTCTATTTTCTACTAAGTGCTGATTCTGACAGGCGCCCACGTGGCCCTGTCCTGTGTAAATAATCCCTTGTGAATATTGCCCGTTCCAGTTGGCACAATGTACATGTGTGATTCTATCTGATGTGTTTTGACAATACAGAAGGTATTTTTATATAACCTTGTGTGGAGTTCCTTTTGTGGTGTGCCTAGGATGTTGTTGCTGTTGTGTGCTGGCGCAAATGCTTTACACATTGCCTCCGGGATAGGCCTGTCTGCTTGTGCCAAGCTAACAAGGGGGTGAGCAGGGGTTATCTTAGCGTGTGACTCCCTTGCCCTGACTAGAATGGTGGTTCCTGTCTAGCTTTGGCGTCAGCCTTAGCCAATGAGAAATAGCCAGTTCTAACATTGTTGGACAGCGGTGAGGATTAGGACTTGTGTTTGCGCAGTGCCACAGCGACAACTGGCTACATTACAAAACTCTGCATTTTCTAAATAGTCACATGTTTGGGATTATTGTTTTAGGTCTCGCCTGTCGATGCGCATGCGCATCGAGCAAGGCGAGAGTATTGGCACTTATCCGCTCTTTATCCACACTGCAAGGAATCGTGGCGATTCCTTGCAGTGCACGAGAAATTTAAGCTCAATGCGCATGCGCATTGAGCTTAAATGCGCGTGCACATGCCCCCAGCCGCCTGCCTTGCCTACTCTCTTCCACAGCCTCCCCCAGCTCCGCCCCCTCACTACTTGATTGCACGGCCGCTAGGCCGTGCCTCCCCTACTCTCCTCCCCCCTCCTCCTCTCCTCCCTTGCCTGCCTGCCGCTAGCCTTGCCTACTCTCTCTCACAGCCTCCCCCAGTTCAACACTTTGGCTCTCTCTACACAGCGAATGCATTGATTCTACACCTCAACCCTGGTTTTCTGTACCTCCTCTACAATCTGCTTATATGCCTCTCTGTGCCTTCTCATCACACCCGGCCTCTGTACATACAAAGCAGTGACACTCTGTAAAGACCCATCACTCGGACTATCGAACTCTTCTTTACTTTCGGTTACGTAGTTCCGTACATTTTTTACATCATCTGCATAGATGCCAGGCATCTAATTCACCGTCACCCAGTACCCGACCTGCTCTGCAGACATCCATCAGGACCAAAACACTGGACAGACCCTGCACTATGAACAACGTGTGTGCAGCGGGGCCACCTCAGCACTCAAGATCTACAGCGTTATCAGCACTCAGACACTGTACCTTCCTGGCAGCGAGTGGCTGCTCGGCTTTCCTCTTCATTTTGCCGTTGGACGTTTCTCTGCTACTCGTCTGTGAGCTGTTCCTGCACAGCACACTTACACATGTGAGAGCCACACTACCATGCTGCTAGTATAACCCCGCCTTCCCTGCCAAAATTCCCACCCATCACAGGGGCTGGGGAAAATATACTGTAGTTTGATTGGTTAATGCGAGTGGAAACTTAGCTCTCCATTGGCTAACAGGTCCTTCCGTGGCCAGGCAAACTAGTGTGTTTGCCCCGTAGTAGTTTTTGCCTTCCGTCCCTCTTTCTCTATAACAAGCCATCGAGAAAGAAAACGGCATTTAAAAACAACGTGGTTCATATATAGAGTAATGTGGTTAAGGATGCGGCCATCTTGTAAGGTCAAATTTGTTAATTACAGTGTACCGCCTCTGGTTCCAGAAGGATTATCAGCGATATTTAAACCATAAATCCTGAAAACGTATTGGTACATATTGTATTAAAACATCATTAAACGCCTTATTTAACAATTATGAAACTGAAGGTTGAAAAAGGATATGGAAATTCTTATAATGTTATGGAGAACATCACTGGTTGATTTTTAAACAATTTACTTCTGACATATAGCTACTTGATCTAATATACTCTTACAGACATCTATAATTCTGTGGTACAGGAAGATGCTTGTAGTGACGGTTAAATAACGTAGAGAAATCTGCTTACTTGAATTCAAGTATTTATTGTGACAAACAAGCTTGGGGAAGATAAGGGGGAGTGGCAACGCAGAGTAGAAGGGAAGTCGGAATGCCAACATATGGAGTTGACGTCAGTTAAATACAACATGAGAATTCCACTATTAAGTGCTTGAAATAACCAATTAAATGTGAGCACGTGCAGTAAATAAACAGAACAGTGATGAAAAATTATCATTCTCAGTATTCATCTGGACATGAAATGCAGCTGTGCAAACTTAAAATAACTCTGTGGGGGTGTGTTCTTGGAGGGGAAGGGGCTCATGCTAAGTATTGCCTGAGAGGCACTTATGCACACATCAAGCCTCTTTACATTCACCCCCAAAATCTTGCTAAACCCTACGATCGTCAGGTTTTTAGGTCTCGCCTCAACCCCTCACCCTCAACCCTTCACTCACCCTCACTCTCACTCATCCTCACTCACCCTCAACCCTTCAACCCCTCACTCACCCTCACTCTCACTCATCCTCACTCACCCTCAACCCCTCACCCTCACTCACACTCACCCTCACTCACCCTCAACTCCTCACCCTCACTCACTCACCCTCAACCCCTCACTCACCCTCACTCACCCTCACTCAGCCTCAACTACTCCCCCTCACCCTCACTCACCCAAAACCCCTCACCCTCACTCACCCTCACTCCCCCTCACCCTCACTCACCCTCAACACCTCACTCACACTCACCCACCCTCACCCTCACTCACCTTCAACACCTCACCCTCAACCTCAACCCCTCACTCACCCTCATTCACCCTCACTCACCCTCACTCACCCTCACCCTCACTCACCCTCACTCACCCTCACCCTCACCCTCACCCTCACTCACCCTCACTCACCCTCACCCTCACTCACCCTCACCCTCACTCACCCTCACTCTCACTCATCCTCACTCACCCTCACCCACCCTCAACCCCTCACCCTAACTCACCCTCACTCACCCTCAACCCCTCACCCTCACTCACCCTCAACACCTCACTCACACTCACCCACCCTCACCCTCACTCACCTTCAACACCTCACCCTCAACCTCAACCCCTCACTCACCCTCACTCACCCTCACTCACCCTCACCCTCACTCACCCTCACCCTCACCCTCACTCACCCTCATTCACCCTCACCCTCACTCACCCTCACCCTCACTCACCCTCACCCTCACTCACCCTCACTCTCACTCATCCTCACTCACCCTCACCCACCCTCAACCCCTCACCCTAACTCACCCTCACTCACCCTCAACCCCTCACCCTCACTCACCCTCACTCTCACTCATCCTCACTCACCCTCACCCACCCTCAACCCCTCACCCTCACTCACCCTCACCCACCCTCAACCCCTCACCCTAACTCATCCTCACTTACCCTCAACCCCTCACCCTCACTCACCCTCACTCACCCTCAACCCCTCACCCTCACTCACCCTCAACCCCTCACCCACACTCACCCACACTCACCCCCACTCACCCTCACTCACACTCACTCACCCACCCTCACTCACCCTCACCCTCACTCACCCTCACTCACCCTCACTCACCCTCACCCTCACTCACCCTCAACCCCTCACCCTCACTCACCCGCACTCACCCTCACCCTCACTCACCCTCACCCTCACTCACCCTCACTCACCCTCACTCACCCTCAACCACTCACCCTCACTCACCCTCACCCTCACTCACCCTCACCCTCACTCACCCTCACCCTCACCCTCACTCACCCTCACTCACCCTCACCCTCACTCACCCTCACCATCACTCACCCTCACCCACCCTCACTCTCACTCATCCTCACTCACCCTCACCCACCCTCAACCCCTCACCCTAACTCACCCTCACTCACCCTCAACCCCTCACCCTCACTCACCCTCACTCTCACTCATCCTCACTCACCCTCACCCACCCTCAACCCCTCACCCTCACTCACCCTCACCCACCCTCAACCCCTCACCCTAACTCACCCTCACTCACCCTCAACCCCTCACCCTCACTCACCCTCACTCACCCTCAACCCCTCACCCTCACTCACCCTCAACCCCTCACCCTCACCCACACTCACCCTCACTCACCCTCACCCTCAACTCACCCTCAACCCCTCACCCTCACTCACCCTCACTCACCCTCAACCTCATGCTAAAGATTTACAAAAAAACCCATAAACAATTCTAAAAGCACTAACTCTAATGCTGCGAGACCTATTGCATTTCTAATGCTTGTTTGATTTTGTTTTTCCTCAAGAGTGTCATTTTCAGATGGTGTTCCTGCGCTTTATGTTTAGTGGCAGATGAGAGAGAATGACAGGGCTGGACGCCAGTAGAGGGGGAGGTTCCCTTAGATATGAAATTCCTTGCTGGGTCCAGTGCCCAATCCCTGTTCCTGTCCCTGTGTGGGTAAATGGAAGAGAGGGAGTGTGGAGGAGAAATGGCTTGCTCGGGAGGGTGGTTATCGCCTGAGTGTAGTGTGTGTGTCTGGATTCCCCAGTATGGTAGGATCCAGTGGTGGCAGCTAAAATGTGTCCAGTGCGTGAAGTCCCATTCCCAGTTCCCAGAGTATGGTGCCTGGTGCTCAGTAAGAGGGGTACAGGTTGAGAGTCAGAGGCAGTGAGGAACTGTCTCACCAGTCTGGAGGGGGAGTGTGTGGATGAGTGGTGTGTTGAACTGGAGGTGTTGATGTGAGTTTTTTTTTTAAGGAGCTTCCACGTGAGGTGTACCTCTGGTGGTATGCAGGAGGTCCTGCAGAGGCACTGGACAAGAAGGTGGACATCGGGCGGTGTGCTAGATGTCTTGCAGAGGCATGAGGGAGTGAATCTAAAAGTAGTGGCTTGTGTATCTGATGATCCTGTGTAGGGGAAGAGGTTCATGTGTAGCCCAGCTTGGTCCCAGTAGGATGGTAGGGGTGTAGGGGCTCACGTTCTGTCTCAGTGGAGGCGGAGTGAGTGTGGGACAGTGTGTCCCACGTTGGCCCGAAACCCTATCTCTGGGCCTGGAGGGTTCCCTAAGGGAGCGCCAGGTCAGGGGCCTAAGCTGTACTTAATGGTCATTTGAGGAGGATCTTCCTGTGTCTAGAGGACGGGGTGTGTCGGTAACCAGAACTCTGGCGGTCCTGGTGTTGGGCAGTACCACTCCTAGTGGAGGGTGCAGAAGTCCTGGTGTTGAGGAGTACCGCTCCTAAGTGGAGGGTGCAGAACTCTGGAAGGGGGTGCAGAGGGACGGTGTACTTCTGACCCCGGTGCAACCTGAGGATTTAGATCCAAGGTTGGGAGATTAGGAAGCTTCCAGGTCAAGAGGAATCTCTACCAAAGTGGATCAGCTGAAGAGACTGAGGGGGCTGCCCTTGCTGTGTGATCTGGGGCTCACCTGCAGTTTGTTGTTTCCACTAAGGTAGAGGAAAGGGGACTTTGCTGTGTGCTGTGTCCCCCCACCTGCTTGAAGAGGAACTGTGCTGTGTGCTTTGTACCTCAGAAGTGAAATAGTTTCCAGGTGTAGACCAGTGATGGAGTGAGGTCCTGATCTGGTAGGAGAATGGTGTTCTGGTAAGTGCTTCCCTGTGAGGGTGCGGAAACCCAGAAGTAGAGGTAGGGTGGGGCATTCTTGCCCGTGACCTCTGGTCAGCCTGAGGGTGTGGTCCCCAGGTTGTAGGATCAGTGGTAGATGTAGCTACACTGAGAGGGAGAGTGGAGAATGGCTATTTTGTGCCAGGGGTTACTGCCCCCCACTCTGTGGATTGGTTAGGACCTGTGATATTTGGATGGCCTAGGGCCTGGTCCTGGCTGTGGATGACTAGAGAGTACCAGTGGGGTATCCTAGTTGGGTCAGAGAGTTCTTGTTTGGAGGAAACCATGTGAGTTCAGAGTGGCGAAAAACCGGAGGGTGTCCCTGCCGTGCGGGCCCGTGTCCGTGTTTTGTCGCCCAAAGCAGGGTAGCCCATCAGTGGAGTGATTGGTCTACCCTGCGTTTTGGCTGAAAGGGGGCTGTGTTGGACCCGGCCCTTTTGGCAGGTTCACCCCGAGACTTTTTCCTAGCCTGTTTCTGTGACCTGGTGTTGGTGATTTTAGGCCTCTGCGCACTTTTTCACTGTGGTACAGTGTAAAGTGCGTGAGCTCTCTGTGTATGAGTGGTGAGTGACCTGCCCTCCCATAGGAATGAATGGGGAATATGTATGCCCATGGTAGTTCCTGATGAGTGGGGAGTGCAGGGTCGAGTTTGGCATGTGCAAACTCGTGAGATTGAATGCTGCGTAATGATATATGCGGCATGATTGTGTCTAGTGTAGAAGTGCCACTTCTAGAAGTTGGCATATTTGTGTAATTTGTGTCTGGCGTGTGATTGGCTGAGGCTGGCTGGTGAGCCTGGCTCCAAGAGTTTGGGAGGGTCTGCCCCGGTGGTGAATGGAGTGTTTAGCATGCTGATGTTAGGGGAGGAGTGAGCCTGGGCCTGCTAGTGGATTGACCGTCTGGTTTGAGGGTCATGAATGAGGCTGGGTTTTCCCCACACAAGGTTGGCTCCACCCCCTGGGGTGCGTCTGATGTCCCTAGCCTGGCCAGTGAAAGGAATTCCCTATAACCAGTTCTAGCTGGTTCTCACACTGCCTGCACCCTGCTAGACAAAGGATTTCTCTGTATAAAAAGGGGCTGTGTCCCCTTCCAAAATGTTCTTGTTTCTGACTTGAATCCTGCCAGGGGCGTGCTGCTGCTTGGGCTCAGGGGAAAGGCTTGCCTCCCTGGGTCCTGCCCAGCCCCTGGATGCCTGGAAAGCTCTCTCCCTGTGAGGCCCTTCTGCCTTGCCTGGGGGGGGGGTGGGGACTGGAGGACTTCTTCTTTACTGGGAGCTACCTGCTCCATTTCCTTGCCCCAGGACTCCTTGGATTTGCCAGCGCGTTGAGAGCGCTTTATTTGAATTTAGCAGCATGGAGCTGCTCTCTGATCTACTCATGACCCAAGCTTCGCAGGAGCCTACCCTGCATTGTGCCCAATTCTCGTAATATTTTTAATTACGGGTGCCCACCCCGTTTATCTGGTCCTGAGCGAGTGCCCACCTCGCTGGTACCTTTTACATGTTTACCGAGGGTGCTACCCCTCGTTATTAGCCCCTGTGATTCACCGCCACGACCCGTGGCAAAACCGGAAGTCAGGCAGCTTTTCACCTGGCCGCAGGCGGGACTTCCGGTTTGTCGGAGGAAGTCCTGCCTGCCGCGGCGTTCTAATTGGTGGCTGCCCGGTGCCTCGAGGGCTTAACATGAAGCCACAGTCCCGAAATGGGGGACCGGGTGAAGACCGGCACCTGCTGGTGCCGCCCTGAGGGGGGCGAGACAGACCTCCCCCCACCACATGAAAGATAAGAGGGAGAGTCCCCGCGGAGCAGGGGCTCTCAAGTGCATGCCGCAGGGGACCGGAGAAGGATGCCACGGACCTCCGGTGATTAGACTGCGCGCTAGCCCCGGTGAGGGCTTACTTCCTTTCCTGCATTGGTGCCGGTGTAGGCACAGAGCCAGGAGTGCATTTAGGGCGGCCCCGGATGGCAGCGGGCCGCCCCAACGTGGTGATGAAGTCACAGAGCCCGAGAGGCTCCAACGTCCCGGGGGCATTTTATTTCAGAGCCCGAGGCTCCCGGGGGCAGTTATATATTTAGAGCCACGAAGGCTCCAACGATGGCCCTGAGTTGTTTTAAAGATTCCTGTGAGGGGCTTTGGGTTTTTGAAAGGCCCCAGAGGGGCCTACGCTGAGCCCCGGGGCTCCTACCTGTTGGGGCACCTATGTTCCGAGTGCGAGATGGCTTCCAGTGGGGCCCCTGTTCCTTAGGTGGTTGTTCTTTCTAGTACAGGTGGTCCTAGTGAGGTCCTGGTTCCCTGCGTGACATCCTCCTATGGTGTTTAGGGTTGCGTAGGTGGTACTTACCTGTTACCAGTAGTGATTTATATTTGCTAATTTGTGCTACAGTGATTTTATATCCTATATTCTATTTTCTACTAAGTGCTGATTCTGACAGGTGCCCACGTGGCCCTGTCCTGTGTAAATAATCCCTTGTGAATATTGCCCCTGCCAGTTGGCACAATGTACATGTGTGATTCTATCTGATGTATTTTGACAATACAGAAGTTATTTTTATATAACCTTGTGTAGAGTTCCTTTTGTGGTGTTGCTGTTGTGTGCTGGCGCAAATGCTTTACACATTGCCTCCGGGATAGGCCTGTCTGCTCGTGCCAAGGTACCAAGGGGGTGAGCAGGGGTTATTTTGGCGTGTGACTCCCTTGTCCAGACTAGAATGGTGGTTCCTGCCTAGCTTTGGCGCCAGCCTTAGCCAACCAGAAATAGCCAGTTCTAACAGTGCGTCTTCCCCCAACATTCCCAGTCTCGTCAGGTTTTCCATATGATTTCTTGTGAATGCATGCTTCTTTATTTTTTCCGATAAATGCTTCAAGTCTGTGATTCCTTGACGTGTCCAAGAAAAGTCACCACCAAACAGCAAGCAGGGGAAGCAGAACAGAGAATTTCTTATAGGGCACCCTGTAAGCCAATCAACTTTTGCGTACCAGGCATTTGAGAATGTACGTTTTGACACTTTTCCTCTGTCCTGGGAAGTTTGCTGTAGGTTTATTTCAGGCTGATGAGGTCCTAATTGCTTTAAATTTAGTTTTTGTTCAAGTGGCCGTGCCTGGAATGACCTTGCAGTCAGCTCTTGTACTGTATTCATGATGGTGTTGCTGGCCTTACCAATATATATATTAAAGAAACCTGTCAATAATCAAAGTACAACGTATAAGGTGCAGTGCAATAATATCAAATTTCAGTATAAGTACATATATATTGTGCAGTATCGTAATACATCTCCAACAGCTCCCCTTTACACAAAATGACTGCTAAAAATACTGCCTTACTAGCTCCTGCCTCTCTGTGCCATAGTGGTTGCTGGAGGCACTGAAACAGACACTGCTTGAGGGCCTTAAGAGTGACCACATACATAGCCCTAACTCCCATGTAAAAAAAGTATAGCATCAGTTTCCTTACCTTCAAAACTGGTGTTTGCTGGGTCATAGCCAGGTGAAAGAGCAGCAAAGGAGGTTAGGGTCCTCTTGTTGTTTGCTGAAAAATTGCCCCAAAATGTGGTAATATTTCAGGTTGTCAGGCTTTACCAGGTGCTGAAAATGAAAAGATAACAATTTATTTTTGAAACACTAGGGTAATCAAACAAAGACTATGGGGGAAAACATAACGCTCCAATTTTTTCCTTGCAGTTTGCATGCAGCTCTTAGATGACCATTATTAGCTTGCTGTTGTATTTTAGAATTTTCACTTACAAACTGCAAGTAACAAAGGTATCTCTCTGACAAAAGCAGTGACTCACTCACCTATTTACATCATATGCATGTTGTGATCTGCATCAGGTACATGTTCTTTGCAGCAGGCACATTAACCTTCTGCACTGCCACCTGCTGCTATTTTACTACTGGACCACAAACATAGGCTAGCTCTGCCAGACTGCCAACGCACCTTCATATATAGGCCAGCAACTGATTTTTCTATTTTTTGTTTTATATAGCGATCTAGGCCTGAGACATCAGGTATCAGAGCGCTTTACATGAGCACCAGTTTCGTTTCATTACCATTAATGCCTAAATAAACCTTAGAATAAAGATTAAAATCCATGCAGAGGTAATGTGCCTCAACATTATCCGCAACATGAAAACCACCATTTCCACAGACCGACCACCAGTGCAAAAACAACATTTCTGCCGGTTGGTCGGCTCAATATTGATGCATGGTCAGAAAAACATGAGGATCAGTTGAACGTCATTGTCCTATAGGGGAAAGAAGGAGAGACCAGCCCTGGGAGAGACATAGAGAAAGTTTGTCAGAGGTACACAAACACACGCCCACACACAGAGACACGCACACACATACAGACTCACACACACCCACACATCAATCCACACACACACACTCACACAGACACCCCCCACACACACACACGCTCACACACACATATCTAGATAGATTCCACTCTCCACAGTCACTACATGAGGTGCCAGCTCGGTACCACACATGCCTATTCTTTCAAAAAGGCAAATAAAGGATCTAGCATACACACACAGACACACACACTCACAGACACACACACACACACACACAGACACACACACTCACGCAGATTGTGTTCCTGCAGGGAGCTTGCTGTCAGGCTGTTTGAGACCTAAGTACTTGCAGCCAGTTTTTAAAGTCCGTCTTCGTTTACATCTTAAATGTACTCCAAAAGTGAGCACATCCCACCAGCAAAACTGCAAAACCATAAATATTGTAGCAAGGCCAACTCTGAAGCAGTGTAGTCTTACGGGCTAAGGGAAAGAAGGAAGCAGCGGGTCCCACAAAAATATGGTGGCACTGTGGCAGCCATTGTGTGCTCTTTAGTCAGATTAAAGTGCTGTTACATTAACATAATAGTGTTTAAGTGTATTTAGGTTCCGACAGGACAGGATGTGAGGCCGATGCCAGGCTTCCAGGAACAGTGTGGATGTAACACAGTAACCCAGAAGACGGAAAGGCGTAGAAAATTGCTGACAAGAAAATTAAAATTAAGCTAGTGCTTCTCCCTAGCCCACGCCATCTCAACCCCTTCATGGAATTCACACTGACTTCACCTCTGCACTGTATTACAGGAAACAGCCCACAAACTTTCCAATTGAATCCCTGAGGTAGCTATATCAGCTTTTGTGTACCAGGCATTTGAGAATTTACGCTTTGACATTTTTCCTCTGTCCTGGGAAGTTTGCTGTAGGTTTATTTCAGGCTGATGAGGTCCTAATTGCTTTAAATGTAGCTTTAGGGCTCGACCTCTGCCAATACGCTTGCGCATTGCAGATGTCGAGACATATTGGGGCTTAACGAGAGCTTAACCAAACGGGCGATTTGATGCTGTGCCCGTGAAAAAAGCGCGTGCACGCATCAAAGCCACCAGCCTCCCTCCCACAAGCTCCGCCCAGCGTGCGCTCTGGCATTTCTTCTCCCCTAATTATTCACTGCCCACGGCCGGCCGGCACATCAAAGGCAGCTGCTCCCCGTGCGTCTTGTCACCCTTACTCTCCCCTATTCTTCCCTTCTTGCCTCTCCCCGCCCCCCCTCCCCACCACAGCAATGCCGAGGGCTTGTTTCACGTGTTGGCTTTGGTTGCACATCCTATTTTACATTTGTACAGTGTTGACTTCGCTGTCTATAGATTTAGCATTGCTTTGTGTAGTTGTTTGGCTCCATAAACATGGAGATTCTCCATTGTCGTGTATTTTGCTTGGCCTACGGATGTGCTTACATAAGTCTTGAATAGCTCAGTCTTGTTATCGGGCTGTGTTTATAGATTTTGTTTGGCTTAATATGCATGTGTAGTTCCTACTGACTGTACAAGTTTTACGTATTTCTCCTTGTCCTAGGTGGATTTTGACCTTTTCCCAATGCCTGCACAAATAGTATAGTTTTAATGTGTGATTCGACTTTGTGCGTTAGAAGTGTGAGTTAAGCCTAGACGGCGATTGCAAAACCTCTTGGTACGAGAAAAAAAAATCTTAAAGGGGTTAGAGCCCTGGCATTAATTACCTTTACTTACTACTAGTTGTTTCCCACATTACTCGTGTTTCCTTTCTTCCTGTTGATCAGTGCCTCCTCCCTCCAGCTTCCTGCTTGGCTTCACGTCTTTGTTCTTGCTGTGGCGCCTGGCTCAAGTAATGTTTTTGGCATCCAGTGTCCTTCCACTGGCCTTGCACTTGTAATATCCATGTTTTTTTTTACTGTCCAGATTCCACATTCTATTTTGTTGCTTGCCTGTCCCTACCACGACCTCACATCTTTCGCTGCATGCTTCTTCCCCTTCGTTGCTGGCCTGTCTCTCACTACCTAGATCCTGTCACTGCAATGCATGCCCCTTCCCCACCCCATTGCTAATTGCCTCCCTCAATCATAGCTTGTGTTATATAGCACAGAGTCCACTGGAAGGACTTGGAGTGATTTAGATGAGCACCAGTTAAATCAGGCTCCATTTGCTGAATTCTAGACTCCCTCAACCATTGCCCAGAGGCGCTGACAACCCTCCGCCATCGCCTGCTCTTTACACTCGCCATGACTCATGAGCACGCTGTGCCTCTAATTCGAGGGGAGTAGGCTGACACCCTGTCCCCAGCAGGCCGCCTCCTCGCCAGACTGTGCTGTTTACTGTAGCTGCAGCTTGTTTTCACTTTTTAGAAACGCTGCAAACAAACAGGACGTGTTTATCCGATATTTTACTTCCTGAGGCGTAAAATCGTCTGCGCAGAAACGCTTCTAATATTCTCACCAAACAATAGTGAGTAAAGATACTCCACTGACCACAACAGAAGAACTGAAATGAGGGATGCACGGCCCCTCTTATCTCTCTGCTCTCCTTACTCTCACCACTCTCCCCTCCCTCTCTCACCTCCCTCTTACCTCAATCTCCCCTCTCCTCAGTATCCTCACTATCCCCACTCTCCCCTCCACCACTCTCCTCTCACCACTATTCCCTCTCACCACTCTACCCTCTCTCCTCCTCACTCCCCTCTCCACTCCCTCTCCCCTCTCCTCACTCCCCAATCCCTCTCTCCCCTCCCTCTCTTTCCCCTCTCTCCCCGCTCCCTTCTCTCCTCACTACCCTCTCTCTTCACTCCCCTCTCTCCTCACTCCCCTCGCTCCTCTCCATCTCCCCTCTCCTCACTCTCCCCTCTCCTCACTCAACCCTCTCCTCACTCAACCCTGTCCTCACTCTCCCCTCTCCTTACTCTCCTCTCTCCCCTCTCTTATTCTCTCTCACCTCTCTTCTCCTATCTACTTTTTACCCTCTTACCTCTCTCCTCTCGTCCCGCTGCCCTCAGCACCACCACAGCATCACTCAGGGGCACCAAAACATCACTATGCGCCACTACAGCTTCACTGAACGCCACAGCATTACTCATCGCCACCACAGCATCCCTCAGCACCACCCCAGCATCACTCAGCACCATTCACCATCACCACATCATCCCTCAGCATCACCCCAGCATCACTGAGCACCACCACAGCACCACTCATCATCACCACATCATCACTCAGTGCTACCCCAGCATCACTCAGCAACACCACATTATCACTCAGCACCACCACATTATCACTCAGCGCCACCCCAGCATCACTCGGTGCCACCTCAGCATCACTCAGCACCACCACAGCATCACTCAGCGCAATCACAGCATCACTCAGCGCAACCACAGCATCACTCAGCGGAACCACAGCATCACTCAGCGCAACCACAGCATCACTCAGCACCACCACAGCATCACTCAGCACCACCACAGCATCACTCAGCACCACTCAGCACCACCCCAGCATCACTCAGCACCACCCTAGCATCACTCAGCACCACCCCAGTATCACTCAGCACCACCACAGAACCACTCAGCATCACCACAGCACCACTCAGCACCACCACAGCATCACTCAGTGCAACCACAGCATCACACAGCGCAACCACAACATCACTCAGCGCAACCGCAGCATCACTCAGCGCAACCACAGCATCACTCAGCACAACCACAGCATCACTCAGTGCAACCACTGCATCACTCAGCGAAACCACAGCATCACTCAGCGAAACAACAGCATTACTCAGCGCAACCACAGCATCACTGGTTCAAATATGTTCTTTCAATGTTTCAAGCTGTTTTCAAGCTTTCACGCTTTATTACAAATCACAAAAAGATGTTAATATTTCACTTCTGTTCTTGGATTTTCGTCACAATAAAAAACACTGAACATAATCTTCACAAAAGTTATTTACAAAAGTTTAAGCTATTACCATTACAAATTAAAAAAATATTTAAGTATTCATTATTTAAAAAAATTAAAAGCCATTGTCATTTATAATATCAATACATCTAAGTCACGTAAATACAAAACATGTTGCATTACAAATGCTATAGGTGTCACATTTGCGAAAGTTATAACTATTGGCATTGTAAATGATGTCACTATCTGCTCCATCTGCTCCGTCTGCTCCAGTCGTTCTGTGATCTCTGCCTCTGGGTGTGGGCTGTGCTCTGTATTCTGCGCGCGCACTTCGCCTGCCTGAGCCGATGTTTCAGCTACTTCAGCTGTTTCTGCAGGCCGCCTCGCCGCTCCGCCATTGACCACGAGATCGCCATTCACCGTTCCTGCCACTGTCACTGTCCCGGCCGGCGGCACCACCGATGTCTTGAACGCTTTCTGCACGGTAGGTTGGCGCATACCTGCACCTTTTTTTCCTTTTTGCTCAGCAGGTTTCGGAGTCGCTTTGGATTGTTTTAATTTCGCTGCTGCTATCGCTTTCTTTTCGGCTTTTTCCGCCCTCTGCTCCGCTTTCAATTCAGCGTCTCGATCTTTGATTTTAGGTTTCTCCCCCTTTTCTTTAGTTTTCCGTGAGTGGGGGTCTGGCTCATGTGCTGTAACAAAGCTGCTAATCTTGGCTGCCTGCATCCGTGTCACGGTATGTGTCTCTGAAGGGATACTGACGTCTGATGCAGCCTTCCCTTGAAATTTGATGTCCCTGCTTTCTTTCGGCTTGTTGCACGGTAGCATCCTATAAGTCATTAATGTCCAGCACCCGCTCAGTATTCCAAATGTCTCTACTATTGGGCACAGTACCCTGTCTCAAATGTCCGTTAAAGAGCGTAATAGAATCCTGCTGATTACCTTCGGCTGTCGGGATAACAGTAGGGTATGCACAAACCAGCTTCTCCTCTTCAAAATCTGTGCATTTCACCGCGTCACTCTGCTACCAAGAAACTACCATCAGGAGAGAGAGGTGAGAGCGACCTACTCCTGAGACTGCTCCGCGGCCATCTTGCCCCCACATAGCTGACTTGGGAGTTCCTGTGGGCAGTTCTAAGGAAAGCGGGGTGCCGGGAAAGGTTTTTGAAATCAATACGATCAATGTACAGGGCTCCAACAGCATGTATAAGAGTAAATATGGAACGCTCAAGCTCTATTGTAATTTCGCGTGGTACCAGGCAGGGGTGCCCGTGTTCACCCCTGCTGTTTGTGCTGTATATTGACCCGTTATTGGCTAAGCTAGAACAAAACGAGCTGATACAACCACTGGCAACAAAAATGGGTCCGTGCAAAGTACTAGCATATGCGGATGACGTGGCAGTTTTGACACCCACACCAAACAGAGTCTATCAGGAAAATAGAACTAGAGGCGGATCAGTTTGGAAGGGTGGCAGGGTACGCACTGAACAAAACTAAGACTCAAATTATTTGTAACGCATGCACAGAATGTACTGATTCCCGGGTCGTGACAGAGGGGGTGTATCTGGGAGTGGCCATCACGGCAGATTTAGATCAGTTAGTAGAGATTAACATTAGACCGATAATAAAGAAGGCTAAACGAGAACTGGACAGGGTACATAACATCCATATGTCTATAGTAGGCCGAGTGAATTTTGTTAAAATGAATCTGCTCCCAAAGTTTTTATATTTATTTCGAACAATCCATTTTTATTTCAATGTTAATTGGTTTAATCTAATAGAACAAATGTTTAACCGATTTATATGGTCCCACAGTAAAACCAGAAGAGCTCTTAGATTTATATTGTTACCACGGGAGCGTGGAGGTTGGGCTATGCCAGATCTTAAGTTGTATTATTGGGCAGCTGCATTACAACAAATGTCAAGCCTTCTGGGAGGGGCTGAAATGGAAGCAGTACGCCATACCGGCTCCACTGAGATATACGGATTGGTCTTAGGAGAGGAGGTTGAGAATGTGTTTTTGAAACAAACGGAGCCGCGCTTTTTTAAGGATACTAAATCTAAGACAGTGGATGCGGCATATAAGATCTGGCAGGCATTCAAGACGATCTTTGGCATGGGTAGATTTAATGCCCACACCAGATTGGCAAAGAACCCTACATTACCACAGGATATGTTTGGAGACGTAACTTTTGGGGAGTGGGTAAGGCTTGGGATTAGGAAGGTGGGGGATATCATGGGTCCCGAGGGTATTTATCAATTTTCGGTACTGCAAGGGAAGTTTGGAATGAATTCAAGAAGCTTTTTCAAATACCTACAGGCAAGAAGCTTCCTCGTAGGCAAGACAGGGGGGGAGAGAGGTTTTGAAAATAATTCAATACTGCAGGCCATTGAGGAGGGGCAATGTTGTACAATTGAAAGATTGTATACAGAGCTGATTAACAATAGAGATGATGATTTGGAAAAGGTAGAGCTGAAGTGGATTAACAGAATGGGGATAGAGCGGGGGGTGTTTGGGAAATCACTAAAGTATGGTTATGAAATTCTCTGCTCCTCAGCCTTGCAAGCACAGCACTATAAAACTCTGTATATGCTGTACTATACACCTGCCAAAATACCTCAATGGGGGGAACACAGGGAATAACATGCCCCAGGTGGGATAGCAATGAGGGCGATATAATGCATATGTTTGTTGCTTGTCCAGATTTACGGCCATTACTAGAAGCTATGGAGGTATTCATGGATAGAACACTTAAACTGCAGGTTAAATTAACCCCAGAATTGGTCATGCTAGGGGTCACAAGTGATGCCTCTTGCCGCAATTATGAATATTTTTTATTTGTAGCAATGGCAGTTTTCCGCCTGTGTATTGCGACAGCCTGGAAAGATAAAACACCACCTTTGTTGTAGCAATGGGTAGCCAGGCTACAGCATAGTTGTAATTTAGATAACTCAATTTATGCCAGGCGGGGTAAAAAAGGGAGAGCAAAGGGGCAGCAAATCAGGGCCCCAATTAATAAATGGAGGGAAGGGGTGGGTTAAAAACTTTTGTTTTGGTTGTTCTCGTGGAATGTGTATATTATATACTTACTTGACCTTACTCTTATCCTGATCTCTACGGTACTCTTCTTTCACATTTTTTTTTATATGCCATTTCTATTTTTTTCTATTTTTTCTACACTTGCCTTCTTTATTACTTATTAATTATTAATAACTGTGAATTGTGCAAACAAAGTTTGATTTGTAAATTTTATGGATTGTCTATATAGTTAGCTCCAGACCCGAATTTAAAGGGAACTGTCCTTCGGGGGAGATGGGAGGGGGGGGGATAAAAATGTATGAACATTTTCAATAAATATATTTTTTTTAAAAATGACAAAGCAATTAATTTAACTATTTTAAAAAATAACACATAAATAAAAAAAAAATTCATTTATAAGACTAATAGCTCAAACTTTCCTAATGCGAGCCCTATTGCATTTCCAATGCTTGTTGTTCAAGTGGCCGTGCCTGGAATGACCTTGCAATCAGCTCTTGTACTGTATTCATGATGGTGTTGCTGGCCTTACCAATATATATATTAAAGAAACCTGTCAATAATCAAAGTACAACGTATAAGGTGCAGTGCAATAATATCAAATATCAGTATAAATATATATATCTTGTGCAGTATCGTAATATATCTCCAACAGCTCCCCTTTCCACAAAATGACTGCTAGAAATACAACCTTACAAATTTAGGAGGCAAGATGGCCGCCGAGACGCCGTAGAGGAAGGTCGTGTCTAGCTCTTCTCCTGATGGCAGAGTAATTGATCTACATGGTGCTCATGGTGCTCAACTTTGGCTCGTTTTCATCTACTTTACCAGACCACCAGATTACAAATCCCGATTTACTGCAGACAATGTACTAATGAACTCGAGTTATGAGCTGTGCTGAGCTAATATCAAGATAAGTTTCGGAGCGTACCAGAGAAAGTATACAGAGAGCCGACAGTCGCTGGCTATTGGTGGTCGAGCGTGATGTTTGAGGCACCCACCTTTTGGCCTGTGCAGATCGAGGATTTGCCTCAGACAAAGACAAAGATAAAGGAAAAGGAAAATACCCTATTCGAGATTATTTCTTCTTTAGTAGCTCGATCTTTTCAGACTGGGCGAGCTCACTGGCTAAATTTGTCAAAGGCAATGGCTCCCAAACTATTGCGGTCCCCTAAGAAAACCCATGAACGGGATGGCTGGGACAATGAGGAGGAAGAAGCAGCCATTGATGATCCCGGTGCCCCAGCCTCTAATCTGCGTGGCAAAGTAAGATCTAAAGCGCAGCAGAGACGAGAGGCTGCAAAAGAAATAAAAATGTGGAAGCTCCGTGAGAAAGACGCAGAGAAGAAGAAATCGGCGGCTTTAGCCTCGACAAGGAGAAACAATGAAGTGCAATCTGCCGGTGAAGTGACAGGAAGAGAGGTTGCACTCCGGCAAACCACAATAGTTGAGACATTCTCACCTGTGCCTGTGCTTGTGCCGAGTGCTCAGCCCGCTCCACAGCGAGCGTTTTTGGTTTCGACACTGGCAGCCTTGTGCGGGGAGAGGCAGCGTGTTGGGCTCGTGGAGGCGGTCGGGCCGACTGGAGCTGGAGCTGCTGAGAGTGTGGAGTGCGCAGTGGAGAGCTGCATCCAGAATGAAATTACAGAGCCTGAGGGGTCACCTGACTCTTCTACAGCCACAGTAGGGGGCGGGGCTGAGTATTTAAAAGGGAACGAAATATTTAATAACATTGTCTCTGCAGTTAAAGAATCAGATATACCCTCTGAACCAGTCACAGATATCGATGTGAGCGACGGGAAACTCAATGAAATTGAAAGTGCAATTTTAGAACAGACTCAAGAAAAAGAGAAAGTAACCGATGAGGTGATATTCCTCGAATCAGCAAAATCAGGAGTCGAAATCCCTATAGAGGCAAATACAAACGCTAGTCTAATTATAAATACAGATCACAAAATAGAGAAGATTGCACAAGGCGTTTCAGGGTCTATCCTGGCCTCCCCCAACGAGGATGTATTTTTCACAGGTAACGATGAGGCAGATGATGAAGACGAGAGCGAGAATAGCGGTCTGGACCTGGAGTCTGTTTCTGATTCTGAACAGGGCACACCAGCAGGCTCTACAGGTTCTACAGAGGGTACTGGTTCAGAAATCAACTTGACTGATTCAGATAGCACCTCAATTTCATCAGGTAGTGACACGGAACCTATCGTGTCGGCGCAAGAGACAGTTCAAAAAATCGCAAAAACAAGACTAAAAACAGCTGTCGTAGAGATGAATAGAACTGCGGCGAACACCAAAACTAAATACAAGAGTAAAGTTAAGAATAATCCTAGGCGTAAGACTTCGGCAAGAGTATCTCGTGGAGCCCCTGCGAAGTCTGTCGTAAAGAAACTCGACTGGGACAATACATTGGAGAGCGGTGCACCATCTATGGGGGAGCCTGAGAACGCAGACAGAGGAACTCATGAGGCTATCTCTCAGGGATCTGAGGGGGTGCCTCTAACTTTGATGTATTATTCTCGACTTTAAAGCAAATTCAAAGTGAGGCTCGTGCTGAGAGCCAGAAGGCAAGTAGGAGGGCCAGACATGCAACCAAAAAAATGCAATCTTCTCTACATAAGGTCAATAAAATGTATGAAGAGATGGTTGGGAGAGTTTCCGAGGTGGAAGTCAGAACGGGAAAATTGGAGGATGACCTCTTCAAAATGCAGGATGCTAGTAGAGACCAGGATAAGACAACTGCTGACATGCTCTGGAAACTAGAGGATTTTGAAAACAGACAAAGGCGCAACAATGTCAGATTACTGGGGATTCAGGAGGGAAAGGAGGGGGGGGTTATAGGGGCTTTGTTGTCGAACTATTTAAAGGTGCCTTCCCAGAGCTGTCTTCTTGGGATTGGGAGCATGAGGTGCAAAGAGCACACCGATTCCCGATGACACGGAAGGAGACACAGGGTAAGCCCCGCGCAATACTGTTATATGTCGGGAATTTTCTGTTGAGTGAAGAGATAATCAGCAAGGCAAAACCCCAGGCCAAGCGCACTTATAAGGATGTTGAATTCTTTGTCCGCCCCGACTTCTGCCACACTACCGTGGAAAGACGGTGGCGGATGAGGCAACTCATCACCCCCTTCCAGAACATAGGTTGCGAGGCCTACCTCATGTTTCCAGCACGATTGAAGGTTGGTTTAAATGGAAATTTCAAAGTTTTCTACTCTGAAATTATGGCACAAGAGTATTTCAGCTTTTTGCGCGACACTAGAAGTCAACCCAAGCCTCATCATAAGGACCCTGTGAGGCATGACGCACAAGTTGTCGCTGTTAGAGACATTCCCCTTAAAAAGTAAAACGAAAGAGAGAGACTAACAATATTATGGAATAGCAGAATGTCATTGTATGTTTAAAACATCTGATTTTGGGTTCAGAGTGTATACCTTCTATTTTTTTTTTTTTCAATTTTGGGTCTCGTAGATATGTAGGCTTGTGTTGGTGTTCTGGCAGGCATCATTAGTCTCAGACTGGTGGTCAGGGGTTACACAATTTTTCGAGTGAGCAACTTGAGGAGCACTATTTGGCTTAAGAAAATCAGGGGAGGGAGGGCGCGACATCCTGTAGGCAACGTCGGCCAGATATAGGTCCTTTGGACCTAATCGCCTGTAGGGGGGGTGGGTTCCTGCGGGAGGGTTTTCTGGGGTGGGGGAGGGAGGGAACAAGGGCAGGGCACAAGGACATTGGAATATGTCGGGATTATGAAGAACACATCTTGGAACGCTTGCATGAGAATGGGTATTATATTGAAGGGATCGTGATCATGAAAACGGAAATCTGTGTAATTTGTGCAATTTGTGTAACAGCTGCAGCGAAAAGTGAATCTGATAGTTCGATAAATAAATGTGAACAGGTAGCCGATAGTTTCTTAAAAATTAGATATGTCCCTTAGATTTGTAACGTGGAATGTATGTGGCCTAAACGATGCCCAAAAGAGACAAAAGATAGGAGTCCGATTGCAACAGATGAGTGTAGACTTTGTATTTTTGCAAGAAACACACATAATGAGCACCCAGGAGTTCTGTCTCAAACAGTTGGGGTTTCATTTAATAGTAAGATCCAAACAAGGGACAAAAAACAGAGGGGTAGCTATCCTTTCAAGGAGTAAAATCGTGATAATTGGGAAAAAATTAGAGGATCAATGGGTAGGTGGGCTATGGTCGAGGTTCTGATAGAAGGAGTATGGACGACACTAGTGGTAGTGTACGGTTCAACCCAGGATGATCCAGAAATTTTACAGTTCTTAGATTCTGAACTGACAGCCTTGCCCCCTCAGGTTATTACAGGAGGTGACTTGAATATTAATGGGGCGGAAGGACTGGGAGTAGGCTTGAATAGAAGCTACAAAGGTAGAAAGAAAAAAGTACACAAAGCTCTGGTGGATCTTATAGAAAACAACACTCTGCGAGATGTCTGGGGCACAATTAGATCGGAGCAAAATGGCTTCACATATTATTCTGCACCACACCATATTTGTGTCAGGTTAGATTACTTCTTGATATCTAATGATCTAATGTCCAGAGTTAAAATTGATAGGCTCCCACGAATTTTTAGCGATCACAATCCCCTTGTATTGATGATGAAGTTAGAAGGGAGAACGAGATTAAGTAGGGTTTGGACATTTGAAAGAGGTCTCCTTTTGGACAATAATTATATATCACATATGTCTAAATGGATCAGCGAGTTTTTTGAGAATAATAGAGGGAGTGCCCCAGTGGGAGTTATATGGGATGCTTTTAAGGCAGGTGCCCGTGGAGAGACATGCAGTTATAGTGCGTATAAACGGAAGGTAGAACAACTACGGCAAACTGAGATAGAGAGAGCCGTATCAGAGGCAGAGGAACAGCTTAATAATTGTGTCATAAGAGGTGAACCAACTGAACAATATATTATAGACTTAATGAAAGTAAAAAGTGAAGCTGAAGAGGACTTGGCAAAAAAGGCAGCACAATACTACACTATTAGAAGGGAGAGGTGCTACGAGTTTAGCGAAAAAGTTGGACATGTTCTGGCTATGCGCACCAGACAGATAGCGGCAGATGGGACTGTGAGGGAAATCAGGGATGAAAATGGAAGATTACACTCAGACTCTGAGGAAATTAGAGAAGTGTTTAGGAAATTCTATCAGACACTATACGATGCCCCACACCCAAGTAGTGCAGAAGAAATAAGTGAATACTTGCAGAATGTCCCACTTGAGAGAATTTCTACTGAAGATGCAGAAGGATTAGAGAACTTGTTGGACCATATCGAGATTAAAGAAGCTATGGGCAATCTCCCCTCAGGAAAGGCTGCTGGCCCGGACCAGCTACCATTAGAGTTTTACAAAACCTTTTGGGGAAGTTTAGGGCAGGACTTAAGTAAAACGATCCAAGCTGCCCAGTTAGGGGAGTCTATCCCAAAATCTTGGGGGGGTGCAGATATAGTCTTAATATTAAAAAAAGGGAAGCCGGCGACTGAGCCAGGGTCCTATCGACCAATTACGTTGATGAACAACGACACTAAAATATATTCAAAAGCTCTGGCAACGAGATTTGCTGGAGTAATAAGCACCCTAGTTAGCAGTAACCAACACAGCTTTATCCCCGGAAGAGGGACAACTCACCACACCAGGAAAGTCATAACTTTGTTTGATGCCACCGAGGTCACAGGAGATCCGATGGCAGTACTGTTGTTGGATGCTGAAAAAGCATTCGATCGGGTCTCCTGGGACTATCTGTGGCATATCCTAAAAAGAGCTGGGTTCAAGGGGGGTTTCGTGAAAGCTTTACAGACTCTGTATAAGGAACCGGTCGCTGCCCTAAGAGTTAATGGGGGCACCACAGGACAATTTATGATGAAAAGAGGTACACGGCAGGGGTGCCCATGCTCTCCGATGCTTTTTGCCATGTATATGGATCCACTAATCCGCAGGATAGAATCATGTCCAGATATTACTCCGTTATATACATCATTGGGACCTTGTAAGATACTTGCCTACGCTGATGACGTGGCGGTGTTAACATCTAACCCCACTGAAGCGACTGTCCTGGTAGAGACAGAAGCTCATAAATTTGGGCAAGTCTCGGGCTATGCCCTGAATACTTCAAAGACCCAGATTATTAAAAATTCAGCGACCTTTTGTGATGATAACCGAGTGGTCCAGGCAGGGATGTACTTAGGAATCAAGATATCAGCAGACTTAAATACTTTGGTGGAAAATAATATTGTTCCAATTATATATAAAGTAAAGAAAGACTTGGACCGATACGAGAATCTCCACTTGTCGCTAGTAGGACGTGTTAACATCATTAAAATGCTGGTCTTGCAAAAATTTTTGTATATTTTCAGGGCAGTACCACTTCTAGTCGATAACAAATGTTTTAAAATCTGTGAACAGATGATTAATCGCTTCATTTGGGCTAAAGGCAAGACACGGAGGGCACTGAGGTATATGTCGCTACCGCGGGAAAGAGGGGGCTGGTCACTACCAGATTTAAAACTGTATTATTGGGCTGCAGCACTACAAAATATGGTGGGATTGATTGGAGGGGCTGAGGTGGACGGCTGGGACAAGATTGGCTCACTCGCTATTTACGGTCTGGTCTTGGGTAGAAATGCAGAAAATGTATTCTTGAGATTCACGGAGGAAAGTTATTTCAAAAGAACACGATTCAAGACAATAATAGCCGCTTATAATATATGGAAAGGATTCTCTAAAAAGGTTGGAATCGGGAAATATAATGCATACACTAGACTTAAAAATAACCCTTCCCTATCTAGTACAATTTTCTCAGGAGATGTATTTTTGGAATGGGAAAGACGGGGGATAAGCAAGATTGGAGATATGTTGGGCGGGTATGGTATATTACAATTTACGGAATTGCAAAATAGATATACGTTGAACACAAAACATTTCTTCAAATACCTCCAAATAAGAAGTTGTATATCGAATAAAAAAGGGGGATCGTTGGGCTTTGGAAGAACTATAATGATGGATCTTATAGAAGATGGCTCTGATTGTACTATAAAGAGGTTTTATTTGGAAATGACAAAACTAAAGAAAGATGATTTGGAGAAATGGATGGATAAATGGTCCATAGACCTGGATATAGCCAGGGATATCTTTACTGAGTCACTAGAAATGGGAAGTAAAATGTTGTGTTCATCGTCTCTTCAGGCCCAACATTATAAGATTTTATATCATTTATATTACACACCTGGGAAAATCACTCAATGGGGGGGCTTATCCGGAACTACCTGTTTTAGGTGTGGCAGTACAGAGGCGGACCTGATACATATTTTTTCTGTCTGTCCACGCCTAGATAAGCTGAAACAGGATATTGGGAATTTTTTCCAGAATGCACTATCATCAACAATAGAGCTAAACCCAGCTGTTATGTTATTGGGGGTCAGTCCTGATGGACACTTAAATTGTAAAAACTTTATATTTGTAGCAATGGCGATTCTCCGATTGTTAGTGGCCTCGGCTTGGCTTGACCCAAATCCTCCTACATACCATCAATGGCTGGGTAAAGTATTATCAGTACAAAAACTGGAAACCGCTATTTATGCTAGGAAGGGAAAAAAGGGTAAGAAACTGGGTATGCAAATTTGGGACCCTTTTATTCGGTGGAAGTTAGGAACCGAATGTTGAAAGATGAAGAATCCATCTTACTGTTTATTGAGATTTTGAATATTTATGTTCGATTTTGTGTTCTATGGCCTTGTATTTCTCTTTTCCATATATGAATTTGTGGATCTATGATTGTGTATTCTATTGTGCCCTGCTCATGTTATGTTATAAGGAAAAAAAGGGGGAAAAAATTCTTCAATAAAAATATTTTCAAAAAAATACAACCTTACTGCCTCCTGCCGCTCTGTGCCATAGTGGTTGCTGGAGGCACTGAAACAGACACTGCTTGAGCGCCTTGAGAGTGACCACATACATAGCCCTAACTCCCATGTAAAAAAAATTAGCATCAGTTTCCTTACCTTTAACACTGGCGTTTGCTGGGTCGTAGCCGGGGTGAAAGAGCAGCAAAGGAGGTTGGGGTCCTCTTGTTGTTTGCTGATATAGCATCAGTTTCCTTACCTTTAACACTGGTGATTGCTGGGTCATAGTCAGGGTGAAAGAGCAGCAAAGGAGGTTGGGGTCCTCTTGTTGTTTGCTGAAAAATTGCCCCAAAATGTGGTAATGTTTCAGGTTGTCAGGCTTTACCAGGTGCTGAAAATGAAAAGATAACAATTTATTTTTGAAACACTAGGGTAATCAAACAAAGATTGTGGGGAAAAAAACATAGCGCTCCAATTTTTTCCTTGCAGTTTGCATGCAGCTCTTAGATGACCATTTTTAGCTCGCTGTTGTCTGTTAGGATTTTAACTTACAAACTGCAAGTAACAAAAGGATCTCTCTGACAAAAGCAGTGACTGACTCACCTATTTACATCATATGCATGTTGAGATCTGCATCAGGTACATGTTCTTTGCAGCAGGCACATTAACCTTCTGCGCTGCTGCCTGCTGCTATTTTACTACTGGGACCACAAACATAGGCTAGCTCTGCCAGACTGCCAACGCACCTCCATATATAGGCCAACAACTGATTTTTCTATTTTTTGTTTTATATAGCGAACTAGACCCGAGACATCAGGTATCAGAGCACTTTACATGAGCACCAGTTTCGTTACATTACCATTAATGCCTAAATAAACCTTATAATAAAGATTAAAATCCATGCCGGGGTAATGTGCCCCAACATTATCCGCAACATGAAAACCACCATTTCCACAGATCAACCTCCAGTGCAAAAACAACATTTCTGCCGGTTGGTCGGCTCAATATTGATGCAAGGTCAGAAAAACATGAGGATCAGTTGAACGTCATTGTCCTATAGGGGAAAGAAGGAGCGACCAGCCCTGGGAGAGACATAGACAAAGTTTGTCAGAGCTACACAAACACACACCCACACACAAAGACACGCACACAAATACAGACTCACACACACCCACACATCAATCCACACACACACACTCACACAGACACCCCCCACACACACACACACTCACACACACATATCTAGATAGATTCCACTCTCCACAGTCACTACATGAGGTGCCAGCTCTCTACCACACATGCCTATTCTTTCAAAAAGGCAAATAAAGGATCTAGCATACACACATAGACACACACACTCACTCACACACACACACACAGACATACACACTCACGCAGATTGTGTTCCTGCAGGGAGCTTGTTGTCAGGCTGTTTGAGACCTAAGTACTTGTAGCCAGTTTTTACAGTCCGTATCTGTTTGCAGATATACCCCAAAAGTGAGCACATCCCACCAGCAAAACCGCAAAACCATAAATATTGTAGCAAGGCCAACTCTGAAGCAGTGTAGTCTTACAGGCTAAGGGAAAGATGGAAGCAGCTTGGCCCACAAAAATATGGTGGCACTCTGGCAGCCATTGTGTGCTCTTTAGTCAGATTAAAGTGCTCTAACATTAACATAATAGTGGTTAAGTGTATTTAGGTTCCGACAGGACAGGATGTGAGGCTGATGCCAGGCTTCCAGGAACAGGGTGCGTGTAACACAGTAACCCAGAAGACGGCAAGGCGTAGAAAATTGCTGACAAGAAAATTAAAATTAAGCTAGTGCTTCTCCCTAGCCCACGCCATCTCAACCCCTTCATGGAATTCACACTGACTTCACCTCTGTACTGTATTACAGGAAACAGCCCACAAACTTTCCATTTGAATCCCTGAGGTAGCCATAGTGATTTCTTCATGATAGCTACACAGAAACGCCACTGCCTAAAACTAAAGCAGTAACCCGAATTTCCAGACGGCCTGTTCCTGGCTCATTCATACCAGTTGTGACATACCACCAAAATTCCTGTATGTGATCGTTGAACAGGACACTTGATTTACACAACACGACAGTCTGTGATGTTATGTGTCTGCCAAGTCACACACCCACCTCTCCCCTGCCTTATATTGGTTACCTATTGGTTACAAGCTGCTTTGAATCACTCACTAAGCATACTTAGAACACAAACACTTTTCATCAGGAAAAAATTAACAAATGCATTCAACAAAGGACCGCCACTCAAAACTGGCATGCGCCTCAGAGTCCCACCATACAGGAATAAAAACATGGCAAAATAAAACGTAACACAATTTTCACAGTTGTATGATCAGACTCTTGTTTGTATGTGTGTAAAAGGCGTAAACCTACTTAAACAGAGGCTTACAAACCCAGTGGCGTTGCAGCCAAGTGCAGCTTATGTGAAATGGCCGCCGCCACTGAGTGTGGGTGGCAAGATTTCTGTTAGCTGTCTGTGTGGTGGACCCTGGGGGTGCGAAGGTGCCCCGCTATCCTACGGGTGGTTGGAAACCTGTACAACCGGGGGTTGCTTGAACGCTCCGCCCCTCGTAGGTGGGGGGCGTGAGCAGGAGGGTGGACCAATTGTTCACCGGAAATGGGAGGGGCTATCTCCTCACCACAACCGCTAAGCAACGACAGGTGGTAGGTCGCGAGGGGCGGCTTGCCTTTGGATCGTCTGTAAGATAACCCACCTTGTTGGCATGTGTATATGCTAATAAACCTGCAGCTACTTTTCTCCAACATAAAGTTGTCTTGTCTGCTTATTTCTGTGATATGCATGTTGCTGCGAGCGGGCTGGTGAGTGGGCCGATATTGGCACTATGTTAGCTGTCCTGCTGACTTGCATTATTCAGGCATGTATCTCTGTCGGCTCACAAGCGGCCAGGCATATCTTCCTATTGAACCGGTTTCTTGTAAATCCAGCCCCATTTAAGTATACAAGCTTTGGAGTTGTGCCCTAAAAAACAGACCTCGGGGAGAAATCTTACTGAAAGAGGTTTACAGCGCTGAGTTTCCTTTTAAATCTTTGTTTTCGATCACTTGAGTGAAAAATCAGCTCACCGTTTAGACCCTGCTTGGTGAAAGGAAAGAATGTGTGGGGCCCTTTGTGCAAGGGAGGGTGTCTTTCACGCACAGCACAGGCTTGGGTCGGGGACAGGGTTGACATGACTCTGCATACGCACAACAACCATATATTCTTCAACCAAGCGTCAACCTGCATTTACTCACGAGGCACCGGACGTAATCATTTACAGTGTAAGCTTTTCATGTTTGGCTGCTGCTCACCTTAGTCCTAAATTAGCTTGTTTAAAGACTGTCTCACTCTTTTCCTACAGCGTGCAGTGTAATACAAGCATTTCGGTTGCCTGCCCCAAACTATGACTGGCCTGTGGGCAAACAGTGGGCCTTGCCTTCCTTCCAAGAGAGGCACTCCCGAAACAGACCGCAAACAGTTGCTACAGAGAGCCTAAAATCCCTCACAGGCCAACGTGTTCCACAAGAGCGCCACTGTGCTGCTCTGCCGAAAACTGGTTTAAAAGAGACAGCCCTTCAGCCAGAAGCAAGACAGCTCCACCTTCGAGGCATAATGAACTTACAATATGAAGTGTAAAGGGACATAATGCAATAATAAAGCAAAATAAGACGCAATACATAACTAAAAATACAATACAAAAACCGTTTCCACAATTACATGTTTACCAGTACGAAGGGACATAATACAATATTTCGTGCTATTGTGCTTTATATTGTATTCTGTCCCTTCGTACTGTTAAACATGTAATTGTGGAAACGTTTTTTGTATTGTATTTTTAGTTATGTATTGCGTCTGTTTTTGCTTTATTATTGCATTATGTCCCTTTACACTTCATATTGTAAGTTCATACAACTGTGGAAATTGTGTTGCGTTTTATTTTTAATTGCACAGGGGTAAGATGTAACATTACACCTGCTAATATAAGCCCGTTGTTTTGGGACTCTATTGAAAACTTTTTCATAATGGGGCTGGCATTTCATTCACCATGCTAATAAACGTACCCCGCATATTCTCAACGTACAGTAATTTACTTAGTCATCATAGTCTCTCTATGCACTGACATCCGCCGAGCAAATCACGATTCACGATCACGACGTGACTCTCCGAGTCTTTCCATACTTTTATTTTCCAATCACGCCGTTTCCGACGTGCACGCCTGTATTTATTGTATGGGTATTACTTACAGACCTCAGGAGGCTCAGGTGGGTCCCGCCTCAAGTATGGGCTAGAGCTCCAGACAGTAAGTCAATGAAGTCGGACGTTGGTCTGCTGCTAGCTGCTGCCTGCGCGCACGTGGCGACTCAAGCCCCGGGCCTACACTAGTAGAACTAGAAACTACTACTGAAAAGAAATGTCACGGCGCGCGCACGTCCCGAATGGCCAATCACTGCATGACTTCACATGCTGAAGTCACAGTGATTGGCCATATGCACTGCGGCTGAGGCAGTGTGCCACCACCCACACGCGGCATCCAATAATGGATTGCCTGCCCTTCTGCCCAGTGGGACCAGCCAATCCTGGCGCTGCATGCAGCGCCAGGATTGGCTAGGGGGGCACAGTGACTACTCGCCCTGGCGCCTTTGAAATCCCGGGGGCTGCTGCGGCCCAGCTAAAGCAGTACCCCCTTCGGTCCCTCTACTAGTCAAGTTACCAGTGGGCATGTTTGGGCTAGGTGCAAGCCAACAATCCTCATGCGCAGTACTTCTGCTGGCCTGCTGCAGACTGTCACTCAAGCTGCAGCAGACCAGCCAGTCCACCCCCTGCGCACTCTGAGGATTCAATCGGGTGTGTCCCAGATTGAAGCGCTGCGCTGCGGCGCTTATTATATATTGTGCTGCTGCATGCAAAATTCACAAAAATATTTTAGCGGTTCGTCCAGGCTTAGTGGGGCTACGCCCCTACGCCCCAATGGACGCACCGCGGCTGCTCTGGCAAATGTAGTACTACTGAATCAGTCGCTACCGGCAACACTGGTGAGTTGGTGCGCGCGTGGGAGAGGGGATAGGGGGAGGGGGTGGGGAGAGAAGTGGGACGGTAATCTTCAGTAAAAAATAAAAAAAACTTGCCTGCTTCCTTCAAAACCGCATCACCCGCAGCCTCAGCTCCTGCTTGCTCTGGAGTCCTGGCGCCCTTTTAGGCAGCCTCCCTCCTCCTGGGTCCTAAACCAATCACAACGCTGCAATGGCAGCGTTGTGATTGGCGAGGACAGCGCCCCAGCAGGGCCATTTTTTCCATGTAGGCTGCATGTAGCAGCCTACATAGAGAATAAGGGGGAGTGTGCATGACTGCTTTGTTCGGCCCTGGGGCCGACCAAACAGTCAGTACCCACAACAGTGGGTAAGCCACTCCCCCCTGCCCACGAGCAGCACCGCCCACCCGCCCGCCCCCAACCAGGCACAGAGGCACTTCTTCTTTCTCACACTGCGAGAAGGCACCAACATAAACAGTAGTTTTTACAGGTCATGTTTCTGCCGTCTCGCACTGCGAGAAAGCAGTGAGGCAAAGCCCCCCAAGCCCAATGGGGGAGCCGCCACTGGGTTCCAGCAATGACTGCAACCACTTACAAATAGAAAGAACACATGAGTCTCTGCACTGACTGCAAGAAATAAAAGTGAAACCAAACTAACTGAACACTTAGGGGACTCTGCACCACAACTTCAAGACAACAGCTCAACAAGCAATACTCTATTATTAAAGAAAACATGTTTCCTACCTTAGAGCTCGAACCAGCTTAAAACTTTCAGAAAAGGAGGCCCCTGCACTTAGAGGAAAGCAAAGCTGAGAGTGTCACAACTCTGTGCTACACCATCCTGCTGCCGTGGCTGCCCTGAAGTGTCGAGGTCACTGGGAGTACAATCGAACTTCCGCCGATCGGCAGCAACTCCTGGGGGCCCAGGAGCTGTCAAATGGCAGGAAATGAGGGGACAAAACCATAACGATTGATGCCTGCCTGAGTCTGGACCGTGCAACGTGACCTGACAGGCGCCAGTGGTCCCACTCTAGCAGAGTTCGCCAATTCAAGACAGGCGCGCTCTAGCAGCATGGCCTGAATGCCTTCTGTGAATACCGAAAGTCTTAAAGTTAGGATTTTTCTCTGTTTAGGAGTAGTAATGTTAGGACTCCTAATTTTTGGACTCCTAAATGCCTTCTGTGAATACCAAAAGTCTTAAAGTTAGGATTTTTCTCAGTTTAGGAGTAACTTTACTACTCCTAAACTGAGAAAAATCCTAACTTTAAGACTTTCGGTTTTCACAGAAGGCATTTTACTCCTAAACTGATGAAAAACCATATGCTATTCTATAGTATACATTCTTAGATCTCGTCTAGGATTGCTGCGCACATGAGTAGCTCGTTCGGCGAGATTTATTGCTAATGAGGAGTTCTAGAAAAGGACTTGAAGCCCTGCCCCTTATTACCATTGGCTGACGTCACCGTTTATGCCACTGGAAATTAGCTTTCTGGGTTGCCTCATTTTGGCTTTTTTGTCCAGCCCATCCGGACTGGATTGCCTGCTTCACGCCTGTCATAAAGCAGTTTCTTATCGCAAGGAGGCGTGTTTTCTAAACAAGCTGTGCAATCCAGTCCGAATGGGCCGGACAAAAAAGGAGACATGGCGCCATGTGTTTATTTTTGCATCTCGCTTTCACTTTAAAGTGAAAGCGCGAAGCAAACATAAACAGCGGGAATGGCGAGCGCTTGTTTAAGCGCTTGTTTGGTATACGTGCTCTCTCTGTGATGCATGCCATGCACCATGTTCTGTTTAAAATGTTTCTTCAGTTTGAGAAAGAGATGTCACGCAGTAGGTGACAGCAGTGAGTTTTTCTGGCGACGAGATAGAAAGTCTCCCTGCGTCTCACAGTCACACTCATGTGAGGGAGTCTGAATCCATTTAACCCCAGACTGTGCACCAACTGGAGGTGTCACATGAGAGAATAGCGCCTGGAGGTTGGTGTTTGCTAGAGGTTGGCATTGGCAGCTCGAGCATCTCCGAGGCTGGCCCAGGATCCAGAGACAGGTCAACAAGCACATCAGAGAGACATTGTGCGGGAGACCGGCACCAGCTGACTGACAGGAGACTCCAGAGCGTTTGGAGCTGTGAGAACAGCTAAAACAAAGTCCTACACATTGCAGCCCTAGGGACAAGGCCAGAGTGGGACCTAAAATAGTCCCCACAGCACCGTGGAAGTGACCCTAGGCCTCTCTGGTGGGGTTAGGAGCCTTTTCTCTCCCTCAACTTTTTATTTTAGAAACAAGAATGTCTAAGGGGCGCATATTATATCATAACTTGTAAACTCTATTGACTGAATGTGATATGCTATACAGATAGGTCTGAAGGAAAGAAAATGACACATGCAAAAATAAATAGTGGAAATGGCAAGTGCTTGTTTAAGCAGTAAAGCTCTGCCCAAAACAATGAAGGTCAAATTGAACAATGTAACAGTAAAAACAGTACAAGGGTGGCCAAACATGGTCACATGACCTGAGCACTAGCTATATTACGGCAATCAATGGGATGGCCAGTTATCTGCCCATGTGACAAGGGTTGTACAAAAGCCTTTGCAAGCCATAGAAACAAGACAACAGTTGGTTTAAAAAGAGATGTTTGTAAGGAGAGCAGAGATTAGAGAATCGCGGGCAGCATGGGTCTGAGTTCCGGCTTTGTATACACCGATAGCTTTGGCCCTTTAACAATGGATGGCCAGCACCCTGCAGCTGGATGGGACACTTCAGTGATATACAATTAAAGACTGCCAATTTGGCCAAGAAATCCTCAAGGACATGCCCCGGGCCTTCTTGGGCCAGGGTGAGGCGCGAGGTAAGCGGAGCTCTCCGCTGTACTCCTGCAGGTTGTTGCAAAGTTTGGCTGCTGAGACGGAATGGGCAGAGACAGCATGCCCAGTTCTTTGGTGCCGCCCTGTCGCTTCCCTAGTGGAGTACCGTTTCATCTTCGCAAAATCTTGGCCATTCATATGTAGTACACAAAGTTCTTTGTATACGTTACAGTTCTTTATAATATACATCGAGTGAATTATCACGGATGCTGGCGGTATCGCAGGCGTGGAAGAGTGATGGTTTTTCTCTAATAAGTTGCAGGGTTTCAGCTGTACCGAGTCGGTCGTCTCTTGCGCTACCTTAGTTGTGATGAGAGCCATGGTCATTTAAGTATGCTAAACTGGGACGCAACCCCCCCTGAAACCGTGTGTTCTTTGACCTTTGAATTGGCAACACGAGGTTGTAGAAATTAACTGTATGCCAAGCACTGTACTGTGCTGAAAAGTCATACTTTGAAAGAGAAAAGACTCGGTAGCAGAGTTCCCCTTGACAGATTTGGCATTCCCAAAATGTTTTGCTGTGCACTCAGAAACTAAATATCGTTGTGGAAGTGTGACCTGCAAATCTGTGGCTCTCAGAGTGACAGCACTGTGCAAAATTGCCCCAGCAACTTGTCTCCTCCCCCCGCCTCCCCAACCATTTTACTATACTAGGCGATTCATTTTGGCAGTATTTTTTAAATGAGGTAAAATTTATAATCAGTGCAGGCAGGGTTGGCGATATCCTCTGAGGACTTCCAATACAGCCTATATTCTAATATGGAGACACACAACTATAATCAATTCATTGAAATAGGCTCAATATTGAAATAAATGCTTGATAAGACACATAGGTGTTTAGATTGTGTGCATGAGCAAAAACAAGCACTGAAAATGCATTAGGTCTCGCCTTTGATTAAGTTAAAGCCATTTGCTTTGCTAATGGTATTGTATAGCAAAGCAAATGGCTTTAACTTAATGAAAGGCGAGGCCTATTGCATTTTCAATGCTTGTTACACCTTCTAGTGGAGATCTTTGATCTCTTCTGGTTGTTGTAAGTGATGCATTTCTTTTTTTTTCCTTCAAAACAATCTGTTCCTGGGTGCTGGTGGTGTTCCTTTCCTGCTCCTCTCTACCTTACAGGGATGGCTGGTGCATGTGGCTGTAAAGGGCGTTATCCAATCATTAATGACAGACAGAACGAGGAGGGAGAATATATTTACAGCAAAGCAACAGGCCTGGCTGCTCCATTTTAGGTCGAGCATAACAGCTCCAGCACTGTCGCTTAGCGGCCCGTTGCAGATGGCCTCGGAACTTAAAAGACCATTTACATCACTTCATGGGCGTCCGCAGACTTTTTTCCAGGGGGGGGGGGGGGGGCAAAATGTTAACATCATCACCATCCTCCGACATGATGTGTGCCAGGTGGGGCACGAGAAACACTGGGCCGCAGAACTGGGATAGACTCAATTAAATGATAGGAATCCAGGACATGTGACTGACCCTGCCACAGGCCAACAAACACCGCCTGTAGGGAAAATGCTAAACTTTCTGACAAGCTGCTTTATCTCTGTCTGCTAGGTGTGCAGACTTCCGGGTCCTTGATCCAACATCAATCAAGGCTCTCTTCAGCAACGAATACTTTAAAACCACTTATGATTAAAGCACCAGATTAAATATACTGTATGCACAGCGTATGTTAGGGATTATTTGGAGCGCACATATTTACCAATATTGGCTTCTTGGTGCTAGAATTCATGATAAATGTTATCCAAAGTTAAAGCACAACGTCAAAGTCAGTAATAAATAATACAGCACTCACACACACTAGTGATTCGCCAAGGGGTACTCCCTTTACTAGAATTCCCCGGGCATTGCAAAATTTTACACACATTCAATTAATTTATACAAAATAAAATGTATAGGTCCAAATGTTAGCTATATTTTTGGAAAGAAACCTAGAGTCCCTCTACGTGTAGTCAATGTCAAACTGAAAACGTGCACATGTTTAGGGATACAATAATGGCCAGCTTCCTTATGCGGAAGCCCTGCACCGTAAATGTGTGGCACGTTTCGGGGCCCGCAGAGGCGGCACATCACAGGTCCAGGGATGCTGAGTCTTACACAGTGATCGAAGGGGGGGGGGGAAAGTAGGCGAATCAGAGGGTGGAGAATCAGAGGGCGGTGAATCAGAGGGCGGGAATAACCCAAGGATTGGATATGTGGGTGGATCCAGAGGTGTGGCCAGAATGCGCAGACATCCCAATTTTTAGTATTTTTTTGGCATTTCACTGGACAGTTTAATCAACCAATGGATACACATGATTATTAAAGGTTATAATGAGTTATTGACATTAAAATGTATTCACAAAGTGGGATATGCTTCTAATCACAGAATGTACCAAATACGATAAAATATGGAAACACAAGCCCTTTGTCTCCGAGCCATGGAGATCTGTCATCAGCACTTTTCCCTTTTTCCACAACAGCAGTTCAAACATGAATGGCAAAATATCCTAGTTTACAAATGTTTTCTCTAAAATTATGGCTCTGCCATAGTTGCCTCATAATGCAAGATTTGCTGCATGATCTGACCATTTAAACTAATAAATTGTTTGTAGCTCAAACATATCAAAAGTTAATAAAAAATGTGAATTGTGTTGCTGCGGAGTGGATGGCCTACTGCAAAGGTTGACTGGTCACCTTTCTCACTGCTGCGTTTGTATGTTACACTGGTACTAATAAGGCAAAATCTTTAAAGAGACTGTTAGCATGTGTACACACATCAAAATAATAAAATATCTGAAAATATACTTCATTAAGCTGCAGCCTTATTTTTAATGCATAATTTAGTCAACACTACAGCATCATTTTGTCATCCTTTGCTCCATAATTAATTCCAGTGGCCCCACAGCAGGCAGCACATGTTAAAAAAGTGATTATAAATGAAGCAGGGAGACTGTGAAGTTTGTGAACTTAGTTTGGTGTGCGTGCAAATCCTGCATTGTCAATCCCTGGTGAGTTGCAGCTACTACTGCTGAACCAAGGCCAATGGAGGTACCTATGGGTGAGGCAGACTGGCCTCAAGGGCAGGGCAAGCCATAGCACTGGTGGTGTCCTGAGCAATAATGTTTGTTAGTGACTCCCCAATGACCATCTCTGCCATGGATTCCCTCACTACCACCCTGTAACTGTGCCCCCCCAAGTCTCCATAACCACTCTCTCTCGGATGCATTTAATTTGATTTACAGCGCCACTCATACCATTGTTGGGTGTCAGAGCACTTTACATCACACACATTACACAGAGACAATCAATATGTGTGTAAATCACTGTATAGAAAATGTTACATAAGACTAAGGACTACTAGGTGTAGGAGTCACATGACAACCATACTAGTAGCCTGTATAGTTTTATAGTGATTGGTCTGGTGAGACACAAAACCCGGAATTTAAAACATAATACCATGGTTGGGGGTTCTCCTTAATAATCAGAATTGATTTCTGTCCAAAAGAACACTTTTTGGGACATTAGGATAAACAAAGACTGGGGGGGGGGGGCATAACGCTCTCATTTATACCCTGCAGTTTGTATGCAGCTCTTAGATGACAGTTAATAGCTCACTGTTCTAAGTTATGATTTTAACTTATGAACTGCAAGTAACAAAATGATCTCTCTGACAAAAGCAGTACCCACTGACCTATCTACATTATGTGCACTTTGTGATCTGCATGGCACATGTTCTTTGCAGCCGGTACATTAACCCTCTGAGCTAACTTCCCATGAGTCAAAACTTCCACTGACAAAATTCTGATCTCTCTCTAGGAAGAACATTAATCACCAGAGTAATCATGACATTTTTATTGTTGCCGAAAATTGCTGGAGGCCAGGAAGGGGGCAGCAAGCGTTTTTAAAACCACAATATACTTGCAAACATGATGCCACCACCTAAAGTCAGCACCCGGTGCGGTCACACTGGTTGCACCGCCCTAGAGCTGGCCCTTCTCAAGGGTTCTGTGACATCAGTGACAGAGTCACTATTGTTCTAGGGCGTGCTGCTTCAAAGTTCTGCTCGCAGGACTGGAGGTGAACTTCAGTATGGATAGTGGTGGACAAGCCTAGAAGGTTAACCTACACTTGTCATGCTAGGGTCCACCTGCTGGTGCGAAGACACCAGGGCTTCTAAGGTGTTGCGAAGCCTTCTAAGGTCTAGCATGTGATTGTGTTCTCGCAGGAGAGTGGTCTGGTGGACTGGTTATTAAGGCTGAACCTGGTTCCCAGTTCCAAATTCAGCAGCTCTGACCATAGTGCCACATCCTCTCCCCCACTGAACACCGTACTGCCCCACTGAGAAAAACTCCCACTGTCTTCAACTACAACCCAATTGTTGCCCGCTATAAACACCTAGATGCGGCTCAATTTAAATTACGCACTAGACAAGAGCAATATGCGGCCTACAAAAAAAAAAGTAATAACATCCTGGAAAAAGCAAACACTTATAGGGAATGCAACATTTAGCAACCATGAGAAATGTAAGCAGGAACAACATGGTTACCTTAATGCTTTTACACTCACTATTCAGAAATCAGTGCCTGAAAAGTTAAGGACACAACTACAGGGCCCTGAATGGACCCATTTCATTGGCCATTGCTTATATCTTTACACATAAGCAGTATGGTAAAAAGACCACATCCCTGGACGCAGAGCCGCAGCACACATTTTGTTTTCCAATCCACACATTGCAGTACCTCCAGGATTGGTGCACTAGTTCCAAGTCCAGGGAAAACAAAGACAAGAAAACGAAAATAGCGCTTCACTGGCAAACTCTGTAAAAGTGGCACTAATGTGTTTCGGTGTGAATAAAATCAGTTTGGGCAGTTTGCTACCACTCTGTCTTACTTTATTTAGTTATTTATCTATTTTTCATATTTGTAGCCTTTTATTCCCAATGCTGCACTTTGGAATTAAAATGTCAGAAAAATACGACATTTCCAGCAAAAGCGTCTTTCTTTTTTGGATCCATTTCACAGGGAAGCAAATAATAGAAAGGAGAGGAAAGAGAGTGAGAGCCCCGTCTTGAAGTCACGGTTTTCATGGGCGTCAGCTGGGGGGGCAAGGAGGGGTGCTGGGGGGGTGGGGGGGCAAGCGCCCCTCCTTGCCCCCCCCCCCCCCTGCGGACGCCCATGCATCACTTCGGAACTGGTTAAGGAGGTTTTGTAATACATTTGGAGAGTACCTGCAGCAGTGGGTCATGGTTGCAGAGGCCCAAGCCTTTTAAAATGATGCCTCTTTCACAAGGCATGTTTATTATGTTGTTTGTTAGCTTTCTGCGTGTGTCAGCAGTCCGTAATTCAGCCCTGCCGTTGCTACTTCGTCCCTTCCTCTCCCACCACCGGCCTCCTCCCAGCTGTTTTTGTTTGCTTTCCCACCCACTGCTACACCCCCACCCTCTGTGTTGCTTTAATTACCACCAAAATCCCTCCCTCTTCCCTTGTGTTGCTTGTTTACTTTTGTGTGAAGGCCAGTCGCGGGCTCCCACATGAAGGGGGCTTGTAAATTCAAATTCGGCTTTCTTGTGTTTCTGTTTACATTCCTTTTTGTGCCCCAATTAAGACAATGAGTGACTCCTCAAGGTCGGAGCCCAGCTTGGTGCGTGGCTACCCTTACCCAAACACGCATGAAGAGAGCCCCCACACCTCCCTGTGGCTCCCAGTACTTATAGGAAGCCACATTATCTGCCATTTGCTGTTTATGTTTTTTTAACGTGCTCTTGGGCTGCATCTGGAATGCTTTCATGAAAACGAATTTCGTCATACAAGCATTCACACCCTGCTAGTGCTTCTATAAACGTGCTATAAAGTGGTTCATGAGACACTGGGAAGTCGACTTACATTTTTGTGCCTGGTGTATTTGATTGCAAAGTTGCGTATTGCCGGTTGCTTCTCCCACCCCGGCAGGGCTTATCTTTGTATAGGCTGTTGAAGCCATGCTATTGAAGCCATGCTCCCCAAAATGCTTTATTGCTCTCCCACCAATTAGTCCCTCAATGGCTACAGCCCATTCTGCCTTTGACTGCTGCCCATTGCCCCCATTCCTGATGGCATCCCAGCCCCTCACTGCTGGGTTCTTTAAATAAAGGAAGAAAATATTGCCAGGATTCTAAAGGAAGTTGATTGTGCCAGTGCTCATAAAAAAAGTGCATGGATTGCATTTGCAGGTCAGTAAAACGAATGTAAACAAAGCCCTGGCTCTGCACTGCAGTCTGCGCTGTTCCACAGTCTCACAAGCGCTTTGTTAGGAAATGAGAGCCTACGTGATATAGGTGGTGATTCATGCTCATTTTAAATATTTTCTCATGTTCAGCACCAAAAATTGTAGCTTGCACTAAAGACTTGTCGAAGCTTACTTTTGTCACCACTCAGATCCATGTCTCTGCATTTGCTTCTCCAGAGAAGTCATGGTTTATTTCAGATCATATGGCATCACTACACTCAGAGCTTGCTAATATATAACATTCATCAATGCCTTTCAGTGTCATATTTGAAATACAAGTAATATGAGTTATAGTCCAATTATCGACTTTGGAAAGATGAATCCCTAAGTCAAATATTTGAGATGTGAACATACACTTCCAGGCTACAAAGAAGTATCTGCAAGGCTTTATTGTTACACTTTCTCTGAGCAAGCCTGCTGCCTGGAAGGACCACTAAGGGGCTTAAACGCCACTCATTGCTTATCATTGGGTGGCTCTATTGTCACTCTAATGCCCTTGCTTCTCTTTGGTCAGTGCGTACCAGCTTCATCTTCTTTTCATGTGCTTGTCCCTACCCCAGAGGTTGACCCAAGAACTGCGGGGCATATTATCAACAGGCGATAAAATTATTGCTGCTTTATTGGCAGGAAACTGCTGCTAAGGCGGCGATAATGGGCTTGATAGTGAATTCCCATAGCAGCCCAGGTTCTGGTGTTAACCTGGGCTGCTATGGGAATTCACAAGGGCATATTATCAAGCCCATTATCCCCGCTTTGGCAGCAGTTTCCTGCCGATAAAGCAGCAATAATTTTTTCGCCTGTTCTTGATAATATGCCCCTGCGTTCTTATCGAGTGACATTTCACTGCTTACTCTTGCAGAACAACTTTTTCATTCCATTGCAGTCCAACATAAGAGCGCATGTGTTTGCTGGCCATCTCCCCCATCCTGCTGTATGCTGCTGCTTACCCCATCCCATCCTGTTGCTTGATTTACTTCTGTTAACCCGCCGAACAAAAACAAGGAGCCTCCAAGAACTTTGTGTCACGCCCACCCCCTGCTACCATCCTTGCTTGCCCATTCCATCCAATGAGAGCCACGTCATATTGCTTTTTTCTAACTTGACTTTTTGCAATACTGAACAGCCTCGAGCTGTATATTATGGCTAAGAGACATTGGTAAATCCAATAGCTCTTGCATGAGCGAAACCTATTAGCTTTGCCAATGCTTATTGCTGTTTGTTAACGCCCAGAGAGCAGCGTCTAACTACTGGTAGGTTTCCACTAGTGTCTTGAAGTGTTAGGACTTCAAGTTATTTTTTTCGCCTCTTCATATTGAATGTGCATCTCTTGCTTGCAGCTCAATCTTGCTTGGGACTGAAATTGAAGAGACATTTGTGTGTTTACGACATTTTTTGGTGGAGGCAACATGTTTTAATTTTGTGAATATGTGCACAATGAAGGGCTTCCTTTTTTTGTAATAATGTTTCATCATGTTTAGGTTTTCCCTGCACAGCGCTTGTGTTGTGTTTGTGAAATCTATTGCTTTTAATATAAACTTAGAAGGGGCTTGGATCTAGCTCCCTCGCTTTCCTAGCTTTTCATTGGTTCCTGGGTGTGCCACTTACTTTTCCTCTATTTCTATTGGATGTAGCAGATTTTCCTGCATTTACCAAAGCTTGTTACTCGCCTGCTTCTCTTATCAGTTTCCGATAGCCAAAATACTGTTAACATCAACTTTGGTGGAATTCTTTTTTTATAAAGTTTTGCCTCTTTTTGCTTTCTTGTCTTGCAGCAGATTTATACAGCAAGTTATCACCCGAAGAAAGTGATTTGCCCAGAATTACAGGATGTTGTGCCGCCGAGCCTTGAACCGGGATCCCCAGCCCTCAAGTCAGCAGCTCTGTCCGCAGAGCCACATCCGCTAAAGTCCTGTGTTACTTGTCAGGATGCTCTTTCCTTTGTCCCAGACAATCATTGGTAAAAATGGCATTTTATTGATCACATAGGCAAAACCAATGCATTGCCTATGCTTATTAAACTTGGTAACACAATTCACACAAATATAATTCAAACTCTTCACATTTTCATTCCACACCACACAACTTGTCAACAAACCACATAATTCAACTCAACAACACAATTACACAACACACATCATACATCCCATCCATACCACAGAATTTCACATCATGCAGCAAAATTCAAAGAGAACACCACATAATTAAACTCCACTACATACCACTCCACAACACAAAATACCATTCCACAAAATTCCACTCCATGACTCACAATTCCACTCAACATAATTCCCGTACACTTAATATCACATATTACTATCCACCTAATTCCACTCCGCACCACATACATCCACTCCAAAGTAAAACACATGGGTGAACGATACTGTCATTTACAGCGCCAATAGATCTAACTCTCACAAATGCGAGAACTACTCCATTACAAATGCCTGTTCAGTCAGCATGCCATGTTGTTTGAAAATGTAGGGAAGGTGAGGGCTACTGCGCCCGATCCTAGTGAGGCTGTCACTTGCTCTGCAGGCACAAGCCAGAGGAGCCATGTCACTAGTGAAGCGAGGCCTGCTCTTAGTGCCACTGGTAATATCAGTCATGGGGCAGTTACTGTTATGGTCAAGGTGGGCTCAGCAGAGTGCCTAACTTAATATAGAGTTGGAGGAGGGCTAGGCCAGTCATTCCTCCAGTGGGTGTTCCAGTTCGGCTTGGCCTGCTTCTGCTTTCACTTTGGCCCCTGGACTCAAGACTGTGTATGACTACAAATTTGCTAATGTCTTTTTCCCCCTTTCCCGCAACTGACCTCATCACCAGCACAGAGCATGACCTGTGTTCTGAAAGCAGTGCGGTTGAGACATAAGGAAACAATGCAGGCTCTCACTTAGCATAGCTGCTGAGATCACAGCAAGCCTCTCTGCTCAACTTCCTCTCTGGCCCTGATTTAATCAGGTCATTCTTTTGACATGACAAAGCTTGTTAGTCAGGGTCGGCTAGGGATCACAATTTGGCCCGGGCACTGACATAACAAGCATTTACAATGCAATGGTCTCGGCATTCTTAAAGTTAGAGTTATTGGCATTGCTCATGACATTATTTTTATTTATGTTTTTTTAAACATAAATGAATGGCATTGTCATTTACAATGCCAATAGCAGGGCAGGAGAGCAAGCACAATGAACGAGGGGGCAGGACAGCAAGCACAAGCAACGAGGAGGCAGGAGAGCAAGCACAAGCAACGAGGGGGCAGGAGAGCAAGCACAAGCAACGAGGAGGCAGGAGAGCAAGCACAAGCAATGAGGGGGCAGGAGAGCAAGCACAAGCAATGAGGGGGCAGGAGAGCAAGCACAAGCAACGAGGGGGCAGGACAGCAAGCACAAGCAACGAGGGGGCAGGAGAGCAAGCACAAGCAACGAGGGGGCAGGACAGCAAGCACAAGCAATGAGGTGGCAGGACAGCAAGCACAAGCAACAGGGGGGGCAGGAGAGCAATCACAAGCAACGAGGGGGGGCAGGAGAGCAAGCACAAGCAACGAGGGGGCAGTACAGCAAGCACAAGCAACAAGGGGGCAGGACAGCAAGCACCAGCAACAGGGGGGCAGGAGAGTAAGCACAAGCACCGAGGGGGGGCAGGAGAGCAAGCACAAGCAACGAGGGGGCAGGACTGCAAGTGCAAGCATCGGGGGGCAGGAGAGCAAGCACAAGCAACGAGGGGGCAGGAGAGCAAGCACAAGCAACGAGGGGGCAGGAAAGCAAGCACAAGCAACGAGGGGACAGGAGAGCAAGCACAAGCAACGAGGGGGCAGGACAGGGGCAGGAGAGCAAGCACAAGCAACGAGGGGGCAGGAGAGCAAGCACAAGCAACGAGGGGGCAGGACAGCAAGCACGAGCAATGAGGGGGCAGGACAGCAAGCATGAGCAACGAGGGGGGGCAGGACAGCAAGCACAAGCAACGAGGGGGCAATACAGCAACCACAAGCAATGAGGGGGGGCAGGACAGCAAGCACAAGCAACGAGGGGGGGCAGGAGAGCAAGCACAACCAGCGAGGGGGAGGGCAGGAGAGCAAGCACAACCAAGAAGGGGGCAGGGGAGCAAGCACGAGTTACGAGGGGGCAGGACAGCAAGCACAAGCAACGAGCGGGGCAGGACAGCAAGCACAAGCAACGAGAGGGGCAGGACAGCAAGCACAAGCAATGAGGGGAGGAAGGACAGCAAGCACAAGCAACGAGGGGGCAGGACAGCAAGCACAAGCAATGAGGGGGGGGCAGGAGAGGAAGCACAAGCAACGAGGGGGGGCAGGACAGCAAGCACAAGCAACGAGGGGGGTCAGGACAGCAAGCACGAGCAACGAGGGGGGCAGGACAGCAAGCACAAGCAACGAGGGGGGCAGGACAGCAAGCACAAGCAGCTGCAAAACACCACCGAAAATCTACAACAAAACATTTATCACCTTGCACATAATGCTTTACTCACCGGTCGAGCTGAAAAGATTTTATGAAAAAAATAATGTTCCGGAATGAGCAATTAACAATTTGGACGAGCTTCTCAGACGTGAGTGTCCTGAGTGTGCAGATAATACATAAGGAACTAGAGGGTGCGCCGGGAGTAGAGTCAGAGGGGCAGATTTACAAGCCCCTTGCGCCACTTTAGTGTCATTTTTACCATGTTAAAAATTACGCAAAAGTTGCGCAAGGGGCTTGTAAGTATGCCCCTCTTGCTTAAAAATTTGGAGGTAGTGACGATTGAGAAGAGTTCACACTTAGGGGGGTGGTGGGGGGAACAGAAAGTATGGATTATCAGATTAGGTATTTATTGTACTACCTGTAATGATGATGTGCATAAGGCAATGGGACCGGTACCAACAGCAATCAGTTCTTAATTTGTGTGACTCTATTTTGCCCTGAACTTAATAAAAAGAAGTAAAAAAAAAAGTCTGGAGTTAGGTTGGACAGGGTACAAAATAGAAGCCAGACTGTGCATGTGCATGCAGGGAGTCGGAGGGTGCACGCAGAGGTCTGTCTGTCTTACCTTTCTGTGGGGTCCGGGCAGGGCTAGGCGATTTTGGCCCCCCAGGATCTCTGCTCCCCGCCTCATCCTGCATGCTTAGTCCCCGGGGAGGAAGCACTGGTAGGCAGGCACTGAGGGATCGGAATGTCCCTTCGCACTGGCTTCTCTGCTGTGCAGGAGGGGTGGGCTGCTGCTCTTGGTACTTGGCGTTGTTGGACAGGCCACGTGAAAGGCTTGCTCCCTCCCCGCACGACCAGGCCCGAGCCTGGCTCTTCAGGTGTTACACGCAACAACCCCCCGTTTCCCGTCTCATATGGGACCCCTGCCCCTGGACATCTCCCCATCCTGGGCCCGATTCCCTACCGGCCCTCTCGCCCGGCCTGGGCGCCATCTTGGACACAGCACCACGAGGCCGCATGGCCTCCGATCGACCCCAACCCTGGGCCTGGCCAGGCCCCGACATCCCGGCACCACCATCCACCCAGGAGGTGAGCGGACTACTTGGCAGGTCAATGGGAGGAAGAGGTGTCGATGGCTCTCCCCCGCCAGGTGCCGATCGCCCCAGCTCCCCCGGGCGCTGGCTCCACCCCCCTGCTGGGTGTCTGGACTCCCTCATCCTGGACCTCCCGACCTCCAAGTGCGAGGGTCCGGACATCAAAGGGCGCCAGACCTATAACTGGGGCAGCTCCAGAGCAGGAAGGCAGTTGTATCCTGGAGTCGAGAGACGCAGTGAAGAACTCATCCTTGACGGACTACTGGCGCTGCCGTAGCCCTGCCTTGTGAACTATCGACCTGCCTGCTGGCGCTGCCGCAACCTTCTGAAACCTTCCTCGTCGTCGGGACCTGCTGGCGTGGCCGCGGACCGTTTGTAACCACCTCCTTCATCGGGACCTGCTGGCTCCGCCGCGGACCGTCGCTACCTTCAACCATCCCGGGACCTGCTGGCTCCGCCGCGGCCCGACCATCTAGAACGCCGAGCTCGAGGATTGTGAGCTATTTCATCTACCAGCTTGGTAACGAGACTGTCCCGCTACCCTTTCCCCAACCAAGAGACTAGAATAGAGGGGACCCCTGAGTCCAGACCTCCTTGTACCATTTCACCGTACTTGAAGTTTTGCTTATAAAGAACGTTGAACCTTATCCTTGTGTGGTGTACATCTGTGGGGGGGAAGTTACTTGTCTGTACGATCGCTGGAGACGGCTCTCCCCGGAGACCTCTCCCCTTGTCCTCGGCCGACCCTCCAGGTCCCGTCTAACATTGGTGGCCAGCGGCGCGATCCGAATCGACGCGTAATCGTACAGAGAGTAGCTCACCCCACAACAAAACCACAATGTCAACTAAAGAAAGCGGATCCACCGAGAAATTCCAGATGGAGAAATTGGAAGAGTACAGCCATCGTGAGTTGAAACAATTCTGCATTGAACTAGGTATCGCTACCACCGGTCTGAGTACTAAAGACGATTTCAAGCACGCCATTGAGTCATGGGCAGAAACCGGGGCCGTCAGACCCCCGGACCAAAATGTCACAGCAGCAGAGAAAAACACCACGGCCCCCGAGGAGCAAAGAACGGGTCTCTCGCAAGATGAGATCCAAGAACGAGAAAGAAACCGACTACATGAGCTAGAAATGGCCCGGCTCAAAATGAATGGCGAACTCAAATTAGCCGAACAAAAACTGAACCTGGAACACCTGCGGCTCCGAGAAGAACGGGAAGAGAAACAGAGACAAAGAGAGCTCGAAGATAAGAGACTGGCGTATGAACATGAGCGCAAACTAGCTGAGATAGACTTACGCAAGCAGAACAAAGAATTAGGGGTGCTCGAGCAACCGCGCACCCCGGGGGCAACAGAAAAGAAGGTACACATCCCCAAGGATGTCGTTCGAGAATATTTCCGAGATGACGACATACAGCAGTGGTTCAAGGCCTATGAGATCGCTATGACCTCCCACCGGATCGATCGCAGCGACTGGGGAGCCGGTCTATGGGGGAGGTTCGTCAATGAGGGCCGCGATGCCCTGCTACAGCTTCCCGACCATCTGATGACCTCCTATGACCACATGAAAGCTACCCTCCTCACCCGCTATGGGCTCACACCCGAAATGTACCGCCAGAGGTTCCGAGACTGCACCAGGATCCCGGGTACAACTTGGGTGGAATACGTGAACTATTTCAGCCGAGCCTTCGAGGGTTGGATCAAGGGAAGCAACGTAACGACCTACGAGCAACTCTTCAATCTCATGGTATGGGAGCATCTATCAAACAACTGCTTCGTCGAGCTCAGGCAGCACCTCCTCGACAGTAAATTGACTGATCCGCGGCAGCTCGCCGCCGAGGCTGACCGGTGGGAAATTACCCGAGTGGGCCGAAATGGGTCCCATGAACAGAACCGGAACAACCACGGTCAGCACCGTCCCCGAGGAGGAGGAGGGGGCCAGGGCCGAGGAAGAGCTAACGCCCCGGCCGCTCCCGCTACCAGCACCCCACCCCCGGCCAACCGGGGCAACACCCCGGCGCGGCCGGGATACAGAGCCAATGTCACCTGTCACCGATGCCAGCGAGTCGGCCACTACGCAAACGACCCGAATTGTCCACAGAGCCAGACTCCGAGACCCCGCCAGATGGCTGCCGCCGCCCTGGGGGAAGAACAAATCTCCGAAGAACACGAGGAATGTGAGCAAGAACACCAAGAATGGGAACCCGCCGCCATGGTTCTAGCGTGCCTAGGGGAAAGAGACATGGTCCCGCGGGTCCCCCTACCCGCCAACACCCGGAAGTACAGTCAGTGGGTGAACATTAACGGACGCCGGGCCGAAGCCCTACGTGACACCGGGGCCAGTGTAACGGCCGTCCGCTGTCACCTGGTGACCCCAGAACAGATCCTGCCGAACGTTCTCTGCCCTGTCCGTTCAGCCGACAATTCGGAGAGTCTATGTCGGATGGCCTGCGTCCCCTTCGAGTGGGGAGGAGTCTCCGGCATGTTGAAGGTGACGGTCCGAGATGATGCCCCCGTAGACTGTCTCCTGGGAAATGATCTTGAGAGTTCCCCGTGGGCCGCCGTAGAGAGGAGAGAGCACCTGGGGATGTTGGGCATCCCGGACTGGGCGTGCGTAACCACCCGGTCCATGGCTGCCCGTGCCACCCCCCGACCCGAAGAACATGAATGGCCGGCACCTCCTCCCCCGGTCGCTCCAGTAGAAGACACCGACCGTGCCGTCCCCCCAGAGCAAACTCCCGAGGGGCTCGTTCAGCCTCAGGACCTTCCCGGCCTGGCTCAGTGGCGTCAGGAGGGGGGCCCACCCAGGAACAGTTTCGCCACGAGCAGAAGACCTGTCCCTCCCTCGAGGGACTCCGCCAACAAGCCCTCGCCCAGAGTGCAGGGGATACCTCCGGAACCCATTGGGTCTATTGGGACAATGACCTGTTGTACAGCGAACAGAGAATCGCAGAGTTAGGGGCCAGTCGAGTGCTAGTGGTGCCCCTACGCTTTAGAGACTTCTTGCTGAACCTGGCCCACGATGTCCCCCTGGCTGGCCACCTGGGTCAGGACAAAACCTACAGTCACCTGGTGACTCACTTTTTCTGGCCCAAGATGAGGAACGACGTACTCCAGCACTGCCGGTCTTGCCCCACGTGCCAGGCCAGTGGGAAGAGCGGCCGCAAGCTTAAAGCACCTCTGCAACCTTTCCCGGTGGTCACCACCCCGTTCGAGAGGGTGGGGATAGACATTGTGGGGCCCCTGGACCCCCGTACAGCCCAAGGACATCGGTTCATCCTGGTACTGGTAGACCACGCCACTCGCTACCCCGAGGCTGTCCCCCTGCGAACTGTGACAGCCCCGGTAGTCGGCCGGGCCTTGATGGGGATCTTCTCCCGGGTGGGCTTCCCCCGAGAAGTCGTCAGCGACCGGGGCACAAACTTTATTTCAAAATACATGAAGTCCCTCTGGCAACAGTGTGGGGTCACCTACAGATTCACGACCCCTTATCACCCCCAAGGAAACGGACTGGTTGAGCGGTTCAACCGCACGCTCAAAGGAATGATTGGGGGGTTGGAAGAGCCCCTCCGTCGCCAGTGGGATGTGCTACTGCCGTGCCTCCTCTTTGCCTACCGAGAAGTCCCCCAGAAATCCCTCGGCTTCAGCCCGTTCGAACTCTTGTATGGACACCCGGTGCGTGGGCCGCTCAGCCTAGTCAAAGAAGGCTGGGAAATGCCCCCTCTAAAGAACCCTCCAGATGTTTTCAAGTACCTCCTAACCCTCCGCAACCAGACCAGACGGTTCAGGGAAATGGTAAAAGCAAACTTGGAGGCCAGTCAGGAAGACATGAAACGGTGGTACGATCAAAATGCCTCCTCCATCGAATTTGAACCGGGCCAACAAGTGTGGGTAATGTCTCCCACCGAACCATGCGCCCTGCAAGACAAATGGACAGGGCCCTTCAAGGTAGTCGAGCGCAAGAGCCCTGTCACCTATCTCATCGATATGGAATCTTCACGGAACCCTCTCCGGGTCCTCCACGCCAATAGACTGAAACCCCACTTTGTGCGCTCCGAGCTCAGCCTCCTGATGGCAACAGACAGCGGAGCCGAGGAGGACTCCGAGCCACTTCCTGACCTCCTACTCAGGAGAAGGACGGCTCCGTGGACGGGGTCCGACTCTCGGAGGCCCTCACCCCGGAACAGCGCCAAGGCTGCCGAGACCTCCTGCTGCAGTTCGCTACCCTGTTCTCCCTCACCCCAAGGGTCACCCCCTGGTGCTTACATGACGTGGACACCGGAGAGAGTCCCCCTGTCCGCCATCGGGCCTACCGCGTACCAGATCGGGTACGGGCCTGCATCCAAGAGGAGGTGGCCAAGATGCTCACGCTCGGGGTCATCGAGCCCTCCGACAGCCCCTGGGCCAGCCCGGTGGTACTGGTCCCCAAAGCAGCCACCCCCGGCACCACGCCTGAGCTCCGGTTCTGCGTCGACTACCGGGGCTTGAATGCGGTCACCAGAACAGACGCACACCCCATTCCCCGAGCAGATGAACTAATCGACCGCATGGGAGCTGCCCGCTACCTCAGCATCTTCGACCTGACAGCGGGCTACTGGCAGATCGGTCTCACACCCCGGGCCCAAGAACGATCTGCCTTCTCCACCCCTGATGGCCACTACCACTTCAAGGTCATGCCATTCGGCATGAAGAATGCCCCAGCAACCTTTCAGCGGCTAGTAAACCAGGTCCTGGCGGGACTCAAGGAATTCAGCGCCACCTACCTGGACGATATCGCTGTGTACAGCCGCCACTGGTCCGACCACCTCCACAACCTCCGAGAGGTGCTACAGGCCCTCCAACGAGCTGGCCTCACGATCAAGGCCAGCAAATGCCAAATTGGCCAGGGGTCCGTGACCTATCTCGGGCACCAGGTGGGAAGCGGTCTGGTGGCCCCTCTGCAACTCAAGATCGCTGCCATCCAGGCTTGGCAGCCCCCCATCACCCAGACCGAGGTCCGCGCCTTCTTGGGACTCACAGGCTACTACCGGCGGTTCGTGAGGGACTATGGTAGCATTGTGGGGCCCCTCACGGAACTCACATCCAAAAACCAACCAACGAAAGTCAACTGGACCCCCGACTGTCAAGCGGCCTTCGAGAAGCTGAAGGCCGCCATGTGCTCCGCCCCTGTGCTCCAGGCCCCCGACTACAGTCAGGAATTTATCGTCCAAACGGACGCCTCCGACCATGGCATTGGGGCAGTCCTTTCCCAGCTGAACCCCGAAGGACTTGACCAGCCAGTGGCTTTCATCAGCAGACGGCTCCTGGCCCGAGAGCAACGCTGGAGCACCATCGAGAGGGAGGCCTTTGCCATGGTGTGGGCCCTCAAAAAGCTCCGGCCTTATCTCTTCGGTACCCACTTCCGGGTACAGACCGATCATCGGCCCCTGCAGTGGCTAATGCAGATGCGGGGGGAAAACCCGAAACTCTTGCGTTGGTCCATCTCCCTGCAGGGGATGGACTTCACTGTGGAACATCGACCAGGGCAAGACCACGCCAACGCAGATGGCCTGTCACGCTTTTTCCGCCTCGACGAAGAGAGTCCCCAAGAGGATGGGTGACTCTCCCCGCCTTCAGCTGGGGGGGACGCATGTTGGACAGGCCACGTGAAAGGCTTGCTCCCTCCCCGCACGACCAGGCCCGAGCCTGGCTCTTCAGGTGTTACACGCAACAACCCCCCGTTTCCCGTCTCATATGGGACCCCTGCCCCTGGACATCTCCCCATCCTGGGCCCGATTCCCTACCGGCCCTCTCGCCCGGCCTGGGCGCCATCTTGGACACAGCACCACGAGGCCGCATGGCCTCCGATCGACCCCAACCCTGGGCCTGGCCAGGCCCCGACATCCCGGCACCACCATCCACCCAGGAGGTGAGCGGACTACTTGGCAGGTCAATGGGAGGAAGAGGTGTCGATGGCTCTCCCCCGCCAGGTGCCGATCGCCCCAGCTCCCCCGGGCGCTGGCTCCACCCCCCTGCTGGGTGTCTGGACTCCCTCATCCTGGACCTCCCGACCTCCAAGTGCGAGGGTCCGGACATCAAAGGGCGCCAGACCTATAACTGGGGCAGCTCCAGAGCAGGAAGGCAGTTGTATCCTGGAGTCGAGAGACGCAGTGAAGAACTCATCCTTGACGGACTACTGGCGCTGCCGTAGCCCTGCCTTGTGAACTATCGACCTGCCTGCTGGCGCTGCCGCAACCTTCTGAAACCTTCCTCGTCGTCGGGACCTGCTGGCGTGGCCGCGGACCGTTTGTAACCACCTCCTTCATCGGGACCTGCTGGCTCCGCCGCGGACCGTCGCTACCTTCAACCATCCCGGGACCTGCTGGCTCCGCCGCGGCCCGACCATCTAGAACGCCGAGCTCGAGGATTGTGAGCTATTTCATCTACCAGCTTGGTAACGAGACTGTCCCGCTACCCTTTCCCCAACCAAGAGACTAGAATAGAGGGGACCCCTGAGTCCAGACCTCCTTGTATCATTTCACCGTACTTGAAGTTTTGCTTATAAAGAACGTTGAACCTTATCCTTGTGTGGTGTACATCTGTGGGGGGGAAGTTACTTGTCTGTACGATCGCTGGAGACGGCTCTCCCCGGAGACCTCTCCCCTTGTCCTCGGCCGACCCTCCAGGTCCCGTCTAACAGGCGTGTTCCTACTACTGCAGGAACTCTCCCTGCACATGGGTCTGTACGCAGAAGTATTGCACGGTCACCGCTCCGCATGCACGATTTCTTTCAGCGCCCAGTGATGCTTCTGCTGCAAGAACCTGACTTTGCAGAAGCGATGCGCGCAGTGCAATTATAAATAGCACGGTTATCTAATGCAATTGGGTACTGCACGTGCACTTTGCTGCTGCACGCTCTCCGCCTGCACCGGGGTAGTGTTGCTGCATGCACTCTCTTTGACCCCAAGTGCTGCCCCCTGCACACCAAGCTGTTCCTCCTGCAAAGGCTCTTCTTGGTACCAGCGGAACAAACTCAGGCAGCAAAACCTCTTCCTGCAGCGGAAGGTGCTCCTCGGGCAATGCACGATTCCTGTACCAGGGACCATCCTGCAGCTCCCGCTGCCCTTGCATGGGGGCACGACCCTGCTGTGCACGCTCTCTTTGCACCGCTGCATGGCGCCTGCGTCACGCTCTGCTCTTGCATGGGGGTCTGTTGGTGCGCCACACCGGTGTATTGATTGCACAAGTGCAATCTCCTAGAGCACCTGACAGCTGGCAGGAGGAAGTGGTGCAGAGCCTGGATCCCGCCTCCCCAGCGCAGCTGCCGCTCGCCTGATCCTGTAGCGCTGGTGACCCCGCCTCGCAGGAGGAGGGGCCACTCAGCGTCAGCAGTTCTAGCGAAGAGTCAGCGGGGACGCGGCGCGCGCTCTGCGGACGGCCACGAGCCCAAGCACAGCTCCAGTGACGTCAGAAACCTTCTAACTGAACCTGCAGGTATTAGTCTTTGCTTAATATCTTCCTCAACCTGAAGTTTCTGATATTATTGCAAATTGCAAAATGTCATGTCCGAGATAGTCTGCCAGTTTGGGCATTTTTGGAATTTGGGACTGGTCATTTTCTTAACAATAAAATTGTGGGTTTTAAAAACACAGGAGCATGTGCAGATGGTAAAAATGCGTGAACCGAATGATGGTGTAATCTATGAGATGGTATACTTTAGCTACCACAGGTCCTCAAATAATGTTTCCTAAAGCTGTATTTTGAGATGCACACACATTCTCAACTTCAAGTTACTGTTTGAGTTGTTATATGTTGTCCCGAATATAGTGTCCTGCTAGGGGTGCCCTCCTCAGCCAGCACACGTTCAGCCGCCCGCCACTCTCCCAACTCACCGATGGCACACACGAGTCTCTGGAGCACGAGAGGGCTTTGTTGGGTGCTGTACAGCAGGTTGCACTCCGAACGCGCTTGACAGACACTCGCCAGCTTCCCCTGTCGGACTCCGTCTCGGCCTCAGCATGGATGATCCGCCATGTTGCGTCCGCCGCGAACCTCGCGGAAACCGGTGATAGCACGCACAAAAGCCCTCACTGGTTATATAAATAAAATCCACGTGTGCTGGTGAATCGCATATGTTGCAGTTTTCCGCTGGATGGAGAGCAAGAAATGACGAGCGCAGCTAGGGAACACGCGACCGTTCAGACATCGCCATGCACACCACCATGTTTCTCCGAGGCAAAGCAGGAATGGCTCGGAGAAACCAGCATCATTTTTGGGATTGAGGGGCATGTTTTCGTTCTCTCCTCTTCCCATTGGCTGGAATGTTAAATTCCAGCCAATGGGAAGAGGAGAAAAAGTAAACAGAAAGAAACGAAAAAAGACACCCCTCAATCCCAAAAAGACAGGGCTTGAACAGAGTGACGCCCCTCTCCTCCAATGGCTGGCCTCCGTTTAGGAAGCCAGCCAATGGAGAAGAGGGGTGGGTTCAAGCCGCACTCTGGGAACATAAAATCTCGGCTGCGCGACACTGTTGCGCAGTGTACGCTAGGCCGAGCCCTAAAAAGTGGCCGACATACGCGGGGCGTGGTCCACATTCGCAGGGCGTGGCCCGCATTCAAGGGCTGTGGCCCACATTCGAGGGGCGTGTCCTTTCATGAAACACCATTTGGTTACTCTTTGAGGTCTAATTTGTAGAGAAATATTTAGTAAATTAAGCCTTTTAAAGCTTACAGAGTCAGTAACATTGGTAAAGACTAGGAGCACTGCAGTCCTGAAAACTGAATAGTTACTTGCAGTCTTAACACCCTGTACAATGTCGTTAGATACTCTTTTCCAATCAGCTATGTCCTAGACTCTAATCATCACATAAATCAGAAATCTACAACATAAGAAAACCAGACAGGGAGGCACTAAGGGCAATTTAATGAAAATTAACATTTTGCATTATAAAAGCTGTGTTAAAAAATACGGACATGTTTTTATAAAGTGTCCTCTTTAATTATCATGTTCCCTTTGCATTATCATAAAACATGAACAAATGGTTATTTTTTATAGTTGTTTTTCCATTTGACAGTTGTATATAGTGTCAATTTAGCCCAAGACAAAAGGCTATTTGAGTTCAATTCATGATCACCAATTACAGTACACAAGATCCAATGTTTTTATTTAAGGGCCTGGGCGATGAAGTGATGTGCACAGAATCACAGGGTGTTTAGCAGACGCTGGGACTCAAACCTGATTACCCATCTCTACAACTCTGGCGAAGGGCTAAATATGCCTATGCACACACAAGGAATGGAAGTGGGAGGATACTGTTCTTACGAAGGGCACAGGGCCAAGGTGACAATGTCCTACAAGCTGAGCAACTAAAAAAAACAGCAAGGCCCCTTTCACAGGAGCACCTGAAAAGCAGCGAGGCCCCTGCTATTACTAACCTATTCAGCCCTCCCCAGCCCTCCAGCACAGGAGCACATGAACAATAGTGAGGCCCCTGCTATTAGTAAATTAATCAGCCCTCTCCACCCCTCCATGGCCTCAGAGCAATGTCCTGGCAGGGGAGCACAAAGCAGCACACAAAACACAGCTGCTGGCTCATCCTTGGTAGCCAGTCGGAGGCTGAGGTGAGGATGGTGTGAGTTCCAAACATCAACTGGCCCCAACAGGGAGACCCATTCTTCCTCGTCCACTGTGCCCTGAATGTGAAGGGCTGTGGGCGAGGTGTTAAGAGTAAGACAAACACTGGTTCTGGGCCGAGTGGGCCCCAGGGGGCCCGAGGTGAAAATGGCTCAAAGGCCTAAGCAACACCTGGCCCCAGGGAGACTGATTCTTGCATACAATCACCCCTCTCCAGTCTCCCCCCAGCGTGATTGCTTTGCAGGGCAGGGGGTGAAGGAGAGGCCACAGCTGATAATTAAGTATGGGCGAATTTTGCGGATCTGCGGTCCGTGAATTCGCACAAAATTCGCAAAAAAGTCTGCGAATTCATGGATTTTCCCGCAAAATCGCTGATTTTTTTTAGATTTCCATCTGCTCAACTTGAGTACTTTCTACTGGCTAATCAGTAAGTGCTACCTCGTTGGGTAAATGTATAGTGCTTTTCCTAAACTGCAGCTGCATAAAGGGCCAGAAGATTTGTCTCTACTGACCATGTGTGCCTGTAACTTTGCCACCGCACCAAAAGGCGCCAAGGTCACTTGAGTGAGCTGTCCATCATAGTTGGGAAAGGGCGGAAGACGTTTGATACCACTAGTGTGGGGTGCGGGGCTTCTATGCGTGTCAACATGCCTCGTGTATAAAGGGTCAGAGAGCGAGCAGGGCAGCAGGTGAGGAGAAAGCAGCCTCCTGGTCACATTGCGCTCGAGAAACTCAGGGATGCAAAGACCTCCCTCGGGTATTACAGATAATTTTCGACTGCAGATTTGGGGTTAAAGCACACTTGCCCAGCCACGACCGTGCACACTAATGTTTTGGGCTGATTAAAATAGAAAGTGCCTTCTACCAAAAGGGTTGCTAATTGTCCAGACAGGCCCTGGTTCTCACCGAAGATTTCAAATAACCCACGATAAAAAATACACTCAGCAGAACTGTAAAACCTCCATTTTTAACATTTTCTCCCTCAACAGCTTACCTCTGACACTCAGCAGAATCTGTAAAGCTCCCCTTTAAGCCTTGTCTGTATTTCTCATTCCATGCCTTTGTCCTGTATTTTGTCTCCTCTTCATCATGGTGTAAAGCGCTCCGATACCCTCGGGTCTGGCTAGCGCTATAGAAGACTTCCAAATAAATAAATTGCAAATGCAGAAGCAATGGGCGAATCTGGCTAAAATTCAGCTTCTTTAAAAGGGGGAATAAAAAATATCTCTGGGATACCTCATAAAACCTACAAAAGAACATACAGTGTAGCAGATCCTGTGGAGACACTCCGTTGCAGCCACAGGGTGCTAACACCTGTCCTCTACTGTACCCTTTCAGAACAGCGAGTAGCAAATGGAAAAAATCCAGATGAAACCTGGACAATAAAAACTGCTTATACGTAGACAGTGACCCCAGGAGATAAGGCTCTGTGGATGGATTTGTTTTTTGCATTATAAATTTGCAAACGCTAGGTTTTTGTGCTTTTAGCTCGCCTCTTTCTAGTTTCCTTAGAGTGCTAAATGCTTTCTTGACAAACTCCACATCCTTTTGTAAAATAGAATCAGGCTTTGAGAAAAGTTCAGGACGCCCCAAGTCTTCAAAGTAACTTTTAATAATTTTCAGCCATGGTATGCGGGACATGTGGTCAAGGCTCATACATTCGGTTATAATCTGCTGGCTGAGGGATAAATCCTTATTCAGCCAAAACTTGAGCCAGAACACTAGGGGGTGCAGAGCCAAGATGTCACATAAAAAAGACACCCCCAATTCCTCATGAGCCACCAAGTTCGATAAACTGCTTGGCATGCCCAACAAGCGCTTTAAAAAAGTGTTCTCAACCACCTGCAACAAACTTCACTACCATAGCAAGCTGTAGCTACACTTTTGGCCTGATAGACTTTTAACATGGCTGCAATTGGGCGCTTGCACAACTTTGCATCAAAGTTAAAAATAGCCGCATTTACCCTTATAAGCTCCCCCTTTTTATTTTGGATAAGAGAAATGCGACTTCCCATTTTTGCAATCTCGCAGTTAGCGAGATCGCAATTTGCGATTTTGGTAATTGCGAAATCACAATTTCAATCAAGAAATCGGGCAATTCTGCGATTATTATGCGATTGGAGCCAAATCGCAATCGGCAATTGCGACCGATTGCGATTTGCATTTTTATCACACATTTCTTCATGAAATCCATTCTGCGAATTCTAAATTGCGATTCGGTAAATATCGCAATTCGGAATTCGCAGAATGTTGAATTGATGAATCTATATGTTGATGCTTAAGTCAGTCTGTGCTGCTAGTTGCAATCGTTCATGGAGCATGAAATGCCCCACCACTTTCAAAAGTCACCAGCTGCCGCTGGGACTGAGACAGCCCTATGATAACTTTGTCCAAGAATAGATATGGGAGTGGAGTTAAACTTCCTGTAAGCTTGCAACAGATTTAAACCTTAAACTGAGGACAAGGAATACAATCACTGAACAGTCAAAACACATACAGATCCTAATGACAGACCAGGAGCCGTCTATTATGGAGAAACACAACCAAAACGCATCTCCTCACTGAGCTCTGATGTCACATGCTCCTTGGAAATCGTGGTTTCAGGTTGTGGATTGAGTGCACAGCTACACAAATGAGTACACAACCTTGATTTTATATCATCACATAAACTTTTTAACGAGGCAGGACAATGCACTTTTTAGTCTTCACTCTCTAGCACAATGTCTACAAGAAGGGGAGGGACTCTGGGCTAATTTGACAAGGTCCAGCATACAGGCAAAACAAAACAGAGTGGTATGTTCCTACTAAGTGGTACAGGTAGATGTATGAATAGAGGAAAGATGTGCTCACTTAGGGCAGGAGAAAAATATCCTCCTCTCGGAAAAAGACCCTCACACACCTAGTCAGCTAAGTGTCTTGCTTCATCATTGGGTCTACTCCTCATCGGGTCGGCGCTGCAATGCCCAATCGGCACCCATGATAGGGTCTTTTAGCTGAGATCTTCTTTCCTGGCCGTTGGGTGCAGTGCGTGTGAGGGTCCTAGTGAGTGTAGATGTGAAAAATGTGAGGCTAAAACAGGAATTAGAGGTCCACTCAGAACAACTTAAATAAATGTGGCCACTATACTGATTAAAACAACAATGCGCGCGCCCCTGCTTTAAGGTGACAGGGTATTGCGCTTTGGAATCAGGCCAACATGTTTCTTGCCCAGGGTCAAGTTGACAGCAATTCTTCAGGACCAATGTAAGATCTATTTACACTTTTTGGTTGTGGTCTAAAGTAGTGAAAATAAGTGACCACCCATACAGCACCCTAAAAAGTGGTACCTGTAGATCTACACTGAATAGTGCAGTGTCATTTTGGACTCCATAATTACGGCGGTCGACCTACCCCTCACTCTGCCGGTTTCGAAAGGAGGATATTTTTCTACTGCCCTAAGTGATCACATCATTGCTCTATACATACATCTACCTGTACCACTTAGTAGGAATAGCAAACCACTCTGTTTTCTATTACTTTCTAGAATAAATCCTCAATAAAGAGCAGAGGTTCGGCAAAAGTGCCATGGATCCTAATGCAAGCAAAGAAAATCTTACACTTTTTTTCTTTTGGGTATTAAAAGAGAGCCATAACTGGGATGCATTGGGCTCCTAACAATCATTGGCCCCAGTGACACTGCATGTGTTGCTCCAAAAGACAAATAGAAAACGATTACTTTCTTACTAAACTTGGCCTTCAACCATTATGCACAGTACTGCGCTTTGAAATCCTACTCGGTACAGTGTGCAGTATATAGAACAATATTCATATACATGTATCAAATAAGGTGCTGAATCAAACAACTTCGAACTGGCACAATATTAAGGACTGCAGAAAACGAAGACACTCACTGTGACATCCCCACGGTGCGTCAAACTCTTCCATGATACCACAGCATCTAGCAACTGCATCAAAAGAAGCAGCGGCATGAATTTGCAGTCTAGGTCCCGGATGAGCTTTATGATCATTGGCCCATTCAGGCGGTACTTAGAGTAAATTTGCTTCGCAGTTTGACCCAGCAGGGTGACCCGCAGGCGGAATATTCGCTCCTGGATCCTGCGTCTGTTCCGTGCTGCAGCCTGGAGCCTACGCCGCCTGACCACCATGTAGAGTCCTGGCATTGTGTGAGTCCTCATGCTACTACTGTGTTTCCTTAAGTGTGTTTGTTCAGCACTGCACCTGTGGCTCATTAGTTATTTTTCTTTTTTTTTTTTTCCTTAATGGTTACCACCTGCTTTTGGTTCTCCTTAAATTGCGCCTCGCAAATAGCAATTTTCAGCTTTTTCACTAATTGCGAGTTTTCATGAATGGCGTTTGCGAATATTTAGCGAAATCGTAAAATAAATCGCAGAATCCATGGATTCTCGCTATTTCTGATTCGCTATAGGGGTTCCTCCTAGATTCTGCGATTTATTTTGTGATTTCGCAAATTTATTTTTGCGATTTCGCAAACTCTGTGTATTTGACATGATGAATTGCTTTTCTGTTAATTGCGATCGCAATAGCTAATTCGCAGCTATTGCGATCGCAATTTTGCTTTCATGAATCTGGCTGAATGTTTTATACAATTTACCTTACCGCCTGCGTTCAACTTCAAACACGCATTTGCAATGCAAAAGGACTCTCATTTACGCTACTTTATGCCATTGGCATTGTAAATGACAATGGGCCAGATGCATCAAGCTAAAAACCGGTCGCAAAGGGGCAGATTCTCAGAATCTGCCCCTTTGCGACCGGTGTTTTTGCATTTAGGATGCATCATCCCAAATGCAAAAATCGCATATAGAGAATTCGCTAAATTGCGATTGTTTGCATTTAAGGGATCTCAAATTGAGATTCCTTAAATGCAATGCATGAAAGTTTCAAAAATAGCGAATTCGCTAATAGGGCACACAAATTACCACGAAGTACAACTTCAGGGTAATTTGCAAAAACATTGAAAAATGCACTTTTGTGCATTTGTCAAAGTTTCATGTTGCGCACACACATGCCCTAAGGGCATGTGTGTGCGCAACATATGTGCACAGATCATAATCAGGGGTGCAACAGGGTTTCCTTTGGACACCCCTGCACCCTTGAACTCGCAATATCAAATTGCGAATCGCTAACTGCGATTCGCAAATTGAGATTGTCTTCCCATTCATTCCTATGGGCCTCTAGGCCCATAGGAATGAATGGGGAGGTATTCATTAATTGTGACTCTCAATTTGCGAGTCGCAATTAAGGAATTCTAATGAATCGCTATTTTTGTAGTGATTGCTTGATGCATTCCATTTTGCTATTCCTTATTAGCGATTCCTTATTTTTCGCTAATAAGGAATCTTAAAATGGATGCTTGATGCATCTGGCCCTATGCATTTTATTTATGTTTCAAAAACCAAAACATAAATAAACGGCATTGTCATTTACCATGCCAATAGCTCAAACTCGCGTAAATGCAAGACCTATTGCATTGCAAATGCTTGTTTGCCTGTGCTACACTGAACTGATGCGGACCGCACTGCAAATTAATTAGGCAAAGCAGCGCGGCCACTAAAGTGAAGGCGGACTGCACTGGAATAAGGAAAGACCATTAAAGAAAATAGTGCTCATCCACTAAATAACGGAGACCATTTAATGAGCCAAGTAAAATGTCCAGTCGTTATGGGAGGTAACAAATGGAGACAAGGCAGTACCCAGGAGAGACTAACAAGCCCCATAATGTATCGGAATTTAGCCTTTACGAAGGATAATGACACCAGTCAATAAAAAATATGGTTGGAGAGTGGGAGGGGCTTCCTCTGCATTCTCTATCACAGCATGCCTCACAGAGCGAGCAGTGCACGCATGCTGCCACTAGGCTCGACCTAAAAACTGTGCCCAAGCTATTCTGCTCCATAGCAGTGCTCCCTGCACCCCGCTCGGACCGTTTTACAATTCAAGTGGGGATGACGTAGCCCACCATCTAAACCAATCCGGATGCTTCTTTCATAATGTTTGTATAAGTGAACAGCACAACAACAGCACTTGATTGGTTATAGTGGACAGAGACAATGCTCACAACTGACACTAGGCTCACTGACGCAGTGCTCATTGCAGGAGATGAAGTACGCATGTCTGGTTGGCAGTGGTTCAAAAAACTGCTAAACTGACATGCACGCTTCATCTCACAGGGACAGGCAGGTGGTTGGGGAGCAGCCCACTTCTCCTCCCCGGGTAAAGTTATGGGCAGAACAGACAGAGAACAATACTTGACCCCATAGCATGTCAATGCCCCTGGCGAGCCACTACTGCTCAGCCCCTGAAACCCACTCCACTGCTAATCATTTAATGGGGTCTCTGCTGGCAGATAGATCACTTGGTTGATAAGTAAATTACCATAGGTTTTTACTCGGCCTCTTTCATAGGTTCTGCTTATTCTCGTCAGTACTACCAATTCGGCAATGCCACTTCTAGTCATTGCTACAAAATGGTTACAGAAGTGTTATCGCAAATGAATATCCATCCTTTGGGCACTCAATGCACATGACTGTATAGAGGTCTAACTGGCAGATACGTAGATCATAAAAAAATTCATATATGAAGGGTTGTGCATTTCTTTACACATTTTGCATGAACTAAAGTGCCAGTTTTAGAGTACAATGTACTGTCTGTGTTAGCCAGTCTTACGTCAAAAAGTGTCTGACAGGCAGTGTACGTCTAACACTGTACTTTGTTCTTAAATGAGACAGTTGTCATCAGTGGTTAGGATGCTTTAGAGGACTAGCTTGCTTTAATTTATAACATTAAAATGATAAAGCAAAGCCATGTCATGAGAAATAAATGCACTCAAGGCTCAGCTCACTGAAATCTCACTTACCATGTGACACACTCCCTCGGCCTCCAAGAGTCATTGCTGAAAATGAATAATACACTCACTGAAAAACAATGATAGAAATTTGCACCTTCATGTATTTTGAATGTCTCCGGGCTACAAAGTTGCCCTTCATACCCAGAGGTTTTTTAACCAATTTATACTGGTAAATGTGCTTTGCCCTCTATTTTAAAAAAATTCTCATGATGCTGTGTAGCCTCCCACACACTGAACCCTCCTTCAAAGAGTTTTGTTGCCTCGCTTCACTCCCTTGCTATGCATAATTCGGGACAATTGTACACACCACACCTCTTCACCAGGCACCACTGGTAGTTTTTGCCAGCATCACTTTCCATGAGGTTGCTTGAATCACATGCATCATTATTTGTGAAACAAACAGCAAGATCTATTGTTTCACTGTTTTTATCTGTATTCTTATTTGCAATCATGGAAATCTCCTCTGTTTTACTACTGGGAAGACATGCCTGTGACGGAGCGCAATGGTGCTCTTTCGTTTGTAGGGGTGCATTATAATCATGCATAGTCCGCATCCACATATATATATATTTTTTTTATGTTTGAAAGCTTTATTAGAGTAAAATCAGATATTACAATAAGGTGACATCAGCAAAATATAAGAAAAGGGATAAAGGATGGGATAAACTAAACATAAGTAACCAATATCACAATGAAAAGCAAAGCATTTTGAATTATTTTACGGGGAGGAGGGGGGGAGGGGAGGGAGGGAAATAAAACATGGTAATATCATAGAGAATGAATAAAAATAGAAAATACAATGGATGTCAGTCAGAAAGTACAGTAGAAAACATCATATTTAGCAATTACTTGAAATAAGAACTTTTAGCAAAAAGGAAACATGTATAAAGCTAAAAAAAAAAATCACAATAGTGAAATTGAAAAATATCATAAACTACAGGCAAGAGTACATGTGTTCAAGGGGGTTTGAAATTATCCGAGGAAAGTGGAGAGTATATCTTTTTGGCAGATTGATCTAAATATAAAGTGAGAGGTAACCAGTAGAGTTCAACATTTCGGGAGGGTTTACATGAGGAGGCAAAGGCAACATCAAGTCTATGTGATTGACATACTAGATTCCACCAACAGTTTAGAGACAAAGTATTCAAGGATTTCCAGTTAGATACAATATGCTGGAGTGCAAGGGCTAACATAAGATCAAAAAGACCGTGAGAATGTGGAGGGAGTTCCAAATCATCTGAAAGACTACCCAGAAACACAAAAGAGGCGGAGAAATGAATAGAGATGTTGAAAATACGGGAGAGGCGAGAGCATATCTGAGTCCAAAAAATACGAACTGAGGGACAGAGGAAGAAAAGATGTAGAAGATCTGCATTGGGAGCATTACAGGTCCAACAATTAGATATAGAATTGGATTGAAAGCGAGAAATAGAAAGAGGAGAAAGGTAGAGTCTGTGGTAGAAGAAGAATAGGGATTGAGTAAGAGAGGCAGTCCGGGAAATCTTCAAAGATCTGGCCCATATTTTGTCCCAAAGAGAAGATGACCATGAAGAACCCAAATCCTTCTCCCAAGACAATTCCAATTTTGTTTTGAGACGGTCCGGGTTGGGGGCTGAGAAATATCGATAAATAAGGGAAGCTTTAGGAACAGTAGAGAGGACAGTAAGTATAGAGGGAGATGAGGTTTGTAGGCTTTCAGAAGGAAGAGAATAGTAACAATCTAGAATGATTTCCATAAGGATGAGGAATTTCTTTGCAAAAGAAGGAGGGCAGTGGAATTGAGATTGGAATTTAGGAAACGAGCAGGGGGATGAGCCATCAAAAAGATGATGTACCCAGATGATACCTTTCGCTCTCCATGAGGGCCAAGCAATAGGTCTGTTATGTATTAATATGAGTGAATTGTACCATATAGGCAATAGTAGGAAGGATTCCTGAGAGACCGAGGTAGGGGAGACCAAAGGCCGTAGAAGAGAGGAAGTATGTTTGAATAAAAGGGGGTTAAGACACGGGGCTTTAGAAGTGAAGCAGATTACCTCTTGTAAAGAGTAAGGAAGCAATAGTTCCTGTTCGACAGAAAGCCAGAGGGGAGAAAAAGGGGAGGTTTCCTGAGATAGCCAGCGGGAAGCTTGTCGAAGTGAGAAGGACCTGTGGTAAAGGCGAAAGTCTGGAAAGTTGGTTCCACCATTAAGTTTAGATTTACGAAGGTGTAGGAGAGATATACGAGCCTTTTTCTGTTTCCAGAGAAATTTGGACAAAACAGAATCAATGCGGCGGAAATATGAATTTGGGATACGAATTGGAAGCATGGATAATAAGTAGATCAAAATCGGGGCAATCATCATTCTGATGGAATCAAGACGACCCCACCAGGAAAGAAATAGAGGATTCCAAGAAGCGAGTAGTGAGTCTATTCTGGAGATGACCGCATTCATGTTAAGTTGAATAGAAGAGGAAATAGAGTTAGAAAATAGAACACCAAGATATTTAATTTTCTTAGAGTTCCAAGCAAAACCGGTGGCTGTAAAGAAGTGGGGAAGGCAAAATTTGGTTAAGGGGAGAATTTCTGTTTTGTCAGAATTTATTTTATAACCTGAAACCAGAGAGAATTTTTCAAATTCACTTAATAAAGAGGGAACAGAGGTGACTGGGTCTGAGATAAATAAAAGGATATCGTCAGCATAGGCAGATAATTTAAGATGATGAGCACCATACGGGAATCCAGAAATTGAGGGGTTGTTACGTATGGAAGTAAGGAAGGGTTCAAGCGCCAAAATAAATAAAAGAGGTGACAAAGGGCAGCCCTGACGAACTCCACGTTGAAGCGTGAATGGGGAAGTGAGTTGACCATTGACGAGAACAGAGGCCTTGGGCATAGAATATATCAAAGAGATATAAGATATAAATTTAGGGCTGAAGCCATGCCATTTCAAGGAAGCCATGAGAAAGGACCAGTCAACCCGATCAAAGGCTTTCTCAGCATCTACTGAAATGGCTGCAATGGGAATTGATAGTGAGGGGGCTTTACTTAAAACATTAAGCAAGAGTCTGGAGTTATCCGAAGTAAGGCGGCCCTTAACAAAACCACATTGTTCTTTCCCTATGAGATGTGGTAGGAGCGGGTCGAGACGAAGAGCTAATAATTTTGCAAAAATCTTATAATCCACATTAACTAAAGATATAGGTCGATAATTTTTACAAAACTTAGGGTCTCTACCGTCCTTAGGGATAAGGCATATGGTAGCGTCCTGAAATGATCCTTGGGCCGAACCAGTAGAACAAAAAGATTGAAAAAGAAATAAAAGTTTAGGTAAGAGGAGATCTGAGAAATGTAGGTAAAATTCAACTGGAAAGCCGTCAGGTCCTGGGGTTTTGCCTTTAGTGAGGGAGGATAAAGCAGTGGACAACTCTGAAATAGTGAGATCAGTATCAACGGCCGAAAAATTAAGGTGGGAGGTATCTGGCTGAGGTATGTTATCAAAATAAGATTGAATAAGCTCTGGAGTGGGGGGGTTCTCAGGAGTGTATAAAGATTCATAAAAAGAGTGAAATTGTTCTAAAATTTCTGCGTCTGTGTGAAGAAGAATATTAGAGGGGGAATAGATAGAATCAATATTAGTTCGTTCTTTACGCGATTTTAGATAGTTAGCCAATAATTTACCTGATTTATTTCGACCTCCATAGTATCGTGCACTGCTCCGGAGGAGAAAAGAGGATGCTGAATCTGTAGTAAGCTTGTTAAAAGCAATCTTAGCCTTAAGAAGTTCAGGAGACATATGCTTAGTAGAGGAAGTATAGAATTGATGTTCCAGCGATTTAATGTGTGCAAGGGTAACTTTACGCTTTTGAAGGAACTTTTTCTTCTTTTTAGAGACAAAATCAATGATAAAACCTCGGGCAGTGGCCTTGAAAGAGTCCCAAAGAATATGAGGGGGGGTATCAGGTGTAGAGTTAAGTTGAAAAAATTCAGAAGCGAAAGAACGAAAAGAAGAGGAAAAAAGAGGATCAGCAAGAAGAGAGGGGTTAAAACGCCAACGAGAAGGTTTAGGAGTAGGAGGAAGAAGGTCAAAAACAGTAATAATAGGAGCATGGTCAGAGATAACAATAGGTTCAATAGAAGAGGATATAAGGTGTTGAGATAGAGATGAGGATAGAAAAATGTAGTCCAAACGAGAGAAGGAAGCATGAGGAGGAGAGAAAAAGGAAAAATCCATAACATCTGGGTGAGTGAGTCTCCATGAGTCCACAAGATGAATTTGAGTAATAGTGTCAAGAAATTGTTTATGCGGTTTGTGAGGGGAAAAACGAACAGAAGATCTACGGTCTAAAAAGGGGTCAATGATCTGATTACAGTCTCCACCTAATAGAAAGGAATCATCCTTATATTGAACACATTTTGCTGTAATGGAGGGCCAAAAAGAGGAGTCAAAACAAATAGGGCCATAAACATTGAACACCGTAATTGGGATAGCATTAATGAGTAGTTTAACCAAAATCCAACGCCCCTCATCATCCTTTTCTTCTAGTAATACTTTACACTGGCGGCGTTTATGAATCAAAATAGCCACCCCGTTCTTTTTTTGAGAAGCAGGAGAGAATAAAACAGTTCCAACCCACAGTCGTTTCAGTTTTAAGGATTCAATATCTGAGAGGTGGGTTTCTTGAATAAGAACAATATCTGGGTTGTAAGAGGAGAGGTGTGAGAGTACTCTTTGCCTTTTGATAGGGTGATTAAATCCTTTCACATTCCATGAAACAACTTTGAAGGTGAAAGATTATTAAACTGATCAAAATTGAAAAATGCAAAAACATGCTGTACATTTAGTAATTCAAACTTAAGAGAGATAATAACCATAAAGATCATCAAAAAGGTAGAAGGAAGGATAGGTAGAGGATGAAGAAGAAAAAGAAAAGGGGAAAGGGAGAGGGGCAGGAACAGGGAAAGAAGATCAGCGAAGGAGGGAGAAGGGAGAAAAGAGAGAAGGCATTGAAGACAGTACAAATCCAAAAGGATGACTGTATTGAACATACCTGGAAGGGGAAGTACACACAGGGGGAAGGTGGGGAGGTGGTGATGCGTTACAAGACGGACGGACCAGGATCAGGAGCAGAACCACACCGAGACCACACAAAAAGGAACACAGGATGGAACAAAATGGTGAAAGGAACGTCCGATACATATCCGTCTGGGGAAAAAGGAAAAATTGTTAACATACAGAACATGTGACGTAAAGTATAGATCCAGAAGTTAGAAAGAGAAAGTATATATATATAAGATACACAAGAGAGAGATATTCAGAGAGAAGATAAGCAAGATGAGAAAGTTAAAACTGAGATAGGGAATATAGAGAGGCACATGAAGTCAGAGACAGACTACTAGAAGAACAAGACATGGAGACAACAAAAGCCAAGTTTCAGCCACTGTTTGAAGCAGAGGAGGAGGCGTCCATCCCTTCTTCACTCTGCAGAAGGAGAAAGTTCCTTAGTTCTCCAGGCTCCTGAAATGACCAAGTCTTATTCCGATAAGTGACTCTGAGAGTACAAGGGTGAAACAGGCCATATCTTGCTCCCATGGAGCGTAGAGAAGGACGCATAGCCAGAAATTCTTTACGTCTGGAGGCAGTGACATTAGAGACATCTTGAGATAAATAGACTCGTTGACCTTGCCAAGTCACTTGTTTCTTATTCCTCGCCGCTGAAAGAATCAAAAGGAGATCCGTGTATTTCAAAAATAGGATGATGACTCCACGAGGTTTCGAAGAAGAATCTGTTCTTGCGCCTAATCTATGAGCCCTCTGTATACTAATGGAGGTAGAAGGTGGTAAGTCCAGAAGTTTCGGCAGAAAAGTGGTAAAGAAAGACACTGGATTGTCACCCTCAAGATTTTCCGGCAAATTGTAAATACGGAGGTTGTTCCTCCTATTGCGATTTTCCAAATCTTCTGTGTGCTTTTGTAGAGAGAGGACAGTCTTTTCTAATGCAACAATACGTTGCGTGTTGGACTGAAGCTCAGGGATATGTTGTTCAACAGTAGAAAGTCGGGCATCCATATTCTCCCATTTGTCCTTCAAAAGCTGCATATCCGTACTTGTTTTTTCAACAAAGGGACGCATTGCTCGCAGCTCCTCCAAAATTTGATCAGTAGAAGAGGTTGAAGGATTATCTTCTGGTGTAGGAGAATTTTGTTTAAGGCGTTTGCCCGATGGAGCAGGTGGAGAAGGCTTACTGGCAGGTGTATGAGCTAAAGATGATTTTTGAGAAGACATTTTTGTAGAGGAATTCGATTTATTTGTACCAGACGAAGAACCCACCGAAGTATTCACCAAGGGCGTAAAGACAAATTGAGGTTTACGTAGTCGCACCATAGAAGTGATTCCTTGTGCCAATAAGTAATCTCAAATCCCTGAGAGGCATATAAAGGTGCGGTTAAAATGTTCCAGAAAAACATCCGAATATAAGGTGAAGCACCATAAAGTACAAGACGTTCCAAAAAGTAGATGCAAAGGAGAAAATGAAGCTATCTCCTGAAGAAACGCTTGTAATTTGTAGGAGAGAGCGTCAGGGAATTAGAGTGAAAATATACTAGTGACTAAAAGAGAGAGGGTGACTAAAATGGGAGCAACTGGAGGTGCGTCATGAAGTAGCTGAGGCGTAGAAAAAATGACCAAAAAGTCCCAAAATTTTAGCAAAACGCCATGAGGAGGAGCATTTAGAAAAAAGCGCAGAGATTTGAGTGCGTCGAGATATGAAAAACAGTTCTCAGAGGTGAAGCGCTATGTAAAGTGCGTTTGAGCTGTTTCCCTCAATGTAGAATAAAAAAGAAGAAAAACGTAGCAGAGAGTCTTTCACATTACAAATTTGCTCACCCCTAAAATCAGCGCTGTGAGGGTCGTTGGTGTCTGGTGACACGTCGTGTGGTGGCAAGGCTCCGGGATTCGAGAGAGCCTCAAAATGGCGGCTCCGTGAGGGGCTGCAGAGACATCGCGGAGAAGAGCGAAAAACGGCACCACAAGAGCCGCAAAGCCGCTCCGCCGACTCCGCTGATGTTCCGCCAGCCAAATTCAGCGACGGGGCTCAAGGACGGTCCCGTTCACATCGGGAAACACGCTGTGAGGCTTGTCGATGCGGCGGAGCTCCGTACCTAGCCGGCCATCTTGCGCGGCATCCAAGCCACGCCCCATCCACATATATATTAATTTGTCATGATAACATTTGGTTATTAGATCGTATTTAGGAATAATATGTGAAAGTATGGTGATAGAAATGTTCGTACAATGCAAAGAAACAACGTGGCATTTGTGCTCTGAATAATGTAATCAATGGTATTTGCATGCATGTGCTCAATGAAGCCACTCACATGTGTTGGAATGCATTTGATTTAAATGTGCACCATATTAAAATTGCATGTAGATGTGACTAATTGTGTTTAATGTGTATGATTTCATAAGTAGCTTGTAGTGAAATACAAATTCGATATGCTTTTTTGATGCAATGATGTAGAAAGGCCTAAATATATTTTTCACTTATGTGTGTATTTAAAAGGCCTATGTTTTTCACTCTTATCCTAGCCAATTTCCTTAGGCCTGAAATGTATTTCCCTGGAGACTCTCGAATAAGGCTTGTTAGTGAAGTTCATGTGCATGTTGAATTTGTTTTCACGTTTCTATTGCATGTAGACAAAGTTGTCTTTGTTAGTTAGAATAAAATCTTTTGTTTAGGGCGGTTAGGCTTGGGAGAATGCAATACAAATGTGTAAGGAGTGTTGATCATTGGGAGAGGGTGTTCTTTCTCACTGAGGGAGGCCTGGGAATCAAGGTCACCGAGCCAGGAGATGCGAGCATCAAAACGAGATGAAAAATCACCTATGAGAAGTGTCCAGCAAGATGAGGTGATCTCTGGGCGTGTTCTACGTTTTGTGTTTTTATATTAGGGACAGCGCCCCACGCTGGAGTCGGGAGATGAGGTGAGGAGAATGAAGGAGAGAGAAGGAGCATCTTAAAACGAGCTCTGTAGCTTTGGCTACCTGACCTATGCAACGTGAGTGAACTTCTTAGGAAGTCTTCACACGCTGACACCTTTTCTATACTTTGCCTGGAAAAAGCTAAGTAAGGATGTCACTATAGTGTTAGAGTAGGGATAGACTAATGCTCTTTATTTATTCACTGCAGATTAAGTTGAATTTTGACGTGGGGGCAATCATTGCCTGCGTCCTGATTCTGGAAATTGTTTTTTTGTTTATTATTCATTGGATAAAACTAGCTCGTAGATTTGCATTTGTATTAGTTCCCATGTATTTCTACAACCTAGTAATGGGGTGCTTGTACATCCAGTTGCTTTTGGCTTTGTAATAAACCCACTAATTTGGAATTCACAGTCAGTGATTCTTAAGAGTCATAGTTCTATAAATTGGAGTCTACTTTAACGAATTATTTCTCCCCTCTACACTTCTCAGCAGGTGACAAAGGTCCATCTGCCAAGAGTTCCATAGGAACTTGTCCTAAATAGTTGGTAACAGAGAATGGTTACCTCTGCAAGCAGGGGAGAAGCTAGGAATATAATGGAAAGTCTAGTTGTAGAGCCCCAAAGTGCCTGAAGGATGAAAGCCCAGAGGATTGAGAGCGGAGGATGACGAACTTTGGCGGAAACCAGCAGAGAGTAACGGTACCGCAGGAATAGCAGTTCGCGGTGGAGTGAGTATGAATAAGGATGTGTGTGTATTAGATTGTGGTGATGATTTAATTGTGTGATATCTTGCGGAGTTGGGTTGAGAGTCGAGTGATTGTGGTTTCGGACCGAATGCACATGATCCACGTTATACGATTTGTAATGTTTGATGTCAGGCTCGACGAGTAGCCTAAGATCCGGCATAGATTTGTGGTGTAGAAGACACCAGAGCTGTAATTGTCTGACCAGTGATTGTGGGAATCATGAGGCGTCATCGATAAGCCCACTGGAAGATAGGGAACCTGTGAGGGAGAGTTTGATAGAGTAATGTGGGAAGCTAGTGCCCATGGGCAGACCACAGCGATTTGAGTGGCCAGTGCAGGTCATGGGTCACTATGTGTGAATGATCTTGAGTGACTGAATCCTAATGATTAGTTTATATGACTGTCCGGCCATTCACGGGCAGATGGTCTGAGGTGACTGTCCAGTCATTTCACGGACAGACGTCCACCAAAGGTGAGGTAGACAATTGTTTGTGAGACTGTCCGGTCGTTTCGTGGACAGACAGATGGTTATTTGACTGTTTGGTCGTTTGGTGGTCAGACAGTTACTTGTTTCTATGAATGAGGTGTGTGAATGCGTAAGGAAGAGCTTTTACAGAAGGATGAACTGCTGAGTGAGGAGGAGTGATGTTGGAGTGTGCCGCCCTGCGATAGGCCGGTTGGCGTAAAGCCGCGCTGGGATTGGTGGATTGTCATCAGGAAGCAAAAATGAAAACATCTTGTAGGGAAAAGGAGTTGGTTAAAAAATGCGATACTTTAGGGTGTTACGTGACCTTTGTAGGGGAGATAGAGAGTAGTAACTTGAGTCGGTGAAGAGGCACCACCCTAGGATACAACAACACAGTATATGGCCACGAATGTAGGACTCCATACCTTAGCTTGGCTTCTAAATTGGCATAAGGTTACTGAGGAGGGCGATTTGGCTTTTCCACATTATTGTTCATTTAGATTGAATGTATTGCCTCAGTTAAGGGCAGTGATGACTTTGTTGCGATCTCCACCCAGACCGACACAGTCTGAGGCATTGGATGCATGGATAAGAGCAGCACATGTGAGGAAAGGGACCAAAGTCGGAAAGGGTGAAAAAGTCGATAAAGGCATTTCAGGATGCATGATGGGATGCATAAGCGAAGTAATGGAGAGTAGATACTAAGTATGGGCGAAATTTGCGCAGATTTCCCCACAAAATTGCAAAAAATCTGCGAATTTGCGAATTTTCACGCAAAATCGCTGATTTTTTTGCGATTTGCCCTGGAGTCATTTCTACTGGCTAATCCAGTAAGTGCTCCCTCATTGGGTAAATGTATAGTGCTTTTACTACACTGCAGCTGCGTAAAGGGCCAGAAGATGTGTCTCCAGTGACCTTGTGTGCCTGTAACACAGGCACAGGCACACATGGTCACTGGAGACACATCTTCTGGCCCTTTACGCAGCTACGTTGTAGTAAAAGCACTATGGGGCAGATTTACAAGCCGCTTGCGCCTCTTTTGTGCCGCAGTTGCATCAATTTTGTGACGCAGCGGCAGCACAAAAGATGCGCCATGGTGCTGGGTATTAACAACGTGACGCATCTGAGAGATGCGTCACGTTGTAAAGCCCTGCGCCATCAGGAGGCGTTCCGGCGCAGGGGAGGGCGTTCCTGCGCAGGAACGCCTCCTAAAAGTGTCTGAGTGAAATCTACAAGATTTCACTCAGTCACTTTTAGGCCAATGCTGCGTAAAAACCCTGCGCCTGCTTGAAGGAGGCGCAAGGCTTGACGCTGCATTGGGTAGATAGGGCCCCCCAGAGCATTGCTGGAGCTGCGTCGCGCTTGTGAGGCAGCTCCAGCAATGCGCTGCTTTTACAGCACAGATGGGTGACGCATCTGTGCCATTTTTGCCACAGGGTGCGCCGCATTGTAAATGCGGCGCACCATGGGTGGCGGAGCTGCGGCACACAATAGCTGGCGCATCCCTGGGGATGCGCCAGTTATTGTAAATCTGCCCCTATACATTTAGGCAACGAGGGAGCACTTACTGATTAGACAGTAGAAAGTACTCCAGTTGAGTAGAGGTATTGCACAAAAAGGTGGCATCTTTGTGGACAAACACGCAGAGCGGGATTGATTCTGCCCCCTGTTAGACTCATTTTTTGTGCCCTTCTGCCCGCTGTTAGACTAGTTTTTCCCTTGTTTTTCTGCCCTTCTGCCCTCGGTTAGACTCATTTTCCCCTTGTTTTCTGCCCTTCTGCCCCCTGTTAGACTAGTTTTTTGTGCCCCTCTGCCCTCTGTTAGACTCATTTTTCCCTTGTTTTTCTGCCCTTCTGCCCTCTGTTAGACTCGTTTTTTGTGCCCTTCTGCCCTCTGTTATTCCCTTGTTTTTGTGCCCTTCTGCCCTCTGTTAGACTCGTTTTTTGTGCCCTTCTGCCCTCTGTTAGACTCGTTTTTGTGCCTTTCTGCCCCCTGTTAGACTCTTTTTTTGTGCCCTTCTGCCCTCTGTTAGACTCGTTTTTTCCTTGTTTTTCTGCCCTTCTGTCCTCTGTTAGACTGGTTTTTTGTGCCCTTCTGCCCTCTGTTAGACTCGTTTTTTCCTTGTTTTTCTGCCCTTCTGCCCTTTGTTAGACTGCTTTTTGTGCCTTTCTGCCCTCTGCATCACCACATCATCACTCAGCGCTACCCCAGCATCACTCAGCACCACCACATTATCACTCATCACCACCACAGCACCACTCAGCACCACCACAGCATCGCTCAGCACCACCACAGCATCACTCAGCACCACCACAACACCACTCAGCACCACCACTGCACCACTGAGTGCCACCACAGCATCACTCAGCACCACCACAGCATCACCCAGCACCACCACATTATCACTCAGCACCACCACAGCATCACTCAGCACCACCACAGCATCACTCAGCACCACCACAGCACCACTCAGCACCACCACAGCATCACTCAGCACCACCACAGCACCACTCAGCACCACCACAGCACCACTCAGCGCCACCACAGCATCACTCAGCGCCACCACAGCATCACTCAGCGCCACCACATTATCACTCAGCACCACCACAGCACCACTCAGCACCACCACAGAATCACTCAGCACCACCACAGCACCACTCAGCGCCACCCCTGCATCAATCTGCGCAACCATTCAACAACAACTGGTTCAAATATGTTCTCTCAATGTTTCAAGCTTTATTACAAATGTCACAAAAAGGTGTTAATATTTCACTTCTGTTCTTGGATTTTCGTCACAATAAAATACACTGAACATAATCTTCACAAAAGTTATTTACAAAAGTTTAAGCTTTTGCCAATATAAATTAAAATCACTTTTATTTAAGTATTAATTATTTAAAAAAATTAAAAGCCATTGTAATTTGTAATATCAATACATCTAAGTCACATAAATACAAAACATGTTGCATTACAAATGCTATAGGTGTCACATTTGTGAAAGTTATAACTATTGGCATTGTAAATGACAAAGCTATTAATTTATCTATTTTCAAAACCAACACATAAATAAAAAAAATTGTCATTCACAAGACCAATAGCTCAAACTTTCCTAATGCGAGACCTATTGCATTGCAAATGCTTGTTTTTATATCTGTCAGTGCTTCCTGTTGAGGTTTAATTTTCGTGACAGGCGCCTCATTGCCTACTTGTAACTATTCTCTGACCCTGCTTCAAGGGTCAGAGCAGGGTCAGAGAATAGTTGCAAGTAGGCAACGAGGCGCCAGGAAGCACTTACAGGCACTTACAGGCTTACAGCAGCAGGTGCCCAAGTTGAAGTTAATTTCTTTGTAACCCTTTTGTAAAAGGTTACAAAAAATTAGCTTCAACTTTTGCACCTGCTGATGTAACCCTGTAGGTGCTTGGCTGAAAATTCGTCCACGCTGATTTGCGGACTTTACCGCGATTTAGCGAGATTCGCGGATCGCGAAATCGTAGAAAATACGCAAATTCCGCGAGCGGAACAAATTTTCAGCCCATGCTTAGTAGATACCATTGAGGGAGAGAGGCTATTCCAAATGTGAGTGAAGGTAGGGGACACCCAGAAGAGGAAAGAAGAAGAAGATAAAAGTGACTCTGATGATAGTTTGCTGGATAGGTTGCTAGCAGAGCATCTGCCTCCGTATAATCCCTTGTCGTAGGAGGGAAGACAAGCGCTTGCGGAAGGGACAGGAGAATTGCAGACGAGTCCTAGCGTGAGAGTTGTGGGAATGATTTCAACAGGAATGGAGGGAATGGGAATTCAACTGTTGGGGAGTTCAGAGACGAGCGGAACTAGTGCTGTTACATGGTTACCGGATGCCATTACTGTGCCGGCTACCATTTGTACCATTGTGTCAGTGTACAATCCAGGTCAAGAAGAAAACAATAGTCAATAACAGTTACCAGTAGTAGGAGAAAGTATCAGTTCTGGAGGAAATGATACAGTGAGCAGAATTGGTCCTCTTTTGCGACCTGTAGAGGCTAGCACTCCAATGCCAGCAACTGCAGACTCTTCTAGAGGGCACACTGAGTCTAGGGTGGTAAGACCATTGTCATTAGCGGACTCATGTTCTGATTTGAGGATGTGGGAACCCCCAGCTAGAGGTCCAATGGGGAGATTGGCAGGAGGTGGAATGGATTAAGGAATTTCTGAGAGTCAAAAATGTCCCATGGTCCATAGTTGAAGTGAGCCACAGAGAAAATCAGGGCAGTGAAAGTGGAGAGCTAAACAGTACATCAAGTCAGAGAACAATTAAGGCTGCTATATGGGCCAGAGTGTTAGATGTGGTGCGCCTGAAGGCAGAAGCAGATGAAATTATAAGCAGGAATTTGCCTTTGGAAAGGATGGAACTTTATGAACAAGATGAGCTGTTGTTTGTGGCAAAAGATGTGACCCGTAAGGCCACAAAGGCTCACGCGAAATTGAAAGAATCAGCAGAGAGGTATGATGTAGACTTGTCCCAGATGAAGATGTTACAGGGAAGTCATGGGCTAAATTACAGTGATCAGGAATTGGGCGAGAAAAGAGTCATAGGGTTAAAAACACACATTCCAGAAATGATTATAGAAATATGTGCATGGAGCATGCTTGACAAGGGGGAAGGGAGGTGGTCCAACAAAAAGAGTGTCAAAAAGGGTATAGGCGATACGCCACCAAGAGGGGGAGGAACAGCAGGAGTAAAGGCTTACCCATTGTGAAAGGTACATAGCAGAGAGTATGTGCATGTGCCTTGGAGCAGGGGTGATCTGGCAGCGTTCACAAATGATTTTCCTCGTTTGAGGGAAAACATGTTGAGTGGTACAAGCAAGTTGATTGTTTTGTCCAGATTTCAAAAGTATTGTGGAATGATCTGAATACATTGATTGGCATTGTAGTACCAAGAGATCTGTGGTCAGCTTATAACATTTCTGTTGAATGGACAACGTCAGAACCAGAGTGAGATCCTGTCATGCATGGTCCTTCACCTGTAGTTATAAAAAGTTTGAGAAGGTAATCACTTGTATAAAGTCTAAAATTGTGCCGCAAGATATTGATTGAATTAAGATAGATTGAACTACCCAGGAGCCCAAGGAATCGGTTCATGCTTACTACGAAAGGATCTTGCAAGGCTTCAAGCAGTTTAGGGGATTAGACACCCTAGATTCCAAAGATATGGGTCAGTTTGTCTCCAAATTTGTACTGGGGTTAAGACCAGAGATTAGCTTCATGATCCAACAGCATCTGATCTGCTGGCATAAAAAATCTGTGGCTGAGATTATACGGTATGCCAGGTACTGTAGTGATGGAGTAAACTCAAAGCATAAGAAGCTTAAGGATACATTGATGTTGGTCCAGATGAGGAATGTAGAAAGGGTGTTCAGGCACAGCTGAGCGGAGAAACATTGGAATGAACACAGGGAAACGGCCAAAGAGGGCCTCAAAACCCGTCAGGTCAAGGAAGAGGGAAACCTGTAGGTCCCAAGACAGGAGTGGATGTTGATACTCTGAAGAAGACTACGGCATGCCATTATTGTTACAAACTCAGGCATTGGAAGCACAAGTGCAGGTTAAATCCTGCTAATAAGGTCCGAGATGTGGAGACAGTACAGGTACCTAAGACAATAAATACAGCAGTAAGACCCAGGTCTGTAGAAGAGGGGAGTTCAGGACAGCAAGTGCAAGTTCCCCAACCACCGTGAATTCCACAAATAAACAAAACATATCAGCAGATGCTACTCATTGAGACATTCAATGAGTTTGCTTGAGACCCGTTACACTGACAGTACCTGAGGGGGGAGGAAGACTGTACCCTTGGAGCAGTCTTGGAGGTAGACCAGAGAGGACCGTATCTAGAGGGAGATGTTGGTGGTCACCCCATCACCTTTTTAATTTTGTCTGGTGCTACCTGTTCTACTGTAATATCCTCAATAGTTCCAAACCTACACCTCCCGGGACAATCAATCCAAGTCGTAAGAGTTAAAAATAAGAGAATGACCAATCCATTGACGGATGAGATACCTGTGAGAAAAGGAACCTTTCATGATCAACACCAATTTGTGGTGTGCAATTCGAGTCCTGTCTGTTTGTTGGATCGTGACCTTTAGTGTAAATTGAACTGTACCATTATTGCACACACAAAGGAATGAGTTGCAGACTAATGATGACATTGCACTCAAACTGGCAAACCACAACCTCTGCATAGAGATGTTCCCTTTGTTGACAGACAAGGATTTACCGCTTAATTTCAGGGATTCTGACTCTTTAGAGGTATGGAATTTCATAGGGGAAGAGATAGGATTGATCAAAGGGATTGAGTCAGTTAAGATTCAGGTCTAGTAACACGCTGAATTCCCAAGACCGCCTCAGTACAATCTGACGCCGGAAACAGTGGCAGGAATCAAGCCTGTAATTAAGTCCATGAATAAGCAGGGAATTTTGAAGGAAATAATGAGGAGCCCATGTAATTCCCCTATAATGGGACTGCAAAAGCTGAGTGGGAAGTTTAGAATCGTGCAGGACCTGCAAAAGGTCAACACAATTGTAGTTCCATGTTGTCCTGGGGTACCAAATCCATCAGTGATCTTATTCCAGATACCATGTGAAACTGAGTGGTTCACAGTGATTGACTTATGCCAGGCATTCTTTTCGATACTCTTGCACAAGGAAAGCCAATTTTTATTTGCTTTCCGACTGGAAAATCATGTGTTAATGTGGTGTTGTATCCCATAAGGCCATGCAAAGAGTCCCTTGATTTTCAGTCAGATTTAAAAGAAGAATCTTGAGAGTCTCGTACTGCCACAGATCTCAGTTCTCGTGCAGTATATTGATGACCTCTTGATCACCTCTGAAACATTAGATGCTTGCGGGATTGATACCGTTGCATTGTTAAATCATCTAGCAGAGAACAGACACAGGGTGTCCCCGAGCAAGCTACAGTACTTCTTGACCGAAGTTCAGTATTTGGATCACCGAATCAAGAAAGGCAAGAGGAAGGTTTCACCAGACCGCGTCGAGGTGATCATGAACATGACTGCACCTACAACACAAAAGGAGGTCAAGATGTTTCTGGGAATGGTTGGGTGTTGCCGTCAGGAGATTCCCATCTTCTCATTGAAGGCAAAGCCTTTGCAGAGACTGACCCACAAGGATGTGAGTGATCCGGTACCATGGGATAACAACTGTTTGATCACCTTCTTGGAGCTGAGAGAAAGCCTTTGTCGCACTCTGGCTCTAGGAATGCCTGATAACAATAAGTCCTTCTCACTATTTTGCTGTGAGAGAGAGGGTTGTTCACTGTCAGCACTAACACAGACTCATGGAGGTGTCCCTAACCAGTTGCCTATTTCAATGCTTCCTTAGATCCGGTAGCTTCAGCCTTGCCCGGATGTCTCAAATCCATTGCTGCAACAGGTGTCAGCAATGAAAACTGTGGAAGCATTGTAAATGGTCATCCACTCACTGTTTATGTTCCACATTCAGTTGAGCGTCTGATGACAAGATCCAAAATGCAGCATTTGACAAATAACAGACTCAGACGCTAGGAGTAGGTCATACTTGCCTTAGAGAAAGTGAGTCAGAAAAGATCTTCTGCATTGAATCCCCCAACTTTGATGTCTTTACCAAATGTTGATGATGAAGATTGTGAGGACCATAACTGTCTTGATGTGACTGAGCTTTGCACCAAACCGAGACCTGACATTGTCAATGAACCTCTACCCCAATCTAATCACATCTTCTTTGTAGATGGTTCATGCTTAAGGGACAATGTGGGTCATCTGAGAGCAGCATTTGCTATATGCACCATTTCTGGAGTTGTGAAAGCTGTTTGTTTACATGGAGTATACTCTGCACAAGTGGCTGATATCATTGCCTTGACAGGTGCCTGCCTGGTTGCTGATGAAATCCGAGCCACCATCTACACTGTTAGCCAGTACGGATTTGGTGTTCTTCATGACTTCGGACAGCTATGGTCACAGAGGGGATTCTTAACGTCATCAGGATCTCCGATCAGAAACGGAGAGTACGTGAGGCAGTTGTTAGAAGCCTTGCAACGTCCAAAGGAAATTGCAGTGGTTAAATGCGCTGCCTATGGGAGGGGGAAAGACTTTGTCATGCTTGGGAACAGGTATGCGGATGAAGTTTCTGTGATGAACAAGAGTGCATTTCCACAGGAAAATATACTGGAGAGAGCACAGAAAGAACCAAGCTCAGCATGATGCTAGCCATAGCAGACACTTGGGATCAGCTCAAGTGCCTGCAGGGCAAAATGTCAGAACAGGAAGAAGCTGCTTGGATTAAAGCAGGTTGTGGGAACGAGATGATGGTATTTGGATTTCAACCGATGGACGAGTAGTGTTGCCTGATGGTGCTTTTGCTGAAACAGTGTGTCACAGATGTGTTATGTGTCAGCAAATTAATGCTGAGAAAAAGATTGTAGTTGCATTGAGTCACATTGGAATATCAGGGGGCCCCTTTAATAGGAGTCGGCTTGATTTAATCAAAATACCTAGATGCAATGGATTGAAGTACAACTTGCTTGTGGTGTGTATTTTCTCATGGTGGGTGGAACCTTATCCGACAGGAGGTGTGATAGTCTCATTGTAGCAAAGCTATTGCTTATGGAACTTATTCCACGGATCGTATTTCCAACCTCATTGGAGTCAGATTGAGGAACACACTTCCGTAGTGAGATCATGAGGATGCTTTGTGCTGCCTTACAAGTTGATCAGAGACTGCATTGCAGCTCTAGGCCTGAGGCATCTGGAATTGTGGAGCAAATCAGTGGAACCCTCAAGATGAGAATGGCAAAAGTGTGTTCATCCCAATCTCTGAAATGGCCTGATGTATTGCCTTTGGTGTTGATGAGTATTCCTGAAAGGAGGACAGGTCTTTCGCCTCATGAGATCTTGATGTGAAGGGCGATGCGTTTGCCTGCAGTGCTGTCTACAGCCTTGATAAACATCACAGATGATCTGATCCTAGATTATTGCAAAGTACTGGCTGACGTAGTCTTTTCTGTGTCTCACCAGTTGGAGCTGTGATTGCCCCAACCTCGAAGTACCTGTCCCATGATTTGTGTCCGGGTGACTGGGTGCTTGTTCACAAGCATGTGAGGAAGAGTTGCCTTGATGCCTGCTGGAAAGGTCCATATCAAGGGATCTTAGAGACAAATACTGCTGTGAAGTGCAGGGGCTGGTCGAACTGGATACACGCCTCCCACACTCACAGAGTTTCAGGACCCTTGGAAGAAACATCTCCTTCCTCAGAAGAAACTCCAGCTGTGGTTGCATGGCCACAGGAGGGGACAAGCCAAGCTGTGAGGGTTACTGATAAAGCTGGTTGCCCATCAGAGCAAGCTGAGAGGGGTTGTGCTACACAAGGCCCAGGTATTGACTCTGAGGGGGATGATAAGTGATATAGAGTCAGACTCAGCTGAAAGAACTGGTGCGCAAAGTGCAGAGAAGAAGGGCAGAGCTTGCAGAGGAATCATGGACTGGGAGACAAAGGAGGTTAAATCTAAGATTGGTACCTGAAAGAGATCTTGCTCCTGTGTCGGAGACATCTGAATCGGAGCTGAGTGGTGTAGAACAAGCTCAAGAGAGTCTGAGAAGGTTGAGGAGAGCAAGAGTACCCTGTCAGAGTACCCCAGAGTGAGCATACCTGGCTACAGATGCTGGGAGCAATGGGGAGCAGTAAGTTAAAGTCTTCATGAGTGGTCAGCAGGACCCCAGCACTGAAAATGCATATTGAACTGATAGGTCCTGGTTTGGACATGGGAGGGGGGTGTTGACGGTAGCAGTACTAAGACCTCCAATTTTGAGCAAAGTGCGAGTTTTGATTCTACGAGATTTGTCTTTTACAACTTTCCGATATCAACCACCAGCTCAGGAAGTTACAGCTGTTTGTCTTGAAATTTTGCAACGTGTCATAGTTAAAATTGGTTCTGAGTTCATAAGAGACAGTTGATTGAACTGTGATTAACCTTGCTTTAGAGAAGACAACCTAGGCCCGACTAGAAGAAGAATAAACCTGGGGATCTTGTTGTAGTAGAAGAAGAAGAAGAAGAAGAAGAAAGAATATTTTTTAACTGTGTAAATAAAAGAGGAACAAACTGTAAATTATTTCCAGAACTTCAACAAACTGCATTTGAAGTGGTTAACAGCAAAGATAAATAAGGAAAGAGACTTTGTGATAATCTTTTTGCAATGCTAAGCTACAACTTGAAGATGGAGTCTGGAAATTCGAATCGTAGGTCTAAGTGTGTGAAAGGTACACTCAGGGGTGATTTGAATACTAACTGTAGTTATTATTGTGTCTGTAAAAATGACACATGAGGCAGAAGTTGAATGCGTGGAAGGGAAGGGGACAACCACACCTGCTACTTCTAGCACAAAAGAGGGTATCATAGGAGTTGAAAGGGCAATGCCAGAACAGACTAGTCATATCTAACACATAAATTTGTCTAAATGTGATTATACGCTTAATGCCTACGCCAACCTGCAATATGAATATGTGAACACAGTGGATATGAGAGATTGCTATGTGTGTATGCAATTGCCTGCGTCTGTTGAGGAAGGTATTTTTTACCACCATATTCCTTTGACATATGGTATTACGTGTAGTCTGGTGTTTTGTATTTTGTAAGGTAAGATTTATTGAGTATTACTTTTCAAACCATGATTTGGTGCTTTCAGAGGTTCCAGCTTATAAGCGTCTGAATAAGTATGATCACTACAAGCAGAAAGAAAGAGTGGGAAAGTATTTCATACCTACCGTCAAATTAGATACAGCTTATGCACATTGTCACAATTTAACATGTATGTTGACTTTGATTTGTAGATCAAGTGGAAGATAGACATAGGCAGTTATCAGTAAAACATAATTGTAGAGAGGGTAAAATTGTTCGGACCAAGGAAGAATTGCCACATAAGGCGAGAGGGAGCTCTGGTCCAATAGCCTTAGATTTAGAACAGAGAGGAAAGCTTTGTATTTGACAGGTACATACCTACTATGATAACATCTATGTAGGACAGAGTGTGTGTGATCACATTTTTATGATCTAAACAACAGTGAAAAAGTTCTTGCAAAATACGGTGCAAGTGGTACCAAATGTGTATTTAGTGTGTGGGAAAAATGCCTATGTGTGATTGCCACTGAATTGGTAGGGTACAGGCTATGTGGCTATTGTGTTTCCTAAAATGTATCATGTTGATGATTTAGGACCTTTGCAAGGTGGAGTACAGCATAGAGAGAAATGAGGCACGAATGCAGGTGAGATAGTTGGAGATGTATTTGGAGCGATGATGTCAAGTCTAGGAGTAGTTCTGAATGACATTAAGCTTAGAAAGTTGTCAACTATTGTGGATAAGCTGTCAGCAATTACAGCTCAGGCATTGCTGCTCGTAGATGGAGAAATGGTGTTGATAAGAGCTAAGGTGGTGCAGAACCACCTTGCTTTAGATGTTTTGCTAGCAAAAGAGGGAAGAGTCTGTAAAATGCTGAGGGTCCTACATTGTTGTACTTATATAACTGATAACAGCAAAGATCTGAGGAAGTATTTAAGTAACATCACTGAGGTTCACCATGAGGTGCATGATTTGGCTCCAGATGGTGTTTGGGACAAGGTTGGAAAGGGCTTTAGGAAGGTTGGAAGTTGGTTTGCCAGCCTTGGAAAGGGAATACTTGGTTACATCTTGAAGCCCATCATCATAGTTGTGGGTTGTGTTATCCTCTTGTTAGGATTGGTGAAGGCCTACAAAAAGCATAAGGCAGGACAGGCTGAGAGATCTCTTAGGGAGTGTGAGAGGAAAATAGAGAGACTGCAGGACAGTCACTAGGGGAATCTCAAGGGCCTGGAGAATTTCCAACAGGGAAGATTGTCTACTACTTCTGTTTAGGTTGGTTCTTTCTCCAGGGAGTTGTGATTTGTTAGATGACACTTGTCATCAGAGGTGGGGACTGATGGATGGTGATGGTGCTCTTTCGTTTGTAGGGGTGCATTATAATAATGGATAGTCAGAAATCCACATATATATTCATTTGTTGTGATAACATTTGGTTAATAGATCGTATTTAGCAATAACATGTGAAAGTATGGTGATAGAAATGTTCATGCTATGAAAAGAAACAACGTGGCATTTGTGTTCTGAATAATCATTGGTAGTTGCCTGCATTTGCTTAATGAAGCTACTCACATGTGATGTAATGCATTTGATTTAAACTTGCCCCCTATTAAAATTGCATGTAGATGTGACTAATTGCACTTAATGTGTAGAATTTCATAAGTTGCTTGTAATGAAATACAAATTTGATATGCTTTTGTGATGCAATGATGTAGAAAGACCTAAATGAAATATTCACTTATATGTGTATTTGAAAGCAACCATAACCTGTGTCCTGCTTCTCGAAATTGTTACTTTGCGTATGATTCATTGCATAAAACTAGCTCGTAGATTTGGATTTGTATTAATTCCCAATTATTTCTACAACCTCGTATTGAGGGGCTTGTACATCCAGTTGTTTATGTCTTTGTAATAAACCCATTAACTTGGAATTCGGAGTCAGTGATTCTTAGGAGTCATAGTTCTATAAATTGGGGTCTACTTTAATGAAATATTTCTCTCCTCTACACTTCTCAGCAGGTAACAAAGGTCCATTGGCCAAGAGTTCTATAGTAATTTGGTAGCAGGAAAGTGGCCTCTAAACACCTGGGTCTAATTAGTCTGGTGATTTAACACGTACGATGGATTCTAGTTTTTAAGCACTGAATGGAATGTATGTGTGCACTTACTCTATTTGTAATTTTCTCCAGGTATGTCAAAGCAGTCAGAAGATTGTGTACCAATTCTCCATGCATTATTTGCATCCCGTGGGATGTAAGAAAACCTCTTTCCTTCTAGAGTAACCCCAAATCATGAGCCGCTCCAAAAGCAAAGCGGCTATCCGTATAAATGTTTACAGACAAGTCAGTACTAAGTTTACACGCCCTTGTCAATGCTATTAACTCAACTGACTGAGCTGACTTCTGTGGGATACGAGCTGTCTCAGCTATCGTCTGAAGCATTGTGATTGCATATGCAACTGATGTTGTGTCATCTGGTAATTTCAAACAGGACCCATCGACCCACAGTTCTCCATCAAGTTTTGAGAGGGGTGTATCTTGCAAGTCAACACGACCCTTTGTCTGTTCCTCAGTAAGGAATATACAATCATGAGGCTCTTGTGACTGACACTAAGTCACTGGATATGGCAAGAGAGTAGCTGTATTCAAGGTTGAACATCTTTTCAAGGTGATATGAGGGGCCAAGAGTGTCAATCCGTATCCTGTCAACCTAGCACTAGTTAAATGCTGTGTTTTAGTTTGGTTCAAAAGGGCATCGACTGCATGTGGTACTAACACCAACATTCTATGTGACAAGACTATCCCCTCACTCTGACGTATGGACACAGCTGCCGCTGCGACAGAACAGAGACACCCAGGCAATGCACGAGCGACTGGATCAAGAACAACTGAAAAATATGCCCAAGGACGCTGCTTGTCACCGTGTCTGTACTAAAACTGAAAGTGCGCAACCATCTCACTCATGTACATAGAGTGTAAAAGCCTTAGTGTAGTCTGGAGTGCAGAATGCTGTGCAGAACAGAGAGCCTGACGCAACTGGTGAAAAGCATTCTGCCATTCAGTCATCCATGGAAGGGGCATTGGAGTGTCTTTAGTCAGAAGAGCCAACAAAGGTTTAACAATGTGTGAGAAGCCTATAATCCACGGCCTACAAAAAGAAGTAAGACCAATGAATGCACAGACATCTTTCTGAGTACGGGGCACTGGTATGTCTAAAATAGCTTGAATGCAGACTGGTGTAAGTGCACGTCACTCCTTACACAGGAGGTGACCTAAATAGGTAACCTTCTGTCTACAATACTGCAATTTCTTCCATGAAACTTTGTGATGGTGTGATGCAAGAAATGAAAGCAATGACAATGTTCCTTTTTCTCACTGTTCAGGCGTATCAACTGCTAGCAAGTTATCATTGACATATTGTATAAGAGCCACCCCAGTTGGCACAGGGAAAGAATCAAGCTGTCTCTTCAATGCTTGGCTGTAAATACTAGGACTCTCCGTATACCTTTGGGGAACTCTACAGAATCTATAGGACGATTATTAAAAGTGAAGCCGAATAAATATTGGCTGTCAGGATGAATAGGGATTGAGAACAAAGCATTCTTCAAGTCAATCACAGTGAATGTAGTAGCAGTTGGAGGAACCAAGGTAAGGAGTGTTGTGATGTCAGAGACTACCGGGTATTGTGGCACTACAATCTTGGTAACTTCTCGTAAATCAATGATAAATCTGTAGATTTTATTATCAGTGCCTTTCTTCAGAATAGGAAGGATAGGGCTATTGCAAATATTGTAAGGTACTTCTTCCACAACACCCACTTCGATCAGATCGTGAACAATGCGTACAAGTGCTTCTTCACCTTCTCGAGAAATTTTGTATTGAGGCAATAGAGGCAAAGAAGTTCCCTCCTTTACATGAATATGCACTGGTGGAATACCCATTTGTCCCACATCATTGTCTGAATTAGCCCACAAAGTACTAGGAAGTGAGGCCAACGCACCATCCTCTCTAATGAGAGAGGAACCATTGGATAGTTATCAAAAATACTTGAGCATAGCAAGACCCACAATGTTGTCCGGTGTGTTAGAGGAAAGCAAAAATGGACATGGAGCAGTAAATTTATCAACATGAAATGCAAGTGGTCGTGACAGTGGACTAAGGGAAGGTGTCCCATCGAAACCTACGGATGCAATGGTTAAGCCAGACGGGGGAACCCTTGGAACCAATTGTTTAGACAGTGCACTACGAGTAGCTCCTGTGTTGACCAGAAACCGATCAGTAGAACCCAAAACAGGTGCTGTAACATAGGGACCCTTCTGATCTACTGGGACTTCAACTGATTCCTTACCCTATCCTAAGCAGTCCTATGTGTAAGCAGAATCTTTCAAATCAGATGATAAATATTCAGACATTTGATATTTGTTCCGTCTATCAAAAGTATTGAATGCATTCTGATTATGCTCAACAGTGTCAAACCGAGCACGGTCATACATACCCTATCCTCTATGCCCTGAATACCCGAAACAACTTCTCGCTTGCCCCCGCCCATGAGGGTACTGCTGAGCACGCAATGCTTGACAATCAACAGCCCAATGTCCAATCTTCCTACAATACGCACACTGATCAGAAGACAGAGTTGGTTGAGCATAAGTGGGCAAGCTCGGACAATAAGACTATAGGACGGTCCATAAGCCTGAACTAGCATAACCTTTGTTTTGAACTCCTTAGTCTTCTTATCCTCATTGCCCTTAGCTTCCAATTCCTGACGTTCATAATACTGAGCCATATTCAAAAGAGAAACTGAAGAAGATGTAGTCCATGAACTTTCGCTGGCCTTTAGGTGGGAGGGAGACAGACAGAGGGAGACAGCGGGAGAGAGGCAGACAGACAGAGAGAGGGAGACAGACATATAGAGGGAGGGAGACAGAAAGACAGAGGGAGAAAGACAGAGGGAGGAAGGGAGACAGACAGAGGGAGGGAGGGAGACAGAGGGAGGGAGGGAGACAGAGGGAGGGAGGGAGGGAAACAGAGGGAGGGAGGGAGACAGAGGGAGGGAGGGAGACAGAGGGAGGCAGAAGGATAGAGGGAGACAGACAGAGGGAGACAGACAGAGGGAGGGAGACAGACAGAGGGAGGGAGGGAGGGAGGGAGACAGAAAGACAGAGGGGGACAGACAGAGGGAGGGAGGGAGACAGACAGAGGGAGGGAGGGAGGGAGGGAGACAGACAGAGGGAAGGAGGGAGACAGAGGGGGGAGGGAGGGAGGGAGGGAGACAGAGGGAGGGAGAGAGACAGAGGGAGGGAGAGAGACAGAGGGAGGCAGAGGGATAGAGAGAGACAGACAGAGGGAGACAGCCAGAGACAGATAGACAGAGGGAGAGAGACAGACAGAGGGAGGGAGACAGACAGAGTGAGGGAGACAGACAGAGAGAGGGAGGGAGACAGACCGACAGATGGAGGGAGACAGACAGACAGAGGGGGGAGACAGAAAGACAGAGGGAGACAGACAGAGGGAGGGAGACAGACAGAGGGAGGAAGGGAGACAGAGGGAGGGAGGGAGGGAGACAGAGGGATGGAGGGAGGGAGACAGAGGGAGGGATGGAGACAGACAGAGGGAGGGATGGAGACAGACAGAGGGAGGGAGGGAGACAGACAGAGGGAGGGAGGGAGACAGACAGAGGGCAAACAGAGGGAGGAAGACAGAGGGAGATAGACAGTGGGACACAGATAGAGGGAGACAGATGGAGGGAGACGGACAGAGGGAAGGAAAGAGAGGGAGGGAGACAGAGAGAGACAGAGAGAAAGGGAAGGAGGGAGCGAGAGAGAGAGGTAGAAGGAGGGAGACAGAGAGAGGGAGGGAGAGATAGGGAGAGAGAGCGAGAGAGAGAGAGAGAGAGAGAGAGAGAAAGAGAGATGTTTGTGTATGCTGGTCTGTTGGCTCAGTGGATGAACGCGTCAGCTGCAGGGGCCTGTGTTCAACTTCATGGTCACAGTTTTTTTCTTTCTAGCCCCTTCCCCCTCCCCCAGTGACCCCACCTCCACCAGTGCGGCCCTCGGCCACAAACCACACTGTAAATGTGGCCCCCGAGAGAAGGTTTGTGAGTACCCATGCTTTACACTGTCCTCTGATACTGTCTTACTGCTCGACCAAGCTACCAATTTGGAGAGTAAGGTTCTATCTAACTTTAACCTCTGACAAACCTCTGGGGACTGCTGGACTCTGTGCACACTGTACCTTACTTTGGTGCAGTATATACAGAGCCACTATCTTACATCCCCCAATTGTGTTAAACATGTTCTCACAATAATTCTTTAAAATCTACAGCTCTGAAAAGATTTAACAGTGAAACATAACATTCAAGTTAAGTTCAGTTATGCTTTAAAATAGTTAAATCCCATACATAGCTGCTAGCTTGTTATTGTCTTAACAGAACAAATAGCCAGACAGGTTTACTTTTTAACATTTAATCACACCCAGCCCACCAGTTCTGGGTGATCAACTATTTTATTTTAGTCTTTTTGTCTTATTTTATAAAAAGACTTTTTCCATTGATTTTTTATATATGTCATCAAAAGAACAATTATCAAACAATAAAGAGTACATTCAGAAAAAATGTGCAATATATACAAGTGTTCAATATGTACAAAATCAATACTGTTAAAAAAATATAAAAATACTAGTTAAAAATCATTTTTCAGCATTGTATCAATGTGTTTTTGGTGTTTCTTAAATTCACAGTATTCATTTTGTACATATTGAACACTTAATATATTGCACATTTTTTCTGAATGTATTCTTTATTGTTTGATAATTGTTCTTTTGATGACATATATAAAAATTCAAAGGAAAAAGTATTTTTATAAAATAAGACAAAAAGACTAAAATAAAATAGTTGATCACCCAGAACTGGTGGGCTGGGTGTGAATAAATGTTAAAAAGTAAACCTGTCTGGCCATTTGTTCTGTTAAGCATATTGGAGTGGTCCAAGCCAGTCAGAGATAGGACCCAAACCTTTCTGTCACCCAGCTTGTTATTGTCAGCATGGTCTGCCCAAAAATGTAAAATGATCCCCAGTGTGATCTTTAACAGAAAGGAGAGGGGCATTGAGGGTAATTTGCAGCCACCAAAACTTTTGCATCTATAGGAAATGAATGTCAAAAGATGTTAGTGATCGCACATTACAGAGAGGCGCACTACCACTGTGTTTCCATTCACTAAAAACGCAGCCCTAGTTTCAGCATAATGTTCGTCTCTGTTCCCAGGAACATAGTAATTGCCCCTCTTGGCCAGAAGCTGGCATCCCCCCTCCCAGAATCCATTTCTCATACATCATATCAGAAAGCGCATCAGCCGTGAACCTTCAGTCCTGATCAGTATAAATGTGCAATACTTGAGCAATTCATATATTGGCAGCAGTTAGGGTGTGCGTGTCACGATCCGCATATGCCCTAAAACTCAATACTCACCCCAACTTACACATCTGCCCTGGCTAGTTGACTATCTCAAATCGGGGTTAGGTTTATACGATTGTTGAGCACCATAATAAAGTCCCAAACAACTATCTAAAAATCACCAAAATAATCAAGGTAGAGTTTAAAGCTGGAGCTATAGTGTTCAGGACTTTCCAAGTTGGAGTCATGCTTTGCTAACGAAACAAAAGTGTTTCCAATTTATCCGTAATTGCTGCATATTGACTTTCCAGGTCAAATAAGACAGAGCATAGTATAATATGGATATATCTATGAAAAAGTAGGGTAACCTGTCGCATTTAATACGTGTCAGTGGCTGAATATCTGTACGCACCTGATCATGGTGCAGTTCCTTCATGGTGCATACTTGCAGGCTTGCTTCCAGCAGCAATAATTAGCTGATCTTCAATCTCAATACTGGTCAAAACTTAATGCAAATTTGGTATGATAATTATATAGAATTTTAGCTTAGGCATTTTTTGAGATCAGATATTTGCAGATTCTGGTATTCTTTATTGTCACCAGAAAAGAAGACATGTTTCCCAGATAAAGTTTTTTTATTCTTAATTGTATGGGCTAAATTAACCAAGCATACTCTAATTGTCAAGAGGAGATGGGCAGTGACTTTGGGAACTTCAAAGATATGTAGTCAGCACAGATGTGTTAAGGCATGGGAAAAGTGGACGTTGCTTACGGGCCCCAGCATTTTAGTTTAGCTCTGTTAATGCAGACAGGTTTGCCCTGATGACCTCGAATAATTTTCACAAAATAGTTTTAAATGCTGTTTTCCTTTTATTAATTTCCAATGTGTGAGATCTGTGGGAGTCTATTACAGACATTTTGTAGAAGAAGAAATTGCAGGGGATCACAGAGATGATTTGCTCTATTACAGACATTTTGTAGAAGAAGAAATTGCAGGGATCACAGAGATTATTTGCAATAATTATAGTGAGCTGCTGCTGAGCTATAATATTGAAATCACGTCACTAACCCCGAATATTCAATGTAAATACATTTAGAATTTAGACTAATGTGCCTGTGGGCTGTCAGTGATTTGGTCAAAGTGGGAATGAAAGAGCTTAAATTGGATCATAAATTCAAAGCTGTTCTGAACAGGTACCCCCAAAACATGTTCGACTCAATGCCCCCAAAATCCCTAAAATGTCCTTGATGGTCGGATTAAATGGAATGATATTCCTGCAAATATATGCTTAAGGAGTTTAAAGATTTCTCATACATCTTTGATCGTTATCAAACATAAATTCTACTGAGCCTGTCTGCTGTCTTTCTTGGAATACATTGCAAAAAGTGATTGCATCAACAAAGATCAGCGAGAACTGATGGATCCACGGGCAATATCATGAAAGGGCAGAGAATGGAAGGGCAAAGAATTTGCATAGGTTTTGCCACCTGCATATTGGAATAAGAGGATGTGGGACCGCTGAGTGAAAAACTTTCAGGCAATTTCAGGATGAGAGTCTACTGTACGTTTTAAAATTCAAGATCCTGTAGAATCCCTTAGAATTTCCACTATCCTCAGAATTGACTAAACTGGGGAGATATTGTAACCTCTCTGGATGATTCCTTGCAAGACCCCCAAACTGAACTTTGCCAGCGGTTGGATTATTCCTGATGCACTAGCCACACATCATGGTGCTAAGAATGTCTTGAAAACCTCTCCTTGGAAGAAAGTGTAAATGATTTCTGAGGTATGTAAAAAAAGATTGTTAATCTGTTAGCATATACAATTACATTTCTCTGCTTCACAGAGATGTTAAAGCCCACAACATTGATGTTAAAGCCTTCAACATTGCAAACTATACCATTTATCAATGTACTTAGGCCCACATTCATCAATATCGGCTTTTGCGATTTCTAAATTGCGAAAAATAGAGATTCGCAATTTAGAAATCGCAAAAGCCTATGCATGATTATTTTTTCATTTTTTATGCAATTCGGTAAAAATCGCTATTTTTACCGAATCACATAAAAAATGCGAATTTCAAATTGCGAATTCGCAATTCCCATTCATTCCTATGGGCCAAAATGCCCATAGGAATGAATGGGAATTGCGAATTTGCAATTTGAAATCGCAATTCATCAATCCATTTCAAGGGTGGAGAGGGGGGTCTAAATGACCCCCCCCTGCACCCATGAAATGTTCTTTTCAGTAGAAGTTACATACACACATGTCCTAAGGACATGTGTGTCTGTAACTTAACAGTTTAAAAAATGCTTTTTTGTGCATTTTTAAACAATTTCGCAAATTACCACGAGGTTGAACTTCGTGGTAATTTGCACTTCCAATTTGAAAAATCGCACATTTTTTGGAAATGATGCATAGCATTTAAGAAATCGCAAAATTGTGATTTCTTATATGCTATCGCAATTTTAGAAATCGCAAAAAAGTTGCGATTTCTAAAATAGCATGATGCATCCCAAACAGCACTTTTGGAATCGCAAACGGACGATTTTAAGGAATCGCACCGTTTGCTACTCCAAAAATGCTTGATGCATGTGGGCCTAAATGTATGAATGCAAATTACTTGTGCAGTGCCACACTGGACCACATTAAATAATGTTATTTAATTGAACATTATGTCCTATAGGGTTTTGTTTTAAGACCATACCTTCATTTTTTTCTGCAGATGGATGTTACAGTATTAGTGGTTGGCCATTTGTGATGCTGGGCTTACTACTGTCTCTTTTTTGGCAGCAGTAACTTACACTGGATTTGAGTTCACCCCTTTTTCTGGGGGTAGAGATGTGTATGTCTACATTTTTTAATAACTTTGTACTCAGATTTTGTCAATAGCCAAAAGTTAGAAAGATACTCAAGAGTAAATTACACATGTAACTTACTCACTACCTTGCACACACAGATGAACAGGCCAGGGAGGAAGGCAGGCATGTTATGGTTAACTTGATATATTACAGCATCCTACCTTTTGCTTGATTAATTAGCTGTATTAAACAAAGTAGAAAACTCAAGAGTTCTCAAAGTCTACTGAGGTCACCTAAGACTTTCCGCTTTGTGTAACAATAGCCGTAAGGTCCAATGTTATTGGCTCTATAGCACATTATCACATAAAAGCCCTATTTATTATGCCATCTGTTAAGCACAATCACATTTTTATTCATTGGTTGAACTTTGCAGAGGCAATTTGGAGAGCATTTGGATGAGATGCTCTCGAGCCTTTCTTTTCAGCGGTTCGTTGATACGACTACTCACACCATCGGGACCAGCAGTCTCCTTGATGCAACCCGCTGTTATGAGAGAGATTTTCAGCTTTATCTGCGTTTGTACAGTTTTTTCATCAGGGCACTTCGTGAGGTGGCCTTATTTTCTTTTAGGTTTAGGATTTTAGGTTACTTTTGCATTCTAACATACTATATAATATACAAGTCGTGAGCTTTGGGTCTCTCACTTTTACTCATTTGCTCCTATGGCACTGGAACCTTCAGCTATTAGTTTGAGACATTATCAATCGCAGCTTTAGATGCATTTTTAGCAGGTCCCGAACATGAAACCTCCTGGATCACGTCCAATTGTTTGTAAACATTGTCCTGGAATGTAAAACAATAGTACACCATTTACAATGGTACTTTCGAGATGATATATTTAGAATCAAAGTGGGGGTCATCTTGCGTGATATTGTACACACTGTGGCATTGTTTTCCTGTTTGATGATGGCAGCCCTTCTTAGAAGATGGGGCAGCCATATTGTTTTTTACTAGTCTCAGGTAGTCACTGGCCTGCCTGTAATACATACGGTAACTGGAACAGACAGTCACTGGCTTGCTAGTAATATACATGGGCACTAGAAAGCCATTGAAAATGCATGTTCTCTCCCTATCAGCGAAGGCCCCAACAGCAAGAAACCAGTAAGCATTGGCTTCCCCCCAAAACCACGCTAAGGCTCATGAGGTCTCCTAACCTTGAACTATAAGTTCTCTTCAACGCCAATTGGGCGCAACTGAGCTTGTCCATTAAATAACATTGATAGGTACATTTCACCTAGTTTATTTTTGTAGAATACACTTTGAAATCTCATGTGAGTAAGGTGAGGATCACGTGCATATCCTTGTCCTGAAGAAGGAGTCTTTGTACTCCGAAATATGTTGACACTTTTCGGTTGATATACCCTAAAACGTATATAATCAACCCCACCTTGCACCTTTTTAATAATACCAGCCGAGGATATAATAAATATATTTTTTTCCTACGAGCCAGGTATTTTTTAACCCCACTTTTTTCACCTCACCTCACTAACTCACATTTTAAACACACACCCTCACATAGTTCACTACCAAGTGCTCCTACGTAGCCGCAAGTCGTAGCACGCCGCATTCCGTAGAGGGGTGCGAAGGCCCCGATGATGAAGCATGACACCAAGGGGCCTGTTGGTGTGTGAGGGGCATTTAAACAACACTGTGTGTTCCCCATCACTTTAGGGACCACGACCACTTCTCTGAGTGGATTCTATTTTGTTTAACCGATCAGCTCAACTAGCCCTAAAGTGTAACACACAATGCATTTACCTTTCCTCGAGAAAAAGTGTGTTATTAAATGTATATTATTATTTAAAAGAGGGTCTTAAGGAATATTATTGATTGGAAAGAAAAAAATCTTTAACTCAAAAAGCTGTTAACACTTTTTTAGTAATAGCAATGACTACTTTGTTGACAAAATGTCCTTTGTGGTTGCATCACCTACCTGAGGTTTTCCACAATAGTAGAACTGTCTGAAATAATTACTTGATAATTTGACTGAAGTTACTAGTGCGAAAGTGTGAAGGTCGCAAAGGATGAAATATGATTGACAAACAGCAAGACTCATTTTTTTATGCTTATTGAGGGAAATTTGACTGAGCCATATAATTTTACTGCTAGAGCTAATTGTAAATGATTATTTACTTCAGGAAAAGAAAATCATTCCAATAGAGTAATTTGTAAACAAACTCAGAATCACTGAGATCTAATGATAACCAGAAAAACAAAAAGCTCCTGTTTGCTTTTCCGTAGACAATTCTTAAAGCAAACACCCTGATCCTATAGACTGCCTCTCTGCATTTTCCTGCCGTCTCATCCTTGGTACCAACATCCCACTTAAAGTGTGCACATACATCTCCAGGGTCTTGCTTTAAATGGACCACCAATCAAAAACAAGCCTCCCTATTATTGCTATAAAGAGACCTCCTAATGTGTTAGTGCACCTTTTCTAAAGCACCTTTAAAGCCAAAAGTGTGATCTTCAATTTACCTTTTGGACAAAATAATTGCCGGATTCTCGAATTTACATGGAAAATGGATATTATTACGTAGATGATGGTGTGTCCGGGCGGAGCACAACTGAAGATCCTATAATGATAGGTAATCTCCGCTGTGACCCTGCACCAAAATTCAGTGATATCTTAGGAACTTTACAGCAAAGACAGTGCATCTCTCCAGTACAACTCAAGCAATAAGGATGTTCAATGTGATGCAAGAGGTGAAGACGGGCGCAGCTTCTTGTGCTTGCCTTACAGTTTATTCAATTAAATTGAACTTTGAGCATAATCCCGCGAGAATTTCTACACACTAGACTGTTGTACATCAGTAACATTACGAATCAGTAAGTGTCCCACCTATTTCTCACAGTCATTGACCCCCAATAATCAGGGAAACCTTTTTCCCCTTTGAATAATAGACGTATTACAGCAAATGCTTGAAGATGTCACTGGGATTTTAGGGCCGTCTTCACTGTGTCTAAATGATTATTTAAGAAAACAGGCAGAATTTCCCTGCCTAATAATAATAATAATAATAATACAAAGACATTTGCTAACTTCAAGTCAAAGTTCACGGCCCTTTTACAATCTGAACATGCGAACAGTTGGCGTGCAATTTTTTTCTGAAAACGATGGTGACCCAGACTGCACAGCATGTGTTTCGAGGGAGTGAGTTATCTTTGTGAATGTGGGGCATGTGGGTGTGGAGGTAGATTGCATTTGTTTTCATTGCACCTATTGCACTGCCGTGGGACATAGCAATTCCTCATCCACTGTGCTATCCTTAAATGTATCTGTTATGAATAATTCATTCCTTGTTACAAACTGGTGCCTTTCCGGTTTTAGAACACGCCAGGGCAAGTGCTCTGGGATGAGTGCCAAAACTTACAGCAGAAAGTGCTGACAACAGATTCCCATCAGCTTTTATGAATGCGCCCAAGGTGCCTTGGTGAAGTCCCCAGACTTACTAATCCCCGATTGCAATGTGCCGGGAAATTTCATTAATATATTTATTATTTATTGGGATACCATTAGGTCCACCTACGGCTGTCCGGGCCTCTTTCAGGCAATGCTATGACATGTTGTAGTGGTGTAGCAATACAGTGAAATTGTAGGCCAAGAAACAGGAGCCACCCCTCTCAAATCTCCTTGTCTTAGTGTCAAATATTGTTCTAGAGTGTCTACTTTCTCACAGTGGATTGGCTGGGAGAGCGTCTTTTTCAATGAAAACTGCCCGGCGCAATCGTAAGGGTTACAAAGCTGTGATGAAAGACCTGAACTACCAATATTTTAAGAACAGAAATCCCAACCACTGTTACCATAAGAAGTGCCACTCACCCCATTGTTTACCCTATCCAATCAGTATGTTACAAGTTAATGGTTGATGCATTTTTATGTAATACAATAAATGCATCCAGTGTCATCTTAAAGATTTTGGGGGTCCTGGGAATGAAATATTTTTGGGACCCTTATTCGGAGCAATTTAAAATTTCTTATCCATTTTCTGTTAATTAAAACCCCATAATTTTAAACATTCCCAAATTATCAGTTAAAGGTTTAGTCGGAGTAGGCAGAAATAAAAAATAGAACTAAGGTTCACTTTACTAGGGGCCTCTTTGAAGGTGGGGGCCCTGGTCAATTGTCCACTTTGCCCATGCGATAAAATGCCTTTGCACATTAATTTTAGAGGCGATTTAATGGCCTTGTGACCGAGTTTTCACGGCACAGAAATTTTGTCTAACATATTTAGAGGTCTTAAACATCTGACCGACTATGTCCAGTGTGATCTCTTGTCATCACCCCTTGAGCTTACCATTTCACCAAGAATTGTCTGTGCAAGTGGGGCCATCGCACATGAGCATAGCAGCGGCAAGAGTGGGCACCGCTGGTGGGTACCCCACTGTAATTTGAATTTCAATTTTTATCCTAACAGTAGACCTTTATAAAGCAGCACAATTAAATTATTCAGATAAGTTCCAAAATGAAATACTGCATCAGTTTTAAAATCTCGTCTTAGTGTTGATGGCTTACAAAACCACGCTGGAATCTCGTATTATCCCAGTAAAACTGCTATATGATCTCATGAGCTTGCAAATGCACCCCAGGGATGAATCCTGATTGGATTTTGTGGGCTAGATTGGTCTTGAAGTTGACCTGTATAGTTCCAATTGACGTTTTGAGCAACATATAATGGAAATATTTAGTACTTTTTAATATGTACCAGAACTTTAATGGGGCCAGTTAAAGTCTTTTTTTAAATACAAAAAAAAACGTTTTTAAAGCAACGCAAACTAAGAAACTTGCAGCTAGATTCATGAAGCCAAATTGCGATCGCAATAGCTGCGAAAAAGCAATTGCGATCGCAATTTGATGAAAAGGGATTCAACAAAGAAAACAGCGAAATCGCACACTTTTTCTGCGAATTCGCAATTAAATTCGCAGAGTCCAGGAAGAAGTCAATCAGCGAATCGGTAATAGCGAGAAACCATGGATTCTGTGAATAAAAGTGCGATATCGCAAAGAAATCGCTATCGCAATTCATGAAAAATCACAAATAGCGAAAAACACCAAAATCGCATTTAGCGACGCGCAAATTAAGGAGAACCCAAACCAGGTGGTAACCAGTAAAAAAAAAATTCACTTCAGAAAAAAAGTCTTGCAAACTTCCAACAGGTGCTGGCTTGACCAAACACACTTAAGGACATGCAGCTGGAGCCTGAGGAATCACACAATGCCAGGACTCTACATGGTGGTCAGGCGGCGAAGGCTACAGCAAGCAGCACGGAACAGACGACGTATCCAGGAGCGGATATTCCGTCAGCGGGTCACCCTACTTGGCCAAACCAGGGAGCAAATCTACGCAAAGTACCGCCTAAGTGGGGCAATGATAATCAAGCTGATCCGGGACCTGGACCCCCTCCTGCAGCACCCAACAAGGAGGACCAATGCCGTTCCCACATATGTGCAGGTATTGTGCACCCTGCACCTACTGGCCTCCGGAAGCTTCCAGGGTATAGTTGTTGTTGCAGGGGGAATATCTCAGCCCACCATGTCCCGCTGCCTAAGGAGTTTCCTGGAGGCCATGCTGACCCGCCTACACCACTACATATCATTCCCCACCAGCCAACAGGACTTGAACGAAACCAAGCTGCAATTTTACAACGTAGCACAATTTCCACACATCATAGGATGCATTGACTGTACCCATATCCACATCTGCCCACCAGCAGCAGCGGAATACATGTATCATAACCGCAAGTCCTACCACTCCCTCAATATACAGATGGTATGCAATGCGAAGACAATCATCACGGACATAGTGGCACAGTACCCGGGGAGCACACATGACTCCTTCATATTCCGGCACAGTGGCATCCACACACGACTGGCCAGGGGAGACTTTGGTGAAGGACACCTACTGGGTAAGTACACATGCCACACAACAGTACAATGTGATAATGACGCTGCGCTGCACAGGCACTCACCCTCTGCTCCTATCATGCAGGTGACAGCGGCTATGCTCTCAGTGAGTACCTACTCATCCCATACATCAACCCTGCAACACCACAGCAACGGCGTTACAATGCAGCACACATACGCGCAAGAAATTGCATTGAGAGGACATTTGGCCTTTTGAAGAGCAGATTCCGCATACTGCACAAGACTGGTGGGGCCATCAAATACGATCCTGAGGTCTGCTGCCGCATCGTGGCCATGTGTGCTAACCTACACAACATTGCTACCAAGCGCAGGATACCTGTAGACATCTCTGGCAGTGAGTCAGAAGGGGGCAATCGGCCACCTGCACATGTGCGTCAAGCACGCGGGGAGAATCCAGCAGAAGGACACAGGCGCCGCAACCAAATCTGCATGAACTATTTCTAGGGCACCCACTCCCCACACCCATTACTCAACTCATGCATGACAACATTAATAATGCCATGAGGCACTTTACGTTATTCAGAATTTTAGTTACTGTTACAGCACAATAAACATGGTATTCTGAAAAGTGTGAAAAGATTGACATATTGCGTTGTATGTCCAGATAAGTCTGTATGGCATGCTTGTTGCGTCAGCATGTGGCCTCATTGTAATGCACAACAGTTCAGTGGCGTCTCCGGGTAGTTGCCCCTGACCTCCTCTCAACGTCCTCCTCCTGATTCTGCCGTGCGGCAGCAAAGGGCCTGCTGCTGCGGCTGGGTGCTACGACCGGTGGTAGGGACTGGCTGCTGTGGCTTGATGTTGCCTCACTGTTGTTGTCTGCCCCCCCGCCTGGCCATGGCCAGTAGCCTGCATGCCCTTCATGGCTGTTGCTATGTTCTCCAGGGCTGTCACGACGTCCTGGCAGCTCTGCGCCATTTGGACCTGCATGGCCAGGGAGCGTCGCGAGAGCTGGGAGGTGGCGTTCCCAATAATGTGATTGGACCGCGTGTAGGCCGACAGGCGGGTCAACAGTTGGCGGTGTCTGCGGCGATTGACATCCCGCTGCCTGGACATTGCCTGAGTGTTGGCCTCCACAGCTGCTGTCATATGTGCCACATTACGTGCCGTCTTGTCCAGTTGGAGGTGGATGGCGGCTAGATGTCGGGCCTGGGTCTGGTGCACACTCAGCATCCTGCGCTCAATGGAGAGCCCACCTGCTCGCACAATTCTGCCCCTGCCAGCGCGGGATGTGTTGGTGCGCGGCTCCCTGACCAGACCGCTTGTCTAGCACCTCACAGGTGAAGGGCGGCGGGTTTGTTGGCGGCCTGCTGCTGGTGTTGCAGGCCCCACTGGTGACTGTGTGCTGCGTGGTGCTACAGCAGCGCCTGTTGTCACCGGGGTGGCACGGGCCACAGGGGCGGGTGGTGGGATGACCGCTGTTGTGGCAGCTTGCCCTGATGGTCCGGGCTGTGGGGTATGATGTGTATCCCCCTCCGTGTCCTCCGTGTTCTCCTCAATCACCAGGGCCTCGCTGTCTCTGCTGGGGACATCAGCGCCACCTGTGATGTAAAGTGGACGTTAATTAGTGACATGTTCCGTACACAGTTAGGCTTGCTACATGCATGCAGTCTACCATTCCCTGTCTCGCTGCAGGATTGACTCTCACTGGGCATCTCAGGCTCTATGGTACAGGATGGAAATTGAGGGCAGACTACATGTCCCACAATGCAATTCCGTATTGGAGCTCTACTTTGGCTGCATGATTGGTTTGTTATGGGATGCACTGGAGTCATGGACAATGTTAGGGGACAGGGGGTTGCAGTCGCATGGCACTTACCTGGTGTGTCTTGGGTGCGTCGGGAGGAGTCAAGCTGGGTCACACCCATGCAGGCCTGTGGGTTGATGGTCTCCTCCACTTGGTACTCCAGTGGGGTGTTCGGTGGGACAGTGGGCTCCCCTCCACCTGTCGCCAATTGCTCCCCCAGCCTCTCAGCAATCTTTTTTAGCCGCCCTCTTACGTCATACCAGCGCTTTCTTTTGCCCACCCTTTTAAGTCATACCAGCACTTTTTCAGCTCGTCCACCGAGCGTTGGGTCACTCCCACGGCGTTCACTTTGGCGCGGATGCACAGCCATATGCGCCTTTTGTCCGCCTCTGGTACCCTTCGGGAGTCTTTGCCAAATACGCGGTTGTGATCCTTGGAAACTCCTTCAATTAGGTGTTCGAGCTCCTGCTCTGAAAACTTTATTTTGTGCTTTCTCCCACTGGTGGAAGCTCCTGCTGCATCCTGTGACATGCTTGCCACTGTGGTGGCTCCTGCTGTAGTCCTGTGGGAATGCTGGAAGGGAGCTCTGCAACTGATGCCTGTACTTCAGCCTCTCACTGCTGAATGAGGGTGGGACCTGCCTACTTCCTGGTTGTGATGTCATCGCTGTGCTCAGGATGCGACTTCCCGTTTTTGCGATCTCGCACTTAGCGAGATTGCTATTTGCATCTTTCCTCCCCATTCCTTAGGTATGAGCAGTTCGCCTGCTCAACAAAAACTATTACCAAGCTGAGGTCAAAATACTTCCCCCCATACGGCACCGCCTACCCAGCATGATAAAGGGGGAAGCACATCACAGGACATCCTGAGAATACCAAAGAAATCATAAGAAAGAAAAACAAAAAAACACTCATCATAAACAGAAACCAGATAGGGAGGAATGGGCTCAGGAGTGGAACAAGAAGACCAGGACTTTGAGTAATAAGGATTACTGGTGAGTAACCGGGCATTAATCCATCTAGGCCACCAGCGCAGAGAGCTGCATTCCCAGCAATCACCTGCCATAACATTGTCAGAAATGTAACATGTACTGCATGGTATCATACCCTGGCCCAATTGCGCCTTGACAAAAATATTCAGCTAGGGGGGCGTGGCTTAGCGCCCGAGACGGATGGAGGTTCCGGGGTAGAGCTCCGTCCACACCGGAGATTCTTGGCGGTTCTACCCTTCTGCGACAACCATGCCTCGCAGCGGACAACGTCGGAACACTTCGTGCTCCTTTTAAGCTGCATGACGCCTCCAGACTCCCTCGACCTCGCCCAGCAGCTCCCGTTTTCTTCCGGTCCCGGCTTTGCTTCAGCCGCGACCGCCATTTTGTCTTTTCAGACGGCGCTCGTCTGAGGAGCGAGTCTGCGACGACTGTAGCCTCCTGACACCGGCGCATCACTGGAAATGTCGCAATTTTACAGGAAATGAGGATAAACCACCATAATCCTCACAGGTGACTTTATTCTTTTTTTTTTAATCGTTTTTTTCTCATTTCACTTGGATTGTTACATCCTCCTCAGCTCCGGCAGCCATTTTAGGTTTCCTATTACGCCAGCTGCTTATTGCTTCTGGTACAACCTGGCTTTCCTCAGTTTTATTGCCACAATCTCCCGATTTTATCAGGCTCTTGTTGGATATTGTATTGACTCCTCCTCCTATTGACTTTGCTGTGTCCTCCTAACACCTGTAGTGCTCATTGGATCATACTTTATTGGTGACTCTTTTTCTCTGTGTTCTCATGGCGGAGGGCCCTGGTAAAACCCCCAAAAGAAATTTCATAAAAAATTCAAAACTTTTTACTGCGTTGGCTAATTTAGACGCTTCTGCAGATTCCTCCATTTGTGAACCATCTTTCACCATGGATGTTCCTCCTCAACCAGGGTCGAAAACTACTACCAAGAGGCTGAAACAGAATCCACCGTCTCCCCCAAAGTCAACATCAGCCATTTCCATAGAGTTACTCCTTGAGGAAATAAGGGCACTACATCCATTCATGGAGGAGACAAATTCCAAGCTGCAAATTTGGACTGACAATTGGTCCTTAATGGATACCAGGGTCTCCAAGGTGGAAAATACTGTCTCATCCCTCCAGGAAGCTACCACCAAGGTGGTCCACATGGAAACGCGAATCTCGTCACTCCAGAAGCAGGTGGAGGACCTTGAAAATAGAAATAGGCGCAACAACCTACGCCTCTACGGCCTGAAGGAAGGTTGCGAGGGGAATGATGCCATCGCCTTCTTTAAATCCTTCTTACCCAAGCTTCTGCATCTTCCTGAGGGCACCTCTCTCAATATTCAACGAGCACGTAGGCTTGGCGGAGCTCCTTCCACTATCTCCCCTGCGACAAAGCCTAGAGGTGTAATTATGTATTTTCTTGAATACACAGATTTGCTGAAGGTTCTACTAGCGGCTAAAGCAATACCTCATCTTAAATGGTCGGATTCCACCTTATTCTTTGCCCAGGATTATGCCAAAGCTACTGCTTCACGTCGCAAAGCATTTCTTGATATGAGAGCGGAACTGCGTTCCATTGGAGCCAGATATGGACTTTTTCATCCATGCTTATTCAAAGTCACTCATAACAACAAGACTATGACTTTTGAGGATCCTCTTCGACTTCGAAGTTTTCTGAATTCCTGTGGTACTGCTGATATGGAGTTTTCTGGCCCTTCCTCTTCATTTCCACCCTGACTTTTGTCACTAATATTTTCGGATTACCTTGATACTCATGGTTCCTAGTTTTTTATATATTGTTATGTTCTTATTTCCACAGGTTCCTCAGCTATTGCATAACTTTCACGTTCATTGCCTGTGCTGGTTCATTTCCTGTTACTCAACTGTTTAATCTTGTTTTTTTTTTATATACCTGGAATTGCGTCGTTCGCCTGTTTCTAATACTATTGTTTTCCTTATCTTTCACAGATTACTTCCCTGTGTTCCATCACGTCTCTCCGGTTGGACGTCTTGTGGCCCCGTATACCTGTCCTCCGTTGGTTGGCCTTCCCTCCCTCCTCTCATCTCCAATTTTTCCCCCTTGTGTCCTGCCCTCTGAACGTATCCACTCCCCATCATCCTTTGTAAGTACCGCCCTGTTTTTTCCTCTTCCATTGTTGACATGCTCCCTATTGTTTTGCATGTTCTCGTCTTGATTTTTACTTGGTTATTGTTGGATCCTTTGGTATCACTCTTTTTTAGGTTGCTCTTGTTCTTCTTTTTGATTTTACTATTTCATTCTCTTACTGCTATTCTGCTCCTTCTCCCTTTTTCTAGTTTTCTTCTGCAATTTTCTTCTACACCATCTTTCCTCCCGTCTTCCTTTAATTCTTGTTTACTCTCATGCAATATTCTACGATTCTCTCCATTTTCTCTTGTCTTTTCAATTCTTATTGCCTGCTTCTCTTCTTGCCTTATGCATGACTTCTTCTCTTTACTCCAATTCTTCTCTTCTCTACTGCCTTTTTATACTGCATTCTTCCTATCTTTTATCTTCACGGCACTTTTACTTATATGGTATTATATTGTCCCTCACGTTCCTTCTCTGTCTTCTCTTACCATTTTACATCGTTCACCTTCTCGACTTACTCTGCATCCCCTCTCTAATCATCTCTCCAAAGTATTTTTTACCTGTTTCCTGTGCTTTTTCTCCTCTATTGCTTTTTCTCTTGCCCAGATTGCTATTATCCTCTTTTCACGACTTCCTTATTATCTCACAACGTTTTTCTTCTTCAACTTCTTCTCTCACTCTCTTCTATCTGTTCTTTTCTTTTTCGAGCATTCTTATTCTTTTCTCTCTTGTCCCTCCTTTCTCGATTTCTATGAGGCTTTCTTACATTTCTTGTTTACACTCTCCCTTTTTAATTGTTCTTGATGTCAGTGCGCATTGTTTCTTGGAACGTTAAAGGTTTAAATTCACCTATCAAGAGGCAAAAGATCCTTTCCCATTTAGCTAAATTGAATGTAGATGTTGCCTTTCTTCAAGAAACCCATTTATCTGATACTGAGGCTGCTAAGCTCCAAAGAGGTTGGGTGGGAAGGGGTTTTTCAGCTCCTGGTGATGGCAAGAGAAATGGTGTTGTTTTGTTAATTCGTAAATCTTTTTCTCACTCTGTATTGCACTCCGAATCTGACCCCGAAGGCAGATGGTTATTTGTTAAGCTTTCCTCTAAAGGTGTCCCTTTTTCCTTGCTTAATGTCTATGCCCCCACAGGTGGGAATCCTATTTCTGGAGTGCGTTTGCCTCTCGTATTACTCAATGTATTGATGACAACTTTATTTTAGCAGGCGATTGTAACCTACCACTGGATCCCTTTTTAGACAGGAACTCCAAATCTTTTTTTGTCCCTAATAAATCCCACAAGCTCTTCACCCACGCCATTTCTCAACATAAACTGATAGACGCCTGGCGATTATGCAACCCAACCAGTAAAGAATTGACATTCTACTCCCCGGCTCATCACTCCCAGTCACGTATTGACTATATTTTTCTCTCTCACCATTTATCCCAAACCCTCACCCAAGCTGAGATCGGCCCCATTGTATTCTCTGATCATGCCCCAGTTCTAATTAACATTGACATTCTACCTAAATCTACTGGTCCCAAAAGATGGCGTTTCAACAATGCCCTCCTTCTTGATCCCAAATTGACGGCCTCCTTTATTGAGTTTACTACCGAATTTTTTGTCATTAATGACACCCCCTCCTTAGCTACTCACACTATATGGGACGCTTATAAAGCTGCAGCCAGAGACTTTATCCTCAGACATGTTGCCACAAAGCGTAACCTTGCCCGTAAACATACCAGTGATCTTTTATCTCAGATCAAAGCTCTGGAACACGCCTTTTATACCTCTCACACCCAGGAAAGTTTAACAGCTCTTGTTAATGCGAAAATGAACTATAACAAACAGTCTACTGATGATGCATCATTGTACTTATTGAAATCCAGCTCGAAATTTTATGGTGGGAAGAATAAGGCGGGGAAAGTTCTTGCTAACTATTTGAAAGTTAAACAAAACAAACTGAATATTGAGTCTGTTTTTGATGCTAATTCAGTTCTGCAACATAAAGATGCGGATATTCTGGAGGAATTTTCTCGCTTCTACTCTACACTTTACTTTTCTGGCACTCAACCCTCTGATCACTCTCCTTCCACTTTCTTTACAAGCATTCAATCTCCTCCCAACTTTCCTGTTGACCTAGCCTCCCTTGAAACTCCCCTTACCGTTCGGGAACTACATACGGCACTTCACTCCCTTAAGAAAGACAAAGCCCCCGGCCCAGATGGCTTCACTGTCGAATTTTATCAACATTTTGCCACTCTTTTGTTGCCCAAACTACTTCACCTTCTGGAGTCTTTCAAAACCAGCGGGGCTTCCTCGGGCACTTTTTCTGATGCTTATATTTGTATTATACCAAAGGAGGGGAAGGACACTCAACACTTTAAGAATTACAGACCGATATCACTTGTCAACATCGATTACAAAATATATGCCAAATCTTTAGCCATTAGATTGGATTCCTTTCTCCCAGAACTCCTTGGCCCTGAACAATCAGGATTTGTTAAGGGTCGCTTCATTTCAGACAACACCAGACTCCTCTTTAATGTTTTGTCTAAGTCATCACGCTTCAGTAATTCCCTAGCCGCAATCGCCCTTGATGCCGAGAAGGCATTCGACAGAGTAGAATGGTCATTCCTATTCTCCGCATTAAAGTGGTTTGGGTTTGGCCCTAATTTTTTTTCCCTCATCTCCTTTCTCTACGCAAACCCTAGAGCAGCGGTCTGTGCCAATGGTCTGATTTCCTCATTTTTCAGCCTTTTCAGAGGCGTTAGACAAGGATGCCCTCTCTCCCCCTTTCTCTTTAATCTTGCTCTAGAACCTTTTCTATCTAAATTACGTCAAAACCCGAACATTCATGGATTCCCTCTATCTCACTCGCAAATCAAATTAGCTGCCTATGCTGACGACATTTTACTCTTCATTTCGAACCCATCGGTATCCATCCCAGCTTTCCTCGCTGAAGTCAACATGTATTCCCATCTTTCCGGTTATAAATTGAACAACGATAAGTGCGAAATTTTACCCCTCACCAAGTTCACCTTTAAGCCTGATTTTGCGGCATCTAACTTCAAATGGAGCCCGTCCCATATAAAATACCTCGGTTTGCATATTACTCCTTCTATCTCGGATACTATCTCATTATGCCTTACTAAATGTACTCAGAAGTTATCTGACCTCACCTCCAGGTGGCATCCCTTATATCTTTCCTGGTGGGGCCGCCTTGATATCATTAAGATGATGCTCTCCCCAATTGTCCTTTATACCATTTCTAATATTCCTGTTTCCATCCCTGCCAAATTTTTTGCTAAAATCAATACCACCTTATCCTCCTTTTTATGGTCTGGAAAGAAACCGCGCATGTCTCTATCAAGACTACGCCTCCCCAAATCGGAAGGAGGGGTTAATTTTCCAAATTTTCCCGCTTATCATAAAGCCTTCCTCCTGAAACAGGCCGCTATCTGGCTTAAAGATCCTACTGAACCTCTTCCCTTTGGGCTAAACTTGAACACCTTTCTCTTTCTCCCGTCTCCTTTGCCGAGTATCTCTCCTTCTCCCGTAAACCCCAATTCTTATCCACTCCAATTCACAAATACACTGCGAAACTACTTTTAGCCTCTGCTACACCTCCTCTCTCCTCAACCCCTGAACTTCTCACCACCACGATTTGGTATAATAGTAGCATTCTTATCAAACTAAAACATTTCTACTGGAAAACTTGGAGGCAACGTGGTTTAATCTGGGTTTCCCAACTTTTTACTGGATCTGTCTTCACACCTTTTCCTGTTCTAAGTCGGACGGATCTTCTCTCTCCCCTCCTCCTTTGTCCACAAGTACATCTTACTCAAGACTGCAGTCATGTCCGCCTATGACTCCCTTTCTCATTCTTCTTCACCTACGATTTCTACTTCTCCGATTTCCTCTCTACACTCCCAATTGCGCTCCAACTCTTCAGCGTCTTCCATTTATCACTCCTTCCACAATCCTCCATCACCTCGGCCTAAAACTACGGTAGAGGAGCAGTGGGAATCTGAACTCGCCGTATCTTGGTCCACCTCTTTATGGGATAAAATTTGGATTAAGCTTCGCAAGTCCTCCAGAGCTGCCTCTCTCACACAGACACTTTTCTTTCTTTACAATCGACTCCTTTACACGCCATCTCTCCTTCACAAAAGATTTCCTACAACTCCGGACCTCTGTTGGTCTTGCTCCGCCCCCAATGCCATGCTTTTTCATATGCTTTTCCTTTGTCCTCTCACGCAAGCATTCTGGACTAAAGTATGGGATCAAATCAATTCTATCTTCCAAACTTCTATCCCCTTCTCTATCACTGACATTTTCCTTGGCTCACTTTCCCCTTCTTGGACCGAAGTTGAAACAAATGTTCATATTATTGATTTGTTATTAGCTGTTGCGTTTCAACAGATTACTGTTAACTGGAAGAACTCTGAGGGTATTACTTTTAAAGCCTGGTGGTTCAATGTATGTTATAATCATAGACTAGACACTGCATTTGTTTATCCCATTACCCTGGCCCCGAAAAGACATGCGTTGTGGCTTCCTGTTACCCTTTACTTGAATGTTTGTGCCAAACGCTCATCTCACCTACCCCCATTTCAGCAAGAGGTTTCGAAACCCCCATGAATTACCTTTTGTTCCTTCTTTTTCTTTAATATTTAACTTCCCGCATATATTTGCATTGTCTCCCGTGGTACAAAGCCTCTTCGAGTGTACACTTCACACTTCCAGCCTCATTTACTTTTCATTTTCCTTTTTTCTCTTTCTCCCACTGCATTCTTTAATTTTATGATATTTATTGTGGTACCCTAGTTTATTATCCTTATTGCTGCTGTTGTATTTCATGTCGCTCTTTGTAATGACAATTTTGTTTACCCTAATAAAATTCTACTTGAACTTAAAAAAATATTCAGCTAGATTCATCAAGCGAAATACCGTTCGCAAAGGGGCAGATTCTCAGAATCTACCCCACTGCGACCGGTATTTATGCATTTGGGATGCATCATCCCAAATGCATAAATCGCTATTTGCGATTGCATTTAAGGAATCTCAAATTGAGATTCCTTAAATGCAATGCATGAATGCAAAATAGCTAGCGATTTCACTGATAGGGGTCGCTATTTACCGTGAAATCAAACTTCATGGTAAATAGCGAAAACTGTGAAAAATGCACTAAAGTGCATCTTTCAAAGTTGTATGTTACACACACACACATGTCCTTGGGACATGTGTGTTCGCAATACCAGTGTCCAGGTCAATTTAAGGGGTGCAACAGGGTGTCCTTTGGACACCCTTATGCCCACATGCATCAAGCATTTTTGGAGTCGCAAACGGTGCGATTCCTTAAAATCGGCCGTTTGCGATTCCAAAAATGCTTTTTGAGATGCATCATTGGTTTTAGTTGAAAATCGCTAATTTTGCAATTTTCTAAAATGCGATTGCATTTAAGGAATCGCAATTTTGCGATTCCTTAAATGCAATGCATCATTCTTTAAAAAATTGCGATCTTGAAGATTGCAAGTGCAAATTACCACGAGGTTGACCCTCGTGGTAATTTGCGAAAAATGTTTAAAATGCTCTAATTTGAATTTTAAACACTGTCATGTTACAGACACACCTGTCCTTAGGACATGTGTGTGTGTAACATCCATTTTAAAATACATTTCAGGGGTGCAGGGGGGGTCCTTTGGACCCCCCCCTGCACCCATGGAATGCATCAACATTTTGCGAATTCCAATTTGCGAATTTGCAATTACCATTGATTCCTATGGGCCTTTTGGCCCATAGGAATCAATGGGAATTGCGAAATCGCAAATTTGAATTTGCATAATATTTGCGATTCGGTAAAAATTGCGATTTTTACCGAATCGCAAATATTATGCACTTTCAATAATGCATCCCGTTTTGCGATTCCTTATTTGCGATTCGGTAAAAATCGCAAATTTGGAAACGCAAAACGGGAGTTTGATGCATGTGGGCATAAACCCTTGAGATTGCATTCTCAAATTGCAATTAGCTAATTGCTAATCGCAAATTGAGAATTCCTCCCCATTCATTCCTATGGGCCTCTTGGCATTCTGCGAGTCGCAGATAAGGAATATTCATTAATTGCTAATATTTTAGTAAATCCTACATGCATCTGATTTTGTGAGTTCCTAAATGCGAATCCTTAAACTTTGCAATTAAGGGCTCCTAAAATCGAACGTTGATGCATCTAGCCGTTTGTCTGCAAAATATTGTTTACAAAAATATCACCCCTTTCGATTGAAAATAGAAAAACTATGCCCAATTCAGTGGTATGTTTATCAGCGATTTTTAAGCTGAAATATTTATGTCAAAACATATACTGAAATACAGCCACGACTACACCCAGTTACACTTCATTAGGTTCAACCAACTAAATGAACCCTCCACATTATCAGCACTTATCGGGAGTGTCCCATTGTGGTGAGCCAACACAATTTAGATAGTTAGTTTACTTTCCCTGTCTACAATGCCATTAAAAGATGTGTTTCATTCACTTCTTTACCATGCATGGATCTTCTCCCATACCACAAAAAAATTCTCTGTAGTTCAAGCCAAGGCCCATTTTCATGGAAATGTTAACGCCTTCGGAGAAACCTTCAGGGGCATATTTACAATAACTGGCGCATCCCTGCAAATCAGCAGGGATGCTCCAGTTATTGTGCGCACAGCTCTGCCATCATGGATGCACCGCATTTATAATGCGTCACACCATGGGGCAAAAACGGCACTGATGCGTGACGCATCTATGCCGTAAAAGTGGCGCATTGCTGGAGGTGCGTCGCAAGCGCATTTGGGATGATCGATCCACATATATTCTAAAAATCAAAAGCCTCTGCAACTTACACTTCTTCCCCGGCTAGTTGATCTCCCAAATTGTGGTTAGGTGTATACCATTATTGAGCACCATATTAAAGTGTCAAACAAATATCTGAACAAATCACCAAAATAATCAAGTTAGAGTTTAAAGATGGAGCTAAAGAGTTCTAGACTTTCCAAGTTGGAGCCGTAGAGATTTAACAAAACAATATGTTTATCCAATTTGCTCCTAAATGCTACATATAGACTCTCCCGGTCAAATCTGACAGAGCATAGCATATGATGGATGTATCCATGAAAAAGTAGGGAAACCATTTAAAATGTATAGGTGCACATCATTCATGGTGCATACTTGCAGGTTTGCTTCAAGTAGCAGTAGTTTGCTGATCTTCAATATCAACAGTGGCCAAACCATAACACAGATTTTGTATGATAATACTATATAGAGTTTCAGCTTAGGCATTTTGAGGTACATTGTAAGCTGTTAGTTATCTCTCTAGTCTTTATAGAATCTTGCTCTGGTGCATTCTGTATTCTCTATGTGTGACTTATGTTCTGTATTCTACAAGTGGCAGTTGACTGGTTACTGCTGCATCGAAGTGGCCACTCTTATCTTACTCTGTAACTCAAATAAAGTATTATTGAGATCCTCCTACTCTTGCCACCTGGATTCATTTACTACAGTTTTTGGCGACGTTTTGAAAACCCATCGAGATAAGAGCGGACAATGACTGAGGTGCTAATTGGTCCGTGTTTCCTGCGACGCTGTTGGACAGAGGGCTGATTCTGTGCACCACTGCGACAATTGATTTACACGTGATTGCCACGATTCAAAGGAAACACAGAGACTGCTTTGTGGTGCGGAGTGAAGACAGACCCACACCCCTGAGGGATCGTGATCTCAGTGTGCCATTTAGCGTGCGAAGACTCACAGGTGACTTTGTTTTAAGCTTTTACCCCTATTAGCTTACCTCTCTTCACTGATTACGAGTGTTTTCACGAAACCCTGTGCCTCCGCTAAACCTCGATCTTCTCCTGGTCTCTTCGTTTTCCTGTCCGTGTTGTTCCGTCTTCTCCGCACATCTCTGCTGTTGTGATGACGTACTAGAATGTGCAGAGGGAGTTGGTGGACTCTGTTGTGATGCTTCATCCCACTGCCAATCACAGTGCTCTTCTCCTTTATTGACGCTCAAGTCGTCTTCACCATTCACTTGGCAGAGTCTAAAGACACGTCAGCGCACAACGTGCAGGAAGCCATTTTCGTTGTCATAAGGACACACCTCCAGCAAAGTAACCGATTCATTGTGCATTTCTAATGCGTATGTAATTAACCAAGTCTGTTTCTCCAAACACATGTTGGATGTTGACCACAGCGAGTTTTCAATTCTGAAATAGGAGTATTTTTGTTTCCACGACGATACACACGTCAATTTCAGAAGCTGTTTGTGTGTGTTGGTTCTAGGAGTGTATCTTTGACGATACACACGTCAATTGCACTGGTGCAGGTACAATCCAAGGAAATGCTATTGTATGACTGAGTAAATCTTTGCTGTATTTTTGTATTATATTTACTGATTTACTTATTTCTTCCTTAAAGGTTTTGCTCATTTTTATCTACTTTTAACCATGTCTGAGCAAACGGTTCAACAAAACTGTTCAGTCATATTGCCTCCCAGTTTTCTTCCTAGTCCAGGTCAACCAAGTATCTCATGGGAAGATTAGTTTCCCATGTTTGATAACTATTTAGATGCATTGGATGTTCAAGAATTTTCTGCAAAGAGGAAGAAAGCTCTTTGTTAGACCTGTCTGGCTTTTTGGCGTAGTCCCTCCTATTTTTTATTTATTTTGTCCCCTTTTTGCCCCTCATACCCTTGATAATTTTTGTCCACTGACTTTTTCTAGATGTTGGCCCAGGGGATAGGTGTTCTTTTCCCCCCTCATAATTTTTCACCTCAGGCCCAGAGGCCTGTTCTGACAGGAAAAGTTGGAACCACACAAAATGGTGGCTACCAACTGCCCTAACTGTCACACTCAGAACTTGGCCATAGCCTAGCATAGGGCGTTCTAGAACCTTCTGGTCCATTCTGGACCACTGAGGGTCAGCCTATATAAGGCGGAATGCGGGGCAGCCATTTTGTCTACCTGAGAGAGTCAGCTGGAGGACAGGCTGTAGCTAAGGGTGGGAAGAGGCTAGACATAGGGTTGACCTCCTGGATAGGGAAGCTGCCTTACTGAACCACCTCACTATCCCCTTTTGGGTTACTTGTCCTGACCTCGCTGTTAAGGGTTACTGGAGACCCTGGGCGCCTAGCTTGCCCCTTGTCTAAATCATACAGGGGAAGTCTTGAGGAGAAGGAGACTGCAGCGCTGCGGAGTGCAGTCCTCTGCCCAGTGAAAGGAATTCTGGAGTGTTTCCCTCTAGCAGAGGAGGGTTAATTCTTGTGGCCCTCACCCTTTCATTTAGCCCTCAATATCATCCTGCCCTGGTTTCAGAGACTGTCCCCTCGTTCAATCACCCCACAGAGTCACCACTCACCTGCTGTGGAGTGAAGTCGGCGCCTGGTGAGCTGTCCTAGCTCAGTGGTTGAGCGCTATCTGAGAGGGGCAGTGGGCGCTGAAGGAGCAGGGGCCAGGAGAGATCGGCGCCGGATTGTGTCTGAGGAGGCGCTTTGAAAGTGAAGGGTGCCGGTTTTACTGGAGCGGCGCTGATCTCGCCGTCTGCGGGGCCCCCGGGGGCACCGGCCGCGTCACTGTGTATTGGCCCAAGGTTTGGATTCAGTGAGCGCCACCGCGCATGCCCCAGGCGTTACCACTCCTTTGTGCAGGAGGGGCCTAGGATCAAGCAGGCCCGGAAGAAGCAGCGTTTCGTCCACGGAGCAGCCCGGTGGAAGGCGGGAGCGGAGGCGGATCTCGAGGCGAGCTGAGAGGCGGTGCATCTGGTGTGCCTCCCGCATGCCCAGAAGATTAGCGCGTCCCTTGGCCACAGCGAGGAGAAACTGAAGAGGAGCGCCAGGAGTCCCCCGGCGGCGGAAACAAACAGGAACTCCTCTCCCCGGCTCGAGCGCCCCACAGTGAGGCTGGCGTGAGCGGGAGGAGAGGTCTGTGGAGCCCAGAAGCGGCTCAGGAGATTTGGGGAGACTGCCTCTTCGATTGTGGCGCCACGCAGGGGGAAGCTGAGGGGCCTCAGAGGCTGGTGAATCTTGCCAGCGTGTGCCCACTTCTGTCCTGGCCAGTGATTTCCCTCATCCTCTGGCATAATAAGTCTACCATCATCGATCCTGGCACAAGTAAGGAGGTGTACCGAAGGGGGAGATTGACATTAGAGATTATCAGAAAATAACCCAGACCCTGCTAGTTTCTACAGCTGTGACACATAAAGTGGGGAGTATCTTGAGGAAACCCTCAATAACTTTGTATTAAGGAGAAGGGGTTGTAGGTGCTGTGGGAGACCAGTATACTGCACTTAGAAGTAACCTTTTCTAACTGAGGCTGGAGTCTGATTAAATGCACTATTACTGCTGATTAATGATTTAACTTAGCCAATCTAGAAGTGCTGATTTTCTCTCCTAAAGTGAGGTTGTGAAGAGAAGTTGCCAAGGAGTTGAGCTGAGTACCGTAGAAGCATAACTGATTTTATTGGAGTAAAAGTGTTACCTGCCAGTTTTGGTTAAGAGGTCTGATCAGATGTAATGTACTGTAAATGCTGATTGACAACATGTTTTAGAACCTAAAAGTATAGTTAATGCTTCCATGACAAACTAAAGTGCTTGAACTGTATATTTTGAAACCGAAGAGCAGAGTATATTATTTTTATAAAGCAGTACTTATTTTTCCACATTTTGGTGTAGCGTTATTTTTGTGTGTTATTGCGTGGTTTTACTGTTGGGTGGTTTGCAACCTTCACACTTGTGCCTCTGAAATGTATGTCTTGCCCTAGGCCAGGCTACCCTAGGTGACCTGACATTCGCAGGTTCCAACAGATTGGTGCCTAGCGGTGGGATTCTGACTTGGTTGCAGCTACTCATTAGTAATTCAACGCAATACACTGACCTACACCAGGAGTTTTCTCCTTGCGGCCCTCCTAATTTAAATTTTGATTTTTCCAAATTTGTTCCTGGTGGTGGGTGGAGGTTAACCTCAGGTCACTTCTTGGTTTTTCCCTGTGTGTTAATTCTATTCCATAATAAAAGATGGAATTAAATTTTGAGGAGCTGGAATCCTACACCGTGACCCAACTCAAGGAGTGGTGTCAGCAACAGGGGGTATTCTTTAAAAAAGGTGCCAGGAAAGGCGAGTTGCTGACCAGCATAAGGGCATGGGTGGAAGCTCGTTCAAGGGAGGAACTGGACACGGAAGGAAGTGACAGGGACACTGTCCTTGAGACTGCAATGTTGTACCAAGCTGGAGGGGGGAATCTGCTAACAGGTCCCAGGACACCTTCGAGGGTGGGCAGCAGCGTCTCAGAGAGGGGTTTTACTGAAGCCGAGCTGGAAGATAGGAGGGAGGAGAGGAGAATGAGGTTGGAACTAGCTAGGATGGATATGGAAAGGGAGGACAAGAGGTTAGCTCATGAGCGAACCATTAAAGAAATGGACCTACAAGCTTTAACCTTAAAGTCTCCCAACCCAGATAATGGTGGCAGCGAAACCAAGGTGAACACCAGGGAATCCAGACCCTATTTACCCAAAGATGTCGTTGCCAGTTACACCACAGGCGATGACATTGCCAAATGGTTGGCCGCCTACGAAGTTTCTTTAAGGGCTCACGGGATCTCAGACACTCACTGGGGGGGTGGGCTGTATACATACATGCCCCCGGCTGGCAGGGACACCTTGTTGGCTCTGGAGCCGGAGGAGCAAACCCACTACCCCACGATGAAGGTGGCCCTGGTGAAGAAGTTTGGACTTACCCCTGAAAGGTACAGACAGAAATTCAGGGGAAGTCACAAACTGAGTACCCAGAATTGGGTAGACTTCTTAGACTACGCCAAGAAAGCTCTGGAGGGTTGGGTCAAGGGCAGCGAGGGGAAGGATTATGAGGGGCTGTACGATCTATTTTTGAAAGAACACCTCCTCGAGAAATGTTTTCCCGAGCTGCGCCAACACCTGGTGGACAGCAAGCTGACTAATCCCCGGAAGCTTGCAGAGGAGGCGGACATCTGGGCAAGTACCCGGGTGTCCTCAAAGGGGACTGGAGGGGATTCTCAAAAAGCCGGACAGGGCGCCCCCCAGAAGAAGGAGGGGGGAGAGAAAAAGAAGGAGTTCTCTAAAGGTCCCCAAAATAATTTCCAAGGGAAGGGAGCAGGTTTCACCCCTAGGGCAAACCCGCCCAGAAACCCTAATCCTGGCCAAAGCCAGCAGCCAAGGGTTCTCCACTGTTTTGAATGTGGTGGTGTTGGACATTATAAGGGGGATGTCAGATGCCCAAAGAGACCACCCCCTCCCACCGGAGGAAAGTCACCGGGAGTAGCTAGTGTAGCGCTCGGGGAGGAGTTGCCCTTAGATAAGGGGGGTGAGTGGGCGGGTGTCACCTTAGTGTCCCTGGGAGAGCGGGAGATGGTTCCAAAGATCCAGGTGCCCCCAAATACTACAAAGTATGGGCAATGGGTCACCATCAATGGCCAGAGAGGGGAGGCTCTGAGAGATACAGGAGCCAGTATGACTATGGTGAGAAGTCAACTGGTGTCTCCAGAGCAGGTTGTTCCTAATGTACTCCACCCCACCGCGATGGCTGACGGCAGAATGGGCCCCTATCCAGTGGCTAAGGTTCCCTTTGAGTGGGAGGGGGTTGCAGGTTCACTTCGAGTTGCCGTAAGCCCTGCCGTGCCAGTCGATTGTCTGTTGGGGAATGACATGGAACACAACACTTGGAGAGAGGTGGAATACCTGACGCATTCTGCGATGCTGGGTACACCTGACTGGGCCTGTGCAAGCACACGGTCTGCGACTGCCCGGAGAGGGAGTTCGCCTAGGTTGGAGCCTGGAACAATGGCCCAACCCGCTGCTAAAAAGGGACAGACCCGGAGACAGGGAGAGCCTGCTCCGGCTTCCGCACCCCATGTGACAGATCGGCCACCTGCGGTGGTGGACCAGGAGTCCGTGGAGGGGGAAGTAGACTCTCTGGAGGATTTACCCATCCCTGCTGAGTGGCATGTGGAGGGAGGTCCTACCAGAGAGGAATTCTGTAAGGGGCAGAGGGAGTGCCCCACCCTTGAGGGACTGAGGCGACAGGCTGAAGCCCAAGCAGCAGGTGATGTTACGGGACACTACCATATTTACTGGGAGGATGGACTCCTCTACAGTGAACCCAAGGTACCCTTGCCTGGTTCATCAAGGGCCTTGGTAGTCCCGCAACAGTACCGAGCCTTTCTTTTGGAATTGGCTCATGCCATACCCCTGGCAGGACACTTAGACCAGGACAAGACCTTTGCACGGCTTGTCCTCCACTTTTACTGGCCTCAGATGAAAGTGGCGTCCAACACTTACTGTCGGACATGTGTAACCTGCCAGGCCAGTGGGAAAACAGGGGTGAAGCTAAAGGCTCCCCTGGAACCACTTCCAGTCGTTAGCACACCCTTTGAGAGGGTGGGCATTGACATTGTAGGGCCTTTAGATCCACCAACAACAGCTGGTCACAGGTTTATCCTGGTTCTGGTGGATCATGCCACACGGTACCCTGAGGCAATTCCTCTGAGGACAGTCACTGCACCTGTAGTGGCAAGAGCCCTAATGGGAATCTTTACCCGAGTGGGATTTCCCAAGGAAGTTGTGTCTGACAGGGGGACCAACTTCATGTCAGCTTACATGCGGGCAATGTGGAAGGAGTGTGGAGTGACCTACCGGTTCACCACTCCTTATCACCCCCAGTCGAATGGACTGGTTGAGAGGTTTAATAAGACCTTGAAGGGCATGATCAGAAGTCTGCCCGAAAGCCTGCGGAGGAACTGGGACGTCCTCCTACCCTGTTTTCTCTTTTCCTACAGGGAAGTGCCCCAGAAGGGAGTGGGCTTCAGCCCCTTTGAGCTTCTGTATGGGCACCCTGTACGCGGTCCTCTCAGCCTGGTAAAGGAAGGTTGGGAGAAATCTCCCAGGAAACCCCCCCCAGGATGTGGTGAGCTACATGCTGGCCTTCAGGAGCCAAATGGCGAAGTTGTGGAAGCAAGCTTCTGACAACTTGGAGGCCAGCCAGGCAGTCATGAAGGAGTGGTATGACACAATGCTCACCAGGTGGAATTGGAGCCTGGCCAGAAAGTGTGGGTGATGGAGCCTGGAGAGCTTAGTGCCCTCCAGGATCGCTGGACAGGCCCCTTTGGAGTGTTGGAGAAGAAGGGTAAGGCCACATACCTGGTGGACCTTAAGACCCCTCGACAGCCCCTACGGGTGCTGCATGCCAACCGTCTCAAGCCCCACCATGAGAGGCCCGAAGTCATGTTGATGATGGTGACTGACGGGGAAGAGGAAGCGGAAAGCGAACCTCTCCCAGATCTATTCTCGTCTCAAGAGAAGGATGGGTCAGTGGAGGGAGTGATTCTCTCTCCCACTCTAACTCCTGAGCAACGGGAGGACTGCCGCCAGATCCTGGAGCAGTACTCTACGTTGTTCTCCCTTGTCCCGGGAAGGACTCACCTGTGTACCCATGACGTGGACACAGGGGACAGCCCACCAGTGAAGTCGAAGACCTACCGGCTGTCCGACAAGGTGAAGGCTAGCATCCATGGAGAGGTTGCCAAGATGCTAGAGCTGGGAGTTATTGAACCTTCCAACAGCCCTTGGTCCAGTCCGGTGGTGCTCGTGCCAAAAGCCGCACCACCAGGCACCACACCTGAACTGAGGTTCTGTGTGGATTACCGAGGACTGAACTCAGTGACAAAGACTGATGCTCATCCGATCCCCAGGGCGGATGAATTAATTGACCGGCTGGGAGCTGCCCAATATCTGAGTACCTTTGACCTCACTTCAGGGTACTGGCAGATCTCCTTGACAGATGGAGCAAGGGAAAGGTCAGCCTTCTCCACGCCTGAGGGACACTTCCAGTTCTGTGTGATGCCCTTTGGGCTCAAGAACGCCCGCGCCGCATTTCAGCGGCTGGTGAACCAGGTCCTCTCTGGAATGGAGAGTTTCTCTGCTGCTTACCTGGATGACATTGCTGTCTTCAGTAGCAGTTGGGAGGACCATTTGCAGCATTTGCAAGCAGTTCTCCAGGCCCTGAAACAAGCTGGATTGACAATCAAGGCCAGCAAATGCCAGATTGGGCAGGGGTCGGTTGTGTACCTTGGACACTTGGTGGGTAGGGGGACTGTGCAGCCCCTGCAGGCGAAGATTGAGGCAATCATGGCCTGGGAACCCCCCAAGACACAGACTGAGGTCCGAGCTTTCCTGGGCCTCACAGGCTACTACCGTCGCTTTGTGAAGGGGTATGGCACTATTGTAGCGCCCCTCACAGAGCTCACCTCGAAGAAACAACCTCGACGGGTAGTTTGGACGGGAGCTTGTCAGCAAGCTTTTGAGAAATTGAAGCAGGCGATGTGTGCGGCACCGGTCCTGAAGGCCCCAGACTTCTCCAAGGAGTTCATTGTCCAAACAGATGCATCAGAAGATGGCATTGGGGCAGTGTTATCGCAACTAAATGAAGAGGGCTTGGATCAGCCTGTAGTCTTCTTATCCAGGAGACTGCTTCCCCGGGAACAGAAGTGGAGTGCAATTGAGAGGGAAGCTTTTGCGGTGGTGTGGGCTCTGAAGAAGCTGCGGCCATATCTCTTTGGCTCGCACTTCCTGGTTCAGACTGACCACCGACCCCTTCGTTGGCTGATGCAAATGAAGGGGGAATATCCCAAGCTGTTGAGATGGTCCATCTCCCTACAGGGAATGGACTTCCGGGTGGAACATCGGCCTGGAGTGGACCACGCCAATGCAGACGGTCTCTCCAGGTATTTCCGCCTTAGTGATGAGGACTCCCAAGGGGTTGGGTAGTTCTCCCCACTTTCAGCTGGGGGGGACGCGTGTTAGACCTGTCTGGCTTTTTGGCGTAGTCCCTCCTATTTTTTATTTATTTTGTCCCCTTTTTGCCCCTCATACCCTTGATAATTTTTGTCCACTGACTTTTTCTAGATGTTGGCCCAGGGGATAGGTGTTCTTTTCCCCCCTCATAATTTTTCACCTCAGGCCCAGAGGCCCGTTCTGACAGGAAAAGTTGGAACCACACAAAATGGTGGCTACCAACTGCCCTAACTGTCACACTCAGAACTTGGCCATAGCCTAGCATAGGGCGTTCTAGAACCTTCTGGTCCCTTCTGGACCACTGAGGGTCAGCCTATATAAGGCGGAATGCGGGGCAGTCATTTTGTCTACCTGAGAGAGTCAGCTGGAGGACAGGCTGTAGCTAAGGGTGGGAAGAGGCTAGACATAGGGTTGACCTCCTGGATAGGGAAGCTGCCTTACTGAACCACCTCACTATCCCCTTTTGGGTTACTTGTCCTGACCCCGCTGTTAAGGGTTACTGGAGACCCTGGGCGCCTAGCTTGCCCCTTGTCTAAATCATACAGGGGAAGTCTTGAGGAGAAGGAGACTGCAGCGCTGCGGAGTGCAGTCCTCTGCCCAGTGAAAGGAATTCTGGAGTGTTTCCCTCTAGCAGAGGAGGGTTAATTCTTGTGGCCCTCACCCTTTCATTTAGCCCTCAATATCATCCTGCCCTGGTTTCAGAGACTGTCCCCTCGTTCAATCACCCCACAGAGTCACCACTCACCTGCTGTGGAGTGAAGTCGGCGCCTGGTGAGCTGTCCTAGCTCAGTGGTTGAGCGCTATCTGAGAGGGGCAGTGGGCGCTGAAGGAGCAGGGGCCAGGAGAGATCGGCGCCGGATTGTGTCTGAGGAGGCGCTTTGAAAGTGAAGGGTGCCGGTTTTACTAGAGCGGCGCTGATCTCGCCGTCTGCGGGGCCCCCGGGGGCACCGGCCGCGTCACTGTGTATTGGCCCAAGGTTTGGATTCAGTGAGCGCTACCGCGCATGCCCCAGGCGTTTCCACTCCTTTGTGCAGGAGGGGCCTAGGATCGAGCAGGCCCGGAAGAAGCAGCGTTTCGTCCACGGAGCCAGCGCGGTGGAAGGCGGGAGCGGAGGCGGATCTCGAGGCGAGGTGAGAGGCGGTGCATCTGGTGTGCCTCGCGCATGCCCAGAAGATTAGCGCGTCCCTTGGCCACAGCGAGGAGAAACTGAAGAGGAGCGCCAGGAGTCCCCCGGCGGCGGAAGCAAACAGGAACTCCTCTCCCCGGCTCGAGCGCCCCACAGGGAGGCTGGCGTGAGCGGGAGGAGAGGTCTGTGGAGCCCAGAAGCGGCTCAGGAGATTTGGGGAGACTGCCTCTTCGATTGTGGCGCCACGCAGGGGGAAGCTGAGGGGCCTCAGAGGCTGGTGAATCTTGCCAGCGTGTGCCCACTTCTGTCCTGGCCAGTGATTTCCCTCATCCTCTGGCATAATAAGTCTACCATCATCGATCCTGGCACAAGTAAGGAGGTGTACCGAAGGGGGAGATTGACATAAGAGATTATCAGAAAATAACCCAGACCCTGCTAGTTTCTACAGCTGTGACACATAAAGTGGGGAGTATCTTGAGGAAACACTCAATAACTTTGTATTAAGGAGAAGGGGTTGTAGGTGCTGTGGGAGACCAGTATACTGCACTTAGAAGTAACCTTTTCTAACTGAGGCTGGAGTCTGATTAAATGCACTATTACTGTTGATTAATGATTTAACTTAGCCAATCTAGAAGTGCTGATTTTCTCTCCTAAAGTGAGGTTGTGACGAGAAGTTGCCAAGGAGTTGAGCTGAGTACCGTAGAAGCATAACTGATTTTATTGGAGTAAAAGTGTTACCTGCCAGTTTTGGTTAAGAGGTCTGATCAGATGTAATGTACTGTAAATGCTGATTGACAACATGTTTTAGAACCTAAAAGTATAGTTAATGCTTTCATGACAAACTAAAGTGCTTGAACTGTATATTTTGAAACCGAAGAGCAGAGTATATTATTTTTATAAAGCAGTACTTATTTTTCCACATTTTGGTGTAGCGTTATTTTTGTGTGTTATTGCGTGGTTTTACTGTTGGGTGGTTTGCAACCTTCACACTTGTGCCTCTGAAATGTATGTCTTGCCCTAGGCCAGGCTACCCTAGGTGACCTGACATTCGCAGGTTCCAACACTCTTCTACTGAGTTCATTGGGGAAAGAGGGTCAGCGAGTCTTCAAGTTTTTGCCACAGGTGTTACAAGCTGGCTCGCAAGCCCCTTTAGATGAGTACAAAGAAGCCATTTCTCATCTTGAGGATAGATATTCTAAGGAACAGAATCTTGTTATGAACAAGTACAAGTTTTATACCAAGAGTCTAAAAGTGGGGGAGTCAATAGATGACTTTGTGTCTAGGCTTCACGAAATTTCAGTCAAGTGCAAGTTCGGCAGCATGACTGATGAGTTGATTAGAGATCAATTCATAGTCCAGTGCAACAATAAAAAAATTCAGGAATGTCTGTGGGCAGCCAAGAATCCTAATTTACAGACGGCTATTGAATTAGCTAAAATTGTAGAACAATCAGAGGGTTGCATGAAGGAACTCGAGAAAAGGACAGTTGCATCTGATGTCAGTGAGGTGTCTGGTTGTGACTCTATGAACAGTCTACAGGGTGAAGATGATCTAGGAGAGGTTGCTGCTGTCAAAAACAAGAAGTTTGTTAACAGGAAGCCTGCTACCATGAAATCGCAAAGTCAGAATCCAGCGAAAGTGTCCACTTCTTCAAAACAGTGTTATAGATGTGGCAGTTATGGTCATCCTTCTGATTCAAAAGTTTGTTTTGCTGCTAAGCAAGAATGTATGAAATGTGGGAAAGTTGGCCACTATGCTAGAGTTCGCAGGGGGAAAAGTCGTTCTTCTGTAGCATGTGTAGATGACACTGATAGTTGCAGTGATGATCTTAACAAAATTTTGGTTGTTGTGTTGGAGGAAGGTAATTTAAATGATGAAATCAAACGTAGAAACAGACCCAAGGCTCTGTTCACTGTTAATGATAAAGATGTGTCTTTAATGGTGGACACAGGTTCATGCTACACTATCATTCCTAACCACGTTTATTTGGAAGGGTGGAGTAGTACTCCTCTTCTCCCTAAAGACATTTCTCCTGGTGGTTACGAAGGTGAACCCTTGGACATCATTGGTTATTTTCATGCCAATATCAAGTTTTCATCTAGGCAGACTCAAGGAAAGGTCTATGTTTCTACCACGGGTCCTGCCATCCTAGGTTGGGTTCACCAGTACGATCTCTCTATTATTGTTAATCCCCGTGCTGACCCACAGGTGATGGTAGTTGAGGATGATCAACTGCTTTCCATCTTGTCTGGTTTTGAGCATGTTTTCTGGGAGAGTTTGGGGCGTCTCAAAGGTTATTCACATAGGAATATCCTAAAAAGAAATTCTGTTCCCGTCCAGCACAAGGTAAGAAGGATTCCCATTGTCATCAGGGATGAAGTAAAGTGTCTCCTTGACGACATGTTGTCCTCTGGTGTGATTGAGCCAGTGGAAGCATCTCCTTGGGTTTCCCCCATTGTCGTCACGAAAAAATCGGACGACAAACTCCGCTTCTGTGTAGATTTGCGCTCATTGAACCAATGTGTAGTAGCTGACACTTTTCCCTTACCCAGCATTGCTGAACTGGTCACTACACTCAAAGGTGCTAGGTTGTTTTCGAAACTCGATCTCAGAAGCGCCTACCACCAGATTGACCTACATAAAGATCCAAGGAGTGTAAAGGTTTTTATCACTCCGTGGGGCACTTTCCAGTTCAATAGGCTTCCCTTTGGACTCTATTCAGCGGCAAGTGTTTTTCAAAGGATGGTTTCTTGTATTTTTAAGGGTGTACAAAATGTGGTGTATTTCCAGGATGACATTTTGATTTATGGCCAGTCAGCAGAACAACATAATAACACTCTTAAAGTTGTTTTGGGGAAATTGTCTAGTGCTGGTCTTACTTTGCGTAAAGACTAGTGTTTATTCTCAGTAGATCAAGTGGATTACTTAGGTTACACCATCACCCCTTCAGGCATCAAACCAAAGAGGGATCTGTGTCAGACAATTCGTTCTGCTCCCCGGCCTCTGGACAAAGACCAGTTACATTCCTTCATGGGTCTTATCGAATATTATTAGAAATATGTTAAAAGCTTTTCGGATAAGACGGCGCGTTTGAGGTCTCTACTCAAGCGGGGTGTTAGTTTTGTTTGGGGTGTTGAACTGGAAAAATGTTTTGATAACATTAAGGAAGAGATATGCAATGCAAATGTTTTGGCCCATTTTGATGTCCATAATAAGTCTATTATCACTGTTGACGCTAGCGCTACAGGGTTAGGGGCCATGTTGTCACAAGTTAAGGCTGGTTCGGAGGTTACTATTGCTTTCGCCTGAGGTTCCGTGACAATTGTAAGTGATGTTTTTCGACTCGCACGAATATGGTCGAATCTAGTATCTACAAACCGCAAATGACGAGTTTAGTAAGTGTGCGCAGTTTCGCTGTGCTAACTTAAACCGTTCGTTTGCTACGTGGGTTTTTCATCTGTACCCACGGGTTCCATTTTAGATACGGCATCCATTTTGTCTTTTGCCCTCAAGTAGCCAGCGAACGGACGTTGTCCGCTTCGCGACCCTGGGACTCCCAAGATATTTGCGGAAGACACGTGTCCTTTGTAAGTGTCTTTATGATGAGGGGGATGATACTGTAAGGCAGATGGCCCCGCTCGAGCCTCATCTCACCGTGCCGGTTTATTGTCTCAGCCGTGCATCTCATTAGGCACGTCCCTTTAATGCCTGTAGCTCGTGTTTCCTGATACCTCCCCTTTTACACCCTTTCCAATCTCCCCACTGTTTCCATCTTCCTCCACACCTGTTCTTGTTCCTTCTTCGATCTGTTTCATTGCTGATTGGAATGTACTAATGGTGGGAAGATGGGTTTTTTCAGTTGGGAACCGCCAAATGTTTCCGCACTTATGTTCCGGACCTTATGAGTATCAAAGTGACCAAAGCGACCCCTCTCGGGGATAATTATGGGAACCGGGTTGTAAACCTTTGTTTGCTATGTAACCCTATGGGAGAATTGTGTATAAAAGGAGCGATCCACAGAACCAATTTGAAGCAGTCTCCCTGAACTACACTCGTTGTACTTCCGTGATCTCTGTGTTTCCCTGCAGCAAATAAACTTGAATCTTTGACGCCGAAGGAAGTGTCCCGTGTCTCTGTCATTCGTGCGCCGGAGCAGGTTACCCACGAAGGTTTCAGGTGTTGTCCCCTGGCACCGCTGGGTCTTAAAGAACCTAGTCTTTCAGTTGGCGCCCAACGTTGGGCTGCATCAGTGGTACCGGTCCAAGCCCGACGATCGTGAGGAACTTCGTGTGAAATCTCCGAGGGAAAGTGCACTCCGCTTCATCGATCCTGTTGTCGAAACAAGTGGCCCGAAGACTTTTCCCGCGAAGATTCCCGCCTCCTGACGGCTGCGACGGACTGCTGCCCTGACTGTAGACCTGTTTTGGCGCCTGGCGTAGACCTTGGTAGAGCGAGACGATTGACGGGCCTTCCTGGTGACGCCATCGATCTTTGAGTTAAGTATTTGTGGGTCGCTCCCAGAGTTCTTGGTTGTGGTTACTTAGTGGTTGCATGGTTCCATTGCATCTGTAGTTCTTGGTACTTTGTTGTGTTGTTTGACGACTGCAGCCGCCAAAAACCGAGGGTTTTTTTTTGCTTTTTGCTGGGACTTGGTAAATCCCGTAACCCTTGAAGTTTGTGAAACTCGGCTAGTGTGCAAGATGCCTAGTCGCAGTACTTTGTTTAGTTGTTTCAGACGTTGTGGTGCGGATTCCCGACTGGAGGACTCGTGTCCGATACCTCCGGTTGGAACTCCGACTTATGAACTGTACAGTAAACATGGGCTAGGCCCGATTACTTTTAATGATTATTGGATTCGCTATACTAAAAAGGACGGTGTCCTTAGTTGGCCACCTCATCGTAGCTTTGAGACCCCGATCTTAGATAACCTAGAGGCTAAATTGTTCGAGAAAAAGTCAAGGCCCGCCATGTTTGATGCCTTTCGGTTGTGGCGTAAAGAAGCCCGACAGAAAGAAATCAGACAGACTAAACGTAATCAGAGAGATGGTGTTGCTACCATTGTAAAGAAAGCAGAGCAATTTCAGCATGATAAGGAGGTTAAGGAAAAGGAAGTGTTTGATAGATTACAGCGCATGACTATAGATAAATGCTATCCTACTTTGCCTACGGAGTCGGAAAAGAAGGAAGACGCAGTTGAGGATCCTTTAATGTCTTATCTTATGAAGTCGCCACCTCCGTATGTACAGGGTACCACAGCTCCTGTGGTTCCTCCTGTACCTATTCTTCCACCTATTCCTCCGCCTGTTCCTCAACCTGCACCCGTTCTTCCGACTGTTCCTGCTCCTTTGCCTGTTGCTATCCCTACTGCTCCTCCGCTTCCACATACTCCTGCTCCCGCTACTGCTCCTGCTCTGTTAACTCCTGCTGTTGCTTCTGTCTCTACTCCTTCACTCGTTAGTCCTGTGTCCTATACTTCTCCCTCTACTCGTAGTCGTAATTCTCCTCTTGCGGCTAGTTTTTTTTTTCATTCGCTCGGACCTGTTCTTGGGTCCGCTGGTTCAGATGGTCCTCAGAGACGTAGTCAGCTTCCTGGTAACAGGGAACGCGCTTCGCTATATATTATGGCGATGGGTTGGATGACGCACCCTCTTAGAAATCCACCTCGTATTGTACTCAACACGTTTTGTCAGTTCAATATACCAACCCAGAGATTTGTGTTCGAGGAAATGTGTAAGGTCCTTCGCGATCAGATATCGGCCGACGCACCTGACGAGGTGCTGACCGCTTTGTCTGATCTACAGCTTCAGTTCTCGAATGGACTGATAGTGGATACCAATGTTCGACGTGCTGTTGAACGGTTGCTATCTTTCCGTCCCACTCCTATACCTCAAGCCTTGTTTGTTGAAGATGTTGAAAGACAGCCAGATGAGTCTGGTCAATTTCCTATGCGAGAAGTTCCACCAGTGTGGATGCCAGGCGACGCTAATGCTCAACCTCCGATCTTGCCACATTTCCAGAGAGTATGGATACATCTCCCATGGAAACGATCAGAAGTTTTACAGGTGAAACAATCTTTGCCTGACCCTCGCAAAAATCCTGCAGGGTATTACAAAGAATTATCGCAGCTCGTAGATGCTACGGTAATGAATCTAGCTGATATTGACATGCTCTTTGGTAATGTTGTACCGCAACCGGTATGGGCTAAGATTCGTCAGGAGAATCATCCCAATGAATTAGGTGGCGATTGGGCTGCTCTTCTTGCGGCCGATACGCGACAAGTTGGTGGGGCTAAGCCTGAACAACTCATTACTGATCTCCCTCAAAGAATAATTACCTTAATGAAAACTCTTATGCCAGCTATGAGAGTGAATTGGGATAAATTATCGGCTTGTAGACAGAAGAAGGACGAGAGTGTCTCCGATTTCTTTACGAGGTTCGAAGAGGCATTCATCGACCATAGTGGCCAGGATATGAGTACTGAGGGTGGTCAACGGTTGTTTGTGGACAAATTTGTTTCGAACTTATTGCCCGATTTGAGCAGTAAATTAAAGAATTCAGAAAGTGCGTGGGCCGTTTCTACCTCAGCTCAAATATTGGCTACGGCACAGTATTATGAGAATAGAGAGAAAGAAGAGAACGACCGTGCTGATAAAAAGACGAAAGAACTCAAAACTAAAGTGCTGTTACAGCAGGCCTATCCTCCGCGTTCGAATCAGAATGCTTCGCAACAAAATAGATCGCAGCCACAATCGAACCGATCACAATCTCGTAATGACTCCTCTTCCCACAGATCCTCGTTAGGGTACAATCAATGTGCCTATTGTAGACAGGAGGGTCATATCAAATTCAATTGTCCTGTTTTAAACGATCGTAACAGTGGTAATTCATCTAGAGGAGGTCGTGGTGGTTCGCAGCAGGCACCACGTGGTAGAGGTCGTGGTGCTCAGAATGACCGTTCAGATAACTCATCAAATTCCGATAATTGTTTTGATCAACGTGGATCGTCGCAAGGACGATCTGCGCAGTACAATGTAGAAGATTATTACGTCGATCAGGGAACTGACGACAGTAATTACTAGGACAGCCATGGACAAGGAGAGGGAGTGGTATCAGTTCCGGTTGATCAGAGAGGGCCTTACGTCGCAGTTGCTACATCGGGCGTCGTTGAGCCTTTTCTGTTGGACACTGGTGCAGCGAAAAGTTCCATAAAGCATTCGAAACTCCCTGGCGCACCTTTGTCTGGCTTAACAAATGTCTCCGTTGGATTCTCTGGCGCCCCCGTTAGCAATCCAGTTTCGCGCCCTTTGCCCCTTACAATTGGGCCTCGTGAGCTAGAAGCTCCGTTGATTTTGACTACTGGTTGTGGTGAAAATCTTTTGGGTCTGGATTTGCTTAAACGCTTGTATGCAACTCTGTATTGTTCCCCTGCGGGTGTAAAGCTTACGTTGGGAGAGAAGGTTGTCTCTCCTATGTACTTGTCTCTCGATAAGCTTCCACCGGAATTGAGTTCTCTTCCTGCATCTTTGTGGGCAACAGGCCCCAACGATGTGGGCCTGCTTGACATCTCTCCTTATGTTGTTCAGTTAAAATCTAATGTGCGGTTGCCACGTATTCCCCAGTATCGTATCTCTCTTGATGGCGAACGAGCATTGTTAGCGATCATCTATGATTTGATCGAGAAAGATGTTATTGAGGAAACACGGGGAAACGTGTGCAACAGCCCTGTACTGCCTATTCTGAAACGTACCGATCCTTCGAAACCACCTGTTTATCGTTTTGTTATCGATTTACGGGAGGTAAATAAAATTGTGATTCCTCAGTTCCCCGTTGTGCCTGACATCACGGCGCTATTGACTCTGATTCCAGCTTCTGCATCGTGGTTTTCGGTGATTGATTTGAAAAATGCGTTCTTCAGCATTCCTATTGCAGAAGAGAGCAGAGACCTTTTCGGTTTCTCTCTTGGTGGACGCAGCTTCCGGTTTAAACGCGCTCCTCAGGGCTACTGTGAAAGTCCATCGATTTACAGTCAAGCCTTGAAGGGTCAACTGGATGCGTTTAGGTTGCCGGCTGGTGCGGCCTTAATCCAATACGTCGATGACCTATTGGTAGCTGCAGATACTCAGGACATTTGCAAAATTGCTACGGTGTCGCTGCTGCAACATCTCTGCGAGTTAAATCATAAGGTGTCACCTTCTAAACTCCAATATTGTTGTCCAGAAGTAACCTATCTAGGTCACTTATTGTCAAAGGAGGGAAGGCGGTTGACCCCAGAGAGAATTGCAGCAATTGCACGAATGGCTGTGCCAACAACCCAAAGAGATGTGCGTGCCTTTCTAGGTATCACGTCGTACTGCAGGCAATGGATTCCAAATTTTTCATTGCTAGCGAAACCATTGGTGGCTCTTACGTGTAAGGATGTTTCAACTCCTTTACCATGGACGGAAGAATGTCAGAAAAGTTTTTCTGAATTACGTGACTCATTGTGTTCGGCTCCTGTGTTAGGTACTCCTGACTATAGCAAGCCGTTTACATTATATGTTCACGAGAGGGAAGGTTGTGCTTTGAGTGTCTTAACGCAACCTTTTGGTGGTAAGCAACGTCCATGTGCGTATTTTTCATCGACCTTGGACCCGGTAGCTAGAGCATTGCCGAGTTGCTTGAGAGCAACAGCGGCAGCTGCGGTGTCCATCCGACAATCAGCAGGACTGGTCATGGATAATATGCTTACGGTGATGGTTCCGCATGCAGTCGACACTCTTTTAAATCGTACGAAAACCCAGCACTTGACGAGTGCGAGATTGTCTGGGTACGAGCTGACGCTGCTGGCAAGCCACATTCAGATAAAACGTTGTAATGTCCTGAATCCGGCGACTTTGTTACCAATTAGCTCAGAGTCAGATGAAATAACAGAACACGACTGTTATTTGAGGACAGAAGAGGAAACAAAAGGAAGACCCAGATGGAACGCTGTATGTGGATGGTTCATGTTTTAAACTACCGAATGGCGATGTGACTACTGCATATGCTGTTGTAACGTTGAATACTGTTGTTGAGACTGCAAGATTAAATCAGAATTCTGCCCAAGCTGCAGAACTGATCGCTCTCACCAGAGCGTGCGTGTTGGCGAAAGGGAAACGCGTGAATGTGTTTACCGACAGCCAATATGCCTTTGGCGTCGCACATAGTTTTGGACGATTGTGGAGAGAGAGAGGTTTTCTGACATCGCATGGTACGAAGATTCAGCATGGCCAGCTTGTGAATGATCTTTTGGATGCACTTACGTTGCCTAAGCAAGTGGCGATTGTCAAATGTAGTGCGCATCGTAAGGTGACGTTGGTCGTGGTAATGCGTTTGCGGATGAGACTGCTAAGGAGACTGCCCGGAACCTTAGTACTCGAATGTATGTGACGAGTTCGGTTAGGTGGCCTACAGAATCGAGCATGTGTGAGGACACTATCGAGAGTGTGAAAGCAATTCAGAATGAGGCCACCGAGACTGAAAAGACGAAGTGGAAAGAAAGTACGGGAAAGTTGGATGCGAATGGTTGTTGGATTGACTTATCGGATCAGAAAAGATGGATGTTGCCTGATGCATATGTGCTGGCTGTTGTGACAATGGCACATGGGTTAGCACATATTAGCGCGAAAGGTATTTGCAAGTTGTTGTCTCCTGTGTGGAAGAATGATGGTATCACGAAATGTGCTGAACGATTGGTTAAGAACTGTATGGTATGTATGTTGTACAATCCTGGTAAAGGAACCCCAACTCCTCCTGGTAGTTTTGCTCCCCCTTCATGTCCCTTTGAGGTGATCCAATTAGACTTCATCCATATGGAGAGATGCAATAACCTGAAATACGTTCTAGTTGTGGTTTGCGCGTTCTCCCGATGGATCGAAGCCTACCCTCTTAAGGACAACACTGCTTTGTCAACTGCGAAAATCCTACTGAAGGAATACTTTCCTCGGTACGGAATGCCTAGAGTTGTGTGGTCTGATAACGGAAGTGAGTTCGTGGGGAGTGTGATGAAGAGTGTGTGTAAGGGCCTTGGAATTAATCAGAAATTCCATAGCGCCAATCATCCCCAGTCAGCTGGTTTGGTTGAAGGGTACAATGGCACCCTTAAACTAAAGCTAGCGAAGATTCAGGCTACGACTGGTCTCTCGTGGCCTGACGCTTTACCCTTAGCATTATTGTCAACAAGGACAACTGTACACTCCCGAGTAGGGCTCAGTCCCTATGAAATAGTGTTCGGTCGTCCTGCCAATGTTTGGGGGGTCCCTAGGCCGGGTGTGTTCTGTGATCTTGAGTATCCAATGTTGATCGATTATCTTCATGACTTGACTGCTAAACTGAGGTTAATTCACCAACAGGTTTACGAAGCATTGCCGACGCAGACGGAGGGTCCAGGCCACCAGCTCCAGCCCGGAGACTGGGTGGTGACGCAGAATTTTTCGCGCAAGAAGAACTTGGAGCCAAGATTCACTGGACCCTACCAGGTCCTCCTTGCCACGAGAACTGCAGTCCGTCTAGAGGGTCGGAAAAACTGGGTGCATGCCACCCATACCAAAAAAAGTCCCTATTCCGTTGCCAGCAGACTCGTGGGTGAGGAGAGGCATTGCATCAACTGAAACCGAAGGATTGCCGGCGTTTGTACCTTTCAGCGACGCACAACCTGTCGGAGAATCCTCAGTGCAGCAGAAAGACACTGTTGAACATTTGTCATCGAAAGACTCAAGACCAGAACATTCAACTGATCAACAGAACGCTGTCTCTTCAACGGATCCTTTGTTTGACGAACAGACACGTCCTGGGAAAACCCGATACTTTTTGCGATCCAGCACTAAAGACTAATAAAAGATCCTGTTCTGTCCCTTGACAATTGCATTATCCCGTTTTCCACGATCAGTTTGAACACTCGTATCACTGTAATTATTTTTGTATATGTACATTGAGTTTCGTTCCTCGTATTTTTGCTTCCACAGCTGAGAGACACTTTTGCATACACATAATTGTGAATAAAGGCCGTAGGGCCGCGCGTGTACTTCCTTCTGGTTAGTAGGTCTTGACACTAGGTTAAAGACCGTCGGTTCCTGGGAACTCCTAGGGATTGACTACTGCTACACAGAACGAAGTGCGTCAAGAAACGTTGCGGACGGTCGTAGGGGATGGCATTTTCAAAGCTGATGGACTTGGAAGGAGCTCAGGCGAAAAGGTTCAAGTTGCAACAACTTAGTCGTACCAAATGTTTTATGTTCCAACTATCCGTATTGTTTCTGACTGTTTCTGCATTATTGGCGGGTGGGGTGTATTACACGATGTCTTACTTCTTACCTTCTGCCATACCTACTCCTAACCCTGACCCTAAACTCACCTCCACTGTTTCTCCTCATTCTTTTCATATCTTACCCAAACACGAGCAGGCTAGACGTGCAGAATTCCGCAACAATTCCTTTATTCAGCTCCTTCATCAGCATCAGTTGGTGGTTAACACTACTAATTGTTGGGTGTGTGGGTTGATGCCACACACTACGGATAAGGGAATTCCATATCTGGTGTTACCGTATAGTTCCCAAGGGTCTGCTCGAGCATTTCAAACCATGTTTCGAAGCGCACTAGGCTTCCACCCCATTCGAGAACCACGTTCCCCCTACTCTGGTCCTAGCTCGTATCAAAAACCTTTGTCTATAGCAATTGAAGACTTAGATAGCAATATCTATGATCCCTCGCTTATTCCAGAAGAAGAGGTACAAGCCTACAGGGTCCTGAGTAGAGGCGAGTATAGTGTGTTCACTAGTGAAAAACAGCTTAAAAGCTCGCCTCCGATATGGGTCGTACCCCACATTGGTAATTTTTGTCTAATAGGTCGTGGCCGACGATCGAAAGCCCGACTTGGAGAGAGTGCTTGCACTGAAAATTACATTCTGCCGATGGTCTCGTCCCCTGTGTTTCTGGCTGCCAAGGGTACATATCTTATCTGTCATGATCGTGCGTATGCATGGTTGCCCTCTGACTTCATGGGCTCATGTTTTATCGCAAACTTGTTGCCTCCGACATTCACTGTAGATGCAGATTATCACAAGACTAGAGTTGTGAGAGGCGTAATTAGCGAAGAGGATACTGCCGGTCAAGAGGCAGAAGACTTTTTCAAGGGTTTCCTCCCGTTTTGGGGACCTATGGTCAATAGTAGGAACCTGAGACAGTTGACTCGAGTGGTAGAATCGACAGCTAATATTACTGCCAGTGCCCTTGGTAATATCACCACTGAACTTCAGGCGGATAGACTTATGACGTTACAAAACCGTATGGTTTTAGACGTGATCTTAGCAGATCGAGGTGGGGTATGTAAGGTGATCCATTCGAGCTGCTGTATTTTCATTCCTGGATGTAGGGGATTGGACGCTACTTGGGTGGTTTTGGGGCCTGATGTCAACTTGGGGTTGGAAGATTCTGATGATCATCGGAGTCGTTGTGGCGTTCCTGTTCACGTGTTGCCTTTGTGTGCGTTGCGGTCCTGCCTTATGTGGCCTCTGTGCTACAACGTGTATGAGACAGCCGCCTGTTACCAATGGAACTCGGTTGGACAGAGCTATGCTACAGCAACATCTAGATGGTCTGATGAATATCGAGTATGATTCCGACTAGTGCTTGCCTACATAAGGGCAAAAGGAGCATCTGAGGTTCCGTGACAATTGTAAGTGATGTTTTTCGACTCGCACGAATATGGTCGAATCTAGTATCTACGAACCGCAAATGACGAGTTTAGTAAGTGTGCGCAGTTTAGCTGTGCTAACTTAAACCGTTCGTTTGCTACGTTGGTTTTTCATCTGTACCCACGGGTTCCATTTTAGATACGGCATCCATTTTGTCTCTTGCCCTCAAGTAGCCAGCGAACGGACGTTGTCCGCTTCGCGACCCTGGGACTCCCAAGATATTTGCGGAAGACACGTGTCCTTTGTAAGTGTCTTTATGATGAGGGGGGTGATACTGTAAGGCAGATGGCCCCGCTCGAGCCTCATCTCGCCGTGCCGGTTTATTGTCTCAGCCGTGCATCTCATTAGGCACGTCCCTTTAATGCCTGTAGCTCGTGTTTCCTGATACCTCCCCTTTTACACCCTTTCCAATCTCCCCACTGTTTCCATCTTCCTCCACACCTGTTCTTGTTCCTTCTTCGATCTGTTTCATTGCTGATTGGAATGTACTAATGGTGGGAAGATGGGTTTTTTCAGTTGGGAACCGCCAAATGTTTCCGCACTTATGTTCCGGACCTTATGAGTATCAAAGTGACCAAAGCGACCCCTCTCAGGGATAATTATGGGAACCGGGTTGTAAACCTTTGTTTGCTATGTAACCCTATGGGAGAATTGTGTATAAAAGGAGCGATCCACAGAACCAATTTGAAGCAGTCTCCCTGAACTACACTCGTTGTACTTCCGTGATCTCTGTGTTTCCCTGCAGCAAATAAACTTGAATCTTTGACGCCGAAGGAAGTGTCCTGTGTCTCTGTCATTCGTGCGCCGGAGCAGGTTACCCACGAAGGTTTCAGGTGTTGTCCCCTGGCACCGCTGGGTCTTAAAGAACCTAGTCCTTCACGCCTCAAGGACACTTACTGACTCAGAGAAAAATTATTCAGTGATTGAAAGGGAGGCGTTGGCTGCCTCTTGGGCGGTAGAGTATTTTAGGACTTATCTTTGGGGTATGAAGTTCATCAGTAGGTCAGATCACAAACATTTACATTTACATTTACATTGGCGTACTTTTCATGGCTTGGAGTCCTCTTTGAGTATCGATGACATTGCAGTTGCTTCTGTTGACAATGCTGTTTTTGTAGGTGTGAGAAGTTGGCCTGATATATGATGTCTCCAATTCTGGGGGCACCTTGTATCAGTCCAAACAACCCGTATGGTGTCTGGTTGTAAGTCAACCTTATTAGACAAGCTATCCTAATGGTAGCATGGACTAAGCAGCCTTAAAGGCTTAACTCACGAGGTTGTGTTAAGCGAGCTGTTTTACCAATCACAATCCTGTAATATCAAATGAACGGACACCACACAAGTTATATATTATAAAAATATATGAATTTATTACTAAAATAATCCTCTATACTCTTTATGAGTCTAGAGGCACAAGCGTTTAAACAAAAGCACAGTTAAACATATGAAAGTTGCACAATTATGGATGAGGCCGGGTGGCCACTCGAACCATATATTAAAAAAGTGGTATAAGAGATACCAATCGAACAGTGGTTAGGCCTAGGGCCTAGGGAATCGCTGGGACCAGTCGGGACTAGCAATGCTGAAGTCGGGAAAAGCCAGCGGGACTCGGGTGCTGCGCTTAAAGCACACGCATGCACCAATGCAAAGTCAATGGTGCATAAAAGTTATAAAGTTACTGTTTTAGGAACCTTCCAATTTACCTAGAAGGACAAAACTTAAGACACATACACTAGAGGTGTGTACCAGTGTGGGAACACCGGCTTTGCTGAGTTACCTCACCCACAGGAAACGGGTGCACAGGTGCGAAGTAGTGTCGGGTTTCGTCACGCAGGTCGATGGTGCCTGAAGATGAAGATGCTGCAGGCGTCGGGAAGGAGAAGTGTCCGGTGTGATCAAAGGGTGGATCGAAGTTGTAGAGTACCTGAAAGCAGAGGGGACAGAGTCTGGTCACTCAGCAGTGACCAGGGTGGAACCAGGAAGGAACCAGGCAATGTCGGGCGCAATCAGGAGGTTGTTGAGAAGCTTCTCTCCGCTGCCACGTGGACTCTAGGGCACCGAGGATGTCCAGGAGTGGATCACGAGCTGTCGGCGGTGTCAGCTTTCGGATTGAAGCAAACAACCCTTGGCAAGAGCAATCCACGCAGGACTGGAAGATCGCTTCTTTCTCATTCTAGCAAAGTCAGAGAGGGTGCTCCTTTTCAGGGGAGCGAGAGCCAGTCCAGAGCAACCGGACTGGTGGTGTAAATTTGAAGGTTCACCGGTTCTGGGGCCACAAGCCAATGGCAAGTGACCGGACCAATGCATTAAGCCAAAGGTTGCAGAAGGGCCCCACGCAGCACTCGGTGAGTGTAGAGGGGTGAGCTTCGGTGCAGGAGTGGCTCAAGGCTGGGGCTTCTCAAACCCCAATGCACAGCTTTGAGGATGCCTCAGAAGCTGCACGGTCAGCACCTCGTGGTCTTTCCAAGTTGGCCAGCCCCACGCTTTAGGTCACCTCCACGGGTCTCAGCTTTGCAGGGAATGTGGATCGGGCTGTTAGAAGGCAGGAACGCTGGGTCTTGTCGATCTCTGTTGCTCGAGTTCCAGCGGGAACTGCAACAAAGCAAATGTTGAGGTGCTGGATGGTGCCTGTTTGCACAGGGTAGTCACTCCTTGACCACAAGGGAGATTCTTCAGTCTTCTACGTCGAGTAGGATGTCGAAGGGTCCAGAGTTTCATTTCATAAGTTTCAGTCAGGATAATCTGAATGCTTGGGCATTGCTCCCACTCTTATACCAATCTGGTGGGCTGGATTACCTGCTAGGTCCCTCCGATGGGTGGGACCCAGGAAGGGGGTGGTTACACCCCTTTCCCTTTGTCCAGGGTCATGCTGGGACTGGGGCTGGTGTGCCCCAGAACTGGTTTGACCGGATTATGCAAGGGGAAGCCTTGTGCTCCCCAGGCACAGTCTGGTTTCTTTCAAACCTCCCTGCTACAATCCACTATCTCCTGTCTGGGGTGGTGTGACACCTCCCTGTGACAGGAAACCCTTTGTCCAGGCCTCCTTGGCTGAGTTTCGGTCAGCAGCAGGAGGTCAGACTCGTGTCTGTGGCAGAAGCGTCCATTTCGTGATGCTGAGGCTCTTTTAAAATCAACCGCGTTTTAGCAAAGTAACATGTCTTCTCCCTCTAGAAGGGGGGGAATGCTACCCCCGTCGCCAGGACTGGCGAGGGGGTAGTGTTCCAAATCGTATGACACCTTACACGACATGTTTTGATAATGTCAAACCAAGGTTAGCACATAACCGCGATGGATTATAATGCACTTAATAGTATATGGTATGGCATTATCCCGAAACAGCTTAGGGAATTGATCCCGAGAGCTGCAGACAGGCTCAGCTCATGCTAGAGCACCATCTCACATAAAACCAAGCACTCTGCCTCCAGGATTGTTAAGGCCTGCCATAGGAGTGACTTATAGGTATATATGTGTCCAGTTAGGTTTAGATATAGGCATACTATATCTAAGCAAGGGGTGATTACACCACCTTGCCCCAGCTGAGTGATCAGCCAGTTGTGTCAATTTTGGATAGCCAGCCAGGGGTGGCAAAAGATATGCTGCAGCCCCCGGTAGGCCTTGGATGCACCTATGCCCTGGGCACCTATAGTGCTCTGTACAGGGGCTGATAAGGTGACCCAAGCCAATTTAGTTATGCACCTAGGGTACATGGAATCCATTTTAAAGAGAGAGCAAATAGCCTGGGGCCCTGATTAGCAGGGAGCCAGGCCAATTAAGTCGAAAACCAGCTAAACACAAGGCAAAAAGTCTGGGGTAACCATAGTCAGTTAGCCACCTTCCTACAGTAGGTGAGGGGTCTTTACAGCTGATGATTGGAAAAGATTGCATCTGATCACACTCTTCAGGAGGTCATTAGACTCATCAAGTTAGGTTATAGGCGTGAGAGCACTGTTTCAGTTTCGGTTAGGCCTTTTGTCGATAAATGATTTCTATATCTTTTTCCTCTCTACCACTTCATCAGAATGTCCTGTGACATCATGGAATGTTTGAGTGCCCTTCTGTGGCTAGATTGTCAGTTGGTCATCTCAGGCTGAGGAGCTGGTAGCTTGCTCCTGGTGGGGTTTTCTCTTTTGTATCTTCTTACCTTCTAACATGCCACCTATCTACCTGCTAACAAAGAGAGATCTACTACCAGGGCTTTAAGTGGGCCGGGTCTTAAGGGGTCTGAGCACAGGGAGTTTTTTAAAAGAGGCCTCGAAACAGGTCTCTATCGGGCTCTGTTTTGAGCCCTGGCACAGGCGGTTCGTTTTTTTCCAGACTGCAGGGATAGCAGTTTACTGTCACTGCAGTCCGGAAAAAAGTGCCAGGGCACAAAACAGCCAGATAGAGACCCGTTTCGAGACAAGCACATGGATGTGCGCTGCCCACACTGCTCACTTCTCACTAATGGAGAAGTTACGGCATGACGTCATGCCAGGTGAGCTTTGTGGGAGAAGGGAAATCCTTTAGAGAGAGTCATTTTCTCTCTGGATTTCCCTTCTCTTTCTGAAACGCAAGAGCAGCAACATTGTGGTAGGGTCACCAGGGCTTTAATTGGAAGCTTTTTCAATTTTATATGTAACAAGATATAGTTGCAGCTTATTTATCTTATGCAACTAATAACCATTGATAAAGCCAATAGTCCTTACTTGTTATAGGTATGATGTTACTTATTGTATCACATATCTGGATGCAATGACAGAAACAGCAAAATACAAGTTGGGCGGCACACTATACTAAACAAAGATTTTTTGCGCAAATGTTTAAAAGCCACATCCCTAATTAGTGGCCACGCCTCTTTGAGAGACCCCACAGTTTTTTCATCCCACTTAAAGCCCTGTCTACTACTACACCTGGACTACGGGAGTCTTTACAGCTGATGATTGGAAAATAGAAATGGCATCTGATCACACTCTTCAGGAGGTCATTAGACTCATCAAGTTAGGTTCTAGACGTGAGAGCACTGTTTCAGTTTCGGTTAGGCCTTTTGTCAAGATTTTGGAGGAACTTTCTATTACTAACAATGATATTTTACTTAAAGGTGAGCAGTTCATACCTCCTTTTGGTCTTAGGAATAAACGTTTGGCATTGGCACATGAAGGACACATGGGACAGACCCTTACTCAATGCCGTATTAAGAAACATTTTTGGTGGCCAGGCATTGATGCACATGTTGTGGATTGGGTTGAGCAATGTGTCATGTGTAAAGAAGGTGAAAAGCGATTGAAGACTGGACCTAAATCCGTTCTTGATGCGCATGTTCAGGGTCCAGAATTACCTTAGCACACTATCTGTCTTGACTTCATTGGTCCGATGGGTGAATTAAATGAGAAGGCCAGGTTCGCTATGGTTGTTGTAGATGTCTTTTCAAAGTGGTTTGTTGTCAACTTTACTAATGATATCACTTCGGAGAGCACAATCAGATTCTTGGGAAATCTATTTAAGGATGAAGGCTTACCTTTAGTCATCATCACCGATAATGGCACCCAACTCATTTCTAGAGAGATGCAATCTTTCTTGAAAGAGTGTGGTATCTCTCATCACCGTACTTCGCTTTACAATCCTCAAGGCAATGCGGTGTGTGAAAGGGCCAATAAATTGGTGAAAGGAATAATACAGATGGCTTCTACTGGTGGGGGCATTGTTAGGAAAATGGTCAATGAGATGTTGTGAGGCGATCGCACAACACCCCTACCTCATGGTCAATCTCCTTTTCAACTCATGAGAGAACGTGATCCTGGTTCAAAGTTGGTTCCTGCCTGGATGAAACAAGTGATTACAATGCAAAATGTACAGGGTGGTGTCACTTCATGTCATGCACAACATGTTAATCTTGGTCACTCTGTTGCTTTCTTGGTAGGTGACTTGGTCAAAGTCAAGAGTGGTAGAGTACAAAGGGGTCCCTCGAAATTCAAAGGCCCTTTTAAGGTAAAAAAAAGTTCTCAAACATTGTGTCATTCTCAACAATGGAGAGTGTTGGAATTTTAGGAGAGTGGCTCTCTATCAAAGATTGAAGCCTGTTGCTGTTGACAATGTTCCTCCTTCCTCTTCTTGTGGAGACGATATCACTGTACCTTGTAACTCCTTACCTTCCTCGACTAGTGAGTACTTATTAGCTTCTCATATTCCTGTGGAGCCTGTACATCGAAATGAAATTTGTAATTCTGGTGGAGGAGATGCTCCTGCTTCTTTGGGCAATGCTCCTTCTCAGAATGATTTGGTGTGTGTGCGTCCTGTTAGGTCTCACCGACTACCAACTTATCTTCAAGATTTCATTCATTGAGTTGTTTTTTTTTTCTTTTGATTTGTTTATTTTCTCTTATGTTTTGTTTCTTTTAAAGAAAGGGAGAAGATGTGAAGTGCAATGTAAGCTGTTAATTATCTTTCTAGTCTTTATAGAATCTTGCTCTGGTGCATTCTATATTCTCTATGTGTGACTTATGTTCTGTATTCTACAAGTGGCAGTTGGCTGGTTACTGCTGCATCGAAATGGCCACTCTTATCTTACTCTGTATCTCAAATAAAGTATTATTGAGATCCTCCTACTCTTGCCACCTGGATTCATTTACTACACATTTCTTGAGAACAAATGTTTGCAAGTTCTGGCATTCTTTATTGGAAGCACAAAAAGAGATATGATTCCCAAACAAAGGTGAAGATTTTTTTCCATCTAATTTATATGGGCTCAATTAACCTACTATACCCTAGGGGAACATATAAAGATATATTGCATGATGACATGGAAAAAGATGTACCTGCACAGACATCCTTGAGAACTTTAAGACTTTAGAAGGGATGTCCCGCATCTTTATGCAAAAATGAAATTAAAAAGAGCTTTGTGAAATCCAGGGCTGAGATTAGGGGCCAGATGTACAATCAGCAATATGACCCCTCGCAAATTGCGACTCATTTACGTGTTGCAATTTGCGAGGTACAATTTGCCATGTACAAAAGTGTGTTTAACACGATTTGCGATTCCCAATGAAGTCGCAAATTGCGAGGCTCATAGATATTAATGAGCCTGTCGCAATTTGCGACCCCATTAGGAATGGCTGACCCTCCCAGGGCTGGTGGCCTGCTGGGCTCAGCAAACCTCCATGTCGTGGATTGCCTTTCAATGAAGTATTATTATTTTTTTCAATGTAGCCCATTTTCCTTAAAGCAAAACGGGATGCATTAAAAAAATAACAAGCATTGGCATAGCCAATAGGTCTCGCTTTTGCTGGCCTGGTTCTAAATACATCACTCATAACACTCCTAAAATCCAACAGTGTCCCATCCATACTCACTCCCAAATTTTGAGAATCTAACAGCAATTTAATTCAATATTCTAACCAATTTCTCTTGTTAACTACCGTTTGCCCTATTCAGCCATAGCACACCATCACACTCCAGCTGAACAGTACATACCAGAGCTTGGCCCTTTCCAGCCTTCGGCTCTGATATTTGCAATTGAGTCGAATAGTTGAATAGACAAGCATTGGTAATGCCAGTCGGGCTTGCTGACCTTTACATTCATCCAAGACTATTTGGTATTGCCAATGCTTGTTCATGGTAGTCTTTTAATGCCTGTCAAGAAAGATGTTGTATGTTCTATATTTCCGCAACAGTTTTTCTAGTGACTAATAGGTGGCACTGAAACGCAGCAAACTGAAGTTGTTTCAATGTGGCTAAGTTTTCTTAGATGCAGTGGACTTTGGAGCAGGATAAATAATGATCTTCGGAGGGCAAAACCAAAAATCTCCTGTTTGTGGATCAAACACAGGAAGAGGAAAACGCAAAATAATAAAAGCACTGATTGACACGAAAGCCACCCAGTCTCGAGTAACAATTGGATTTGTGGTGTAATGTATACAGTGCTGTGTTCGACAGACAGCTGGAACTGTCTGTAGCAAAACAACAACAAGCATTGGCCTAGCCAATAGGTCTCGCCTTTGGGAACCTTATAAGTGTCTAGCCATGCAACAGTTCATGTTGTTGCACCAAGGATATTGTGCTGCATAACTAAATACTTATAAGGTCCCAAAGGCGAGACCTGTTGGCTATGCCAGTGCTTGTTTTATTTTGAAGTTGGAGAAAGAAATCCAGATGAAAGCAGCCATGCATGAACCGCTTGTTCAGCTATTTAATAAACTATATGAAGCGCATTTTGTTTACTCCTTAAAAAGTATATTATTACCTGGTTTGACAAATTTGTTAACAATGTGCCTTTCAGGCTCTTCTGAGCTCAATAACATAAAAAGTAAAAGAAATCCAAAAATGTTGTTTTCACATTTTTGCAAGATTACATTCTCTTGCGATTTTTCTAAGCACTGTGCCGTGGGAAAGGCCCCGACAGTTACATTGAACTATGCGACCTTAAGGGGACCAAATCGTGTGACCAGCTTACACAGACATCTCCACAGCAAGCGCACTGGCTAAAAAGCTTGGGGTAATGGAAGGTGTCACTCAAAACACAGGAGAGCTTGCAGCAGCAACAGCAGCCTTAGGCACTGAGCTATTTTATTAGCAGGCTGCTGGCTGCATAGCTTTGTGACATTCTTTCCCCGTGGCAGGGATCTGCGGGCAACACGCAGGTCATAGGTTTTAGTCTCGTTGTGACCAATTTAGACTTCCCTCCATCTTTCTTGGGTTTAGATAATGTGTACATAGCTTTATATGATGGTGGATCGCGAGTGCAGCACAAACACCTTATAGAAAACCCCACGTTGCGCTTTTGTGGATACAGAGTGTTGTCCTCCTGAGTATAAAACCAGCACGCTTGGGGCGTGGTGTGTGTAAAATAGGTAGCGCCCACACGGTCCTGTTAGCCTCAAATGCTGTTTCCCAGAGTACATTTCCAAGATGGAGGCTGCAGGACTTGGAGGGGAGGGGTTTGTGCCTTTGTTTCCTGTGGGGGCTGTTCCTGCTGTAAGCTGAGATTGTATATTTATTGTAGTTAATAGCCATAGGCACTGCGCCGTGAAGCTACCTTAGAGCGCTGAAAGACACGCACAGAGGTAAAGGGGTGAGTAGGGGCTTATGAACATAAATAAGTATGCAGGGGTGGGTATCAACTGAGGCTGGTAGAGCAGAGGGTGCACAGGCATAAACTGGAGGGGGGCCCAGGGAAGGGATTTAGGATCAGGAATGAGATTCGAGTTTTATGACTGGGAACAGTTTACAGAACGGAGGGGGATGTGCAGAAGAAATAGCTTGGAAGGACGCAAGGTGATTATGTTTGAAAGATCAGTGCATTATATGAAAGAAGGTGGGGCGGGTTCATTTTTTGTTCCTTGTAGTTTTACATAGCGTGAACTCGACCCTAAGAAATCTGAGCGCTTTACATGATCACCTGTTATTTTCAAAATGTCACTTTTTTAAGGCAAGGGTAGATTAAGTGATTTGACCAGAATCACTGGATGTTGAGCGGACGCCTAGACTCGAGCATGTTTTCCCAGTTCCAGCAGCCTTGGCCATAAGATCACACACGGCCTCTCCATAGTTCATAGATTGCAACTTTCCAAAGCTTGCGATCAAGGTCGCTATTGGCAGAAATAAAGGCATTGGTTTTCTTTTCCATAGCAGCACATTCACAAAAGTACCAGGAGTCCCAGGAGGAAGCGCTTAAATAAGCATTGGCCGCGAGCGTGATCGGCCGCGATCTGTGGTGGGGGAGAGGGAGAAGCGGGAGTTGTGTGCACACGTATGCGCAAAAGGGAGGAAGAAAGCCTGGGAGTTGTGTGTGCACGCGCGCTAAAATAATTTTTTTTTAAAGCATGCAAGTGGAAAAGCTGCCGGCTCGCGCGCGTAACCGCATGCTTGATGCCAGCAAAAGCCTTAAGCAGCACTTTTAAAACTCCACTCCTAAATGTCTCACGAGGACAGCGCATGCGCTGGCTCAGGCGAGACCTAAAAATTAAACGTTTTAGTTTAGTTTTTTAAGGGCAAGTAGTGGTGCCAGGGACCACTGCCTGTCTTTAAAAAATATTATTAGAGACAGTCACAAAGTGGAAGGGGGCCCATGGGGGATCCCTTCCAATTTGCGACTGCATTACCACCCTCTTGAAGAGGGTGGTCACTTGTGAGTGTTTTGCGACTGCAATTACGGTTGCAAAACATTCATACATTGGGTTGCGGTTGCTATTAGGAAGAAAGCCCCGAAGGGAACGCCCCTTCCTAATTGCGACTCGAAATTCCTAAATGGCGGGTCGCAAATAAATTGCTACTCGCTATTTAGGAATTGTACATAGGCCATTCACATTTTGCATGCGCAAACGAGTCACAAACCCATTTGAGCATGCAAAATGGGGTCGTACATCTGGCCCTAGATGTACCTTGGTTTAAAGACCTCCACACAGTTTTAACAAGAGTACCTTACCTCTCCAAATTTCCGAAAGTTTGGATGCATGCAACTATACTGAAATTCAGATTACAGTGCAGAGGGTGGGAAAGCAACTGTGTGTGTGGGTTGAAGGTGCACTGCTCTAGTGTACATGTGCTGATAGACTGTTTCAGTTTTAAAGCCTTAAGGCACCAATTTAATAAAAACAATGCTTGTCAAATATGGGATAAAGGCAAGGATGGATGCTATAAGATTATCATTGATATGCAGTTTTTAGATATATGTAGTGGATAGCTTTTTATTGGCTATAAAGATGTAGGTCGATTTTGTGTGGTTTCAAGTGATTTTATGTTTTTTTTTATACTTAATGATATGATATGATATGATATGATATGATATGATATGATAAATGGAACTTGTAGAGCGCACGTACACCTACGGTTTCTTGGTGCTGGGGTGGGAGGGCTGAGTGGTACAGACCAGGGTGAACTAGTTGTGAGCCAACGAGAAGAGCCAAGTTTTAAGTGACTTTCGAAAGAGAGTGTAAGAAGGAAGCTGGCGGAGTGTATGGGGGAGGGAATTCCAGAAGAGAGAAGCCTGGGTGGAAAATCTCAGGCCTCCATGTTTCTTACGCCTGAAGGAGCAGGGGGTAAGAAGATTGGTATTGGAGGAGCGGAGAACACGTAGAGGAGCATGTCGATGTAAAAGAGAGGAGATGAAAGATGGTCTCTGAGAGGAAAGGGCTTTGTGGATCAGGCAGCCAAGTTTGAAGAGGCTGCGCTGGGCAACTGGGAGCCAATGAAGCTTCTTAAGGAGAGGTTTGGTGTGGCTACATTTTGGAAGACCATAGATCAGAGGTCTTCAAACTTTTTGATGCCGAGACCCCCTTGTGAAACCTTCTTAGGGGTAAGGACCCCCTTCCGACAAACGTTTCTAGAAACTGGTACTCCTCATCATCTTTTGACAACCATAAATGCGCCTGTTAGACCTCATCACATCCATCCATCATTCATCCACCCACACTTTCACACATCCATCCATCCTTTCATCCTTCCTTCCATCCATACATCCTTCATCCATCCACCCTTTCATCTTTCCATCCATACATCCATCCTTTACCCATCCACCTTTCCATCCATCCACCCATCATTCACCCACCTACCTTTTCACACATCCATCCATCATTCATCCATGCAACCTTTTATCCATCCATACATCCATCCACCCTTTCATCCTCCGATCCTCCCATCCATACATCCATCCTTCATCCGTCCACCCTTTCATCCTTCCATCCATCCACCCTTTCATCCATCCATCCATCCATCCATCCATCCATCCATCCTTCATCCGTCCATCCTTTCATCCATACATCTATCCTTCATCCATCTATCTTTCACCCATCCACCCTTTAATCCTTACATCCATACATCCATCCTTCATCCATCCACCCTTTCATCCTTCCATCCATCATTCATCCACCCACCTTTTCACACATCATCCATCTTTCATCCATGCAACCTTTTATCCATCCATACATCCATCCACCCTTTCACCCTCCCATCCATACATCTATCCATCATCCATGCTCCCTTTCATCTTTCCACCCACCCTTTCATCCATCCATCCACCCATCATACATCCACCCACCTTTTCACACATCCATCATTCATTCATGCAACCTTTTATCCATCCATACATACATACATCCACCCTTCCATCCATCCATCCATCCATCCATGCTTCATCAGTCCACCCTTTCATCCTTCCATCCATCCAACCTTTCATCCATTCATCCACTCTTTTACCCATCCGTCCACCCTTTCATCCTTTCATCCATCCACCCTTTCATCCATCCATCCATCCTTCATCCGTCCACCCTTTCATCCTTACATCCATACATCTATCCTTCATCCATCTATCCTTCACCCATCCACCCTTTCATCCTTAAATCCATACATCCATCCTTCATCCATCCACCCTTTCATCCTTCCATCCATCCATCCTTTACCCATCCACCCTTCCATCCATCCACCCATCCACCCATCATTCATCCACCCACCTTTTCACACATCCATCCATCATTCATTCACCCACCTTTTCACACATCCATCTTTCATCCATGCAACCTTTTATCCATCCATACATCCATCCACCCTTCCATCCATCCATCCATCCTTCCTCAGTTCACCCTTTCATCCTTCCATCCATCCACCCTTTCACCCATTCATCCACCCTTTCACCCATTCATCCACCCTTCCATCCATCCATGTATCCTTCATCCGTCCACCCTTTCATCCTTACATCCATACATCTATCCTTCATCCATATATCCTTCACCTATCCACCCTTTCACCCTTTCATCCTTCCATCCATCCATCCATCCACCCTTTCATCATTCATCCACCCATCTTTTCACACATCCATCCATCCATCATTCATCCATGCAACCTTTTATCCATCCATACATCCTTCATCCATCTACCCTGTCATCCTTCCATGCATCCTTTCATCCATCCATCCTTTCATCCATCCATCCACCCTTTCATCCATCCATTCATCATTCATCCACCCACCTTTTCACATATCCATCCATCCTTCATCCTTACATCCATCCATCCACCCATCATTCATCCACCCACCTTTTCTGTGCCTCTCTCATGGGGGGGGGGGGGGGGGGGTCAGTATCTCTCTGCGTCTTCTTCCTTCTTTCCGGATCATTGGAGGGCATCTCTGTGCCTCCCTGCTGGGGGCGGGAGACATGTCACGGGACCAACAGCTCCAGGCGCGCATGTATCAACCTATTGCATTTTTTTATGCCCTATGCACATGTATCCATTGACCTCAAAGGGCTACACTACAGCCTGCTGCCCCAGCCCCCCCTCCGCCTCCCTCCCCTTCCCCTCCTCCCCAGCTCGAAATGGCTTCAGGGACACACACACAGCCACACCCGAGTACTTCACAGGTCTTTAAAAGACCTTTTACTTGTTAATGAGGCTTTGATGTTTAACACCTCGGTGTGAATTAGGCCTCCACCGTGAGCACCCTTGATCAGCCCAAGCAGGGAACTGCACTCTGACAGAATATGCGACCCCCTTCCAAGGACTCCACGACCCCCCTGGGGGTCGCGCCCCACAGATTGAAGACCTAGGTCATAGATCAACCTGGCTGCCTGATTCTGAATGAGTTGGAGGCGTTGTAGTTGATATGCTGGTATGCCCATGTATAGGGAGTTCGCATAGTCGATGAGAGATATAACTAGTCCCAGAGTGACCTGCACAAGGGCTTCTTGGAAGAGAAGTCTGCTGATTTTGCGGATGCGGCATAGGTGGTAAAAGCAGACAGATATAACTGAGTTAATTTGGGCCCTCATGGACAGATCCTTACAGATGGTAACGCCTAAACTCTTGACAGAGTCAACAGGGGAAGGGGGAGGGCCAAGAACGGGTGGCCAGAAAGAGGAGTTCCAGGGATTGCCCTGGGGGTCTGTGAGGACCAGCACAGTCTTAGCAGGATTGAGTTTGAGCTGATTCCGGTTCATCCAGGAGATGATGAAGTTCATAACAAAGTGAACATTATGGATAGAGGAAGGGGAGGAGTCGATGTTATATATAATATCCTACAGTTTAACCCCTTGCATGCTGATGACGGAGCGGTTCCGTCATCAGCTACGGGTGAGCTGTGCTGATAACGGAACCGTTCCGTCATGACTCCGCCCGCGCAAGGCGGAGTCAGCATGGGCGGGGAATTCCCGCCGCACGCAAGGGGTTAAAAGACCACAGACATGGCTCTTTCCATGAATTCTCCGGCTTGCCCAATGCTACTTGCATTGAGAGCGTGTCTACTGCTTTTGGCACACATGGTAGCAATTGCAAACAGGAAAGGACAACTAGAGCAAGATTTTAAATATATGTGAACAGGTTTTAGCCGTCATGGCTTAACGTCTCACTCCGCCACTTCAGAAATGCAAAGCAGCACCATATTTACAAGAATATGGTGTAGCCTTGTATTTCCCCAGGGCACTAAGTTTAGCAGCTTAGCGCCAAAGCAAGCACCCTTGCACCATAGTGCAAGGGTGTCTGCATGCAGGGGAAGATTGTTTATGTGCAGGAAGGTACCCCTTCCTGTACAAAATAACCTTTAAATGCTGTTTTGTCACTTCTGGGTGTGCTTCTTAATGCAGCACATATGAAAGTTACAAAAATCCTTTTTTTTTAAAGATTGTTTATGTGCAGGAAGGGACACCTTCCTACACATACAATCCAAGGCGTTTTGCTATTTGCATGTGTGCTGCACAAGGCAGCACACATACAAAAAGCAAAAACAAAGACAAGTAAAGCAGGTTTTCCCTGGTCTTAATTTTGGCGCTGCCACTTATTTACGCCACCCTTGGATATAGGGGACAGCATAAAAAAATAAGTGGGTGTTGCTGTGGAACGTCCACCCAACACCCACTGCGCACCCCTTTCACGCTAAGCATAGCATGAAAGGGGGCATTATTTACAAGGTAACGTTAAGTCACGTTAAGTGGCTTAACGCTGTCATGTAAATAAGGCGAAGCCCCTATCGTCACTGGAACGACAGAAAAAGATGCATTCCCGTGACGATAGGGGCTTGTAAATATGACAACAATTAATATCTGGGGGTCTGAGAATAAGTCAGTAAGTCAAACAAAAGGACCACTATACCAAAACATGCAGAACAGCATCAGTGAGAGAGAGTAGGTAATTACAGGCCAAGTCAAGGCTCGAGAGTATGTGGAGAAAAATATTGTTCCCATCAGAAGCCACACTGTACCGCCCTTGTTGTCATCATTTGGGTTCTCCTTACCCAGGAGACGTAACGGCCAGTAAGTTGTTACCGTGACCGAGATGTGATATGAGGGCAGAACAGAAAGGAATGTTAGTGGCTAATGAAAAAAGCAGTGTATGGTGGTTAAAGTGAGAAGTGAGGAGTAAAATTAGGTGAATTGGGTGGAGAAAGAATTTTATTAATATCCCCCAATCCCTAAGATTAAAAGGCAGGTGTGGGTGCAGGTTTTAAATAATAACCGCACTTTATAGTGGTCGACATGTTTCTGCATTCACAAGAAAAGAGTTTCTAATGCATTCTTCAGGACCTTGTTGGAAATACACTACTGCTTTATAAATAATGATAAATAATGAAAAAATATCACCTGGGGGTCCCAGGCGTACTCAACCGTATACTGTTAGTGCATAATGGTATTGGATCCAACATGAAAGACAAACAGACAGACAAACAAGGAAACAAATGGACATCAAATATTATTCACATTATTCCTGTTTGCAATCATACTGAAAATACAATATGTTCACTCATACCAGGACGCAGTCTCTAGTATACACTCACCCATATATGTTGGTTGAGAGGCTTCACCCCACCTGGCTGCAGCGCAGGTAAAAGGAGCACCGCTCTAAAGGTAATCATAAGACATTTAAAGAGGGGTTTCATAAAGTGAAAGGAAATAAAATAGAGTTTACTTGGAGACAAGAGGTGGTCTGAACCTCTTATGTATCAAATGATGATAAACTTGTAGACACCCCGCCGCGATCCGTCAAACTCAGAGAAGACTAATACCAAATGTTTGCGCATACAAAGTCTCCCAAGTTATACAGAGATGAGAGAATGTGTGGCTTAACAATGAAACGAGTTTGTATAATAATAAACTACCATGATTTTGTGCTGGTAGCTGGGTCTCGTCTCAGATGCCGGCAAGTGATAAAAAAATAGGTGGTTTTCAAAAGTGAGACAAAGCAGGCTTGTCAGTAAGCGCCACAGAGAGCGCAAAGCGTTCCTTTTCTAGTTCACGGAGAGCCCATTGGAAGCGGTAACTGCTCCGTGTAACTGTTAGCATTGTGAAGGAATGCCCCGTTCTTGTATGCCGATCGATACGTGTAGTCTCTGTAACTGTAACATAATGTGGAAACCCTTGTCCCAGGTAAGTAGGTACTTCTGATTTTTTGTGTTAGCAAGCTTATCAATGAATATGCATAGCGCGGTGAGCGCAGATCCTCTAGTCTCTCTAGAAACGGAGCGGCCGTTAGAAGCAGTAGCTTCTCCGTGTGCGCGTCAAAAAGCTTGTCAGTACGCACAACGGTGAAGCGCGGTGGCACGCTTACCTTTCCGTCGGTGTCTCCGGGCAGTCTTCAGTACTGCTTGGGGTGGGCACCGGCGAGGGATCGCGGGGATGTTTTGTAAACTTGCAATTTACTCCCCGAACGTCACGTGACAAGAGGCGGTCACGTGGTGTCTGGGATTATGGGAAATGTAGTTCACCACGCGTTTGCGCCAGTTAATGAATGAAAACCGGGCAAAAGTGCACATTACAAGATCTTGTTCAAGGTGGTACACTGCATGAAATAAACAGAATGTAACAGAACATGTTCCATGTGTGTTGTTGTTACACATTGATATTGGATAGGTTGTTTGACATGTAGAGATAAGAGTATATGGCAAGCGGAGACCACACTCGATAGGGTACTTTCGAGTGGTGCGGGATAACACTATACAGAGCATCAATCAGAGGGACATCCAGGGTATTGGCTCATTGAGGCCCTCCTTGTCGCTATTAAGGCGATACACCCATTTTTGTTCAATTTTAAACAAGAAACGGCTGATATCCGCACATGAGTCAGGGATATGCGGTTGTTCAAGGACTGTCCAGTAGAAATCTTCAGGACCATGACCCTTCTCCAGAAAGTGTGCTGTAAGACGAGTAGCTTGTTTCCGACAACGCACTGTACTTTTGTGTTCTTGGATGCGTGTCCGTATCTTTCTGGTCGTCATGCCAACGTACCGTAATTGACATGGACATATAATCAAGTAAATGAGATTACTGCTGTTGCAGTTCGTGAACTTGCTTTGTGTCCATGGGCGGTTGGTGCCTATGTCAATCTCGGTAGACTTGTTGGTCTGGGGACAGACGGTGCAAGTCCCACACGGATGGTGTCCAACCACAGGTGGTAAGTCCCATAGGGTACCCACTTGCCTCACCTCCTTGTTATGTGGGCGTGTGTGGACTAGTTGATCTTTTAAATTGGGTCCTCTCTTGTAGGCAAACATGGGCTGGGCGATGTCATCAATCAATCAATCAATCAGTGACACTTATAAAGCGCGCTACATACCCGTAGGGTCTCAAGGCGCTGGGGGGGGGTGAGGGGGGGTGCCGCTACTGCTCGAACAGCCAGGTCTTCAGCTTCTTCCTGAAGGAGAGGTGGTCTTGGGTCAGGCGCAGGTCGGTCGGGAGGGAGTTCCAGGTCTTGGCGGCCAGGTAGGAGAAGGAACTTCCTCCTGTAGTCGCTCTTCGGATGCGGGGACGGCGGCGAGGGCGTGGTTGGCTGATCGGAGGTGGCGTTTGGGAGCGTAGAAGTTGACTCGGCTGTTGAGGTAGCTCGGGCCTTGGTCGTGTAGGGCTTTGTGTGCGTGGGTGAGGAGGCGGAAGGTGATTCTTTTGTTGACGGGGAGCCAGTGAAGGTCTCTCAGATGTCCGGAGATGTGGCTGCTTTGTGGGATGTCGAGGATGAGTCTGGCTGAGGCGTTCTGGATCCGCTGGAGTCTCTTATGGAGCTTGGCGGTGGTACCGGCATAGAGGGCGTTGCCGTAGTCCAGTCGGCTGGTGACGAGGGCCTGGGTGACCGTCTTCCTGGTCTCGGTGGGGATCCACCAGAAGATCTTCCGTAGCATGCGTAGGATGTTGAAGCACGCCGAGGAGACGTTGTTGACTTGCCTGGTCATGGAGAGGGAGGAGTCCTCCGGTTTTAAGGATAGACCAGTGTTTTTTTATGATTTTTTGCAACTGGTTTGATCGACTGTTGAAGGTGTTGACGAAGGCAATGCGATCGGTCTTTTCTTTAGGTGGGAGGATTTCCAGTAGGGCTTCCCTGTTATTATTGGACGCCCTCTTTTTGGACTGGCGGATGATTTTCTTGGGATAGCTTTTCTCTTTCAGTTGAGCCTCCAGGGTTCTCGAGTGGATCTCAAAAGATTCCTTGTTGGAGCAATTTCTCTGGACCCTGAGGAACTGGCCAAAAGGTAAGTTGTCCCTCAGGGCACGCGGATGGCAACTATCATATCGCAATAGTGCGTTCTTGGCCATTGGTTTGCGATATAGCTCCGATTCAATACCAGTCGGAGTGGCATGTAGCCTCAGGTCCAGAAAGGCCAGAGATGTTCTGCTGTATTCAATGGTGAACTTGAGATAGGTGTTCTTACTGTTCAACCATCTGTGGAATGACACTAGATCTTCTTCCGTGCCACGCCACACCACCAGGATGTCGTCAATGTAACGTTTCCATATATGTAACGATGGTAAGTATGGATTGGTGGGTACTAGGACATCTTGTTGCTCAAAATTATGAACGTACAAGTTCGCCAGGCTAGGCGCAAAAACACTGCCCATACTGGTCCCAGATGTTTGTAGGTAAAAAGTATCCTCAAAACGGAAGTAGTTTTCCTTCATAGCAATCTCTGCTAAATGCATGATGAAATGTGTTGGAGTAATAGATTGGTGGTTATTTTGCTCCAACAATGTGCCTACTACTTCTAGGGTCTCGGTTTGCGGGATTGATGTGTATAAAGACTCAACATCAAACGATACTAAGATGTCGGTTTCGATGTTGTATTGTATCGTTGGAAGGAGTCTTAAGACGTCTTTTGTGTCTTGAAGGAATGTTGGCATTGCTTTAACCATTGGGTTCAGAAAGTAGTTGACAAAAGTCGAGAGTGGTTCTAAGACCGACCCAATCCCTGATATAATGGGCCTTCCAGGTGGCGGCCTCTGTGGTTTATGCACTTTCGGAAGGCAGTAGAAATACGGGATCGTAGGGTATTTGGTGACCAAGTACTGTCCTTCCTGTGATGTTATCCAACCCTCAGTTATAGCTTCCTCTACCAAGGTACTTATTTTGGATTGTAATCCTTCTGTTGGATCTGTTCTCAGAGGTAGGTAGGATTTGCGGTCACTTAGTTGCCGGAGGCATTCGTTTCTGTATGTCTCGGTGTCTAAGATAACGGTGGCTCCGCCTTTGTCGGCCGGTTTGATGGTAATCCTTTCATTGGATGCTAGTGAGCGTAAGGCCAGCTGTTCATCTCTAGGTAGGTTCATGAAGGGTTTGATCTCTGTTCTGTAAAGCTGTGCGACATCATTCTCCACGGCTGTTTCAAAAGTCAAAACCTTGGGAGGTAAGACTGCGCTCGGTGGATTGAATGAGGAGGGTCTCTTCAGTCCAGTGTTGTTGTCTCTAGCGACGGTTTCCAAGTTTGTCGGTTTTGAAAAGAAGGAGAGGACCCAATTTAAAAGATCAACTAGTCCACACACGCCCACATAACAAGGAGGTGAGGCAAGTGGGTACCCTATGGGACTTACCACCTGTGGTTGGACACCATCCGTGTGGGACTTGCACCGTCTGTCCCCAGACCAACAAGTCTCCCGAGATTGACATAGGCACCAACCGCCCATGGACACAAAGCAAGTTCACGAACTGCAACAGCAGTAATCTCATTTACTTGATTATATGTCCATGTCAATTACGGTACGTTGGCATGACGACCAGAAAGATACGGACACGCATCCAAGAACACAAAAGTACAGTGCGTTGTCGGAAACAAGCTACTCGTCTTACAGCACACTTTCTGGAGAAGGGTCATGGTCCTGAAGATTTCTACTGGACAGTCCTTGAACAACCGCATATCCCTGACTCATGTGCGGATATCAGCCGTTTCTTGTTTAAAATTGAACAAAAATGGGTGTATCACCTTAATAGCGACAAGGAGGGCCTCAATGAGCCAATACCCTGGATGTCCCTCTGATTGATGCTCTGTATAGTGTTATCCCGCACCACTCGAAAGTACCCTATCGAGTGTGGTCTCCGCTTGCCATATACTCTTATCTCTACATGTCAAACAACCTATCCAATATCAATGTGTAGCAACAACACACATGGAACATGTTCTGTTACATTCTGTTTATTTCATGCAGTGTACCACCTTGAACAAGATCTTGTAATGTGCACTTTTGCTCGGTTTTCATTCATTAACTGGCGCAAACGCGTGGTGAACTACATTTCCCATAATCCCAGACACCACGTGACCGCCTCTTGTCACGTGACGTTCGGGGAGTAAATTGCAAGTTTACAACACATCCCCGCGATCCCTCGCCGGTGCCCCCCCAAGCAGTACTGAAGACTGCCCGGAGACACCGACGGAAAGGTAAGCGTGCCACCGCGCTTCACCGTTGTGCGTACTGACAAGCTTTTTGACGCGCACACGGAGAAGCTACTGCTTCTAACGGCCGCTCCGTTTCTAGAGAGACTAGAGGATCTGCGCTCACCGCGCTATGCATATTCATTGATAAGCTTGCTAACACTAAAAATCAAAAGTACCTACTTACCTGGGACAAGGGTTTCCACATTATGTTACAGTTACAGAGACTACACGTATCGATCGGCATACAAGAACGGGGCATTCCTTCACAATGCTAACAGTTACACAAAGCAGTTACCGCTTTCAATGGGCTCTCCGTGAACTAGAAAAGGAACGCTTTGCGCTCTCTGTGGCGCTTACTGACAAGCCTGCTTTGTCTCACTTTTGAAAACCACCTATTTTTTTATCACTTGCCGGCATCTGAGACGAGACCCAGCTACCAGCACACAATCATGGTAGTTTATTATTATACAAACTCGTTTCATTGTTAAGCCACACATTCTCTCATCTCTGTATAACTTGGGAGACTTTGTATGCGCAAACATTTGGTATTAGTCTTCTCTGAGTTTGACGGATCGCGGCGGGGTGTCTACAAGTTTATCATCATTTGATACATAAGAGGTTCAGACCACCTCTTGTCTCCAAGTAAACTCTATTTTATTTCCTTTCACTTTATGAAACCCCTCTTTAAATGTCTTATGATTACCTTTAGAGCGGTGCTCCTTTTACCTGCGCTGCAGCCAGGTGGGGTGAAGCCTCTCAACCAACATATATGGGTGAGTGTATACTAGAGACTGCGTCCTGGTATGAGTGAACATATTGTATTTTCAGTATGATTGCAAACAGGAATAATGTGAATAATATTTGATGTCCATTTGTTTCCTTGTTTGTCTGTCTGTTTGTCTTTCATGTTGGATCCAATACCATTATGCACTAACAGTATACGGTTGAGTACGCCTGGGACCCCCAGGTGATATTTTTTCATTATTTATCATTATTTATAAAGCAGTAGTGTATTTCCAACAAGGTCCTGAAGAATGCATTAGAAACTCTTTTCTTGTGAATGCAGAAACATGTCGACCACTATAAAGTGCGGTTATTATTTAAAACCTGCACCCACACCTGCCTTTTAATCTTAGGGATTGGGGGATATTAATAAAATTCTTTCTCCACCCAATTCACCTAATTTTACTCCTCACTTCTCACTTTAACCACCATACACTGCTTTTTTCATTAGCCACTAACATTCCTTTCTGTTCTGCCCTCATATCACATCTCGGTCACGGTAACAACTTACTGGCCGTTACGTCTCCTGGGTAAGGAGAACCCAAATGATGACAACAAGGGCGGTACAGTGTGGCTTCTGATGGGAACAATATTTTTCTCCACATACTCTCGAGCCTTGACTTGGCCTGTAATTACCTACTCTCTCTCACTGATGCTGTTCTGCATGTTTTGGTATAGTGGTCCTTTTGTTTGACTTACTGACTTATTCTCAGACCCCCAGATATTAATTGTTGATGTATATTGAGTTCGGGGCATATATCTGGTCGGTCGGTAAACTTGCCCTCAGACCCTTCCTAATTGTTTGTTGAATGTGTGATAAGTACAGCTAAGGCTGTGGGTCTTTTTAACACTGGTTGATCATTCTGGTCGCCAGCGCAATAGAGTTTACTGTGAGAATTTCCTTTGTGGTCTGCCCTCCGTGTCCGTCATTCAGACGATGGCTACCAATTGGGGTCTAGCTTTTGAGAGTGCGGAGGTACAAAATATTCTGGATGAAAACCCTAGCCTACTAGATAGCGTTCCGACTCCACCTCAAGTAACTACCAACGATGAGAGTTGGAATAAAGTCTTAATCCTAAAAAAGTCCCACTCTAGAACATCTGTCCATGGTATGATCATGGCCCAATACCTTCGAGGTAACTGTGCACCGACAGGCCTCATTGTTAACAATGCACCACGCCTTTTTCTTGACGATAAAGAATTTCTCAAGGATTGGGCGATGATAGCTTGGAGGTGCACGAGGGATTGGTTAGTCCTGATCATCAAAACCGCGAAAAGAGTGGCGGATACCATACTAATTGAAATTCAGGTACTTGAGGGCCAGATAAAAACCACTCTAAAAAGCGGACTATTCAAGAAAGGACAAGATGACACTGATAAGAGTAACAAAGACTTCAAGGAGTCTATCTTATTTACGAAATTAGAAAAGTTTAAGAAAGACTTAGCGAAATTTTCAATGGAGAAGGTATACCCATACACTAGTGACACGTATACAGCGCCTACATTTAATCGAGGTGGCAAAAAGGGTGGCTCTACTTATGGCACTTCTAGTTCAGATGGAGCCTCTAGCGATTCAGACACATCACAAACTGGACCTTCTAACCAAACCCCAAGGGGCCGAGGTAATAGAAGAAATTGGAGAAACCAACCGCAGAACTTTAACAACTTCCAACCATGGTGGCCAATCAACCCTTGGATGATTGGACCAAATTGCCCTCCTCAAATGGGTCCGCCCTTCTGTCCACCCCAGATGCAACAAGGCCCGGGGACCTTTCCTTTTTTAGGGTTTGGCCAGAGACGAGGCAGAGGCAGGAGGAGACAAGGAGCAATGCCACAACAAGTCCATTGGAACACGGATACGAACACCACACCACAATCGAGGATGGATCTACGCAGCGGGAAGAAAGTCCCACAAGACACTGCGGGCACAAGCAATCAGACGGCCTCGTGATCAACCTTAGTTCACATACACTCTCCACCAACGAGGAGCGCCTTTTGAACAAAGGTTTGGGTTTCGTAGCAACCCAGAAAGGTGATCCTTTCCTGGCTCAAATTGAACTAGCAAAGTTTTTTAGAAAAATAAGATTGCATTACTTCTTTTCAAAACCGACAAACTTGGAAACCGTCGCTAGAGACAACAACACTGGACTGAAGAGACCCTCCTCATTCAATCCACCGAGCGCAGTCTTACCTCCCAAGGTTTTGACTTTTGAAACAGCCGTGGAGAATGATGTCGCACAGCTTTACAGAACAGAGATCAAACCCTTCATGAACCTACCTAGAGATGAACAGCTGGCCTTACGCTCACTAGCATCCAATGAAAGGATTACCATCAAACCGGCCGACAAAGGCGGAGCCACCGTTATCTTAGACACCGAGACATACAGAAACGAATGCCTCTGGCAATTAAGTGACCGCAAATCCTACCTACCTCTGAGAACAGATCCAACAGAAGGATTACAATCCAAAATAAGTACCTTGGTAGAGGAAGCTATAACTGAGGGTTGGATAACATCACAGGAAGGACAGTACTTGGTCACCAAATACCCTACGATCCCGTATTTCTACTGCCTTCCGAAAGTGCATAAACCACAGAGGCCGCCACCTGGAAGGCCCATTATATCAGGGATTGGGTCGGTCTTAGAACCACTCTCGACTTTTGTCGACTACTTTCTGAACCCAATGGTTAAAGCAATGCCAACATTCCTTCAAGACACAAAAGACGTCTTAAGACTCCTTCCAACGATACAATACAACATCGAAACCGACATCTTAGTATCGTTTGATGTTGAGTCTTTATACACATCAATCCCGCAAACCGAGACCCTAGAAGTAGTAGGCACATTGTTGGAGCAAAATAACCACCAATATATTACTCCAACACATTTCATCATGCATTTATCAGAGATTGCTATGAAGGAAAACTACTTCCGTTTTGAGGATACTTTTTACCTACAAACATCTGGGACCAGTATGGGCAGTGTTTTTGCGCCTAGCCTGGCGAACTTGTACGTTCATAATTTTGAGCAACAAGATGTCCTAGTACCCATCAATCCATACTTACCATCGTTACATATATGGAAACGTTACATTGACGACATCCTGGTGGTGTGGCACGGAAGAAGATCTAGTGTCATTCCACAGATGGTTGAACAGTAAGAACACCTATCTCAAGTTCACCATTGAATACAGCAGAACATCTCTGGCCTTTCTGGACCTGAGGCTACATGCCACTCCGACTGGTATTGAATCGGAGCTATATCGCAAACCAATGGCCAAGAACGCACTATTGCGATATGATAGTTGCCATCCGCGTGCCCTGAGGGACAACTTACCTTTTGGCCAGTTCCTCAGGGTCCAGAGAAATTGCTCCAACAAGGAATCTTTTGAGATCCACTCGAGAACCCTGGAGGCTCAACTGAAAGAGAAAAGCTATCCCAAGAAAATCATCCGCCAGTCCAAAAAGAGGGCGTCCAATAATAACAGGGAAGCCCTACTGGAAATCCTCCCACCTAAAGAAAAGACCGATCGCATTGCCTTCGTCAACACCTTCAACAGTCGATCAAACCAGTTGCAAAAAATCATAAAAAAACACTGGTCTATCCTTAAAACCGGAGGTGATGACATCGCCCAGCCCATGTTTGCCTACAAGAGAGGACCCAATTTAAAAGATCAACTAGTCCACACACGCCCACATAACAAGGAGGTGAGGCAAGTGGGTACCCTATGGGACTTACCACCTGTGGTTGGACACCATCCGTGTGGGACTTGCACCGTCTGTCCCCAGACCAACAAGTCTACCGAGATTGACATAGGCACCAACCGCCCATGGACACAAAGCAAGTTCACGAACTGCAACAGCAGTAATCTCATTTACTTGATTATATGTCCATGTCAATTACGGTACGTTGGCATGACGACCAGAAAGATACGGACACGCATCCAAGAACACAAAAGTACAGTGCATTGTCGGAAACAAGCTACTCGTCTTACAGCACACTTTCTGGAGAAGGGTCATGGTCCTGAAGATTTCTACTGGACAGTCCTTGAACAACCGCATATCCCTGACTCATGTGCGGATATCAGCCGTTTCTTGTTTAAAATTGAACAAAAATGGGTGTATCGCCTTAATAGCGACAAGGAGGGCCTCAATGAGCCAATACCCTGGATGTCCCTCTGATTGATGCTCTGTATAGTGTTATCCCGCACCACTCGAAAGTACCCTATCGAGTGTGGTCTCCGCTTGCCATATACTCTTATCTCTACATGTCAAACAACCTATCCAATATCAATGTGTAACAACAACACACATGGAACATGTTCTGTTACATTCTGTTTATTTCATGCAGTGTACCACCTTGAACAAGATCTTGTAATGTGCACTTTTGCCCGGTTTTCATTCATTAACTGGCGCAAACGCGTGGTGAACTACATTTCCCATAATCCCAGACACCACGTGACCGCCTCTTGTCACGTGACGTTCGGGGAGTAAATTGCGAGTTTACAAAACATCCTCGCGATCCCTCGCTGGTGCCCCCCCAAGCAGTACTGAAGACTGCCCGGAGACACCGACGGAAAGGTAAGCGTGCCACCGCGCTTCACCGTTGTGCGTACTGACAAGCTTTTTGACGCGCACACGGAGAAGCTACTGCTTCTAACGGCCGCTCCGTTTCTAGAGAGACTAGAGGATCTGCGCTCACCGCGCTATGCATATTCATTGATAAGCTTGCTAACACTAAAAATCAAAAGTACCTACTTACCTGGGACAAGGGTTTCCACATTATGTTACAGTTACAGAGACTACACGTATCGATCGGCATACAAGAACGGGGCATTCCTTCACAATGCTAACAGTTACACAGAGCAGTTACCGCTTTCAATGGGCTCTCCGTGAACTAGAAAAGGAACGCTTTGCGCTCTCTGTGGCGCTTACTGACAAGCCTGCTTTGTCTCACTTTTGAAAACCACCTATTTTTTTATCACTTGCCGGCATCTGAGACGAGACCCAGCTACCAGCACACAATCATGGTAGTTTATTATTATACAAACTCGTTTCATTGTTAAGCCACACATTCTCTCATCTCTGTATAACTTGGGAGACTTTGTATGCGCAAACATTTGGTATTAGTCTTCTCTGAGTTTGACGGATCGCGGCGGGGTGTCTACAAGTTTATCATCATTTGATACATAAGAGGTTCAGACCACCTCTTGTCTCCAAGTAAACTCTATTTTATTTCCTTTCACTTTATGAAACCCCTCTTTAAATGTCTTATGATTACCTTTAGAGCGGTGCTCCTTTTACCTGCGCTGCAGCCAGGTGGGGTGAAGCCTCTCAACCAACGGTAAACAGTCAAAATATCGAGTTTTTAATTTCGACCTACACTAATATCGAGTTGCTAATATCGATGGGACAGAATATCGATGGCCAGAATATCGACCCTAAGGTAAGTAATATCGAAATTACTAATATCGATAGCATATATATCGATGTAAGTAATTTCGATTTACTAATATGTGTTAGAAATATAAGTTAAGTATTTAAATTAATTGTCATAATATGTGTTTAATATGTTTTTATAATTTAAAAATATATAAGAGTAAATAATATGTTTTACTACCACAGCGGGTTGTGGGTTTATAGGGGAATAGGGTGGGAAGTAATTTATTTGTAATTAAATAATTAATTTTTCAATGATTAATTTATTTTGCAATTAAATATTAATTGGCAATTATTTATTTAAATTGATTAATTGATTAATTAATTGATAATTTATGTATATTTTTAACTAAATTATGTTTTACTACCACAGCGGGTTGTGGGTTTATAGGGGAATAGGGTGGGAAGTAATTTATTTGTAATTAAATAATTATTTTTCAATTATTAATTTATTTTGCAATTAAATATTAATTGGCAATGATTTATTTTAATTGATTAATTGATTAATTAATTGATAATTTATGTATATTTTTAACTAAATTATATGTTTTACTACTGGAGCGGGTTGTGGGTTTATAGGGGAATAGGGTGGGAAGTAATTTATTTGTAATATTAATTAATTTTGGGTAAAGGGGTATTTTTAGGGTTCAGGGTCAGTTTTCAGTTTTTGGGTAAAGGGGTATTTTTAGGGTTCAGGGTCAGTTTTCAGTTTTTGGGTAAAGGGGTATTTTTAGAGTTCAGGGTCAGTTTTCAGTTTTTGGGTAAAGGGGAATTTTTAGGGTTCAGGGTCAGTTTTCAGTTTTTGGGTAAAGGGGTATTTTTAGGGTTCAGGGTCAGTTTTCAGTTTTTGGGTAAAGGGGTATTTTTAGGGTTCAGGGTCAGTTTTCAGTTTTTGGGTAAAGGGGTATTTTTTGGGTTCAGGGTCAGTTTTCAGTTCTTTGGTAAAGGGGTATTTTTAGGGTTCAGGGTCAGTTTTCAGTTCTTTGGTAAAGGGGTATTTTTAGGGTTCAGGGTCATTTTTCAGTTTATGGGTAAAGGGGTATTTTTAGGGTTCAGGGTCAGTTTTCAGTTTTTGGGTAAAGGGGTATTTTTAGGGTTCAGGGTCAGTTTTCTGTTTTTGGGTAAAGGGGTATTTTTAGGGTTCAGGGTCAGTTTTCAGTTTTTGGGTAAAGGGGTATTTTTAGGGTTCAGGGTCAGTTTTCAGTTTTTGGGTAAAGGGGTATTTTTAGGGTTCAGGGTCAGTTTTCAGTTTTTGGGTAAAGGGGTATTTTTAGGGTTCAGGGTCAGTTTTCAGTTTTTGGGTAAAGGGGTATTTTTAGGGTTCAGGGTCAGTTTTCAGTTTATGGGTAAAGGGGTATTTTTAGGGTTCAGGGTCAGTTTTAGGTTTTTGGGTAAAGGGGTATTTTTAGTGTTTAGGGTCAGTTTTCCCTACTGTTGCACCCACTGGAGTGGGAATAGTAATTATTGTTAAGTAATTATATATTATATATGATTCATTATTTTTTTTTTATTAAATATGTATTAATATTTTTTTTAACAATTATTACATATATTTAAATATGTTTAAGTAATTATTATGTATTATTTACAGTTTTTTTATGTTATTTTAAATTTAAAAAAAATCGATATATTTAACAACGATATTTTTTACATCGATATTAAATTTTCGATATTTTGGTACTTACCATGTTGTACATAGGGCGTCGATATTTTTGCTATCGATATAATTACGCCGATATTTGTGTAGGTCGAAATTCTGTCTGTCGAAATTCTGTCATAGATCCCAACCAACATATATGGGTGAGTGTATACTAGAGACTGCGTCCTGGTATGAGTGAACATATTGTATTTTCAGTATGATTGCAAACAGGAATAATGTGAATAATATTTGATGTCCATTTGTTTCCTTGTTTGTCTGTCTGTTTGTCTTTCATGTTGGATCCAATACCATTATGCACTAACAGTATACGGTTGAGTACGCCTGGGACCCCCAGGTGATATTTTTTCATTATTTATCATTATTTATAAAGCAGTAGTGTATTTCCAACAAGGTCCTGAAGAATGCATTAGAAACTCTTTTCTTGTGAATGCAGAAACATGTCGACCACTATAAAGTGCGGTTATTAATTAAAACCTGCACCCACACCTGCCTTTTAATCTTAGGGATTGGGGGATATTAATAAAATTCTTTCTCCACCCAATTCACCTAATTTTACTCCTCACTTCTCACTTTAACCACCATACACTGCTTTTTTCATTAGCCACTAACATTCCTTTCTGTTCTGCCCTCATATCACATCTCGGTCACGGTAACAACTTACTGGCCGTTACGTCTCCTGGGTAAGGAGAACCCAAATGATGACAACAAGGGCGGTACAGTGTGGCTTCTGATGGGAACAATATTTTTCTCCACATACTCTCGAGCCTTGACTTGGCCTGTAATTACCTACTCTCTCTCACTGATGCTGTTCTGCATGTTTTGGTATAGTGGTCCTTTTGTTTGACTTACTGACTTATTCTCAGACCCCCAGATATTAATTGTTGTTGTATATTGAGTTCGGGGCATATATCTGGTCGGTCGGTAAACTTGCCCTCAGACCCTTCCTAATTGTTTGTTGAATGCTTGTAAATATGACCCTGGATCTCTCACCAGTGGTACAACTATGCAGTTTTTTTTAAAATAACGCAACCTTGGCAAAGGGGCATTACACGATAACCAAATTACATTAGACAAGTTTTTAAGGCATGTGAAAATGAAGCGATATCCCCTGAATCAACAAATGCGAGAGTATGAATATGATTATCAGTATAGGACGGAGGCTGAACATGGCTCCCCGGTACTGGAAGAAGTGGGTTGAATAGAAGGCTAGTATTAGAAACGGTGGTGTGAATGAATTTGGGGGTTTCAGGTCAATGAGACGGGAACAAACTTTTGAGTTCTGACTTTTTTTTGTACACGTGTCATCCTGGTGCTAGTAAAGTGAACAATACATTAACGCACTGGGCTATTGGATGACCTTTTCAGTTTATGCCTGAAAACCAACAACATGCAACTAAATCCGAGTGCAAAACACTTTGGGGCCCATTAGGATGTCGGGCTGATCGCCAACGCCATGCGGGCGGTGGCGATCCACCCGACATCCTTGCCAGCCCGCCATCCATTTCCTCCCTGCCATATTACTATGGCGGGGGGACCACGGCGGACGGAAAGACCGTCCGACGCGGTCGCCTTGCGACCGGGGCAGAAAAGGTTTAATATGGTGGTGGTGTCTATAAAACACCGCCAGCCATATTAGTATGGGCTAAAACAGATGCCTTTCCGTGGTGGCATTGGGCAGGCGGTCTTCACTTTCGGGGCCCCCATGGTGAAGGCGAGGTGGGGGGTGCACATGGGGGGTACTTGTGGTACCCCACCTGCATTTGCATACGCAATGCGGCGGGCACCGCGCGGTGCATGCCGCTTTGTGTATGCAAATGCATACATGCATATTTAGCATTGTGGCAGGCGTGCTGAGAGCACCGCCCGCCACAATGTTAAAAATGCAGGATGCACCCGCCACTTTGGCGGGCGCATCCTAATACCCCCCACGGGACCCCTGCTCTTATGGCGGGTGGTCCCATTATCTGATAGGATGGCGGACGGACTAAGTCCGCCAGTCATCCTAATGACCCCCTTTGTGTTTATTTTCAGACAAATATTTGGTATGGCAAATGTCACTCATTTTGGTAGCCTACGCACTGAGCTGTCAGCACAGGTAATGTTGGTTGCTGTTCACAGATACATCAATGCCACATGAAGATGGGAAAAAGGTTTGATAAATTGCCTGTGATGGTCACAGAATTTAACTGTGTGTCTATTGAGCCATTCTGCATGTGTAAGTAAGTGTGCATAGTACACAACTACAGATGGGGAAATGCTGCTGCTTTTGTACAATTGCATTTTTTTAATCTGTTTTTTCGCACTTCACTGCCATCAATTTTAAAAGCGTGCCATTCCCCTTCTCGGCCCTTGATATGGAAAGCTTCAACTTTTTCTAAGATTAGAATAGGTCACATGGATTTTTGGACATATCCCCAATGTGTAAACAAATTTTTGAGGGCATTCCAGCCTGGAACATGTACACCAATCTACTCCTGGACTCTGCAAATACTTCTACTCCCATTAATATCCTCCTGCAAGTACATTCTTTTACAAGTGTAAACCCATCTAGTGTCAAATTCAAAAGTAGTGTTCACCTTCGTAATAAAGGATATTTTATTTTTTTACACTAAATTTAAACATGCAAAGAAATATTGGTTTGAGTCGGGGCATTTTATTCATATGGACCTTATGTGGATATTGTCTGCTACGCCGTCACCCCTCCTGCCCTAGGTTATGCACCCCTGCATTAGTTGATGCAGGCAGTGCGGTTGGGGAAGTAGGCATCACTTCCGGGTAGCAAATGCCTTGTGCAGGCAGCCCTTGAACATTCCTGTGTAACAGGGGTGAGGAGGGGAAGTCCCATCTCTTTTACACACTTAACTCATTGGCGTTTAACAGACAAGTTCAATGCTTTAATAAGTATTTGGTTTGTTTATTATAGTTGTCAGACCAAAATACACTTGGCACTAGCTGAATAGACACATTGGCATTGTAAGGAAGGGCTATGACAGTATGCCATACAAAATAGACATAATATACGTCATACGCTACTAAGAACATTACCATTCTAGTAACTTGGGAATAATTATGTACATATTTAAACATCAAAAAAATCAAAATGTACAAATATCGTTATAGAAATAGTTTGCCTTGAATATATCATTGTGTTGTGCTGAATCAGGTTCCATGTTGCTCCGGTATCCTACAGAGAATGCGAGTGCCTTGAATAGTCCATAGTCAGAAGGCTTTGTAGGTGCTAAAAGTAGAGAATCCTCTGCGTGTCTCGCGTAGTTTGTCCGGAGTGGCAAGATTAAAGCTCTGAACTGTTGCAAATATTCTGGCATTATACTACATTGGATACTTCAAGAAGTGATAATGAGCCCAGCCCTGAACAAGTGAAACTCTGCAATGTCAACACAACATTAGAGTGTCACCATTGAAATACATATATGAAAAATAAACTGCGACTGGGGGCTATAACTCAGGTTCAAGGCCTTTAACAGCCATTATAGCCCATGGCGCCGGCCTATTGTGCTATATTATCAAGTAACGCACATGAGCCGAGCCAAGTGCAGCCGCAATCTGCCTGTCTGGCTCCAACTGCAAACCCTTGTCCCACAAGGTCTCAAGAGCATCTCTGGTTCACTGTCTCATCAATTGTAAATTGTGAGTCCAATCTCTTAACTCCACGGGCGTTCCTCCAATTCCTCACTTGGGATTGGACGACCTGAAAGAATAAGAGCATTGAATTTAGTTTCTGTTCAGACATCAAGGTCACAGAGCACATCTTTGTTTGCCTTGCCTGCCCCTGTTACAAATGAGTACCTTGCACATCCTTAAAGGATTTTTTTAATGAAAACACCAGCAATATTGTGTAGAAAGTATTACATCATAAATATATAGATACTGATTATATAAAACAAAAATACAAAACATTTAAAAGAGACAACATGTTTTCTTCTGGTTTTATTTTAATATTTTTAGTCGGATCGTTTTTCTCTCATTTTTCTCTCTTTTATATGTTTTGCATGTGTATTTGTTTTCATATAATCTGTGTCTGTATATTTATCTTGCTCTTTTATGGCCTTTAAGGCCAACGTGCCACAACAAGAAGCCAAACAAAATGACGTGTTCTAAACCATGGGGATCTGCTCATGGAGGTTTCCGACAAGATTTGAAACAAATCCTTTACTTTTCTGGAACTTACAAAGCATTCCAGGAGTAATAGTCCAACTTTAACATAGTGTGTGTTAGGTGAACAATGTCACCTCAGCAGGGCAAAGATTTAGACCAATTTAAAGGATATGATTTTGTGAGAAAATATTGATTTTGTCAAAACACAGAAACTGAGGGCAACAAAGGACAACCAGCCCCGTACAGTCAGCGCCTTACCCTACCTCCTTTTGGCATGCAGGAGCTATATAATCTTAAGCTTTCCCATGGCATTCTCAGGGCCATTGTTCTGAATCTGTCTACCCCTTCATGAAATAAATGTACTGTTTTTGACGGCTTCCGCTGGTTTTGGTAGAGGGTTGTTTGTTTTGGGGTGGCCAGAGTCCGAGGCGGAGGTGTACTGTGCACGCATTATCTTTATATATCCCCAACCATAGATAGCAAGCAAAGTTGTGCTGTAAGTGTATGTACGACTCATGCCTTTGCGCTATTGTGGATAAGAGGGAACACATTATCTTCAGAGATGGGCACATGGGCACGAGGAATTTGGCCTCTTCCCTATCCTTCCTACCCTACACTACTTCTTGGATTTCTACATAGCGTCCTTGCATACATTTTCACCCGGCTGCAAAGACTTTAGATCCGACCTTCCAGAAACTTGCCAATAGCTCCCATTCCAGGATAAAATGGCATTTAAGGTTGATTCGCTGTTGCATGTGTCTACCCCTCCCTTAACCCATTCAATTTGATCAATCAGCTGAGCTGGCCAATATTAGTTGAAATCTCCAAGCTTGGTTGGAGTTTTAGTGTTGAGAAAATAGCTATGAACATGTAGAGGATTTAAAAAAAATAAAGAAAAATTAAACCTTTAATACTAGAGTTGCCGTGTTTCCAAACATTCACACTTTTGATAGATAATGATGGAAACGAGCCACAGGGAAGTCACACAATTCGCCAGGATCACGCAAAGTGTGGGAAACATGGATTAGAACTAAAGCGTCCTACTTTTGCAGCTGACCACTGAGACACTAGACCATGCCTCCATGCCATTCAACCTAAATCTACATCAGCAGGACATACAAAATACACGTCAATGGAATGAGTGACACACACCTGTGCATAATGGAGTGTATGATCCTCTTCACCCACTTGGCTTGGAGGTCCAAACACACCAGGTTTCCGTCCTTAAGAGTGGCACTGTTGGGAAGCAACAAGGAACAGTCAGAACATGCATCAGAGCCCGGTGTCTGCTCCAAGCAGGCATTATCCAGAGTGGGACAGGCTGCAGGCAGGCAGGTACTTACATGACTTCCATCTTGATGCAGTGTGGCCCCTGTGGGATGAGCTCAATGTTGGCGATCTGTTTGCCGGGGAAGGGCTTGGACTCGGTGTTGATGCACTGGCAGCGCAGCTCGGCCCTGTTGATAGTGGCCCCTGTGTGAAGAGAGGCGCATCCTGTGAGATACACACAGGCTTCAAGGGCATTTGTCCACACAGGCAGCAGGCATAGCCATTCGAAAGGATCCATCCACCGCCAGGTTTTTTAAATGATAGACACACAACCACTCAGAAGCCTGCAAAGAGCCACATACACATCCACACTCATACATACACTCACAGAGCTTTAAAGGCACACACACACACACACGCCTGCAAAGCACGACCCCATAGACACAGGTCTTCAATGATATATAGACACAGAAAAACACCCACAGGTTTAAAAGGGTCCATACACGCACACAGGCATTCAGAGCGCTCTGTAGACACCCACAGGCCTTTAAAGGGATATGCACATACACAAAGACCACGACATGCCTTCAGAGGGATGTACACACAGGCATGACGCCACACCAACATGTCTTTAAAGATAAACACATACGGATATTTGGCCATTCCAGGGAGTACACGACTATTCCTGTGTAATTTTGATACATTATTAGGTCTATTTAATGTCATGTTTCACAATGTTTGCTAATCCTGACCATAAACGTGAATTTAAGACCTTTGAAATGACTGGAAGTCTGATGGAAACATACACAACGTGGGAAATGTACGTGAACAGTAATGCTCAACGTACACATTGCTTCGTGATGATCTTTTAGGACGTCCGTTGTATGCAGGCAAACAATGAATTATGCGCTTCTACAAAAGCGTTATGCCACTCACAAAATGTTTCTGCATATAATGTGCAAAATTTTGGGAAATGCATCTGCATTACATTTCGCTAACATTTTGTGCAGAATGTGTATGACATCAGTGAGAACAAACCGCAATGTTTTAAAAACACGCACGCCAGCTTCACGGGAGTAAGTGCAGCACGTTCAGGGAGGTCTGTTCTTTTGTGGAAAGTCCAACTACCTCAACATAAATGAATACAATTAAATAATTCCAGCGCTTAACGACGGTTGGTGATTGTTTTAGGCGTGAAAGTGATGTCTTACTGGCAGGCATCTGATTGACACCTATGCGCGCTGTAAAAGTGCTGGTCGATATTCTACGACTAGTTACAAATGGTTTTTCCAGGTCTCAGCTGCGATATAAGGGTTTTTGGACAATGGAGTATAAATGCCCAGCCCCAGCAGAAGAACAGTTAAACACAAATACCCACTGGACCCCGCAGATAGTAATAACGCGCCTTAAAATGCAACTGATTTTTCACGTCAGCAGCTGTCCAAAACTACATATACCTGCAACGAATTCCGGGAGAAATCTGCAATTTGCACCAGATAACCCAATCCGAGCTAGCATAATACGGACTTGTCTTGTCACAATAGCTTTCTGTGAGTTGTCTTGTGCGGTGCACAATAGCTGCTGTTAATTTGTTAATACTGGTTAAGGCTATACCATGCACAGCTGCCTTGTGTTTGCAAATGAGCACAATATGCACATACGCATGTTTTCCTGCACATGGAGCTCTTTCCCAATGCGTGCTGATGTGCACGAAGTGTGCATAAATAAGCAAGGCACGGAAACTTGAGCGCTTGTACAAACGTTATGCATCACGAGCAATTACAACAGACCACCTATATTGCACAATACATTTGCAAAGAAAAAAATAACCAGCAAACGCCACAAGTTCAGTTGCCTTTTGGCTCTTGACAAATATTAAAGGGCTAACGATATAACTAGTTTGTTATCGAAGCCTGACAGCATTCTTGTCAGGATTCAGGCTCATCACTATCGGATGCCCAACACACGTTGCAAACGCCTGCAGACCACATACACATGTTTTCAACTCAATCCAGCTGCTGGCACAGGGGCAGCTGTGGAACTGGTATTAAGGAACGGCCGGTTGGTTTTAGACACGGCTGGTCTTAATGTATAAATGGCATGTGAGGTCGATTCGGGTGCTCTCTTACCTTGTGAGAGGGCTGCAGCCGCGGCCAGCAGCGCCAGGATCGCCAGGCAGCTGTTCATGGTGACTTGCTGCGGACAGATGTGTGATGCACGCTGCGTGGATGGTGCAGAGAGCGCGCGGTCTGCTTGCTGCCTTCCTTCCTGTTAGCCTCTTGTCTGTCGGAGCTCGTTTACTCTTTCCAATGTTCCCCACTTAGTCCTCTACGCCTTTTATCTGTGGCAGATAGGTGACGCCCTCCCCCCCTGGAGATAGGACACCCTGGATGCTTTGCTGGGAAACTCTCAGGTTAGCAACGTGCCCTGCCCCTCCCCCAGCCCTCCAATGAGTGAGGAGGGAGGGGGCGCCCACTGAGGCAGTCAGTCTGAGGAGGAGGGCGGACCCCCCCTCGAGGCAGCCTGCCAGGATGATCGCACTAGTGCTAACACGAGCTAAATGCCTGAAATCCCTTATCCGGTACACAGTATTTGAGACGTCTCTTCAAGGAACATGTATATATTTTTTATAATAAGTAATCTACAGGAAATTGATTAATTTTACAAAGTTTTATCCTAACTCTACCCAGAAAAAAACACATTCTGTAATGGTAGGTGCGGTGTTTTAAATGACTAGGTGCTCTCAGGCACTATGGGGCAGATATACAAACCCCTTGCGGCACTTTTGCGTCATTTTTAACATGGGAAAAGTGGCGCAAGGAGCTGGAAATCTGCCCCTCAGTACCTGCTTTTCTTAAATTTGAAAGGGGGCAGAAGTACCAGCACCTTTTCGCACTGCTGTAAAACGTTTGATGGGAGAGTACCGTGTAGTATAGTGCGTGATGGGTAACTCAGTATCATAGTATCAGAACTGTATTAATGTTAACGATCTAGAATTGTAGAATCTTATGATGTAGCAAGTATTCCCTTTGTGTCATTTGACTGCTTGTACCTTGTTCGTGTTGAGTGTCCTTTCATGCGGGGGTTGGAATACAGGACCTACAAACTTGATACTGGTCTCGAGTCTTCAATAAGATACCACATACCGCCACTTCTCATTGATAAACACAGGCACCCAGACAGCACCAGCTTTTGGCATGGGCGAGCTGGGCTCAGGCCCAGGGCGCCAATCTTCAGAGGGATGTACGGAGCTGTCTGTATTCAGGTTATGCAAACAGCAGCAAACCTCTCACCTTTCTCCAACCTCGGTGCCTCTGCGCTCTCGTTTCTTTCAGTTTAAAGCATTTCTGAGATGGGGAAGGTCCGAAGATATCTGTGTTTAGAGGCCATTCACTGGGCTGACAGAGACAGACCTGTGAACACAAAAGCCCAACCCCCAACCCTCCGCTGCCTCATTCTATTCCCTACCACGCTACCATCAGCAAGGTCGCCAAATTTCACTCCGACCAGGGCACTATCGTAGCAAAGGGTGGCTAAGCACACAGTGGCAGTTAGTACCTGCACTTCTATCCAATACGGCCAGAGCTGCCGACTTTGGAGCTGGGGAACAGGTTCAAGCCTCGGCGTTGGTTCAACATCCTGTAATTCTGGGAAAATCACTTAATCTCCCTGTGCCTAACAAAAAAGAATGCGTCCTCGTGTAAGGTAATTAGTGCTCAAGTAAAGCGCTCGAATGTGGCCTTTTTACCAGATTTATATAGCGGAACTCAACCCAAAGGTATTGGAGCGCTTTACATGAGCACCCCTTACGTTACATATTCACGCACGGGCAGGACTTTAAGTGAGCCAGGTCTCACCTGGTCTGAGCACCAGTAGTTTTTTTTAAGGGGGGCCTTGAAACGAGTCTCTATCGGGCTCTGTTTTGTGCCCTGACACAGGCAGTCCGTTTTTTTTACCCCACTGCAGTGACAGCAGGCACTTCGATGTGCACGAGGTGAGAGTTGTAGAGGAAGGGAAATCCTTTAAAGAGAGTCATTTTCTGTCTGGATTTCCCTTCTCTGTTTGAAACTCAGGAGCAGCAAAATTGTTGTGGTGTCACCAGATCTTTAAGTGGAAGTTTTTTTAAATATTATATACAAGCCATAGTTGCTGCTTATTTAGGTTATGCAACTAGCAACCATTGTCAAAGCCAATAGTCTTGACTTGTAGGTATGATGTTACTTGTTGTATCATATACCTGGAGCAATGACAGGAACAGCAAAATCCAAGTCGGGCGGCACACTGTGCTAAACTCAGGCAGATTTATGAGGCCGTTGCGCCTCTTTGCGCCGCAATTGCGTCACTTTTTTTGATGCAACTGCGGCGCAAACAATTCGCCCTATTTACAACGTGACGCATCTAGGAGATGCGTCACGTTGTAAAGCACTGCGCCATAAGGAGGCATTCCTGCGCAGGGGGGGGCGTTCCTGCGCACAAACGCCTCCTGAAAGTGGCTGAGTGAAATCTATGAGATTTCACTCAGTCACTTTCAGGGCAATGCTGCGTCAAAACCCTGCGCCTGCTTGAAGCAGGCGTAGGTCTTGACGCAGCATTGTGCATATGGTGTACCCCCGAGCCTTGCTGGAGCTGCGTCGCGCTTGCGACGCAACTCCAGCAATGCGCCACATTTCCGGCACAGATGCGTCACGCATCTGTGCCGTTTTTGCACCATGGGTGGCGGAGCTGTGGCACACTGTGGCGCACGTTAACTGGCGCATCTCTGGGGATGCGCCAGTTAACTTAAATCTGCCCCAGTTTTTTAGTTGACATGTTTTGTTTTTAAGCCACGCCCCTTGGACTTTGCAGGGGGTCCGCTCAAGTTTCGTCACGCCACTGCTTTATGGTGGACTCTCTTGGCTAAAAGAAATTAAACAGAGGATTCATTTTTGGGGCCGGAGGGTGGCCCACTGAAATATAGAACCACTCATGAGTAGAATGTGGGGGTTCCTTTTTTAGACAACATGCCATGTGAATATTTTGGGGATTTATGGGTGCAAAGGACTGCGATGGGGTTAAGGACTTTTATTTTGCGTTTAATCTTCAAGAAAGTTTTAGCATATTTGTTGATAGGTGGCTCGTCTCAAAAGGAGCAATACATTCAAATAATACATTTAAGGGAAGACTGCATTGCACATGCAATTACTAACCTGACATAGTGCCAACCAAAACATCTGCTCTGTCAACGTGATAACATAAAAGGAGCGAGCATCCGTGAGAGTGCCCAGTCACAACCAATTTCTATACATAACTTCTGTCAGTACAGATGCATCTGCTGGAAGCAGCTACCTAATAGCGTTCACACCCTGCTCGTGGGCATCCCGGTGACAGAGCCTGGACGGCAAACTAGTAAGGGATGCCTTATTAAGAGGCCAGCCCCCGCTCACGACTAGGGGATGCAATCGTAGACTGTTCCAACTAAAACAAGAGTTGCAACAGGTAAACCAACTTTAATCTTATATTTTCCCCACAGCTTACTGACGAGTGCTGTAGAAAAATGACTCACTGGTTTGACAAACAAGCAACATTAACTGATGAAATAAAATAACAATAATAGTTCAGGCTTTGAATATAATATATAATGTGTACATATATATATATATATATATATATATATATATATATATATATATATATATATATATATATATATATATATATACACACACACCTACCTATAGCTTTGGCGCAGTTTGACAAATCTTCATGAGTCTTATTGTGTTATTGTGCACGGAAAGTTTCGGGGTCATCTGTCAAAAGGGGCAGAGAAAAAGGGGGGTTAAAAAAAGTCGCATGTTAATACCCATATAGGTTTAAGACACGACTACTGCCTGAACCATTGAACAGAATTACACCAAATTTAGCAGACAGATAGCTCTTTGTCCAGGAACAGCCCTTTTTGTGATTTGGTGTAAATCTCTTGAGTCGATTTTGAGATTTGTATATCTAGAGGCAGAGACCCTTCGTGGATCCTTTGCTGCGCTTTGTGAATCCACGTGCCAACAGCACAGCTGTGATTGGTTGGCTGCAGCCTGAGTAAAAATTTGCGGCCGCCATTTTACACACTGAGAAATGGTCCCCGGAAGCATAAGAAATATGAAATGTAGTGGAAGGGGGCCTTGAACCCCAGAGAGCAAAATAGAGGTCTGTGATGGACTCCTAATGGGAAGAACATGCCCAGAAAAGTTTTTCTTTACGTGCGAATTTTCGTGACTCCATCACGATGCTCAGCGCGCCCTGGGTAACTTTTTGATGGATTTAAGAATGCTACTGAAAAATAATTTAAAAAACACTCAGACACTCACTCAAGTAGTTACGCACCCACTCACACACACACTCAGGGACTCACTCACCCACTCATAGACCCACTCAGATACTCATGCACTAACTCATAGGCCCACTCAGATATTCACCCACACACTCACAAACCCACTCAGACACTCATGCACCCACTTACAGACCCACTCAGAAACTCATGCACCCACTCACAGACCCACTCAGTGACTCACACACCAACTCAGAGAGTAACATACCCAGAGACCCACACAGCCACGCACACATCCATACAGCCAACTACACCCCCACTCATACACCCACAAAAACACTAACACACCCACTCACAGACCCATACAGCCACTCATACACCCATGCAAACATTTGCACACCCACTCACATACCCACACAACCACTTATGCACCTCCTCACACACCCATCCAACAACTCACACAGTCACTCAGGCACCCATTCACAGACCCATACAGCCACTCACACACCCATCTCACTGACCTATACAGACACTCACACACCCACTCACAGACATACACAGACACACACACACTTACCCACCCACCAAAAGACTCACACACTCACAGACCTATACAGCCACTTACACACCAACTCTCAAAAGGTGACAGGTTACAGTTAGGGAAACATTTTACATAAAACAGAAATTCATGGATGAAATCAAAGGTTACTGGGACCTTATAGTTAGGAAATGACATTAAAGAAACCCATTGAAATTCACTGAAAAAACAAGGTTACAGGAATGTTATAGTTAGGCTCACATTTAACTCATACAAAACCAGTAAAATGCATCTGTTATAGTTACCTGAGCTAACTATAACTTGTGCCTCAGCAATGCACTGCTTATGACCTCACGTATTACATCACTCATAACTGGTCAGTGACATCACTGATGATATCTTAAGTGATGTTTCTGATGACATCACTGATGACATCATCCACAGAATCACTCATACCCCCACTCACACCCCTTACAGCCTCCCATACGCCCACTCACACACCCACAAATGTACCCTTTCAAAGACCCATAGAACTACTTACACATCCACTCACTCATCCTTAGAGTCATGCACCCCCCGCGCACTCAGTCATACAACCACTCACTCACTCAGACAGCTACTCACTCAACCACTCACTTACCCATTAAGTGACTAACACAGCCACACACTCACCTATACAGCTACTCGGACACACTTATTCATACATTCAACCACTCACACACACACTCACTCACCCATACAGTCTATCAACAGAGCTACTCACTCAACCATACACCACTCACACACTAGTGTCTGAGTGATTGTGTGAGTCCATTGTTAAATCTTGAGTGATTGGATAAAAGCAAGTCCACTGCTGGGGTGATTGTATTAGTGAGTGCAAGAGTATTGCCTCAGTATTTGAATGAGTGCATAGGTACTGGATGGGTGATAGGTTCAATGCAATTGTTACTCCCTGTGTAATTAGATGAGTGCAGTAGAGCCTGAGTATTTGGATGAGTGCATGTGTAGTGCCTCAGTAGTTCGATTAGTGCATGGGTCGTAAGTAGTTGGTTGGATGAGTGCATGGGTTGTGCCTGAGTATTTGAATGGCTGCATAGTTACAACCTTGGTGATTGTATAAGTGAATGGTTAGTGCCTGGGTGATTGCATGAATGCATGGGTAGTGCCTGCTTAGTTCAAGTGTAAATGTGTAATGTCTGGGTAATTGAATAAGTGCAAGTGATTCAATGGCTGCCTGAGTAGTGGCTGGGTGATTTCAAGAGTGCCTGAGTAATGTGTGGCTTACTGTGAAGAACCTCCATTGCTGTTAGATACATAACAGTTGTGACTATATCTGTGACTCTTTGTTTAAGTCCTTCTGTCAGTATCAAACTACCTGTTTTAGTGTATCTATTCTCTTCTACTGAGATAAAGTCTTCACTTATACATAAGTGAGACTTCACTTATGTGTAAGTGAAGTCTAGATCACTCTTCATATATAATTGGATACATGGCTCTCTACGAGCATACATTGTTCTGTAACTCAGCATGCACATGCATCAGTTAGTTTCTAAAACTGAAAACAACAATACTCACTTTTTCAATGCACAAAATATTTCTTAATAGCATACCTACATAATGTCTCCAATATTTACTGTGACTTTGAAACATATATTCAACATTTCTCAAAGAAAAGTACACACCAAGTGAAGCAAGCGCAAGAAATTTCAACGGTCATTCTGCACTATTAACCCTCCTCAATTTTAAACACAGCGCGCCCGATTCACAGAACTAATCTGAGACAAAATCCTAAATGCACTACTTTTGGTATCCACAGAAGGCACTTACTACTTTTGGTATTGACAGTATGTATTTAGTAGTAGTAAACTAAATTTACTACTACTAAATGTCTTCAGTGAATATCAAAAGTAGTAAGTTTAACTAAAAGTTGTATGTTTAACCAAAAGTAGTAAGTTTAACCAAAAGTAGTAAGTTTAACCAAAAGTAGTAAGTGCATTCTGTGAATACCAAAAGTAGTAAGTGCCTTCTGTGAATACCAAAAGTAGTAAGTGCCTTCTGTGAATACCAAAAGTAGTAAGTTTAGGATTTTGTCTCAGATTAGTTCTGTGAATTGGGCCCAGCATGTTTAAAGAAATACACCACCCTTACAATAAACATGGCATTTTCAACAGCATTACAGAACATAGATCACCATGTAAACATATATGTGATTTCATAATAGATACTCACCTTCAAGCTATCTTTCCAAAAACATATAGGGCCCGATGTAGGTAATTACATTTTACCACTTCTTAAATACCGAATTATACTGATTCGGTATTTAAGAAGTGGTAAAATAGAGGGGGGGGGATGTAGGTAATACAGAATCGGTAAATACCAAATCGTTAAGATTCGGTATTTACCGATTCTGTAAATACAGCATTGGTAATGCCCATTGATTCCAATGGGCATTGCAGCCCATAGGAATCAATGGGCATTACCGAATCGGTATTTACCGATTCGGTAAATACCGATTTCAGCAAGGGTGCAGGGGGTGTCACTTTGACACCCTCTAGCACCCCAATTCCGGACTTGTGTGCCATGTGGCACACAGACATGCCCTAAGGGCATGTCTGTGTGTCACATTGCACAGGTGTGCATGCACAGATGTGCATGCACACCTGAATTCGGTATTTTACCACCCAATAGGATTGGGTGGTAAAATACCGATTCTAAAGGGCCTGTGGCACTCTTAGGAGTGCCACCTACATGTGGATTTACCGAATCGGTAAATATACCGATTCGGTATTTTACCGATTCTGTAAATTTACCGATTCGGTAAATTTACAGAATCAGTAAAATATAGGCCCCCTACATCTGAAAACCCATTTACCGGTCGGTAACGGCCGAATTCGGACGTTGCCGGCCGATAAATGGCCACCTACATCGGGCCCATAGTTCTCTAGATCTATAAGTAAACTCAAAGGCTCATCGTAAATATACCTATCTGCAACCAGAGAAACCATATCTTACCATCTAAACATTTGAAAACCACATTGACAAACTCTTCCTAATACATACCTAACAAGTATTACTCCTTTCTAATTCATATATAGACGCTGCACATATTCATATCCTTTATTCTTGACTACACTACTCCTGTTTAATAATGTGACTAAAAGCACTACAATTTTCAGAATACACATAAGATAGATCTGTCTGATCTACAAATGATGCCTAGACATTTAAAACATTGTCAATTTAAAGGCATCGCATATTATAACTTTCCACAGTACTAACATCTTAAACACATACCCTCTGCTAGCTCACTGTGATAATCTTTTTAATCAAATTCTCATATACATTTTCATTTCTAATTCACATTTCTAAATAATTAATAAGTTATGTACATACCAGTGAATTCAGTTAATAGATTATATTGTTGTTTTAGCTCTTTTTGGATAGTTTTGGCACTGTTAAGATTTGTAAAAACTAAGCACAAGAATGGTACACCAATTTCATAGAAAGCAACCATAAAATGGCAACCTCTTCAACTTTCCACTCTATATTTATGAGAAAGGTAGCAAATCAAATCATGTCTTTTATTTTAGACTACTCAATCTCCACTTGTGAATGGTTAGCCTTTGTTAATCCTTTCCGTATCTTTCAAAACAAGGGGGCATATTACCAAGCAATAGCGATAATTATCGCTATTGCTTGGTTAGAGACAAAAATTTACAGCTGAGCTGCGGCGATTTTTACCGCAAATAAACCTTGGTATTACCAAGGTTTATCGCAAATGCGATAAAAATCGCCGCAATGCATGAATATCGCTGAAAAGTCAGCGATATTCATGCATTACCGAGCTAATGCTCTTTGCCATGTTATCCACCTCCCATTGGATAACATGGCTAAGAACTGCTCAGGGCAGGTGTTAGCTTTTGGAGATATTCGCGCTTAGCGCGAATATCTCCAAAAGTTGGTAATAGGAGATAGCGATGTTAGCGACTGTTTTCAGTCGCTAACATCTTGGCACGCCCACTTTGCATGTCATTAGTGATAAATATCACTGACATGCAAAGTGGGGCCCAAGATGGTCGCTATCTCCTACTAGCTGTCGCTAACTGGTGTTAGCGACAGTTAGGTAATAGGGAGATAATTCTATCTCCGCTTTCTTGGATTTTTAAAGCCAAAAAAGCGGAGATAAACCCCCTTGATAATATGCCCCAAGATTCCTGTCTAAGCATTTTGTGATGTTTTTGCTGTCATCGCGGAGTAATCGCGAAAAAATGGGAGTCCAAACCTATATTTGCCTTCAGTTTTTAAAAATGTAAATACTGCAGAACAGTTCATTACATAGTCCTGAATTGTAAAGTAAAGTTTATAATTTCTTAAATTGCGTCATAACTCCTCAATGTTTAAAAAAAGTTCTGTCTCTTTAACACCCTTACCCCAGTACAAACTTAGCTCAGTGTACATGTTCACAGCACATTCTTGAAAGAACATGAAACTTCCAAAGGAGATACAGTAGGTGTGGTTCACTCCACAGGTTGAAAAGCATATCCATGTCTGTATTACATTTCTTTTTAAACAACAACCAATAAAAGGACTTCTTGCCAATGCATCCAACACACCACCTAATTGTATTCACTTACATGCTGACAGCATCCAATTAAAAAAAAAAATATATATATATGTATATATTCACTGAAAAAACCATAGGTTATAGACCATATATAGTTAGGAATTCGCATTTACAAAACCTTATTTTACTCACACAAAACCATTGAAATTCCATATATAGTTAGTTGCACTAACTATATATTGCGCACCCGCAATCCACTGCTGATGATGTCACATATTACATCATTCATGACATGGTCAGTGACATCACTGATGACATCTCAAATGACATCACTGATGACATCTCAAATGACATCACTGATGACATCACTGATGACATCTCATTTGACATTACTGATCACATCACTGATGATATCATTCATGTGATAATACGATGAACCTCTTCAGACTCTAATATATCCTTAGATACAATCAGTGTAAACAGACACCCACAGACTGTCACTCATCCATGGAGTTACTCACACACCTAGTCAGTCATGCAAAGAATCAATCACACCTCCATTTCCTCAACTATACAGTTATACAAACTTTACTTATTCAAACATATTCTAACACATATTTACTCTCTTATACAATCCCTGATACAAGTTCACAATGATCCATACAGCCACTCACACATTCACTGGCTCTTATGCACAGTTATTTATATATGTCAACTCTCACATGTACTGTGTTTTACATATGTACTTACTTTGACATGTAGCACTGAGATATCCATTCACTCACCAATACACTCATGCACACAGTCAACCGCCCATACAGCTGTTTCCACATGCACTTTTGAAACCATACATCTAGTGAATCAACTGCTCACACATCTATGCACAGAGTCATACACCTCCCAGCCACCCACACACACACTCAGTCTCCCATACAAATACTTGGGCAACCAATCAATAACCCATATAGGTACTCATATAGCTACTTATCAACACATGTAACAGTTTACAGAACAACAGACATAATGATGCACAAATTAAGACAGTTTAGTCACTAACCCATGCACTCAGTGAGACACATTTAATCACTCACTCATACAGTCAGTCATGCACCTACTAAATCCTTCATCCAGACACTTATACATCCACTCATTCTTCGATATGTAAGACATATTTTAACTTTACAGAAACATACAGTCACTAGATGTTGTCATCAGTGATGTCATCAGTGATGTCATTTGAGATGTCATCAGTGATGTCATCAGTGATGTCACTGACCATGTCATGAATGATGTAATATGTGACATCATCAGCAGTGGATTGCGGGTGCGCGATATATAGTTAGTGCAACTAACTATATATGGAATTTCAATGGTTTTGTGTGAGTAAAATAAGGTTTTGTAAATGCGAATTCCTAACTATATATGGTCTATAACCTATGGTTTTTTCAGTGAATTTTCAAGGTTTTGAAAATGCTAATTCCTAACTATATATGGTCTATAACCTATGGTTTTTTCAGTGAATTTTCAAGGTTTTGTAAATGCTAATTCCTAACTATATATGGTCTATAGCCTATGGTTTTTTCAGTGAATATATATATATATACATACATATATAAACATATATCATCTGTATATCTATATAAATACAAACATAAATGCATGCATACATATACTTATATGCATACAGATGCATGTTATTTACATGAAAGTTGAAAAAACACTAATAAAAGCAAAGCTAAAAAGCCACCTCATTACAAACAGAATGGCTTTAACTTAAACGAGGGCGAGATCTATTGCATTTTCAATGCTTGTTTACTTTGGTTCCATCAAGAAGGCATTCAGATGTGTCACACATTTGCCATAAATTCTGAATGTTAGCACTCTAGTTGCACATTAGATCACTGTAGTAAAGCTACTGCTCACCAGGGACGTCTGCTGCTGGTATTCAAAGTGCATGTTTCAGTCTGCATGTCAGAATTTTTTTAATGAAATAGAAGAGGATTTGAGAAGTCACTCAAAATGATCCCTAATTTTTCTTTCTGAAGCACTAATCATACTTTCTATGGCAAAATTAACCCCCTCATGTTGTTCCTTTTTAAATTGAGTGTTTTCAGACTTACCACTTCATTCCAATCAAGATGGCTTCTGGTGTGCCATACTTTTGTCATAAGTAAGACTGTTAGCGCTCTAGTTGTTCTTTAGAACACTCTGGGACATTCTGTCATTGGGCTATACTTGGGGTACATCTGGGTGATATTTGGGCTACATTTAGGCTCTTTTGTCTCTGGTGGCCATCTTGGGAGACTGTATGTCAGAATTTTTTAATGAAATTGAAGAGGGTTTGAGAAGTCACTCAAAATGTGCCCTAATTTTTCTTTCTGCAGCACTAATCATAATTCATATGGCAAAATATACCCCCTCATTTTGTTCCTTTTTAAATTAAATGTTTTAAGAGTTACCACTTTATTCCAATCAAGATGGCTTCAGGTGTGCCATACCTTTGTAATAAGTAGGACTGTTAGCGCTCTAGTTGTTCTTTAGAACACTCTGGGACATTCTGTCATTGGGCTATACTTGGGCTACATCTGGGTGATATTTGGGCTACATTTGGGCTCTTTTGTCTCTGGTGGCCATTTTGGGAGACTGCATGTCAGAATTTTTTAATGAAATAGAAGAGGATTTGAAAAGTCACTCAAAATGTGCCCTAATTTTTCTTTCTGCAGCACTAATAATACCTTCTATTGCATAATATACCCCCTCATTTTGTTCCTTTTTAAATTAAATGTTTTAAGAGTTACCACTTTATTCCCATCACGATGGCTCCAGGTGTGCTATACCTTTGTAATAAGTAGGACTGTTAGCGCTCTAGTTGTTCTTTAGAACACTCTGGGACATTCTGTCATTGGGCTATACTTGGGCTACATCTGGGTGATATTTGGGCTACATTTGGGCTCTTTTGTCTCTGGTGGCCATTTTGGGAGACTGCATGTCAGAATGTTTTAATGAAATAGAAAAGGATTTGAGAAGTCACTCAAAATGTGCCCTAATTTTTCATTCTGCAGCACTAATCATACTTTCTATGGCAAAATATACCCCCTCATGTTGTTTCTTTTTAAATTAAATGTTTTAAGAGTTACCACTTTATTCCAATCAAGATGGCTTCAGGTGTGCCATACCTTTGTAATAAGTAGGACTGTTAGCGCTCTAGTTGTTCTTTAGAACACTCTGGGACATTCTGTCATTGGGCTATACTTGGGCTACATCTGGGTGATATTTGGGCTACATTTGGGCTCTTTTGTCTCTGGTGGCCATTTTGGGAGACTGCATGTCAGAATGTTTTAATGAAATAGAAAAGGATTTGAGAAGTCACTCAAAATGTGCCCTAATTTTTCATTCTACAGCACTAATCATACTTTCTATGGCAAAATATACCCCCTCATGTTGTTTCTTTTTAAATTAAATGTTTTAAGAGTTACCACTTTATTCCAATCAAGATGGCTTCAGGTGTGCCATACCTTTGTAATAAGTAGGACTGTTAGCGCTCTAGTTGTTCTTTAGAACACTCTAGGAGGCTGCAGTAGAACACAAAGGAATCAACTGACAGTCTCTGTCCTTGTTGGATGTACATGTTTTACTGAGAATGTCAGACTTCATTTTCACATGACTGAGAAAGATAATGTGAATTTACAGAAAATATGCTTTCAGTTTAGCTTATAGATCCCCTTCCAAACCACTGTGGGAAAATCATGAGATATTAGTTTTCTTTCAAACAATATTCATGATATCACAGCAGAAGGTTTTTTCACATGGTAAAATCACCTTAGAACCCACCACAATTCCTAAAACGAGTATGGTACCATCAACAAATGATTAATAATGTAACTAAAGTCCTAAAACCCTCTATTAACTACAATGCTTTTTAATGAGGTGCTATCATGTATATTGGTCCCAAGATGGCTGCCAACACTTCTTGGATGAAGTGCTGACAGCCAATCAGATCAGATGTGTGGTTAGGCTCCGCCCAGATATATATCTTTTTTTGAACCTAAATTACTCAAAATCCACTGGAGCACATATATTGAGACCTAGCAAAGGCACATCGGGCTAACAGTCCCTACAATTTTGCCAAGTTTCGTGCAAATCCATTCAGCCGTTGGAGCTAAAAGTGAGGCCAACCGCCCTATGGAAATTAACATGGGAAAAACGCGTTTTGGGACCCCCCTTTTTTCTCGGCCCCCCCTTGATGAAACCCCCCCAAATTGTCAGGGGCTGCTCAGAAACAAAATGTTCCATTTTCCTGAAAATTTCAGCCAATTCCGTCCACAAACGCCAAAGTTATTAGACATAGAATTTTCAAAAATCCCATAGAGAAAAAATCCTAACTATATATACCTACTGGCGACCGCCAGTAGGTAATATATATATATATATATATATATATATATATATATATATATATATATATATATATATATATATATATATATATATATATATATATATATATATATGTGTATATGTATATATATATATATATATATATATATATATATATATATATATATATAATATAAATATATATATATATATATAATTTTAAAACAACACCTCCATTTTAACTGCTTTTCATTTGGAAAACTACCTCAGACTCATCCTCGACATCCCACGAACCAGCCACATCTCCGGACATCTGCGAGACCTTCACTGGCTCCCCGTCAACAAAAGAATCACCTTCCGCCTCCTCACCCACGCACACAAAGCCCTACACGACCAAGGCCCGAGCTACCTCAACAGCCGAGTCAACTTCTACGCTCCCAAACGCCACCTCCGATCAGCCAACCACGCCCTCGCCGCCGTCCCCCGCATCCGAAGAGCGACTACAGGAGGAAGGTCCTTCTCCCACCTGGCCGCCAAGACCTGGAACTCCCTCCCGACCGACCTGCGCCTGACCCAAGACCACCTCTCCTTCAGGAAGAAGCTGAAGACCTGGCTGTTCGAGCAGTAGCGGCTCCCCCCCCCCCAGCGCCTTGAGACCCCACGGGTATGTAGCGCGCTTTATAAGTGTCACTGATTGATTGATTGATTGATTCAGATCCATCCTTCTCCTGAGTAAATGCTGAAGAAAAAGAGGTATTGACAGGCACTTGGGTTTGAGAGATGTGGAGATTACTTAGTTTGGCCAGAGGGGGTTAAAGTTTCACCAGTTGCTGGCTTTGGTTAAAACCATTTTGGATTGGCGTGCTCCTCACCTCATGATTGTGCACCGTGGTGGCATTGACCTAGGCTCTTTGACTGGGGTAGGGCTGGACAGTCCTAATGAAACATACCTTTGCAGAACTGATGTCGCTTTTCCCTCACAGTATTTGTATGTAGAGTATGTGTACTCTAATAAATGCCAAAGACAGAAATGGAAGGAGTCAAATCAATTCTCTCCCCAGATTGACAAAGCCAGGAAACATATTAATAAAACTGTTTCTGCATTCCTCAGAGACCACAACATAGGCTTAATCTATAACAACAACCTGCTTTTTGACATGCATGGAATTTATAGAAACGATGGAGTGAACCTTACAGACAGCAACAGGGTGTGTCTAACCAACCTGAAACTCTGCATCCAGTCTTATGTGTAGCTGTAATATACACACAATCAACACAATGGCTCTTGTTAGAGCCACCCTAGTACCCGAAATATAGATTTTTTTTCTGAAGATCCCTTCATTTTGTTTTTGTGAATCTTCATGACGACGCTGCAATTGTCACGAATAAGTCATGGGATCTCAAAACAAAAGCAGACATTCAATGCCCACCAGCACATGCAAAAATAACGACAACAAAAAATCTATTCTAAACATTGCACTACACATATTACTATGCATAAGCTTCTTAACCTCTTCCATGATCATGACAAGGTCAACTCATCATGGGTTTTGCCTACCCTGTGCTTATGACGAGTTGACCTTGTCATGAAAATTGGGATTCATAGTATGTCAGCACCGGAGGGAAAAAACCCTAGCAGCCAAGGTGTTGAAAAAACATGTTTCAACTCATGTTTTGGTACTAAGTTTCTTTAAAAACTATCTTTAAAACCTATTATCCGTTTTAACGGTTATTCAGGGCGTCGCAACGACGTTGTTAACTGCAACGATTGCACCTCTTCCATAAAGTGTAAAACACATACAAGCACACATATTATAGTATTTTTGGCACTAGGGGTTTATTATTGTACAGTCCAAACTCATGTTTTTCTAGTGAGTTTCTATAAAAACCATTTCTAAAACCTATTTTCAGTTTTCATAATGACGCCAGGAGTCGCAAGGATGTTGGTATCCGTGATCACCGTGAAGACATCGCGGGAATGCAAACAAAAGCAGGAATTCAATAGCCGCCACGACATTCAAAATGTATAGCTATATAATTGATTCTGATTGGGTATGTGAATAGGTGTGTGAGTGTCTGAGTGTGAATGAGTACATGATTCTGTGAGTGTATCTATGAGTGGGTGCATAACTGTCTGAGTGGGTCTGTATCAGCGGGGGTGTGAGTGGAAGCATAAGTGTCTTAGTGCATCTGTGAGTGCGTGCGTGAGTGTCTGAGTAGGTCTGTGACTGAGTGCATGAGTCTCTGAGTGGGTCTGTGACTGGGTGTATAAGTCTCTGACTATGTATGTGAGTGGGCGAATGAGTCTCTAAGTGCATCTGTAAGTGGGTGCATGAGACTATGAATGCTTATATGAGTACATACATGGGTCTCTGAGTGAGTCTGTGAGTGGGAGCATTAGTGTCTGATTGTGTATGTGAGTGGGTGTATGAGTGACTGAGTGAAATATGTGCATATGTACATGAGTCAGTGACTGTGACCAGCGAGGGTGTGTATATAGATATAGATACGTTTTGTTTTATATTTCAACCAATCTCCGCAATGACATCTCAATAGTCACAATATCCCACCAATGGTACACCAGGGCCAGGCTGATGGTCGCCTCATTGTCACGAATATCAAGCGTGATTAAAAAAATCTATTTGGACACATAACTTCTGTCACTTACACCGCCATATCTCAAACATGTGGTCAGAGTATCTCCACCCTGACCCCTTAAGTTAGCTTTGACACAAATTTTCAGCCCCGGTAACCATTCCCGATTGATAAAATGGCGGCCGCAACTTTCTGTTCAGGTTGTGTCCAGCCAATCAGAGCATTGCCGCTGGCACACCCATTCACGATTTACCTTGGAGTTTGCGCAAAATATCTCTAACCATCGCAAAATCGCCACAAAATATCTGCGGCCAGAGATATCACTATATTGTTCATTTTAATTTCTCAGAAAGTACTGAACAGAGATGCACCAAATAACAAAAAGCACAAACTGCGGAACAACCTCTTCCTTTCTGCTGAATTTGGTGTAATCCCGCCACGCGGTTCAGGCTTTAGGCTCGAAAACAAGCTCCTATGGGAATTAACATAAAAAATGCACCCATATTCACACCCTTATTTCTCAGTCCCTACTGCACAGATCACCCCCAGGCTTTCCATGACACACAAAACCTACATTAAGACTTTTTGGGGAAAATTTCCTTAGGATTGGTTAAACAACGCCAAAGTTATAGGCAAGTCAAAATATAACTACCTACTACTGGCAGCCGTAATATTATAATAGTTTTACATTACATATATATTACATATATATATGCCTATATAAAAACGCACACACAAAAATATGTAAAAATATATATATATATATCAATATATTTGCAGGCTTGCAGAATTGGGAGAAATATAAAGATTTTAAAAGATCCAAGAGGAAGAACGTTTCAAATAAAAGAAACAATCCCATGTGAGTCAATTTACGTAGTCTATGTCCTGGAATGCTTCTGCAACAAGAGATACATAGGCAGCACTACCTGTTCCCTTAAAAATTGCATATTGGAACATACAAGAGCTATACAAAACTCAGATCATACATATGCCATGGCTAAACATCTCAGCAACCATGAAGGCAAAACATGGCTGGATATAAGGTACTCCGGCCTAGCGATAATTCCCCTGCATGTACGGGGAGGGAATAGAACTCAACAACTCAGGCGTCTGGAATCCAGGTTAATTATAAGATTTAAAACTAAACATCCCATAGGCCTGAATGGGGATGAAGAGTTGTATGTACACCTATGAATTCACAACTGCAGGACAATATGCAAGAATATATCGACTATCTTAAACTGAATGGACAAAAGGTCGCAAATAATGCGGACAATGAAACCTGTCCAGTGTATACATCTCCCTCCCCCACTACTCTTCTTCCTCTCCTTGCAATAACTAATCACTCTACAATCCCTGTGCCACAACTACTCATCTCACTAACTCTCACACAGGTCTCGCCCAAGGTGTACTGTAGTAAAACCAATGCAATATATTATGACCCTGGTCACGCTGTCTTGCGAATGAGAACACCATTGGGATGATCCAGTCAGGCACTCAGCCATAATTGGAGCTGGAGACAGTGTCAACATAGGAGCTCTAATGTCAATTGAACCTTCTGATTTCGGATTTCGATTGCATTTGTGTCATGGGACACATAACATGTACGCATTCAAATTATTGCATACTAACAGAGCTCACCATTTATTTTGACCACTGCAGTGGTGCAATCATTGAGCATTGAGCATTGAGCAAGACAAAACGGACCAACAAAGCTAGTTGAATAGGATAAACATCATACATTCATGAAATACTACCATCCCCAGAATGCACCATACTTAATAACAGCATGCATATGTACATAAACAAGAATCTGACAAAGGTCTTCTTGCAAACACTACCGTGATCAAGAACAGAGTTCGAAACACGTAGGAGATTTGCATCTGAACAAATAACTTCAAAAGCTAAAAGGAGCGCTGCGATATCATTTCTGCAGGATATATATATATATATATATATATATATATATATATATATATATATATATATATATATATATATATATACATTACCTACTGGCGGTCGCCAGTAGGTAATTATAGTTAGGATTTTTTTCAATGCAAAATCTCAAAATTCTATTTGGAATAACTTTGGCGCCGGTTGACGAATCTGCCTGAAAATTTCCTCAAATTTGCCTCGTCGAGCTCCGGTCCTTCCCTGAAAGTTTGGGGGGGATTTGTCAAGCGGGGTCCGAGATAAAAGGGTGGTCCCAAAACGTGTTTTCCCCATGTTAATTTCCATAGGGCGGTCAAACTCACTTTTAGCCCGAATGGCTGAATGGATTTCCACCAAACTTGGCAAAATTGTAGGGACTGGTAGCCCGATGTGCCTTTGCTATGTCTCAAGATATGTGCTCCAGTGGATTTTGAGTAATTTAGGTTCAAAAAAATATATATATCTATAGCAGCGCCCCGGTACGCGCACCGGGGAGCGCACCGGGCGCGCCACGCGACTTGCGCACGGAAAGCCGATTGGCTCTCGGGTGTCTGTAAACATTCGAAACAGTCCGGAGCGGCCCCCATCTTGTGTCTCGGTAAAATCGAGACACAAGAGGTGGCAAAAACAAAGGGGGAAATGACCAAAAGGGGGCAGAGTAGACCCCCCCATACCCCCTAGGTTTGATGTGGGGGCTATAAAAAGGCCCCGCGGGGCAACATTTTTAAAAAAAAAAAATATTTTTGGGGGGGGAGCACCCGGTACGCGCACCGGGTAGCGTACCAGGGAGCGTACCATAGGGAAAAAGAATGAGTTTCAAAAAAATGTAGCTCTTTTTGGAGAATTGGCGGTAGTTCTAAAAAGAACTGTTTTTTTCTTCTTTTTTAGTTTTTAAATTTTTTTTACTTTTTCCGAACGTTTTAAAATTTTTTTGGTATTTTTTTCAGAACAAAAACAAAACTAGGGAATGCAAAACTGCTCAGCAGGAGCAAAAAAAAGGGGAAAAATTAGGGCTGAGGGGCGCAGCGGTGTTCCTCCCTCTTTCTATCAATCAGCTCAATGCTCTGCTCCCCATAACAGAGCAGTTGGTCACACTGCTTACAACGAAATGTAATATCTGCAAAAACAGGCTGAATATTTGGGATCATCACTGCTGGTCTTCCTCTCACCGATGATGTTGAAGCTATGGTGGAAGTGGAGGGGCCATCAGGTGGTGGATTGCGAGCCAGGGCCCTGGTGCTCTCCCGTGCATAATTAATCGGGTGCCTCCGCTCAATATGCCTGATTAAAGTAGCATTCCCGAAACTATACTTCCGGGTGGGATCCCCACGTGATAGGACAGTGTCACAAATTTTACAGGTGACTTTGGCTGCATTGCATTTTTTCTCCCCCTCTGGAAAAGAGAAAAACTTCCATATGAAGTGGTCCTTCACTTTTCTCTGTGGGGGGGCCTCAGGCAGGAATCCATCCGAAGAGTCTGAGGACTGGTCCTGGGAAGGGTTCGGGGAACCAGACATGGTTGAATTAGATTTTTTTGCAGGAACAGACAAGCGGTGTTGTCTCAGCAAAAACAAACAAGTTGTGAGGGAAATGGGTGAGGTGTTTCCCTATTTGTGAAAAAAATCTGTTATTAACCAATGAAAAGTATTATTTTCAGGTCACATGACCCGACGCGCTTACGCTACGTGCCCCGGGGCGTGACCAGGGGCGCGTCACGTAAGCGCGTCGGACGCCTACGTTGCGCGATCGTATTCGCTCGAGTGCTTCCGGGTGCGCTTATGCCGTGCGTATCAAGCGGACGCGGCTACGCGATACGTCACGATTATGTTTTCGTTCGCGATATTGGCGCTTACGGTACGCTCCCCGGTGCGCGCCCCGGGGCACTTCATAAAACTACGCTTTCCGGGGCGCTCACCGGAGCGCGCACCGGGAGCGTTCCAAGGCAAAAAAAATATACAAAAAAAAAATTGCAAAATTGTAGGGACTGGTAGCTTGATGTGCCTTTGCTATGTCTCAAGATATATGCTCAAGTGTTTTTTACGAAAATTAACTTTGAAAAAAATATATATTGGCCTACATTGGGCTATATATATGTTAGAGCCCAAATGTAGCCCAATGTAGCCCAAAGATGGCCACCAGAGACAAAAAAAACAAATGTAGCCCAAATATCAGCCAGATGTAGCCCAAATATAGCTCAATGACAGAATGTCCCAGAGTGTTCTAAAGAACAACTAGAGCGCTAACAGTCTTACATATAAAGTGAGACTTATAGTTAGGAATTAGCATTTAAAAAACCTTTGAAATTCACTGAAAAAACCATAGGTTTCACACCAGTTATAAATAGGAATTAGCATTTAAAAAACTTATTAAATTCACTGAAAAAAACATAGGTTTCATACCAGTTATAGTTAGCTGGAAATTTTACTGACATAAAACCACCAAGTTATAGTTAGTTGGACTCACTATAACTTGCGCGTGCCATGCACTCCTGATGACGTCACATATTACATCACTCATGACATGGTCAGTGACATCACTCATGACATCACTGATGACACCATCCTTGTGACAGAGTGACAGACCTCCTTTCACTGTAATGTAACCCTTGAAACACATATTCAAAAATAGAAACTAATTTTTTTTTAAAAATGGAGATAACCATATCAGTTACAACAACCAATTCAGTAATTCCACCATCTATATACACATCTACTCATTCACAAACAGTTCAATATACTCACTCATACATATACTCACTCATCATATGTAGTGATACACCTATACATCCTGTTACACACTGACAGTCATCCAAAAGTTACTCACACACATACTCACACATGCAAATAAACAATTGAACATCCATTTATTTGCATATAGAGCTATACACACACTACCACCTTACTTCTATTGAAATTAAAACATATTTATTCTCCTAAACAATCCCTTATAGAAACACATACTTTTTTAAACAGGAACTCTTACAATCTCTTACTCTCACATATACTCACTTATATACATCAATATTTACATATACTAGATTAAAACATATGTAGTTACTGATAAAGACAATAGTGAGACAGTCATTCACTCACTAACATACACATATACACACTCATTCACCCATACAGTCCTGCACATATGCTGTCTTCAAAACTTATACAGAGAGTCAGTCAATCATGCATCTATGTGCTAAGTAATACCCCCACCAAACCATATAGACACTCATGCTGATACTAAAAAAACATCTAATAATCCATGTACATACACATGTACTCACCAACCCAAGCAGCTACCTATACACAAAGTGAAACACTAATACATATATTTAAAAATTTAAACATTACTCACTAATATTTATTTTTCAGAAAGACACACATTCACTGGATGGAGTCATCAGTGATGTCATGAGTGATGTCACTGACCATGTCATGAGTGATGTAATATGTGACGTCATCAGCAGTGCATTGCACGCGCAAGTTATAGTGAGTCCAACTAACTATAACGTGGGAATTTCAATGGTTTTATGTCAGTAAAATTTTCAGCTAACTATAACTGGTGTGAAACCTATGGTTTTTTCAGTGTATGTATATATATATATGTGTTGGTCTTTGGCGGGTCTCCTTTATGACCTGGTACTCGTCGAAAAAAGGTTTTTCTGGTGCCTTTTCCTTTGTGGCTGGAGTTGTTGTTTGTTCTCCATCAGATAGTTCAACCTCTGATTCCTCAGTATCAACATTACTGGTACCTCCAGTTCCCTGCACCAGTCTTTTCCGCGTTGCGTCGAACTTTTTAGCAAATGTCAAAATTCTGGCGGTGAGGTAATCTTGCTCATCTCTTTGAAATTTGGTTTGTTTACGTTTTCTGATGCCCATTTCATAGTCCTTGATTCTTTTTGTCATTGCACCTCTTAGGTCATCGCACATTTTGGTATCTTTTTCTTTTGTGATGACTTCCTCCAGGTCTGCTATTTCTTTTAGGCATTTTTCCCGATCACTCCAGGCGTATTTAATTTGTAACCGTACCATTCCTTTAGAGGAGTCCGCTGTGTACTCCGCCCAATCTTTTAGGAGGTTCAGATCTGGGTTTTCATAGGACGGGATTGTGAATAATCTGAACCCCCTGGGGATTCTATCACATTCGATATACCGTTGGAGAGAGGTGGCCTCCCACCATTTCCGCACCTCTCTTTCCGATAATCTCTCCAGTCTCTGAAAAAGTATTTTTAAATTACTATTTGTGGCTGGTGTCACCGCAGTATTCTCCGCTCTTTGTGGTCTTTCTGTGCTGGACCTGAACATAACATTAGCTGCTGACTCTCTTTTCCCTGTGATGTCCTCCGTGTTAGGCATTACAGCTTTTAAGCGTATGTACCAATTTCTGTCAAAATACTGCTTCCAAGGGGTGGTGATTACTCACTTTGTTTAGGGGTTGCAAATTTACTCGGTACCATGCGGGTAAGAGGCTGAACGTGTGACAATAATTAATGGCGAGGGTCGGTTCACTCACTGTTTTCAGTCGGCGCCGAGTCGAGGTCCTCCGACGTCTTCCCTGCAGCCTTCCGTAACGCAGCTTCGTGTGCCGAGTCCTCTGTTGTTTGTCAATTACACTCCGGAGTCCTTCTTTTTTGTCTCCAGTGTTCTGTATTATCCGCTCACAGTGCCCCGGGGCTAACGGCCAAAGTTAACTTTAGGCACGGGTTTTCACCGTCGTCGCTCCACAAATCCCGGGTGCTTAATTCCAGCGTTGGTGAGACGCTTGTAAACTGCCACACAATCCAACTTTGCGTTGTCAGAAGAAACGGCAAGCACGCAGGTAATCCGATCTTTAGAGTATTTTTATTTGCAACCCCCCTCACCCCAGACAGACGCGTTTCGCTATAGAAGCTTCGTCAGTGTCAGTTCGTGTTACTGACTAGTTGCCATTTTAAAGCCCACCTAGCCTGTATTAATTCATCGACATAAAAGAAGGTTCATACATTAAAAAGGCGGCGGCCATCTTAGAGTGTGCATTTACACATTCATTTACAGTGACTTATAATGGCAATTCTAAATAAAGTGCTTAAAGTGCATAGTTAGAAAATCATTGAGAACAACAAACATTCATTATTTGTGTACATACTAGCATCTTTTCATATATACAAGTCAGTTTTCAATTTTAACAGTGACTAATTGATTGTGTTTTCTGATCTATTTGTTACTATGGTGTTACATCCAGGGCTGAATCCCCGAATATTACAATAGCGTCAAATGTTATATTCCTGACTTATTTCATTTCAATTTTCTTAGTTGTGTAGCCCTGTATGGGCAGGAATTATTTTTTACTAGAAATGCTAAAAGACTGATGCCTAGCTTCGGACTCAGGGGTTAGGAGACGTTCATTGTTTGTTTAAGTTTCTTGAGAGATATTAAATATATCTACAGCAAAGACAGAACCAAAGTTCACATGATCCCATGCGTTTCTTTATAGATGCACCCACATCTCCTCATCGTTATTTAAACCCCAGGGTGTCAATTTTTTTTTTATATATATATATATATATATATATATATATATATATATATATATATATATATATATATATATATATATATATATATGGTATGTAAAGTTCCGAAGGTCCGCTAGTACAGCAGGTGAAGCCACACAAACAAACAGGAACCAGCAAGACCCTGGATGGTGCAATATTTTTGTTTATTTAAGTTTCAAGCCCAGCACCAGTCCGCCATGACGCGTTTCGGCTAGAGATAGCCTTGATCACATGACGACGTCATGGGGGCTGACCACCCATATAAAGTGCAACAGTGCCATCACATGACATAGAAAGGGAAAAAATACTGTTTCCTATTTTTCACAAAGTTGATAACTGCATAAATGCCGGTATTGCACAGAGAATACATATCGGTAATGGATGGTTGAAATATCTGAAAAATACATATTCCAAACCCGAATGTAAAACCTCAGTGACCAAATAACATTGTGTAAATTGATGGCAACACTATATAAATATACAGTTAAAACCTATAAAATGAGTATAAATGTTAAAACCTATAAATATTCACATATAAATATTGCCATTTAAAATCCATCAGATCAAAGCACCCTCCGTATGTCGAATAGGGCAACAGAGGATAAATGCAAAAGGATAACAAATAATCCTGATTGTCGCACATTCATGTCTGATCAAAGGAAATAATGCTCAAGTGGGCTATACACTAGCACTAAGGTAAAAGGTGAAATTGAATCTGTGCAAATACGCGTAATTAGTGCAAGCATGTCATGATGGCAATAAAGTGCTACCAGAGAAAAGTGCAAAATTGTTAAATCAATAAAAATAAGAAAACAGTTACGAATAGGTCAGGAGGGGTCCATGATGCATGTTAGAGTTTCATTTCCCTGGCCTAAACTCAAGTTTACAGGACAATCACAGTACTGATGAGAAAGTGCAATGTGCATGTCACAGAATGAGCAGATACTATAGATAGGTGTGGCAGTCCTCCCCAGTGTTGAGCCCTTGCGGTGTCTTGGTATCTAGTAATATAATGTAACGGGTCTCTAGCTTTCGCAACAGGGACTCTCTGTCACCTCCCCTCCTCTGGGGGGAACACAATCTATCACAAAATACTTTAGCAAGGAAGCATCTTTGCCATGGATCTTCTCAAAATGCCTGGCTACAGGATATGAGGGATCTGCGTTGATGATCGCTCGCAGATGCTGTAGAATGCATTTGTGGACTTGTGGCCTCGTACTGCCCACATATCTTAGCCCGCAAGGGCATTCTAGAACATAAACTGCAAATTCAGATTTGCAGTTTAGTTTTTGCTTGATTTTAATGGGAAACGGGGAAAGTGGCGTGCTCACCTCAGACTTGCTGGTGCCATTTTTGCATGCTTTACAAGTAAAACATTTCAGGAAGCCCTTGCTTTCATCTAACCAAGATCTCATAACCACCTCTGGGCTGCTAGAGACCAAGCTTTCTTGCATTGGCCGGGTTTTCCGATAAGTTATACTAGGGCGTTTGGGCATGACAGGGCCAAAGACAGGATCACTAGAAATGAGGGACCAATTGTCCTTGATTATTTTATGAATACTTTTGTGTTGATTACTGTATCCAATAATCAACCTTGTCTCCTCACAGGATCTATTAGCGGGAGACTCAACCTGTTTAACTCCTGAGCCCAGGAGTACTGTCCTGTCCATTCTGTTGGCTCTCTGTATGGCACTGTCTATAGTTTCTGGTTTGTAACCCCTTTGGAGGAATCGGGCCCTACATTGGGATTGTGCCAGCCGGCATTGTTCCTCACTGCTGCAAATTCTCCTGACACGGAGCATCTCCCCATAGGGGATACTCCGTATCAGGTGTGCTGGATGGTGACTACCAGCGTGCAGTAGTGTGTTACCCGCTGTGGGCTTGCGGTACAACTCAGTATGGAGGCTACCATCCTGGACGAAGATTTCCACATCCAGGAACACAATGGATTGAGTGCTGACGCTGCTGGTGAACTGAATATTGAGATTGTTAACGTTCAGTTATTTTATAAAATCCGTCACTTCAGTTTCGGTGCCATCCCATATAAAAAACAGTTCGTCAATGTACCTTTACCAGAGTTTCACTTTGATGTTCATTGTGGCAGCATAATCAGTCATGAGGACCTGCTCCTCCCAGTACCCCATGTGTAGGCAGGCGTAACTGGGTGAGAAGCAGGCCCCCATTGCCACTCCCCTGGTCTGTAAAAATAGTTGCTTGGCAAACAAGAAGACATTATTCTCTAAGCATACAGAGATCATATCTAACAACATTTTCGAATGTTCCTGGAAGCATCCCTCTCTCTTCCCAAGAAAATGTTGAGTGGCTTTGAGTCCATCTTGATGGAATATACTGGTGTATAATGAGGTAACATCCATAGACACCAAGATGTAGTTTGAATTCCATCTAAAATCAATAAGTCTCCTTAGTAAGTCACTTGTATCCAAAATAAAGGATGGCAGCCCTTTTACAGACTCTTGTAGAAAAAAGTCGATGTATTTGCTCATATTTTCCAACAGGCTGTTACAGGCTGAGATGATAGGCCTGCCCGGTGGCTGCTGGTAGTTTTAATGCACCTTTGGGATGAAATAGATTACCGGGATGACTGGGTAATCCTTTTTCAGGAATCTGAACTCATCCATAGTCAGCAGGCCTTTGCTCCTCCAAGCTGAGAGTTTGGAGTAGATTTCATTCCTGGCCATATGGGCATCCTGCATAGTAATACGCTTGTAACAGTCCCTGTCATTGAGCTGTTTAAGAGCTTCTTCCAAATACATCTTGCGCGGCCATAAGACCACGTTGCCACCTTTATCAGATTGTCTTACCACCAAATGTTTGTTTGCTTTAAGCTTCTTCATAAGTTCATGGTACTCACTGTCCCTATAGTTGTGGCGCTTAATTGCATGAGCATTTTTGATCTGTAATTCCTTCAATTGTGTGGTTACTCGGTCGTGAAATATATCCACATTGTCCTTAATCATCAGGGGGCAGAATTTTGATTTGGGTTTGAAAGGTGTGGGACACAGTACAGGAAATGGTTCACCTCCAAGCGCTGCCTGATTGTCTGTTTGAGAAGGGATCTCCTCCTCCTGAAGCTCCAAAAATTCTTGCGTCAGAGCTGCTCCCACAATGGCCACTTCACTGATTTCACTGGATTCAATGTGGGCAATGGCAGCACCCAGAGTCCCACTAGATGTATTTGAGGTCATTGTTTTGCGTAAAGCATGGTATTTACGCAGTTTTAATTTTCGCACATATTTGAACACATCTATCTTGGTTGTGGCATAGTCAAAATTGCCACGAGGACTGTATGTTAATCCTAACGCTAAAATAGATGTTTTCTTTGGAGTCAAAGCAATGTCAGTTAAATTGATAACTCCATGAGCATTGGCATTGGCATCAATGGTGACATTTACTCCTGTTGTTGCGCTTGTTGCGCCTTGTTCCGCTGCCATCTGGATCGTGGTTTCTTTTGTCTGCCTCCTGCGTTTACGGCGCTTGCTTGCTGCTTTTCCACCTCTCTGCACGTTTCCTGTTGGCGTGCTGCCGGCGGCTGCCTGGGTTCCTGAGCGCAGGGTTAACTTGCGATCCTGCTGGACCACCTCCAGCTCCTGCGCTGGAGTAAATTTTCGAAACCCCGTCCGTTGTTGACACCTGACTTCTGTGTCAGACTCACTTTCAGGTTGCGAGCTGTCCCCTGAAACCGAGGACACCTCAGTCTACCGTGTGATCACTGTAGTGCCTGTAGTGTTTTTGACGGCGGTAATGTTTCTGTTCTGGCGCTGTTTGATATTATCATATCTCTTCGCGAACGTAAAGATCTGGCCATTTTCGTAATCCAGTCTGTCGCGTTGAAACTTGTATGCCTTCCTTCTTTTGATTATAACAAAATGGGGTTGCCAGGGCTCGAATTTCATGCAAGACTGCTCTTTATTTAGCAGTTCTGGGCCTTCGTTTCATAGATTCCGAAGGCTCTTGTATTAATTCATACAATACTAAACATTTCAACTTGTTTACATTGTTCACAAACGTCAGAGGTTTTCACCGACCTTAACAATTAAAATGGTTGATACAAACAACAATCTTGTAAATGATACTCAATACATACATAAATGATAACATTCAATACTAGTTTAGACAAGTGGGTTACACTCAATTGTGGTAATAAAACAACTCAATATGGTACACCTGTACTTATTTCTCTGCAAATCATAATGTACCAAATGAATGAAACCAAACACAATAGGCCTGTCGGTTTTTTCCGTTCCGGAATTATTTTAAATTGCCCTATTTGTGATTGTGGATTTTTATTAATCCTGTAATCGCCAAGGTGTGGGCTCCCTTGGGACAGCCGAACAGCCGACACGTTTCCAAACCCTTATTCAGTTACCAGGGTTCTTCCTCAGGGCTGAGCTGTGTACCTATGGTGTACAAATTTTAGGGAATGTTTAACTTCTCCTATTCTCTGAATTATTAAACTCATAGACATTTCTAGAAAAAGAAGGGCGCTTTACCTCATTCTTCAAAGCGTTCTTTTCCTGTCACTTTCTTACAAAGGGCATCTGTGTATCCTTCGATTTGGCCTAAGTAATGAACCAGAGGATGGCTTGCTGTTAACTTTCTCACCGCTTGTGTGAATTTTGTACTACACGATAAATGACATTAATCGATTTAGTTTTAAGGGGGTGCCAGCACTTACTTGACCAAGGATGGATGATTCTCTAAAGTTGCATTTGCATATGTAGTTCTTATGGGTTCGCAAGTACTGGATGCTGATAAGTATTAAAAAAACATTCAGTCAGAAAGCTCCGTATGGTTGCGTATTCGGTTTTGTTTCCCTGCAGCGTTTACACTTACTTAAAAACAGGAGAAATGTTTCCTGCACGTGCGGTGTTGCTTCGCTGAGTTTTCTTTAACTTTGCGGGGGGTCCCTGAAATATTACATTTTGTTGTTTAATGTATGTTCTCGGAGTTGTTCAGGTCAGAGTTTAAGGCTTTTGAAAACGTTTCTTACCTCCTTTTGCTCTGAACTGGTTCGCATTAGCTTACTCCGTGTCTCCTAAGTATGGGCGGAAAATCCGTTCCGCTCGCGGATTTTGCGGATTTTCGGTAAATTCGCAATCCGCGAGATTCGCGAATTTCCCGCAAAATCCGCAAATCCGCGAGCAGCGGATTTTATGGCTTGCTCGCACTGTTCGCGTGAGTTCGCGGCTTCCCAGTTCAACTTCGCGCCCCGCGAATAAGCGCTAAATTGCAGAAATACGATCTTAGCAAAACTGAAACTACTTACCAGGTTCAAAAGTTCAAGCTCATCATTAGTAGCCATTTCCTGTAGTGCTTCCTGAGGGGCCCCTCCAGAGTTCAGTTGCCTACTTGCAACTATTATGTGACCCTGCTCTGACCCTCAGAATAGTTACACATATGCCACAAAGGTCCTGAATTACAGCTAAGGGAGACAAGCAGGAGCCAGGCTGGAAGTTCAAATCCAGTGACACATTAATCAGCCCCTTATTCATTATTGTCAGTTGGGGCAGGGCAGGTGTTGTAACTAATTTTGCAACAATGAAAGCACTTAGCAAGTGCAAAAGATCACTAATCAGGAAGCACTAAGGAAGCAGGTGCCAGCTAAAAAAATATTCTGTGGCACATTAATCAGCCCCAAATTAATTCAGGTCACTTGAGGCAGGGAAGGTGTGCTTTGCTTTGCCACAATAATGTACACTGGACAACCAGAGGGTGCTGTGATGAAACAGAGGGTGGCATGGGTGAGCCAGAGGGTGGCATGTGGTGACAGAGGGTGGCAGTGATGAAGAAGAGTGTCCCAAACAGGCTGGACACGTAGAAACAACAAGTTCGCAAAACTTGCGACCCGACAGGTAAGTTCGCGTTTGCGAAATTGTACAAAAACCCTCGCGACCTGGCAGAAACCCGCGCAAACACAAAAAAAAAAATCCGCAAATTCGCGGGAATTCGCGGATTTTGCGGATTACGAGTTCGCAAATCCGCGAGATTCGCGAACGCGAGATTCGCAAAATTCGCCCATGCTTAGTGTCTCCGCATGACTGGCGTTTCAATTGCCGCGAGTCGACTGATAGTATTTAAACGGTCCCCTGGAACTGGTTTAAGCCTTATATATGCTGCTGTGCATGGTGGGACTTGTAGTCTCTAGTGACTTTCAAGTTTTTCGCCGATGTTAACGACTGCAGTACGGAATATAGCTATATTATGGATAAATGCTGGCACTTATTTACGTGGCGGTGGTGGGGGGGGCAGGGGGCTCAGTAGCTAGATCGTTGCAGTTCGGACATTTCATTCATCCCATCCATCACACAGTTAAATTTAAGAATTAGGTATGCCTCTTTCTTTATCAGCATGGCATCTACATTTCCTCCACGGGGGGAATTTTTATTGCTGATAGAACAGTCCATTTAAAATTTTTCTCGGTGTGTTTATGCTCTGTAAAATGTTCTACCATGGGCGCAGTCAGCACCTTATGTCTGATTCTGGATCGGTGTTGCGCGACTTGCTGGTTTATTCGTTGAGTAGTTTTCCCAATATACAGTTTGGGACAAGGACAAATGATTGCGTATATTACGTTGCTCGTTTTGCAATTTGTGAATTCTTTTTGAAACCATTTCTCTGAATTAAACTCAAACTCCTCCCCTTCTATTGTGTTGGCACAGGACACACAGAAGCCACATTTATGATGGCCTTTCGCTGGTTGGAGCTTCCATAAAGTGCGTAAATCCGATTTGGCCTGGCTTACTCCCAAGTCTGCTCTCACTACGTATTGTGCTAGGCTTTTGTTTTTCTTTAGTGTGAACAGTGGTTTATCCATTGGAACTTCTGAGTTGGAAATCAGGTGCCAATTTTTTAGGATGATTGTCTTCAGTTTATTCGTGTAAGGCCCGAATGTAGTTACACAGACTGGCCTCTCTATTGGCTTGGTCTCCTTTTTCTTGAGTAGTTCTTCTCATGGAGTATGCCAGGCCTGTGTGATTGAGTGTTTTAACAATTTACTAGGGTACCCTCTCTTACTCAGTTGGTCACTTAATATTTGAGAATGTGCAGTAAAATCTTCTTTCCGGGAACAGTTTCTTCTTATTCTCAACATTTGGCCATATGGGAGGTTAGCTTTTAGACTTTTAGGATGGTAGCTTCCATAATGAAGCATGGTGTTTTTGTCCGTTGTCTTACGGTGTAGGGTAGTGGTCAATTTTCTGTCTTGTGGGAAAACTACTACATCTAAAAATGTAAGAGATGTTGTGCTGTATGTCATTGTAAATTTTATGTCTGGATGTCTGGTGTTCAGCCACTGATGGAATTGGGCAAGCATTTCTTCAGACCCATTCCATTGGCACCAGATATCATCTATGTAGCGATACCATGTTGTTATATTTGATCTGTATGGATTGTTCCGGTAAATGAAGCGGTCCTCATACAGGGCCATGAAGAGGACCGCCATTTCCGGGGCATAAGGACACCCCATGGCGGTCCCCTTCACCTGCACGTAGAACGCGTCCATGAACCTGAAATAATTTCTTTTGAGGGCTATCCTCGCTAGGTCAAGTCCTTCTTTTGATGACATCCTCCTCACGCTTAAGGCGTGTATTCATTTCCTCTCTGTATTTAGTAAGTTCAGGAGAGGGAGGCAGTTTATCAATGTCAGCAATAATTGAGGCTATTTCATCCAAAAGTTTAATCCTATCGCTCTCAGCATACTGAATGAGTATGCCCATTAGGCGCTTTGAACTATCAAGGTTACATTGCGCCCAGTCCGATAAAATTTGTGGGTCGGGTTTTTCGTATGAGGGGGCTAACATGATGCGCAGTCCACGCGGCACCCGCCCCACCTCTAGGTAGCCCGTTAGAGAGGTGTGCTCCCACCACTTGGATTGCTCACTTTTGCTGCATTTTTCAAGCCGCTTGAACAGGTCCTTAGCACCGCTGCTGTGTTCAGGCACGGTATTTGAGCTAGTATTGGGAACGGACTCTCCGGCCGGGGGGTCCGTAAACATGCCCCTGGACGCCTCCACACGCCCCCTTAATGTGTCTGCCGACATGGTGCGGGTCGATGGGCAAATGTCAAGTGCACAAAGAAGTCGATACTCCTACCAGGCAATGCTCCTCGGAGTCGACTCTGTTACTCCACACAGGGGATCTTGCAGTTAGTCCGTCACAGCGTTGCAGGTACTTGCTCGGTGAGCCCAGGATTCCCGGCCAGCTCCCGCCGACCCGATGCCCTGAACTACTTCCGGTCTTTCCGCAGCGTCGCCTGCAAACAATTCCGCTTTCCCTGGGGCGCTGGCGGCGTCTCCTACACGGAGGTTTCAAATGAGTCCCAAGGAACGATGCTTCTTGCCGCAACTTGCCCAGAACGTGGAGGGGTCTCGCGAAATCCGGGGAAGCAGTCCCGGATACAAATACGAGGTATATAAAGTTCCGAAGGTCCGCTAGTACAGCAGGTGAAGCCACACAAACAAACAGGAACCAGCAAGACCCTGGATGGTGCAATATTTTTGTTTATGTAAGTTTCAAGCCCAGCACCAGTCCGCCATGACGCGTTTCGGCTAGAGATAGCCTTGATCACATGACGACGTCATGGGGGCTGACCACCCATTTAAAGTGCAACAGTGCCATCACATGACATAGAAAGGGAACAAATACTGTTTCCTATATATATTCATGTCTTTGTTTATGTAAGTATATATTTATATACAGGGACCGATTCTGATCTTGTTCGGAAAGCATACTGAACGACTTGGTCCGGAATGCTTTCCGTACGGCTCGCATTGGGGGAGGCCGTCTGAACAAGTACGATGCAATCAAATGCATCCGGCTACGAATCGGTCGGACTCCTGTTGACGTCAATGGAACATGTTCACAGTCTCGCATTGAAGAAAGGGGTGACTGGGGAAACTTGCGCGCCCTGTGGCGCGCACCCCTTGGTGCCTGTCACAATGAAAAATCATAATTTTAGGACTTTTGGTATTCACAGAAGTCATTTACGAGTCCTAAAGTTAGGAGTCCCAACTTTACTACTACTAAATTGAGAAAAATCCTAATTTTAAGACTTTCGGTATTCACAGAAGGAATTTAGGAGTCCTAAAGTTAAGAGTCCTAACTTCTGTGAATACCGAAATGAGTAAGTTCATTCTGTGTATACCAAAAATAGTAAGTGCATTCTGTGAATGCCAAAAGTGGTAAGTTCATTCTGTGAATACCAAAAGTAGTAAGTGCAATCTGTGAATACCAAAACAGTAGTAAGTTTAGGATTGAGTCATAAATTCATTCTGTGAATCGGGCCCCATAGGCTGCTCACACACATCGGCGCTGCGCACACACATAGGCACTGTTCACACACACAGGCACTACATACACACACCGGCACTGCGCACACACACAGACGCCCTGATCACACACAGGCACTGTTCACACACAGGCACTGTCCACACACAGGCACTATTCACACACAGGCACTGTTCACACACAGGCACTGTTTACGCACACAGACACTGCTCACAAACACATACACTGCTCACACACACAGGCACTTTTCACACACACAGGCACTTCTCACACACACAGGCACTTCTCACACACAGTCACTGTTCACACACAGACACTGCTCGCACACAGACAGTGCTCACACACACAGACACTGCTCACACACACAGACACTGTTCACACACACAGACACTGTTCACACACACAGGCACTGTTCACACACACAGGCATTACATACACACACAGGCTGCTCACACACACCGGCACTGCGCCTACGTCCCTTACGAACAGTCCCACATTTTGCCGCATTCTTCTCATCTCATCAAAGGTGCTCATGTCTAGTTCAGCAACAAAACCAAACCTCCGAGAGCAGGAATGTGTTTCTGCATGGAGGGTCCGAGCAGCCGGGTTGCAACAGTTGTGCTTGTGTGTCTAACCTTGGGCCTCATGACAAGTAGGTTGATTTTAGGTGCAGGGATACACGCACTGCTCACGCACAAAGACACTGTTGACACACATGGACACTGCTCACACACACAGGCACTTCTCACACACACAGGCACTTCTCACACACACAGGCCCTTCTCACACACACAGGCACTTCTCACACACAGGCACTGTTCACAACAAGACACTGCTCGCACACAGACATTGGCACTGCGCGCACACATAGGCACTGTTCACACACACAGGCAGTACATACACACACAGGCTGCTCACACACACTGGCACTGCGCGCACACATAGGCACTGTTCACACACACAGGCACTACATACACACACCGGCACTGCGCACACACACAGGCACACTGATCACACACAGGCACTGTTCACACATAGGCACTGTCCACACACAGGCACTGTTCACACACAGGCACTGTTCACGCACACAGACACTGCTCACAAACACATACACTGCTCACACACAGGCACTTTTCACACACACAGTCACTTCTCACACACACAGGCACCTCTCACACATAGGCACTGTTCACACACAGACACTGCTCGCACACAAACAGTGCTCACACACACAGACACTGCTCACACACACAGACACTGTTCACACACACAGGCACCATTCACACACACAGGCACTACATACACACACAGGCTGCTCACACACACCGGCACTGCGCCTACGTCACTTACGAACAGTCCCACATTTTGCTGCATTCTCCTCATCTCATCAAAGGGGCTCATGTCTTGTTCAGCAACAAAACCAAACCTCCGAGAGCAGGACTGTGTTTCTGCATTGAGGGTCCGAGCAGCCGGGTTGCAACAGTTGTGCTTGTGTGTCTAACCATGGGCCTCCTGACAAGTAGGTTGATTTTAGGTGCAGGGATACACAGGCACTGCTCACACACACAGACACTGTTGACACACACGGACACTGCTCACACACACAGGCACTTCTCACACACACAGGTACTTCTCACACACACAGGCACTTCTCACACACACAGGCACTTCTCACACACAGGCACTGTTCACACACAGACACTGCTTGCACACAGACACTGCTCACACACACAGACACTGTTCACACACACACAGACACCGGCACTGTGCGCACACATAGGCACTGGTCACACACACAGGCAGTACATACACACACAGGCTGCTCACACACACCGGCACTGCGCTCACACATAGGCACTGTTCACACACACAGGCACTACATACACACAGGCGCACTGCGCACACACACAGGCGCACTGATCACACACAGGCACTGTTCGCACATAGGCACTGTCCACACACAGGCACTGTTCACACACAGGCACTGTTCACACAGAGGCACTGTTCACACACACAGACACTGTTCACAAACACATACACTGCTCACACACAGGAACTTTTCACACACACAGGCACTTCTCACACACACAGGCACTTCTCACACATAGGCACTGTTCACACACAGACACTGCTCACACACAAACAGTGCTCACACACACATACACTGCTCACACACACAGACACTGTTCACACACACAGGCACTGTTCACACACACAGGCACTACATACACACACAGGCTGCTCACACACACCGGCACTGCGCCTACATCACTTACGAACAGTCCCACATTTTGCTGCATTCTCCTCATCTCATCAAAGGGGCTCATGTCTTGTTCAGCAACACAACCAAACCTCCGAGAGCAGGAATGTGTTTCTGCATGGAGGGTCCGAGCAGCCAGTTGCAACAGTTGTGCTTGTGTGTCTAACCATGGGCCTCATGACAAGTAGGTTGATTTTAGGTGCAGGGATACACAGGCACTGCTCACACACACAGACACTGTTGACACACACGGACACTGCTCACACACACAGGCACTTCTCACACACACAGGCACTTCTCACACACAGGCACTGTTCACACACAGACACTGCTCGCACACAGACACTGCTCACACACACAGACACTGTTCACGCACACACAGACACCGGCACTGTGCGCACACATTGGCACTGTTCACACACACAGGCAGTACATACACACACAGGCTACTCACACACACCGGCACTGTGCGCACACATAGGCACTGTTCACACACACAGGCACTACATACACACACCGGTACTGCGCACACACACAGGCACACTGATCACACACAGGCACTGTTCACACACAGGCACTGTCCACACAAAGGCACTGTTCACACACAGGCACTGTTCACACACAGGCACTGTTCACGCACACAGACACTGCTCACAAACACATACACTGCTCACACACACAGGCACTTTTCGCACACACAGGCACTTCTCACACACACAGGCTCTTCTCACACACAGGCACTGTTCACACACAGACACTGCTCGCACACAGACAGTGCTCACACACACAGACACTGCTCACACACACAGACACTGTGTAGGATAGAACTGTTTGCTGCTGCTGCCTTTAATTTCTTTCTGCTATTTCAAATTGTTGGAGTATCTGCTCCTTTTAAATATTGTATTTGCTTCGCCTCAATAATTTAAAAAAATTCTTTGCTGTCACTGTCACTTTGTAATTCACGTTCCCCTGGAACTCCGCATTGCCTGCACTTTAATAAGAGTTAAGCACAACTCACCATTCGGCTGATTTCCACGCCGCCTCATGCCCGACTGCCATCTTAGGTGTGGGCTAGAGACGCTGACAAGACGTCTTGGGGGTTAGCGCTATAGTCTTTGCGAGTACCCTTAGCCACACACTACTAATACGGCCAGTATGCAAGCGCGCAGCGGACGCGGGCAGTGGCGCGCCGGAGGAGCGCCGGAGGAGCGGCAGAGGAAAGCCCGTCTGTGCCCGTTCGGGCCAGGACGGGCCCAGGGGCCACCCCCCCTGGCCGACCACGTATATATTCGCCCGATACCCTCAGGTCTCTCAACACAGGCAATACTGTGTTAGATGGGATAACCCTTGCCAAACTACAGTCAGAGGTTTTGTTGCAGGGAGAGGATGTACTCACCCACACCAGGACCCAAGGCCTTATAATTGCAACGTTAAATACACGCTCTCTGCAAAAACATCACTTAGAGGTATTCTCGCTTCTGGCGGAGGGCGAGATAGACATCCTTGCTCTCTCAGAGACATGGCTGGGCACGTCATCGACACCGGATGTTCTAGCAGCCCTGCCTCCTGATTTTGATGCGCTTTGGTACAATCACCCTAATGACAGCAGAGGGGGAGGTGTTGCCATCCTGTTCAAAAAGAGTCTTAAGGTGGCACAGATTGTAGCAGAAAATTGTGCTTGCGCAGAGCTGCTAGGGATAACAATCTCACTTAAATCCTCATGCATCCTGCTGTTGCTAGTATATCGCCCACCTCAGAGTTCACCTGAATTTAATGACACTTTTCTTGAATTGCTGACAGACTTGGCCTCTAGATTTAAGTCCCTTATAGTGGTAGTTGATTTCAACTACTATTGGGATAAGGTTCCCAGAGAGCCCACTGAGACAGAGTTTGAAACTATACTCTCTGCACTTAACCTACAACAATTAGTAATGGGTTCTACTCACGTGAAGGGCCACACACTTGACCTTGTTTGGTCATCCCTGTCCCATATGAAAATAACTGAAGTTAGCCCTTGCATTTGGTCAGATCATTTTCTGATCAAGTGCTGGGTTCCGGGAGATCCCTTGCCGGCTACCTCAAAGCAAATGCGGAGGAAAGTTCGGTCTTGGAAGAAGATTGAGGTCGACTCCTTAATCTCGACCCTGCTCTCTTCTCCCCCCCCAAGACGACACAGATGAACCTGGACTCTAACACTACTGCCCTGATGACCTGGATCTGGGCCGCCCTAGATAAGCTTGCCCTGGAGCGAATGGAGAGGACCAGAACAAAAGGAAAGGGAGCCCCATGGTTTGATGCCTCTCTCAAGAAAAAGAAGCAAGCCCTCCTCAAGGCGGAGAGAAGGTGGAGACTCAATTACTGTCCAGCAGAGTCACTAACCTTTAAATCACTTCTTGCTAGTTATAAGATGGACATCCTGGTGAGGAAATCCGCCTTCTATGGGAACAGAATTAGGGAGGCTACAAATAAACAAAGGGAGACCTTTGTGATTTTAAGGGAACTTACGCAGCTGGGCGAGAAAAGTCTTGCGGGTGATCAACCCGATTGCGATACCTTTCAAGGCTTTTTTCTCCAGAACGTACAGGACATCTTGACGGATATTACTACGATCCCAGCTGAACCGCCTTTGCCATCCTGCCAAGCTAGTCAGCTGCAAACTGGGACCATGAACAGCTTCCCATATATCAATGAAAAGCGGCTGGCGGAGCTTGTCGGCCATGTCAAATCAGGTTCTAGCACAGATCCCTGCCCCCCGAAAATGTTTAAACTGGCCTTGCCTGGTATTCAGCCTCAGTTGCTGAGCTTACTGAATGCCTCACTAGAAACGCGCTACCTTCCAGCCCAGCTGAAGGAAGCTAGAGTCTCCCCACTCCTCAAGAAAGCGGGAGCCGATGTTAAGGTATTGAAAAACTATAGGCCTATCTCCCAGCTGCCACTCCTGAGTAAGATCTTAGAAAAACACGTCCTGAACACCTTAGCCAGCTATCTGGTGGAACACCATCTACTCCATGCCAGGCAGGCTGGTTCCCGGCCACAGCATAGTACAGAACTAGTTATGGCCACGGTCACCGATGAGCTGAGAGTCAGGGCAGACAAGAAACAGCCATTCGCCCTGATTCTGTTAGACCCGTCGACAGCTTTTGATACGGTCAGCCATACCATCTTGCTGGACCGTATCGCTAAACTGGGGATAACAGGACAGGCGCTCAAGTGGCTAGAATCCTTCCTGTCAGGACGCACTCAGAGGGTTCAGATGGGGGACCAGCTGTCAGGGATTAGTGAGGTGATATGGGGTGTGCCCCAGGGGTCCGCACTTTACCCCTTACTTTTTAACATCTACCTACAACCACTGATGGAGGAGCTCATGCGTAGGAATTGTGAAATCTTTAACTACGCTGTTGTTGCAGCTGGAGGATACAAGGGATCCACAGGAATCAGTGAGGAACCTGCTCAGATTCACGGTCAATTGGATGACCAACAACCTCTTGAAGGTGAATGCTGAGAAAATGGAGGTACTGGTGCTCACCAACCAGGCAAATCCTTGGGGTGATCTGTACTGGCCCCCAGAATTAGGAAAAACTCCCACTCCCGGTACGGTGGTAAAAAGTCTAGGTCTAAAGATCGATGCAGATCTTACCATGGCCCCTCAAGTTTCGGCTCTGGTAGGCTCCTGCACGGGTGTGTTGAGGCAATTACGCAAGCTGAGCCCTATTGTTTCAGCCTCCACCCTACAAACCTTCATCTCTGCTACAGTCATCTCGAGGCTAGACTATGGCAACGCTCTGTATCTTGGTTTGCCACAGAAGTTGCTGAGGAAGCTGCAGGTCGTGCAGAACGAAGCAGCTAGACTGATTTTTTCTCTACTGAGAAACTCACATGCAACCCCACTCCTTTGGAAGCTGCACTGGCTGCCTGTGAAGCTCAGGGTTCAGTTCAAATGTCTCTGTGTGGCCCATAAGGCACTCTTTAGTAAAGCCCCAGAGTACATTAAGCAGCGCCTGAGGAGGTATGTTCCCGGCAGAACTTTGCGCTCAGGTCAGGCCTCCAATCTACCCAGATTTAAACTAAAAACTAAAGGAGGCAGAGCCTTCTCGGTGATCCTTCCTCAACTTTGGAATGAGCTACCGGCCAGTCTGAAGGAAGATTCACAGCTACTTTCCTTCAGGAAGAAACTGAAGACGTACCTATTTAAAAAGGCAATACTTCCGGCCTAATCAGAGATGGCAGAGGGTTTCGGGGTGACAGTATGTTCTGTTCTTTCTGTTTAAGCGCTTAGAGACCGGCGGTGATAGGAGCTATACAAAAACGTTATAACATAACATAACATAACACTGTTCACACACACAGACACTGTTCACACACACAGGCACTACATACACACACAGGCTGCTCACACACACCGGCACTGTGCCTACGTCACTTACGAACAGTCCCACATTTTGCCCCATTCTACTCATCTCATCAAAGGGGCTCATGTCTTGTTCAGCAACAAAACCAAACCTCCGAGAGCAGGAATGTGTTTCTGCATGGAGGGTCCGAGCAGCCGGGTTGCAACAGTTGTGCTTGTGTGTCTAACCTTGGGCCTCATGACAAGTAGGTTGATTTTAGGTGCAGGGATACACAGGCACTGCTCACACACACAGCCACTGTTGACACACACGGACACTGCTCACACACACAGGCACTTCTCACACACACAGGCACTTCTCACACACACAGGCACTTCTCACACACAGGCATTGTTCACACACAGACACTGCTCGCACACAGACACTGCTCACACACACAGACACTGTTCACACACACAGACACCGGCACTGCGCGCACACATAGGCACTGTTCATACACACAGGCAGTACATACACACACAGGCTGCTCACACACACTGGCACTGCGCGCACACATAGGCACTGTTCACACACACAGGCACTACAAACACACACTGGCACTGCGCACACAGGCGCACTGATCACACACAGGCACTGTTCACACACAGGCACTGTCCACACACAGGCACTGTTCACACACAGGCACTGTCCACACACAGGCACTGTTCACACACAGGCACTGTTCACACACAGGCACTGTTGACGCACACAGTGCTGTGTGCTGTAGAGTGCTGTGTGCTGTAGAGTGCAGAGTGCTGTTGAGTGCAGAGTGCTGTGTGCTGTTCAGTGCAGTTGAGGGCAGAGTGCTGTTGAGTCCAGAGTGCTGTTGAGTGCAGAGTGCTGTTGAGTGCAGAGTGCTGTGTGCTTTTGAGTGCTGTGTGCTTTTGAGTGCTGTTGAGTGTAGTTGAGTGCAGGTGAGTGCAGTTGAGTGCAGTTGAGTGCAGGTGAGTGCAGTTGAGTGCAGTTGAGTGCAGTTGAGTGCAGTGTGCTGTAGAGTGCTGTGTGCTGTAGAGTGCAGTGTGCTGTGTGCCTTTGAGTCCAGAGTGCTGTGTGCCTTTGAGTGCAGAGTGCTGTGTGCTGTAGAGTGCAGAGTGATGTGTGCTGTTGAGTGCTGTGTGCTGTTTAGTGCTGTGTGCTGTTGAGTGCAGAGTGCTGTTGAGTGCAGAGTGCTGTTGAGTGCAGAGTGATGTTGAGTGCAGAGTGCTGCAGAGTGTTGTGTGCTGTTGAGTGCAGTGTGCTGTGTGCTGTTGAGTGCAGAGTTCTGTGTGCTGTTGAGTACAGAGTGCAGAGTGCTGTTGAGTGCAGAGTGATGTCGAGTGCAGAGTGCTGTAGAGTGCAGAGTGCTGTTGAGTGCAGAGTGCTGTTGAGTGCAGAGTGCTGTTGAGTGCAGACTGCTGTGTGCTTTTGAGTGCTGTGTGCTTTTCAGTGCTGTGTGCTTTTAAGTGCAGTTGCGTGCAGTTGAGTGCAGAGTGACAGTGAGTGCAGAGTGAGTGCAGAGTTCTGAGTGCAGAGTGAGTGTAAAGTGACAGTGAGAGCAGAGTGACTGCAGAGACAGTGTGTGAGGGTCCAGGGTGCACATTGTGTGAGTGTGCAGAATGAGTGTGCAGGATAAACAGTGTGTGACTATGCAGGGTGACATTGGGAGTGTGCGGGTGAGCAGTGTGTGAATGTGTAGGGGCAGTGTGTGAGTGTGCAGAAAACACCACACACACATACACCACACACACATACCACACACACACACACCATACACACACCACACACACATACACCACACACACATAACACACACATAAATCACACACACCTCACTCTCTCAACACCACACACTCGTCACCACTCACCACAACACACTCACCATCACACACTCACCCCCACAGACTCACCCCCACAGACTCACCACCACACACTCACCACTACACACAAAACAACACACACAACAACACACCCCCAGCTGTCAATGAATGCGTTCACCAGGCACAAACACCAACAACCATCAATGTACGCTTTCACCAAAAACAAACACGACCATGCATCAGTGCCGCTAAACACCCACATACACAACAAACAATGTCAGTGCAACTTTCACCAAACACACACACACACCAACAGCTGGCAGTGCACCAGCCACTCTTTCAATTGGCACAATCATCAACAGCTGTCAGTGCACCCTTTCACCAACCTCACGCATTACCATCCATCTCTGTACGCTTGACAGCCACACTCAGTAACAGCTCTTTCTGCACGCTACCACCAGTCATACACACCTCAAGCCACCACTACACGTTTCCACCAAACACACACACCAACAGCCATCACTGCACAATTAATACAGGCACACACATCCACCACCCATCAATGCACACACCAATTGATAACGCATCCACCAATTAATATTGTACCTTTCGCACTATGCTGCACTTTACCTTTTAAAGATAATGCGTTAAAGTGCAGCATGCCACCATTGATAACATTCCAATCCAACACACATATCTCCAACACACACCACATGCTTCCACTCCAAAACACATGCCTAAAACACATTGACATTTACAATGCCATTATCTCTAACTCAAACAAACCCGAGCCCTGATGCATTCCTAATGCTTGTTTCAATATGTTTGTACTTACCATAATAAGTATGGGGAAACAATAGTTTTGTAATCAATATTTTTGACACAATATTTCTCTATTAAGCATGGGGGAATTTTGCGAATTCGCGATCCGCGAATTTGTGGATTTGAGAATTCGCAATCCGCAAAATTAGCGAATTTGTGCGAATTTGCGGATTTTTGTTTTTTGCGTGTTCGCGGGGTTTTTTGCGTGTTCGCGGGGTTTTTTGCGTGTTCGCTGGGCTTTTTGCATCTTCGCGAGCCGCTTGCATAGCGAAGTTACCCATGCAGTCATTTATGGGAGAGGGAGAGAGAGATAGATAGATAGATAGATAGATAGATAGAAAGATAGAGAAAGAGAGGGAAATAGAGAGGGAGAGAGAGAACGAGAGAAAGAAAGAGAGGCCGGATCTCTGAAAGGCCAGATTCCTGAGTTGCCCCTACAGAACATTTTTAGCAAAATGCATATGAAAATTGTGCTGTAAAGGTCTCTTTTAGTTTAACCCCTCCTGACAACTCAAAATGGGTGTATTTGCCATCCTCTCCCTTCTTCCTGTTTTTTATATCTGTAAGTGCTTCCTGATGAGGTTTAATTCCTTGGACAGGTGCCTCGTTGCCTTCTTGTAACTATTCTCTGACCCTGCTTCAAGGGTCAGAGCAGGGTCAGAGAATAGTTGCAAGTAGGCAACGAGGCGCCAGGAAGCAATTAGCAGCAGGTGTCCAAGTTGAAGTTAATTTGTTTGTAACCCTTTTGTAAAAGGTTACAAAGAAATTAGGTTCAACTTTTGCACCTGCAGCTGTAACCCTTGCTTGGCTGAAAATTCGTCCCCGCTGATTCACGGATTTTACCGCGATTTCTCGATATTCGCGGATCGCGAAATCGTGGAAAATCCGCAAATTCGCCCGCGAAACGGATTTTACGCCCACCCGTATTCTCTATCTCAATATTTTTGCGTTTGATATTGTGTCAGCGGGCCACGAGGGAGTCCACAGAAGCACACAGCTCCTGAGAGCAATACCGAGAGTGGGTAGAAGAGGAGTAGTTGGGGGGCCTTGGGTTATTGAAGCATACAGGAGAGACATCTGGAAAAAAAACATGCACTCTCATTGAGTACTTCATGAAACAGGAATAAAAGAGTTCCTGGAAATCCATCACTTGTGGAAAAAAAGAAGGAGTCAATCAGAGAGGTGATTATAAAGAAGCTTTGCTCTAAGGGAGGAGAACTACATGCTGGATGAGCAAAAAGAAATACAACCAGCAAATTGAAAGCATGCAAATGTGAGTGACAAAACACAAAGCAATTACAAGCAATGATTGGAATGATTTCCCAGGTAAGATTTCAGCATGTCCTCTATAATTATTATAATTATTTGCAATCAGACAGCTGTGAGGACTGGTTGGCTTTGACCTAATGTTGTCACTCACAGTGAAGAGCGCCAGTGGCTTAAGTATGCTGACCCTTTGCCACAAGTAGAACACTGTGCTAGGTGAAAATGAAATGTGAATGGCACTTCAAAAGACCAATTGATGAAGAGGGCTGACTCAAAGCCTATTTATGTACATGCATGTGTTTCTTCTTATACACTTTTTGAAAAACATGTTGCTGTTGACACAGCTAAAGCTGGCTCTAGGCTCTTCCTACTAGGGAACACTTGGCCATGCTCATCCTTCCTGTCTATGCTGACATGTTTCAGCACCTCTCATTGTGTGGGGTCTTTATCTCTTCATCCAGCCTAAGATATCCTCAGGTTAGTCGCTGCTGCCCTCTGGTTAGTTATTAACCACAGGTATTTATTTCTCCACTTGGTGGAATCGGATCCATGAATGTGGGAGAACAGCCTGTTGAAATCACAGAAACAAAACAAACATTAAATAGTCTCTTAACACTAAAAAACGCTCTTCAATATATTGTGCAGCATCTTTACAGGTAGCTTTACAGAGCTACATGGAACCCTGCCAACACCCTCAGCATATTTGATTCTTTAATATAATATTTCCATAGTATAATCGTTATGCTAATTATTTTTAAAGTGCACTTTCAGCATTAGCTGTCTCACGGCATAGAGCGCTATCCAAGAGCGTTGAGCAGGTAGCTATTCATAGCCGACATATCCATCACACCGCCAAGTGCTGCTTCCAATAGGATGACAAGTGCACATCTGTGGTTATGACACATGATAAGGGAACACTTCCCACATAGGCTCAAAGCAAAGACAATACACATCCAACCTCCTACCCACAAGGTGTAGAGCTCTATCCGTGTGGGCTAAGTACTTCAGTGCCCCACATAGAGGTAGAAAGCGCTACACAAATGTGACAAAACTATTCACAATCAGCACAAGTTGGTGTAAGCCTATTGGAAGAGGTAGGTTTTAAGATTTTATGTTCGGAATGAGATTTCAGATTTCTTCAAAAACTGAGGAGCGACAGCGGTGAGAGCGAAGATCGACAGGAAGGCAGGGGAACCAGGAAATCTGCTCATATTCCACCTGGCCAAGCCCCAGGAAGACAAGCCCACAGCAACCCGTAGGGACCCGGTAGGCCGGCTCACCAGCCACAAAGGGCCGTTAGAAAACTTCACACATGGGAACCAAAGAGCTGGCCAAGAAATCAAGCCTCCCAGCAGGCCGGGAGACAAGGAACCAGATACCCCAATTATGTCCGAAACACTGAAGCTGCAAAATTGCATAATTTCAGTGGCCCTGGTATTAAAGGAGCAGTTTTATGCCCTTTCAATATTATAATATTACGGATCCTAGAGGGAAAGCAGTGCAATGTGCATTCTCTATAATGCTTCACCCTGTTACCTGGTTCCAAGGTAACCAATTTACGGACTAGATCATATCCTGTTTAAGAAATATGAAAGCATTCATTGAAGTGTGATAATAGTTGTCAGGGCCCACATATTATTCTCCTCCTCTGAGAGGAAGCCTGGGACAAAGGTAAAAAGTTGCTCAAATTACAGGTGTTTTAAGGCCGTACTTAATGTAACTTGTCCGAAGCTTTCACAAAAATTATATGACTCATTGAAAGAAACACATTCATGCATTTGTTTGTTTTCAGAGCACTGTGTGCATAGCTGGCAAATACTGAAGTGGTGAAAAGTTGAAATACAAGTACAGGTGCCTTTCCACAGCTAAGTCTTTAAGCTCTGGAGAAATGGGGCATTGGCCTTTCTGGAGCCCTTGCTTGGGGTTACCAGGGGGCTTATTTACAAGCCCCTTGCGCAACTGGTGTGTCACTTTTATTATGGAAAAAATTGACATACTAGCGGCCCCCAAGTGTCTGCTGTTTCCGGTGTTGGGCCTGTTCTGTGTGAAAATCGACCCCCTGCGCTCTGCATGCTTTGTGAATCTGTGTGAGAAGCTTACACAGCTGCACCATAACCAATATGCAATATGACAAGTGAATGTAGATGTTTTTTAGACCTGCCATCCTTCGGGTGGTCTATCTCCAATTTTTTTGTGTGCTTAACTCCACTTTTTCTGTATCTTTTTGTAGGCCTTAGGACTCTGAGGCACTCTACTACTGTTAACCAGTGCTAAATGCATGTGCTTCTCCCCTATACATGGTGATATTAGTCTATACCCAAAAGGCATATTTAGTTTACTTATAACCCCCTTGTAAAGTGGTATACTATATACCCATGGCCTGTAATCTAAATGCTGCTAGTGGGCCTGCAGCATTGATTGTGCCATGCACACAAGTCAAAATATCGATTTGAAAATGTCGACTTACACTAATATCGAGTTTTAAATATTGTGACACAGAAATATCGAAAGCAAGAATATTGTGGTCAATAATATTGACTTGAAGGTAAGAAATATCTATTAAAAAAATAGAAGTCTTTATTATTGATTGCAAAAATACAGTTGTTTAAAATATCGATTTTGTAATTAGTGTTTTGTATTTTAGTATATATTTTAAATGTAAGTGATATATTTTGTTTGTGTTTTAATACATGTGTTACATTTTTAGTAGTTTTTAGTTTTATTTGAATTCAAGAATTTTTGAGTTCCGTAGCGGGTTATGAGTTTATAGGGGAATAGAGTGGTATGCAATTTAATTTTAATAAACAAATGAATATTTTTTATTTATTAATATTTATTTGATTTAGATTTTATGAAGTTAATTGTGTTTTAAATTTTTTGGGATGAATCTTAGGTGTGGATTGTGAGGTTTATAAAGGTTATGGGTGGGAAGTAATCTATTTTTAATTAATTAATAATTAGTTGGTAATTAATATTAATTAAATGATTGAAAATTAATTATGGTAATTGTGTAATTAATTTTAGGTGCCATTTGTGGGGTTTATAGGGGTAACGGGTGGGAAGGACTTTATTTTGAATTATTTAATAATTAGTTATTAAATACTATTAAATACTTATATGACAACTAAATATGGAAATTGTGTAATTTATTTCAACTGGGGGTTTCGGGGGTTTTAGGGGTAAAGGGTGGGCAGTAATGTATTTTTAATTAATTCATAATTAGTTGAATATTAACATTAATTCATTACATGATAATTAATTAGGGTAGTTGTTTAATTATTTTTTTGAGTGGGTTTTGGGTTTATAGGGGTAAAGGGTGGGGAGTAAATTAATTTTACTTACTTTATAATAAATTGTTAAATAGTATTAGTTACGCAATTTAATTTTTTAAATTGCGTAATTAATTAGTTTATAGTTTAATTTTAGGTGCGGGTTCTGGTGATTATATGTGCAAAGGGTAGGAAGGTAATTACAATTTGTGTGTTTTAGTTTGTTTTGAATTAATAATCTTTGTTTAATGGATAATTAGTTATGTTAATTATGCAAATAATGTATTTCTTATTTTAGATGTGGGTTGTGAGTTGTGTGGTGTTACAGGGTAGGGAGTAAATAGACTCAATCAATGTAATAATTAATGTTTTTTAATAAATCATTTCTAAATAAAATTATTTATTTGTTTGACAATTATTTTTTTTATTTTATTTAATATAATATTTGTAGGTATTTGTGTTATGTATTTAACATTATAATTTGTTTTTTTAAGATTAAATATATTTTAATTACATTTTTTAACATATTTACATATTTATATTTACTTTCAAATTCTTTTTTTCTTTTGTTGATAATATTTAGTATGTTTTTAATTTTGAACTGACAGGAGGGAGAATAGTACATTTTACCCCTCTGCCATCCAACACTTTTCCTATTGATGCACTGACGGGAGTGGGAATAGTAAACTTGACCCCTCCGCTATCCAACACTTCCCTACTGCTGCACTCACTGGAGTGGGAATAGTATTTTTTACCCCTCCTCTATCCAACACTTTCCCTACTATTGTACAGACTAGAGTGGGAATAGTAAATGTTATCCCTCTGCTATCCAATATTTTCCCTACTGTTGCACTCACTAGAGTGGGAATAATCATTTTTACCCCACCGCTATCCAAAGTGTTCCCTACTGTTGCACTCACTGGAGTGGGAATAGTACATTTTACCTCTCTGCTGTCCAACACATTCCCTTCTGTTGCACTCATGGGAGTGACAATACTCATTTTTACCCCACCACTATCCAACACATCCCCTACTGTTGCACTGAGTGGATTTTATGTTATTGGTATATGTGTATTAATATATATAGATATATATATATTTATTCCTCCTGTTGCTTCTTCCACCCTACACGGGCCGTGGTAAATGGAGCGTGCTCCGGCAAAGCCCGCCAGAATTTCAATTATTTTTACAGTCCAAGTGAATATGCTCTCTCATTTCGTTCCAGTTGCAAAGTTTTTAATACCAGGTACATGTTTCTGGGAACACAGTCCCCTTGCTCACACACTAGTCAGTGGGTTGACCTGCTATACATATAGTGCGTAAACATAGTTGAGGGACAATCCACTTCTATAGAATGATAGATTTTTGTTGAAAACACGGCATCCATTTTAAAATCTATTTTTTACTTGCACATGTGCATAATATTTCTTCATAATATTGATTGCAAAGGGTGTTACTGTTCAAATTCATTCCATTTGTGTGTTTTATAAAGTATTCAACAAGTATCTACAACATTAAGCTGGTATTGGAGTATGAGCAACTATTGTCCTAAATGGGCATCTAATAGTCACAATTACAGTATTTTTTTTCTTCAAATTGCAAGTTCTACCATACATGGAAATATGATTGGTACATTTTTGTTGATACAGTATATACACATTTTGTGTTATGCATAAACATTTTCCATTTTTTAAAATGTGATAACTAAATGTAATACCACTGTCGGCTCCTTGTGGAGATAGTATCATCTACGGTGAATTCCCATACAGCTACCATAGTGGGGATTGCTATACTCCACCCTAATACAAGTGGAAGATTGAGAGGCATTGTACTCGCTCTAGTGGCAAGGACTGATGTAGTGTTCTGTGATACTACCCAGTGGGGCATGTGTAAATGGTCTCGCTATTTGGCACATAGTAAATGCTGGTCCTAGATTACATGTTAGCATATGAGTAGCCTTCTGTCTCCCTTAACTATCTAGATTGTGAGGTGGCTGTCCCAATATTTGAGTAAGCTCAAAGGAAGAAGTGCACCCAGCTTCAGCAAATGGATATCTGATTTGCTCGATGATAAATTATTTCAAAAGGGAACTGTTGGAGAGATGGTACTCCTCAAAGTGGCGTGCCACTGGGTAGTGTTTGCCTTTTAGAATGTATAGCGCACAGGTGTACTAATATCCGCTTCTTTGCTGCAAAGGTGGCGCTCCATACATATCTCATCTTGCAGGGGCATTCTAATACATAAATTACAAAAGCAGTGCAGCAGGTAAGAAATTGTTTGATGGTTTTGGTGGCCCCAGGGGTGTCGTATGTTTTGACCATCAGACTGGATTTGCATGCTTTGTAATGGCCACGGGGAAAAAACCCTGTAGGTTGTGACTGTGTATATTCTGTTCTGGAGTGATGTTGCCTCTCACTAAGATGTTTTTAAAGCTTTTTCCTTTCCTATATGTTATCATGGGTCGTTCTGGCAAGTCCTTTCCGATCACTGGATCACTTTTTAAGATGTTCCAGTTATCGTTCAAGATATTACCCCCATTTGGATTCCTCATTGTAGGTTAAAATAACTCTACTCATGTTGTCTTCTTTATTAGTCAATTTCTCCTTGAGGGTTTGCTCTCTACTTATTTGTTTGACTTTTTTAATGGCTTTTTTGATCACCCATTTTGGATAACCTCGCTGTTTAAATCTTCTCAGCATCGTTTTACTCTCTGATTCAAATGCTTCCTTGGTACTGCAGTTTGTTTTTGCTCTCAGTAGTTCCCTAAATTGAATGCTCCATTTTAATACATCTGGGGGCTGCTGAGAGCATGGAGAAGACTGTTTCCTGCTATGGTCTTCATGTGCAATTTTGTGTTCAGTTTGTTACTGTCTGTTATTATTTCTACATCTAAGAATTCAATTGACTTCTTACTCATGTTGTAAGTGAGTTTGATGTTACACATGTTGTTTTACAACAGTTCAATAAATTCAATTGCACTCTCTTTGCTGCCATTCCAGATCAGAAAAATGTCATTTATATACGGAACCAGGTATTCACCTGGCTCCACATCTGTTGCATGCTGGGAGTTTTGCATATTTCTTCCTCCTATGCCCTAGAAACAAGTTGGCAAAACTAGTGGCAAAGCATGTCCCCATTGCTGTGCCAAGTGTCTTTTTGTAGATCTCGTCGTTGAACATAAAATATTATTAGTGAGGCAGAATCTTATCATCTCAACTAACATATTTGTGTGTCCCAAGTATGTAATGGGTCTCTGATCTAAAAAGTGTTGGCATGCTCTTATCCCTACGTTGTGATCAATGATAGTGTACAATGTGTTCACATCCATAGCAAATCTTTTGCCCATTGTACATTTTGTATTTTTGTCAGGGAGTCCTCAGTGTCCTTGACATGCGATGTTAGCTCTGTGACAAAGTTTCTGAGGAAGTACTCAACATATTTTGATATGATCTCTGTAATACTCCCAAACGAGGAAACAATGGATCTCCCTGGTGGTGTAGTGGGATTCTTGTGTATTTTGGGGAGCAAATTAAAAATTGGCAATCTTGGGTAATCTCGCTTTAGATAGCAACATTCCTCCCAGTGTACTTTGCTTTTGGTTCTCCACCCATTAAGTCTTTTCCACATGGCTGTGATACTTTGATTGTATTCCCTTATGCCACTTTTGGAATAGAAATGTTTGTCTTCGAGTTGCCTTAATGCTTCCTGTATATACATTTCCCAAATCACTATGTTCCCTCCTTTATCTGAAGGACAGATCACAATAGTGTTGTCTTTAGCTGAAGATTGTATTATGTCATTCTGAGTTAGGGATATATTCCAATTAGTTGATTTTTGCTTCTTTTGTTCCTGTGTTTTGATTAGTTCATGCATCATGGTCTCTTGAAATGTGTCGATGCTATCATGTAAAAGGTTCGGGTAGAATTTCGATTTAGGTTTGAAATGTGCAATCTTATTTCAAAAAGGTAATCATTTTTATTATTAAAAGTTCCAACAGTGTTGAATACATACAAAATATCATATCACTTCATAAAAATATACATAAAACACCTTATGGGGGCAGTAGTTTAATCTTCAATGCGCGTTTCAGCATACAGGATGCCTTTGTCAGGAATTGCCGCAAAATTCTATGAAAAATGAAAAAAGATATATTCTAAAAATCAACAAATAGCTTACAAATGAATGATGACATAAATAAATTAATAAATCTAAAGAAGAAATTAAAAAGGATGGAATCACACGAAGAATACATGCTGGAATATTTAAAAGCAGGACTTATTCCAACAGGTCTCCGTGTATGCAACAATCCAGGTCTGTTTGTACACTACAAACAATTCTTAGAAAAATGGAGCATGATTGCTAATAGATGTTTGCGGGATTTAATGATACTAACAATAGAAACGGCAAAAGAATTAGCAGCTTCTCTAAAAATTGCATTGAATGAAGTAGAGGGAAAAATCAAAACAGCAAATGGTGTAGAAGAAGCAACAAAAAAATTAGAAGAGTCCAATAGAGAATTAGAATCTTTTGCTGACTATTTAAATAAAAGCACATCTGAGAAGTTAACTAAAAGTAAGAGAATTTATTCAATAGAGAAAACATACCCATATTTAGGAGAACATTTTTATAAACAGAATCACTATTCCGATGAAAATGTATCCAGACAACAAAGAGTGACTACATTTTCGGACACTTCTGACTCAGAAGGTGAAAGGAGTACCCATTATTATGATCCTGAAAGTACATATAATTAATTCAATCCGGAAAAAAATGCAACACAGAATCCCTGCCGGCCAGTGTCCAGATTCTCGATGCATTTGCGAGGGCCTCTGGCTTTAAAGTAAATATGGCAAAATCGCTGGTCCTGGATCTCTCCCTGGAACACCAGACTCTCTCCTCCTTGGAGGAGTGCTTTCTCTTCCGCTGGTCTTCGGAGGCGGTCCCTTATTTGGGGATTCAATTGGCGGCAACTTTGCAGGCACGGTGCTTATCAACTATGCTACACTCCTCCGTACTATCTGCGCGGAACTGGGACGTTGGCGGCATTTGCCACTCTCCTGGCTAGGACGGGTGTCGGCAGTAAAGATGACTTGCCACAGGTTTTGTATATCTTCCGGGCTATCCCGCTCCGACCGCCTGAGGGTTGGTTTCGCCAAACTCAATCGGAACTTGCGCAGTTTATCTGGAAGGGAAGGCACCCGAGGATGAAACTGGGGCTGGCGATGCTCCCTCCAGTGAAAGGAGGACTGGGGCTGCATGATCTGATGCTATACTACCAGGCGATGCAGCTCCGCACCCTTGTGGAGTGGAGTAGGTGGGAGTCGGAGCGGCACTGGCTCTTTCAGGATCAGGCGGTGGCGGGCCGCCCACTGCAGGAAGTCCCCTTCCTCCGTAGACAACACCGACCCCTAATCTATACGCCTCTTTCATCACCAGAGTGCCTCTGGAGGTGTGGGACAAGTCTAATGCTCGACATGGTCTGACGACGTTTCCTTCGCCCATGACGCCGCTGCTGGAAAATCCGGACTTCGGGCCTGGTAGAGATGTGCGGGCGTTTGTTCAGTGGCGCCCGGCGGGCTGTCGGGTCTTATTCCACATGTACTCCGGTGGAGGAGTGGCACCTTTTGAGCGCCTACGCGAAGATCATGGCCTTCCAGAATCGAAGTGTCTCCGTTATTTACCGGTGCGTCACTGGGAGCTTGACCCTCGAGTGCGAGAGGGGGCTGACCGAAAGCTCAGCGAATACGAGTACAGGCTTCTCTCCCGGACGACGGACAAACGACCTATATCGGACCTCTACTGAATGTTACTGGAGCGGTATTCCCGAGTTTATAATGCGGGGAGGGCACGCTGGTAAAGGGAGCTGGGAAGAGACCTGAGCAATAAGGACTGGGAAGACATTTGTTATCGGGCCTGACACTCTACTTACCACATGGGCCTGACGGACACTTTTACCAAGCTGGTGTCATACTGGTATTACACACCTGAAAGGTTGCAAGAGATGGATTAGACCAGGGATGCGTCCTGTTGGAGGGGCTGCGCAGAGACAGGTACATTGACACACCTCTTGTGGGACTGCACACACATTCAGGGATACTGGAAGGTGGTCCTCGATGAGATAGATACTCACTTTGATACGGAGATTCCAAGATTTCCGGCCTATGTTCTCTTAGGGCTTCCCAATGCCATTACTTTCCCTCTGAGGGCTCGAAGAGGGAGGTTAATCACAACAGCGCTGGGCTATGCTGTTCAGACTATTCTGGCCTTATGGCGCACGTCACAGGTACCCACCATGCAGGGTTGGTTGGGCAGACTTTGGTCAGTCTTGGGCATGGAGAAACTGTCCCTGGTGAAAACGGGAGAGGAAGTTAAATATGCAGAGTTATGGCAACCCTTCTTGTCCCTATTGGCCACAGAATTCAGGGAGATGACCTGCCCCCGTTACCTACGGCTGTTGTGGCTGTCTCAGTCCGATGCTTGATCTAAGGTTGAGTGACTGGATGCGTGTTTGGTGTGAGGAATGGGACCTGGAACTAGGGTGGTGGGTGGGTAGGCTAAGAGGGGTTTGGGGTCTGGGGGGCTGGTGGGGAACATTCTCTCTCCTGGCATTTTCACTTTCGCTACTGATTCAGCCACCTTTCGGTTTGGAACAGGGGTCCTTTTTGCTCTGTAAGCCTTCTAATAAGCCTTGCTCTGATGTTCTTGTTTCATATATAGCACTTGTCGCATATACACTGTCTGCTGTATGTTTGCTGCATTATATGAGAGTCTTTTGTTCAATAAAAAGATTTAATACTAAAAAAATACACCACAGCCTTTTTTAGGACCACATGGGATGCGCAGAGGACGGCAGAGAGTCAGATTCCAGACAAAAACAAAAAGGAATTATCAAAATCATCACTACCTGTCAGACCCCAAAAGAATTCATACCGCTGGAAACTTGCACAGGAGCAGATGTCGATAATTCCCAACTCCCTCTCAAAGCTCCCCCTGAGCCCGTTATAAACTTGGCTCCTGGAGACCCTCAAGGGGGAAGGGGGAGTGGATACAATAATAAACTGACAAAGAAGAGACTGCTCTGGTAATTCTTCCTGGCCTCTCTTGTGTAGTCTGTCCTGCAGACTCTGAATTCAGAGAAACCTAAATTACAATGACAAGGAATTAATCAAGTTTCCTACTCTACTCTACCTTCTATCTATTTTCTACTTCTGACTTCTTTTACCTAATTGCCCAGAGGTCTTGCTTCTCTTCGTGCTTGTCTTAAATATATTTTCTTTTCTGTTCTTCAACTAATGGGAAATCCTATATTGGAATAGAGCACACTCTGTAATATCATTTCTTCTCTACTTCTCTAATTATTTTTTATTAATGTATGTCTCTTACATTCTCTCATTAAATGCAGTCATTGTATTTTCAAACTATCTTCCTAGTAAGTTCTCCTTATGCTAATAACTTAAAAACGAACTTAAATGTACCTATGAGTAACCTACCTATTACCTAATAACTCTGTTCTTCTCACAGACAGTTGAGGGAAAATGTTTTCGGATGTTTTTCTGGTCAGTTTGTACTCCTCCTAGACCTTGGGTGCTCTAGAAACTCCAAATGCGCTAAAACTGTGCCACAAAAGTCAGGTTAGAAATGCTTCTTTATAAAGCATTAGAAAAGTCAACCAGTCTCGGGAATTTCTCAGGTGAAGTGCGCAGCCAGTTGGGCTCGCGCACTTCACCTCTACTCCAACACCTGTAAAAATGGAAAAGACTAGACCGCTGACCCGAAATTGGGAACGGCGGCCATCTTGGAATTTCGTCTTCGACATCGCAACCTCCAATTGTTGCCAGTTGGGAAGTTTCTATGCTGGGATCGTGGCGATTTACCCTTCAATGCTAAAACAACATGACCCCTCCGATCTGGGGTTCTGACAATACCAGCTGGACCCTAACATATACAAGAGACACGCAATCAACAGTATTGGAAACACAGGATATAATCCTGATTTTCAATTTATCTTCCCATGACCTAGATTCAAGTAGTATAAACTTATTGTTGAAAGAATTATCATATGTACCGCACTCTTTTGCAAACAAATTTGAACTTTACCAAGATTATGTATTCATTTTTTTAAAAAATCAGACGTAAGAAATTTTTTGAAACGGAGGAGCAGGCAACTATAGAAGATCCCATTTGGAAAGATTTAGCTCTGCCTTCCACCTTCATACCCTCACTAGAACAAGTAGGGCCAGAAGTATCTACTTTTGAATAGGTAGTTTTACGTGGTTTAGAGCAGTCCCTTCGATTCATTCCTAAACCTTTATATAATCTAGAGAGAGAAGAACATGCAGCATTGAAATCCTTTAGTAGCAATTCCATCCCCTTCGTTGTGACGAAGGGGATGGAATTGTGGTCATCAATACTGATGACTACGAACGTAAAATGTTATTAATGTTAAATGATCAAACTTTTTACCCAAAAATAGAATATCTAAGAATATCCAGACCTCGACTAATTAGACGTTAAATGCAGGATATATTACAACAAAGGAGTATGAATACTTGAATGACAATAAAGGTAAAAGAAGCATGTATTTACCACATGCCAAAAATACATAAAGATGTAAGAGACCCCCTGTATAGACCAATAATATCAACCATAGGCACTGTAAGAGAACCTTTGTCCAAATTCATTGGCAACCAAATTAGACCCTATCGCTCAACAATTCCATCCTACATTAAAGATACGAGGAAAATGATAAATAAAGTAGAACATTTAACATTTAACCCCCACACTGATATCTTAGTAACTCTTGATATATAGTCATTATACAGTAATATACCCCAAATTAGACATGATGAAGGACAGTTAGAAGTAGACCTCTTTGTTAAGCCCAATGCCAGGAACACTCTTTTACATTTTAATAGTTTTTGTCCGCGCAATCAGAAACAGAGTATTCAGTTTTCACAATTTTTAAGAGTCCGAAGAAATTGCACCAGTACACAAGATTTTAACAAACAAGCTGCCACTCTGTAAATCAAATTTTTAGAGAGAGGATATCCCCACCGGCTGGTGAGGGAATCCTACAAGTGAGCGAGATTCTTTGACAGAGATCATCTTCTAAAATCAGATGTAAAACCCAAGGTTAATCAACTGGTATGTGTCAAAGAATATTCCACCCTCAATATGACAGTGAAACAAATCATACATTTCAAATTGGCATATTCTAAATAGCAATCCAGACCAAAAAAATAAATTAGGTAAGCGATTATTTGCTCATCGCCGTAACAAGCATATTAAGAATATGAGTGTTCATTCATGGTATGACAATCAACTCTCTAGTGATAGACTTCGAAAAAAATCAATAGACGGTAATCTTTATATATAAAAACGAAAGTATGTCTGTCTGTCTGTTTGTCCTTTATGCATTACTACACCATTCATCCGCTCGCCATGAAACTTTGGGAAGTTGTTGAGTACACTCCCGCGAACATTTATGTACATTTTTTTTCTTCAAAATCGGCCCCCCGGGGCCCTCATCTATCGCATACTGAAATAGACAGCGACTTTGCGAGCATCGTCGACAGTTTTGACCCCCAAACGGAAATCGATTGGTCAATCTACATCAGAAGCACGAATGAAAAAGGCGAGCTTCAGAAACAGATGAGCAACGGGAAGCAAGATTAGAAGCTGTTTTAATACAAACTGCTCAAGCCTGTAATTATCAAACGAACGAGCAACGAGAATCAAGATTGGAAGCCGATCAAGTACGCACTGCTCAAGCCCATTCTTCTCAAACGAACAAGCAACGAGAACCAAGTTTGGAAACAGATCGATTACGCACTGCTCAAGCCCGCTCGAATGAACCAGGAGAGCAAGCAGAATCAAGATTGGAAGCCAATCGAGGACGCACTGCTCGAATCACATTTAGAAATGTTTTCAAAAATAAAAGGAATACGTTTCAATTACAATGACACAATGTAAATTAAATTTTATCATAACAAGTTTCCTTGAATTTCCTTTCTTCTGAAATCGCAGCAACGCGCGACGGGTAAGCTAGTATGCCAATAAAAGGAACAGTAAAATGTTCATTGTGTAAATCATGTGAATTAATAATAGAAGACGAAAGCATGACCCATAATGGCTTCACCATTACAGCAACTAATCTTTGGAATTGCAAATCACAGAATGTAGTTTATCTCATCCTCTATCCCTGCTATCTAGGTTATGTTGGGGAAATCTCCAGAGCAATTCAACCAGAATAACTGAACACCACTCTGCAATTAGGACCGCTAAATTAACTGCACTTCTGGTGAAACATTTTATAGAAGACAATCACAAACCTGAGGAAATAAGATGGAGAATTCTAGAAAAAAATTAAAATAGCAGAAAGTAAAGGTGGTCAGAAAATACCCCAAAAATGTGAGGTTTACTGGATATTTTCTTTGGGCACTTTAAAAAATGGATTAAATAGTGAATTGCCGTGGGAGAATGCTATACTGTAGTTATTTGTGCACATACAGTCCTGGTTAAGATAGTTCCTGTATTAAACATTAGGAGAGGAATCCCATCGCCATACATTTGGTGTAATAGATGGTCAATATTACAATGTTCGCCTTATTTGATTATACGTATTCTAACAACTACTTTTTATGTATATTTATACAGTCTATGACTATGAGATAGCAATGGTTTAGAATGTATCCATCTATTGACACATAGAGATATTTATTTGTGTTGTTATTGCTATTGTCAATAAAGTACCAGAGACACAGAAAGCTTGGGTAGCAGTCTAGTTTAAATAGACGTAGTCATTGACATTGTCAATAAAGCACCAGAGATACAGTAAGGCAGGTCAATATTTGGTTTAGGGCAATGCATAGACTCGGTCCCAAGCCACTACTGAAGAAATTGGGTTGGTACACTCCCACCGAGTCTCCGTTCCTCTTCCGCCTATCTGGCAAAGGTACCCAGATTCTACAGGGCCAGACTGAGAGAAAGATCCTTTAATATCCTTTAATTTTTCTGCTGTGAAACTCTGGAATGAACTTCCATTCGAAATCAGACAATGTAGTACCTTGTCCCTGTTCAGGAAAAGGATCAAAATGAGGCTGTTCCTTAGAAACGGATTCTGTTGTCTCTGAGGAATGTTCATCTCTATCTCTATCTCTATCTCTATCTATCTTGGCCTCCCGAAATATCTGACACAACGCCTGCAGAGCGTGCAGAATGCGGCTGCGAGATTGATAAAACACGTGCCTTTTAAACATCATATCTCTCCGCATCTTCACGAGCTGCACTGGCTTCCAGTGACAAGCAGAGTAAAATTCAAGGCGCTCACCCTAGCTTACAGAGCACAAAAAGGGACTTGTCCCAATTATCTGAAACTTCGACTCCCCCGCTACCATCAAGAGAGACACCTGAGATCAAACTCGCAGACCCTACTGGCTGTACCTCGAGCGAGAAGAGCGAGACTCGGAGGCAGATCTTTCTCGGTAGGCACTGCGAAGCTTTGGAACTCCCTCCCCCCTGCCATCCAATCTGCCCCGTCAGAAGCCATCTTTAGGAAACTCCTAAAGACTTGGCTCTTTGGACAGAAAGCCTAGTACCTCTCCCTGCATCCCTCTCTGCTGCTGCGGTTTCTTTTCAGCGCCGGGACACCTCCTCGCGAGGTAGCTGTTCGCGCTATACAAGAATCAGTATTATTATTATTATTATCTTCGGCTCTATCTTTCCTGCTCCCTGCTGGTCTGTGTTCACGTATCTTTAGCACCAGGGTACAAGTAGTGTGTTTGTCGCGCTCTATAAATATTATATACAATACAATACAATACAATACAGTCTAATCTTAATGCGCACTTCCGTAACTATAAAGCTTTGTGGATTACAGGGATGGCACACGATGTCAAAGAAAGTATGTTATTTGGCTAATATTTCACACTCAAAATTAAAATAAAATGAGATTAGCACTATAGTTTGCGAGTATATCTCAGCATTTTTGCAGACCAATAAGGTGTAGTAACGTACTCCCATTACTTATAAAATATGCTTATTGATAAGGAATGGGAGAAGTTAATTTTTGGAAATCGGCATAGTACCTAACGTCTAATATTACAAATTAATTGGCTAATATTCAACGTTTGGAATTACACCACAATAAAATAAGGTTAGCATACTAGGTCTCAATTTAATTTCTGCCTTGCTAAAGACCAACAAGGTGTAGTTACATACTCTAAGTACTTCCGAAATACGTTTTGTGGCAAAAGTTCGCGAGAAGTTAACCACAGGAAACCGTTAGGTATTTAAACCACTGAAGATTATGCCCAGGTTTATACTGGGACATATAGTGAAAAGACACAGGAGACTGATCAGCACGGCACCCAACAGCAAACCAGCATCCTGATACAGGTAATATAATGTTCACAGTATTGTGAAAGTATAGAAATATTAATGTAAGTAGGCACCTTTGAGTTGAGAAAAACAGATAGTTATATAGTTCCTGTTGTGATTTTTTGCAGGAGCTGCACGTTTTTAATATTAGAGTTCGGCATTAATACGAACTGTCACAAATGTTTTCCCCCCCGTGAACCTATTTTAATCAGGTAAATATCTATGAGAATATGCTATCACTGTTTATTTTGCACGAAAATAGAGATAGGGACATATAAAAATAAGAACGTTTTTCTTTATATTAAATCTCCAAGCAACCTTGCTGATACGATAAATACAGCACTTTTCTACTTCGCGAGTGTGGATTTATCTGAACACCGCTTCTGGCTGCATTTATTATCAGGTACTAAAAAGTATCTGTTTTTCCGGTTTATGAAAACATAAAATAGTAAGGACACTAGATATAACCATAGTATGCTTACTTTACGGAATAAATGTGCCAAGCCCACATTTGGGATTAGTCAACAGAGAATAAAAGTACTGTGTATATTAGGTAAATAGCCACTGGATTAATATATGTTTGCGAGCAACAATGAATTTAATCTTGGAAGAATTATACTAATTGAAGTTATTTTTCATTGGTAATCACCAATGGTCTTCCTTAAAACAATCTTAAGAAGGAGTAATAGAAATGTCCAGACTCCTTCGATATTAACTTAGTTAACTTACTTTTTATACTATGCATTGTTAAAATCTGTTTGGAAGACATAGTATATTTAACATGGTGATATGAACCGTTTTTAGATCTTCAAAACTCACAAGATGATGGACGGAATGTTGGACAACGGCAAAGCATTCACCCCAGTCACAGATCTGGGTTTAATCCATCGTTATGTTGCTCACCAAGCCACCACAGTTCAGACATGGCCATATGCAAATCAGTATTGACCCTGTGCCTCATGGGAACAGTCCAGACCGAACTGCCAAGCCATGTCTTCCCTGGACCGGAATAAAGCATCCTAGGACCGGTTTCTGGCTATCAGCCTTCGTCAGGCAGGATAGCTTGACACCAGTGGCGTAGTGAGCAAGGGACCCACGTCTGGGCATACCCTGTCCACATAGGGTGAACAGAAAAACACACAAGATGATGGACGGAATTTTGCACAATGGCAAAACATTCACCCCCAGTCACAGATCTGGGTTTAATCCATTGTTATTTTGCTCACCAAACCACCCCAGTTCAGACATGGCCATATGCAAATCCGTCTTGAGGCATTGCCTCATGGGAACAATCCAGACCGAACTGTCAAGCTATGTCTTCCGTGGACCGGAATCAAGCATCCTACGACCGGTTCTGGCTATCAGCCTTCATCAGCCAGGATAGCTTGACTCCAGTGGCGTAGTGAGCATGGGACCCACATCTGGGCATACCCCTCCCACATAGGGTGAACAGCAAAACGGTATACAACCTTTACCACGCATCTTTTACCACAAAATACTGTTACAGCGAAACTATTACAACGCAAGTGTATTTACAACGCATGTATTTACAACGCATTACACTACAACGCAGATACTATTACAACGCATACCATTACAACGTAAGTATAGGTAAGTTTATCTTTTTTTTTAAAACATTTATTAGGGGTATTGGGTTTGGGTTATGGGGTACAGGGGTATTTTTAGGGTTCAGGGCTGGGTTTGGGTTTTGGGGTACAGGGGTATTTTTAGGTTTCAGGGCTGGGTTTGGGTTTTGGGGTACAGGGGTATTTTTAGGGTTCAGGGCTGGGTTTGGGTTATGGTGTACAGGGGTATTTTTAGGGTTCAGGGCTGGGTTTGGGTTATGGGGTACAGGGGTATTTTTAGGGTTCAGGGCTGGTTTTGGATTATGGGGTACAGGGGTATTTTTACGGTTCAGGGCTGGGTTTGGGTTTTGGGGTACAGGGGTATTTTTAGGGTTCAGGGCTGGGTTTGGGTTATGGGGTACAGGGGTCTTTTTAGGGTTCAGGGCTGGGTTTGGGTTTTGGGGTACAGGGGTATTTTTAGGGTTCAGGGCTGGGTTTGGGTTATGGGGTACAGGGGTATTTTTAGGGTTCAGGGCTGGGTTTGGGTTATGGTATACAGGGGTATTTTTAGGGTTCAGGGCTGGGTTTGAGTTTTGGGGTACAGTGGTATTTTTAGGGTTCAGGGCTGGGTTTGGGTTATGGGGTACAGGGGTATTTTTAGGGTTCAGGGCTGGGATTGGGTTTTGGGGTACAGGGGTATTTTTAGGGTTCAGGGCTAGGTTTGGGTTTTGGGGTATAGGGGTATTTTTAACATATATATTTACAAATTCTTAAATAAAAATGAATATAATTATTTAAAATATTTAAATAATTATTAGTTACGTTATTTTAAAATATTATATACTTACCTATACTCACGTTGTAATAGTATGCGTTGTAATAGTATCTGCGTTGTAGTGTAATGCGTTGTAAAAGCATTCGTTGTAAAGGGTCCTGCGGTGTAAAAATTGCGTGGTAATGGTATGCGTGGTAAAAGTATGCGTGCTAACGTCATACATCCCAGCAAAATATACAAGATGATGGACGGAATGTTGCATAATGGCAAAATATTCACCCCCAGTCACAGATCTGGGTTTAATCCATCGTTATTTTGCTCACCAAGCAACCCCATTTCAGACATGGCCATATTCAAATCAGTCTTGACCCTGTGCCTCATGGGAAGAGTCCAGCCCGAACTGCCAAACCATGTCTTTCCTGGACAGGAATCAAGCATTCTAGGACCGGTTTCTGTCTTTAACAGAATGATTGAGCCCACCCATGTGGCAATGGCGTACCAGAGTGAGAGGAAACACCAATGATGAAGTATGCCACCAATTGGTGGGTGAGTTGTTTCCTCTTAATATTGCTTATATTCCTGTATTATTATTATCAGGCATAACACACAGACACCTGATGGCCCCTTGGGCTTTCACATTTGGTGATGAAATAACTTGTTTTTTGGTCTTCCTCTGTTCTCAGTGATTCCATGATGACATGTAAGCATGCGCGTGTCAACGTGCAGTCAAAAGTCCTTCATAACTTGGCAGCAATTTTATTTTTCATTTAACATTCAAAGATAGCAAACGCTAACTTTGGAGCAGGACATTAAAAAAAAACTTGCAAATGTGCATGAAAAAGCAAAGGAAGAGCATGGTAGTAAATTACAACTGGCAGTCCCACCAAGAAAGATATATATATATATTTTAAAATAGCTTGAAAACGATGATCAGAGGAGCAGGTTGGGGCAGGGGTAAGAAAGTCAATGCCATTAATTAGTGGGATCAACTCCGGGCCACAGGAGCAATGAGGAGGGTTGTATAAATAAAAAAGCGAGGCAAAGATGGGTGGAAGAAGAACAAATGGAGTAGCTGTGTGGGATGGGGGGAGACATAGGGACAGCACGAGAATTTGAGAGAAGAAGCAGCTCAAGTGGTAAAGAGCAGGAAAGCATGCACTTCCACAAAGAGCTAAAAGAAAAAAAAAAAACATACTTTCCTGATAGCAAGCGGTGTTAATATGTGGTGCAGGACAAAGTTGTCCACTCTTTACACATCACAGAAGTCTCATAAGAACGACATCTACCACACAAAATGAGTGTTGTTTGTATGGACTGTAACCTATGGATAGCTGGTAAAAAGAGTGATTCTTCCTGATTTTCTTCCTGGAACTTTGCTGAACCTTTCTCTGTTGCCTTTGTGGATTTCTGGCTGAACCCTTCTGCAGCCTCATGCAGAATTCCCTTTGAACCCCTTGCAGACCCGTTCCATGATTTCCCGCTGCTCCTTGAAGGACTTTTTTTAGCTTTAGACTTCAATGATTCCTTTGGACTTTGTCTTAAGTGTGGCTTAGACTGGCATTTATTTTGTTTCCCCTTAAGACATTTGCCCAATCCTCTGAGATGTTAAGGCTTGTCTTGTTCAGTGCAATTTGCCTTTTCTTTAATTCAGACATGGAGCCCTTCGATTTTAGAGACTCTCTGAACTAACTCACCATCTTATCCTTTCGCTCTGTGTCTGGGTTGTTTAGATTGCTAATGTATAGGAGGGTAAACAGTCATAATATCGATTCCAAAATATAGAATGGACATAATATCGAAGTAAAAATATAGAATGGACAACATATCGAATGGACACAATATAGTGGTTAAAAATATCGAATTTAAGGTAAGTAATATCGATTTTCAAAATATAGAAGTCAAAATATCGAAGTATACAATATAGGCATTAAATATATCGATTTTTTATTAATATCAATTTTTTTAAAGTGTTTTGTATGTTAGTATATGTGTGAAAAGTGTATATTAATTTTAGTAATGTATGTTTAATGTATTTTAAGTAATGAATTTTATGTTATTTAATTTTTGCGTAATTTAATTCTGTAGCGGGTTGTGGGTTTATAGGGGAATAGGGTGGGAAGTAATTTAATTATATTAAATTAAATATTAATTTTTAGCAATTATTATTAATTTTTAATTACATTTTGCTTTTTAATTCTGTAGCGGGTTATGGGTTTATAGGGGAATAGGGTGGGAAGTAATTTAATTGTAATGAATTAAATATTTTTATTTATTTATTGGTATTCATTTTGAATTTATTGTTATTTTTTAATTGGTAATTAATTTTTATTAATTGCCAATTAATTTGTATTAATTGATTAATTGTTAAATATGTTAATTTTCTAAATGTCTTTTCTGTAGCGGGTTGTGGGTTTCTAGGGGAATAGGGTGGGAAGTAATTTAATTGTAATTAAGTAAATAATTTTTTTCATTCATTGGTATTGATTTTAAATTTATTGTTATTAATTTTTAATTGGTAATTAATTTCTATTAATTGGCAATTAATTGTTATCAATTGGTAATTATTTTGTATTAATTAAATATTTGATAATTATGATAATTGTATTAATGTATTTTCTGTAGTGGGATGTGGGTTTATAGGGGAATAGGGTGAGAAGTAATGTAATTGTAATTAATTACATGTTAAAAATACTTTTTGTGTATTGACAATTAATTTACTGTTAATTTTTAATTGGTATTAATTTGTATTATTAATTAGTTTTTGTTATTGAAAATTAATTAGTTGTTAAATAATTATGAATAGGTTATTAATTTTTAATAACAAATATGTAGTTGTATTTCTAATTAATTATTACATAATATTAAATTGGTTATTAATTTCAATTAATGTTTTATTGGGATTGATATTTAATTTATTTTTAATAATATATTAAATCATTACTTTCCCTACTATTAAACTCACTGGAGTGGGAATAGTAATTTTCACCCTCCCGCTATCCAACGCTTTTCCTACTGTTGCACTCTTTGGAGTGGGAATAGTATTTTTTACCCCTACGCTATCCAACGCTTTCCCTACTGTTGCACTCTCTGGGAATAGTAATTCTTACCCTTACGCTATCCAAAGCTTTCCCTACTGTTGCACTATCTGGAGTGGGAATAGTAATTTTTACCCCAACGCTATCCAATGCTTTCCCTACTCTTGTACTCTCTGGAGTGGAAAAGTATTTTTTACCCCTACGCTATCCAACGCTTTCCCTACTGTTGCACTCTCTGGAGTGGGAATAGTAATTTCTACCCCAACGCTATCCAATGCTTTCCCTACTGTTGTACTCTCTGGAGTGGAAATAGTAATTTTTACCCTTCGAATATCCAACGTTTTCCCTACTGTTGCACTCTCTGGAGTGGGAATAGTAATTTTTACCACTACGCTATCCAACGCTTTCCCTACTGTTGCACGCTCTGGAGTTGGAATAGTAATTTTACCCTCCCGCTATCCAACGCTTTCCCTACTGTTGCACTCTCTGGAGTGGGAATAGTAATTTTTACCCTTACGCTATCCAACGCTTTCCCTACTGTTGCACTCACTGGAGTGGGAATAGTAATTTTTACCCTCCCGCTATCCAACGCTTTCCCTACTGTTGCACTCTCTGGAGTGGGAATAGTAATTTTTACCCTTACGCTATCCAACGCTTTCCCTACTGTTGCACTCACTGGAGTGGGAATAGTATTTTTTACCCCTACGCTATCCAACTCTTTCCCTACTGTTGCACTCACTGGAGTGGTAATATTAAATGTTACCCTCCTGCTATCCTACGGTAAAATATTGTACATTTTTTATTAATAACTTAAATAATTATATCTTAATTTTAAGGTTATTTGAGTATTTTTAAGTATGTTTTAGTTAATTATATTTAGTATTTCATTAATTTTAAATTACTTTTAAGACATTTAAAAAAATTCGATATTTTGACTGACTATATTTTTTACAGACTATATTTTGGATTCGATATTTTTGTACTTACCTGTTTGTAGATAGGAATTCGATATTTTGGCATTCTATATTTTGGTGACTATATTTTGGTAAGTCTATATTTTGTCATTCTATATTATGTCAGTGATCCGTATAGGAGAGATAATGTAAGATTATTTTCTAACCATCAGGTACTGATGTTGCTAGCATGGTTTACACACACCGAGCTTCTGCTACGTTTCATATTGATTTGCCTTAATTTCTTAAGGAGACCTGGGGGCATATTTAAAACAAAGTGGCGAAGCATGTTGTGAAACCAAGAAGGCTAACAAAATGCTCTGTAACATTAGAAACCAGGGCAGAACCATATTGCATACATATGGAAACATCAAAAAGAGGAGAAATAAATAAAGCATTTCGCCTCGTTTCACCTGTTTAACACCATTGCTGCTAGGGAGATTTTCCTCCTGTGCTGCAGATCCTTTATTCCCATTGTTCATGATGAGCTCAGCTCGTCATGAGCACACGACCAGTGTGGTAAATATTTTAGTAATTTACCTTGATCGGAATTTCTATAATAGCAATAAGGTCAAGTATGAAGAGCAGAGTCCGTGGTGGTTCGAATTCAGGGTCTTTATTCAGTAACTCGAGTTAAAGGGAGAGCTCCGTCACCTGAGGAGGATCGGAAGAATCTCTAACTTTATTCTCAGAACACAGTATATTAATACATAGAAATGAGGAAGGAGCTTCCCTTTAATGCAGGCACGTGTCATATGTTGCAATAAAACAGGAGTCATGACTAAAGAAAAGAGGCTGCATCATAAAAAGAGGAAACATGGCAGAGGAGATGAGGCTCGTCAAGATTAAATGAGGAAAAGCGAGAGAAGCAGAAATGTGGAGAAATTATCCTAGGCTGGTTCATTAGATAAGAGAGAGATGGTCGTGACAGGATGTCTGTTTGTCGTGTTTCAGCATTTGGGGGCTCTTCTTCCCGGAATCGGCTTAACCATAGGAATGTACAGTTTTGAGTGAGGAAGCTGTTTCTCGGAATCGCCCTAACCATAAGAATATACCTTTGAATTTTAGAGGAAGGAGAGTGCGTGTGCAACTTTTGTGTGCGCGTGATCGGGTTTGCTCGTGTTCTCGTTGCTTGTTTTCCGACATGATGGGCTAGGGGACGTGACTGAGAGGGTGTATAATGGGACATAAACTACAAAAAATAATCTTTTTCCACATTCCCTCCTTGTCCCATATTATATACCCTTTAAAATTCTTCTTCTTTTTTAGTCTACTTCTATACTCATTAGGTCGTCTACTTGTGCCTGTAACATAATTCTTTCCTTTTCTTTCTTTCTGGACTGGGGTTTGGGAATGCAGGCAGTGATACAGAAACTACAGAGAGCTGGGCCACACTGAATACAGAGGCAACAGGTGAAGAGAATGGCTAGAGCAAGACTTATTATTGTAAGGATCTTCCACCCCCATGAGGACAGGAGGCCCCAGAGCCATCCCGTCATGGATCAGGCAGCAGTGTCTGCATCTAGTTTCTTTGAAAGTACATGAAGGCGGGAAATGGCAGAATATACTGAGGGAGCATTATCTGGAATGTATATACAGCAGTTGGATCCGATCAGTTCACATACGCCACCACGGTCCGCTAATATGATATCTAGGACCATACGGTTCTGTAACGTCATGAGTCTATCGGAAGCCATCTCAGCGGTGATGTTACTTAATGCACCAGCTGTTTCGTTTATGGCTCCCTGGACTACACGAGTCAGCTGTATTATGTGGCGGCTATTGATCATGGGTCCCCAGAAAGGGATGATTCCTTTGAAGAAATCGCCAGCCTCCTGATCCACTGTGTCTTCGGCATCCATGACCCCCCTTCCCCGTCTATTAATCACGGTCAGAGGATCACTTAGATGATAATCTGCTGGGGCGGTGTAGGTAGGGGGGAGGAGAAATGCAATGTAGCATTTCCCGGACCAGCCTTGAGGTAGCCAAGTACGTGCGTGAGGTCCACAAATAAAATAAGTGTTGGGGGCGGTGGTCATTGTTGGGAAGTTTAAGTCAAGTAGGGTGTACGTCTTATTACACTCACTGTCTCCCATCTTCTGACCCTTGCCCTAACCTCTTACACAAAACAGGCCCTTATGAGGCAAAGCCTATCCTCCCTGCTCTGTCTGTCTCTTCTGAACTGAGAATGTTTCTCTAAAGGAGGTAGTGTCGTTAAAGAGGGAATAACTGGTATTTTCACTATTATCTGCTCGTCCCCATGTTGCGGTGAAATCTACCATCTTTTGAACAGCGCGCACAGTCTTTGTTTTTATCTCGTTCCAGGTACTAGTGTTCTTGGTCTTGGTTTCAGGGATGTTTCTAACAGAGGCAGAGAATATCATAGAGAGAGCATAGGTAGATCCAGCATAGCCTAAAGGGAGAGGGATAGAAGGCATACCTCCGTGTACGGAGTGTGGCATTAAGCCGCAGACACAACAGTTGGTTTTGTTGATAACTAGTTGGTGTTGATGGAGTGTGGAGATGAATGTGGTATTGAAGAATTCTTTTCTCCTACATACGAGTTTCGGCGGAAGATCTACGTGTGAATGCATAGCAGTGTTGTTCAAAAGTGTAGGGGAAGAAAGTGGGAAGGCTGGATGAAGGAACCAACCTAGACAAGCCATGATGCAGAAAATAAGAATCATTATAGAAAGGAAAATGGAGACTTTGTTTTGTGACAATTTTGTACAATGAGTCTTTGTCTTCATGATTTCGGCTGCTTAGTCTGAGTAAAGTATGCGCCAGTGACCGGACACTTCCCAGCAACCGCTTCACCAAGCGTCCGTCTTGGGCTTAATTAGCCACTGGTAGGTCGAGGTCAGGCACAATGTCTCAAGTCTGTTTTGGATAAGATCGCAGCCGCGATTTGTACTATTCTTTGGGCAAATGTTCTGGGAGGGGTGAAATAAAGTCTGTCGTTTCAGTGTCTTTAAAGTCTGATGGTTTAGTGTCTCTGGTCTCGGGATCAGCAACAGCATCCGAAGGAGTTGGTCCATAGAAGGGCTTGCAGTGGCTCACATGGAGCCATCCTTTTTGCCCTTCAACTTTGACGGCGGTCCTCATTGTGAGCAGCACCAGCTTGGGAGACATCCACCTTCTTTCCAGAGGGCTGGTTCGGTCAAAGTTTCTGATGAGCACCCATTTGCCAGGCTGAAGGGAGTGCTCGTCAGGCGTGGTCTTGTCTGGAAAGGCTGCAGCCACCTGTGAACGGCAAGAACGTAGTGCAGACATCAAAGAAGCCAAGTAATCTGTCAGTACATTTGTGTCAATATCAATTAGCTTTTTAGGAGATGGGACACCCCAGATATTTGGAGGTCTCCCATATGTGACCTCATAGGGTGACAGGCCCGTCTGAGAATGTGGCACCATTCGCATGTAGAACAGGGCAACTGGAAGAGCTGTCACCCAGTCTATTTGCTTGTCAGCTCATATTTTTGCCAACTTGGTTTTTAATATCTGGTTGTGTCGCTTCACCAGACCTGTTGCTTGGGGATGTCTAACACAGTGAAATGTCCAGGTGTAACCTAACAGTAGGGAGACTGCTTCCATTAATTTAGAGGAGAATGGTTGTCCATTGTCAGAGTAGATGACTCTGGGCAACCCATATCTGGGGAAAAATTCTCTAACCAATTGTTTAGCTGTAATTTGGGCACCATAGTCTGGGACAGGGTAAGCTTCAGTCCATCGGGTTAAGGTACAGACTACTACGAGGACATACTTGTATCCTCTACATCTTTCCATTTGGATATAATCATTTGGAGGACTTCAAAGGGGTGATCCGGAGGATAGAACCCTCCTTGTTAAACTGATACACTTTTTCCGGGATTGAAATGACAGCAAATCATACAGGTTCGTACTTTTTGTTTGGCTGCTGCACACAAATGCTTGTTGTGCCATATCAAATTCAGACAGTCTAACATTCCTTTTTCTCCTAGATGGGCAGGACCATGGGCAGTTTCTATCATTACGGGAACCATTATGTCGGGGAGAAACCATTTGGACTTGTCTTTGGTTACCCAACCTTGATCTGTGTGTGAACCTCCCTCTTCCTCCCATTTTCTCTTTTCTGTCTCTGTGGCTTGGTTTTGGATGTCTACTACATCTTTGGTGGGATCGAAAACTGGACAGTTAGTTCTGATGATGGTTTCAGTGCTTAGTGTTCCTGTCTGAGCAGCATGTTTAGCTGTGGCGTCCGCCAGAGCATTGCCCCTAGTGATAGAGTCTATGACTTTGGTATGTGCTTTGCATTTTAGTATAGCTACTTCTGTGGGTCTGTGTACTGCTTCTAGTAGCTGGAGGATAAGATCTCCATGTTGGATCTTTGTTCCATGAGAGGTTAGGAATCCTCTCTCTCTCCACAAAATACCAAAATTGTGGATGACCCCAAATGCGTACTGTGAATCGGTGTAGATGTTGACTCGTTTTCCGTTAGACCACTCACATGCTTGTGTGAGAGCTATTAGCTCTGCTGCCTGTGCTGAATGTACGGATGTCCTAGCTGCTAAGAGGACTGTGTTTTCTGTAGTGACAGCATAGGCTGCTGAAAGTTCACCTGATTGGAGGCGCATACAGGAACCGTCTACAAACAGTGTGTGTTCTGGTATACTTAGAGGGACATCTGTAAGATCAGACCAGGGCTTTGTGACTAGTTCGACTACCTCTAAGCAGTCGTGAGTCTGATTGTCAACTGGAATAGTAGGCAGTAACGAAGCTGGGTTGAGGATATTGCATCTTTTGATGATGATGTGGGGTTGGAACAGAGTGACTTCGTAACCTGTGAGGCGGGCTATGGTCAAGTGTTGTGTTTGTGTCCTATTCAAGAGTAGTTCTACTGCATGTGGAACTTGTACTTCAAGAGAGTGTCCTAGTACTATGGAATCACTTTGTCGTATTGCTAGAGCTGTAGCTGCGACAGATTTCAAACAGGCAGGCAAATCTTGTGCAACAGGGTCAAGAGTGCTAGAAAAATAAGCACAGGGACGATATTTGTTGGCTTGTGTTTGTGTGAGCACTGACAAGGCTGTACCTTCCCGTTCTGTGACAAAGAGGACAAAAGGTTTGGCATAATCGGGTGTAGCTAGGACTGGTGCAGAGCATAATGCTTGTTTAAGGGTGTCAAAAGCAAAAGTATGATCAGGTGTCCATGGCAATGGGGAAGAGTTTTTGGTCGTTAGCTGTATCAGGGGTTTGGCCAAGTATGCAAATTGAGGAATCCACTGTCTACAGTAGGACGTGAGGCCGATGAAGGCACCAACTTCTTTCTGTGTCTTAGGGACAGGAATGTTAAAAAGGAGTTGAATTCTTTCAGGTGTGAGTGCCCTACCCTCCTTTGACATCAGGTGTCCTAGGTAGGCCACCTGCTGTAAACACAATTGTAATTTCGAGGGTGACACCTTGTGGCCATGTTGTGCAAGGAACATCAGGACAATTTGTGATGCTTGTTCACATTCTGGTTCAGAGCGTGCGGTGATCAGTAGGTCATCGACATATTGTAACAATGTTGTATTTGAGGGCATAACAATGTAATCTAACTGTCTTTTAAGTCCCTGACTGTAGATACTGGGACTTTCTGTGTACCCTTGAGGAGCTCTTGTAAAACAGAAGCTACGACCTTGTAGTGAGAATCCGAATAGGTACTGGCTGTCTTGGTGAATGGGTACACTAAAGAAAGCGTTCTTCAGGTCGATTACAGTAAAATGTGTGGCTTCAGGATCTATAGCTGTTAGCAGAGTACTGATGTCAGAGACCACAGGGTATTATGGTACCACACACTTGTTTAGTTCGCGTAAGTCGACCCCTAGTCTGTAAACTGGTGGTGCACCGTCATCTGTTTTCTTTCTTACTGGTAAGATAGGTGAATTACATATGTTGGAAGGTACTTCTCTGACTACTCCTTTCTGTATTAAGACATCGATAATATGGATGAGGGCTTGTTCTGCATCTGGAGGTAACTTGTATTGTCGGACATGAGGTAGGACAACACCTTCTTTTAATGTGACCATGTGTGGTGTAATGTCCATGAACCCTACGTCAGTCGGATCTGTAGCCCATAATGTAGCAGGAATGTCTCTTAGTCTGATGTCTAATTCTCGTGTGGTGAAATGACCTTTGAAATCTCGGAGGAATAGTTGCATTCCTTCCAGGGAACAGCATATCACAGCACCCAGTTCCTTTAACGTCTGGATGCCGAGTAAGTTTTCGGGACAAGACTTAGTAAGTACCAAATCAGTGGATGTTGTAAGAGGACCAACTTGAAGTGATACTGGTTCAGAAACCTTGTTGATGACTGGTGTACCTGTAAAACCAAAGGAAATACTATTAGAGCCAGAGAGGGGTACCTTGGGAACTTCGTTGTGTTGTACTGTCGTCCTACTGGCCCCGGTGTCTATTAGAAATTTTGTTTCTTTACCTAAGAGCTTAGCATTTACATAGGGACCCTTTTGGTCGACCGGGACCGGGATCAGTGGACGACTGTCATGTTCCTCCCAGCTGTCTCATGAAATTGAGGGGAATTCAGGATAGGATGACACTGGGTACTGATAGAGTTGGGTGGCAGGTTTAGTATCAGTTAGAGGAGCTGATGTGGGAACAGAGGGTCGTGGGGGAAAGTTACGGGGTTGGGTCTTCCCAGTGGCAATATTATGTTGTAATACTGGACAGTCACGCACAAAGTGACCTGGCTTTTTGCAATAATTGCAAGTAACTTTTTCTTGTGACACTTGAGGTTGTTTAGGGCTCTGTTGCTACCAATACCTTCATTTTAGTATCCTTTGATCTTTTCTTTTCTTGTTCTTGTTCATCCCTAATTCTATTTTGGTGATATTGGAGCATCTGAAGTGCTTGTGAAGGGGAGCTTGCTTGCCAAGTACTCTCTACCTTCAGTACTATTTCTGATTGTAGGCAAGGCATTTTCTACGAATTTGGAGACAAATAATTGTGTATAGGCGTCTCCACCTGAGGAGAGGCCGCTGTTGATGAGAAAACATTTCTCTAACCTTGTATAATAGTCCCCTATATCCTCATCTGGTTTCTGTTTACATGCAGAGATAGCATCCCAATCTTCTTTCTTAGTGGTCAGCAACTGGGAGAGTATTTTCGGGAGAAGGCGAGGGAGTTCTAGGACTAGAGGTCCCAAGCTTTGTCCAGCAGCACGAGTACTTTCTTCTGTCTCTAAAGGTGTCCATGTTATCTTTTTCCCTTCTATCTCCCAATCCTTCTCGTTTAGTTTGTCATATGTCCCTTGAGGCAGTAGGACTTTGAGGAGAATGTTGAGATCTTTATAGGTAAAGGAACCCATTTGGAGAATATCCTTGAGTTCCCTATGGAAACCCGAAGGATCTTTTTCATGAGAAGGGACCATTTTCTTCATTTTCAATATTTCTATCTTTGTCAGGGGTGTGTAAACAAATGTTTGTTGTAACTTTCCTCCAGAATCTAGAACAGGATGTACTTCTGGGAGAAGGAACTGTCCTTGGTCATAGTGATGGGGATTTGCGTCATAACTGTCTGAAAAGTATTGAATGTATCGCTGTCGTAGGTCAAGGAAGATATTAAGGAACTCTTGTCCCCTGGCCACCCACCTCCCTTCTAAACAGTTTCGTAAGAGAGGATGTAACTTTTTGGGCGGGCAACCAGTATCTTAGTACATCGTAATGAGGTGTTGAATCATATAGATGCTTGCTAGCCTTTGAGATGTCATGGGGAGTGATAAGAACATTTGGGCAACTATGTCAGGACCATATATAGAGTATTGAGATACCCAATGGGTGCTTGATCGAGCTAGTTCTTTTTCTTGGGTAGTGAGTGGAGGTTCGTCGTCCATCCAATCATCTAGAGCTTCTTGTGTTCGTTGGAACAATCTATCTGTTGGAGCTGACAATTTCTTAGTTTTAATTTTTAATTGTCTATTATTGTGGGAACGAGGGGTACGGGAGCGTACTGCTCCTTGAAAGACAATTTCTTCTTCCCTAGCTGTACTCTCATTCTCTATTTCCTGCGTAGGGGTGTCTTTTCGATGGGAATCAGAAACCTTGCTCATAAAGAGTGGAATAAAAAGATCTATTTCTTTTATCTTGTTGTAATTACCTGCAACCACTGCTTGATCTAGTTGTAATAAATCACCAGGAACTCTTTTTCCTGCACTAGCTATCATTCTGATAAAACAAGTTATCATGAATCGTGAGAGGCATTTTCTATGCGCTATGGGTCCATTTTTAATAGCTTCTTGTAGGGTTTCTAAATTTTCTCCTGTTCGAAGAGCCTCGTAAATCTTGTTCAGGCAATTTGTGACATTCGGTACCTCTCGTATACCTTCTAGAGGTTCTCGTAGGCGAAGGGAGATATCCACTTGTGAACCTCCCCCTGGGGTCGGGTCATAATCACATTCGAACATGGGTGGATCTCCGCTTGGGGTGTCAGAGATGGTTTCAGTCTGGGTGACTACTCGTCTGGTTGTTATTTGATTGGTATAAGCAGGAGGAGGTTCCATTAGGTAGGTGATAATGAAGTCTTTGGGAGCAGAAGGAGTTTTAGGACATGGAGGTGCTGTGGGAATACTAGGGTTATCGTCGGACTCTGTCTTTTGTGAAAGGACGGGATACATTCCTGTCACGGAGGCTGAGGCCTCCCTCTTTATTTGTTCAAAATTAATATCCGCATTCTGTTCTCGTAACTTTCTCATCTTACTTTCTTCTGACATTCTATTTGCTTTCTCTACTTTCCTTTGCTCTTTCTGTTCCCTTTGATGTGCTTCCTTTCGCCATAATTCGATACTCTCTAACATCGAGGGTCTTGCTTTCTTATCCCAACATTTCTTTTCAACTGCCATGATACAATTCAAATCCCATGTGCCACTCTTTGGTCATCTAATCACAATTTCTAAATCTTGAGTGTTCTCTTTCCACAAATCCAAATACAAAACGGCACCAATGCCATACTTTGTATACATAAAAAAACCAGGAGTATCCTTTGGGGGGACTGGTACATCTTGTTCCAGTAACCCCCTCCGGGTACCCAGTTTACACAACTTTGAAAACAAAGGCATTGTGACAACAAACAACAAACAACAAAAACTTACACTTGATAACTTGATATATCCTGAGTATCAGAATACAAACATACCGTTTTCTAGAAACCTAGAACCCGTCTTGACCGTGCTCTGAAAAATCAGAACCTGTCTTGACCGTGCTCTGAATAAATCAGAACCCGTCTTGATACACCCCCAGCAGTACTCACCGAGGTGCAGAGAACTTGAAGATCTTGAAGATCTGGACACTGGACTAGTTGCGCTGCGCTCTTTATCGGGGGACTTGGCGGGGTTCTGAAGACCTCGGACTCGGCAATCTTCACAAGATTCGGGCTCTGGGTCGAGACTTCCGCTGTCGTCCTGACCGCCTCGTATGGATGCTCAGACCTCAGTTCAGTCTCTCTCGGACACGAAGGAGTTCATGCAGGAACACCCTGCAGCGTGCACTCTTTTGAAGTCTGTCGATGTCTTGAAGAGACCGGTTTTGGGTCCACATCACCAGCGTGTGGGGAGAAAGGGAAGTACCTGTTCGGGCGCCTATTTTCTGTGGTAAATATTTTAGTAATTTACCTTGATCGGAATTTCTATAATACCAATAAGGTCAAGTATGAAGAGCAGAGTCCGTGGTGGTTCGAATTCAGGGTCTTTATTCAGTAACTCGAGTTGAGGGAGAGCTCAGTCACCTGAGGAGGATCGGAAGAATCTCTAACTTTACTCTCAGAACACAGCATATTTATACATAGAAATGAGGAAGGAGCTTCCCTTTAATGCAGGCGCGTGTCATATGTTGCAATAAAACAGGAGTCATGACTAAAGAAAGAAAAGAGGAAACATGGCAGAGGAGATGAGGCTCATCATGATTAAATGAGGAAGCACAAGAGAAGCAGAAATGTGGAGAAATGACCCTAGGCTGGTTCCTTAGATAAGAGAGAGATGGTCGTGACAGGATGTCTGTTTGTCGTGTTTCAGCATTTGGGGGCTCTTCTTCTCGGAATCGGCTTAGCTATAGGAATGTACAGTTTTGAGTGAGGAAGCTGTTTCTCGGAATCGCCCTAACCATAAGAATGTACCTTTGAATTTTAGAGGAAGGAGAGTGCGTGTGCAACTTTTGTGTGCGCGTTATCAGGTTTGCTCGTGTTCTCATTTGCTTGTTTTCCCACAATATGGGCTCGGGGACATGACTGAGAGGGTGTATGATGGGACATAAACTACGAAAAATAATCTTTTTCCACACCAGTGTACTGCATGACGAGCTGAGCTCGTCATGAGCATCGAAGGGGATAAGACCAAGTTTTTCCAGGTCTTAACTTTGGCGCTGCCTCCTAATTTCATCACCCTTGTAAATAGGGGTCAGCGTCAAATTAAATGGGTGTTGCAGTGGAACGCCCACCGCAACACCCCTTGCCCTCCCCTTTCACGCTGAATACAGCGTGAGAGGGGGCCTTATACACAAGGTAGAGTTAAGCCACATTAAGTGGCCTAACGCTACCTTGTAAACAAGACAAAGCCCCTATCGCCACCACAACGTCACTAAAAGTGATGTTGTGGTGTTGATAGAGGCTTGTAAATATGCCCCCATGTCTCCCTTTTGGAAAACTATATTTCTATAGCATGGTTTTGAGAGTGATCTATTTCAAGTTAATTACTAATTTGTAATAAACAGCCTTGAACTTGGCTACCGATTCCTGGTCCTCATTGTGAAGTCAAATTGGTTGCACTGTTCATTGGATGAATGAAGAGCGAGCACCCTAACAACGCACATGAAATGAAATGAATGAAATGAAATGAAAAGAGAGTTTATAAAGTGCGATAGCTGCCCTGAGGCGTCCTAGCGCTAAATGAGTGATGCTTTCAGGTAAAACTGCTAAAAAGAGATTTTATTCAGGTTTCTTAAATAGGAAGGTTTTTAGATGTTTGCGGAACAGGAGTAGGTTAGGCTCGGATCTCAGATGGAGAGGGAGGGAGTTCCACAGTTTGGCTGCGTTATACAAGAATGACTGGCCCCGCATCTGGATCTCAGATCTGGGTACTGTGGCGAGGAAGGAGCATGCTGAACGAAGCTGTTTGGTAGGGTGATAGGGGATGAATAGGGAGTGATTGATGGCAGCCCCCGTTTTCCAGAACGCTCAGTGGGAGATACAGAGTCTTGAAATTGATTCTCTCCCTGACAGGAAGCCAATGGAGGCTTTTTAGACCGTGCTTGGCTGGAAGGCGAAGGGGGATCTGGAGCAGAGTTCGAGCAGCACAGTTTTGTATAATCTGAAGCTTCCGTAGGGTAGTTTGGGGGGCTCCCAGGTAAAGGGCGTTACCAAAATCAAGACGGGACAGAATTAGGCCTTGGACTATGATCTGCCCTGCCCCAAAGGGAAGAGGGGAAGGATCTTCCGAAGTAGCCTGAGAAGCCTGGAGCAGAAGGCTGATAGTTTAGCTGCCTAACAATTGAAGCTGAGTGATTTGTCCAGCCAAATGCTGAGGCTCTTTATAGTATCTTTGAGTGTAGGGGGGGCCAAGGCAGGCAGGCCAGAGTGAGTTGATCGTAGAAGCAGGGGGGTTGCCTAGGAGCATTAGCTCCGTTTTGTCTCCATTTAATTTAAGGTATGAGGAGGTCATCCAATTGTTGACTTCTTCTAGACAGCCCCGCAGGTTGTTCTGTGCTTTGTGGGTATCTGACTGATTGAGGGACATGACTAACTGAGTGTCGTCGGTATATGTGATAATTTTTATCCCAAACGGACGGACTATCCCAGCTAGATGTAAATATTAAATTGCTTAGGGCTCAAAGAAGAGCCCTGCGGCACCCCACTGCCCAGGGGCTTGCTAGGGGAGGGGATGTCACCCTCGAAAACCTGGAATGAACGATTATCCAAAAAGGATTCAAGCCAGGCAATTGCTGTCCCTGAGACTCCTAAGCTGGTGAGTCAGTGCAGTAGAATTTTGTGTTTCACAGTGTGGAAGGCAGTGTTTAGATCGAGGAGGATGACTGCCACAGATCCTCCCCGATCCAAGATCCTCCTGGCTTCCTCCGTCACTGCAACCAGGGCGGTTTTGGTCCCATGCATGGGACGGAAACCCATCTGGGAGGGATCGAGTAGGTGGTTGATCTCGAGGAACTCTGTCAAGACCTTATTGACATGTTTCTCCAAGATTTTGCTCACCCAGGGGAGCAGGGACATCGGGCGATAGTTACTAGGATTATCGGGGTCTAGATTTGGTTTTTTGAGAAGGGCTCTGACCATAGCTCGTTTCCAAGGAGGTGAAACAATGCCTGTGGAAAGGGAGGCGTTGAGCAGGTCCAGAATGGTGGGGAGAATATTGGTGATAGCAGAGACCAGGGTGTGTGGGGGTGCCAGGTCATTGGGAGAGCCAGACTTTACCTGATGCATAATGGAGTCAAGCGTCTTTGGGTCAAGGGGAGGAAGGTCTTCGTGAGTGTTTGGGAGGGGCTGGCCAGATTTCAATGGAAGCGTGGGTATATGGTCAATGTCACTGTGGGTGGGGGAAAGGAAATGTAAATACTTTGAATTTTTTGGAAGAAGAATTCCGCCAAGTTGTTGCAACGAGTTTGTGTGTTGTGGGAAGGGTTTTTTTTCCCAGGAAGATTGAGGAGGCTTTTTGCAATATGATATATTTCTTTTGGCTTAGATGCGGCTGTGGTAATTTTTTCTGTAAAGAAATTTGATTGTGTGGTTTTGATCTCGTTTTTATAAGACCTTATCGCTTCTCTGTAGATGACTTTACTTGAAGGGGAGTAGGCTAGGCGCCACTTCCTTTCCAGTTTTTTGCAATGGCGTTTCATCTCTCGAAGCCCGGGGGAATACCAGGGGGCAGTTTTTAAATTAGGCTTAGACTTGGTACAACTTATAGGAAGTATAGAGTCCAGTGATTTAGAGATCCAGCTGTTATAATTTTCGTTAGCTAGAGAGGGATCATGAATTTTTGGGGGTCTGGAAGTTTCTAGGGCTGTTAGCGAGTTCTCTAGGGGAAGTTTTGACCAATTGCGTAACTTACGTGTGGTTATGTTCGGAGGGGAGGGGCTTGGATGTTCTAAACAAGGGGGATCAGGAAATGATCAGTCCACGGAAGGGGGGAAGGCGAGCCCGCAGTGAGGTCTTCGCAGTTACTGAAGACGGGGTCTAGAAGGTGACCTTTGATGTGGGTAGGAGTAAGCACATCCCACGGTGCGATAAGAAAAATGGTCCATCAGCGGACCAAGAGTAAAGGACTGAGCACTGAGATAGAAGGTAAATAAATACTAAAATAAAGTGTGGGCCAGAAAATGCTGGATCAGACACAAGGGAGCAGATTTACAAGCCTCTTGCGCCTCTTTAACGCCGCTGTTGCGTCACTTTTGTGACGCAGCCACAGCGCAAAAGATGTGCCATGGTGCAGGGTATTTACAACGTGACGCATCTGGGAGATGCGTCGCGTTGTAAAGCCCTGCGCCATAAGGCGGCGTTCCAGCGCAGGGGGGGGGGGGAGGGGGGAATGCCTCCTAAAAGTGGCTGAGTGAATCTACAAGATTTCACTCAGTCACTTTTAGGCCAATGCTGCGTCAAAACCCTGCGCCTGCTTGAAGCAGGCGTAAGGCTTGACGCAGCATTGGACAGATAGGGCACCCCCAAGCCTTGCTGGAGCTGCATCGTGCTTGCGACGCTAGTCCAGGAATGCGCCGCCTTTTCGGCACAGATGCGTCACGCATCTGTGCTGTTTCTGCCCCATGGCGCGCTGCATTGTAAATGCGGCGCACCATGGGTGGCGGAGTTGCGGCGCACAATAACTGGTGCATCCCTGGGGATGCGCCTGTTATTGTAAATCTCCCCAAGTTATCTAATGAGCACATAGTAGCTGAGACATGCTCCAGAGAAGGGACAAAGAAACAATAGAGAGGAAAGCCATTCAATAAGAACCAGAGAAATGAAATAGACAAGAAAGTCAACAAAACTCAGAGCAAAGGGCTGACCTGAAACCTGCTATATGTATGTATTTCATATAATGCATGAGAGATAAAGGGCCTTCAACTTCAGACAGCAAAAATGGTGTTTGTTAGTAAAACCAAAAAAGAAAGGCAATTAATTACACATGGCTGAAATCAGAGACTCTTGGCTGCTAGTTTCAGAGGGAAAACATTATGAGTACAGGGCCTATCAGTAGCTCTGCATTTAACAGGAAATAACTTTTGAAACTAGATAGGGCGAACGAATCTGGAGTTCCTTTTAACAGCACAATATGTGTCCTTTACGCTGTATCAGAGCGTGCCTGGGTTTATGGGAAATTGCACAAGTGAATATAACTCATTACGTGTCCCGTCTTCCCAGAAACATGTTGCACAAAAGGCCTCGTCCTGTTATGAAGAGTTAATTGTCATAACCTGAACGCTGCCAAGGAGGCAGCGGAGAGGGAGCGCTGAGGCTGAATGAGGGACTGACTTTAGTGTAGTGAGGGAGGGTGAGAGCATGCTTGACTGACCACGGGAAGGCTTAAGATAAGTTTTCCGTAGCTTTGATATCCCCCATGATGCCTTTATCCTTTATTTTAAATAAACGAGTAAAGTCTAAAGCCCTGATCACCAATGTTCCAGAGGGCGGTAAGCTATTTTTTGCACCCAATAAAATCTGGTAACCCAGGATTGGAATATTTTGTGTTGAATTTTTTTATTGAATTATGCAATAAAATACATAGTAAATATCAACGGATTGGAATATTTTGGATGTAATCATTAACACCTATTGAAAGTGTTCTCGACACCAGGAATAACATGCAGATGTGCACGCCAAAAACTGCATGTCTCTGTATTAAACGCATCTTTTAACCTGTTAAGTCACAGCGGATATGACTGGCTGAACTTTAACGGGAAAGAATGCCAGGGGAACGCCTTTTTCATACCTGGTTATTATGGGTCCGGTAAACTTCACACGCGTTTTTAATTTTGGTTCCTGTGCAACTAGGGTGTGTCTATGGTTGTAAAACAGCCGGGCACTCTTAAACAAGACCTAAGGGTCACATAGTGGTTCTCTACTATGTTACACTGGCCACATCACTGCAAGACTTATTGTATTGTAATTGCATTTATATAGCGCTTACTACCCATAACAAGGCGTCACTGAGCTACTTATGCGTGCTTTAAAGTGTGGGAGACGCAGAGGATATATCCCCCTCAGATTTGAGAGTGGGGGGGACACGGGGGACAAGCGTGGGGGGACGAGGGGACAAACTAATTTGCCCTCTCCCTACTGTTATTCACAGGGCCATTAGCGCGCGAAGGCGCTACCTAATGGCCCTGCACTTGACCTGCCTGGAGTCAAAGAGGCCACCCGCCCTCTGCTATTTGTAATGCTGCATGAAGGCTCGGTGTTCTGGGAAGGTCGGAGAAGGAGAAAAATGCCTGTCTCTTTTCCTTCATGCCCAGAGAAGGCAAGGACAGTCAGGGCCGGACTGGGAACGAAAACTGGCCCTGGCAAAGTGCTCGGTTGCCTCCTCCCCTCCCCCCGCAGTGGCTGGAAATGTCCTCATTTGCTGACCATTTTATAGTTCCAAAGAAAAACCTCGGGAGGGAGAGAAAAAATAATTAAATACCTAAATAAAGGGACACAGAGTGGTCAGCAGACAGTCCAGATTGTTATTTACACCCACACACATTAGCGCCACTTTACAGAGTTTGCCAGTGAAAGCGCTACTTTCTTTTTTTCTTCTTTCTTTGAACAACATTGTTTTTCCAGGGTGGGGAAGTGCACCATTCCTAAAGGGACTGCAATACCTGGTTGATGGGTGGAATGGAAACGTTTAATATGATCGTTTTCAACTGTTTTAATTATTTTAGCTTATAAAATGTGTACTGTGGCTCTGTGTTCGTGATGTGGTCTTTTTTAAACCAAACTGCTTACAAATTGAAAGGATATAAGCAATGGACATTGAAACGGGTCCCTTCCTGATCCTGTAGCCATGTCCTGAAATTTTCAGGCAAAATCACTTACTGATTTCTGAATAATGAGTTTAAAACTGTTAAGGTAACCATGTTGTTCCTGAATACATTTCATATGCTTTGCTTATTCTTGCATTCCTATTGAGAGTTTGCTTTTTCCAGGGTGTTATTCATTTTTTCCAGGCAGCGTTTTTCAGTTGCCTAGTGCATAATTTGAGTCGCAGCACAAATGAGTTGTAGCTAAAGGCAGTACAAGTTTCTCTCAGTGGGGCAGTATGGTGTTCAGTGGGGGTGAGGATGTGGCTCTCTGGTCGGAGCTGCTGAATTTGGAACTTGAGCACCATTTTCAGCCTTCATGACCAGTCCACCAGACCACACTCCTGACAATGCTCATTCTGCTGCTACACCTTAGAAGGCCAGATAGACCTTAGAAGCCCAGGTGTCTTAGCACCCGCAGGTGGACCCTAACGGTGGCAAGTGTGAGTTAACCTTGAAGGCCTGTCCACCACAATCCATACTGCAGTTCACCTCCAGTCTTGCGAGCAGGCATAAGAAGAAGCACACCCTAGATCGACAGTGACTGTCACTGAGGTCACAAGATCCTTGAGGACAGTCCATTGCACCCATTGGTACCTCCATTGGCTTTTTTCAGCAGTAATGGTGCAACTCACCAGGGATCAGCAATGAAGGATTTGCATGCACACCAAACTTAGGGGGTGATTATAATGGAGGTGGGGCCGCCATGTCACCCGTCAGTGGCGGTCCCACCGCCATCGGTGCCTGCATTGCAGCAAGCTATATTACAATGGTGGCTGGTTCCCTGGCGGTGGAAAGACCAACTGCCACACACCCAACTGGCTCCTTGAGCCCGCCAGTGCGACAATGGCGCTCGTGGTTCTGACAATGCTGATGGTGCCTAACAGGCACCCCAGTAGGGATTACGATACCCTTTACCCGCCAGCCTATCCATGGAGGTTCACCCCCATGGAAAAGTTGGCGGAAAGGGACATTGGGGGCCCCCTACATATCACTGGACCATATAGCAGCTACCGCATTGTGCCTGCCACGTAGTACAGTAATCTATGTATCATGTCAGTTTTTACATTGCGGCATATGATGCAGCCATCAGCACCTGCTGCAATGTAAAAGATAGGCACAGCGAATGCCATAGTGGCGATCGCATTGCAATGCCTATCGTGGGGCCGCCACCTTGAAGGCCAGCGGTCCCATTCCCCGATTCTATGGCGGATGGACTGAAGTCCGCCTGCCATCGTAATCAGCCCCTAAGTTTGCAAACTTCATGGTCTCCGCTTCATGCACAAACACTTTTAACATGTGCAGCCTGCTTTCGGGCCACTGGAGTTATGCATCATTGGAGGCCGAAATTATGTTTCAGTGTTGACTAAATTATGCAACAATAAAAAGGCTGCAGCGTAATGCGGTGCATTTTATGATACTTTATTATTTTGACATATTTATATATACTAACAGCCTCTACAAAGCTTTTGCCTCATTCGTATCTATGTAATATACAAATGCAGCAGTGGGAAAGGTGACCAGTCAACCTTTGCAAAGGGCCCTACACTTCACAGAAACATAAGTCTCATTTCTTTTAGTAATTTTTGAGCCGTTTGAGCTACAAAATTGTTTCGGGTCAAATCGTTAGATTATGCAGCAGATGATGTATTATGTGGCAAATATGATACAGCCATAGTTAAGGTAAGGTAAAAACATTTTTCCACTTAACTTAATTTTGCCCCAGCATTGTAGTTGATCAATTTGCAAGTTCCCCTAACCCAAAAGTCGAGTTTGGTCACCATTTGCATCTTAAACGCATTTTAAAAGCATTCCTACAACACAGGGCTACTTTTAAACTGACCTCAGGCTTCAGCAGTGCACACATGCAAATGCAGAAAGGTTTGCTGGCCTCTAAACTGCCATGTCCTATTATATTCCACGGACTTAAAGGTAGTTCTAATCCCCTTGCCCTATTATGTACTAGGGCCTTATAGGAGAGGTCATGCCAATCATAGAGGTACCCTAACCCATAGTGCACCATAGTGTATGTAGGTGTTTTCACAGTATCTTTAGGTGTCTCTTTCAGAATAGCACTGGCCCTGTGCCTGTTCAGGCAGAGCCCAGGGTCAGTCAGAGTCAGGTACCACCAGTACCAGTCAGCATTACGTTGGGGAATGCCCAGGGCACAGGATGGCTTTGCAACACTAAAGAAGTACAAACTCAGAATTTAAAACATAACACCATGGTTGGGGGGGGGTTCTCTTCAATAATCACAATTGAATCTATCCTAATGAACCCATTTTCGAACATTAGGATAAGGAAAGAATGAGGAAAAATCATAAAGTTCTACTCTATACCTTAAGGTTTTCATGCAGTTCTTTGATGATGGTTAATAACTCACTATTCAATGTTAGGATTTTCACTTATAAACTGTAAATACCAAAAGAATCTCTCAGTCGAAGGCAGTAATTCACTGACCTATTTACATGATATGCATTTTGTGATCTGCGTGGTACACGTTCTTTGCAGCAGGCATATTACCCCACTGTGGCTACCTTACCAAGAGTCAAAACTTCCATTAGACAAACCTCCGATCTCTCTCAATAAAAACCATTAATCACAGAAGTTATCTTCACATTTTTATTGTTTGCTGAAAGTTGCTGAGACCAGGAATGCAGCAGCAGGTATTTTTCAAACCATAATGCACTTGCAAACACGACGCCCCACCCTAATTTGGCGATCTTTGTTTGCTTGGTGCATGAAGATGCAAGATTCGTATACATGTTTTTTTAAAATTTGGTCTGATTACTATATGACTGTAAATAACAATAAAGCATACATGCAAACTGTGACAACATGCCTGCTTTTTTCAATATTTCACTTAGAAAGTATGCGATTGTATTTGTTTAATGGGCGGTGATTTGTATAGGGTCACTGGGAAGTCCACAAGGTTGTTCCTGTCCCCCCCAGAATTTTAGTGTCTCCTACGCCCCTGTCTGTGTCTACATAACATTTGGGTCAGTGCTGCTGTTTTCATTATGGTTTAAAATCATATCATATTCACTAGTTTTCCCAGGATTTATATAAATGATTACATAACGCTTTGCATGGCAAGTTGCTTCGAAACTGTACACCAAGGGTGAGACAAGCAGCTTGCCAAATTGTGCCTCGTTGCACATGACAATTGTCTCTAAGATCAACCCTACCATTGAGATCCACATGATTAGTAGGGCTGGGTTCACATCACTTGAACAAGGCGACCACGACCACATACTGGCACGTTATTGCTCAAGGCGGATAGTCATCCTCCTTGACTGATAACCCAATTTCTTTCAATTATGTATTTTATGTAGAGATGAAAGGTATGATATAGTATGTATATCTCAAAATGTAAAGCACCCATTTACACCTAAATTCTTACTTGAGTCAGTATAAACTTTATTCCGTTTTTCTCATAAAATTCAGAAAAGTATGCACACAAATACGGATTCAAAGAAACAAAAAATAAAAGCATATAAAAAAATACAACAGCAGAGATAATCACATCCTCATCAATTTCCCTTTAACTGATCAATATAAACAGCAAAGAAAAAAAAAGGAGAAAAAACATATGCTACAGATGGTCCTAATCATTTCATTCTCAATACACCTGATAAAAAGAAGCACACTTTAAGTGTTTATAAAAGTTGTAAAAACAGTAATGCAGTTCTCACCTGTCCAAAGTTCATGGTGAGCAGGAGATGCTGTATATATTTGTGGCATAAATTGCTAAAACTAGGACAGATCATAACAATGTGCAAAGTGTCAAGGATTGAAGTATTGCTATAGACACATACTGAAAGATCTGATTCTTTCAAACAGCCACCGTTTGAGAACATCAAGTGATGGATCAAGTTTAACCTAAAGTAGTTCAACAGTCTACAATGGTGACTTAACAGAATATGCCTCCTTCTTCCGCATGATTTCACTCCGCATGCAATTACAATGCGGTTATTACGACGACCGCGTTGTAACAACGCATACCGTTACCCCACAAGTCGTAACAACGACTTTCGGAGGGGGGCACTGGATGTTGGAATAGTATAATTTACTATTCCAACTCCAGTCTGTGTGGACAGTAGGGAAGGTGTTGGATTTTAAATCCAACACCTACTCCCCCCTCCACAAGTTGTTGTTACGACTTATGGGGTAATGATTGCGTTGTTACAATGCGGTGGTTGTAAAAGCAGCGTTGTAATTGCATGCGGGGTGACAGATTTGTTGTATGGGGTGTTTACCGACTTAACATATCCAGGCTCAAGAATGGTTCCATCCCGCTCACTGATTTGACCAGATTGAAACAAAGAATTGAATGCTTGGTCACACCAAAGGCTTCTTGCTCCACTGCCATCCTGAAGGTAAAGACCAGCTGAACCCAAACAAACAATATCAGCTATAAAAATGTGTCCTGGATCATAAAAAAGTGTCTGGTCACCAAAGTTCTTTCAAGTTGCGCAGGAGGGAATGTGTAGCATGTTACGCACAATTATTTTATTAGGGTTCAGATCGTCCTTTAACCACACTTAGAGCCATGATAAAAGGTAATGATGGTCAATTAAATCAGATATATATCCCAAACCAAACTCTTCATTTGCAATCTCGGAGGGTGTACTTTGTAGGATATTTAAAGGTTCTCTTAAAAACTTCTTTTTATATTGCCTGTATAGATGCCCATCCCCAAATTTCACAGCCAGAACTCGCTATGGGAAAACATCTGGCTGGCAAGTTAGTTGGGTAGATGCACAGCAAGTTTGTAAGTGTTGCAGATTTTTGTTCAAGGTTTAGGTGCTACACAAGTAACGTCTAGTGTCCCACGACGTTAGTAGATAAACATGTGAAAGTGAGATCAGTGGGTCACTGATCCCATCCTTGGGTGCACACTGTAGATCCTCTATGGTTCAAAGAGGTTTCACACTTAGTTCATTGTTGATTATTCATATTTATTCAACGTAACAGTTCATTGATAAGTCTCATAAGTATATCATGTTGATGAGTTAATCCATTCTCAACATATTGGCACTATCCCTTATGTAAATCCAATGCATTTCGGGGCTATTATCTGCCCCTTCGTCAGGGAAAGGTACTGTAACAAAATTAAATAAGATGACGTAAGTAATTACGAATATATGCGTGGTAATATGTGGTTTCTTAAACTAGTGGGGGTGGGCGCTACAGGAAGTGTGGGGGGGGGGGTCGGTGTTAATTTATAGGATCACCTTAGAAAAACCTTTTAAACCCGTGTAGGAGACAGAGCAATGCTCCCGGTGTTGCTTACGTGTGCCGGTGTTCTAAATGGACCGGTGTTCTGAAAAGTAAAGAGGTGGGATTCGTACGTATATGTCATATCTAGTTAATCCCGTTCGTGGCTAACTGTTGTTCAATAGACTAACCTGTTGAACGGAGCTTCAGATTCAAGGGTAATCCACTCGCAACGCCGGTCAGGACGGAGGCGTCTTCTGCCACATTTGGTCTATTACAAATGTTACGGTCACGTGGTTATTAGATAGTGAAAAAAGACTCGCGTTAGCGGTCAGGGTTGTGGTGCTATATTCAGCAAGTGGAGATCAAGGTGTTAAAATGAAAATGAGTGGGGTGGGAAATTCGTACAGTAGGTAAAAAGGTGGGGTGAAGTTAATATTGTACGGGGGGGTGTGCTCAAAGGGAATCTAAAAATGCCAGATGGGGTAATGTTGGTATGCAAATGAATACTGGATAAAGACGGTAGCATAAATGATAAAGTGATGGCTCAAAACATAAATTCAGAAAAGTGAACTCAAATAACAGTACATTTGCTGTGATGACACAGGAAGCCTTTTAGGGCTCCATTTACAACACTTATAGGTAACAAGAGAGTTCGATTCTGTCATTGAGGCCCATTGGCTTCTGTGTAGATAGTCTTTGGATCCAGGTGTTTTCACGTTGAAGGAGGTATTTGGTGTTGTCTCTACCTTCCGTTTTGACGATGGTTTCCAGTATGATGAATTTTAGTTGGGAAATATTATGTTTTTGTTCTTGGAAATGTGTAGCAATCGAAGATTTACTGTTTTTTAATCTGATGTTAGACTTATGTTCTGTCAGTCTGATCTTGATTTTACGTTTGGTCTTGCCGACGTAGAGTTTCCCGCAGGGGCATTTGAGAGCATAGATTACGTTGCTCGAGTCGCATGTTGCATTGACATGAAGTTTAATTGTATTGCCCTTCATGGGGTGATTGATTGTGTTTCCCTTTATGATGCTGTTGCAATTCCCGCAGTTCAGGCAAGGTTTGGTGCCTGTATGTTTGACAGTCACAGTTGGTTTGTATTGAACTAGTTCACCTAAGTTCTGAGCTCTGGTACAACTCACAAACTGAAACCTCTTCATCGGACAGTGATAGCACACAAAGAACTAAGAGACAGCAGCCAACACATACCAGATTGGATACTCACCAAGACCAACAACCAACCACCAGCCAGGTAACCGAAACGAGTCCTTTTTTAGAACAGGGCCAAGCCCAAAAAGGAGACCCCGGAGAGGACAGAACAAAAGAAAAAGACAAGGAAATAGATCCACCCACTACAAGGAGCGTGACGGCAACTATCAAGGACAAGAAAGGAAAAAAAACAATACAGACCAATTAGTCATTAACATCAGTAAATACCAACTCACTAAAAGTGAAGAACGGTTACTACAAAAGGGCACATCGTTTGCACCGACGACCAACACAAATAGTTTGGAATTAGAAGTCAGCTTTTTCAAGCTCATGCGCAAACTACGTTTACGCCATTTTTTCGACAATTTACTACCTAAACAACCTAACCAACAGGAGGACCAATTACTTGGATTAAGACCACACAGCACCTTTCAACCACCAATCAGTCACAAAACCTTGGACCTATTTGAGAATATAGTAAAGCAGGATTTACTTGACATCAAACATGACAAAAACATACTAGAAATATCACCCAAAAAGACTTTGACACCTTAAAGAGGATATCAGGAAATAGTCAGATAAGATGCACGAAAGCTGACAAAGGGGGAGCCCTAGTGATCATGGATCAAAACATGTATGAATCCAAGGTAATGGAGCATATCACCGATACCCAAACATACATGAAATTGGACAAGAACCCCACAATTGAGTTCACGAATACCCTGAAAAACATCATCGATAAGGCATATGAAAGCGGGACCATTAACGATAGGACTAAGAACTTCCTCATCAAGACTAATCCCAAGAGCCCCACTTTGAGGATGGTACCCAAAATTCACAAAAATCTCATGGACCCCCCCATGAGACCAATAGTCTCGACATGTGGAAGCATCCATGAACCTTTTGGTCAAATACTGGACAAATACCTTCAACCAGCAGTACAGTCAATGAGAACCTATACAAAAGATACCACAGACTTCATCTCCAAAGTGAACAACTTAAAAATCAACCCTGATGACAAATTGATTCTATGTACAGCACACGTACGATCCCTCTATACTTCCATACCGCACTCCTTAGGTATAGAAGCCATAGAAAAAACCTTACTGAATTCTACCATAGACAGCCAATTCCAAACATTCTTGATGGAACTCATGCTCTTTACTTTATACCAAAGTTACTTTAAATATCAAGATACATGGTACCAACAACTCGTGGGCATGGCTATGGGCAACTCTGCGGCGCCTGTATACGCCAATCTCTTCATGCAACAATATGAAGAAACGTACATCTTTAACAAAACAGAATGGACAGACAATCTAGTGCTACTAACACGATACATTGACAACATTTTTATTGTGTGGAAGAATTCCAAAGAAAAACTACAAGAACTATTGACACAATTCAACAACATTGATGAACGCATACAAATCACGTGGGAACTATCGGAAGACAGCATCAATTTCCTAGATGTTAGAGTATCCATCACCCAACAGGGATTTGAGACAGACCTGTTCGTGAAGCCCACCGACAGAAACAATATGCTCCACTATACGAGCTTCCATGAACCAAACCTAAAAAAACACCTTCCATTTTCACAAATAGCAAGAGCTAAAAGGATCATATCAAGTCCCACCAAATCTATACAAAGAATTGAACAAATTGCCACTAAATTCCAGGACAGAGGATATCCACCTAACCTCATTGAAGAATCCAAGCAGAAAATTCTGAACACTGACCGACAGAAACTATTACAACCCAGTCCCGAAAAACAACAGACACGCATAGTGGTAGTCTCCAAATATTCCACAGCCAGCATGAAATTCAAACGGATCATATACCAACATTGGTCACTACTGAACTTGGAACCGGATTTTAACCAGATCTTTTTGGAACCTCCGTTATTCGCCTTTACCAGAGCTCAGAACTTAGGTGAACTAGTTCAATACAAACCAACTGTGACTGTCAAACATACAGGCACCAACCCTTGCCTGAACTGCGGGAAATGCAACAGCATCATAAAGGGAAACACAATCAATCACCCCATGAAGGGCAATACAATTAAACTTCATGTCAATGCAACATGCGACTCGAGCAACGTAATCTATGCTCTCAAATGCCCCTGTGGGAAACTCTACGTCAGCAAGACCGAACGTAAAATCAAGATCAGACTGACAGAACATAAGTCTAACATCAGATTAAAAAACAGTAAATCTTCGATTGCTACACATTTCCAAGAACAAAAACATAATATTTCCCAACTAAAATTCATCATACTGGAAACCATCGTCAAAACGGAAGGTAGAGACAACACCAAATACCTCCTTCAACGTGAAAACACCTGGATCCAAAGACTATCTACACAGAAGCCAATGGGCCTCAATGACAGAATCGAACTCTCTTGTTACCTATAAGTGTTGTAAATGGAGCCCTAAAAGGCCTCCTGTGTCATCACAGCAAATGTACTGTTATTTGAGTTCACTTTTCTGAATTTATGTTTTGAACCATCACTTTATCATTTATGCTACCGTCTTTATCCAGTATTCATTTGCATACCAACATTACCCCATCTGGCATTTTTAGATTCCCTTTGAGCACACCCCCGTACAATATTAACTTCACCCCACCTTTTTACCTACTGTACGAATTTCCCACCCCACTCATTTTCATTTTAACACCCCGATCTCCACTTGCTGAATATAGCACCACAACCCTGACCGCTAACGCGAGTCTTTTTTCACTATCTAATAACCACGTGACCGTAACATTTGCAATAGACCAAACACTGCAGAAGACGCCTCCGTCCTGAGCGGCGTTGCGAGTGGATTACCCTTGAATCTGAAGCTCCGTTCAACAGGTTAGTCTATCGATCAACAGTTAGCCACAAACGGGATTAACTAGATATGACATATACTTACGAATCCCACCTCTTTACTTTTCAGAACACCGGTCCATTTAGAACACCGGCACACGTAAGCAACACCGGGAGCATTGCTCTGTCTCCTACACGGGTTTAAAAGGTTTTTCTAAGGTGATCCTATAAATTAACACCGACCCCCCCCCCCACACTTCCTGTAGCGCCCACCCCCATTAGTTTAAGAAACCACATATTACCACGCATATATTCGTAATTACTTACGCCATCTTATTTAATTTTGTTACAGTACCTTTCCCTGACGAAGGGGCAGATAATAGCCCCGAAATGCATTGGATTTACATAAGGGATAGTGCCAATATGTTGAGAATGGATTAACTCATCAACATGATATACTTATGAGACTTATCAATGAACTGTTACGTTGAATAAATATGAATAATCAACAATGAACTAAGTGTGAAACCTCTTTGAACCATAGAGGAATTACAGTGTGCACCCAAGGATGGGATCAGTGACCCACTGATCTCACTTTCACAAAAACATCTGGCTGTACATATATCTAACATCGTCTTTATTGGTTTGTGCCTCAACCACGGTAAAAACTCACTTATGCTGTAAATGGCCCTTTTAAAGATCATTATATTATTGTTTAACAACGGTTGTCACTTAAGGAGGGAATCAAGCAAAATGCCCAGGCAAGAAAAATGTAGTGCCCTACTAATAGTTGGTCCCTTACCACGAATTTAGGGGGTTTAGTGCTTTTAGGCCTACCAACATAACATGGGATTTTTTGTAATTAGTTGTAAGATAGAGACTATCCATAGAACTAACAAAAAGGTCTAAAAGTCGCCACATGCCCCTGAGGGCGGGCAACAGTCGACCATCCACACTCAGAGCATCCTGCCCCTATCAAAGTAAAACAGGTTCTAAGTGATTTATGTAGAGAATGAAGAGAAAAGGGGCAAGGATACAACCATGACAAACCGCTCTCTTCAGATCTAAAGTGCTGTGTACACTCCCCGTTGGGAACCATACCTCATCAGAGCTTTAAGACCATCAAGAAAATCTTGCAAGAAAGTGACAAGTGCAGGCTCGACCCCCAAGGGCTCCAACACAGCCTGAGCTTAGCTCTTTTAATCCTATCAAATGCTGAGCTGAGGTCAACGATGGCCAAGTGATTTGATCCCCCATTTGATTTAGTATACTTTGCAATTAGCAGATGTAAGTTGAGATTTTGCTCAGGCTGTCAGACAATAGGTTTTGATCATTTGCTCATAAGGTGAGGCGATTCAAAAGCACCTGGCCGATGATTTTCACCTCTAAGTCCACTAATAAAATGGGTTGGTAACAGGCTGGATCCGCAGTACTCCCTTTTGTAAATACTGATACAATCACAGAATGATGCAAAGAGGGCGACAGTGGACCACAAACAGTAGCATTAAGGTATTGTGTCAACAGGGGAGCCCTCAAGTCAACTTTAGACTTACACAGATCTCAGGGGACCCGTGGTCCAGTGGCCTTTCCTGAAGGAAGAGACAAGATGGCTTTTCTTACTTCCTTCCACCAGAAAGCAAACCCTCGACTTTGCTCTGTTGCCTCATGATCATATATATCCACATAATGATTGGGCCACGCCTGGGCTGTGATGGTTGAGGCCTGGTTTGACAGCTACTCAGAGAAGAACAGTGGGTGATTCACTACTTTCCAGAAGGCCGCACTGTCCAGAGATACACTAGCCACCAATAGGTTCGTCCATGCCTTCTATTTTAGATTACACTTATGTTTTTGTGTGCTACGCTGTGTGTGGCTCTAGTGTTACTCTCCTCTCCCTGGTTACGGGGCATCTTTTGCCGGGTCTCCAGCAACTCTTTATGCACCCTTGAGCACTTCTTATCAAAGCATTTGCAGTGGGGTGGAGAAGACATCATCCCTGTCCTACTAAGGGCAGACTTAATAGACCCACAAATGCTGGTTAAAACTGCCAAAATACTGGATTCAGTGGCTTCCTTTTTTAAACAAGTTATAGGATCAGATTGGCAAGTGAAAAGCAAGTTAGAAATAAAAAGAGCATATATGATATTGGCCCAGTTTACCCTTCACCCCTCGGCTTCTGATGTGACCGAATCCAAAGGCATCTCTGTGCACAAAAAAAGTGACCAATAGTGGATTATGAGTTCTGTCCATTTCCCATTCTACCTTAATATTGACAAGGGAAAGAAAGAAGCTTAGCAAAACAAAAATATAATCAATTATAGATCTAGCATCCCTCCCCTTAAACATGGGTGTTTTCTCTTTGAGACTAGATTCGCCCTTGTTAAACGGATTAAATTAGAATCTTTGATCAGATCATTTAACATGTCACCTGGCTGGATATGTTTGAGGTACACCTGGGCAATATTTGATGATAAGTTGCCGGTTTCCCCATAAATTTGACAACCCATGCAATTGGGTGAACAATGAGAAACATCGTTGAAAAACTTTGCAACATGGTTTACAAGGTTGAACCTCATTGCTAGGACAGTGAAGTGTGCAAAGTAAATCAGAGGTACCTCTGCATAATGCATCAATGGAGAAAGTCTTTGGTTGGCATCTTAAACAGTCAACATTGTGGCAGTTTCGGGCCAGCTGGTCTTCCATGCTCGAAATTTCCTCCGTGAGAGCCTCCACTGCGGTTAAAAAAATATAAATTGGTCTTTTTTGTCATTGGCCGTTTGTTAGCCACATTTGTTGAGTCCATTTTCTTCTTCCCCATGACTATGTTGCCCACAATGATTATACACTTCTATTCCAGAACCTGAACAAGAGACAGAACTAAATAGAAATTCCTTAACAGCAAATACAGCCTTAAACTCTTCTCATGAGCTCGCAAGAAAATCCTGTAGGATGGTAGCAGATATTAGGGGGATGGCCCTCCTTCTTCCGGGCTATGATGGTTGCAGAGTAACTAGACATAATATCGAATCAAAAATATAGAATGGACAGAATATCAACATCAAAATAACATAGTATCGAATGGACAAAATATAGTGGTTAAAAATATCGGAATGCAGGTAAGTAATATCGACTGTCAAAATATCGAAGTACATAATACAGGCATAAAATATATCGAATTTTTAATAATATCGATTTTTTTAGTGTTTTGTATGTTAGTATATGTGTTAAAATTGTATATTATTTTTGTAATTTATGTTTATTTTTTTTAAAGAATTGATTTTATGTTATTTCATTTTTGCGTAATTTAATTCTGTAGTGGGTTGTGGGTTTATAGGGTAATAGGGTGGGAAGTAATTTAATTATAGTAAATTAAATATGAATGTTTAGGAATTATTCAATATTTTTAATTTAATTTTGCGTCTTAGTTTTGTAGCGGGTCGTGGGTTTATAGGGGAATAGGGTGGGAAGTAATTTAATTGTAATAAGTGAATATCTATTTTTATTTATTGGTATTGAAGATTAATTTATTGTTAATTAATGATTAATTGGTAATTTATTTTGATTAATTGGTAAATCATTTTTATTAATTGATTAATTGATAAATATGTTAATTGCATTAATGTATTATTGGGAGTGTGTTGTGGGTTTATAGGGGAATAGGGTGGGAAGTAATATGTTTGTAATTAAGTAATTATTGAAATTATTGATGTGTATTGATAATTAATGTATTGTTAATTCATTATTAATTGGTAATTTTTGTATTACTTATTACATTTTTGGTATTAAAATGATTTGTTTGTTAATTAATTATTAATAAGTAATTAATTTGTAATAAATATTATGTATTGGTATTTATAATTAATTATTAAATATTTTGTGATTGGTAAATAATTTTAATTAATGTTGTACTGGTATTGATAGGTAATGTATTTTAATTTAAAAATTAAATTATTACTTTCCCTACTGTTGCACTCACTGTAGTGGGAATAGTAATTTTTACCCCTACACTATCCAACGCTTTCCCTACTTTTGCACTCTCTGGAGTGGGAATAGTAATTTTTACCCCTATGCTATCCAACGCTTTCCCTACTGTTGCACTCACTGGAGTGGGAATAGTATATGTTACCCCTATGCCATCCAACGCTTTCCCTACTATTGCACTCACTGGAGTGGGAATAGTAAATTTTAGCCTCCCGCTCTCCAACGCTGATGTAAATTTATTTTTAGATATTACATATATTATTTATTAATTTTATTTTTTTTAAATTGATTTTAAGTATGTTTCATTTAATTATATTGATTATTTAATTAAGGTAATATTACTTTTAACATATTTTTTAAAAAATCTATATTTTTTACAAACTATATTTTAAACAACGATATTTTGTCTTTGATATTTTTGTACTTACATGTTTGTAGATAGGAAGTTGATATTCTGATCTTCGAAATTTTGGTGTCGATATTTTGTCCATTCTATATTTTTGGTGTCGATATTTAGTCAGTGATCCGGTTGCAGACAAGCCCCCTCTTGGTCTGGTCTTCACCCGGGCATGTAATCTCGAACTAGCTCATGTTTGAGGCTATATGAAAATGTTGCTTTAGGAAACCCATCACTCTTGGGGATTATTCCTTAATATTTGGAACTCATTTAATGATGATGAGTATCACTTCAAATGTCCTTACTGGTGATGCAATGTGGAAAGCATGATATTGGAAATGAGTTGAGTTTTCTATCCTGTGATATCAGACCCTTTGATGAGGCAAATAAAGTTTTACTGTCACACATGTAAATATGAATAGAACATATAAAAATATCTGACCTATTAGTGTAGCATAGTGTTCACATGATAATGGATAATTATGGTTACAGATTACAATACTTTGAAGTATAGGTGAATTGGATGGTACATTTAATAATAATAAAAAAGCTAGTTGCCCACTGAATAAATCACATGCTTGGCTCTTAAATCCATAATGCTTTCACATCAGACCAAAAGATATGTATTGGTCAGGCAATTGTGCTTCTTTAATTTAAAAAGCATTGGCAAAGCCAGTAGATCAAGCGTTGGAGGCTGGCCTTTAAGATATGTTAAGAATGTGTTTTTTTTGTCATGGTTTTTGCAAAACTTTACTGTTGGGCAAGAAAAACAACTCAGTTTTACAACAGGTAACACCACTTCATCAGTAATATACGTATCTCAGACAAGATGCTAAGGGAGCAGTTGCAATAGTGTGGGTGCAGCGTATAGATGCCATGAGAAAAACACTGTGAAATAAAAATGAAAACGAAACAATCACAGTTGGTACAGCCTGGCTACACAATGTACACATATGCTTCAGATGGATAGGTCGCCTCGTAGTCCTCGAGTAGCCTGCAACTGTTGTAAGGCAATATATACTCCACCCTAGAAAATAAAACCTTCTATGCTTGTCTGTTAAATAACTTTTCAATGTCATTGTTAACCAGCCTCCATCTGAGTGTGTGAAGTATTTAAAAACTATTCAGACAGAACCGTATTTATTCCTGTAAATGTTTGAGACACAAAATGTTCAGGGTCAGCATTTACAGTGTATGCTTTGCCTGTCTAAAAAATCCCACCCAATCATGGACAATGTCAGAATAAACTATTATGTTCTCTCAATCCGCTTTATTTTGAGAGCAATACAAGGGATAGGGTTTTACAGGTTAAATTGAGTTGTTAATGCCAAAAAAGTCATGGTCTTAGTCTCCAAATACTCCACCGTAAGCCACATCTACAAAAAGATCATACACAGACACTGGTCTATACTGCAGATGGAGCCTGATTTCCAGGGCATTTTTCAAAATCCCCCTATATTTGCCCACACAAGAAGTAAGAATCTTCAGGAGATTTTAGCCAAACCTAGTGACACCACCTCACAACACCGAGTCACTCAACCGTGTTTAAACTGCAATCATTGCAACAGCATTATCAAGGGAACTACAATACAACATCCCATGAAAGGCCACAACATCCAATTGCAAGTGGACGCAACATGTGACTCGATGAACTTGATTTATGCGCTGAAATGTCCCTGCGGAAAATTATACGTTGGCAAAACCGAACGTAAGATCAAGACTCGTTTAAATGAGCACAAGTCCAACATAAGACTGAAACTTGAAAAATCCAATGTTGCCATGCACTTTCTTGAATCTCGTCATACCATTGCCCAGTTGAAATTCATCATATTGGAGACTGTCACTAAAAAAGAAGGAATTGACCTTCACAAACTGCTATTGAAACGAGAACTCGAGTGGATTTACCGCTTACAGACTCTTAAGCCTTTTGGCTTAAATGATCGAAGTGAATTCAGTTGTTATTTGTAATCTTTTATCTATGTTATTATATTGTGTACATTGCTCCGTAATTTACCAACTTTCGACCCTTCGTTCTCACCGCCCCACTAATACCTCACCCCATCACAACATGGCCACCATCCTAACCCTTCTTACACCATAACCTGTACCCAGTCCCTTGTTGATTTCCATCACGACGCAGACGCGCCTTCAGTCACTGCATGTATACACCTAACTCACTCTCATTCCTGTTAACGACCTACGAATGGAATGAACAACAATCCACGCTACGCAGTAGCATGAAGTAAGTCTTTCGCTCACTCTGCTGGCTGTGACCTTGTGCTCGTCATCTTTTGTTAGAAGTATGCGCCTCGCATGGTGTTAAGCACACGCAATCAGACTCCCACACCACCCTTCCCCTCACGTACTAAGTCCGCCGCACCAGCGCACTCGACTTGTACCATTTGTAAATACACTATCCCTCACTTAGATCACGTTTAAAACCCAACCCCCACCCTTCAAATGTTTGCATAGTCACTTACCACACCTCATTTTGCTTCCTCTTCAGCACTCCGTGATCAAGGGCAGTTGAGCCCGAAATGCATTGGGGATAAGTTCACGCATCAACCCAATGGACCTATATCGTCACTGATATGTTGTGAATATCAGTATGAATAACCATCAATAAAGCCTTTAAAACTTTGAACTACTCAGTCATTCATATTGCGAATCATTACTGTGATCGCCACCGGTGTGCCTTAACAGGGGATGTATCAGAAGTCTTTCTGTATACACAACTCAGCTCATAAATAACTTTTCAATGTCATTGTTAACCAGCCTCCATCTGAGTGTGTGAAGTATTTAAAAACTATTCAGACAGAACCGTATTTATTCCTGTAAATGTTTGAGACACAAAATGTTCTGGGTCAGCATTTACAGTGTATGCTTTGCCTGTCTAAAAAATCCCACCCAATCATGGACAATGTCAGAATAAACTATTATGTTCTCTCAATCCGCTTTATTTTGAGAGCAATACAAGGGATAGGGTTTTACAGGTTAAATTGAGTTGTTAATGCCAAAAAAGTACAGTTGATCAGTCTACTGTACACAGCAAACTATGTTAATATATTCGGTCTCTTATAGGGACTATTCAGATTCGTATTAATTTATTGGAAGGAGGTTGTTTTAGGGGGAGGGTTGCTTTTTGCGGCGTTTGTGTATTTAAAATCCTCATTCGATCTCGTTCCAAAGGAGAAATTATGGAGAGCATTATTGAAAATGGAGATGCTTCACTGTTTGGTTGCCATCTTGGTTAAATTACATGAACATTCTTATGGACAGGTTTGTTGGGGCAAACCAGGCGAAACCACAGAAAGGTTCAAGGTCACCAAAGGGGTTCGCCAGGGGTGCGTGCTGGCTCCCACCCTGTTTTTCTTATTTATAAACGGAGTAGTCCAGTACTTTGAAAACCACCCAACTGATGCGCCAATATTAGCTGGCATGAAAGTTCCACTGCTCATGTTCGCGGACGATACCTTGCTTATTTCCAAAACGAGACAGGGATTACAGTGGGCACTGTCTCGTTTTTGAGGTGTTCTGCCGAGAACATGAGCTGGTGGTCAATGTAGGAAAGACAAAGTTTATGGTGCTGCACAGGTCCAAGCCAGTTAAGGCAAGCGTTTATATGGACTGCACCTTACTGGAGCAGACAGATGCCTTTACCTACTTGGATATTACATTTAATGATAAATTAAATTGGAAGCCCCAAGTTGAAATGCTAGCTTTAAAGCATGCCCATTTAGCCGGTGCCTTGGTTAAGGAGCATAGGTTGTCCGTAACTAAACCTATAGCCCCTATTGTAAAGATATATACAATCAAAATTAGTCCAGACATATTATATGGTGCTGAAATTTGGGGTTTTAGCAATTTTTCTTCACTTTCTTTAGCCCAAAATAAGTTTATGAGATTGATAATAGGTTTGCCGCAATCGTCCCCCCTCTTACCGCTGTTTCTTGACCTTGGCTGTCACGCACTTGCAGACGTAGCACACTACAGGCCACTTGCTTTTTGGAGGCATCTATGGACCACCCCGGAACTCTCATTGTACGCTAAGGCTCTATTAGAAGTGAGGGGGTTGAGTAGATCATATAAGATCCCATGGTTGTCTGCAATAAGGCTCTTGTTGGCTGACATGGAGATGAAGAATTTATGGGACCACCCAGATGTTGCAGAATTTCACCCTAAAAAGTCCTTTAGAGCAGCTTACTGGGAGGTGGTTAAAATCCAGAGATTCCCTTCTCATATCTCCCAGTCGCTGTCAAGGGATTTTCTTGAATTAAAGGATGAAACTTTCATAGAAGGATACTGGGATATTATTACAAAGCCACATGACAGTAAATTGTACCATCAGTTTAGAATAGGTACATTACCTCTATGGCGGTTCACAAGCAAATGGAATTCTCCAAGTAGCGATAAATGCATATTTTGCCTCGATTTTAGTGAAAGCATTGACCACTTCCTATTTGTATGCCCTGTTTATCACCAGCCGAGGAGTATTTGGCTGAAACCAGTATGCTTGACTCTGAATACAAGATTGGCAATGGTTGCTAAGAGAATACTGAAATCAGACACTACAAACCTTGTCGTGATTGGTGTAACAATGTTTTGAGCTGGGCATGGGCCTTACGCAATAAAATGGGGGGGTCAAAATAGATGGTCTATGATGAAATATGGGACCCTTTAGTAGCGGATATAGCCTGAATATTAATGTATTTTGGGCTTTATAAGTGGATTAACTTTTGTAAATTAACTAATGAAGATTAAGCCCTTTTGCCAAATAACATATTTAATCCTTTTGTAGGAACTCTTTTAACATGTATATATATATATATATATATATATATATATATATATATATATATATACATACATACATACATACATACATACATACATACATACATATACATATATATATATATTCACTGAAAAAAACCATAGGTTTCACACCAGTTATAGTTAGGAATTAGCATTTAAAAAACCTATTAAATTCACTGAAAAAACCATAGGTTTCACACCAGTTATAGTTAGCTGGAAATTTTACTGATATAAAACCATTGAAATTCCCACGTTATAGTTAGTCGGACTCACTATAACTTGCGCGTGCAATGCACTGCTGATGACATCACATATTACATCACTCATGACATGGTCAGTGACATCACTCATGACATCACTGATGACACCATCCTTGTGACACAGTCACAGACCTCCTCTCAGTGTAAAGTAACCCTTGAGACACATATTCAAAAATAGAAACTGAAATTTTTAAAAAATGGACATACCTATATCAGTTACAACAAGCAATTCTGTACTTCCACTATCTATATACACATCCACTCATTCACCAACAGTTCTATATAGTCACTCATACATATACTCACTCATCATATGAAGAGATACACCTATACATCCTGTTACACACCGACATTCATCCAAAAGTTACTCACACACATATTCACACGTGCAAATAAACTATTGAACAACCATTTATTTGAATATAGAGTTATACACACACTTCCACCTTACTTCTACTGAAAATTACACATATTTATTCTCTTAAACAATCACTTATAGAAACACATACTTATTTAAACAGGAAATCTTACAATCTCTTACTCTCACATATACTCACTTATATACATCAATATTCATATATACTAGATTAAAACATATGTAGTTACTGATAAAGACACTAGTGAGACAGTCATTCACTCACTAACAAACACATATAGACACTCATCCACCCATACAGTCCTGTACATATGCTGTCTTCAAAACACATACAAACAAAGAGTCAGTCACTCATGCATCTATGTGCTAAGTAATACCTCCACCAAACCATATAGACACTCATACTGATACTACTAAAAATATCAAATAACCCATATACATACGCATGTAGCTACTTATCAACACATGTAGCCACTTATACACAAAGTGAAACACTAATATATGTATTTAAATATTTAAACATAACTCACTAATATTTATTTTTCAGAAAGACACATATTCACTGGATGGTGTCATCAGTGATGTCATGAGTGATGTCACTGACCATGTCATGAGTGATGTAATATGTGATGTCATCAGCAGTGCATTGCACGCGCAAGTTATAGTGAGTCCGACTAACTATAACGTGGGAATTTCAATGGTTTTATATCAGTAAAATTTCCAGCTAACTATAACTGGTGTGAAACCTATGGTTTTTCAGTGAATTTAATAGGTTTTTTAAATGCTAATTCCTAACTATAACTGGTGTGAAACCTATGGTTTTTTTCAGTGAATTTCAAAGGTTTTTTTAATGCTAATTCCTAACTATAAGTTTCACTTTATAAATAAGACTGTTAGCACTCTAGTTGTTCTTTTTAACACTCTGGTACATTCTGTCATTGGGCTACAGTTGGGCTACATCTAGTTGAATTTTGGGCTACATTTACAATTTTTGATCTCTGGTGGCCATCTTTGGGCTACATTGGGCTACTTTGGGCTACATTTGGGCTACATTTTGGCTCTAACATATATTAAGCCCAATGTAGCACAATACATATTTTTATAAAGTTAATTTTTTTACAAACCACTTCAGAATAGGGCTACCTGTCTCTACAATTATCCCATTTTTTTTTTTTTAATTTTTGGGGGGAGCGCTCCCAGAGCGCGCCCCGGAGTGCGCCCCGAAAAGCGTATTTCTGAAAAGCGCCCCCGGGCGCGCTCCGGGGAGCATCTCGTGAGCGCCAATATCGCAAACGAAAACATGATCGTGACGTATCGCGTAGCCGCGACCGCGTGATACGCACGGCGTAAGCGCACCCGGAAGTACTCGAGCGAATACGATCGCACAACGTAAACTTCCGACGCGCTTACGCTGCGCGCCCCCGTGCGCGTAGCGTAAGCGCGTCGGGTCATGTGAGCAGAAAATAACACTTTTCATTGGTTCATAACAGTTTTAGTTTCATAATGATGAAGCCCCTGGTCTTGTGACCTGAAAATAACACTTCTCATTGGTTCAGGACAGTTTTTTTTTCTAAATGATGAAAGACCCCACCTTTTTTCCTTATTCTGACTTTGTCCTTTGACTGAGGAAGACCTGTTTGTTGCTCTCTCTACTTTTTTGCTCCAAATAATGGCTTCAGTAGTAGCATCAGCTGGTGCATCTGCCCCACCACCACCACCACCACCACCAAGAGGACCAGCTCCAAATTATATTGGTGGTCAAGAACAGGAGGAGGAGGAAGAGGAAGAGGAGGAGGGGAGAAGAAGATGGCTGCCAGAAGAAAATACACCTTACAAACCCAAACCACACATTGTTTGGCAGTTTTTTTCAATTCCAGAGGGGAAAAAAAAGGTGAATGCTCCCAAGGTGACTTGCCTCATCTGCAATGATGAACTTTCACGGGGCAACCCAAACAAGAAATATTCTTTTGGTAACTATACCATGATTCGGCACATGACAAGAAAGCATCCAAACAACTACTCTCGTGCAGAGTTCCGGGAACTGGCCAGTAACCTCCCCCAGTCATCAAGGACCCCCTCCCAAAGAAACCAACCCACTTCCTCGCAACCAGAAACATCTGAGGTGATGCCTTGCATTCAGCCGAGATTTGCTGATTTTAAAATTACTTGTACTGCTTGTGGCAAGCTTATCTCCTATGGGGAACAAAGTGTTAACTCCCTCATACTGGATGAGAACCCCGACATTCTCTTCCTTTGCGAAACCTGGCTACGGGATGGCGCGTCTGCCATTCCCAATCTCACACTCCCAGACGACTATCACATGTCTACTATAAATCGCGACACGAGAGGCGGTGGCATTGCGGTAATTTATAAGAAGCAATTCACTTGCTCATTTATTAAAGAAGCTCTTCCTGACTGCGAATGCGCCCGATTTAAAATTACAACAAGCCCACACTTCACTATGTCTGGTCTGTACATCTACCGTCCACCTGGCCCTGCTTCCAGGTTTATTGACGCCCTCCTCGAGTTGACTACCGCACTTGTGACCAAATCTGCCAATTTTACCATCCTGGGCGACCTCAACCTTCATTTTGACCTATCTAACGACCACACTATTAAAAATCTCCTTACGGATCTCTCTGCCCTACAACTTAACTCCCTCATCCAGGCTCCCACCCACCTAGCTGGACATACTCTGGACCCGGTCTTTACCAACATCCATGAGGCCACTACAGAGATGCCCATTACCTCATCAAATTGACTATCCTAGTCTCTGGACGACCGCACAAAGTCGAATCTACCCGCCACCTTAAAAGACCATGGCACAAACTATCCACCGCTGTTTTCCATGATACCCTAGGAGAATTCCATCGGGAAGCCAACCAAGACATTGACACGACCCACAACGCCTTTAATGACTGGATCACGGGTGGACTTGACACTCTTATTCCAGCTAAGCTGACCAAAGGACGTACCGCAACGTCCAACCCTTGGTACAATTACACTCTCAAAGCCATGCGCAAGGAATGCAAAAGAGCTGAGCGTCTTTGGAGAAAAGACTTTGACTGTCAGGACAAAATCAACTATATATCAAAACTTAAATCATATCAAAAAGCCATGTGTACGGCCCGTGCAGCTTTCTATGCTGACAAAATCAGCTCAAGTCCAAATCCTGCTAAAATAATTTTCAAACTAGTCCAAGAACTTCAGAGCTCTAGGTCACCCTCTCCCAATATTGCATCCGCTGAACAATGTGAACAACTCGCTACATACTTCGTAGAGAAAGTCCAGAATATCTACAAAACCTTCTCCCAGCACCCTCTCCACCCCATCAAACCCACCAACTTCACCTCCAATTTCACCCCTCTTACTCAAATCCCCGATATTTCTGCTGATGACCTAATCAAACTGTGCAGAAAGGTGAAATCAGGCTCCCCTGTGGATCCTATGAGCCCTACCCATTTCATGGATTCGCTTGACTTCTTCCTGCCCCCCATGATTGACATACTTAACCTCTCTTTCTCATCCGCTACTGTTCCGGCAGCCTGGAAACAGGCATGGGTGTCGCCCATTATCAAAAAATCCTCCCTGGATCCATCAAAACCGGAAAAATTCCGACCAATATCCTTACTCCCTTGGCTGTCTAAAATTGCAGAGGCCCACGTTAACGGCATCCTCTCCAAACATGTGGACCTGAATGGCATCCTTGACCCATCCCAAAATGGTTTCAGACCAGGCCACAGCACGGAGTCTGCCCTTTTGGCCACCACCGAATATCTCCGGACGATCTTAGATTCCGGTCAGAGTGCTGCGCTGATCCTTCTCAATCTCAGTGCAGCCTTTGACACGGTATCCCATAACATTCTTCTTAAGTGTCTGGAGATGACCGGTGTGTCTGGCCTCGCTTTGACCTGGTTCCGCTCCTTCCTTAAGGACAGATCCTTCCGGGTGTCAGCCCCTCCTTTTCTTTCCAAACCCCATCCCATAACACAGGGAGTTCCTCAGGGCTCAGCGTTGAGCCCTTCCCTCTTCAACCTATACGTGCAGCCTCTTGCAGAAGTGGCCAAAGAGTGGGGGCTGACGCTGGTATCGTATGCCGACGACACCCAGTTGGTCATCACCCTCACGGAAAGCCCCTCCATCGCGGCCTCCAGGTTCAGAAATGGCCTGGCAGCAGTGGCACAATGGATGACGGACAATTACCTACAACTGAACGCGGGGAAAACCGAAGTGCTTCTCCTTGGCAGAAACACCAGCCTTTGGAACGAGCACTGGTGGCCGTCATCCCTTGGTTCCATCCCACTCCCTAAATCCCTTGTAAAAAATCTTGGAGTCTGGATGGACGCCACACTCCAGACACACACCAAAAAGGTGGCCGCCACCTGCATAGGTCTTTTGAGAAATCTCAGTTCTATACTTGGCTTTTTCGACCCGAAGGTCCGCCAGCTGATTGTCCAAGCAACTATCCTTTCTCGCTTGGACTACGCAAATGTCCTCCTCCTAGGCGCCAACAAAGCAGAAATTGCTAGACTTCAACGTGTGCAAAATGCGGCGGCAAGAACGTTGGTCGGCCTTCCCCGCAGATGCTCAGCCAGAGCTACCATCCGCAAACTTCACTGGTTGCCCGTTGACTCCAGAATTCAATTTAAAGCCCTCATCACGATCTTCAAAATCTTCAAACAGGGAAGTCCCACTCTTCTACAAAATCTCATCAGCCCCTACGTTCCTGGTCGTGATCTGTGCTCCTCTAACCAGCTCCTCTTGAGTTTTCCCCGTGCAAAGCTTTGCCGCACTGGAGGTCGCTCTTTCAGGGTCCTGGGACCCAAGCTATGGAATGCTCTGCCCCTTCACATCCGTTCCCTAGACAGCCTTCCTACCTTCCGAAAAGCCATCAAGACCCTCCTATTTCCCTCCGGTTAGCTCTTCACTCCCCCCCCCCCCTGTCCCCTTCCTGGTAGGTTCTGTGACTTCTCTCAGCACCGGGACGCCCCTTTGCTGGGGCAGCTGTCACGCTTTACCAAACCCAGAATAGAATAGAATAGAATAGAATGTCATGAATGATGTAATATGTGACATGATCAGCAGTGGATTGCGGGTGCGCGATATATAGTTAGTGCAACTAACTATATATGCAAATTTCAATGGTTTTGTGTGAGTAAAATAAGGTTTTGTAAATGCTAATTCCTAACTAGATATGGTCTATAACCTATGGTTTTTTCAGTGAATTTTCAAGGTTTTGTAAATGCTAATTCCTAACTATGGGGTCGATTAGGATCGCGGACGGACTTGCGTCCGTCCGCGACCCCAGAGCAGGAGGGAACCTCCGCATGGCATGCGGAGTTCCCTCCTGTGCAATTAGGATGTGACCGCCACCCTGGCGGTCACATCCTCTATTTTTAACATTGCGGTGGGTGCGGCTTCAAGCTGCACCCGCGGCAATGTTAAAAATGCACGCATTGCATTTGCATGCAGAAAGAGGCAGGCACTGAGCGGTGCCTGCCGCTTTCAGCATGCAAATGCAGGGGGGTACCATAGGTACCCCCCATGTGCACCCCCAACCCCCCTTCACATAGGGGGCCCGCAACGGGCCCCCGCAGTGAAGTTCTGTATGCTTTTCCACGGCGGAAAACCCGCCGCGGAAAAGCATAATTTACTGGCCATCCTAATATGGTGGACGGTGTCTGGAAGACACCGTCACCATATTAGAGCTTTTCCGCCGCGGTTGTAATCCGACCGCGGCGGAAAAGCTGCGGACGGAAACCAGGACCCACCAGCCATCCTAATCTGGCGGTGGGTCTTTGGTCAGTCCGCTGCGGTTTTTCCGCATCCTCGTTGGATCATCACTGGATCATCACTGCCCATCCCACCAGGTCACCAGGTCCCTTGATGACCTTCCTTACCCTCTTCATTTGTGTTTATTTCCAGCATCCCACACTACCATGTCCTTAAACCAGCTATTAATGTTTGGGAGAGTTGTGAGAATGCACTCTGTAGGACCATAAAGATTGATCACTGTAGAATCGAGTCAACATAGTAGAACACCATATCAGCTAGAGCTGCCCTTCCCACTACTGATACTGAGAGTGCATTCCATAACTTGATTGAGGCTCTTAGCCCAGTGAGCACCATCCTCTTATTTAGTCTGTGCCTTCCTGTCTCATTATGCAATATCCATATGCCCAGGTATCAAAAATCGTTGGGTACCCATGTAATGTCCAAGTCCACCAGCATCTCATCTTAGAGGGAACAATTTGTATTTATTTTGATTAACCTGATACTTCCCCATGTAATATGTTGGAATATGTCAGATTGCAGGGCTATACTAATGCATCATCTGCATACAGTGAAACTTCATGCCTTGGTGGTTCTCACCTGTACTCTCCATTTTTAAACACCATCCTTAGCGCACATGCCTATGTCTCAATGGCCGGCGTAATTAATGAAGGTAGCAGGGAAGACACGTCATGTCCCTCTTTCCATTTCATACCTGTCTGAAATGCTAAATGCCGTTCTGACACTTAGCTACAGACTTGGGGTTCAACAGATTTACCCATTTGATTTGTTTGCCCTATGCCAATAGCTGTAAACATTCCCCATCATGCAGGACATATCAGTGGTGTCAAATGCCCTTTCAGTATCTAATATGGACAGGGCATAATAAGCCTCATCACTTTCCAAAGCAGGGTGCACATGTGAGAGCAGTTGAAGGTTGCATTATGCAGTTCTCCAAGTATAAAACTGCTCTGATACGAGTGCACTAGACCCACTATCACATCCATTAATCGATTTGATTATATTTTACTAAATATTTTCCCATCTACATTTAACATTGAAAATTGGTAGTAAGCTGACATATCTCTGGGGTAAGTAGGTTATTATGCCATAACCTGAGAGTGAGATATATCTGTTCACCCATGTTACAGCGGGATTTTTGATCTCTTATCAGATCACTATAGATCTAGATCCCAACTCAGGTCGACTGAACCTTTGTTACCTGTCATAGAGTAAAAAGCAACCCACTACTAGGTTAATCAATTTAAGACTTTGCACAACTCTGAAGAACCACTTACTACGAATAAGTTTTAAAAGTTTTATTATAAAGCCAAAGATAACTGGAGATACAAACATCTCAATATAAGGTTCAAAAGATACACTGGCATTAGTACAAACATGAATTCTCTAAATGCTCTTAGGCGACAGAAGAATATAACCCAAACTAGTTCAAAAATCATCAAGGTTGCAAGAATAGACACAAGCTGTAACTTGTGTGACATTTACAAAAGGGAAGGAAAATCCAAATTAGACTGCCCCTACACTAGACTAAGTGACATCCCTACTTAGCAAGATCTTAACCTAAAAAGGTGTCAGCCGTGGTGACTTCCAAAGAAGATCACTCACTTTCCCATAGTCTTTGTTGTAAATCTGTGCATCGCAGTTATGCGCTATCTGCCTACCCATCCGCTCTCTTAGGTTCCTCAGGCCATCTGTTCTACCTCCACCCAGGGGTGCTGTCCCTAATACAAAATCACAATTACAGTAGAAACGCCCCTCACAGACGCCCCTCACGTACACCCCTCACGTGGTGTCGGTTCTGGCTTTTTCCATGCTGATACTCTTCTGGGCTCATTGTTAGCGTTGACCTTGCTTCTCAGGCTCTTCTCCGGCAAGACGGTACCCCCCAGGAGATTCCTGAACCCTCCTCCAGGCCTGTGCCTGTCTCCCAGAACAGAGCTCTATTCATCACTCACTTGATTGGAACCCCCTCGCACCTGCAAACAGACACCCATGAAGTGGGACCCAAATTCCGGCCTCCAGCTTATCTCACAAGTCGTAAACCTTCGAGCATGGTCCACGATTTATGCTTAACACGACCTGATTCTAACTAGCACATGCAGATCAAAAGAAACGACCTTATCTCTTCAGGCCTACTAGAATTACATGAAACGGGCCTGTGCACACTATGAACCTTTATTTCTCAGCCTAAACAGTATTCTAACTTATTACACACAACTGGTTATAGGGAACACTTCTATAAAACGTATATTTTCAGTTCTATGATCAATAATACTTTGAATTATGACAACAGTAATCCATATCATGTGAAATTGTAAAGGCACGTATTCTTTCTCAGTGAACTGCCATGAGGCCTACACATTTCTACGTTTAGCAGCATTACATTCTCCTCTGCAACAGCCACATAACATGGAATTTAATATCATTCTAACATCTCTAAACACTCCTACATTAGCTTTTCATACTGATATATGCACTCTGTATTAATTAAACACTCTTATATGTATGCACTCTATAAATTCGACACTCTTATATGTTCCTTTAACTAGACTGATGCAACGTGCTTGTAAATATGGTGCACCTCTACATTTTACTTGATTTGCGCTCTCTCAGTTCCCCCCTTTGATGACCTTTAGAGGTCATCACCATCACAACACCATCCCTGAGATTATGAATTGAATCAAACAGAACTCGTTGCAGTGCTCCCTTTGCTTCATCATCTCTAGAGCCCTCAGACTCCTGTACTGGTTATCCTGCATCGCTGCTAACCTCTGCTCCTGCTCTCTCATGGATCTTTGCAATCTATTTGATCTATACCATTGATACAGCCGCAACAACCCCCACAATGTGATTACACAAATCACTATTATGATGATAGGTTTCAGTATGTACCAAATGAAACCCTTCCCTAGGTTGGCAAACCAACCTCCAACTTTACCCATTCCATGACCCATTTTTTCCCACACATTCACCTGTGTTAGATCCTCAATCTCATGATGAATTTCATTGATGTTCTGTATATATTTTTCAAGAGGTTTTGAATTGTCTGGAATGTAAGTGCAACATTCCTGGACCTTCAAAGCCTTACAGACTCCTCCCTCTTTGGCTAACAGAACGTCAAGAGCAAGTCGGTTCTGGAGAACCATTGCCCTTATCGATTGCATCTCTCCCTCCACCAGCATTAGTGATCTAGCAGTACTGGCAGACAACCTATCTACAACTGTTGCCAATCTCCTAATCTTGACATCATTCAGTATTATCCCTAAAAGAGGGAACATAGCACCAAATACGTCTCCAATTACCTCATCATTGCTTATATCCCTTCTCCCTCTGGCTTGAGTTCCTCCCTCTATGATTTCTAGATCCTCAGTATGGTATATTTTGGGGAAGACAATTGCTAAATAACATGATCCGTACCAATTATCCGGTAGTTTCACGTATGCATTTCTTCCACAAACAAAATATACATTCGGGATCACCTGCATTCCCTTCAAGAAATCCTTCGTATAGTATTCTATTTGGAAAGCATGTTCACAACTTACTTCTCCCACAAACACATTCTCATAGTAGGTTTTACCCCTGTATATACATAGTTTCCCTCTTTGCACTCGATCTAAAGCTATTGGACCATTACTACCCTTCCTTTTGTGTGACTTTTCCTCCTCAGTCCAATCTGTTTTCCATTGGCCCGAAGCCTTTAGGATCTTCTGCCTCCTATATCGATCATCCACCTGCCCTATAAACTTTTTCTCAATTTCTGACACTTTACAAGTCAAATTATTTCTTCAGGCATATGAAGTATCCAGCGTTCTCCAAGGAATGAAACATTTCCTTAATCGATCTTCACTCTTATAATAATCCCACTTGTTCATGTGCTTGTAGGCCGGGACCTCTGGTAAAACAGCGTCAAAGTTTGAAAAATAATACTCAAAGCTATCGCGTCCATAAAATATACTAAGCAACAAACTACATGTGATTCCATAAGTCAATGGAAGATGATGGTACCTAATACCTTCGTCTACAGAGGCTGGCAATTGCATGCAGACATAGCAGTCCTTTGCATCCATAGCATCAATATATTCATAAAGTAATTTAGCATATGCATTTGATTTGAAATTTCCTTGTGATTCATCTATGTGCAACCTACGAGTTTCTGCTGCTAGCAAAGCTTTATCTTTCTCTGTATTGTCCCCCCTTTGACCAGCAGTAGTAGGTTTCGGTGTCACTACAACTTTTGCTTCTTTTGTTGCCTTCTCTTCATTTTCATGTCCCACTATATATGATACAGTAACTACGAAAACTATAAGAAAAATTACTCCCACTAAAAGTGTGCCTACTATGCATTTTGCCTTGCGGTTCGGGTTGCCGGCCTCCATGATCTCAAGACAGTGTAGTTCTATTTTTCTGCCACAACACAAAGTCTCTTTTCTTTGCTCCTTCAACAGTGTTTTCTTTGCTTATTCGGTCTTTTCGAACCATACCTGGAAGCTGATAATCCCTTTTGCAAGATCAGTCTTTTGAATTATAGCAACAGACAACCCTAGCCCTTCTCCGTCCACTAAATGGAAAAGTCCCTAAATGTCTTCTTCTTCCACTTGGCGCTAGGTTATCTCTCAATCTGTTTATTTACAAAGTCTTTAGCAGTCTGTAATCATGCGTGTTCCAGCGGCTCTAATCACGTATTCTAAAATTTCTAAGCGAAGAATGCTGGTATCATTGGACCAAAGGTCGGAAATTCTACTCTGTTTAAAATCAGTTCTCTTATTCTGCTCAGATAAGGAGGATTGGGGACAGTGAGTGTCAGTAACCCTTCGAACTCAAGTCCAGGTACCAACAACACCACTTCCAATGTTATGATTGGGTCAGTACTGGTCACTGTCACTTCCCTCACCCTCCCGGATCTCCGTGCACTGGACATCTGCTGCTAGGTAGGTCCACTCAGGAGTGGCGTATCTTCTGCAGGGCACTCGCACCCTCCTTGATCTTCTTGGACCCTCCTGTTCTTGATTCTGTGCACCCTTGTCCAGATCTGAGTCTTCAGATATAGGAGCAAGAGTTCTCTCTGGAGTTGGCTTCAAGCTCAGCCTCTTATTCCTTTCAGGCCAACTAGCTTCTCACGCCTTGTTCTCCTATTTCTTGTCCTCACATTCGGTTCTTGATCACTTTTGACTTGATCAGTGTCTGAGCCGTATTCACAGCAACTTTCTCCTTCTGTGGCAACTTCAGTTTCACTGTCGTCTTGTCTTTCTTCCGCTTGATCTGAAGCACTCCCAGCTTCCTCCGACACCCCCACAGCTTGACTGATCCCCTCTAGTGGTTCGCCGTCCACAGCTGGATTTTCATCTGTGAGAGGAGCTGTTTCTTCCAGGGGTGCTGGAACTCTTCGAGTATGGGAGGCGTGAATCCAATTTGGCAGCCCTCCACACTTCACAGCAGTATTCGTTGTCAGAATTATCTGGTAGGGCCCCTTCCAGCGCACGTCTAGGCAGTTCTTCCGGACGTGCTTCTTCACCAGCTCCCAGTCACCAGGGCACAGGTCATGACATAGGTCTCTGGAAGATGGAATTTCAGCAGCCTGCACCTGAAGAGACACAGAATGAATGACATCAGAAAGTCCCTTGCAATAATCCAGGATCAGATCATCTGTGATATTCAACTAAGCTGTAGTTGGAACAGATGGAAGTCTCATTGCCCTCCCCATTAGAACCTCGTGTGGGGAGAGGCCTGTTCTCCTGTCTGGTGTGCTACGCATACTCATGAGTACCAAGGGCAGGGCATCAGGCCAGCTTAAGGGCGTCGATGAACACACTTTGGCCATTCGGGATTTTATAGTTCCATTTATCTGCTCCACGATCCCCGAAGCCTCTGGTCGATAGCTACAGTGCAACTTCTGATCAATATTTAATGCAGAGCAAAGCATCTTCACAACTTCACTGTTGAAATGTGTCCCTCTGTCTGATTCCAAAGAGGTCGGCACCCCGAAGCGTGGTATTAACTCTCTAAGCAACAACTTTGCTACTGTGAGTGTATCGCACCTGCGTGTAGGGTATGCCTCGACCCATCTGGAAAATATGCATACAACCACCAGAACATACCTGAGGCGGTTGCTTTTTGGCATCTCAATAAAGTCTAATTGCATTCGGTTGAAAGGCCCACCAGACCTCCCAATGTGACTCAATGTAACTGGTGTCCTTTTCCCTACGTTCAATTGCTGACATGTTACACACCTTTGACACACTGCTTCTGCGGCTACTCTGAACTTTGGGTTATACCAAGTCTGCCTAAATACCCGCAGCATGGCATCTCTTCCTATATGTACTGGACCATGTATCTGTCGTGCCATTGGACTCACTAATTCATTTGGTAATACTGCCCTTCCATCTGCTGAAATCCACAAATCCATTTCACTTTTTACACAACCTGCAGTTTCCCATGTCTTTTTCTCAAAATCTGATGCGTTCTCTTGCATGTCTTTTAAATCATCCCAAGTATCAACTGTTTCTAGCATCATGTTTAACTCTGTCTTTTCCTGTGTCCCACCCACTTCCACTTCCGTGAAGGAGTATCCTTGCTCCGCACAGTAGCGAGCAACCTCGTCGGCATAACGATTTCCTTGGGACACAAAATCTGTACCTTTGGTGTGTGCTGCACATTTAACAATGGCAATTGCTGCCGGACCTTGTAACGCTTCTAACAATAGTCGCACAAACTCCCCATTTCGAATAGGCGAACCTGAGGAGGTCATGTAACCTCTCTGAGACCACAATTGCCCAAAGTCATGAACTACACCGAAACCATATTGGCTATCTGTGTAAATGGTGACTCGAATTTTGCTACCTGCTAAACAGGCACGTGTCAATGCAATGATTTCGGCTACCTGAGCGGAGTGTTCTCCTTCCAGGCAAGCGGCTTCCACAACTCCAGTAATGGTGCAAACAGCATAATCTGCTCTCAACTGACCAGTATCGTCTCTTACACATGAGCCATCAACAAAGAAAATTTCATCAGGGTCAGTCAACGGCTCATCCACAATATCTGGTCTTGGCTTGGTGCATAGTTCAGTCACATCAAGGCAATCGTGATCTTCACATTCTTCGTCTTCTAGATCATTAGGAAGTGGCATCAAAGTGGCAGGATTCAAAACAGAGCACCTCTTAAGGGTCACGTTCTCCGCAGCAAGAATAACTTGCTCGTAGCGCGTGAGCCTATTATTGGTCAAGTGCTGTGTCTTGGTCCTGGTCATTAACAGTTCTACAGAATGAGGTACATACACCACTAATTGATGTCCCATCACAATGCTTTCACACCTTTCAATGCTGACACCCGTTACAGCAACGGATTTGAGACACCCGGGCAACGCTGCGGCTACTGGGTCTAAAGTAGCCGAAAAATATGCACCTGGTCTACGGGCATTTCCATGAATTTGTGCTAGGACTGACAAAGCACAACCTTCTCTTTCGCAACAGTAAAGTAAAAATGGTTTTTCATAATCAGGCATTCCCAAAGCTGGAGCACGGCACAAGTCCTCCCTCAGCTGTAGGAACGACATCAAACAATCCTTGACCCATGGTACCGATCACTCACCTCCTTGTGCGTCAGTTTTTGTAAGGGTTTTGCTTTCAGGGAAAAGTTAGCTATCCACTGTCGGCAATAACCAACCATTCCTAGGAACATCCTGACCTCTCTTTGTGTCGTAGGCGAATTCATCTTCATGATCGCCTCTATCTTGTCTGGTGACACCTTCCGCTTTCCTTTTTCAATTCGGTGACCCAAGTACTGTACTTCTGTCAGACAGTATTGCAATTTGCTCGGAGACACCTTATGCCCATTTTCAGCTAAATGGTTCAGCAAGGCGATGGTGTCTATCTTACAAGCTTCTTCTGTTCCTGACGCAACAAGTAGGTCGTCTATGTACTGAACTAGAACCGAGTTCTGTGGTAGTACTAGACTTTCAAGATTTTTCTTCAGTAGCTGGTTGAAAATCGATGGGCTTTCTGTATGCCCCTGTGGGATACGACACCATGTTAAGACACGATTTTCCAGCTTAAATGCAAAAAGAAACTGGCTCTCCTCATCTAATGGAATTGAAAAGAAAGCCTGGCAAAGATCTATCACTGTGAACCACTCAGCTTGGAATGGTATCTGAAACAATATCACTGATGGATTCGGTACCACTGGACAACATGAAACAACTATGTTATTAACCCTTCGGAGATCCTGTACTATTCTAAATTTCCTGCTAGGTTTCTGCAAACCCATAATCGGGGAGTTGCATGGACTAACCACGATTTCCTTCAGTATTCCCTGCTTCATGGAGTCGATCACGGGTTTTATTCCTGCAATCGTCTCCGGGGTCAATTTGTATTGAGGCGTTCTTGGATATTCAACATTTGGTTTTATCATGATTTTCACTGGTTCTACTCCTTTAATCAATCCTATCTCTTCTCCAGTGAAATCCCATACTTCAGATGACACAGTATCTCTTAAGTCCCAAGGGAGCTCTTCCACCGTCAGGGTAGGATACAGTTCTACGCATACTCTTGAATTTGCAACTTTAAAGGTGGCATCGTCGTCGTTAGTCTGTACCTCTACTCCCTGAGGCGTGCAGTATATTGTGCAATTTAGTTTGCACAATAAGTCTCTTCCTAACAGACACACAGGGCTAGAATCACATACTACAAACTGATGTTCATCGCTGTAGTTTCCTATTCTCACTAGCACTGGTTCCGTCAAAGGGTTAGTCATTCTCCTATTTGCAACTCCTACCACTTGAATTGTTTCCCCCGACATTGGCAGATCCGGAACCACGGCTGATCTCAAAGTTGATCGAGTAGCTCCGGTATCTACTAAGAATGTCGTAGGACACCCCGCCACCTCAGCCTCAACAAACAGTCCTCTTTGGTCCACCTCTAGAACTGCCCGAGGGTACAGTCCTCCTCTCTACTCACACGCCGTCCAGTTAGTGGATCAACGTAGTAACACTCTTCTCCTCCTACTAAAAGAGGCATTTGTCTATAGGTCTTGCCCCCTGTCGTAATCTTTGGTGGTTGCGGGAACTGAGCTCGAGGAGCCGAAGTCCCCCCTTTGGCCACCTTACCCTTTGGTACTGTCACCCCTTGGACTGGAACGGTCTGAACTTCCTCCTCCTCTACTTCCAGTTCTCCGTTTTCAGGGTTATAGGGACACTCGCGTTTCCAATGTCCCACCTAGTGATACTGGTGACACTTTGTCATCTTTTTCAATGTAGCAAAGTCTATTCTAGGTCTCGGATTTTCCTCATTGTCCCTATTCTGACTATTTGATCTCCTTCCCATCGTCCCTGTTCCCTGTTGCTGCTGTCCACCCTTTCCAGCCGACTGCATCTGAACCATCATCAACTTCTCCTTAAGTTTCTTTGCTTTGGAATCTATTTCATCACTGCAATACCTTGCGTATCTCAAAATTTCATCCAATGGTTTGTTTTGCCAGCAAATTAAGTGTTGCTGAATCATCAAACAAATATCAGGTCTCAACCCCAAAACGAACTTTGATACAAACTGTCCTATGTCTTTGGGATCCATTACATCTAATCCACTGTATTGTTTGAACGTTTTCAGCAATCGCTCATAAAATTCATGGACTGTCTCCTTGGGTTCCTGTCTAGTTCGGTCTATTTTCACCCAATCTATATCTTGCGGTGGCACCTTCTCTTTCAACCATGTCATCACCTTTTCATATTTTATCATTACTCTTTCTGACGGACCATTAGTACGAGCATCTCTTTTTGGTTCTGCTGCAGGCCATTCGACACTAACTTTGCATGCTGTCCACAAGTCTCCTGGGACCACAATGTCGAATAAAGTGTTCAAATCAATCCACAGTACTTTTGAAATCTTGACAAACCTCTCTACCTGTTTGCACCATTCTACAGGATTCTCTCTTAACTTCGGAAATGAGTTGGTAAACACAGCCAAATCTCCCCTACTCCAGGGCACATGTACATAACTCCCATTCGCTATTTCTCGCAAAGGGAATGCCTCCATCCGCAGTGGCCCTCCCTCCGGCGACATCACAATCGCGCTCCGCCTGACAGTCCCTTTCTTGGACCACCTTTCTTCCCATTTATCCAGATCTCTCCATGCCTTTATTCCTGTGATCAGTTCCCTTATGTGTGTTTTTAATCCAATTGTCCTCCTCTCATCCAGGTCCTGATCTGAATAATGCAACCTATGGTTACCCTGTAATGCCTTTGTTCTCGACAAGTCTACCATATACTTGTCTGCCAGTTCAGACAATTTCTCGTGAGTTGCTCTTGCCTTTCGAGTAATATCCTTTGCTATAAACAGCAGCTCATCTTGCTCGTACATGTCAATCCTTTCTAAAGGCAACGCACCATCTATTATCTCGTCCAGGTCAGATTTTAAACTGGTCACATCGAGCCTTTTTGCCTGTATCACAGCTTTCAGTGTGCTGTCTCTAGAGAGCCCATTTACGTCTCTCCCATCACAGCTCTGAGTCCTACGTCTGGGCTCAGGCGTGTTATGGGGAGTCCTCCCATGCTCCCATCTCTCCAGGTCCCATGCAGTTCTATCCTCTCTTGGTGTATGGTGAAACACTTCTCTACTCCCATAGTCCCACATTTCCCATTCTGCCTGGTTTCTCTAGGTGCATGGAAGACATTCCATTATTCCCCATGCTTTCGCAATTCCCCTGCTGTCCATGATCGCTCGACGCATGGCAAGACCCTTCGCGGCTCCCCATGTTCCCGTGATCCCGCTCCTGCCCATGATCGCTTGACGCATGGTGAGACACCTCGTGGCTCCCCATGTTCCCGCGACTCCAATGCTGTATGTTATCGCCAGGTGCATGGAGGGTGCACTTAAAGCTATCCCTGTACTCTTGCGTCCTTTGGTCTCCCTCACTGTGAATGAGACGAGACGCCCCTCCACACTCTGTACTTCTACCTTCTCGCTCCTGCCTACTTCCACCATGGATATGACGGGTAGCTCCTCTTCTCTCCTGACTCTTACTGTCCCACTCCTGACCGCTTTCGCTAGCCCCGCAGTGAGACAATGTCCCATTGCCTCGACTTCCTCATTCAGCTTCCGCTCTTGACCTGTTACTCTGTGTTTCTGTGGCAGCATCCCATTCCCTCAGTCAGCCCTCAACTCCTTAAAGGATTTCGGCTGTGGTCCTCTCAGATCCATCGGTCCTCTCTGACCCCCCTGTTCTGTTATGGGATCCACTGCTGAATCCAATGGGGTGCTCCATTTTATCGGTCCTGGCAATTGCCTCCAGGCATTTGTCATGTTGTTCCTTCTTTCCATTTCAGCTCTTTCTCTGTCTAGCCGTACCTGTTCCTCCTCTCGCACTTTCTCTGGGTTATAAACCGACATTATAGGACCTATGGTAACGGGTACTTGAAGAGCATCTGGCAATCCATGAGACTCAACACACTCCGTTGCTGGCACCTTCTGCACCACAAACCTTCCGACTACCCTCTGTACAAGACTAGGTTGAGGTGTTTCCTCACCTTTGGTAGGTACCCAATCCGTTATAGGGAGTGGTCTATTCTCCTCTATGCCAAACCTATCTTCCCTTGGGAGCTCGATACCTTCCATCTCCCTATTGTACGGAGGCGGCCTATCTATCAACAACCTATTTATTAGGCCATCCTCTGACTCGCTCTCGTCATCCTCCTCTGGGGTTCTCTTTTCTCCTGTAACCTCTCTCACTGGGTACAACTTATCCACTTCAATAGTCTGTACCCTCCATTTCTTGGTTTCCGCATCCCATTTGGCATCTTGTACTGCTCTTACTGATCGTCTCACCCTTTCTTGACGCCTGTTCTGATTCCTGTCGTGCGCCGCCCTAATCCACGCATTAAGGGCCTCAAACTGTGTTGGTCTAGGCAAAGGTCTCAATGAAGACATAACTGCTTTTAGCTGGTGCAACACTTCTAATCTAAACGTTCCGTATTTCGGAAAAGTCAGTTCCTCGTTCCCTTCTGTAATCTTACTCCAAGTACCAAGCCACAGTATAGTATGCAACCCAACATTCGTAGCCATATATTGAGCTGGTGTACCCTCTGGCGGGGCCTCTTCCCCGTAATAAGATTCTCTCCTTTTTCTTTTAAAGATCGCTCTCAAGCATTTAAAACACTTCATGTTCAAAATCTACAATTTTTTCCCTATTTCCCTGCGTTCATTTACTTCCTGATGACAATCCACCAATCCCAGCGCGGCTCTCGCTAACCGGCCTATCCCAGCGCGGCTTCACACCAACCGGCCTATCACAGCGCGGTTCGCGTCAACCGGCCTATCACAGCGCGGCTCTCTCTGACGTCACTCGTCTCCCCTTCGCAGCAGTTCCCCTCCTCTCTCAGCTCGTCTCCCGGTCATGCATGCGTCCCATTCATACCCTGAAAAATGATTACTTCCGACTAAGCGATCACTTTCCTTGACTGTACGCCCACAGTCTAACTGTAATTGTCACCTTAACTGACGAACTGTCTTTCCGTGAACGTCCAGACAATCGCCTTGACTGATAGGTTACTTACACACAGTAGCTTCCGACCTGCGTCCGTTACCCATACACTCACTCTTGCGTTCCCCCTATCACGGTCCTGCGGGCGATCAATGGTACCTCATGACCCGCTTTACAAGGGTCGACAATTACTCTGGATGTTCGATACACCCGAACCACTTAAGCTCTTCTCTGAACTTAAGATTTTCACCAGGTTGCGCGCGCTCACAACCCTCCCTCAATCACACTACAGGCATTCAACTCCGCACGACATTACAATACAGATACAACACAAAACACCGCAATCTGACAACGCATGACCCTTATCATACTCACTCTCGTCCGACTCTGCTGCTTTTCTCTCGCACCGTCAGCACTTTCTTCGGCAGGCGATTCTTCTGCTGCTCATCTCTCGATCTCTAGGGGCCTCGGGGAAATCTTAACCTAGTCTAGATCACCTTCCTCTAGAAGGTAACCATCCTTATCTGCTACCAACTGTTACGGCGGGATTTTTGATCTCTTATCAGATCACTATAGTTCTAGATCCCAACTCAGGTCGACTGAACCTTTGTTACCTGTCATAGAGTAAAAAGCAATCCACTACTAGGTTAATCAGTTTAAGACTTTGCACAACTCTGAAGAACCACTTACTACGAATAAGTTTTAAAAGTTTTATTATAAAGCCAAAGATAACTGGAGATACAAACATCTCAATATAAGGTTCAAAAGATACACTGGCATTAGTACAAACATGAATTCTCAAAATGCTCTTAGGCGACAGAAGAATATCACCCAAACTAATTCAAAAATCATCAAGGTTGCAAGAATAGACACAAGTTGTAACTTGTGCGACATTTACAAAAGGGAAGGAAAATCCAAATTAGACTGTCCCTACACTAGACTAAGTGACATCCCTACTTAGCAAGATCTTAACCTAAAAAGGTGTCAGCCGTGGTGACTTCCAAAGAAGATCACTCACTTTCACTTAGTCTTTGTTGTAAAGCTGTGCATCGCAGTTATGCGCTATCTGCCTACCCATCCGCTCTCTTAGGTTCCTCAGGCCATCTGCTCTACCTCCACCCAGGGGTGCTGTCCCTAAAACAAAATCACAATTACAGTAGAAACGCCCCTCAGAGACGCCCCTCATGTACACCCCTCACGTGGTGTCGGTTCTGGCTTTTTCCATGCTGATACTCCTCTGGGCTCATTGTTAGCGTTGACCTTGCTTCTCAGGCTCTTCTCCGGCAAGACGGTACCCCCCAGGAAATTTCTGAACCCTCCTCCAGGCCTGTGCCTGTCTCCCAGAACAGAGCTCTATTCATCACTCACTTGATTGGAACCCCCTCGCACCTGCAAACAGACACCCATGAAGTGGGCCCCAAATTCCGACCTCCAGCTTATCTCACAAGTCGTAAACCTTCGAGCATGGTCCACGATTTATGCTTAACACGACCTGATTCTAACTAGCACATGCAGATCAAAAGAAACAACCTTATCTCTTCAGGCCTACTGGAATTACATGAAACGGGCCTGTGAACACTATGAACCTTTATTTCTCAGCCTAAACAGTATTCTAACTTATTACACACAACTGGTTATAGGGAACACTTCTATAAAACGTATATTTTCAGTTCTATGATCAATAATACTTTGAATTATGACAACAGTAATCCATATCATGTGAAATTGTAAAGGCACGTATTCTTTCTCAGTGAACTGCCATGAGGCCTACACATTTCTACGGTTAGCAGCATTACATTCTCCTCTGCAACAGCCACATAACATGGAATTTAATATCATTCTAACATCTCTAAACACTCCTACATTAGCTTTTCATACTGATATATGCACTCTGTATTAATTAAACACTCTTATATGTATGCACTCTATAAATTCGACACTCTTATATGTTCCTTTAACTAGACTGATGCAACGTGCTTGTAAATATGGTGCACCTCTACATTTTACTTGATTTGCGCTCTCTCACCCATATGGTTAGTTCTGTGTCGTTGGCCCTAGTGCAAGCATCCTGGTTGGTGTTTGAATTATAAAATACAGCAGTAATCAGGGTTCAATGGGCCCCTCATGCCCCTGGGCCCCGGAGCCACTGCACCTGCTGCCCCAATCGAAGCCACGACGGTGACTCTACCAACCAACTGAGTAAAAAATTAAATCGATGGCTTGAGGCATTTTTAAATGACAGTCGTAAATTCAATGTACTATTTCTGAGATCAACTTCATATTTGCACATCATCTTCTTTATTTAATGCTTTTCCAGGCAAAAAGGAAGGAAGCCAGGACAGAAGGACATTGGTACACATGCAGATATGAAACCGCTGTCCTGGCAGAGTGTAGTCTAATTAGTTGAGTCCCAGTAGTTGACCTGCAGAACACTGCCCTTCTGAAGACGGAAACGCTTATCGCACTGCTTGTCAGGAGAACACAGGGGCATGTTTAGACATTTCAACACAACGTTGTAATCCAGTGTGGCCCGGATCACAGCTGTCATTTAAAACATTCGCCTTCAGCTCTGCTTTAGAGTTTATTAACCCAGTCACCTTATTGTCACACCTTCTTGGAATAAAAGAGAATATTCCTGTTTTTGTGGGATGAATAAGAACAGTCACGCAGACTAAGGTATTGTTTGACACTATGTGAATCATGTATTATTAGTGAGCGCAGGGCAGGCAGACGTGTGGGAAAACTATAACAAGTAAAATCTCCATTGAATGATACAGTGTTGTAGCAAGGGATGGGTGAGAAATTTCAACCGGAAGGGTTTGTGCAACCGTCCTCAAATGGAAACAGACTGGTTTATTCCTCCTCACGCACACACCTGCTTCCTCATCCAATTCTTTACACATGAGTAGGCAGATTTACAAGCCCCAAGCGCCCCTTTTCCTCACTTTTAACGTGGGAAAAGTGACGCAAAAGTGGCGCAAGGGGCTTGTAAATCTGCCCCAAGGAGTGTAAGTCTGGGTTCACAAGAGAGAATGCCCAAGGCCCCTAGCAATCAGCTGTCAAAGGAATCTGTCCACAGCAAGAGAGTGCCACGGTCGGGGGTGTGAGGGGGGGCGGGTAGTTGGGTCACCGTTTTTACAGTGCCACTCACCTGGCATCTCTCAACGGCTCTGCCCTAGGAGAGTGGTGAGAAATGGTTGTTATATATCAAATCAACAGAAGAATTTACAGGGTCAAATTTTTCTTACAACAGTCCCCTGGATGCCCGATGGTGGTAAGAAAGATCATGAGTCATTCATAAACAAAGTTATCCACTGGTTTCTGGATGTCCGTCAGTGCCATTCCTTTGTAAGAAGCAATATTGTGGGTGCTGAAAGACTGGCAAGCCACAGAGGAGAAAATGACAGAGTAATGGTTACAATCTCCCATAGGCATGTAGTAGATGGCCTTATGGCCATGGATCCTAGAACTATTTCCCAGGCCAAACCTCAAATTGAGATTAAATACCAAAACCAGGAAATGAGTGCTAGAGCAGGGGCAGCTCCTCCATCAGGGTGGAGGAGCGTCGCCCTTCTGCTTTCTCGCAGTGCGAGAAGCAGAAACATAAAATGGTAAAACAACAATTTTATGTTTCTGCTTCTTGCACTGCTAGAAAGCAGAAGGGTTTGGTTGCGGGGGGGGGGCAGGTGGGCGTTTCTGCTCTAGGTAAAGGCGGACTGTTTGGTCGGCCCTCTGGGGCTGACCGAACCAGTTATACGCACTCTGCCTTTTCTCCATGTAGGCTGCATGCAGCCTCCATGGAGAAAATGGCCTCCCCATAGGCGCCTGGCTGGTCGGCATCCTGGCCAATCACAATACTGGTATTGCAGCGTTGTGATTGGCTTAGGGAAGGGGAGGGAGGCTGCCTGTTTCATGTTCCTGCCGAAGGTAGGAGAGCAGGAAACCACAGGACCTGTGGACAGGTATGTTTTTTTATTTATTTACCGCGACCCTCACGCCTATACCCCTCTCCCCCCCACCCGCCAATAATGCCGGTTGCAACTGTGGTACAGCAGGGTAAATGGGTCCACTATTTGACTAGCTGGCCCCCTGCTGTTATTGATGGAGTTGATATGGTAAAGCCTCCACCCCGTTCTCCCTTGTCACAAAAAAGCCCTTGACTACACTCAATTTAAGAGCCGATTCCTTGCAGCTGGAAAAAAGTCAACTAGTTTAGATGCTATTTGTTCTTGGTCTGATGGATGCTCCTTTACTTTTCATGAGCAGATTGTTTCAGTTTCTTCTCCTCTGGTTGTATAGCCAGTGGCTTGAGATTGCTCTTAATTTACTCATCCAGATGTACTCTCAGTGAAAATCCTGTCATGGAGGAAGTTGAATGCTGGGAGGGCAAGATGGCGTCCGCTGGGTCGGACTCATAAGCAGCAAACTGTTGGTGATCCCCCCCCCCCACCTTGGCTGCTACCGATATGCGCTAAGTCAAATTAGCGACTCACCGGCGGAGCTCCACATTGTAAGGGTATACATGCTGGGCGGTTGAAGTGCTGTTTATTGGCGGTTTCGTTTGGAGGAGTTGCTAACGCTATGGCTCACGGCTCGTCTCCATCGCGGTCTAGTTGTCGCGGCTGGAACCCCAGTTCTGTTTGAGGCGTGTCTCTCTCGGCTTGTACTTTCACTACACCTCCTCCAGCATGCCTCCCAAGTTGGCCACAGTAGGAAAGACCCGGGAAGCTTCAGATGCTGCTGTAATCTCCAGAGGAAGAGGTGCCAGGCTCAGCAGGCTTAGCACACATCGAGTGGTACTGGAGGCAGCTGTGGGGAATATGAACAACCTACAAGGAGGTGAGCAGGGAGGAGGCAAAAAAAAGTCCCCACACTAGTTTTTGCGGCTAATAAAAATAAATCCACAGTCTTGCAGGATCCTGCCTTGGGAGCTGGGAAAACTTTGGAAGATGCATTAGGAAACCCTGACCCCACTGAGGTATACAAGATACCCCTGGGAAGTGCTCAGGAGGGGTTGGATCCTCAGGAATCCCTGGAACACCTAAACTGAAATAAGTCCAGATCTATGTTGAATACTAATGAGAGGGGGGGGCGAAGGCAGTAAGGTGGGGGCAACAGCAGAACATAATCTTGGATCTCTACATGTGGTGGTTCGTTAAAGCCAAATCTACAGAATGTGATGTGTCTATGGAATCTACAGCGGATAGAATCCCGGACGAGAGGGATCTTGCAATGACATTTGGTGGAGCAGGAAAGGAAAGTGACTCCGGGAAACAAATTCTCCATGTCTGACCCCTCAAACACTTCGGATGATGAAGTCATGTTAAGCTTTAAAGCACGATCTCAAGAAGGGTCAACCGCCAGTGGTGGAAGTGAGCAGAGTAGTATACATATGGCGCAGGATAATACAGGTCCGCTGACGGTGCGTAAGAAACACACATCTAAGGAAAAGGCGCTGCAACCAGAAGAGGCAAATACCTTGCTCTGGAACTACTCCTCTCCACTAGAGATGTCATATGAAGGAAGAAATTCTGCTAGTCACGCGGCAGGAAGTTCATTCGAAAAAACCAAAGGAAGACATCTCGCTGGCTGCAATTTATCTCAAGTATATTAGATCACAGAGTGGAGACTCGATTGGAGAGCCAGAAAAGACATGTTAGAAACTCCAGAACACGGTCAGCAGGATTTCCAAAGCTTGCACTGAATTCACTGAAAGAATAAACAAAGCAGAAGCACGCATATCTACCCTTGAGGATGAAATGGCGGCTCAAAAGTCTGTCACAGAAGGAATTGTGCACACAAGCATGCTGACTAAGAAAACCGATTGCGCCACAATATTTTGAGAATTCTTGGTATCCCCAAGAGAATTGAGGGACAGGATATTCGAAAATTCGTAGTGGAATTGTTTACGGAGACCTTTCCGGAACTCTCAATGTGGAATTGGACTAGCGAAATCCAAAGGGCACATCGGTTTCCATTTTAACAGCAGCCATCAAAAACTAGACAATATGCCCCTAAGCCTAGGGTGATCTTGATATGCTTGAACAATGTCCTTGCTCACCAGGCTTTATATGATCTAACTCGGCCAGATATTAAGAGGGCAGGGAAGGGTACCCAATATTTTGTCAGGCATGATTTTGACGATGGAAAAAAGGTGGCAACTCCACCAATTAATTACTCCATTTCAAGGCAAGGGAGCGCAAGCCTTTTTGTTGAACCCTGCTACAATAAAAATAGTATATAAGGAGCAAAGACGTATTTTCATATCAGAGATGCAAGCTAAGGAATACCTCCATGCAATCTAATAATAATTCACAGTCAGGGACTTTAGCATATCAGGAGTGCTTAGGTGCTCATGGGTCGGCTAGATGTGTGGGATATGTTTGTTAGACTTGTAATTATCATATCTCGTGTATTGTTTGTACTCATGGTTTTCTCAAGCAGGGTCTCAAATGATATGGATATGTCTTGAAGCAGTTTTTTTCTGTTTAACAGGTTTTCTTCTTTATTGCTCTCTTTGTTTTATTTCTTCTTTCTTTTGTCCCGCTAGGCAGGATGTTTCGGGGTGGGTATATGGGGTAGTAAGGGAGCTTCCCATCGCAAGGACCATAGGTCCTAATGCCCTGTTTTCAGGAGGGGAGGGGTGGGGGAGGTCAGTGGAGGGTGGGGTGGAGGGCACAGGGTTTGGGGTGTGTGGGGTGGTGTAGGGGAGTATTGTGTGGTTGGGGAGAAAAAATGAATCCATAGCGAACAAAACGGGGCTATCTTAGGTGTTTTAGAAACAATAGCAGAGACGTATATCTGGACAAACACTGTAGTAGGGTATGTAAGGTAGGACGAAAGTCTTAGGGCTACGCATATATTCTTTTATTGTGGACAGAACAATAGCAGAAAAAGGCAACGAGTAGCGGCGGATCTACCGCTAATGAAGCCAGACATTCTGTGTCTACAGGAAACACATATCCCATGGGGCAAACCCTAGGTATTAGTTGAGCTTGGCTATATATTAATTGCTGCATCTCGGCAGACCACTGCAAACAGGGGTGTGGCTGTCCGAGCACGACAGGAAATTCAAGGTACGAGGAGGACACTGGTTGACAATTTTGGCAGGTGGGCTATAGAGGAATGATTGGTGGGGGGTGCAAAGGTTGTAATATGTACAGTCTATGGATCGAATTTTGATGAGGCAGCAATATTAGAAGGGTCAGACATGGAGCTGGCATCATGGTGTACCCCCTTTATACTATGTGGGGACTTTAACATTCATTTGGCCTGTCAGGAGATGGAGCTAAACTACAATAATTATGGGGGCCAAAAACCTAATGTTTTCAAAGCGCTGCAACAGTTAATTGGTGACCATGGACGTTTGGCATACCCAGAACTATCTAGATCCAGGATATACTTTTTATTCTCACCCTCACCATAAATTAGTTAGGCTTGACTATGTTTTTACGTCAAGAGCACTCACTTTGGCGGCAAGGATGCAGGTGTGGCCAAGGATTACGGCAGACCACGGTCCACTGTTGTTGGATATCCCCTCCATCAGTAAATATATGCAGGCAAGATCCTTCTCTTTTGACAGGAACCTCCTACTGGACAGTTCCTACCTCAACCATATGAAAGTCTGGTGACACAATTTTTGAACATCAACAGAGGCTGAACCTCTATGGCCATGGTGTGGGATGCTTTAAAGGCTCGATTAAGGGTGAAACGCTCAGCTATGGATTGTTTAAACAGAAACCAGTCCAGATTACCATGCAGGGGCTCTGGACGATCTCAGAATATCCAAGGAATCACTGCGGAAGTGGATATGAAGTTATTACAAACAAGGATAGCCTGTTGTAAAGCCAAGATTAATATGGTATGGAGCAAGGAAATTGCTAGCAAATACAAGATACATAGAGATAAAATTTACGAATATGGGAAAGCTACAGGGCATTGTTTGGCACAAAGATTACGGGCTAAGGAAGCCTCACAAAGAATAGGCACAATTACTGATTCTGGGGGAAATACAGTGGAAACAACGGAGGGGATTTCGGAAGTATTCCATGCTTTTATAAGTACTTTATACACAGAGTGAATGTAGCAATTAAGCTAATAATGCTTTTTTCAATATTGAGAGGTGATAGGCCTACTGCAGGAAGAGCAGGAAATACTTGATACCCCGATATCTATGGAGGAGATTGAGGAGGCAATAGGTTTGTTAGCCAGGGGAAAGACAGTGGAACCGGATAAACTACCGCTTGAGTTCTATGGAGCTTTGTTTCAGGAGTTTAAGGGGGATGTGCTTGTAACATTTCAAGATGCACAGCTTGGGAAGGCTCAACCATCCTGGGATAAGGCCAACATAGTAGTGTTTAAAAAAAAGACATAGACTGATATCCCTTTTAAACTGTGATGGCAAAATCTATGTTAAAATCCTAGCAACTAGACAGGCGCGAGTAATCACGCCTCTGGTATCTATTCACCAATATGTTTTCATTCCTGGCAGGGGTACGGTCAACCATGTAAGTAGAGTAGTAACTTTGATAGATCTAGGCACTATACAACATAATAAATTGTGTTTGACATTTATCAGTGCAGAAAAGGCGTTTGACCATGTCTCCTGGACCTTTTTATGGGCAGTTCTGTGCAAGATGGGGTTTGGTCTCGACTTTATTAAAGCTATTCAAGCTATGTATAAGTCCCCAATTGCTAAGATTTGTATACTGGGCAAAGAATTCAATCTAGTTCAAATAACCAGGGGGGAAAGGCAGAATTGCCCAGGTTCCCCTCTGCTATTTGCTCTGTACATTAATCTCTTCCTGACAATGATGGAAGAAAGCAGCAAGATCAGTTCACTAGTTTGTGGGCAGTATCAGGCACGGTTATTCGCATACCCGGACGACATTGCAATGGCGACTTCAGATCCAGCGGCAGCTATTGCGGAGATAAAGCAACTGGCCTGTATCTTCGGGGTGGTATGAGGGTATAAGGTAAATCCAACGAAAACACAAACTATTTGTACAAAGGAGGCCTGTCCACGAGATGCCCGTGTAACTGAGGAAGCTACGTATTTGGTTATTAAAATCGGGATGTGGCTTCAGGAACTAGTGGAGGTCAATTGGGGAGGTATTCTGGCCGGGATCAAACAGCAATTGGACCATCTGGAGTGTTTGCATCTCTCACTGGTGGGGAGGTGCGATGTCCTTAAAATGAACGTCTTACCCTTTGTGTTGAAAAAAATGCAAACTCTATGTGATAGGTTCCTATGGGGGCAAGACAAACCCTAGAGTACTTTCAAATATATGATGTTACTGCGCAAGCGTGGGGGCTGGGCAGTTTCTAACTTCACATTTTATTACTATGCCTGTCTCCTCCAAAATATGAGAATTTTGTTAACAGGGGAGGAAGTGGGCACTGTGGCAGAAACAGCATCAATATATCAGCTGCTGATGGGCTCAGCAGCTAAGAATTGTTTATTCAGGTTTTTGGACCCAAGTTATTTTAAAAGACTCACTTTAAGGTGGTGGTGGCAGCATATAAAATGTGGAAGACAGTACGGAGTCTGTTACAGATTAAGGGGATATGTTTTTATACCCCTATGAATTCTACGATAATATTGCCCCCCGTTTTCTGGGACGTGAGAATGGATAAATGGATTGCCAAGGGCATAGCACAAATAGAAGATTTATTTGATGAAGAAGGATCTCCTCTTTCTCAAGCCTGTCGGATAGATTCAGATTGCAAAAAGCTGATTTTTTAAATATCTGCAAGTCTGTGACTTTCTATATAAACATTAGAAGCAGAGTGGGATAAAAACCAGCCCTCTGGTTGAGGCAGTAAAACGGGCAGTAAAAATAAGTGTATTATATAATACTCTATTGGATACACAGCGGGAGGATCTGGAAGCCTGACTGCAAATGGAGTATTCGATTAGGGCGGGAAGGTCTTTTTATGGAACACTCACTTGACTAGGCCGAAAAATTCTAGTATCTGCCAAATTGAAAGCCCAGCATTTTAAGTCACTATTTAGTTTGTAGCATACACCTGCGAGGATGTTAAAATGGGGCGGCTCGAATGATGGCAAATGTTTTTGGTGTGGGATCGAGAATGCTGACATTATGCATATTTTTATGCGTGCACTTATCTAACACAACTGAGGAGACATATTTAGGTTTTTTTCCGTAAATTACAGGAGTAGGTATCCACATAACAACTGAAGTAATGTTACTAGGGGTTGGGGACAGTCTCAGACAGGGACAAATGGGGTATCAATTCCGCTATTTAATATTAATGGACACAGCTGTGGCTTGGTTATGTGTCACATAAGTCTGGTTGCAGCATGAGGTCCTTTCTTTTGAGAAAAGGAGGGCAAAATTGTATAATATTTTCAATTTAGAGTTCAATCTCTATTCTCTCAAAACAACTAAAAGACAAAAACTGGGCATACAGATATGGGGTCCCATGATCAAGCATATAAAGTGATATGATAGTCCTGTAAGTTGTACCATACCTCGGATGAATTATGTGTGTGGTGTTGCGCTCTAGCCTTCGGCGGCCAGCGCGATGACGTGCTGCGCAGGAGCTAGTGCGGGAGACTGACGCATGCGCGTAGAGGATAAGGAAAGCGCGCGAGAGAGGCTAACGGTAGAAGCGACCGGAGCTTGATGGGTTAGACGCTCGGCGCTCTATGAGAAAGCGAATCTTGTTAAACAGTGAATAAAGTAAGCAGTTCACCAACTTATGCTTCGTGTGCTTTGTGGGGACGATTATACAACATTACAGTGTTCTTGAGGGAAGGAATACCAAAGACAATATTGAGTGACAATGGGCCACAGTTCACTTCGGACAAATGGACCAGGTACATGAAGAGAAATGGAATAAAGTCTAAGCACACTGCAGTCTATCACCCAGCGTGTAACGGGCAGGTGGAGCGGTTCAACCGTGTACTGATGGGGTCAATTCAAGCCGCCATAATGCAAGGGAAGGAATGCGAAATAGAAGTCCAAAACATGCTATGGGCTTACAGAATCACTCAGACGGTGCTAGGATACAGCCCTTTCCAAATCCTGAGAGGCAGGTTCCCCTTCACAAGAGACAATGTGGTGTGGAGAGAGAAGACTGTGACTAGTAAATGGTCACCGGCAGTGGTGCAGCACAATCTGGAAAAAGCTCAAAAAGTGTATGCTGCACATTACAACAGGCGGCACAACACCAAGGACACCGTTCTGGAAAAAGGGGAGTGGGTTAGAGTCAAACTCCCAACTCTCCAAAAGAAGGGCGACAGCAAGTACAGCAAACCCTTGCAGGTTCAAGAAGTGCGTGGAAGAGCGGCCTTACTCAGCGATGGGAGAGTGTGGTCCCAAGACCGCATGGCAAGAGTCAACAGGATCATGCAGTGGCCGGCAGTCAAGGTAGAGGAGGCTGAAGAGCAGCAACAACCCGGCGGAGAGGATGAGATGGAGATAAGTGAGGAAAGACTTGTGGTGAAGGACAATGAAAGGAACAGAGAATCACGGACATTGGAAGAAGCAGGAAGCAACGGGACCCCTGTTGGGGAAATGGAGGAAGGTACCCAGATGGACACTAGGAGTCTCTCCGGTGGAGGTGACAGTGAAGAGTCCAACATGGTAAGGCGCACCCGTGCCGGGAGAGCGGTCATCTTGCCTCCTCGATTCAAAGACTTTGATATGAGTGACTATTGAGTGGGACTTTTATTATCAATGTTTGATTTGTAAAAGGAGGAGATATGTGGTGTTGCGCTCTAGCCTTCGGCGGCCAGCGCGATGACATGCTGCGCAGGAGCTAGAGCGGGAGACTGACGCATGCGCGTAGAGGATAAGGAAAGCGCTCGAGAGAGGCTAACGGCAGAAGCGACCGGAGCTTGATAGGGTTAGACGCTCGGCGCTCTATGAGAAAGCGAATCTTGTTAAACAGTGAATAAAGTAAGCAGTTCACCAACTTATGCTTCGTGTGCTTTGTGGGGACGATTATACAACATTACAATGTGTTGTGCTGGTTTTTCTTTTCTCTCTCTCTACTCTTTTTGTTGTGGTGCCCGTCTCCTGCACCTTCTTTTGTGATATTCTTATGTGTCTGTGGATACTTTTAATTGATGGCCAACGCTCTCTGTATAGTATCTCTTTGATTTTTTATGTTTTGTCTTAAAGTATGTCTATGAGGGATTTATATCAATATTTGTTATGGATTGAAAATGTAAAATAAAAAAAAGAAAGAAAATTTTGTCTTGGAAAATTGCTGAGATTTCAAAACTTCTTCTTGACCTGGAATAAGGCAATTTTATTGATTCCCATGATGTTTTTTTTCCAAGAGACCTGGGAATTGTCTCCAATCCATAGATGAGGGTTCAGGTCTGTAAATGTAAATGCAACCCGATGTCGAAGGGATAGACCCTCAGGAGACCTAACTATTTGAGTTAAAACTTCTCTACAAAGCAAAATAAAGAATATCGAATATTGATTCACTAGATTTGATTGCAGTGGCGCTTACATTACCCTCAGGTATGGTTCAATGATTGATTTTCTCCTCAGCACTTCATGTCTGTACTGTCTCTCTTTAATCTTGTTTTGTCTTAGAAACGTGGCTTTCTATCTAAAATGAACTACAAAATCGATCAGGGATAATTATTTAGTACTTAAATACAGCTGCATTAGATTACTTTTTATCATCAGCTCTTCAATGGTTATTAAGAAACCCGGGAGCAGTTTATTAAAACCCGTACTTTCTTTTGTGTGCTCAAAATATAAACGTCGTCGACAGTGTCAAACCTTAAAAAACTTGAAAAACAATTCAATGCTATGTACAAGCATTATTGACTCTGGGTCTTATATCTACTCAGAATCAGTGTGAAACAGAAATAAATTGTGACCCCGATATTTCTGTGACTGTTATTTTCTGTGCTGTCTCTAATTATAGAGGTGTACACAAACACAGTAACATGGACAACGCCCATAGCTCTCGAATTGAAAAGACCTATTGGCTTTGCCAATGTTTGTCTTTTGAGACACAGGCTATGTGCTCTGGCCCCTCCATGATCTTGTAGGAAGTTCTGCTTCAGCCTTTGGAGGACATGCCATTAAACCCTTTTGCCCTAGAAAGATTTCCGTTAATTTGTGATTATAAATGTGGAAAGACTGGGTGAACTGAGCTTGTTTAAAGGAAGGCCTCCCTACCTTCAGATTTTTGTGGATCACATAGTGTTGAACTTGAGTATCAGTTTTCTCCCTGCGGTCAGCGCTAACTTTCACTACAAATGTTTCCTGAATATATCTTAAGATGCTGGAGAGAGGTTGTTTATGCTTGATGCAGTGGGAGTTGTGCATGTTTTCCAATGTGGTCATTATTTATTTCATTAGTAAAGAAAACCTCAATTCCTCAATGGTGACCTGGGTCAATGAGTTCATTTTGTTACTCCCCCGGCGCAGTTGGCAGGTCAAAGGTCGATGCCACCTACGTTGAAGTAAGAAATGCTGACTTCCTGTACATGAGGTAGGCGCTTTCAATTCAGATGTTTGCAGGGCTGGTACCTGGGCTGCTCCAGCTACTTTCGGTCCCTCTGCATGCTGGATGGGCTAGTAACACTAAATTGCAGTTTGGTGCAAACATCCTGTCTGGCAGGTTTGCTTTCTGTTTGTTTGTACTGATGATGCGTTAAATACTGTGCGGTTTCATGCCTGATGTATATTGGTGTATCTTTTGTGCTGGTAGAGAGCGAATCGAAGCACTGGCAATTATGAATATGTAACACATTTGCTCCCATGCCATCTTAAAGGGAATGTTACACCTTTCTGATTGGCTGGAACAGGAAAATGTGTCAGCCAATCAGAGTAGGAAGCCAGAAACAGAGAGCAGGGATTGGTTATTTCTGTTTGGACTTGTACTTTGACTTGGGAATCCAAGCATTACCTCAAAGAATGTCCAAATTATACGATGAACTTCAGGCACTCCGCAAAAAACACAGTTGTTGAGCTCTGTGCAGGGCCAATTCTGCTCTTCATGATGCATGCCATGGGTGAAACACTAACCTAAACACACACATTCACACCTAGGCCTCTATCATGTAGCCATTTTCCGTGCTGTGCTAGTGGAGAAGGGTGTCTGTGTGCTTTCTTTTGGTGTATCCTGCTAATTCATAAACTTGAAAAATCCCTGATTTAATGCATGCTTTGCTAGCAGAAGAGCTTAGAAACACAGAGAGGCAACTATTGACCTGTGTTTCGGAGCTTTGATGTCAGCAAAACAGGCATTAAGCTAGATATTTTTCAAGTTAATGTGTGTGGTGAAGGCGCAAAAAAAGAAGCACATAGACCCTTCTGCACTGGTACAGAGCAGAAAAAGGCATCATGATAAGACCCCTTTTGTTGAGCTCCTTATGATAGAATCAGCGCCATTTTGGGCAAGAATATAAATGAACTTCCCAAAAACTGCAGGAGGGGCAGGGCCCCACTCTGCGTTTAAGTTCACAGTCTTTTCAGATAAATAGGTTTACAATGTAAGCAAAGGTAGCTCTGCATCAGACCTTCCAACTCACAAGGTGCCACCATGTAACACACAGCATCAGCTCCCTTCACAGGGTCACCCGGCGACGAGCCGATATCACACAGTGGCAGTGAAAATGAGCTGAAAACCATTGTAAACAGTAGATTTTCAGCTCACCTCCAGAGGCTTTGAACTGCTGTAGTCCGATAAGGGGTGTGAAAACACCACATGACATTGACAACATCCTCAGCAAGATTTGTTTGGGGGAGGATGGGATGTGAGTACCCGAGAGAAGCCTTCGTTCCTCCTTGGCCAGATTGGTTAAAATACCAAGATTCAATGAAATGAAATCAGGTGGTAGAGCCTTCGGTGTATCGGCCGCCAGAATATGGAATAAACTCCCACTAGAACTGAGACAACTGAGGGATCTTCTCCCCTTCAGGAAGAGACTAAAAACTTGGTTCTTCCCTAAAGCTTAATTCTGTTGCCAGTTCCCGTGTGAATGAATGAATGAATGAATGAATGAATGAATGAATGAAGGATAATTTATAATGCGCGGACTTAGCCCAAAGGGCATCAAGGCGCAGACTAAAACATAGAATATATATATGAAATTACATAAACAGACAAAGAGTGACAGTGGGTTTAAAGATTTAATCATAGGCATTAGACAAGAGACAAGTTTTCAAGAGCTTCCGGAACGTAGTCAAGGAGGGTTGGTTGGAAAGCTGGGGGGGGGGGGGGGGGGAAGGGGGGGGGGGAGAGGTTATTCCACAATTTGGGGGCCAGAGTGGAAAAGGCCGTGTGGCATTACTCTAAACCGTGCACTGTCTAATGTCAGTGCCAGGATGCCTGTTAGGTGATAGAGCGCTTTATAAGTGAGATAAATAAATAAATACATAATGTAGGAGTGGAGAGGGGACAAAATTGTCTCTTAGTTACCTCTCGGTGCGAGGCACCACCCCCTTTAAGGCCCTGCCCTATCCACACACCGTTCAAATTTTGTTTTAGTTGGCAGGTCTGCTGTACTTTGGGGCATGTACCAACATGCTGTAATGGCAAACCCCGAAGCCTCACAGTGTTCTAAAAGCTGGGTGTGGAAGGCAGTGCATCGACTTACACGGATATAAATACAACAAAAGTGCCTTTATGTTTGCATTTGAAAAGAGTGCTTCCGGGGCCAAATATTCCTCCCGTTCTGCACATGAACAAAGACATAACTGGTGCTGAATCTTTTGTGTTGCTGTCCACAACATATGCACTAGGGCCACGTTGTGGAGACGTTTGAGGTGCAGAGGGAGGACGAGGGAGAGCCACAGCATTTCATCTGCGAGTGAAGCCATCCGCAGAGAGATTATTCAGGTTACGCAGCTGCTATATGTGTGGTGTTGTGGGCCCTAGGCCCTCATGCTGAACACGGACACCAGGGTCTGCTTAGTGAACTGGCCACAAGCACGTGCACTCGGGCCCATTTATTACCAGGCTCACGTCACTCGTGATGACTGTGGTTGATGGGTGTGGGGTGCAAGTGTATCCAGCCCTCCCACCTGCCTGCTGAGACCCATGACTCTACAATACGTTCATGTACCTGATGGCAAAGCTGTGTCAAAGGCAGCGCAGCTTTTAAAGACTTTGCCTTATTCTTCAAGCTACAGGAACCTCCCAGGTTCAGAACTCTCACTGCATAACTATCTCTTGTTAGGTAGCTCCTACAAGTACGAGATTCCAACTGGAGAGCTAAGTTCCTCAGCTAACAGAAATAATACAGCCTCATGGTCATGACAGTTGACCGCCCTTCAGGTTACACAGATAGAAGGGTTGAGACTTTAGACCACAAACCTGTATTTCCACATGCAGAGATATTGCCTGCTAGAGTATTAGAAGACAGAGGTTACATGTATGTAAATGAATCACTCATGCACAGCATGGCTGTTCTGTTCTTGGGATACATAGATCTTACGGGCTATGTTCTCTGGCGGCAGAGTTATCCTTCGGCCTACGGAGATTTTATAGGCTCAGGTTCCTGGAACAAAGCTGTCTATCAAGTTGGCAGATTATACAGGGCCACAGACTTGGTGACATAAATATCCTTCCTGTTATTGCTCTGGGGTAAACATTCAGCCTCTTGGGAAAGACTATTGCATAACTGGGCTTTGGAGCACCATTTCGAAAGGCAAGCTAAAATATGTAACATCCTCTTTCAGGGCACAACTCCCCAAAACCCCCAAAGAAATGTAAAAGTAACGCAAATCTGCATGCAATGCACTTTCAGGTTTCATTTTCTGTATGTGCAGCTGGCACTGAGACTATGCAACATGCAGGTACTTGGACACCACGTTATAAAGGAGACACAGTACGGTGGAAGGCAATCTGCTGTAGTAAACTGTTCTATTCGTTTGACACATTGCGTTTATATTGAAGTGCGGCTATACAAGCTACTGTCTGTCTCATTTTCTCACTTCACACCACACACACACACACATGCGCATGCACACACACGTGCACACAAACACAGACACAGACACACAGACACACACACGAATGTATGACGTTACAATAAATACTTTTACAATGCATGCCTTTACAATGCAGTTTGTACATCGCAACATCCTTTACATCACATTCTTTTGCATAGCATGTCATTACAGCGCATTTTCAGAAACTATATTTACAACGCATTCCATTACATCGCATAATACCTTTACAACGCATACCATTACAATGCATACCATTACATTGCATTTAAGGTAAGTGTTGGATAGCGTAGGGGTAAAAATTACTATTCTAACTCCAGTGAGTGCAACAGTAGGGTAAATGTTGGATGGCGTAGGGGTAAAAATGACTATTCTAACTCCAGTAAAGGCAACAGTAGGGTAAGTGTGGGATAGTGTAGAGGTAAAAATGACTATTCTAACTCCAGTAAGTGCAACAGTAGGGTAAGTGTGGGATAGTGTAGATTTAAAAATGACTATTCTAACTCCAGTAAGTGCAACAGTAGGGTAAGTGTGGGATAGTGTAGAGGTAAAAATGACAATTCTAACTCCAGTAAGTGCAACAGTAGGGAAAGTGTGGGATAGTGTAGAGGTAAAAATTACTATTCTAACTACAGTAAATGCAACAGTAGGGAAAGTGTGGGATAGTGTAGAGGTAAAAATGACTATTCTAACTCCAGTAAGTGCAACAGTAGGGAAAGTGTGGGATAGTGTAGAGGTAAAAATGACTATTCTAACTCCAGTGAGTGCAACAGTAGGGAAAGTGTGGGATAGTGTAGAGGTAAACATTACTATTCTAACTCCAGTGAGTGCAACAGTAGGGTAAATGTTGGATAGCGTAGGGGTAAAAATTACTATTCTAACTCCAGTAAGTGCAACAGTAGGGTAAGTATGGGATAGTGTAGAGGTAAAAATGACTATTCTAACTCCAGTAAGTGCAACAGTAGGGTAAGTGTCGGATAGTGTAGAGGTAAAAATGAATATTCTAACTCCAGTAAGTGCAACAGTAGGGTAAGTGTGGGATAGTGTAGAGGTAAAAATGACTATTCTAACTCCAGTAAGTGCAACAGTAGGGAAAGTGTCGGATAGTGTAAGGGTTCTATGCTTTGTAATGACTTGCGATGTAATGCCTGCATTGTAGTGACATGCATTGTAATGACATGTGTTGTAGTGACATGCAATGTAATGGCTGCATTGTAATGACAAGCGATGTAAAGGATGTTGCGATGTAATGACTGCTATGTAAAGGTAGTGCAATATAATAACTGTGTTGTAAAGGTTGTTTCCCCACACACACACACACACATGCACACACACTACTACAAAGCACACAATTTCCATTCATAAAGAGAACAGACATCTTGAAGGCAGCAGCAGACACCTGAGGCAGCATTATATTTGTAATGCACTGTCTCGCTCTGGACTACACAATGGACTTCTTATGCAGGTAATCAGGGTTCGCAGCTGCTACCTTTGGCTTGCTCCCTGCTGTGCCATCTCTGAGGCCAGGGTCACAAAGGTAGGGCCAGGAGTAGCAGGGAGCAAGTTAGAGGTCGCAGCTGCAACCCCTGACTAATCCCAAATGACGTCCATGAGTCTACAGATCATGCTTAAATGAGTGCACTATGTGGCAGCACATATACTGGAATCCACACATTAGTGAGGGGCGGACCAACTGTATGAAGCCACCCCTCCTCCTTTCACTGTGCAGACAGCCTGCCGCCTGACTTTCCAAGGCAGGTGCCTGGGGGTACCATCACCTGCCTTTACCCTATTGTAAGGAGCACAATCAGGAGCCACACTGAGTGGAACACACCTCTGTGGCACAGTCAGGATGTATGATGATCTCTTTGCTCTTGGCACGCAGGCAAATCCAAAGGAGGGCACAACTAGTTGTATCAAACAGGACAAAGGTCCCTAGTAGTAATATTAACAGTTTTTAATGAGTCAAAAAATAAAAAAAACAATTTACATAACACATAGCAGTGAATATAGGTGAATATAGGTGCAAATAAGTGTGCTCAGTGATCTCTTTCAAAGTAATACACAAGAAATTAAAAGTGATCGACATGTGCATCAGCAAATCAAGCATAGCACGGCTTGTCAAGAAAATCATATATCCAATTAAACTATTGGGCATGTTTTTTTTAGAGCCGATGACATTTCGATCCCATTGTAAACGGCGGGATCATCGTCAGGAGTCAAAGCCATTCAGCAACCCCCTAGACAGATGTGAATCAATCTATACTACTATAATAAAGGAAGAACTTTCAGCCTTTGAGGTGGGTAAACTCTGGAACCACAGCGCCAATTCACACACCTGATACACCGTTGGAATCGTCAGGGTGTGAAGATGGTTATAGGCTATATAAATGTAAAAAAAAAAAGTTATTTAAAAAATGTACAGTAAAAAAAAAGTAGTCCCTCCGAAGTAGCGACAAGTGCGACGTGCGTGCTAACATCAGGAGCGCGGGGTGGAGCGGCATCCAGGAGCGCAACGAGGAACGGCGGACATGGCGCGGGGGAGGAGCGGTGACGTGAGGAGCAGCGAACAGGGCGGCGGCGGTGCGAGCAGCGGACAGGCTGGAGGAGCGGTGGCTGAGGTAAGGGAGCGGCGGATATGGCGCGGGGAGGAGCGGTGACGTGAGGAGCAGCGGACAGGCCAGCGGCGGTGCGAGCAGTGGACAAGCGGGAGGAGCGGCGGCTGAGGTAAGGGGACCCATGTCGGGGCAGGCGGGGGACGGGCTGGGCAGGGGCCCGGGCAGCAGGAGAAAAGAGAATGATCCCGTGTTTTTATGGTGAAACAGCAATCATTAACACACCTCTAGGCCAAAAAGATTAGCTATGATGTAAGCTTTCCCAGCCAATGTACACTCTATAGAACGTATTGGTCAGCTGTACACCTCTGCAAAGAAGAACAGACATATTTAAAGCAGTATATCAGCAGTGGACAGGCGGGGGGAGTGGTGGCTGAGGTAAGGGGACCCATGTCGGGGCAGGCGGGGGTCGGGGCAGGCGGGGGACGGGCCGGACGGGTGCCCGGGCTGCTGGACAATGTCGGGGCGGGCGGGGGGCGGGGAAGCCTTTTGCTCCCGGACAAGGTCGGGACGGGCTGCTAGTATATATATATATATCTGTACTAATATAATAAAGAGAGAGCCCAAACCTTTGAGGCGGGTAATCTCAGGAACCACAGCACCAATCACAACACCCAATACAGCGTTGGAAAGGGCAGTTGCAGCAGAAGGACATAGGACATGCAGACACCCACCATATACATTTGAAAGGTAAAAGAACCGTGCCAGCAAAGTAGTCCCTTGTGGGTGTCTGCGCTGTGCTGTGGGCGTGACAAATGCTGGGGGCGTGTGGTACGTTCCGCCCTTCATGCCATGTCTCATATCGTGTGCTGTGGGCATGTGCTGGGGGCTTGGGCTAGTGCTGGGTCTGGGACTACGGGAAAAAAAAAGCAAGCATTGTGCCCAATATTTCATTGTTTTTACTTCCCAGGTTCTGTACATTCCGGCTCTGGGTGTCCACCCTGCTCCCTTTAAATACCCCTCCACCCCATAATCATAACCCACCCGTACTCCTTAAAATACCCCAACACCCTTAAACACTAACCCATCCTAAACCTATAAATATACCCTGTACCCCAAAACCCAAACCTATCCCTAAATCCTAAAAATACCCCTGTACCCCAAAACCCAAACCTAGCCCTGAACCCTATAAATACCCCTGTACCTCAAAACCCGAACTTACCCTTGAACCCTAAAAACACCCCTGTACCCCAAAACCCAAACCTAGCCCTGAACCCTAAAAATACCCCTGTACCCCAAAACCCAAACCTACTTATGTAAATGTAAATGTAAGGCCCATTTATACCGCGCTAACAATCGCTCCAAGGAGCATCTCGGCGCCAATGAAAGGACAACCAGATGTTAAAGTTGCCTTACTGCTTAAGGAGACCAGGACCGGAGTCACACTAGTGCTCTGGCGATTAAGTCTGGAAGATTGTAAATCCAGGTTTTTAGTTGTTTGCGGAAATCAGATTCCTTGTCCAGTGCTCTTAAAGGTGGGGGGAGGGCATTCCATGCTTTAGCACCCAATACCGCTAGGGATTTACCCCCCCCGGGTTTTAAGTCTGAACCCTGGGATGGTCAGAAGATTGGCATTTGAGGACCGTAGTGCTCGAGTTGGGCAATATTTTACACATTTTTTCCTTAGGTATAGAGGGCCTGAGTTGTGTACAGCACGAAAGGTGATTGTCAGTACTTTGTGCAGGACCCTTTTTGTTATAGGCAGCCAGTGTAGTACATTGAGGGCTTTGGTTGCTGAGGATTTTCTTGGCCATTTTAAAACCAGCCTTGCCGCCGCATGCTGTACCATCTGGAGTTTATGAGTGACCGCCTTATTAGTACCGGCATACAGGCTGTTGCAATAGTCAATGCGAGAAGTAACTAATGCAATCGTGACTGTTTTCCTTGCTTCGAGGGGCAGCAAGTCAAAGAACTTCCTGAGCAGTTTTATCACCCCAAAGCAAGTGCCTGCCACTTTTGACGCCTGATGTTTAAAAGATAAATCGGCGTCAAACTGTACCCCAAGGTTACGGGCCGAGGAGGTAGTGTGGGGTGGTATCTCTGCCTTCTCAGGCCACCACAGTCTGGGGATAAATTCGTTTTTTGGGCCTATAGGCATGATCTCGGTCTTGCCTGTGTTGCATTTTAGGTGGTTTTTCTGCATCCACTCAAAGGTGGCCGTTAAGCAACACTTGAGTTTTTCCTCCCAGACCTGGTTATCTTTGTCCATGACCAGGATCAGCTGAGTGTCGTCGGCATATGCTATTACATCTATGCCGTAGGACGATATCAGCTGTATCAGGGGTGACGTATAGACATTGAATAATGTCGGACTCAGACTGGAACCTTGAGGTACTCCCGTTGACAGTGACTTCTCACTGGATCGGAATTCCCCCATGGTCACCACTTGTCGCCTGTCACTAAGAACATTTTTTATCCACTCCAGGGCAATGCCTTTAATGCCAGATGTTATTAACGGGTCAATTAAGATAGCATGTGAGACCGTGTCGAAGGCCGCCGACAGGTCTAATAATATCAGGACGGCCTTCTTGCCTTGATCTAGAGCTGAGCGGATAGTTTTAGTAGTGAACAGGAGAGCCGATTCGGTGGAGTGTTGAGTCCTAAAGCCAGCTTGGTTGGGGTGCCATGCTTCATTATCTTCCAAGAAGAGTGTCAGCTGTTTATTTACTGTCGACTCAGTGATTTTACACAGTGCCGGGAGCCCAGCTATCTGATTTTCAGAAAAAAACTTAAAACCCTTCTGTTTCCCAAATAAGCCCTCCGCCCTCTCCCTCTCAGTAGGATACAATTCACTCATAGCACGGGGATGCCCTCGGGTCACCAGGCGCTTTACAAGTCGCTGAATAATAATAATGAATAATAATAATAATGAGATTGGACGTAGATTTGAGAGTGTGGTGGGGTCGGGAAGTTGTTTTTTTTGTAAAGGTTTTACTGCTGCCAGTTTCCACTCTGGGGGGACGTAGGTAGTAGACAGTGAGTTGTTACCGATGTCATTTATGGTAACTAGACATAATATCGACACCACAATATCGAATGGATAAAATATCGAGTCAAAAATATCGACAATAATAAAATATCGTAAATAAAAATATAGTTTGTCAAAATATCGAATCAATAAAGTTAAAAAAATATCGAGTACAAAAATATCGACTCAAAAATATCGACTAGACAAAATATCGATAAATAGTAAAAGTAAAAAATATCGATATTATCTAGAAAAAAGGACATTATAAAAAAAAATAATAATAAAAGTAATATAACTTGTTAGGAGCGGGATCTTGGGTTAATAGGGGATAAGGGTGGGGAGTAATTTAAAAAAATAATAAACTAATATAATATATGGTAGAATGTCCAAAAATATAAAGTAGCAAATAGACAAAATATTTGTAAAAATAGTTATTATAAAAACTTAATAAATATAGTGTAAATTTTTAGGAGCGGGTTGTAGGGTTAATAGAGGATAAGGGTGGGGAGTAATTTAAAAAAAAAATTACAAATATATAAAAGTTTAATAAAACATTTATAAGAACAAATATGGTAAAAGGGATAAAAAATTATATAGGAAAAAATAGAGTAGCAAAAAAAAATTTGCAAAATTTTCTGTAAATTAATTTTTTTTTCACAAATCTGCAAATAATGTAAGAAAAATTTTGTTACATAATATTTGTATAAGTAATATATTGAGTGCAAAATAATTTAAAACAAATAATTTAAAATAAAAAAAATTCAAATAATTTAGCAAAATTTCCTGAAAAATAAATCTTTTACCACTAGTATGTAAAACTTTTAAAATAATAAAATAAACATAATATTTGTCTTAGGAATATCATATGTGCAAATAATTTAATTAAATTATGTAAAAAATTGAAGAAAAAATATTTACAAAAAAATGCAAATTTTCCTGCAAATTAAAACAATTAGCACTAGTCTGCAAAAAAAAACAAATATATAAATTTAATTTAATTTACTTAAAGGAATATAAAAAGTGCACAATATTTTATAAAATATGATTACACAAAAGTAGCAATAATAATTTATAAATGGTCAGTGTCCAGCACTTACCCTGATATTTGCATTACTGGACCTAGATAATTAAATCAAAAATAATCAGTGTCCAACACCTTCTCTGATATTAGCTAGACTGGAGTAGGAATAGTAATATTTATTTGTTCTGTGTCCAGCACCTTCCCTGATATTAGCTAGACTGGAGTTTGAATAGTAATTTTTATTTGGTCAGTGTCCAGCAACTTCCCTGATATTAGCTTGTCTGGAGTTGGAATATTAATGTTATAATTTTCTGTGTCCAGCACCTTCCCTGATATTAGCTAGACTGGAGTTGGAATAGTAATTATTAATTGGTCAGTGTCCAGCACCTTCCCTGATATTAGCTAGACTTAAGTTGGAATAGTAATTTTTATTTGGTCAGTGTCCAGCACCTTCCCTGATATTAGCTAGACCGGAGTTGGAATAGTAATTTTTATTTGGTCAGTGTCCAGCACCCTCCCTGATATTAGCTTGTCTGGAGTTGGAATATTAATTTTATTTTTTCTGTGTCCAGCACCTTCCCTGATATTAGCTAGACTGGAGTAGGAATAGTAATTATTAATTGGTCAGTGTCCAGCACCTTCCCTGATATTAGCTAGACTGGAGTTGGAATAGTAATCAATAATTGGTCAGTGTCCAGCACCTTCCCTGATATTAGCTTGACTGGAGTAGGAATAGTAATTAATAATTGGTCAGTGTCCAGCACCTTCCCTGATATTAGCTTGACTGGAGTAGGAATAGTAATTATTAATTGGTCAGTGTCCAGCACCTTCCCTGATATTAGCTAGACTGGAGTTGGAATAGTAATTTTATTTTTTCTGTGTCCAGCACCTTCCCTGATATTAGCTAGACAGGAGTTGGAATAGTAATTATTAATTGGTCAGTGTCCAGCACCTTCCCTGATATTAGCTTCACTGGAGTTGGAATAGTAATTATTAATTGGTCAGTGTCCTGCACCTTCCCTGATATTAGCTTGACTGGAGTAGGAATAGTAATTAATAATTGGTCAGTGTCCAGCACCTTCCCTGATATTAGCTAGACTGGAGTTGGAATAGTAATTTTTATTTGGTCAGTGTCCAGCACCTTCCCTGATATTAGCTTGTCTGGAGTTGGAATATTAATTTTATTTTTTCTGTGTCCAGCACCTTCCCTGATATTAGCTAGACTGGAGTTGGAATAGTAATTATTAATTGGTCAGTGTCCAGCACCTTCCCTGATATTAGCTAGACTGGAGTTGGAATAGTAATTAATAATTGGTCAGTGTCCAGCACCTTCCCTGATATTAGCTTGACTGGAGTAGGAATAGTAATTATTAATTGGTCAGTGTCCAGCACCTTCCCTGATATTAGCTAGACTGGAGTTGGAATAGTAATTTTTTTTGGTCTGTGTCCAGCACCTTCCTTGATATTAGCTTATCTGGGGTTGGAATAGTAATTTTATTTGGTCAGTGTCCAGCACCTTCCCTGATATTAGCTTGACTGGAGTAGGAATAGGAATTAATAATTGGTCAGTGTCCAGCACCTTCCCTGATATTAGCTAGACTGGAGTTGGAATAGTAATTTTTATTTGGTCAGTGTCCAGCACCTTCCCTGATATTAGCTTCACTGGAGTTGGAATAGTAATTATTAATTGGTCAGTGTCCAGCACCTTCCCTGATATTAGCTTGACTGGAGTAGGAATAGGAATTAATAATTGGTCAGTGTCCAGCACCTTCCCTGATATTAGCTAGACTGGAGTTGGAATAGTAATTTTTATTTGGTCAGTGTCCAGCACCTTCCCTGATATTAGCTTGTCTGGAGTTGGAATATTAATTTTATTTTTTCTGTGTCCAGCACCTTCACTGATATTAGCTAGACTGGAGTTGGAATGGTAATTATTAATTGGTCAGTGTCCAGCACCTTCCCTGATATTAGCTAGACTGGAGTTGGAATAGTAATTATTAATTGGTCAGTGTCCAGCACTTCCCTGATATTAGCTTGACTGGAGTAGGAATAGTAATTAATAATTGGTCAGTGTCCAGCACCTTCCCTGAAATTAGCTAGACTGGAGTTGGAATAGTAATTTTTATTTGGTCAGTGTCCAGCACCTTCCCTGATATTAGCTTGTCTGGAGTTGGAATATTAATTTTATTTTTCTGTGTCCAGCACCTTCCCTGATATTAGCTAGACTGGAGTTGGAATAGTAATTATTAATTGGTCAGTGTCCAGCACCTTCCCTGATATTAGCTAGACTGGAGTTGGAATAGTAATTATTAATTGGTCAGTGTCCAGCACCTTCCCTGATATTAGCTTGACTGGAGTAGGAATAGTAATTAATAATTGGTCAGTGTCCAGCACCTTCCCTGATATTAGCTAGACTGGAGTTGGAATAGTAATTTTTATTTGGTCAGTGTCCAGCACCTTCCCTGATATTAGCTTGTCTGGAGTTGGAATATTAATTTTATTTTTTCTGTGTCTAGCACCTTTCCTGAAATTAGCTAGACTGGAGTTGGAATAGTAATTATTAATTGGTCAGTGTCCAGCACCTTCCCTGATATTAGCTAGACTGGAGTTGGAATAGTAATTTTTATTTGGTCAGTGTCCAGCACCTTCCCTGATATTAGCTAGACCGGAGTTGGAATAGTAATTTTTATTTGGTCAGTGTCCAGCACCCTCCATGATATTAGCTTGTCTGGAGTTGGAATATTAATTTTATTTTTTCTGTGTCCAGCACCTTCCCTGATATTAGCTAGACTGGAGTAGGAATAGTAATTATTAATTGGTCAGTGTCCAGCACCTTCCCTGATATTAGCTTCACTGGAGTTGGAATAGTAATTATTAATTGGTAAGTGTCCAGCACCTTCCCTGATATTAGCTTGACTGGAGTAGGAATAGTAATTAATAATTGGTCAGTGTCCAGCACCTTCCCTGATATTAGCTAGACTGGAGTTGGAATAGTAATTTTATTTTTTCTGTGTCCAGCACCTTCCCTGATATTAGCTAGACAGGAGTTGGAATAGTAATTATTAATTGGTCAGTGTCCTGCACCTTCCCTGATATTAGCTTGACTGGAGTAGGAATAGTAATTAATAATTGGTCAGTGTCCAGCACCTTCCCTGATATTAGCTAGACTGGAGTTGGAATAGTAATTTTTATTTGGTCAGTGTCCAGCACCTTCCCTGATATTAGCTTGTCTGGAGTTGGAATAATAATTTTATTTTTTCTGTGTCCAGCACCTTCCCTGATATTAGCTAGACTGGAGTTGGAATAGTAATCAATAATTGGTCAGTGTCCAGCACCTTCCCTGATATTAGCTTGACTGGAGTAGGAATAGTAATTAATAATTGGTCAGTGTCCAGCACCTTCCCTGATATTAGCTTGACTGGAGTAGGAATAGTAATTATTAATTGGTCAGTGTCCAGCACCTTCCCTGATATTAGCTAGACTGGAGTTGGAATAGTAATTTTATTTTTTCTGTGTCCAGCACCTTCCCTGATATTAGCTTCACTGGAGTTGGAATAGTAATTATTAATTGGTCAGTGTCCTGCACCTTCCCTGATATTAGCTTGACTGGAGTAGGAATAGTAATTAATAATTGGTCAGTGTCCAGCACCTTCCCTGATATTAGCTAGACTGGAGTTGGAATAGTAATTTTTATTTGGTTAGTGTCCAGCACCTTCCCTGATATTAGCTTGTCTGGAGTTGGAATAATAATTTTATTTTTTTCTGTGTCCAGCACCTTCCCTGATATTAGCTAGACTGGAGTTGGAATAGTAATTATTAATTGGTCAGTGTCCAGCACCTTCCCTGATATTAGCTAGACTGGAGTTGGAATAGTAATTAATAATTGGTCAGTGTCCAGCACCTTCCCTGATATTAGCTTGACTGGAGTAGGAATAGTAATTATTAATTGGTCAGTGTCCAGCACCTTCCCTGATATTAGCTAGACTGGAGTTGGAATAGTAATTTTTTTTGGTCTGTGTCCAGCACCTTCCTTGATATTAGCTTGTCTGGGGTTGGAATAGTAATTTTATTTGGTCAGTGTCCAGCACCTTCCCTGATATTAGCTTCACTGGAGTTGGAATAGTAATTAATAATTGGTCAGTGTCCAGCACCTTCCCTGATATTAGCTTGACTGGAGTAGGAATAGTAATTAATAATTGGTCAGTGTCCCGCACCTTCCCTGATATTAGCTAGACTGGAGTTGGAATAGTAATTTTTATTTGGTCAGTGTCCAGCACCTTCCCTGATATTAGCTTGTCTGGAGTTGGAATATTAATTTTATTTTTTCTGTGTCCAGCACCTTCCCTGATATTAGCTAGACTGGAGTTGGAATGGTAATTATTAATTGGTCAGTGTCCAGCACCTTCCCTGATATTAGCTTCACTGGAGTTGGAATAGTAATTATTAATTGGTCAGTGTCCAGCACCTTCCCTGATATTAGCTTGACTGGAGTAGGAATAGTAATTAATAATTGGTCAGTGTCCAGCACCTTCCCTGAAATTAGCTAGACTGGAGTTGGAATAGTAATTTTATTTTTTCTGTGTCCAGCACCTTCCCTGATATTAGCTAGACTGGAGTTGGAATAGTAATTATTAATTGGTCAGTGTCCAGCACCTTCCCTGATATTAGCTAGACTGGAGTTGGAATAGTAATTAATAATTAGTCAGTGTCCAGCACCTTCCCTGATATTAGCTTGACTGGAGTAGGAAGAGTAATTATTAATTGGTCAGTGTCCAGCACCTTCCCTGATATTAGCTAGACTGGAGTTGGAATAGTAATTTTTTTTTGGTCTGTGTCCAGCACCTTCCTTGATATTAGCTTGTCTGGGGTTGGAATAGTAATTTTATTTGGTCAGTGTCCAGCACCTTCCCTGATATTAGCTTCACTAGAGTTGGAATAGTAATTATTAATTGGTCAAGACCAGCACCTTCCCTGATATTAGCTTGACTGGAGTAGGAATAGTAATTAATAATTGGTCAGTGTCCAGCACCTTCCCTGATATTAGCTAGACTGGAGTTGGAATAGTAATTTTTATTTGGTCAGTGTCCAGCACCTTCCCTGATATTAGCTTGTCTGGAGTTGGAATATTAATTTTATTTTTTCTGTGTCTAGCACCTTTCCTGATATTAGCTAGACTGGAGTTGGAATAGTAATTATTAATTGGTCAGTGTCCAGCACCTTCCCTGATATTAGCTAGACTGGAGTTGGAATAGTAATTAATAATTGGTCAGTGTCCAGCACCTTCCCAGATATTAGCTTGACTGGAGTAGGAATAGTAATTATTAATTGGTCAGTGTCCAGCACCTTTCTTGATATTAGCTTGTCTGGAGTTGGAATAGTAATTTTATTTGGTCTGTGTCCAGCACCTTCCCTGATATTTGGATGACTGGAGTTGGAATATAAAATAATACTTTGCCAGTGTCTATCACCTGCTCTGATCTTTGATTCACTGGAGTTGGAATTGAAAATTATAATTGGTAATTGTCTTGCATCTTTTTTGATATTAGCTTTACTGGAATAGGAATACTATATTATAATTGGTCAGTGTCCAGCACATTTGCATAGAATTGTACATTACTGTGTCATTATCTTAGAAAATAATGCAACATGGATGTTTACACAAAACTTTAATCAGATTTTTTTTATTTATTTATGTATAGTACAATAAAATCAAATTGAAAATTAACATAACATTATTTTGCTATGTAGTATTAGCAGAATAACACATTATCATTCATGTACATGTTGTAAATTGTCACAAATAAATATTGCACAATATTTGTTCTGTAAAAAAACATTTTTTTATTCATTAAGTTTGAGTAACAAGTATTTATATTTAATAAAATAATAAATCAATTTTTTATCAGCTTCTTCCATTTATATTTAATAATGTTAATATTTTATATATTAATATTATTAAATATATTTATATTATATACATTTTTATACAGTAACAGCAAATTTATTATATTTGTTCAAGATATGTAAATACAAATTAAGACATTTTTTGGTACATATTAAATACAATGTTCATATTAAATAATACATATACATATATTATGTTATAAACTTTATAACAGTATAGGGGAACAATATGTTGAATAATAATATCTGGTATTGGAAAAAGAATCTTTTGGCAATTATATTCTTTTATAATACTTAGTAATTATTACAAAACATTTTGTAATAATTAATAAAAATAATAACAAATATATATTTATTATTATTATGATTAATTACTAAACATAATAATTTATCTCTTCTTTTCAGAAACACATAAATTCAGCAAAAGAATAATACATTATTTTAGGTCATTGTTTATATATCAAATGGTTATATTTATTATATTAATAACAATAAATAAGTTATATTATTTATTATTATTAATAATTACCATACAAAATTACAATGTTTAGTTAAAAAGAAACAAAAAGTTATTCCAATAAATGTACACAATTAGAAAATATTTACATATATTATTTCAATTGTTACATAATTTTTTAATATTAATAATATATTATAATTACTATATATTAATTAATATTAAAAAAATATATTTATTGAAACACTTTAAATTATAATGAGTCTAGTCTATTATTTTTATATAATAAGTATGGGTATGTATTATATTTTTGACTATAACATTGTATTTACTATGATTCCCTTTCAAATATGGTTTAAGGGGACTACTTTTTTACTGCGTAAGGTTATTGAGCTTCATTCAGGACTGGAAAAGCTCACGGTTGGGAGTTGCTTCGCGTGGAGAGAGGTAAGGTTAATTTTACATACAATTTTTAACTGAGTGGTACTGTTTGAGGGTATATTCGAACTGTGTAGTGTTTTTGTGTGTTTGTATGAATTGTTTATGTATATTTTAGGTGAAATGTCGTAGTTATGGATGAGTCGTGTATGTTTCAGTTCTAGTGTTCTTTTAAGTGTTAGGAAATGTCTTCTTACATGTTTAATGTTAATTGTGAGTGTATTTAGAAATGTTATGGGGTATTTGTGGGTGGGTTTCTTTATGTATGCTTTTTTACAGGTTCCGGTTCCTCGCATGAGAAGTACATGGAAGGAAGCGTTTTTTTGGGCGGAGAAACTACTGTATGACTTATTATGGTTATATTTTTACATGTATCTTCTATTTTTCGTGATTGCCTGGAGCGGATTTTAATTTTTTTTTACATTTTTCGGGTTTTTGGAGGGTTTCATATTGGATTGATACACTAATATGCGTTACCTTTTTTTTTTAAAGTGTGTGTATATCACTTTAAATACTAAAGTGTCCACACTAGTGTTTTCGGGATTTCCTGGAGCGTTTATTTTATTTTTACATAACTTTCGGGTTTTTGAGGGTTTCCGATATTGGAATTGTCCTGCATTGGAAGGGATTGTATGGATTTTATTTGGCTGGATTACGTCTTTCTCATCTACATAAATTGTAAGTCTTTTAAGTTATTTTTCATTGGGTGGGAAATGTCGATATTTATGTAATGTGTATGTGTGATGTTATTATAAATATTGCATATTTGTTCAGAAATAATGTCCCAAAATGTTATTAATATGTAAAACAAATATTTATTATTTATAATTGTTTTGAAATGTTTATGTTTTTTATATTTACCATTCTTGTAAGAAGACATTAGTATTTTAGGTTTATTTATTTATAGTAGGGTTTTAGCTATTAGTGACAGGTATTCTAATCCTCTAGTTGTAGGATATAGTGTGACTTGACTTTGCAGGAGTCTGAACATTTGTCTAGTTTGTTTAGTTAGTTTTGGACCAATTTGGGTCACAGATTGTTCGATTCTTAGTTCTTGATAGCTTTGTTCTTTTTTTAAAGCTTCTAGTAGGTTATGGAATGTGGGTTTGGCTCTGCTAGTGGTAGCTTGGAATGCATTATGCCACCCTTCTACACTGTTGTTTGTTTTTGCCTCTTGGTTTAATGTACTGAGATAGACATTCCACCAAGGGATGTGGAATTTGGGTTGGCGTCGATGTCCAGATCTGTGTAACCTTCCCACCCAAGTATCTTCAAAATAGTCCTGTAATGGGGTTAGTTTATCTTCATTCCTCTTGTAATATGTACTGTCAATTAATAAATTATAGTGTTCCGCTACATCGGTAACAGGAACATAGGCCAGTGCTATCAATTTTTTAATTTGATAGGCAAAGGTGCTATCTGTTGAGTATAGAATACTCAAGGTTGATTTCTGGAGATGTCTCCATATGCTCTGATTGAAATGATAGTAGCAACCCTGGATTGCTGTGTGGGGAAATGTTTTCAAAATGCTATTAATCATAGCTAACTCGAAATCAATAATTATTTTTTGTGGAAAATAATTATTGATTTCATTTTTGATAACATTTAATATTTCTGTATATGTGTTTTGCTGTTTATTAGGTAACAAACAGTAAATGAAAGGGATGTTATAGTTATGGTATAAACCGTGGATGGAATATAGTTGATAAAAAGGTTTTGGACATGGTTTAAAAGTTCCATCCATCATCCATTGGTGACATTGTTGGATTTTTCTTACATTACTTGCAGTTGCAAACATTATGATTCTGTTTGTACTGCTTTCATTGTCAAAAAGGATAAATTTGTCTTTATTGTGTGTTATGCTCATTTCTGGGGAAATAATAATTTCCTCAAATGTAGTAGGGTTAGGTTGTGTTGTGGTAGTTAGTCTTTTAGTGCGTGCAATAGTGTGTTTAAGGGAGTCAATAGAGGGTAGTTGACCTGAAGCATGGGCTGGAACTTTTAACAGTTCTTCTTTAAGGATTTGTGTTGTTGGTTTATCACTTTGTGTGCTAGCTGTTTTTATACTTTCCAAAGCATCTCTTATTTCTATTTCTGTGACATTGGGGGGATGATTGTGTTCCCTGGTAAATAACACACTTGTTTCTTCAGTAGTAGCCCTCCCATAACATTTGTTTGAGTAATATTTGGTACATTTCCAGAATACTTTTCTGCCACTTTGTCTTTCCTGATTATAAACATACCCCATATAATATTACAGTAATTTATTTTTCTGTGACATAACAAATTCAGCACCTTCTGTCATTTTGTTTTACTTGTTCTAGGAAAGAGTAGAAAGAAACATATTTTAAAAATATATATTTCACTTTGTGGTGCATACATAAATTTTGATGCATTTATACTTACAGTTACTAAAAGTTTTAATCAAAAATGCTGAACTGTGTTTTGAAAGATAATCTTGTATGTTCTTCTTTAATTACTGTTGGTATGAAAATATAGAAATGCAAAGTAAATGTTTAGACATAACAAACGTTTTTCCTAGGATAAAGCTGTTTTCTATTTAGCTTAGTAGTACATTTGATGTAAACATTAGATATACTTACTTGTTTAAATAGTTGAGTTGTAGTATTTGGTGGAGTACATCAAGGTAGTAAAGTTGAGATCTGTAGAGAAAATAGAATAAATAAAAGTAATTTATTAGTAAAAACATTATGAACGGTTGGGAAAGGGGAACATTTTTAAAATATACTTACTTGTAAAAAAGTAGTTTTGTTTGCAGTAGGTAGAGTAGATGTATGATGTATTCAGATTATCTGTAGAGGAAATATAAAATATATAATATGGTGTTTAGAACATAGTTTTAGTTTTTTTCGGGAGTTTTAGAAAAATTACAAGTATACTTACATTTTTAACAAGGGTAGTCTTGTCTTTTGATATAGTTGATGTAGGATATTTTTATAGGATCTGTAGGGAAGATGTAATATGCAAGATATGGTGTTTAGAAAATAGCTTATTTAATTTTGGGTGTTTAATAACAAATACATATATACTTACATGTTTAATTAGTGTAGTTTTAGACATTTGTAGAGTTGAATTAGGAAAATCTCAGACTATCTGTGAATAAAATATTGAAAATAAAGAATGAATCTTGTAAAATAGTGTTGAAAAACTGCAGTTGGTGTATAACAGAGCATTAATATATACTTACAATCAGAAATTCCAGGTGAAGAAATAGGAGCATGTATTAGGAAATATTTTGGAGTAGTCTCTATCAGAAATGTAGGAGGAGATAAAAATAAAATAAGTGAAAGAGTTAGGAGATATAAGAAAAATAGTAGACTACAAATTTTGAATTCTAAATAAATTACTGTAACTTACTTGAATAATTTGCTAGTAAGCTGGATCTTTTAAGATGTTTGTTCAGGAACAAGATCCTCAGAGTGTTGGCATCTTCTTTCTATAGAGTTAGCAGCAACAAATTGTAGCATGCATGTATTCCTTTTATAGTATGTGTATTTTGTGTGCTTTAATTTGATTGGGTGTAGGAAGCAAAGAAGCATTGTATAGGCTAGTTTGAATTTTTTTTAAGTTAATTGGTGTGTTTGTTGATGTGAGAATGGTGATATGTGGAGATTTCTGCATTAAAGCAGGTTAGTTGTTACAGAAAATAGATGTCTAAGTGAAAATAAAGAATAAATATGTTAGTTAAATGTAATGAATATTTATAAAATAATAGCACGCATTTTATAGAATGTATATAAAATGTAGATAAAGAGGAATGTTATAAAAGTAACTAGTATTATATGTAAAATGTATTTAGTATAGTGACATGCATTTTTTAGACTATTAATATGGTATTTTAGACATGAAAGGGTAATAAGTTAAACTCGATATTTTTAAGGAAACAATATTTTTGTACTCTATATATTTGTTGTCGATATTTTTGTACTGTTAGGTGTAATTTTATGAAAAACGATATATTTGTAGTCGATATATAGTAGGTCGATATTTATGTACTCGATATTGTAAAGAATTGATATATTTTACTCGATATTTTTGTAGTTTGTGTAATAACTATAGAAAGTCGATATTTTTGTCGTCGATAATTTTTCAACGATATTTTTGCAAGTCGATAATGTGACCGTCGATAATATTTCAGTGATCCGTCATTTATGTCTGGGCTAACAATATCAGCAATGAGATGCAGGAGTCCTATGGGACATGGATCAAATGGTGATCCTGGCTTGGTTGCCAGAATGGCACGTTTTGTCTCCTCCAGACTGATAGTACTAAAAGCTGTAAGCTGGGTGGCTTCCTGCCTTGTGTTTTCGTCCTCATGCCTTGGACCGAAAATAGGAACCTCAAAGTCTTTCGTCAGACCCATAACCTTTCCTTCAAAAAAGTCTGCGATAGAATCACAAAGCATTTGTGAGGGTGGGATGTCCTGCATTAAACATTTGGGTTTACTAAAATCCTTCACGATTTTAAAAATCGCTTTGTGTTTGCTATTGGCTGTTACTATGGCTGACGTGAAATACTTTGTTTTAGCTTGTTTAATTTGTGCGTTATACACTCTCTTGATCGTTTTATATTTACTACGTTCTGTGCTGAGGTAATTTTTCCGCCAGCTACGTTCAGCCCGTCTTAGCTCCCCCTGTTTGTTTTTGAGCTCTAGGTCAAATCAAGGGGCAGATCTCTTCTTTTTCCCGGGTCTAGGCTTGCGTCTTCCCTGTCCGGTTATACTTTTTAGTTCAGTCATCCACTCCCTAAAAGTGTTTAGGTTTGGGGCTCCTGCTAACTTAGGTCTACATTCTCTAGCTATTAAAGTTAATTCTGGATGTTTCATAGTAGCTTTCCAGTCATCTTGTCTGACCTGGTTGCTTTCGCCAGTGTGCTTGTTATTGGCATTAGTCTCTTATGAACCCTAAAATACCCCTGTACCCCAAAACCCACACCTAGCCCTGAACCCTTAAAATACCCCTGTACCCCAAAACCCAAACCTACCCCTGAATCCTAAAAATACCCCTGTACCCCAAAACCCAAACCTACCCCTGAACCCTAAAAATACCCCTGTACCCCAAAACCCAAACCTAGCCCTGAACCCTAAAAATAACCGTGTACCCCAAAACCCAAACCTACCCCTGAACCCTAAAATACCTCTTTACCCCAAAACCCAAACCTAGCCCTGAACCCGAAAAATACCCCTATACCCCAAACCCAAACCTAGCCCTGAACCCTAAAAATACTCCTGTACCCCAAAACAACTACATATCCCTAACCCTAAAACTACCCTGTACCCCATAACCCAAAACTATATCTGAACCCTTAAAATACCCCCAAACTCCAAAACATGTACCTCAGTACCCCAAAACACATACCCCTATACCCATACTTACCTTATCCCACATACAAAAACATGCTTTTACCATTCATGCATTTACAACTAATTTTGTTGTAAATGTATGCGTGGTAAAAGCATATAAAATGTAATGCCATGCGTTATAATGGCATTGCGGAGTCATGGTACTTTCGTAATGAAAGTATGCGGAGTGATGGTATGCGGAAAGAAAGTTGCGTAATAATGGGTGTTTACCCTCTCCCGGTAAGTACATTGGTGGCACGGGGGCCCACATCATCAGCAACATTCTCATGTTTTTCACCACCGATTTGAAAAATGCACAGGTCTCTCTCAGTGATGGCCAGCACAGACATACACTTTTAGACACACCTCCCGCCACAAGTTCTAGAATTGCGAACTTTAGAGCTGGGGAGCTACGTTCGAATCTCGGCATCAGCTCAACATCCTGTGATTCCAGGCAAATCGCTTTGTCTCCCCGTGCCTACCACAAATTAATGTGTTCTTCTGTAATGTAAATTGTGCTCATGCCATGTTGTCGAGTTTGCGCTATATAATATTGCAAGGAAAAATAAAGTAGGGAAACTCGAGTTCACACACTACCGAACGCGCACTCTTAAGTGCATCAGCAGTGCACTGTGAATCGGAGCGTTTCACAGGCCTGTCACAGATAAGAAATGCTATCAAAACGAAATCCTACAAAAGAATATACTACTGGCCGGCAACAATTCATACCCGGACAACGTCGGGACGGGCTGCTAGTAATAGAATAATAGTGTTACAAGAAAGGAAATAATACATGGCATAGTTATTGAAGGTGCATAATGAGTGCCGGCGCAGACTGTGTTACTGAAGGGGGCGTGGAAGCATCTACAACTCCCTCTGTAATAGCACAAAATGGGTGCACATGTTTGCTTCGTGCATGGGTCACTTTCTTTGATGTGGCCTCTGGTCACCCTAAACGTGAGCTCTGGAAAGGATTGTGTTTTGGGTGAGACCTTGTGCCCATGCCTGATCCAGTGCAGGCTCTGACTCAGTAGCTCTGCTTGTTAGTCCAGAAATCACACGTTCAAAACACAAAGAATTCACATTTTTCAAAGACTACAAAGGTAAGTTGTTGCACCTTGCTTCACTCGAGGATACTCATAATATCAAAGCTCATCTGTACTGATGTAGCTGGCATGGTTTCTGTCCAGAGCATGCATAATTTAAAGCACTACGCATTGTTCTTCTCATTGCACGCCTTGAGCCACCATTTTTTGCAGGAAGCGTTGATCATCCACAGACCCCCAGTGCACTGTTTTCTTCAGCTCCCCACTTAGTAATGGATTGTGATATATGCTACACCCAGACTGGAGATGGAGGATTCTTTTTAATTCGAGGCTGTACACCCATACTGATTTCTGAAGTTCCCAAATCTAGAAGGAAGTATCACACTTAGTACAAGATTACGTTACAAAAGCCACGTTCAAGTAATTGTGAATTCTGGATCACAAATGTCAGAATTCAGTGCTTAATTTTCAAACAATTAAGTTCCAAGGCCCAAGTTATTTCTCGTCGGTCCACTGAAGTTGGTGCAATCCACATGTGACATTAAACTTTAGCTTTAAGTCTGAGTTTTACCATTTTTTACAGATAAATTAAACAATTAAATGCTCCACTAATAAGTTTTGCTTAAAAATCACACACACAACATCACCATGTGGTGGATTTTATTAGTAGGTACCAGTGTTTATAATAAATGGCGAGCGCCAGCACAAATTAAGCGCTGTAAAACCTGCACGGGATGAGCTACTCATGCATGGACTTTGAAAACTTCAGAGCTTTCCTATGGAAAGAGCTGTTGGCCTGCACACCAGGCATCTTCAACAATTTCAGGTTCTGCAAATAACTTGTGACCTGGTTCTTTAGACTCAAAGCTACTGATGCAATGATTGACCGTTTCAGAAGAAAACACACTTGACATGGCATCAACGAATAGCTATAATGTAAGGTCTGCCCTGCCCTCATACACCTTTCCACAACCATCTCCTCAAACTATTCATGAAGATACTCCAAGATGCATTCAACCAGACACGCATCCTTTCAACCATCAACCCATGTAAACCATACCTCACTTTCATAAACCAATGTATCCCTCTCTACACTGACAAACAAAACCATCAACCAACAAGTTCACTGAAAAAAAATAGAATTAACTGGTGGTTCTCTCAATGTGTTAACTAATAGAAAAAACTCGTGATACATTGTACAAAATGGTGTTATTATCTGTACGAAGGGGTCAATGCACATAATACAAATCAAATTATGTGTGTAATCTCCTTTAAAATTGTTAATTATCACTAGCTTGAATATGACTTAACACATGGAAACTTTTCATACATTTCTTTCACTGTTTACTATGAAATATATTTTTTCAAAACTTTGAGCTGCAGATAAAAGGAGCGGCATCGCCCCAGGAATTTTACCACCCATTCATAAGTAAGCTATTAACTGCCACTTCACTTTGAAGTAATAATTTACGAGTCATCAGGCGCACTGAAGAATTAATCAAGATAAGGAGCATCTTCTGTGGCATGTCTTTCCTCACCTGGGTCTGTTTGACTCTAAGAAGGGCTCAGATATGTGCACGTGCACTATTAACTGGCATGAACTGCTTTCACTGCCTGAGGTCGGCTCCTTCATTATAGAAGCACGTCATCGACGATTAGAGGCATGTGTGCTATGCTGAATGCAACTGGGTCAAAGGTGAATGGTAATAAAGATCTACTATGGAACACACATATTTTGCAATTCAAAACAAACAAAATCGGACAAAGGGTGCGATTTTACAATTTAAAGAGAACTGGGACTGTATCATAGTAATTGTGCACTGGGAGACGCCATCAGAACGTAACTTTTTAAGACGTTCTGGTGGCGTTAAGTCCATCGCCTTATATACAAGGCAGTGTTAAGCCATTTAACGAGGCCTTAACGCTGCCTGGTAAATAAGGCACCCTTTCACGCTATAGTTAGCGTGAAAGAGGCAGAAAGTGGATGTTGTGTGGGCGTCCCGCCGCAACACCCATTGATTTTGACGCTGCCCCCTATTTACATGGGTGACGTAAATATGGGGCAGCACCAAAATTAAGACAAAAAAAACCTGGTCTTAACAATGCGAAACGAGAAGAAATGTTTAATTTCTCCTCGTTTTTGCTGTTTCTATGTGTGATGCATCGTGCAGTAGACCTGGCAACAGCAAATCACCATTAATTAATGTTTATGTGGATGAAGACATTTATGAGTCATCCGGTTTTTGCAATTTTGGGTGTTGCAGTGGCCGTTCCACTGCAACACCTATTGCATTTTGATGCTGCCCCAGGCTTACAAGGCTGGGGCAGCACCAAAAACGAACACCAGGGAATACCTGGTCTTAGTATGGTGATACGAGGAGAAATGATTAATTTCTCCTTGTTTTTTTGCTCTTTCTATGTGTGCCGCATTCTGCAGCACATATAATAAGAGCAAATCACCATTATTGATTGTTTATGCTCAGGAAGGTGCCCTTCCTGCATATAAACGCTTGCCCCTGCAACTCAGGTACCTTTGCAACATGGCAGCAGGGTGCCTGTGCTGGCACTAGGCAGCTTTCTTTGCGCTAGGGAGCACACAGGGGGGCACCCTATTCTTGTGAATACTGTGCATCCCTGTGTTTAAAAAATTTCGGTGCGCGGTGTTGCCAAATTTGGTGTCCCTTGCTCACTTTGCCACTGGATTCAAGAAAGCCGGGCTGAAGACGGCTGGAATGCCAGAAACCGGTCCTCGGAAGCTTGTTTCCGGTCCAGGGAAGGCATGGCTTGGCAGTTCGGGCTGGACTGTTCCCATGAGGCACAGGGTCAGACTGATTTGCATATAGCCATGTCTGAACTGGGGTGGCAGAGTGGGCTAAAGAACGGTGATGGATTAAACCCAGATCTTTTGACTGGGTGTGAGTGTTTGATTGGTTCAGATGCTCTTTCCATTACCACCCTTTTTGTACCGCAAATTTGGTGTAGCACCGCACTTCAACATGTGTTTGTAAATATTCCCATTCTCTGTCACTGTGTTTTGGGCAAGTGGTTAAATTGGGCAGGATCTGAGGGACACGATGTCCCCATAGTTTTTTATATTAAAAAAAGCTAAGCAAAAAATGTTTTCCCCTACTCCTGGGAAAGTTCATTCCAAGAGTGGAAATGCTTCAACTGAAATGTAAGGCTGGGAGTTCGCTGTGCTGTAAAATGGAGAGAGGTGTAGACAGATAAAGAGGCCTTCTTAGCAGGGTGCCCGCTTGCCTGAAAATAGATGTCAATGTGCAAAACTGGGTAATCTGCAAATTTAAAGGGTGCTTGGAAGCTGGTATTGACTTTCAAAGAAGAATCAGTTTAAGCTTTTTGAGTGGTATCACAAGTGAGTTAAAAGCTGAGCTGTGATGTCTATGCCTTTAATGGATAGTTATAAAAAAGGCACTATGTACAGTCTGGGTATTACTAAAACCGATATTTTGGAAGCACTTTTTTATCTTAAATATTTTTGTGCATTCTTTAGCGTCCTACCTTTGCTGTGTGGTATGCAAGTTTAAAATAATGACTTAGGGGCATAGCTACGGCACCAGAGGGAATGTTCCGAGGAGCTCGGTCGGTTCGTAATTGCGACGGGAGCCCTCCAGGTGCTTTCACTCACTTTTTGGACCGTAATGTCGCTGTCTTCAACGCCGGAATGCCTGCTGCCCCTGTAGTCTCCTCTACGACGATGCGGACGAACGGAAGTGATAATATTCCACTTTCCGACCTTCGGCGGTTCGCGCCTGAGACGCGGCCGCCATTTTGGACTCCTTGATGCCGGGTGAGAGCTGCGCATTTGCCGCTTCGCGCTGCTCTTGACCTCGCGTATGTGACATTGTTTCTTCTTAGGCTTGAACGATATGCCTACTTCGATGGATAATAGTTTTCTCTTCTCTGGCTAATTCTTTTGTCTTTATTTACATGAAATTACATTTCTGATGCTATCTTAAGGAGGTTTGTCCTTCATTATCTGGAAAGCAATATTCTTCCTTTTGGCTTCACGCTTAATAAGTTATTTGCTCTGGATATGCGCTTATGCAGTGTGACTCTTACAAACTACGTCAAAGAACAATTTTATTACAATACAGAGTAAACATTTCTCTGCTATATTTTTGACTCCTGTAATACAATGGTACTCTTTAACCTTCATAACTTTGCTTATCACAATTTTTTAGTCAATATTCTTCACATTTTGCTAAATTTTTCTATTCTCCTCCGTCAATGGTAATACTGCTTGCTTTTCTTTTGTGGTACTAATGTTCTGACTCAAGTATTTTACTTCATCATTCAGCTTCTACACTTGAGGAATTTTTTCTGCTCTAGTTTTTGTGCTATAGTCTTAATTCTATATCTATTCCTCAATCTCTCAATGGCAATGCCTCGCCATAACCGTGGTTCTCCTCAGCAAATTAACGCTGCCAATGTTTCTTTGGAAGACAATAACCCTTTTAGTGTTTTGCAAGAAAATATGGAGGATGTATCAAATGACTCTCTCACCTCAAAATGCTAATTTCCTAATACTTCTTGCTCAAATGCCAAAACTTCTTCCAAAATATCTTCATCTTCTACATCAACATCAGGAAAAAGAGTTAAAACAAATCCGCCATCCCCGACTAATATAGCCTCTTCTATCTCTATGGAGCTTCTACTGGAGGAAATCCATTCACTTAAGCCCTACATGACATAAACAAATTCCTGCCTTCAAAATCTCGAGGATAAATGGTCGCACTCTGAACAAAAGGTGGAACATCTTGAAAAGACAATTGCTTCAATCCAAGTGTTCACTAACCAGGTCCCCTGTATTAGGGGCAGCTGGTGACATTTGAAAGTGGTGGGGCGTAAATACTGTACTGTGACGAGAGAACAAGCCCGAACCACTTATGGGGGGGTTCCTGGGGTCTCCCCCGAGAAAGGTTTGAGTTGGCAAATGTTGCATTCTCAAGCAAATTTGAGAAATAAAATAGGTGGCTTGGCGAACACATCTCTGGGAGTAGCCAGACAAGTCTCTTTGCACTTGCACAGATACATCACTCTCCCTGCATTGACACAGGCACAGTCACCCTTCACTCATAGACCCATTACTCACCCTTCTCTGACAGATCACTAGGACAGCATTCACCCATATGGCCGGGATGCCCGCCACCCCCTCCCAACACAATCCCCAAGGATGGGAAGTCGGACACAGGTTAGAACTTTTGGAAGGCGGGAGGGAGTCACCCTCCCGGCTGTATTTATTAAAATATGAAACAAAGTTTAAAACATTAAATAAAAGTTTCATCATTATGTACAATTTTACATTTATTACATTTCGATGAAGACATGTTCTTTGGCTAACCTTAACAGATCTCTAATACAAAGGTTTCCTAGCCGAGTCTAACATCCTGAAAATGCATACATTCTAAATTAAAATTGTACATCCTAGCATTAAGGGCCAACGGCAAGGTCTTAACCGGTGTCAGATCCCTACTACCAAAGCTCTCGCCCTCATGGTGTGAGTGGCGCATGCGCAGAGGACTCTACCCTCTTTGCCAACTGTAACTTCCCTTGTCGTGGTGGGGGCCCCCTTTCCACTCAACGCCATCTTAAAGGTTGTCCGAGTTCCCGTGTGAGGTATCTGTAGGAAGGACAGCGTGGACTCCCCCCCATCCCCACACTCTCTATCCGCCGTCGTGGATATCCGGCCCCCGGGAAATTAGTAGGAGGGGCATCTAGCCGCCTCCCCCCTGGGAGGGGCCTATGGCCGTCTCCCCCTAGGCGATCCATCCTTAGTGGGTGCCGCCTCCCCGTGGAAGGGGCCAATGGCCGCCTCCCCCCGGGCGCTCCCATCCATTCTGGGTGGCGCCCCCCTCTAGGGACCTTGAAATTACTGCTCACCGATCATGACCTTACCGCCACAGGCCGGATAGTTGACCGACTATCCGGCCCCCCCTACTCCTCCTAAAGGTCATGCTTCCTTAAACCCCTTAGCCATGCTATGAATTCTCCTATGAGTAAGTCATTCCCCTCCCTGGACAGGTGAACCCCATCATTCAGATACATGTGATCACCCCGAATACACCCATGAGGAATGCTATGCAACTGCGAAGAGCTAAACAATTTACCAATTTTATTGTTAACCCTTTTCACCGAATGGTTCAGTGCTGACACCGAAAGGCCCCCCCGCCATATCTTCCTGGGAATCATGTGGGACCAGGCAATCGTGCACCCCGGGAGTCTTTTAGCCAACCAGCTAACAGCCGACAAAACTTGTTCCAATAACACTTGTCTACCCAGTGTCACCAAGTCATTGCCCCCCAGGTGTACTATGACTACAGATGGCGGTGACCTTTGCCGCCCTAAGAGACCCTCCAAAAATGATTTGAATTGGTCAAAACAGAGCCCGCCCTTCCCATGGAAGGCCACTCTGTACCCGTATTCCCCAGCTGCGTGAGTCGCGTCACCTGCTTTGAATACGTCCCCGGCGCGCCTCACTTATGAGTGGCCCACGACCCATACCACTCTCTCTCCAGACGGTGATCCTTGACCGCTGGTCTCCTGGTGCTGGGTCGCCTGCAAATTCCGCCCCGCGAGACAGGCTTGCGAAACTGTAATTCAAACAAAAGACAAGAAGCGTGAGTGCATGTCAATTGATCTCTACAACATGTGCAATCGCACATACCTTTTGAAGCAATTCGAGGACCATCGTCCCAACTGTTTTACTTCCTCCGCACTCTGACCCCTGGCTGTAGCCTCAGTAGCAGCCCCTATCCTAAAGGAGTGGGTCCCAAAATCGCACGGGTCCATGCCCGCAGCAGCGATTGTCAGTGCTAGCACCCTCTGGAACTGAAACCTCGTCAGTGGGGTGCCATCCTTGTGCCTCAGCAAACTCCCCCCCCATGTATCCGCCCTCAGTGCCAGGTATTCCTCTATACACTTTATCGGGCACGTGGGGGACCCTCGCAAGCGCTGCACAACAACACTATTTCCCATAGCTCCCTGGTCAGTTTTGGACCTGGCTATCGAGATCACCATTGAATCACCCCTAATCTGGACGTGATCCCTGCACAAGCCTCCCTCCACCTCTTTCTTGTTCCTTGCGACAAGTTCGCTCACTCGCATAGCCCCATGGAATGCCAATGCAAAAGCTGCGCGGAACAGAGCTGCTTCGAAATGGGAGGAGCATGTCTCATCCAGTTTTGCTACGAGTAGAGACAACCTGTCTAAGCCAATCGGGCGCCTCGCATCTTGCTAGCGACCCTCGAGGCGCTGCCAGCCGCGAAGGGCTTTCTTAACCAAAAAGGAACCCGTCGGGTCTTTTATGCCATGCACCTGCGCCATGAATGAAATGGCCGCCCTATGCCTACTGGCCGTTGCCGCTGACCGGCCTTCTTTGTGCAGCGCTACCAGGAAACCCAGGAAGGATTCCTCCTGACCCCAGCTCTGACTCCCTGTTGGACCCAAAAATGTGCAGTAGGAACGAAACGCTCCTTCGTATGCCTTCCTTGTCCTGGGGGCTAAGCTTGCTGCCACGAGGTCTTGTAATCCGGGGCACCGATTAGCCATAGTGCTTCGGGGAATGGTGCCGCCACTAGGTCCGCTGTAGGTAGATAACCCCTGAACGCCTGCATATGTGAACGAGAGAGTGCATCAGCTGCATGATTCAGTACGCCTGGCACATGTTTCGCAATGAACTGTACATTCAATCTCATGCAAAGCAGTACAATTTCCTTCAACAATCTCAAGATCCATTTGCAGCGTGCTGCCCTTTGGTTAATGCACTCGACAACAGTCATATTATCAGACCAAAACACCACCGAGCGGTCCCTGAAGTCGTCTGGCCATGCCATCAGAGCAACCCAAATGGGGAACAACTCCAAGAACCCAATGTTACCTGTGAGGCCGCTGGAGTGCCACCACGTCGGCCATGTTTGCGCCGACCATCGGTTACCATAGATGGCGCCAAATCCCACGCTCCCAGCTGAGTCAGTCCACAGACCCAGTTCATCTGAAGACGCTGGTGGCTTGTTCCACACAACTCGACCGTTGAAGTCCGCCAGAAATGCCAACCAAATGCGCATATCCTGGCGAACCTCTGCCGACAGTCTCGTACGGTGGTGTCCCTCCTTGAGACCAACCATAGCTTGTGCAATAGAGCGCGAGAAGGGGCGGGCCATTGGTATCACCCTCAAGGCAAAGTTAAGCTGACCCACTGTTTGCTGTAACTGGTGTAGGGACACTTTCTCCTTGCCCAGGCATTGCGTCAAGGAAGCCCTAAACTTGGCCACCTTCTCCATCGGTAAACGGAAACATCCCTCCACAGAATCGAGCTCAATTCCCAGAAACTCCAGTGAAGTAGATGGTCCAACCGTCTTACCTGGTGCCAATGGGACTCCGAACTCCCGCATGAGGATGCAGAAGTCCTGCAGCGCCTGCGCACATTTCGTATCGCCGGCTGCTCCCAAGAACAGGAAGTCATCCAGATAGTGCATAACATGCCTATGCCCTGTGGCCTCGGTGAATGCCCACTCTAAAAACAGCTGAACATTTCAAAATAGGCACAAGAAATGGAGCAACCCATAGGCATGCATTTATCCATGTAATAACTCCCTTGGAATGCAAAACCTAGCAAGCGCTGATCCTGCGGGTGTACCGGGAGCAACCGGAACGCCGATTCGATATCTGATTTCGCCATCAGCGCCCCGGGCGATTTAACATGGCCACGGCATCATCGAACGATGCGTACCGCACTGAACAAACTTCTGGGTCAATGGCTTCGTTCACCGAGGAACCCCTTGGAGCAGACAGGTTATGAATAAGTCTAAACTCCCCTGGGTCTTTCTTTGGGACAACCCCTAGTGGGGAACAGATGAACTCCGCCACCGGCGGGTGCTGAAAAAGGCCCTGCCACCCGCCCTAAGCTGACCTCTTTTGCAATTTTCTTCTCAGCCACGCTTGGGTAGTGCTGTACCGATAACTGGTTTTTACAAAAGGAGTCCCCCCCGAAAATCCCCCGCCGGGATGTGGAAGCCATGTAAGAATCCCTTCCTCAACACCCCAGCGGATACATGATCAGGGTATTTGTTCAACCAAGGAGTCAGAGCCATGATATCAACGGGTGTAGGCAATCGGTCACAACGTCCTACCTCACTCCTGCTTAAACCCTCCTTTACCTCCCGTCCCGCTATTTTTAGATCTACATGTACTCTCCGGGTGTGAGGAATTCCCACAGCCCGCACACGCATGCTTGAACCTACATGTTCCTTGCGATCTGTTACAGTTGCCTCGATTGAAGCCCCAACAAACCCCACGCTTGCCGCCATTCCCGCCGGTCTTGGGCTGGTAATCCCCACCGGCGCCCGCTCGAAAGGGCACAGCGGGCTTCTGGCGAACGAACCCTGACCCGCTTCCGCCTGGCGAGGACGTACCTGCCGCCCCTGGCAAGAGCTGTTTGTGCCATGACACAGAGTCCAGGCAATCCCAAGTCAAGGTAGCATCGAATTCTTTCGCTTTCCGGAATTTCATATCATAACCTTTCCATTCATCCCCCTCATACATTGAATAAAAATCCATAATACGATTTTGATAGCAAGTTAACTCAGTCATTAGCTCGGGTTTACGTTCCCCCATGACTGCAGTAAATATAGAAAAGGCCTTAACCCAGTTCGTTACTGTCTCATCCACCCTGAATTCCGCCATCTTGGCGCGCCAGACGCTCGGGTGCCATAAATCCTTCTGGGTTTTAGCATATTCCATCTCGCGATGGTCAGTCAATAATGAAAACATGTTAACATATTTGTCTCCCCATATTAACTCTTTCGTGGCCATAGGGATGTGCTGTGCCACCCTCTCCCGTCTCGAGGGTAATGAACCCTCCCCCGCCATTGACAATGCGAGCTTACCGGGTTCGGCCGTTGTTCCCGCCGTCTTCTCGTGACCAACTGCAGGTCCTACCGGTGCCACCTGTGGGGAAACAAGAGGAACATTCGCCGTTGCGGCATCTCTCGACTGCCGCAATTGCTTGATTATTAGTCTGGCCTCCTCGGCCGGGTCTCCCGGGACCACTGCTCCCCCTGCTTTGTTCTTGAGGCACGCTGCCAACTGGATGGCCAATTCGGGAGGCATCTCCTCATCATTAGCGGGAGTAATCACAACCGGGAACGGCAGACCCATATCTGGGTTTGGTACCGGGTTGTCTGCCGGCATGACGGGGGCGACTGGGGCAACCTCTGGAACCGGGACCTCCCCCGAAACCGCCCTCTTCTTGGCCCGTTTCCCTCTACCCTCGGGGACGACTCCCGGCAAGGCCGGGCCTATTACCTTCTTAGGGTGACCCGGGTTGCTCAGTGCTGCCAGCTGTTTTTTGACCTCCGCCAAACCTCGACCGATCGATTGAACCTGTCCGAGTTTTCGGTCCATGCAAGCCATCCGGTTCGACAATAGGCGTAACACCTTATCCGTCTCGGAACCCTTTCCTGCTTCTTTGCCAGCCATGGTTTCGAGTATTCCGCTCCTAGTCGATCAACGAGGTCCTGGATTCTTCGTACTCCAAATAACTGAAAGAGAAACAACAAGATTACAAGTTCTCAAAATTGCCGCTTGTTCCGTCGAGGGCTCACGAGCAACGAGTGGGTGCAGCCTTCAGAGCACAGGAACAAGAGGACGCTTCTTCGGATTCCCGCTCTATTTATTCTTCTGCCGGAGGGCGTGTACCCTCCTCCGGTACGCCTACTGGGCATGGTCTTCGGTGTAGGTGTCTAGGACAACCCCTCTTGGGCGGGAAAAGGCGCGCCCCGGCTACGCCGCTTCGGGCATACCAGCCGAGCCACGCCCCCCGCCCAAAATGGTTTCCCGGGAGGATCGGGGCACCCAACCATACGTTCGGGGGGACCGAGTGGTCGCCCCTTTCCATCCACATCACTCACCCTGGACTCACACAGGCATACTGCTCAACCTGCAGTCACACAGACATCACTCACCCTGGACTCACACAGGCACATCGCTCACCCTGGAGTCACACAGACACGTCACTCACCCTGGACTCACACAGGCACGTCACCCACCCTGGACTCACACAGGTACACTGCTCAACCTGCACTCACACAGACATCACTCACCCTGGACTCAGACAGACACATCACTCACCCTGGATGCACACAGGCACATCACTCACCCTGGACTCACACAGGCACACTGCTCAACCTGCACTCACACAGACATCACTCACCCTGGACTCACACTGGCACACTGCTCAACCTGCACTCACACAGACATCACTCACCCTTCGCTGCACTGCACTCAATAGGTTTAATTTATTGCAGCCTGTCTAGGTATTTGTGATGATATTTTTTAAAATTTAATAATCAATTTTAACAATAATATACAGGGAATTCCTTCAATTACATTGCTCAAGGTGACCATAATGTGCCATATAGACAAAACATTAAACAACAGTGGAAATGATAATACCCTTATAGCATTCGGATTCGGTCCTGCAAAAATTCAGTCATTCCAATGTTTGTTTTATGGAAAATAATTATTAAAAAAATAAACTTTTGTGAAAAAGGAAACAGTCAAAAATGTATTTACATATGCAACATCAAAGGCAAATAGAGATATCTTGCTTGGTTCACAGCTATAAGGCAGCAGTCAGCTGCAGCGCTTCATGACTTCCAGCCATGAGCTTTGCTTAACTATTTATCTTTTTTAAGTGCCTGCCACCAGTAGCACCAACAGGATTAAACAAAGCACAGCAAATCACAGAAGGCTTTGTTTAAACACAAACACAATACCACAGTCCATCTGCCTCTCTAGGTGTGTGCACTCCTGATGTAACACTGTAATTTATAACAAAGTATGAGGCGCTGAGCAGGAGAGATGTTTAATATCCTGATTAATAAGTAATTGTTACCACACTAGATGCAGGAGCCATAACCGCTAAGCATAAGCGGAAAATCCGTTCCGCTCGCGGATTTCGCGGATTTTCGGTAAATTCGCTATCCGCGAGATTCGCGAATTTCCCGCAAAATCCGCGAATGGAACGGATTGGGTCAAAAGTTCAAACTGACTTTTGTAACTCTTTTAGAATGGCGCCAGCAAGCTGCCAGAGCCATTCTAAAATAGTTACAAAAGTCAGCTTCAACAGGAAGCTCTAATAGATAAAGTAAAGCAGGTGCTGCTCAAATTCAGTTACACAATCATTAATCACCCCAAACTTGGGGTGATTAATGATTGTGTAACTTAATTTGACCTTCAACTGGAGCACCTGCTTTACTTTATCTATTAGTGCTTCCTGTTGAAGCTATTTCTAGCTATTTTAGAATGGCGCTGGCAGCTTGCCGGCGCCATTCTAAGTGGGGCTGAGGGCAGAAGGGCACAAAAGTGGGACAGAGGGCAGAAGGGGACAAAAAAAGAGGGTGGCAGTGATTAAGCAGGCAAAAAAAACCGCAAAATTGCAAAGCGCCTCGCGAATACCCGCGAACACGCAAAGCGCCTCGCAAACACGCAAAAATTAAAAAATCCGCAAATTCGTGTCAATTCGCGAATTTTGCGGATTGACAATTCGCAAATCCGCAAATTCGCGAATTGCCAATTCACAAAATTCACCCATGCTTAATAACCGCGCAGTAATTGAAACGCCAAAATCAATAGTGCTGACAAGCTTAATTAAATTAAATATGTCTCTGATGAGCCCAAACAGCATGGCGGCAGCCCACTTAACCCTTCCCCGGAGCAGCCTTTGATAAGAGGCAAAGTTTGCGTGATGGAATTCACCCCCGAGGTGTCGTGGGTGACTTACAAAGTGTGGGGCAGAGTGTGGTTCTTACTGTAACGCCCCTGGGATGTGTCCCTTGCTGGTGTTCAGACCCTGTCCTCTTGTCTTCTCTTGCACTTTGCATGCACCCCTTGAGCCTCTTGGCTTCTTTTGCACTCCACTTCAAGCACCTTGAGCCTCCTAAATTCTGCACTCCTCACAAAGCTCTCTGGGTCTCCTGGCTCCATATGCTGCACTCTGAACCTCTTGGCTCATCACCATGAAGAACCCTGAGACTGCTGGCTTTGTCTACTCGTGTCATGACATGCATCACACCAAGCCTCTTGGCTTCTCCCACACTCTGCATGCACAGCACTCACTTTCCTGGCTTTTTATGAATCCCACATGCTCCACCCTAAGCCTCTAGACGTCTCCTGAACTCTGCACGCTCATCCTGCACCTCGTGGCTTTTTCTGCACTCCGCTCGCAGCACCCAGAGTGTCTTAGCTTTCCTTCACTCCTCATGCACAACCCGTAGCCTCTTTACTTCTACCGCACACTGAACCTTGGGCCTATTGAATTGCTCTGGGCTCTGCAAGAGCAAAAGAAATTTCAGGCTACTCTCCCAAGCATGGGTTACCAAAAACCGAATCTGCAATCTGTGTGCATGAGAAAATAAAAAAAAAATACGCTAAAAGACCATGAGATTCTCTGCACTCAATACCGCGCTGTGGCACGATGCTTCAAAAAAACATTTGTGGTGGAAAAAGTTGAGCAAAGATGCACTAGGGAAGCTGCTCCATTCGCACGCCATTGATATTCACCACAATCTCTGCTAAACATTAGCAGATGTGTAATTCCGCATGAATTAAGATGTACTTGAATTGGCCCAATTTTCAGTGCGTCACATTTTGCTAATCTAGCATTTAGATTGTTCACATAGTATGACTGCCTCCCATTGGAAATGTAAATGTATTGCAACTTATATAGCACACGTATCACCCGAAGGCATCAAGGCACTTGCCTTGGGAACCCATCCTGGCTTAACTGCTCAGGACAATACTTTTTAAGGTAGATACATGTTCAATCTGAGATTTTCAGCAAAGTCATAGCGCCAAGACACCCACGGGTATACGCTGCGCTTTATAAATTTTTAAAATAAATAAATAAATAAATAACCCCTACTGGGCATCCCCAAGGTGAATGCCAGGCATCCCGCAGCGGGTGGGCCGCCGTAGTGGAGATTAAGCAAGCTATTGCCCAGAGTTGCAGGGTGGGACCCCATGATTAGAATAGGCACTGAGGCGAGAATTATTGAGTCCGTGGACATTTTTGGGCTCAGGACCCTGCCGCGTCGGGAATTGAACCCTGGTCCCAGGCCAGATCTCTGTATCAGGGTCTGCCGCTCTAATCAGTGAGCCACACTCCTCCACTGGAACGTACTGCATTTTAGTCACAGTATTCCTTTGTACGAAGTTGCGGCAATTGTCATTCCTCAAATGAATAACGCATGTTATACAATCCCAAATGAGATCCTGTAAAAGTGAATTATACTTCATTCATGACATTACATATATGTCCTTTCATTATATCTGTTAAAGTGATGAGTACTATATTCCACACACAATCACTCTTGAGCATATTGTAAATCCTCTGGCCCAGCATATAAAAGAGGAGTATGTCCCCCGTCCCAATCATTGCCCATGGAGGTACTGCTCATATCTGAAACACGGTCAGACATTACCTGTCGATATAACATACACTATTTCAAAGACGGTATGGTTTACAATATTATGTAGATGATATCCCGCTAGTTCAGACTTCTGGTGAGCTTGTTAACCCCTTTCAGTTGTACAGATACTGATGTATGTGCATAAAAATTACATATACAGGTGGGCTCAAGGATAAAGTAACACTTGCTGACTTGGTAGCAGAGAAGGAATCCGTAATGCAGATATAAAGTGTCCAGTCACGGCTCGCGGGAGTGTCGCGGGGGGGGGGTTGTCATGCAGGGGGGTAGGGGGGGCGCACAGGGGTTATTAAAATACATTTAAAAAAATGAAAATCCTACCTGAGGTGAGGTCAGCGCTAGGATTGCCTTAGGGCACGGCTATTCTTCGCCCGCAGCATGCTCATTAGGAGCCCGAATGGCTCCTAATGGGCATGCGCAAAGAAGTGCAAACACAAGTGCGCATGAGTGGGCACAGTGCAAAAATTCGTCCTCCGTCCCCACTCATGCGCACTTGGGTTGTGCTGCTGTCTGTTGCCCCCCACTGGTCTGACAATCATGTCAGTCAACATGACGCCAGACTGCCCACCCCCTTCAGACTCTGAAGGGGTGGGCGGTCCGACGTCATGCTGACTGACATGATTGTCAGTTCTTCCACTGCGTCTTTGAACTTAAGTAATCTGAATCAGTTTACTTAAGTTCAAAGACGCCGAGGGAGCTGCGGTCGGGGGGGATATGATCCCACGCCCCAATGGACGCGCCTGCCCTGTATGCAAAAGGAAATCCAAGTTGAAAATTTAGAAAACCGAAATAGGCGTAAAAACCTACGCATTTATGGCCTTGCTGAGGGTCTTGAAGGATCGAATGCCATATCCTTTTTTCAATCTTTCTTACCTGCGCTCCTTGGTCTCCCAAGTTCTCCCTCAGCGAGCACATCGTCTGGGCCCATCTTCTCGTTCACCTATTTCTTCTCCTTCGACAACAAAGACTAGAGGTGTTATTCTGTATTTTTTGGAGTATACAGATCTACTCAAGGTGCTACAAGCTGCCAGGGAGAAGAGGAAGATTACTTGGAATGGATCTAATCTTTTCTTTGCGCAAGATTATGCCAAAATTACTGTAGACCGCCACAAGAAGTTTCTGGAGATGAGACCTGCTCTTCGATCCCTGAATGCTCGCTATGGCTTATTCCATCCATGCCTCTTTAAAGTGACTTATAACAACAAGACGATGACTTATGAAGCTCCAGCGAGACTTCAACAATTTCTTGATTCTTGTACAACTGAATCAATGGACATCCCTCGAGCACCACGGTGATCGACCCTACTTTACCCACGGTGATCGACCCTACTTTACCTACGGAGCAATGTTCGACATGATGTTTTCCCTTCACTTACCCATGCTGTATCTTGTATTTTGTAGTTTGTATTTTGTGCTTTGAATTTTTGTATTATATTCTTGTTTTGTATTTTATTCTTATTTTACTGTGTATTCAGATGTCAATCTTGTTTCTTTTGGATTCCTTTTAGACACATTTTTTTGCGATCCCTTCATCTCTATGTCTTCATGTGTCACTTGCTGGTTTTGTTCTCCCCGTGCGTGTTCCTACGGAGTCCTTGGTCCAGTGTGCTGCTTTCCTCATGTGGGCCACCAGCCCCAGTCTCATTGTTTTCTTGTGGTATGTCCTTTTGTTGCCCTTTTTTATTGTCAATTGCTTCTATTAACTTACATTCTTGTTTCTTATTCCCTTATCCCTCCAATGTTTTCTCCCTTGCTTCTTTCCTTTTCCTCATATTGTTCTCTTTATTTCATACACTATTATAATACTCTCTTTATTTCTATTTTCTACAATACTCTTTTTACCTTTCCATCACTTCACCTTCTCTTGTTTCTCTACTTAATCCTGAATCTATTTCTCTTTCTTTTCTTGTCTCTTTTCTCTTCTTTAGATAATAAGATTTTGCATTGTTATATTGTTTGCATATTAGCTGCTCACAGTTGATTTGAGAGATACTCTTCAATTATGTTTATAGAAAGCTTGCATGTTCTTATTCATCATATAATCCTGGATTCTTCGACAGTTTACATTCCTATGACTAGTCTATTTGTTCTATTTCATGGATATTATTTTGATGCTATTTTTATAATATCTGTGCATGTTTGTTTTCATGATTCTCATTTAGAGTCTTAACTTGGAATGTTAAAGGAGTTCATAAACCTATGAAGAGACAGCGCATGTTAACCCATTTAGCTAGACTAATTGCTGATATTGCCTTTGTTCAAGAAATCCACTTATCAGATGCTGAAGCAGTCAAACTGAAAAGGGGTTGGGTTGGTCATGTTTTCTCTTCTCCAGCCTAAGGAAAGAAAAATGGCTTATCTATATAGTGTCATAAAAAACATCAATTCACGGTAATCCATCAGGAAAATGATCTTGAAGGACGTTGGGTAATTGTTAAATTACTTGTTGATCAAATACCCTTAGTATTGTTTAACGTTTATGCACCTGTTAGCGTTGATAATATTTTCTGGAATCAGATTTCTGATAAACCTCTTATGTTTGTTGATGACTATGTTGTCTTTGGAGGTGACTGTAATCAGATCCTTGACCCCTTTCTAGATAAACACTCCTCTGTAAAATTCTCCAATACCAAGATGCATTCACAATTCACCTCTGCTATACGTCGCAAAGCCTTAACTGACATTTGGAGACTTTGTAATCCATTCCAGACCTATTGGAGTATACTTTTTACTCTCCTCCTCACAACTCACAATCTAGAATAGATTATCTTTTCTTCAGTAAACCCTTATCCCAACTCGTCTCACATGCCGAGATTGGTTCAATTCTAATAACAGACCATGCTCCGGTTTTTGTAGATTTTGATATTATACCTTCTACCCCTCATACAGGCAGATGGCGTTTCAATAATTCATTATTATCAGATCCCAACTTCACAGGCCAATTCACCTCTTTTGCGTCCGAATTCTTTCCTATTAATTCTACTTCAGAATCTTCTCCAGTAATGCTTTGGGACTCCTCTAAAGCGGCGGCTAGGGTATTTATAATAAGCTTTGTTTCACGGAAAAAGAAAAATTTTGAAGCCCAAAATGCTCAGTTATTAGCCAAAATCAAACACCTTGAATATTCCAATTATCGCTCTAATTCCGAAATTTCAGTAAACAATCTGATTGATGCTAACATTTCTTTTAATAAGTCATCTACGAAAGCTGCTTCTTCCTATCATTTAAAAAACAGTGCCCATTATTATGGAGGCCAGAATAGGATGGGCAAATTACTTGCAAATTATTTAAAGATTTGTCGGGAACGAACTAAAATTGATTCTAACCGTAATAATGCTGGAGTTTCATTATTTAAAGATAATGATATTTTAAATGAATTTGTCTCTTTTTATAAAAATGTATACACACCGGAGCAACATCCGTCCCCTGATGCTCTTTGCTCTTTCTTTAACTCTCTTCATCCTCCTCCCACTAATAACACAGACATTGCCTTACTAGACTCAGACATCACTTCATCTGACATTAAACATGCTGTTTCTAAATTGAAAAAAGGTAAAGCTCCTGGCCCTGACGGTTTCACTATCGAATTTTATACTCACTTTGCCTCTTTATTACTTCCGCCTCTTTTATCGCTTTATAAATATTTTATATCAGAAGGCTCTTCTTCAGGTTCTTTTTAAGAAGCCGTGATTTGTTTAATCCCCAAAGAAAATAAAGACCCGTCTTCCTGTAAAAATTATCGTCCGATCTCCTTAGTTAATTTGGATTACAAGATTTTTGCAAAAATTCTTGCTCTCAGTCTTGAGCCCGTTCTACCGGCAATTCCAGAGTTTTCTTAAATATTTTAAGTAAAGTTTATTCCCTTGATTATCCCATTGCTGCTATTACACTAGATGCTGAAAAAGCATTTGATAGAATAGGATGGGACTTCATGTTACAAGCTCTTAAATGGATTGGTTTTCCTGCTAAATTAATCTCTCTCATTTATTTATTATATTTTGGCCCCAAAGCCTCTATTTTTGTTAATGGGAAAACCTCTAATTATTTCTCTCTTTGTAGAGGGGTTCGTCAAGGTTGTCCTTTATCTCCTCTTTTATTTATAATTTCATTAGAACCTTTTTTAACGAAAATACGGCTTGACAACAGAATTTCTGGTTTTAAACTCGATACTAGCCATGTTGAAATGTCTGTTTATGCTGATGACATTCTTCTATATTGTTCCAATCCTTCTATTTCTCTTCCAGCTTTTCTCTCTCAAGTTCATAATTTTTCTCAGTTATCCGGCTACCGTCTCAATTCAGATAAGTGTGAAGTTCTCCTCTTAAATGTTTTTTGTTTAAAGCAAGATTTTATTTCCTCCGGCTTCTCCTGGTAAACCTCTAAAATCAAATACTTAGGTTTATGGTTTTCTCCCACTATTCCGGAAACTCTAAAAGAAAATGTTGACAGTCTTTCTAAATCTTTGTCTTTATCTATAGACCGATGGCATCCGCTTTTTCTCTCCTGGTGGGGGTGCTTAGATTTCATTAAAATGATGCTATCTCCGCTGGTTCTCTGTCTTTTATATATGATTCCAATAGACATTCCTGGTTTTTATTTTAAGAAAATTGATTCTATACTAAACAAATTTCTTTGGAAAAACAAGTCTCCTCGTATCGCTCTTAAAACTCTCAAAGCTGACAAAATCTCTGGCGGCCTCAAATTCCCTGATTTCAAATCATATCATCATGCTTTTCTTCTGAGTCAATCCTCTTGATGGCTTGATCAAGCTCAATGTGTTCATCACCCTCTTTGGTTGACTATCGAGAAGCACTTTATAGCTCCCTTCCACTTTCGTGAATCTCTGGCTTTTACTAATAATATTTCTTCTTTCTGGCCTCAAGTGATCTCTCATACACGTAAAATATTAAAACCTCTTCTCCCATCCTCCTATCCTGCCCTTACTTCATTAGAATATCAACCTATTTGGCATAATCATTTACTACGTATCAAAGGTTGTACCATCTATTGGAAGAAATGGAAACTCAAAGGTCTACTTTGGATTTCACAACTGGTGTCTAATTCCCTTCCTCTCTCTTTTTCAGCACTTCAATCAAATATTTCCTTACCCTCTTCTTGTAAATCCCAATATGATCAGCTTCTTCCATCTCTTATACAATATCTTCTTTCTTTACCTTCTAATCCCAGTATTCCTTCCAGATCTTCTACTCTTTTCCATCTCCGATCTATTACTACATCGGCCTCTTCTTTATACAAAAACCTATTTTTCTCCTCTGATAGACCCAAGGAGAAATCTGAATTGGCCTGGGAAAAAGATCTTGTAGAATGTTGGTCTATTCCTTTTTGGGACAAATTATGGTTAAAAATTCATAAAACGTCAAGAGCAGCCAATACATCTCAGACCCTATATTTTATTTACAAACCCCATCTTTTGACTCCAATGAAATTAGCCTCTTTTTCCACAAACGTTTCTTCAGCCTGTTGGTCATGTAATAACACCCCAGCTGATTTATAACGTATGCTTTTTGACTGCCCCTCCCTCTCTCATTTTTGGCTTTTAGTTTGGTCCCAAATTAATAAAATTTTCAATCCCCAAATCCCCTTTTCCATTTCCAATATTTTTCTAGGCTCCTTATCACTTCCCTGGCCGATTCCTACCCCCATTCCCTCATTAATTGACTTGTTATTAGCGATAGCCCTACATTTAATAACTTCTAATTGAAAACAAGCTGACAAAGTTACTTTCAGGGCCTGGTGGAATACTGTTTGTTATCATCATAACTTGGATACACACAACGTCCCCCCTTATCTCTACGCATTAAAAAATATCTATTATGGCTTCCTCTAACCTACTATTTGACAGTTATAGCTTCAGCCTATTCTACCAAAGTTAATACTCCAGATGAAGTTAGGAAACCTCCATTAATTTTATGTTGTCTCCTCACCTTATACTCCAGATGTATTCTTTTATGATATTACTCCTTTATTCTCTTCCAAATATTCTATTTCCATGTTTATGTTTATTGTATTCCTAACTATGTTCTTTTTGATGATTTTGAAGTAATATTCAGGTAATACTTTTATTTATACTGTTTTATATGATACCCCCCCCCTCTTTTTTCTCTTTAACCCTCTTTCCTCCCCCTCTTAACCCTTTTCCAAATATGGACTATAATTTGCTACATTGTGATTTTTTTATATGACATTTCTTTCCATTTATGTAATGATTTTCTCTCTTAATAAACGTTAAACTTAAAAAAATAATGACAAATGTTAGCAGTGCTTTCTGTCACACACTAGGACCTCATAGCACTAAACATACACAAGTCCCTATTCTCCACTGCACTAGCCAGGATTCAATTCTCTGGCTCTCTGGTTACAGGCACAGACTTCTGCAGTGCATTAACCAATAGAGTTTCCATAAGTAAAAATGTGCTTTTCCCACTGATTCACTTAACTTGCATTTATTTTTCAATTAAGCTGTGCCTTATTTTGTATGTATAGACCAAACAGGGATAGTTGTGTCCAGCACAGAAAAGAAAAGAAAGTCAAATCACCTGAGCAGGAATTTCTCAGGGATTTTTTGGAAGCCCTCACTCACCACCCTGGGTGGTGACATGCTTCATCATCGGGCCCACCAGGAGAAGCCGAATGTCACCCTGGTGTGCTGCAACGCCAGGTTACTGCGGAGCGGGATTTTTTTGTGACAGTAGTGTACGAAAAAAGTGAGTTAAAAAATACCAAACAGCTTTACCAAACAAAAAACTTTATTCCGTGGTTAGCTGGGTATTGGTTAAAATGTATGTGCAGGGAAATATACCAACTAATGTGTTGGGTGTTTTCCCCTTTACAGTGGGGTCAACATGTTTCTGCCCTTTAAGGGTATGGATATTACTGGGCATTCGTCAGGACCATGTAATTGTGTACCTCGGTGGTGTGGGCGCGCTAAGGCCCACCCTAGCCTCCCCATAAGCGCTCGGCTGGGGGTCGTCCCCACCAATCACAATGCTGCCATTTCAGCGTTGTGATTGGCTTAGGGGAGAGGAAGGGAGGGAGGCTGCCTGTGGCTGCTTCCTGTTTAGGAAAGCAGCAGGAAAGCAGCAGGAAAACGCCAGACCCGGCTAGGAGCTGTGGCAGACAAAGTGTCAATTTAAATCTCAAGAAGAGAGACGATGAAGGCGATGTTTCATGTGCTGAGTAATAACATGGATAGTTGTTATGACATTTACCTAAATCTGATGGAATAGGAACCTGCCATAGGAAGATGATAGCCTTCTGCTTGGATCCAAGGTCCATTGAAGTCTATTGTCTGTTGTAGTGTCTGCATCCTGCTGTGGAGCCTGCCTTCAAGGCCTGGAAGTGTCAACTTGTTGATAGGTACTAGAATGAGGGGTCTACCATATACTATGAATAATTTCTTTGTTATTCCTTGTTGGAGGACTGCAATAAACTAGTAAGGTAGTCCTTCAACTACAACCTCATTGCTGGAAGGTGCTATTTTTCCATCCAGCAGAAAACCCTTTATAGAACTTAATTCAAAGAACCGGCTGGTCCTAATGAAACTTAAGAGAGATCCACCTTCCACAAGTAGCAGACATTGCTGGTCCCTCCTGGAGAAAAGTATTCTCTGCAAAGTTGGTCAAGTACTTGTTCCAGGAACCGCTGCTGGTCCATCCAGTGCATTCATTGGATACAAATGATTGGCAGCATCCAGTAGACCAGAAAAAGCTCAAGAAGCCTAAAAAAAGAATTGACCAACAGAAAACTCAAACCAAGACCAATGGCGTGGCAGCGAACCTCTCCGAGTAAGTGCACCTTTTTGCCACTTAGGATTTTTAGCTTGACTTTGCTTGGCTCACCTGAAACCTTGAATTGTGCACATTCAACTTTAAACATTCAGATTTCGCCTGCCAGATATTTTTCTGCATGAAAGGCCCTATCCATGAACTTCCATCCGAGGATATGCACGCATGGGTCAGAGTACCATTAGTGGCTTTTGATAATATGTTTTTCTTTACCAATTTTCAATACCTGTATCTAATATTCTTCTACTAATTTTCTCCAGTGTTACTTAGCACATTTTACTAATTTTAGAGCAAATTAGTTAGATATTTACATTTCATAATTGTTTTATTGCTTGCTGAAGTTTTACACCACGCACCTTAAGAAATTAAAGAATTTGAGTCAAAGCTGACATCAAGACTATATGCCTCTCTCGCTCACAGCCTGACACAGATTTGTGTAGCATTTGAATGTTGTCCCAGGTATGTCAAATTATCACACCTCATGGCAGAAACAATAATTTGCATTGGGGAATGTTTGTGCCTAATTTAATCTCAGATGCCTTTACTTTTAATTCAAGGATTTTTAATAGTGGTGATAAGTTGTATTAGCATATGACAAAACAGAAAAGACCATCTCATACAACAAAATTGTAATTTGTAGGACAGAATATAACTCAACTCTCACCTAAACTGAGATGCTTTGTGACACAAAGCAGTACAAAATGCTGCCATGCAAGTGTACTCATTGTGCCCTATTCACAATGAATTGCTGTGACTTACTCTTGTATTATTGCAAGAGTACTCCTGAATATCAGGAGTAAGCCTTGGATTGGGAAGTAAGCCTGGAGTCCCACAAAAGTAAATCACCACTATTCAGCACAAAATCTTTGTGAATCAGCCCTCAGACTTTTTCTCCATTGACCCTGAACTATTTTCTCTGAGTAACTGAATACATGTGTGCACTAAGAGACAAGATCTGATTTTTTTTTTGACTGGTGCTGTTTCATGTCCTTGGTGGTTAAGTTAAGGCAGTCTTGCTTGGTTCCAAACTCCTTGTTCAGCTGTATTATGAAAACAGGATATGGAAGGTGGTAATTGGTTACAAAAACATTTGTACACACTTTTTGGGTGGTGTCTCGTGGTGGTGATGTGTTCTCTTGTTTTATTGCTGCTATGTTTTGAAGCTTCATTACTACAATGGAAATTTGTTGCATAATACTGCTGTTGTTCTGTTTGTTTTGTTTTTATGCATCCTGTTATGTTTTAAATGTATTGGAATGTAGCTTTGTGTATGCTATTGTGTATATGTTCAGTTGATTTCATTAAATATGTCAACAAATGCTGATATATTTCCATCAAAAAGCAGGACAAGGCATGTGACAAGCATCCCTTTACCACTGACTAAGGTTGTAAAATAGAACTGCTCCAGCTCTTCAACTACTAATCAGCCCAAAACAGTGGTCAAAGTGCATTAAAATGTATGAGAACTGTGATGCTTTGTGCAAAGGGGAAGTGAGTGAGCATTGGGGCGGGGTCAAAGGCATGGCTAAAAAAACAAAATGTTCTGCAACTTGCTTCTGTCTTACACCTTTCAGGTTACATACAAAATAATAACAACAACTAAAGAGAGAGGGAAGGGGCACTCTCGGTCCCCCAGGCAATAGTTATAAACAACAGAAGAGTGTCCACACAGGGATAGTTGTGTCCAGCACAGAAAAGAAAAGAAAGTCAAATCCCAATATGATCAGCTTCTTCCATCTCTTATACAATATCTTCTTTCTTTACCTTCTAATCCCAGTATTCCTTCCAGATCTTCTACTCTTTTCCATCTCCGATCTATTACTACATCGGCCTCTTCTTTATACAAAAACCTATTTTTCTCCTCTGATAGACCCAAGGAGAAATCTGAATTGGCCTGGGAAAAAGATCTTGTAGAATGTTGGTCTATTCCTTTTTGGGACAAATTATGGTTAAAAATTCATAAAACGTCAAGAGCAGCCAATACATCTCAGACCCTATATTTTATTTACAAACCCCATCTTTTGACTCCAATGAAATTAGCCTCTTTTTCCACAAACGTTTCTTCAGCCTGTTGGTCATGTAATAACACCCCAGCTGATTTATAACGTATGCTTTTTGACTGCCCCTCCCTCTCTCATTTTTGGCTTTTAGTTTGGTCCCAAATTAATAAAATTTTCAATCCCCAAATCCCCTTTTCCATTTCCAATATTTTTCTAGGCTCCTTATCACTTCCCTGGCCGATTCCTACCCCCATTCCCTCATTAATTGACTTGTTATTAGCGATAGCCCTACATTTAATAACTTCTAATTGAAAACAAGCTGACAAAGTTACTTTCAGGGCCTGGTGGAATACTGTTTGTTATCATCATAACTTGGATACACACAACGTCCCCCCTTATCTCTACGCATTAAAAAATATCTATTATGGCTTCCTCTAACCTACTATTTGACAGTTATAGCTTCAGCCTATTCTACCAAAGTTAATACTCCAGATGAAGTTAGGAAACCTCCATTAATTTTATGTTGTCTCCTCACCTTATACTCCAGATGTATTCTTTTATGATATTACTCCTTTATTCTCTTCCAAATATTCTATTTCCATGTTTATGTTTATTGTATTCCTAACTATGTTCTTTTTGATGATTTTGAAGTAATATTCAGGTAATACTTTTATTTATACTGTTTTATATGATACTCCCCCCCTCTTTTTTCTCTTTAACCCTCTTTCCTCCCCCTCTTAACCCTTTTCCAAATATGGACTATAATTTGCTACATTGTGATTTTTTTATATGACATTTCTTTCCATTTATGTAATGATTTTCTCTCTTAATAAACGTTAAACTTAAAAAAATAATGACAAATGTTAGCAGTGCTTTCTGTCACACACTAGGACCTCATAGCACTAAACATACACAAGTCCCTATTCTCCACTGCACTAGCCAGGATTCAATTCTCTGGCTCTCTGGTTACAGGCACAGACTTCTGCAGTGCATTAACCAATAGAGTTTCCATAAGTAAAAATGTGCTTTTCCCACTGATTCACTTAACTTGCATTTATTTTTCAATTAAGCTGTGCCTTATTTTGTATGTATAAACAACAGAAGAGTGTCCAAACAGGGATAGTTGTGTCCAGCACAGAAAAGAAAAGAAAGTCAAATCACCTGAGCAGGAATTTCTCAGGGATTTTTTGGAAGCCCTCACTCACCACCCTGGGTGGTGACATGCTTCATCATCGGGCCCACCAGGAGAAGCCGAATGTCACCCTTGTGTGCTGCAACGCCAGGTTACTGCGGAGCGGGATTTTTTTGTGACAGTAGTGTACGAAAAAAGTGAGTTAAAAAATACCAAACAGCTTTACCAAACAAAAAACTTTATTCCGTGGTTAGCTGGGTATTGGTTAAAATGTATGTGCAGGGAAATATACCAACTAATGTGTTGGGTGTTTTCCCCTTTACAGTGGGGTCAACATGTTTCTGCCCTTTAAGGGTATGGATATTACTGGGCATTCGTCAGGACCATGTAATTGTGTACCTCGGTGGTGTGGGCGCGCTAAGGCCCACCCTAGCCAGAGGACGTGACAGTTAAAAAAGGAATTATGTGTAAAAATGGTGCAAAAAAACAAACCAGAAAAATGGTTCGAACAATTTTGATGAACCTGTGGTTTGTGTGTTAAAAGATCCACACTTCATGGGTCTCGGGAGGGGGGTGGTGGCGACAATGGCACACCGCCCGCAACGCCAAACACCCGCTAGGCACCTAACGATCTCCTCGAACCGGACCCTGTGGATGAGATCCACGGGGTCCGGTTCGAGGAGATCGTTAATTCCTTTTTTAACTGTCACGTCCTCTGGCTAGGGTGGGCCTTAGCGCGCCCACACCACTGAGGTACACAATTACATGGTCCTGACGAATGCCCAGTAATATCCATACACTTAAAGGGCAGAAACATGTTGACCCTACTGTAAAGGGGAAAACACACAACACATTAGTTGGTATATTTCCCTGCACATACATTTTAACCAATACCCAGTTAACCACGGAATAAAGTTTTTTGTTTGGTAAAGCTGTTAGGTATTTTTTAACTCACTTTTTTCGTACACTACTGTCACAAAAAAATCCCGCTCCGCAGTAACCTGGCGTTGCAGCACACCAGGGAGGCATTCGGCTTCTCCTGGTGGGCCCGATGATGAAGCATGTCACCACCCAGGGTGGTGAGTGAGGGCTTCCAAAAAATCCCTGAGAAATTCCTGCTCAGGTTGATTTGACTTTCTTTTCTTTTCTGTACTGGACACAACTATCCCTGTGTGGACACTCTTCTGTTGTTTATAACTATTACCTGGGGGACCGAGAGTGCCCCTTCCCTCTCTCTTTAGTTGTTGTTATTATTTTGTATGTAACCTGAAAGGTGTAAGACAGAAGCAAGTTGCAGAACATTTTGTTTTTTTAGCCATGCCTTTGACCCCGCCCCAATGCTCACTCACTTCCCCTTTGCACAAAGCATCACAGTTCTCATACATTTTAATGCACTTTGACCACTGTTTTGGGCTGATTAGTAGTTGAAGAGCTGGAGCAGTTCTATTTTACAACCTTAGTCAGTGGTAAAGGGATGCTTGTCACATGCCTTGTCCTGCTTTTTGATGGAAATATATCAGCATTTGTTGACATATTTAATGAAATCAACTGAACATATACACAATAGCATACACAAAGCTACATTCCAATACATTTAAAACATAACAGGATGCATAAAAACAAAACAAACAGAACAACAGCAGTATTATGCAACAAATTTCCATTGTAGTAATGAAGCTTCAAAACATAGCAGCAATAAAACAAGAGAACACATCACCACCACGAGACACCACCCAAAAGGTGTGTACAAATGTTTTTGTAACCAATTACCACCTTCCATATCCTGTTTTCATAATACAGCTGAACAAGGAGTTTGGAACCAAGCAAGACTGCCTTAACTTAACCACCAAGGACATGAAACAGCACCAGTCAAAAAAAAAATCAGATCTTGTCTCTTAGTGCACACATGTATTCAGTTACTCAGAGAAAATAGTTCAGGGTCAATGGAGAAAAAGTCTGAGGGCTGATTCACAAAGATTTTGTGCTGAATAGTGGTGATTTACTTTTGTGGGACTCCAGGCTTACTTCCCAATCCAAGGCTTACTCCTGATATTCAGGAGTACTCTTGCAATAATACAAGAGTAAGTCACAGCAATTCATTGTGAATAGGGCACAATGAGTACACTTGCATGGCAGCATTTTGTACTGCTTTGTGTCACAAAGCATCTCAGTTTAGGTGAGAGTTGAGTTATATTCTGTCCTACAAATTACAATTTTGTTGTATGAGATGGTCTTTTCTGTTTTGTCATATGCTAATACAACTTATCACCACTATTAAAAATCCTTGAATTAAAAGTAAAGGCATCTGAGATTAAATTAGGCACAAACATTCCCCAATGCAAATTATTGTTTCTGCCATGAGGTGTGATAATTTGACATACCTGGGACAACATTCAAATGCTACACAAATCTGTGTCAGGCTGTGAGCGAGAGAGGCATATAGTCTTGATGTCAGCTTTGACTCAAATTCTTTAATTTCTTAAGGTGCGTGGTGTAAAACTTCAGCAAGCAATAAAACAATTATGAAATGTAAATATCTAACTAATTTGCTCTAAAATTAGTAAAATGTGCTAAGTAACACTGGAGAAAATTAGTAGAAGAATATTAGATACAGGTATTGAAAATTGGTAAAGAAAAACATATTATCAAAAGCCACTAATGGTACTCTGACCCATGCGTGCATATCCTCGGATGGAAGTTCATGGATAGGGCCTTTCATGCAGAAAAATATCTGGCAGGCGAAATCTGAATGTTTAAAGTTGAATGTGCACAATTCAAGGTTTCAGGTGAGCCAAGCAAAGTCAAGCTAAAAATCCTAAGTGGCAAAAAGGTGCACTTACTCGGAGAGGTTCGCTGCCACGCCATTGGTCTTGGTTTGAGTTTTCTGTTGGTCAATTCTTTTTTTAGGCTTCTTGAGCTTTTTCTGGTCTACTGGATGCTGCCAATCATTTGTATCCAATGAATGCACTGGATGGACCAGCAGCGGTTCCTGGAACAAGTACTTGACCAACTTTGCAGAGAATACTTTTCTCCAGGAGGGACCAGCAATGTCTGCTACTTGTGGAAGGTGGATCTCTCTTAAGTTTCATTAGGACCAGCCGGTTCTTTGAATTAAGTTCTATAAAGGGTTTTCTGCTGGATGGAAAAATAGCACCTTCCAGCAATGAGGTTGTAGTTGAAGGACTACCTTACTAGTTTATTGCAGTCCTCCAACAAGGAATAACAAAGAAATTATTCATAGTATATGGTAGACCCCTCATTCTAGTACCTATCAACAAGTTGACACTTCCAGGCCTTGAAGGCAGGCTCCACAGCAGGATGCAGACACTACAACAGACAATAGACTTCAATGGACCTTGGATCCAAGCAGAAGGCTATCATCTTCCTATGGCAGGTTCCTATTCCATCAGATTTAGGTAAATGTCATAACAACTATCCATGTTATTACTCAGCACATGAAACATCGCCTTCATCGTCTCTCTTCTTGAGATTTAAATTGACACTTTGTCTGCCACAGCTCCTAGCCGGGTCTGGCGTTTTCCTGCTGCTTTCCTGCTGCTTTCCTAAACAGGAAGCAGCCACAGGCAGCCTCCCTCCCTTCCTCTCCCCTAAGCCAATCACAACGCTGAAATGGCAGCATTGTGATTGGTGGGGACGACCCCCAGCCGAGCGCTTATGGGGAGGCGATTTTCTCGATGTAGGCTGCCTACATAGAGAAAAGGGAGAGTGCGCATGACTGGTTTGATCGGCACCAGAGAGCCGACCAAACAGTTAGGGCCCAGTGCATTGGGCAAGCCAGTCCTCCCTTCCTTTCAAGCAGACCCGTCCACCCGTCTGCCCCCAAACAAACCCTTCTGCTTTCTAGCAGTGCAAGAAGCAGAAACATAAAATGGAAGTTTTCCCATTTTATGTTTCTGCTTCTCGCACTGCGAGAAAGCAGTGGGGCAACACTCCTCCGCGCTAATGGAGTAGCTGCCCCTGCAGGGGAGCCTTCGCCTAGTACTGCATACGTTCTCTCTGGTCTATCTCTTGCCCCTCATCTTTATCCTAGTGCTGACATTTTAATGAAATCTAGAGCAATCTGATATTCCCTGTAGAAATCACAGTCACTCAGTAATGAGTTTCTATCCGACCCAGGTGTTCTTGACTAGATCACTGGATGAATAAATATGTTAAGGTTAACCTCTAAAACGTTTGGCTCAGGTAAGGGATGTGTCAATTCTAATTTCAGGTTTGGGCTTTTCAGTCCCTAATATATAAACATTTGTACATTTCATCTTACTGATTGCCATATGTACATATAGATTGATATATGGGGTACTTAATTTAGAGAGCTATGCACAGCACAGCTTCCCTCGAATTGCCACTGGTTGAATATGATGAGATAAACAAGGATTGTAACATTCCTTTAGTTGATTTAATCGAAAGCTGCTGCCTTCCACAACCCTTGACAAGAGTGTAATGGATAGGATTATTCATTAAGGACATGCCCTTCATTCTAGCCTCAAATGGAAATAGGTAAATTGCTTGAGACCACCAGCTGAGGTCTGATCTGTACAACATATTCACATTTTATAACCACCCAGGTTGGAGAATCTCTCAGCAAGCATTGACAGTGTCAAGATAGGAAGCAGAGCGGAAATGTGTGTTTGCGAACAAACAGTGGATGTAGATGTTACAAACAATTCCATTTTGGGGGAAATTTTACATTTATCAATTACCAAAACCGACACAAGCAGATTCATAACATCACAGGCGAAGCAGCAGTGCCTTGCGAGTTGATTATAAACAAACTACCCAAGTTCAACAATAACAGGATTTCCAGGGTCAGCTAAAGGGTACCAGGGCAACACTATTATATGTGCTGACATTGTTCGCCTGTGCCAGCTTCAAGGATCCCTCTGATGTGTTCCCATCTATAGGGTACCATCACCTATTCCCATTCAAACTGGTCAGTGGAAAGGTGCAGTGCTCTGGTGGTTGTTGTTGTTTGTTGCCTTCTATGAACAATGCTCATTTGAATGGGAGGTGTGTAATATTTGCTCTTTAGCAGTACCATAATTCTTTTGTGTTGTAACTAGACACAAAATTAGATGCATCTTTTGTTTATTGCAATTTTTGTTGGCTTTTCTTTAACTTTCAAGAACAGTACAGGCTACCTAATAAATGTTTTAACTCCTTCCATATGGTGGTTTTGCTTCTTTTCTAACTTACATTTTTAGGTCTCGTGACCTACAATGCGCGCAAGCGCATTGAGGGAACGAGAATTCAAGTGGGCAAAATCATCGTCAAACCAAGGGCTTTCAGCCGCGGTTTTCATAAAGTTCACGTGAATCACGTGATTAAACATGCACGCGCATCGGCAGCATTTCTCCTGCACAAGGCTCGCAAAAGGCTCTCCTCCCTCCCCACATCAAAGGCATCAATCACCCTCCCACAGGCTTCCCTAGCGCTGCCCCGCCCCCTGCTTCACAGCCAGGCCATCTCTTCCCTGCCAGACCTCTCACACATCCGTCACAGCATGCCTGTGTACTTCAAAGGCTTATCACTTCACACGGGCGCAGGCCGTGCAACCAGAGCACTTCAGTAAACACTTTTTATATTTAGTTAGCAGCAGCAGCATTTCTCCTGCGCCAGGCCACATCAAAGGCTCTGTGCCACTTTCACCCACACAGCACCACTTTCAGACACGCAACGCCACTCACACCCACGCAAGCCCACTATCACCCACGCAACACCACACTCACCCACGCAACGCCACTCACCCAAGCAATACCACTCCCACACACAACGCAACTCATCCACGCAACCCCACTCATCCACGCAACCCCACTCATCCACGCAACCCCACTCATCCACGCAACACCACTCATCCACGCAACGCCACTCACACATGCAACGCCACTCACACATGCAACGCCACTCACCCACGCAACGCCACTCACCCACGCAACGCCACTCACCCACACAACACCACTCACTCACTCACTCATGCAAAGCCACTCACACCCACGCAGTACCACTTTCAGACACGCAACACCACTCACACCCATGCAAGCCGACTATCACCCACACAATGCCACACTCACCCAAGCAACACAACTCATCCATGCAATGCCACTCACCCACGCAACGCCACTCATCCACGCAATGCCACTCATCCACGCAACGCCACTCATCCACGCAACGCCACTCATCCACGCAACGCCACTCATCCACGCAACGCCACTCATCCACGCAATGCCACTCATCCACGCAACGCCACTCATCCACGCAACGCCACTCACACATGCAACGCCACTCACACATGCAACGCCATTCACACATGCAACGCCACTCACACACGCAACGCCACTCACCCACGCAACGCCACTCACCCACGCAACGCCACTCACCCACGCAACGCCACTCACCCACGCAACGCCACTCACTCACGCAAATCCACTCACACCCAGGCAGTGCCACTTTTACCCAGACAGCACCACTTTCAGACACACAACGCCACTCACACCCACGCAAGCTCACTCTCACCCACGCAACGCCACTCACCCACGCAACACCACTCACACATTCAACGCCACTCATCCACGCAACACCACTCACACATGCAACGCCACTCACACATGCAACGCAACTCACCCACGCAACCCCACTCATCCACGCAACACCACTCACACATACAACTCCACTCATTCACGCAACGCCACTCACACATGCAACGCCACTCACACATGCAACGCCACTCACACATGCAACACCACTCACACATGCAATACCACTCACACATGCAACGCCACTCACTCACTCACTCACGCAAAGCCACTCACACCCACGCAGTGCCACTTTCACCCACAGAGCACCACTTTCAGACACGCAACGCCAATCACACCCACGCAAGCCCACTATCACCCACGCAATGCCACACTCACCCACGCAATGCCACACTCACCCATGCAACGCCACTCACCCAAGCAACACCACTCACCCACGCAACCCCACTCACACGCAACGCCACTCACCCAAGCAACACCACTCACCCACGCAATGCCACTCACCCACGCAACACCACTCACCCATGCAACGCCACTCACCCACGCAACAACACTCACACATGCAACGTCACTCACCAACGCAACACCACTCACTCAAAGCAACACCACTCACACATGCAACGCAACTCATCCACGCAACCCCACTCATCCACGCAATGCAACTCACACATGCAACGCCACTCACACATGCAACGCCACTCACACATGCAACACCACTCACACATGCAACGCCACTCACACATGCAACGCCACTCACACATGCAACGCCACTCACCCACGCAACGCCACTCACACATGCAACACCACTCACACATGTAACGCCACTCTCCCACGCAACTCCACTCACACACGCAACGCCACTCACCCATGCAACGCAACTCACTCACGCAAATCCACTCACACCCACGCAGTGCCACTTTTACCCACACAGCACCACTTTCAGACACACAACGCCACTCACACCCACGCAAGCCCACTCTCACACACGCAACGCCACACTCACCCATATAATGCCACTCACACATGCAACGCCACTCACCCACACAACGCCACTCACTCGAAGCCACTCACACCCACGCAGTGCCACTTTCATCCACACTGTGCAGTGCACAATAGGTCTCGCAGTAGGAAAGTTGGAGCTATCGGTTTTCATCTCAGATCATCTCAGATAGGTATTTCCCGCTCACCAGGGTCATCCACAACACACAAATTGTTTGGGGCTACAGAGCAAGCTCGAAAGCCCCAGTGACCCCTGCTGGCTTCTCAGCAAGCACCCTTAGTTGGTGCTGGCAGGAGCCAGCTACTTTTCCTTCTTTCTCTTCTTCCACCACAGCAGGAGCAAAGCTGTGTTCCCTGCCCAGGAGAGTGCAGGCAGGGAATTAAGATTGTATTTCCTGCCCGGACTCTCCCAGGCAGGCGACACCAGTGTCCCGGGAGATGTGGACACTGCAGCAGGATTGGGCCCCAGGAATGGGATGGCCGGGGCCAATCTATGGTTCAGGCAGAAATGGCCACTGCACCCCTCTCATAAAAAACCCATTGTCCATGGGAGATGTGGTCCCCAGGGCCTTAAAGAGGCTCAAGAAGGCGGTCTGCCCTCAACCTAACCAAAACGAAAATTCAGCCCCAGGGGATGGGGTCCTCAAGGCTTTAAGGCAGCTCAGGGAGGAGGGCTGCATACCTCTTCCCCCAAAATAGTATTCAGGATGAGGTTCTATGGGCCTTATAGAAGCTCCCACATGCCCACTCTCCGCATTATTTAACAAATTGGCCCCGGGGGACGGGCTCTTAGGGCCTCCAAAATGTTCAGGGAGGGAGCACCCCCCTCCCAAAAAAAAATCACTGCCGATTCCCTGGGCCACGGCCTATCCCATGGGGTAAGTTTTTTAAAAATGCAGGAGGCTGCGATTTTGTTTTTTTAAATGAGACCACAGATCCACAGATCTTCAGTGGATTCGTGATTGCATTAAACAAATATATACATTTTTTGCTCATGAAAGAGAGTCATCTGAGACCCCGCCACCAAGTTTAGAGAGAGAGGCAGAGTATCCCTACAATGCCACCTAAATATTTTTTTTCTTTTTTTCAGGGCAGGGGAGTGGGCCCCGTAGACCTAAAATGGCTGCAGCCACATCTTTGGTAATATGGTGGCAGCCAATTTGACCTTATCTTTTGATCTCCTCCGTGGTGTGAAATATACAACTTTTTAACCCTAATTTCTCTAAAACAGCCACTGGGCAGTGAAGCTCCAGCACCTGTAATCCCTGAACCCAACTACGTGGCTGGCAGCCCTGCCCTTGCCTCGGAGGTCGCAGGTGAGCCTGAGGTCATGGGTTACTGATCACACCCGGTCCTATAGGCCCCCCTCCCTCCACTGATAGTGCCTCTGACGCAATAAATCATTGGCGTACAAGGCACCTTTTTCTGTTCCTCTTGTGGCTAGTCTTGGTGGGCTGTAAAGCCTGGGTTAACTGGGACACCTTGCTGCTCCCTTACGACCGAGGGGGGTTTGGTGTGCCACATTTCCAACATTACTATTTGGCTGCTCAATGTCATTTCGCATACCACTGGTGCCACCGCAAATCCCGGCTCCCATATGCCACACCCGAATGCGATCAGGCACAGCCCACTTCACTCCCCTCCATCCTTCAGAAGTGTATCTTACTTGAACCCAAAGTCATGCAGACGCTCTCTACCACCAGGTGGGCATGGAGGAAGCTCCTTTGTCCAGCATGGGGAGAACCTCCTCTATTTTCCTGCTCTCTCACTAGCAGATAACCTATGGCTACCCCCACGCTGGAGAAATTGGTTTATCGAACTTTGTCCCACTATGCTTTGCAGTTGCTCGGAGAACTCTTCACAGATGGCCATGCCCCTTCGCATGCTGATGATGTGCGATTTGCCAACCCTGCTCCCATGGACCATTTGTTGTGCTGCATGTCCTCAGCCCCCTGTGTTTGCAAATCCCCTCATACCCACTGGCTTCTGAGGTGTTCACTTCGTTGGTGTTATTGATAACTGACTCTGACCAAGGATGCTTGGTGTCCAAACTCTACCACTATTGTGTAGCATTGTTGCCGATCTGAGATGCAAGGCTCAGGGAAGACTAGGAGCATGAACTAGGCTAACCCCTACCTTTCAAAATCTGGTACCACTGCTGCAACTAAACCAAGCTCATATCGCCGAACCACAGACAAAACTTATACTTTTCAAATTCCTATGGCATGCATGCACCGCGCACAGCGCCCTGGCTAATATAGACCCATTGAGGTCTTCCACTTCAATGAGGTGCTATGCTGCTAGCACCGACTCAACACATTTGACATGGTCCTATGGGGCCTTTTTGGAACTCAGTTTTCACTCAACTCTCCTTAATGATTGGGGCCAACCTTGCTCCTGACCCGCTTCTTGCCTTGCTGGGGTGTGTGGAAAATGTACCACATGGTGTCCGTAGATTCACAGTTATATCACTGCTTCTAGTGAAGCATAAGATTGCCCTACACAGAGGTAGTTGGCATTGCCCTTCTGTTCCCAACTGTCTGAAAAGCGTGACATACTGCGATAACTCCAGCTAGATATATGCAGTGTTACATCTACTGACTTCCAGGCTTAAAGGCATCTGACAGCCACTCTGTCAATATCTTTTATCACAGGAACACAGGGATTCGGACTGACTGGGTATATACTACCATTTATTCCTTATTGATTCCCTTAATGATTAGTCACACTTGCAATACCCTATGTTGAGCTCAACTGTTGCCCATTTACTGATGAATGCATCAAGTACCCTGCTGTCACATGTATTCTAATATGACTGCCTTTCATAATTACCCTTCCAGCAGCTTTGCTATTTACTGCTGTCACTCCTAGTATGCCCATACTGTGGGTTATTTTGAACTTTTCAAATATGATTAAAAAAAATACAAAAAAATAAATTGTTAAAACCACTGAATACCAAATAACAAAAACACACTTTCCGGACCAAGATCTAGTTTTCTGTCAAATTTGGTGCAATTCCGTTCAGTTGTTTTTGCAGTATCATTGTGCAATTTCCCTATGGAAAATTAAATGGGGGAAAACACATTTTGGGATTCCCCCCTTTTTCTCTGCACCCACTTGATGGATCACACTTAAAGTTTCCAGGAAGGAGCCTAGGTGGAGGAACACTGCCAAATATGTGTTTTCTGCAGTGTTTGTAGAACTGTAAATAGAAAAGTAAGTATACCTGACTTCCAATTTATCTGCATTTCTTCCAGTGTTTGTAGGACTTGATTTTGAATAGTAAATCTGCCCCTATCCCGAAATATATGAACTTTCTCTCATATTAGTGGAACTGAAGTTAGAATATTGAATGTGCCCTGTCCAATACATGCCCCAACCCCAATGTTAGTAGGACTAGACTTAGGATAGTAAAGTCTGATACTCCCAAATATATTCATTTTTTCTAATATTTGTAGGACTGGAGTTTGAATAGTGAATCTGACTCAACACTCCCCAGAAATAAGCACTTTCCCTTTTGATAATGGGATTGGATTTAGAATAGTAAATATTAACCACCACAATTATATGCGTTTTCCCAGTGTTAGTGGGATCGGAGAACAGTAGTTCTAACTCCCACAAATATATCCACTTTCTCCAGTGAATAGTAGATTTGACAATATTTGTGTTTTCTCCAATGTTAGCAGAACTGAAGCAAAAAAGTAGATATGCCCTTGACCCCCAATTTTTATTATTTTATTCCAGTGTTTGTAGGCCTGGAGTTTGAAGAGCAAATCTGACCTCACAAGTGGGACCTGTCTTAGAATAGCCCTTTTAACACAACAAATATATGCTTTGGAATTAGAATAGTGAATTTGACACCCTCATTACATTAATTCTCCTCAGTGTTTGTAGGAATTGGTGTTAGCATAATAATTATGCCACCTGCCAATGTATGCCCTTTCCCCAATGTTAGTGTGACTTAAGGTAAAATAGTAAATTTGACACCATCAAATATATCCAATGTCCTTATTTTTTGCAAGACTGTTTTTAGTATCTGATCTTCACCCACTTTCCCCCGGGTTTATAGAAATGGAGTTAAAATAAGAAATGTGTACTCCCCCAAATATATGCATTTTCCCAATGTTAGTAAGATTTTCATTAATTCTAACATTCATTTTTAAAATCAATATTAAAGTACTTGTTAATGTGGTTGTAATTATTTTTAAGCATTCTATATTTGTTATGTCAATATTTTGGAAGTAAATATATTGTTAATTGTAATAATAAGGAAAATCAATATCTTAGTAATAATTGTTTGGAACGCAATATTTTTTTAGGTCGATATTTTTGTAGTTTATATTTAGTAATACAGTGTTTTGATGCCCCAATGGCATAGTGGTTTCTTTAAACTACATTTTGTCCCTCAGATTTTCCTTGCTTTAGAAAGTGTTTTGTGCTTTGCTTATACTGACTGGATCTCTTGCAAGAAAAGGCAGAATATGTTTAGACTAGGGTAATGGATAGGCAACAGTTGACCTGGATTTGTTTGTGACACTTTGTATGAAGACATGGGATATTTGTTTTGGTGTCACCTGTTAAAAAGCCATCCCGCAACTAAATGACTGCTCCTCCAAATGCTCATATTAAATGAAATAATTAATTTTGGGCCCGATGTAGGGAAAACTCATTTACCGACTCTAGAATACCGAATATTACTGATTCGGTATTCTAGATTCGGTAAATGAGATGTAGGAAATAATTCGGTAATTTTTACTGAATCGGTATGATTCGGTAATTACCGAATCGGTATTTACCGATTTGGTAATTGCCATTGATTCCTATGGGCCTTGAGGCCCATAGGAATCAATGTCAATTACCGAATCGGTAAATACCGATTCGTTAAAATTACCGAATTGTCAAGGGGGACAGGGTGTCACTTTGACATCCTGTTGCACCCCTGATTCTGGCTTGTGTGCCATGTGACACACATACATGCCCTAAGGGCATGTATGTGTGTCACATGGCACAGGTGTACATGCACAGATGTGCATGTACACTGGAATTCGTTAATTACCACAAAATATTATTTTGTGGTAAATAACGAATTCTTAAGGGCCTGTGGCACTGTTTTCAGTGCCACCTACATCGCGATGTACAGAATCGGTAAATTTACCGACACTGTAAAATTTAATGCCCCTACATATCAAAAACCAAATACCGGTCGGTAACGGCCAAAATTGTCTGTTACCGACCTGTATTTGGTGTCCTACATCGGGCCCTTGGTGATTTATTAATAGTTTTATATAGGAAAGACAAAATCCAATGAGTAGCAGAACATTTTGCAAAGGGACTGTTTTGTATGAACAGTAACACAATACAAAATATATTAAACACCCTGTAATGTATAATAAAGTGCTTCAATAAAATAAATAAGAATACAGGAAAAAACTGTTACTGAGGGAAAATATAATATGTAGGAAAATAACATACAATATTCATTCTAAAAACTATAGTTAAGATCCATAGGTCATTTTATAGTTGAACATGAGTTCTCCTAATGTACGGTGAGATGGAGCCCCACACTCTAAGTGCACTTCCTGAAAAGCACTCCATAAGTGATTTAGCCTTAACTCATGGTGTATCAATTAACTGTTTGTCCCTGTTTTGAGGGAGGCATTGTCTGCATGTGAAAGGCAATATTATGCCCAGGTAGTTGGTGTTTTTCAAAAGCATTCCTCTACACATAGTGTGGGCTACTTTAATGATATTCCTTGAGTCTAGGAGGAACCATTCCAGTTAGTTCAAAATGGCAAAGATGTGGTGGAACTAACCTGGGGCTGTGGCTAACCTTACAGTCACTGTGAGGGCTGCTACGAGGGAAGCTAGATGCAGTCTAGGACTGCCATTAAGCAGGGAGTTTCCACAATCTGGTCTCAACAGTGTAATGAACACAGGGGAATACCAGGACGGGTTCCCTAAGCAAGCGCCAGGATGCCCTTTGGGTGACAGGTTGCGCTATATAAGTACACCTACATTTACATTTACATTTACAAAAAGATTGACTCTATGCATGAGTTTAATTTGAAACTCTGTCCTATGCCAAGAGTTTTTTGTGTATTGAAGAGTTACAGTTTAATACTGTAATACTGTAATTGTGGTGAGCTATGTTTGACCCTGGATCTGGCAGTCAGGTAGGGAATGTAGGAGGAACTCTGTTTTAAGATGGAGAAGCTTAACCTGGTGGGGTGACATACAGGTTTGTATGTGCTCATGCAACCTTCCCATTAATTCAAGGTCTTTAGGGAAGTACTTCTTTATACGGCTGGAAGTTATATGCATGAACGTAATATGAGATATTACATTGGCTGAGTGTGAAGTCTAGTTGCACCTTATAAAGGGTGAACAGAGAAGTAGAGAGGATTGAACCTTGAGGAACCTCTTGTTTGATCATAGCAGGGTCAGAGAAGACACTGGCCATTCTTTGCAGTCTTTAGCTACCTGCCTCTGGCAGCATAGTAACCAATATTTTACATATGTTTACTTTCAGTCTTGTCCGAATGGATGACTTTCTTATCTATTTAATGCAACTTTCCTGGAACATTTAGGATTCACCCTCATTTTACATTGGTTCATTGAATCCTTGCATTACTGATGCCAGGAATTTTTTTTTTCTGTTTTGTTTCTTAGCCTTTGTGAACTTTCGAGAGTGCATATCTGGCTCTTTCGTATGCCTTTCTCTTGCACTGGCTCCTTGTGCTTAAGCTTTTTTTCCTGCCTCTCCTTGCCCTTCTGACTTTCTTACCACCCCAGTCATCTTTTGTTAAACTACCTCATTATTCCTCGCTCCCCCTTCTTCTAACTCCAAGCATTGCTATGGCTCTGCAACTCTCTGCCTCTTTCCCCTCCCCTGTCTCCCTATTGATCTTCTACACTTGTGACTTTGCGAATGCCTTTGCAAATAGGTCGGCAATGTCAAAGCCAAAAGTAAGGATTAAGCATCTTGTAATTGTCTTTTTTGGACCTCCAAGATCTATATCGCACTGTGGATATACTCAACATGGCAGCCATCTTGGCAGTCAAGTATATAATGTTAAGTAATTTTTAAACATTATTTTTATGTTTCCAATAAGGCTGCCAGGTGGCTACGTTTTCTACGCTTTCATATTTTGTATATATGCAACATGGTAGCCATTTTGTAACTATACAAAATAAAGTTATGCATGCATGCAGTATTGTTAAATGAAAGGCTTTCGATTTTGACCTAATCTGGCATACCCTTATCATTACGAAATGCTATGGGTAAGAAAAGCCAATGTTGTTGCATCCATAACATCACAATCTTGTAGGCTTTTGGGACTTTGTACATTATGGCACAGACCAGTAATCGCAGCACTGAGGATTAATACAGATTTGTCATTGAATCAAAGCTGCCTGCCAAGCAGAATTATGCGTAGCACGTTTTATGTAACTGCTAAATTTCATAAGAAAGTTTTATATCTGACTATCACTTTTGAGACCTCTAATATTTAGATTAATCAGTCTGTCCCCCGAATGTCTGATTCTGAGGCGTTAACTCAAATTCAGTCATTACCCAATCACACAAACACTGTCCTTAGTGCAGGCAGGGCTTCATTGCTCTGCTCCAACCCCCCTCAGAGCGAGCGTAGCCAGCGAGCCCGAACCCCCTAAGGAGGGTTCGGGGGGATTTTCCCCCGAGAAAATTTAGAAAAAATAGTGGAAAAATGGTGCATTTTCAAGCAAATTTGAGAAAGCAGGAAGGTTAATAAAGCAATTGTGAAAGTGCAGGTATTACATTATTAAAGAGATGTCATATAACATAGGTAGCTGCTTATTCAGTATAACCACAGAGCTTCATAACAGACTGTTGTATGTTAGGATTTTTACTTACGAATTGCAAGTGACAAAATGATTTCTCTGACAAATGCAGTGACTCACTGACCTATTTGCAGCATTTTCTGATGTGCATCATGTACATGTTCTTTGCAGCAGGCACATTAACCTTCTGTGCTACCTTTCCATGAGTCAAAACTTCCATTAGATAAAACTCTGATCTCTCTCTCGGAAAAACATTAACAATATCCTTGGTGCAACAGCAAGTGTTGCATTGCTAAACATTTATAAGGCCCCAAAGGCGCGACCTGTAGGCTATGCCAATGCTTGTTCTCTTATTTACACTGGCATTCCAGTGCAAAAGGAAGACTCACGACATTGGGATTTATTCCTATAGTAATCTGTTCTCAATCCCCCGGTACCACTGCACCTGCTGCACCGGTGACCACTAGGCCTCTGCAGGAGGGTGCAACACTAAGAACTCCAAAGCATTTACAATATGCCACTGAGCTATCCATTGCTTCGAGGATGTTCCTGGCGGCTGCGGTCATTTAGCCGTTTTATCTCTTTCCTCCAGACCCAGGAACAGCGAGTCCTTGTTGTGGTAACTGCGCCTGCCAAAAAGCCCATATTTTGCTGCCAATGTAATGAATACATGTAACCCACTTTTCCTTAGACTTCTCTAATTTGCTACATTTAAGTGATAACAACATTTTCATGGACATTGTTTTAAATATTTTCTTTCATTTCCTTCCTAACCTTTAACTTGGTCATTGAAAGCGTTATTTACTAAGAGTTGCACAGGAGCGCGTGTGGCGCGATGCAATTTTGCACTGTGCCTGAGGATTATAATGGTAATTAATCAACATAATGCTTACCGCCATGATTTGCGCAACTTTGCTTCATCTGCACCACAATTTGCCGTTTTACTTGTTAACATAATCACCTATGTGCACACATATTTCTTGTATCCAATGAATTTTGTAGTGACACTGACTTATTTTTGGTAAGGTGAACTCACTTTCAGTGTTTATAGTCAATTTATAGAAAATATTAACACAAAATTGTCCAGAAATATCTGCCACACTGTGTGTATGCATCTTTTAATCATTTTCAGAGGTCAGTTTCATATAATACAAGCAGTTACTAGAGTGGCAACCTTGCATGAACCATATCGATCAATAAAATGCTAGTGTAGCAGCAAGCAAGATTGGGGGGCCCACCTAGCTAGCCTAGTTGTAACATTTGAAAAAAAAAACGATAACTCTAATCACCAGTCTCTTCTCTTTGTGTGACTTTACATCTTGTACATTTGCAATTTTTTCTATTTGTATCTTTTAACGCATGTAATAATCCTTAGTCCTTATGTTTTGCAACTGGTTCTTATGTAAAGCACTCAGTCTTTGACACCTTCGGCTTGGCGGCTTCTCCCCAACCCGTCCCGTTGTGGGTTAGCGACCGCTGGTGAGCCTGGCACCGAAAGAACCCCCTTCTAGCCGCACTCCCTTCCTCCACTCCACTACCACTACCCACTCAGCGCCCCCGACTGCACTCCTCCATCCCGAGACTATGAGCCATTTTCAATCACTATAGATGGCCCACTAACCTGTGTCCAAATGGTCACTGTGAATCACGATTACAGAGCTAGCGCTTAATTAGAGGCCCAGGAGACAGCTTCTAATTCACATTTTCTAGCCCAAACTGCCACATTTCCCTGATCTATACATGACCAGCTACTGCACTCACAAGTTTTCTGATGTTCTGGCACTTTTAGTCATAGCTTTCTAATGTGATAAATAAGACTACATGCAAAGGAAAAGAAGCACTGGAGCAGCTAATCAGGTGAAAGCCGGGGAAACTTGGAAAGACTGGCTAGAACAGTTACAACAAGTAACTTGTCTTTAAGGGCCTTCAATGAGCACTATGCGTGGCTAAACACAAGTTACATAACAAACTGTCAACTACTTTACTTGTCCTTTCGAAATCTAAAGTTAGCACAAGTTCAGACAGAAGTACAATGCCAGATTCTTGAGCCTCTGTAACAGAGTTGGTGGCTAATATGGGTGCTAACCCAGCGGTATGAATGAGTGCAGTAGACAGACCGTTGCTGTGTGCCGAATGTGATACAGCACAAAAACACAGGTCCTCGGAGCCTAACCAGCCAGACAGCAAGCTCTGAGCCTTTTCCCCGCCTTGTGAAACTCGTTGGGGCCCGGGGGTGAAGACGAAGCGCATACTGAAAACCACGTATGAGGGCCGAGAGACTTGCGGAATTCCGTGCCAGTGCGTGCGGTGCAGCAGATGGTAACGGTTGAGCAACCAACATGGGGTGTGTAATGAACTCGGACACGGTACAGGTACACTACACTGTATGGATTCCAATTGCTTCCTTCTCACAAGGACAGTCCTTGTACCATCGGCCCACAGGTTATGTGCTATGCTATTATCTTCAAACTGCGGACAGAGATTAAAATAACATATTTTATTTTGGAGGCATAAACAAACCCCGGACGGAGGATCCTCACCTCGTGAGTCAAGTCGTGACCCTCCTTCCATTTACACAGCCACACTAGAGCCACAGCCAGTCAGCCTGGAAGCCGGTCCGAGTCCGACCTAGGCACACACACGAGTCCGGCGACAATGAGCAGTCAGTCACGTGGTCCACTAGTCTGCACTGACTCTCTCACACTATGACTCATCCTCGACCTTGACTCGAACTACTTCTACTTTCACTTACTTGTCGTTTTTACGGCCAGCAGCACGCGCGGTGAATTCCATACAGCGTAGAAATGGCCAATCACCGACAACATGGCTGGATATAGCCATATTTGATTGGCCATACTGTGCGGCCCTCAAGAGAGTAGCCAACACCCATGCGCGGCACAATCCTGGCGCAGCGTTAACAACGCCACTGCGCCAGGATTGGCTAAGAGCAGGATACTATCTGCCCATTTTCAGACCGGGCCCCGGGTCCCTGCCTATGTCCAGTACTGCTAGAGGGGGGAGGTCTAAAGTGTGCGCATGAGCGGGCCAGACGAAATATGCAGTCCTCCGGGATTTTACATGCGCACTTTAACTTTTGCGCAGTCACCCCGCTGCCTGCCTGTCCTTCTCTGCCGCCGCCTCGCCCCCCACGGCCCACTTCCTTATGGATGCCCAATTCTGTCAGGCTTCTCCCGTAGCTGGTAGGGCTCGGCTGCAAGTGCGCTCGGCTCACATTGACATTCATTTAAAAAAAAGTTACTTGTGCATCATGTTGGCAGTGCGGTCGTCCATGGCTAGTGGAGCAACGCCCCAACGCCTCCAATGGACGCACCGCCTCCATCACATTCGCCAGGGTGTCCCACTGTCTAGGCTTCCTGCAATAAGAGGTGTCTGAGATGAATGGAGGTTTCCTGAGGTGACTGGACATTTTAAGCCTTGGAAGGGCCTGGGGCCAGAACCCCTGCACCTCAAGTGTCTCTGCTGCGTTCACTGATAGAGCAATGCAAGAACAACAAACCTCCATTCACTCATGCTAAACCACTCCTGGAAGTGTCCCCGCCCTGTTAACTGTTAAATGCCATTTAATTTCCGGAATGCCTGATACTCGACCCTCGGTGGGCCGGATAAACACGTTTTTAGGTAGCATGTAATTCTACAAGTGTTGATAATTCGCTTCTGGGTGGAACTCTTACATACTTTTCAAGAACTCAATGAGCTTCAAAGGTTTTATGATATTCATCCTCTGGTCACACCCCCATGATAAATGTACTTCATTCCTTTGCATCTTGTTTTGCCTTTCAGGTCTCCTGTCTCATGCAACACATCCTGATCTGCAGCCCTGGCCTGATCTGTTAAACCCCCAGATCGCTGCAACTCCTTCCTTTTCCCAGAGACTGAAGTCTTATCTTGACTTAACCTCTCCTCCTAGAGCCTCCCGGTGAGTGATAGAAAGGGTGTCTTCCATTCCTACAGTGACGTTATTCCCTGTATGTTGCTCTAAAGGTCTGGTAAGGATTTGGGGGCAGATTTACTACTTATTCATCCAGCGTAGTAGGCACAAATGCTGCACTGTGCTGCGAGAAAAGGATAGAGGAGGAGAGCCCCATATTAACAGAAATATGGCACTCTCCTTCCCTTGCGCTAAAATTCGCTGCCATGCACCACTGAGACACTTTTACACCATAGTGCAAGGGTGTCTTCGTGAGTCAAGCATAGGTTTTGTACTGGAAGGATAGCCTTCAAAGCTTATACTCACTTTAACCATTTTACCTTTTTGTGTGTCTGCTGTAAAGTGCAGCACACATACAAAGTCGGAAAAGGAAGAAGAAATGAAAACATAACCCCTTCTTTGCACCTACTTCAAAAGGGTGCAGTTTTTTGATGCTAAATCCTGTCTACTTTATTTAGTAAATAGGGTTTAGCGTCAGATGCCTTGGGTGGTTGCATGGGAATGCCCAAGCTGTACCCATGGTACGACCCCTTGGCGTTAAGTAATGCAAAGCTGTGTTATCCACAGCTTTGCATTACTTTCACTTTATTTCCAGCTCTAAACAAGTTTTTGAGCTGGAAAATAAATTAGAAAAAAAAGATTTTGCGACGATTTACGCAACTTTTGTGATGCAAACACAGAGGGAAATCTTAGTAAATCTCCCTTACAGTGTCCGAATCCCAGCCCCTTGATATTCATTTACTAGCTCACACCCCTGAGGCGGAAAGCCGGGGGACAACGTGTTACGATTTTAAATCGTTTTTAATACTGTGTATTACTGTGTATTTTATCACTCTGTGCGGCATATTTTTTTTTTTTGGTGCTCTGTGGTAGACCAGCCTTACCCTTGTGTTTTCTCCTCTCCCAGTGCAGCGCAGCCGACTACGTGCTGACGCTGCAGGAGAGACTCGCTAGACCCGCCATACTGGAGGGAGGAAAGGGTTGCGGTCCAGTTGCTGGCCGCATCCCACCCTCCTCCAAACTGGATGAAAGGACACGGTCATTCCGTCCGCGCAGCGGGCGGGTGCAGCGGTCGTGCCGGTGGCGCGCCAAAGGCGCCCCAAAGGCAAGCCCATCTGTGCCCGTCCGGGCCCGGACGGGGCTAGGAACCCAAAACTCTGCTCAAATCTCCGCAGATGCCCTGAAACTGGTCAGTTACTCCAAAGACCAGTTAATGCTCCTCCGCCCACCCATTCAGAGAGCCTGTAGTCAACTCTGAACGTAAAGAGCTTACCCCTGATTTGTAAGACCTGCCTGTACAATCCAGTTAATAACACCACTGCAGAGTGTAAGACAGAGTCTCCGAACATGCTGCTGATTAACTGTCGTGTTCTTAGGAAGCATACGTTGGATATCTATGACCTCTTAGTGGAAAAACAACCAGATGCACTCTTCCTGACCGAGACTTGGTTGGATGCAGAGTCCAATCCAGATATATTGGAAGCACTCCCGCAGGATTATGGGATATTAAGATTAGATCGGGCCAAACAGAGGGGAGGCGGTATCGCCATTATTCATAAACTGGTTCTGTCATGCACTCTAGAGACAGTGTTAATTAAAGAATGCGAAGCTGCTCTTTTTACTATAAAATACCTCCCTAACAGGGCCATTAATGGCTACCTGATTTATCGTCCGCCAGGTAAGACGTCGCTTTTTTTGGACAGCTTGATGGAAGTAATTGCCCACCCTGCACTACGGTACAATAAGTTTTTGATTTTGGGTGACCTTAACTTTCATATCGAGGATGAGAATGACAGGGAAGCTTTAGGATTACTAGCATCTTTAAAAATGTTTAACCTTAATATTCAACCCCTGATTCCTACCCATAAGGCAGGCAATCTTTTGGATCCGATCTTTGCGAACTGGGAGGGAGTGGTGGTTCTACCCCCCAGTAAGGTATTATGGTCGGACCATTTTCTGGTGGAGTTTACCATCCGTGGGAAGTCTAAACTACCGTTTAGAACTAAACTGATGGCATGTAAACGTAGGCAATGGGGGAAAATTAAGCAGGACGAGTTAGAGCTGGCTTTAAAAAGAGGCAGTCCCCCAATTAAAGATAGTGTAGACGAAGCCTGGACAGACTATGAAAAATGGCTGTCAGGAGCCTTAGATGAAACTGCCCCGTGGACTACCAAGGCACCAGCGAGGTGCTCGAAAACAGCTCAGTGGTTCAATGCTGACTTAAAAGCAAGTAAAACGGAATGCAAAAAATTGGAGCGCATCTGGCGCAGTAAATATGATGACTCGGCTAAACTCAATTATAAAAAGAGTATAAAGAGCTATCATAAACTGATTAGATCTACCAAACGTAACTTTTTAAAGAACAGAATTAAATTGGCGGAGAACTCTACTAAAGGACTCTTTGTTATTTACAAAGAGCTCACCTCATTGGAGAGAACTATAGCCCCTGATCTGCACTCGACAGCTATGTGTGAAGCTATTGCTGATTTTTTTGTGCAAAAAGTGGACAATATCTATAAAACCTTTCCAGAGGTACTGGAAGAACCTCTCAGGGTCACCTCCACCAGCAGTGAGATGACTAACAGCAGCTGCCTTAATCAGTTTGCGGTGCCTAACACCACTGAGTTGCTGAATATTATTCGCAGCATCAAATCAGGCTCCCCTAAGGGTGTGGCTCGTCCCAACATCCTTAGGAATCAAGCCGAGCTTCTGGCGACTCATATAGGCCACATGGCGAAATTGTCTTTTCTAACAAGCCACATACCTCAAGACTGGAAGATAGCCCAGGTCATCCCCTTAAAGAAAAAACCTCATCTTAGTGCTGTTCAGTTGGATAACTATCGGCCTATATCGCTGCTGCCCTTCTGCGCTAAGGTGGTGGAAAAAATAGTAACAAGCAGCTCTCTGAATATTTGGATAGGGGATTACATCTGCATCCCTCGCAGTCAGGATTTAGATCGCACCACTCGACTGAATCGGCCCTTCTTTTTTCCACCGAGCTATTAAGGAGTAGAGTTGACGAGGGGAAGACAGCTGCGCTCCTCTTACTAGATCTGAGAGTGACATTTGACACCGTCTCCCATCCCCTGCTGCTTTCTTGTCTTAGCGAGGCTGGCATTCAGGGTCTGGCTCACGAGTGGATGCGGGCATTCTTGGCGAATAGGCAATTCCAAGTATACTGTCCACCTTTTAAATCTGAGGTGCGTTTGCTCAGACATGGAGTGCCTCTGGGCTCAATTCTGAGCCCGACTTTGTTTAACCTTTATATGGTGCCCCTGGCCAAGCTGGTTGCGGCGTACGGGGTTGAGATAGTGTCATATGCTGATGACACCCAGCTGGTAGTGACACTGTCTCAGCCTCCGGAAGAGGCCTCAGCCAACTTTACAGCCTGTCTGAGCGGACTAGCGGGATGGATGAACACAAATTGTTTACGCCTCAACGCTAATAAAACTGAACTTTTGGTGTTGGGGAAATCTCCATCCATATGGTCGTCGGCATGGTGGCCTAAACAACTTGGCACCGTTCCTAAACCATTGGAGCAGGTTAAGAATTTAGGGGTTAAACTGGACGAGACTCTATCCTTTGAACATCACACCAGAGGGATAGCAGGTAAATGCTATGGGATCCTTAAGACCTTACGCAAGACCCTGGACTCGCTCCCTGCTAATAGCAGGAAAACGTTAATTCATACTCTGGTGACGCCCCATCTCGACTACAGTAACGTTCTATACTTAGGCCTCAGTAGGAAAGGCCTTCATAGGCTTCAATGTGTTCAAAACGCAGCAGCTAGATTGGCTTTTAACCTCTCTAGAAGATCTTCAGGGAAACAAGACATAATGCGACTCCACTGGCTCCCCATGCGGGAGCGCATCATATTTAAAAGCATGTGCATGACCCATCGCATTGCTTATGAGAGAGGTCCCTTCTATCTTCAAATATTACTTACTAAGTACTACCCTAATCGTTATCTACGATCTCAGGGCCGTATGCTCTTTCAGGTGCCCAGAATCCAGCGGGCACGGATGGGTGGCCGGTCATTCAAATATTTGGCCAGCAAACAGTTGAATGACCTCCCCATTGAGCTCCGGTGGAGCCATCTGAAGGAAACTTCAGGCGTAAATTGAAAACCTACCTTTTTCCTAAACTCTGAGATCTTTTCGCTCTTTCCTTCAGCGGCCTTTTCTCTTGGGTTCTGCTCTAGTAATTAGTTTTAAAGCGCGGGGACACACTGTTGCCTAGTGTAACCAGGCGCTCTACAAAAGGTGTTATTATTATTATTATTATCCTGCACCTGCCCTTCCCTTCAACACTTCTCTCATCCAATATTCCCAACTCGGACAAGTTGGGCACCAGGACGCAACTTCCTTGACTTGTGATTGTCCATGTGTGTTTGTCTCATTGTCTCTTGATCCGTACGTGTCCGAGTGTGGCTTTTGGATCTTGGCTGTCTGTAGCCAATGCCTGTGTGCCAATGGCTCAGCAATTCCTCCTGTATGGTTTCATGTTCAAATATTGATAACAAAAATATGGCTGACATAAATGTTGTTGCGTGTATTTTGTGTACAAAAATATCTCTCCACCTGATGTAGATTTTCTACTATTAGCTCACGTGGGCGATATTTAGGACACACTCTCTTTTTCAGACAATATCGAGATCCCAATAGTCTTGCGCCATTCCACCTGGAGAGACTCCAAAGAGGGCTCCCTGTGTCTGCATTTCTTCTCTGGGTGCCTGTAGGCTACTATTTGGCTATCCGAAATAGACTCTCTATGCAACCTATGGTGGCTGCCTGTGTCCACTACATACCATAGAACTGTTCATCTTAAGGCTGCACCTCTCCTGTTCAGCCCTGAGGGGTTCCCCTCATCTCTCCTGGATGGACTTAAATATTGAGATCTTTCACCATAACTGGTAATGTAGAGTGCCTTCCCGGCTGTGCTCCAGAGGGATTGTGCAGAGCATTTTCCATAACTGCCAGTGTTAAATTCTTGTTGTGAACTGCTCCACTATTACTCATTTGTAGATGCGTGGACCGCTCGGGTGGTCCAACAATAAATTAAGGTAAAGTGTATGTGTTCTGCGTCTCACTGATCTTCTGGCAACTGCACACCTAGGTGGAAGGTGCAGGGCAAGAGCAGCATGTTTGCCACTCAGACATGACTCTAAACAGCTTCCACCATAGACAACTCTGCAACTTTATAGTCTAATACTCTTCCAATCAAGCACTCTCCTTCAATACAGCATGTAACCCATTAGTTAATGCATTTTGGTGCCTCATCAGGGGAATGAAGCGCTATATAGAGGCAATAGAATAGTGAGGTCTGTCTTGATGTGGTGATGGTGGGTGCTGTGTGGTCAAAAACATCACATGTTCTGTGAGATCCAAGAACCCTCAGCACTGCCGTAACACGTTTACGAATATGGGGCTTGAAGTATCAGTGTAGCTTACATTTCAGATGCAATTTTTTGCACCCATCTGCTATGTCACCCAAGGATATTTTTGTACTGCAATGGATGTGCTAATCTATCACAGCACTAAATGTCCTTTGAGAAGGATTCACCGAAATCCTGCTACTGCATACTAACGAGGAAGGATTCACTCCGCAAATCATGCAGAACTTCTCCAAATGCGGAGGCCTGACAGGGACAGCAGACCTCCATCACTTCATTTGCATTCACAATGAATGAATTCCCGCACCTTCCAAAAAATAAATTAGTCTGAAGCCAGGGAGATTGGTGGGGGCAGGCAGCAGTCCCTTGACTTCTGTCCGCTCACCCTGGTACCCACAGACCACATTCTCAAAGCAGAAGGTGTCCCACATAGACAGCTGTCACTTTGACAATTGATACTACCCTCTCCGACTGTGTTGACATTCAATCAATGGGTTCAAGCACAATTGTGGTCTCCACCTATTGATACATATCCTTGTGTTGGCATGGAAGGGGGATTACCCCTTTCATATCCCCTCTTCCCTGAAAGTCGGAATGAGTGGTAATGTAGACACTGAGTCACAAACCCATTTGTGAATTGCGATGTCCTTGTGGTACATCGCAATTGAGGGTTTGCATCTTGCAAAGTTGCAATTTTGCACACCTCAGGCTTTGTGAGTGCAAAACATGTTAGAACATTGTGTTGAAAGTCTTTGGTAGGTAATAACTACATCAGCCTGCCTTAGTAAATAGAATGAAAAATGACTTCACTACCGCCCCTATGGCAGAGTTAAACTCTCAGGGCCCGATTCACAGAATGAACATAAGACTCAATCCTAAACTTACTACTGTTTTGATATTCACAGATTGCACTTACTACTTTTGGTATTCACAGAATGAACTTACTACTTTTGGCATTCACAGAAAGCACTTACTACTTTTGGTATTCACAGAATGAACTTACTCATTTCGGTATTCACAGAAGTTAGGACTCCTAACTTTAGGACTCCTAAATGCCTTCTGTGAATACCGAAAGTCCTAAAATTACGATTTTTCTCAATTTAATAGTAGTAAAGTTAGGACTACTAACTTTAGGACGCCTAAATGCCTTCTGTGAATACCGAAAGTCTTAAAATTACGATTTTTCTCAATTTAGTAGTAGTAAAGTTAGGACTACTAACTTTAGGACTCCTAAATGCCTTCTGTGAATACCGAAAGTCTTAAAATTAGGATGTTTCTCAATTTAGTAGTAGTAAAGTTAGGACTCCTAACTTTACTACTACTAAATTGAGAAACATCCTAATTCTAAGACTTTCGGTATTCACAGAAGGCATTTAGGAGTCCTAAAGTTAGTAGTCCTAACTTTACTACTACTAAATTGAGAAAAATCATAATTTTAAGACTTTCGGTATTCACAGAAGGCATTTAGGCGTCCTAAAGTTAGTAGTCCTAACTTTAGTACTACTAAATTGAGAAAAATCCTAATTTTAGGGCTTTCGGTATTCACAGAAGGCATTTAGGAGTCCTAAAGTTAGGAGTCCTAACTTCTGTGAATACCGAAATGAGTAAGTTCATTCTGTGAATACAAAAAGTAGTAAGTGCATTCTGTGAATGCCAAAAGTAGTAAGTTCATTCTGTGAATACCAAAAGTAGTAAGTGAAATCTGTAAATACCAAAACAGTAGTAAGTTTAGGATTGAGTCTTAAGTTCATTCTGTGAATCGGGTCCACCAGCACTCACAGGCCCTTATCCTCCTTCACTTACCTTTCACTTACTGAGAGGAAACCTCCAAAGCTTTCACAGCTCACTTCAAGATCACCCCCACTAGCACACTCTCAGAGTTATGTTGGGAATTTAGGCCATGTAATAATCCTAGGATACCATGTTTTGGTCTAGGCAATACAATGATACTCGTCTATATGTTCCTGGCATTGCTGGGCTCTCCCATTCCCCCTAGTCCTAGTAGACACCAATGCAGCTTGCAAAAGGGCTTGGTTAACTAAGCCAGAAACAGCCTTTTTCTTTGTCTTCTCTAGAGTGCTATTTGGAACACTCTCAGTTAAGAAACTGGTTGATAGGAGAAGTATTGATTTGCCATTGCCACCTCTACTTTTTACACTTTGCAGAGCCATAGAAAGCCTGCTAGGGGTTCTTTTACAAGGGGCTTTGGTCTTATTGTCGGGAATGGTACCTGGTCTACCAAGCACATGAGGCTGGATAAGAACATTTCATTTTAAACAGAAGAAAGATCGTAGCATCTCTAATCTGAGATTAAGAAAACATCCGAAAGGAGGACACGTTGTTACTCAATATTCAATTCAATTTCATTAAACTTTATTCGATGATTAGCCATAAAAGTGCATAAAAACTCATTCATCAATAAAGAGATAAAAATAATTACATCCAAGTATGAGAGCCAAAGATCGCAACATACAAGTGTAAAATCCATAGATACATGAAATAACAAATTTGCCCACCCCACCAGAGGAAAATATAAACAAGAAGTAAACATGTTCAAGGGGACCATTAAAACATTGATAAATAGTTCACCGTTTGATCAATACACATCTAAAAGGTACTCAAGACCTGGATTAGACTATTGTAATACTAATATTCCTTAAGGCATACCTGCATAATCTAGCTCTAATAATCTAAATCAATCTCAAAGATGTTGAAATAGCACATGCATATAAGGGTTTTTGGGTCACATCTAAGGATTCTAAGCGTGGTGAGACTGCTGCAGGTCCCCAATGCTCTGCATATCGGTTCAATCCTTTTTTGTGGGGATAACATAACCTGTGCAGACATAGAGGACCCGGGTAATGTTTTCTGTAAATAACTTGCAGGTCGGACAGAACAAGTCATTCTCTGAAGTCCAATTCTGCGTAAATGATTTCAAGGGAAGGGTACCAACCCTGAACGGAAAATAAAGTTTCCTGTGCAAGGGGACAGTAATAATATCCCACCAAGATACTACTCACTTTGACGTCTCGAAATTTCCATGGCAGGGTTGAATCCACTGTCCAATGTACTTCAGAATGTCTGACTCACATCCAATAAAATTCTTTCAAATGTTATGCTGATAAGCATGCGGTAGATGTAGGATTGCCCCACTGGGAACAAAGGCCATTCTGGTTAAAAGTTTTTCAATTTGTTGTAGCCATACAACTTTATTAAAATATCAGTCTTGAATACATCCTCCAGAGTTAATCTATAATGGTCTAATTCTGAGTTGTACCATAGCCTTCTCCATAATAGGAGGTGGCAGAGTCCAGCCAGATGGGAAGAAGGCAAGTCAGCCACTTGCCTTCTTCCCATATCGTACATTAGTTATATCGTTGGGATGCTAGCAGGGAGACGTGCTACAGTTCTCAAGAAAGTGTTCTCAGAACTTGTACAAGGGGATGTATTAGCAAAGTCCCACAACTCAGAGCCATAGAGTGTAGAGGTGACAGCTTTGGCATCATACATTTGTAGAACGGGAGCAATGGGTTTAGGGTGCCCGCAATCTGCCTATGTTTGAGGGCAGAAGACTCACAAGGGGCTTGCAGATGAAGGTCGATAATGTAACACTCAGATATGTAACAAACATCCAACCTTCCTAGAGATTCTCCTGCTATTTCCAGCCTGTCCTTAAATGACTGGAGTTTATTAAATAGCATAAGATTGGTCTTTGTAGAATTGATCAGAAGTCCAAAGGAATTAGAAAATTCTTCATAGTAAAAAAAGGCAGGATGCAGGCCACTCATTGTTTTTTAGATTATTAAGATGTCATCCGGGAATAAAAAAATAGATGTTTTGACACCTGTCAAAATTGGAGCATCTGTAGAAAGGCCAGCAAGGGAATGAACTATGTCATTTAATAACAGGTAGAACAGAGTACAAGGCATTATGGAGCCTTAGAAAGCCCCTGGCAGATGGGTAACTGTTCGGTCAATTCCCCCTGGTTTCCCCATTTTATTTGAGCATAGTTGCCATCATGCAAGCATGATAGCACAGTAAGGCGGTCCAAATGCAAGCCCATATCCTGAAGCACCTTCCATAATTACTTGTGTGGGACAAGGTCGAAAGCTGATTTAAGATCGATGAAGGCAACATATATGCTACCACTGCCAATGACAACAGTCTTCCGATAAAAAACAGAAACCGAAATACCTGGTCCAAAGTGTATACCTTCCTGCGAAAACCCACTTGACAAGGTGATAAGACATTGTAATCAGCGATCCAATCCTGGATCCTGGACTTAAGTAAGTGGGAAAAAAAATTATGAATACAATCAATTATACTGCTAGACCTGTAGTTAGATGGCAGTTATTTGTCTCCATTCTTATAAATTGGGATTACTTCAGCTCCTTTCCAGGAATCTGGTATAGGCCCCCCTTGCCATAACTTTAGCTATCAAAAGGATATATCTTTACCAATTATCCCTGTTTTGCAAAAAGAGCCCTGCCGGAATGCCATCGGGTCCTGGTGTCCTACCTCTGCTAGCTGCATCGAGTGCAAGTGTGACATCGACCAACTTAAAAGAGAGCTTGGTGGCAATGGACGGATCAACAGGGCAAGCATTCTCGACAATCCCCTCTAGATTGGGTGAGTATTTAGGGGAATATAAAGCTGAGAAATGCTCTACCCAAGCAAAGGGAGCTTCATGGGTGTAGGGGGTAGATGCTGAACCATTCCTTACCCACTTGACCAATGCCCAAAACTTGGTGAAATCTTTTGTTGTACAAGCAGATTGCAACTTCCAGTATAGGAGTAGACTTGGAGTTCCTCAACATGGAAAATAATGCTAGCATTGTAAGACACAATGGTTTGTGATTGCTCTCAGCCCTGGGCTTAGCAATAATGTCCATAAAATAAGGCCATAGGTGGAGATTCACTACAATATAGTCAATACGGCTAGAATGAGCAAGATTGTTATAGGTACAAGCACCACTCCAATCCGATTTTGATCTTCCATTTGCAGATCTCACTCCAAATTCCAGGAAAAGAGACTTTAATTGCAGAGCTGCCATGGACCATTTTTGGATTGGGGTATGTCGAGCTGAGGGACACCCCAGATCGCAACCTGTTCCATCACTGGGTAAACATCATTGTGGTCTGAGGGCTTGAAGGTGGTATTGAAGTTGCCTCCTAAAATTAGAGAGGATTCACCACAATGTTTCCCCAGGGATTCCACTAAAATTGATACGGTTGTTGATCTCACCTCCCTTCACCCCTCTGGTGTAGATGTTTTAAATGTCTAGTAATTTACAAGAAAGATGTTTGGGACAAGACATGTAGCAGCTATCTCATACATGGGTAATCATAAAAAATTATTGAATAAGAAAAATCAAACCTCTTTCCCTTTCACATAGAACAAACTCCTCACAAACTTAGATCTATACGGACTACAAGGATATCAGGAGAGTCTATTTGAAGTTGCTTCACTTTGACGTCTATCCCTAATCTGATCCATATAGTGAGTCACCCTGCAAGATACCATAGTGGGCCACCGATTGCTGGAGTTGAGGAGTTAATATAACCTAGCTTGTGAATATATTCCAGGGAACAAGCAGATGGTTTTCCTAGCTACAACCCCAATTCAATCTGGAAGGATGTTTTTGATCTTAGAGTGGTGCTAGACATAAACCAAAATTTAGTATTTTATATTGGCAAGAAAGTTGTTATGCATCTTCACCTGAGGATTATAAGAACCTGGTGGTATCCTGATCAGTGGTTCATGTTTGAGAACCAGAAGGGGCCACTGATCTCACTCACCAGGTCATCTACTGTCATGATCAGGTACCTCTCTAGCTTTATGGAAGCATTTGGAAGGTGGATATCAATGCACAGTCTGATCTCACAGGGTTGTTTAGGTTTTGAGGTGACCACTATCAGGGACAAGCAGAGTGTGAGTCCTTCTACCCTTTCAATGATGTCAAGCCTTCTCATGTTTTCTCAACTCTTCATCTACTTTTGGTTGCAGGTGGGATGCTTTCTGTTGTGTTTTAACACCGTAGACTGTATCAACTGATCAAAGTGTAGCCACACCAGCTTCTTTTGGAGACACCCAATACCGCATAATGGGTCACAGGTAGGTACATTTTATTAAGGTCACAAATGGCCCGATTTGCAGAATTTGGCCGTTTGCGACCAGAAAAAAGGCTTTCCTAATGAACCAAGCCCTATTTTGCGATTCGGTGGCCTATTACCGAATCGCAAAATTAGTGATGCGCTATTAGGAAGGGGCGTGTGCAGGGTGTCTCTTCCTATAACCGAATCGCATCGGTATGTTGGAAAGTTTTGTGACCATATTGCGGTCGCAAAACATTAGCTTTTTACCTCCTACTTTAAGTAGGTGGTAACCCATTCGCAAACGGGGTGTAGTCCCCAAGGGACCCCGTTCCCTTTATGCAAAAACTATTTTAGGAGTATGCAGCGGTCCCTAGGACCCCTGCCTACTCTTAAAACATGAAAAGAAAACTTTTCATTTTTTTCTAAATGCAACCTGTTTTCTTTTAAGGAAAAAAGACTGTATTTAAAAAAAATGCTTTATTTATAAGCAATCACAGACATCGGCCACCAGCCCCATGATTTTAGCGATTCCTAGGGGGTCGCAAATTGCAACATAACTCATTATTATTAATGAGTTAGGTTGATTAACGACCCCCTACGAATCGCTATATGAAACTCTTGGAGTTTCATACATTTGTAATAGCGATTACCTAATTGTGGCAGAAAATCTCAATTAGGTAATCGCTATTACAAATGTTAATACATGTGGCCCAATGTGCTGTGGAACTCGCTCAGCAGTATCACTAGTTCTGTGGCATGTATACTAAATGTGAAGAGTATGAGATGGAGTTTTTCGGCAGTCTGACAACTGAAGAACGTGCGTGTTCCCTCTTGTGTAATATAAATTTGGCCTCTGTCTCATGGTCATCATGATATATTTGAGTGGTAAATATGCAGACTTGTGGGAGTGGGTTGGAGATTCCATTGGCATACGTTGGACTTTCAGAGTCTTTATTGGTGGTCAGCCAGGCAGGCAGACTCTTCTATTTATCTTCGCCAGGACATTAATGCGAACCCTGGTGTCCTGCAGAGCTGCAATTGACTGGCCACTTATGAGCATCAGGCTCTTTAGCGGCATAGAGAGGCTCTGTGGTGTGCATTACAGTTACTGTCTTTTCACCCTCTTCATCAAACATCCATGTCAGCCTCTTCTGGTTCCCCAGTGCTTTGGGCAACCACATTCAACATTTTCTTTGTGGAGTTCTTGAACTGACTGGAGGAATGACATACTTTGGCAAAATTATTGACTTTCCCACATGCTGCCCATTCTTGGCAACTGTTTGGTGCATCTCCAGATGAGGCAGCAGACCTTCGTAGTACCCACATGATGTTCTCGGGCTTGTCCTTCGAGTTCCTCTGATGATCATGAAGATGTTTACCGTTTTGTGATTGATTTGCGCAAAGTTAATAAAATAGTGGTCCCCCAGTTTCCAGTGGTCCCTGACATTACTACTCTTTTGAAAATGATTCCTTCCACTGCTAAATACTTCTCTGTCATCAACTTGAAAAATGCATTCTTCAGTATTCCTATTCATCCAGATAGCAGGTATGTGTTTGGGTTTACACTAGCTGGCAGAAGCTTTAGGTTCTGTCGAGTTCCTCAGGGCCATGCTGAAAGTCCTAGTACCTATAGTCAGGCTTTAAAGTCTAAATTGGATTCTCTTTCGCTTCCTGCAATTAATGTATTGGTGCAGTACATTGATGAACTTCAGATACCGAGCACAGTTGTATAGATAGTACAGTTCATTTTTTGATGCATTTGGCCCAACATGGACATAAAGTTCCCCAAATTTCAGTATTGTGGACAGGAGGTCACCTATTTAGGTCACCTACTGGCGAAGGAGGGTAGGAGATTGACCCCTGAGCACATCAATACAGTTGTTAAAATGCCCATCCTACAGACTCAGAAAGATCTACGCACTTTTATAGGTATCACTTCCTATTGCAGGCAGGGGATACCTAAGTACTCCTTACTAATCAAACCCTTGCTTGCCCTAACCACTAAAGATGTGCATGAGCCCTTGCCTTGGACACCTGAATGTCAGCAGTCTTTCAAGCTGTTGAAAACTGCTCTTTGTTCAGCTCTAGTGCTCGGCAGCCCTGACTATAACAAATTGTTTGTGTTGTTCATCTAGGAGATGGTTGGTTGTGCGCTTTCTGTTTTAACACAAACATTTGGAGATAAGCAACAGCTGTGTGCTCATTTCTCTGCTGTAGTTGACCCTGTTGCAAGAGCCCTCCTGAGCTGTCTAAGAGCGGTCGTGGCTGTGGCCGTTTCGATAAGACAATCTGCTGGACTTGTACTTGATACTGATCTCATAGTCATGGTACCCCACGCTGTGGATACCCTTTTGTATAAGACAAAGACACAGCACCTCACAGTGCACGTCTGACTGGTTGTGTATTAACATTGCCTGCTAAACACATCCTGATTAAAAGATGTGCCACTCTGAATCGTGCCACATGACTGCCCCTCCCTTCCGAGAGTGATTAAGTCGACAAACTTGATTGCATCTTCCGGACGGAAGAAGAGACGAAAGGAAGGGTAGACTTGACTGATGTTCCCTTATCTGACCCACAAGGAGCACAACAACTGCTGCGTATGCTTTTACCACGCTGCGTACAGTAGGTGAGACATCCCGAGTTCCTTATGAGTCTGCCCAAGCTGCTGAGCTTGTTGCCTTGTTGCCTTGATACGAGCTTTCAAATTGAGTGAGGGACAGGTTGTCAATATTTAAACTGAAAGTCAGTACGCTGTCAGAGTGGTGCACAACTTCAAATGACTCTGGGCAGAGAGAGGGATTCTTACTTCGCATGGCATAAAGATTCAACCTGAGCTTCTTTTTATTGAGGCTTTTGTCTGCTTTGACATTCACTAAGAAATTGGTTTTAGTAAAGTATAGTGGTCACCGGAAGATCACAGATGATGCGGGAAGGGGTAATGAATTTGCAGACCAGATAGTTAAGGAAACAGCCCGGACTAAAATGAAAAGAATGTTTGTAGCAGGCCCCGCCAGGTGGGTGCCTGAAGTTACCATGTTTAAAGACACACTTGAGAATGTGAAAGAGATATAAAGTGAAGCTGCCATAGAAGAGTTAGCAGTGTGGCAGGAAAGCACAGCACAATTGAACAATGAGGGATGTTTGATTGATAAGTCAGAAAACAGAGATAGATGTTGCCAGATGCATATGTTCTTCCTGTAGTCACAATGGCCCATGGCCCAGCCCATATTAGTGCCAAGGGTATTTACAAGTTATTAGACCCTGTATGGCAGAATGATAAAATTTTAAAAAAATGGCTGCACATTTAGTGAAGTATTGCATGGTATGCATGATGCAAAAGCCTGGTAAAAGTACCCCTACACCACCCGGTAATTTTGCACCGCCCACTTTTCCTTTTGAAGTCCTCCAGATGGACTATATTGAACTGGAGAGGTGAAATAATTTGAAGTATGTTTTAAATGGTTGTGCATTCAGTGAATGGGTGGAGGCTTATCCTACCAAAGATAATACAGCCATCTGAGTCCTTCAGGTAATTGCTACGCTAGCACTATAGAGGCAACTAGTATACTGCTGCCATTGTTTTAACTTCCCATTCACCTTTTAAAAAATTGATTTTGGGCACTTCCATTAGCGGACGGCCATCTTGGCAGGGTGACGCTCCAGCTTTTCTAGGAGCCCAATCTACATAAGGGCATATGACACCGTCGCGCAGCGGACACGCGCAGCTGGCGCGCCGCTGGCAGGCCGAAGGCGCGCCTAAGGGAAGCCATTCTGCGCCAGTCCGCACCCAGCCGGGTCCAGGGGCCATAAACCCTGGTCCTGGGGCTGGGAGCCTATACACCTACGACTCCTCATGCCTATGTGAGTTAAGACCTCCTGTCAATCCGAAATGCTTACATTCTATGCGCCTCACTGACGCTATGACCCATTGCACATACTGCAATTGGAAGTTGACACCCAGTACTATCGGCAGACACTCTAATTGCAGTCTATGGAAGATGTTCCTTCTTAACTGTAGATCATTGCCTAAACATTGCACTGAGATAGCTCTATTAATACAAGAACTTAAGCCAGACGTACTTTTCCTAACGGAGACTTGGCTCCAATTGGAAGCTGACCCGGCCATTGTGTGGGCAGTCCCCCAAGGCTACACACTAAAGAGAGCCGACCGTACTATCGGTAGAGGAGGCGGTCTAGATATTATTTACAAAGATCTATATAAGTGTCGTATTATCTCTACCACACTCTTAGACTGTGAAAGTATGTCCTTTTCGCTAGAATTCTCCCCGGTAAATACCCTCTCAGGTCTTTTAATTTATCGACCACCGGGAGCTTTAGGTCAGTTTATTTCAAACCTTGCTGACCTAGCTGCTAATTTAGCGCTTACTTCGGCCAACTTCACTGTGCTGGGCGACTTAAATCTACACTTAGATAACTCTCTTGACCTCTCTGCCAACAATCTTCGGCTGAGCCTTCAAGCGATTGATCTGGTACAAAAAGGGTTTTCTCCGACACATAATAAAGGTCATCTCTTAGATCATGTGTTTAGCAACATCGAAACCCTGACCACTGAAATGCCCTTGCCCCTTCCATGGACAGACTATTACTTAATACCTTTGACCTGGGTAACTGGGAGGTCTTTATCTGTCCAAGAACCTAAAAAACAGTGGGGCAGAAAGTGGTCCAAACTCTCCTCCACTCTATGGGAATCTGCTCTTGCTGACTTTAAACCCTTGAAGGTTTCTAATTCCAACACGGCCAGTAGTAATATTAACAACTGGATCCAAAATAGCCCCATGGTTCACACCCAAACTGAGGGACTTAAAACAATCTTGTCGCAGGCTAGAGAGGAACTGGAGACAAGATCGCTCCCATGAAGGCAGAATATAGAACAGCAATTAGGCTATACAAAACCGAAATCAAGGCTGCACAAGCTCTCTTCTACGAAACAAAAATTAATACAGCTGCCAACTCACCAAAGGAAATCTTTCAGATAGCTAAATCATTGATTACTCCCCTACAAGAATCAGTACCATCAGAAGGAGCACTTGCACGCTGCAATAACTTAGCAACATTCTTCTACCAGAAGATTCAAACTATTTATGCCTCCTTTGCCTCCGATAATTCTGAGCTAGATGCAGCTGCAATAGCTAGCCCTAGTATCCCGGCCACCTGCATGCTGGAACACTTTACCCCCCTAGATACCGTCTCTCTGGACAAAATAATTCCCAAAGTCTCTTCAGGCTCCCCTATGGATCCAGCACCTCCACAATATCTCACTTCAGTCATTGACTCGATTCGTCCAGCTATCCTTGATGTCCTCAACACCTCAATTGCCTCGGGCGTAGTCCCTACATCATGGAAATGGGCAATGGTCAGGGCCCTTTTAAAGAAACCCCAACTGGATCAATGAAATTTATACAACTACCGCCCTATCTCCCTTTTGCCCTGGATGAGCAAATTGGCTGAGAAGCACATTAATAACATCTTAGTTGAATATTTAGAGTCTTACAACCTGCTATGTACTTCTCAGATGGGTTTCCGTCCCCAAAATGGGACTGAGACAGCCCTGTTGGCAGTGACAGAGGAAACAAGGAGTTTGCTGGACCGGGGAGGGAAGGCAGCCATTATTCTATTAGATCTCAGCGCTGCATTCGACACGGTTAAACATGTCATTTTAGTACACCGACTCAGTGGCATGGGAGTGTCGGGCGCAGCACTGATATGGCTTGTCTCCTTCCTTGATGAGCGCTTCTTTCAGGTCTTTGAGGGAGAGGCTATTTCCACCAAGCAGCCACTTAGCTGTGGGGTTCCTCAGGGCTCTGCCCTGAGCCCCACACTTTTCAATGTTTATATGAGGCCTCTGGCGGAGTTAGTCCATCCATTTGGCATTAGAATTGTCACCTATGCAGACGACACCCAGATTGTGGTTTCATTAAACCAAGCTGAGGGGTCGTCTAGCACTCTAGGTCCCTGTTTGGAGGCACTAGCCAGATGGATGGAACTCTCCTGCCTTAGACTAAATGGGGACAAAACCTGAAATTATGTTGCTAGGCAATCCATCGCCCAACATTTTCGGCCCCCTATGGCCAACCTGTCTGGGACCCCCTCCCCCAAGACACAGATAAAGAGCCTGAGAATTTGGCTGGACAGTTCCCTTGATTTTACTTTTCAGGCCACCAAAACCTCATCCACCTGTTATGGTCTGATGAGAATGCTCCGGGAGATTCTCCATTTGCTTCCGTTTCAGGCAAGGAGAATCATGGTCCAGGCCTTGATACTCTCTCGCCTGGACTATAGTAATGTTCTCTATCTGGGAGCCACCCAGGCTGCAATTAACAAGCTTCAGGTCACCCAGAATTGCGCAGCCCGACTGCTCTACCAAATACCATGCTGGCAGTCTGCCAAATCTGCCCTGAAGAAACTGCATTGGCTCCCGATTGCAGCCAGGATACAGTTTAAAGCTATGTGTTTGACTCAGAAAGCTATGTGGAGGACTGGTCCAGCTATAATGCATCCTCTGGTCACTCCCTATCTTCCCCACAGAGCCTTGCGTTCCAGCTCATTACACCTGGCCACCTCCAAAAAGATAAACAAGGCCCGTTGGGGTGGCCGCTTGTTCTCTTTCAATGCGGCAAACATCTGGAATTCACTTCCCCTCACCCTCAGAAAGAATAGCAATTTGTTGGCATTTAGAAAGCTTTTAAAAACTCATCTGTTTGGAACCATCTGCTAGCACCTGCTCTGTTGCTTCTCCGATTCTAGCCACCAGTGCTGCGAGGCCTCAGGGTAGTTTATGCGCTATATAAATATAATTTTCATTTCATATTATTTAATTACGAAAGTGAAGGTACTCCTGAAGGAGTTCTTTCCTCGTTTCAGCTTGCCCTGTTTGATCTGGAATGATAACGAAAGCCATTTCAATGCTCAGATGATCCAATTAATTTGTGATGGGTTGTGTGTTAAGCAGAAGTTTCATGCTGCCAATCTTCTACAGTCAGCAGCACAATGGTACTCTCAAACCAAAATTATTCAAAAATTCAGGAGACCACAGGGTTACAGTGACCAGATGCTTTACCGTTAGCTCTTTTGTCGACTAGAACGACAGCTCATTCTAGAACAGGATTGTCACTGTCTGAGGTCGTATTAGGATGCCCGGCAAATGTCTGGGGTGTCCTGCACCCTGGGTGGTTTTTTGATATTGGGAATCCATTGTTGATAGACTACCTTTGCCAGTTAACTAAAAGTTTGAGTTCTATTCACCAACAGGTCCGGGAATCCCTACCAGCTACACCAGAGGGGTCCGGACATGATATTTAGCCTGGAGATTATATCCTCATATGAAATTTTCAGCAGAAGAAGAGTTTGGAGCAGGGGTGGAAGTGACCGGAACAGGTCCTCCTTTCAGCACGCACCGCAGTCAAGGTTGTCGGCTGTAAGAACTGGATCCATACAATTCACTGTCGCAGTATCCCTTTGCCTCTGTCCTCTGATCAATGGGCGAAAGATGGAGTAGGGAACTCCGAGTGTGAGACGGTTCCCCTTTAGTGATGCAAGGCTAACCTAGACCTAAAAGGATGAGGAAAATGATAATGTGTTGAATGCAGTTGTTCCTCCGTAAATCCGAGTTGTTCAGGAGCCCCTTTTAGCTGACCCTTCTGTACCTGGAGTCTCTAGGCACAATTTGCACCCTCGGCTGAAAGATAGTGCACCAAAGGAGAAGTCAGATTAGTTAGGGACGGACAGTGGAAGTTAGGGTGAACTTTGCTACTGTACCAATGGAGTTAGTTTAGGGTGATATGAGATTCGTGCACTGTTTGAACACTGGACAGGATAGCTTAAACATATACCCTTTGGGGGTACATTATCCTGATCAGCGTGGGAACCTGAGCTTAGGACAGAGCAAGCTCCACCGCCGATGATCAAGAGCGCCAACATTTTTGATGGACAATAGGAGCCTGTACCAGTGAGGCGCTGACGGATAGTGGGAACTCGTATTATCCCCTTGCTGGTATTTTCTTCACCCTAACCCCACTACTGGTTATGCACCCTTTTGGCAGAATGGTTGCTGACGAAGAGCTGCCAGTGATATCCCCTGTTCCTACACATATATTTTGGTCTGTTATTTAAAAGATAGCATGTATTATTTTTTGTGATTTTGCTGCTATTGATTCTGAGTAGGGTGTCCTAGTTTTTGAAATGCGATCAGGATACACCGTCATGTACTAAAAATAAGGTTGCTTCACAAGTTCGCACAAAAAGGACAGCTCCCAGTAACGTATTTCTAGACACACATAAACAATTCTTTGGAGAAGGTACTACCTGCTACCCTACTGAGTCTGTTAATAGTTGGTGGACAGCATATCGTTTGTCAAGTGTTAATTACACTTATACTCAACCCCTGATTTTGCAGATGTGCAAGGAGTGTTTGGGTTTGGTTATCCAGGTCCTTGTCTATATCACAGAAAGCCATGAGGAATGGGTTATCCAGGGTGTAACAACAACACTTACTGTGGCAATTTCTAAATAAGAAAATAGACTGTAACATTGATGGGTTGGCATTACAAGAAGCTGACAGTTCCCCGAAAGGCTGGTTATTACCCTGCCTGTTGTCCAAATGTCAATTTTACTGACCTTATTTTATTTGTCAATTGTTCATGTATAATACTGTCAAAGGGTACATATTCTATGGTAGATCCAAAGGACCCCAGAACAGCTGGGTGGAATTCTAGCAGTGCTGCTGTAAATTGTAATAGGCATATTTATGCACACCCATGTTTTTTCTTTCTATCTAATGGGACTTATTCTAATATGCATAATGGTACACATGGCGTGGCCCTTGGAATGGTATTACCTTTGGTGTGACTTGTAAAATTGCGAAGCCCAAAGTAAGATGGGTTAAAAGAACATTGACAAAGGCATTTTGTGAAGGAGTGACAGACCTCGAAGCCAGTAATTATAGTAATGGTATCACTTTTGGGTATATTCTCTCCTCCATTCTTACCTTTGGTGGTACTGCTATAGCCAGAGGTGAAAGAGCTAGAAAATATTTTGGATGTTAAATACAGATACTGTCTAACTCTACAGTGGCTGCTTTGCGTGACATCACTACCCAATTGGAAAGTATGAGGACATATTCCGAACCGACTAGATATGCTGTTGATTTAATCTTAGCTAAGAGCGGTGGTGTGTGCGCAGTAGTAGGAGACCAGTGCATAGTCGGAAGGAAAAGAAAATTACCAAACGCATTTTAGACATCCTAGAAAATGTTCGAGGAATGGAGAGTGGAAACTGGAGTTGGTCGCTTTTTGGAAATTGGGGTTGGATCTTTGAAAAGCTGATTAATTGTGTTGTAATTTTGGTTTCCTGCAGTGTCCTGGTCCGATGCCTCCCCTTTTGTTGCTCTTATTGCACCACTCTTCTTGCTCCTAAGAAGATATCAATTCATGATACTAATGCAACAATTATGATACAGAAAGAGGTGGATGACCTCATGCACATAGTTGGGGGTATTTTGAGACTTCTTCCCTCCTTTCTGTTTCCCTTCCTGAAGCTGAAGAGATGGAGTACTCTTAATGGCCAGTTTACACATTCACATAGTTTAGTTACTAATCAATGTATTAAGTGAGACACTTTTATTACTCACTTAAACAGACAGTCAGACAGCTACTAAATTCTCCATCCAGACAGTTATAATCTTCAATACAGATTGGTATATATATAATACATATTTAAATTTCAAACTAAACCACATTCACTGGATGATGTCATCAGTGATGTATTTTGAGATGTCATCAGTGATGTCATCAGTGATGTCACTGACCATGTCATGAATGATGTAATATGTGACATCATCAGCAGTGCATTGTGGGTACGTGAGTTATAGTTAGCAGAACTAACTATAACGGAGCAATTTCTATGATTTTGTACGAGTGAAATGTCAAGCTAACTATAACACCCCTGAAACCTATGATTTTTTCTGTGAATTCCTGAGGTTTTTTAAAGGCTAATTTCTAACTATAACGTCTCAGAAACCTATGACTTTTTCAGTGAATTTCAAAGGTTTTTTAAATGCTAATTTTTAAGTGTAATAGTAGTTATAACTATTTTTTGTACTGATCTTCTACAGTTTTTTAACTGTTTATTTATAAATATTTTATTCATTAAATAACATTATATATTTTTCTGAAAATTGGGAAAACAAATAAAAAAAACTCAAACTGAAGTATTGTTTAATTTTTTTTTTAGTTTAATATATTTATATTATTTTCTTTTTTTCCAAATTTTTTTCTGAGTCGCGCACCCAAAGCGCACACATTACGGTGGGTGTGCGGATTCTAGCCACCATTTTAGAAAAGTCATCAATGATCTGCGTACGGTGTGTGACGGCTGCATGTTTTTCAGTTACATCATATACATTTAATATTACGTGATGTGCACGATTGGTATGCGACCAGTCCGCGACTTCTGCTCCCGCGCGTTTGCCACACATGCGCATCACGGTACACAATGCTTGCGCAGTGATGGGTCCCGTGTGACGTCATATACGTGCTGGGGAGGGCTGGGTGTGCGACTCCCGCAAAAAAATGTTATGTTCTAAAATGATATGTATGTGTCTTTAATATACATATTAGGGCAAGAGATTATCTAAGATATTCATAAAAATAATATATTTGTACTTATAATAAGCTTATATTATTCTTAAATATATTTTCACAAAGTCACGTTGGGTGCGTGCTTCATGAGCGTAGAGTGCGCCGATCCCATGTGACCTCAAAAAAAAGATTTCATTGGTTCATAACATTTCCCACTGTAACTATTGAAGGACCCCACCCATTTTTATCATTCTTGTTGGAGCATCTTTAGATTGACATCTCTTTTCATACAAGAACCCTTTTTGATTGTCTTTTTGGTGTTTTTCAAAAAATATCAAACCAAATGGCATCTGGACAGCAGCAGGAGGAAGTATCTTCTGAAGAAGAATTCTCGCAGGAGACACCACGTCCACAGAGGCTGGAATCTGTTATGTGGAAATTCTTCACTTTTCCACCTGGAGAGAAGAAAGTAAATGCGAGAAAAGTGACGTGCAAAATTTGTGACGAGTCCTGTCAAGAGGCAGTCAAAAAAAATACTCTTGTGCACTGCTTCTATGTACAAGCATCTCCAGACGACACATCCTCTCAATCTTGCTCAGGAGGAAATGAGGCGAGCTGCTTTGAGCCCCTCACCTGCTATGGCAAGTACGTCTGGAGCGTTCTCAGGAACACCTGCAATGGACATTAGGCCAGAATTCACCTTTCTCAAGCAACACTGCGTGAAGTGTAAGAAACTTCTATGTTTCTGTGAGTAGTAGGTGGATGCAGTTTGTGCTGCGCAATGCAACCATCGTTGTTGTTGTTTTTGGAATGATAAGTAATTCCAAAAGTTTCCTGTTTTATTCATTCTTTTTTTTGTTCATTTTTTGAAAAAACACCAAAAAAATACAAAATTGTTCAAAAAAATTAAAAAAAATACAGAAGAAAAAAAAAGGAAAAAAAAAGTACTTATCAGAACTACCTTATCTGGTTAAAGAAATAACTATACTTGCAAGGTAATGTGTGAAAGTTTGGTTGAATATATGTATACAGCATGATTGACTGAAAGAATGTATTAGTAGTGTATGGTGAATTTATAGGTGAAGATTTATGAGGAAGTACTGCAGCGTGACACTGCAAGTTCTTTAGCTGCACTGCACTGTGGCACTTCGGAAGCACAGGGATGTGACATATGTACATGAATATGTTGCAACTCTGTGCTTCCCTTTGCACTGCTGCACAAACTGCAGCCATGCGGTGACACAGGCACCCATGCACCACGGTGCAAGGATGTCTGTGTCGTGCGGAGATTGTTTTTGTGCAGGAAGGGACACCTTCCTGCACAAAAACAATCAGTAAAGGCATTTTCCTCTTTCAATGTATGCTGTGGAATGCAGCATGCATTAAAAGAGGAAAAAATGAGGAGAAATGAAAACAATTCTACTCGTTGCTCCTTGCCACACCAACTCTAGGATGGCACATCATTCACAAACATCTCCAGATTTACAATTTCTCATACATCTGGAGATGTGTCTTGTTCTATGGGTGTTGAGTGCGAACACCCACAGCAATACCTATGGAACTCCCCTACTACGCAAAGTTCTGTGTATAAAGGGGTCGTATTTACAAGGAGAGGAAAAACCATGCAGGGTGGCTTTTCCTCTCCTTATAAATATGAAAGAGTGCCTGGCGCCATCACTACGTTACAAAAAGTGACATACTGGTGGCGCAGGGTGCTTGTAAATCTGCCTCATAAGTGCTTGGGTATTGGCAGACTGATACAATAAGAACATAGTGCTGGATGGGTGATTGAAGAATTGCATAAGACTGACAGGAGGTATCCTACGCTGCATGGGTACTACTTCAGTACTTAATGGAGTGGACCAATAGTATGTATCTGCTTAGAGATTTGTAGGGATTATGCACAGAATATTTTATGAGTAATTGTTGGTGCCTAGGTCATTTTATAAGAATACCACTGGTAACTGAAAGGATGACAGTGCTGCAAACAGAGTGAGCACTTAATTTATAAGTGCTTACGTATTGGTGGAGTAATAGGTTAAGTAGATAGTGGTATATAAGTGATTAAAGAAGTGCATGGACAGACTGGATGATTCCTACACTGTATGACTACTAACTGGGTATTTAGAAGAGTGTATCAATAGCATGTAGCTAGTTAGAGGTCTGCTTGGATAGTGCACAAAATATAATAGCTGGATTTGTGTCAGAAGCTGGACCATTCCATAGGTTCATGACTAGTAACTAGAATAATTCCAGTATTACAAACAGAGTGTATAGTGAATTTATAAGTGCCTAGGTATTGGTGGAGTCATAGGATAAGTAGATAGTGCTGGATGGGTGATTGGAGAAATGCATGGGACAGACAGGAGGATTCCTACTCTGCATAGGTACTAACTGGGTTTTTAGAAGCTAATTTCTAACTATACTGTGCCTGAAACTTGTGTCTTTTTCAGTGACTTTTATGTATATGTATTTAATCTCCTCTCACTCTTACAAGGAAGGATTCACCACTCAGGTTGTAGTTTGGAAGTATTTAATCTGCAAAGGGCGTGATCCACGCGTTTCGGCTTGTTCGAATCTTGATAACGATACAAGACGTCATTGTAGCATCCTTATTTAAATATACAAATGCCTAAAGTTGCCAACAAATGACTACATATCACTTTAATCCAAAAAGCTTGTGGCCATATTGGTTTGTTCGTGATGTGAAAATTCAGGAATTGATACAATAAAGAAAAGAAAACAAGTATTAATATACATACAATGTAATTTCAGCATATTTTGCCCCGTGACCGCCATACCTGTATGTTTGTCAACGTGACTTATTCATAATAAACATACTTAGTATTGCAAACATCAACATAAACAATGGACTACACATTACTTTAAAGTGAAAGGCTATCGGCCATATTAATCTGGGCACGTTGCGTATTATAATGGTTCTTACACGAAAGAAAAGAAAAAAGGAGTGTTAATATACACACACTATCCCTAAATAAAGTTCTAGCGATTATAGTTCCATTCCATTCACAGCTCATTTGAGATGTCTTGAGTGATGTCATGAGTGATGTAACTGACCATGTCATAAATGATGTAATGTCTGAGGTCATTTGTAGTACATTGCGGCGGCATAAGTTATAGTTAGCTCAGGTAACTATAACTGCTGAATTTCACTGGTTGTGTATGGAGTGAAATCTGAGTCTAACTATACCGTCCCTGTAATCTTTGTTTTTTTCAGCAAATTTCTAGTTTTTTTAACGTTAAGCAAGATGCATAACACAATGGATGGTGGTGGGTTGGAAGCAGGGCCTGGCATTGTGCTGCCCCCACCCAAGCTTGCTGCTCCTGCTTTCCCTCCTCCTAGCCATCCATTGTACAAGTCCATGTCCGTCCCTGCTCCCTTATTACAGCCCTGTGTGGCCTTTGTTCTGCCACTGGCCTTCCTGCCTTCTCTAAACAGTTAGCTTGCTGCCCCATCCACCTCCTCCCTATCCTCTGTTGTCTGAATCAATGGACTAGCCTCCTCCCTCCTGCCATGCATGGTCTGATGTGCTGCCACTGCCCTCCATTTAACATGATGTACCAGTCCACTCCTCCTGCCCTTCATTGCCCAATTCTATTGACCTCCTGCTTAGCCTCTGTGCTTAGCTTGCTGCCCTATTCTCCTTCCCCCTGCCCTCCGATGTCTGTGTGCATGCCCCTACTCCATCATTTTTGCCCACCATGTTCCATGGACCTGCCACTCCTATCTACTCTGAGTGTTCTGTTGAGCTGCCACTCCCCTCCCACCTGCCTAGCACTGTCCGATGACTGTAACCTGTCCCTGCCACCTACACCCCGCCTGTCCACATTTCATGTCCCATCCCCTTCCTCCTGTCCTCCATGGTCCATTTTACTGCCACACCCTTCTGCCCTCCCTAGTCGGTTGTGCTGCAACTGCTCCTCCTGCCCGCCCCTTGTGTTCTGTTGTGAGGCCCCTTCCTCTGAACTCTCTTGTCTGTGCCCGGGTCCTGACCCTCCCTTCTATCCTCCATGGTCCTTTGTGCATGCCCCTGCACCCTCCTTCTTGCACATCATAGCCATTGTGCTGCCACTAACCCTCCCGCTTGCCATGCATGGTCTTCTGGGCTGCCACGCTCCCTCCTACCTTCCCTGTGTGGTCAGCTAGCTGCCCCTGACCTTCTCCCACATACCCTCCATGGTTTGTGTGTATGCCATTATAGTCCCACTGTTGCTCTCCATGGCGTGTCTTGCATCTAGTGCCCATCCTACCTGACCTCCATGGTCATCTTGCAGTTCCTGCCTTGGCCCCCTTGCCCCCAGCCCTCTGTTTCCATGTGCAGACCCCTATTACCTCCCTCCTGGCTTTTCTGTTCCATTGTAATGCCCCTGATCCATACCTCCTGCCCTTTATGGTCTGCTATGCTGCAGCTTTCTCTCCTGTCGGTCCATTATGGTCACCTAGCTACCATTGCCTCTTTCCCCTCTGTTCTCTGTTGTCAATGAGTATGGTCCTGTCCCCTCCCTATTGCTGTCCATGGATTGTTGTGGTGCACTCCCGTCCCGCATGCCCTGTGTGGGGTATTGTGCTGCTGCAAACCCTGATGCCTGCCCTGTAGGGTCAGTTTGGTGGACCTCTCCATGTCCCTCCTGTCCTCTGTTACCCGAGTCAATGTCCCTACCCCAATTCCTCCTGTCTTCCATGATCCAATGCACCATCCCTGCTAAAATTTTGAACTTGGTAAGAGGGAGATTCTGAAAAAAAACTGGGATATTGAATTTCCCCTCTGACTTACATTGAAAAAGAGGAGATTGTAGACAGAGACAGGTCAAATAAAGCCCATTTGGGCCTAAAAACATTGGACGTTTCCTGGCTGAATCAGGTCTGTTAGCATGTATGGTTGTACTACCACTGCCTCTTCCTTCTGCCCACAGTGGTCTATTATATTGCCACAGCCTCTCTTGCCAGTCCAGTATTGTCGGTTTGTCGGTTTGTTGCCCCTGCCCCCTTTCCACTGCCCTCCATAGTCTGTTGTACTGCCACTGCCCTTACTGCCTGCCCAGTGTGGTCAAATTGTTGCCTCTGCACCCTTCTACCTGCCTTCAATTTTCAGAGTCTGTGCCCATGGCCTCTGACTCTCAACAGTATCCTAATGACAACTAGATTGCTAACATTCTATATTTATTACAAAAGTGAGAAACGCCTGACGTCATCTTGATGTAATCAAAACTATAATAGCTTGAGCATTTCCTTTAGAAATTACATATATGAGAGGGTCTTATTTGCATCAAAATTATGGTTAGTGCTCTAAAAACTAAAATGAGGGCATATTTTCAGAGTTTTCAAATAGCGACAAAGCACTTTTAAAATATTTGTTATCTTTATGTTTTTTTATCCAGTTGACCACTTGATTAAATGTTGCACTTAGGGGAGAGGATGTGGTGTTACTTCCAGAGCTGCAGACTTTGCAACTGGGGAACCAGGTTGGAGTTTCTGCTTCAGTTCGACATTCTGTGATTCAGGTCAAATCACTTAAAATCCCCATGTCTAAATCCAAAATGTATTTATTCTTGTGTGATGTAATCAATGCTCATGTAAAGCACTCCAATACCTGACAAGTCTGCACAAACACAAAAAATTAAAAAAGTGTTTTGCACACTCCTGCCATTGGGCTACATGTGAGCTACATCTGGGTGATATTTGAGCTACATTTTGGCTCTTTTGTCTTTGGTGGCCATCTTGGGAGATTTATTTGTTATGAAGTGTCCTAATTTTCTCATTTACTGCAGTCTCCTCAGTTGGAAATGCTTTCAGATTTTTACTTTGATTCCATCAAGAAGTTATTCAGATATGTCACACATTTGCCATAAATTCTGAATGTTAGCCCTCTATTTGCTCATTAGATCACTGTAGTAAATCTACTGCTCACCACGGAAGTCTGCTGCTGGTATTAAAAGTGCATGTTTCAGTCTGCATGTCAGAATTTTTTAATGAAATAGAAGAGGATTTGAATAGTCACTCAAAATGTGCCCTAATTTTTCTTTCTGCAGCACTAATCATACTTTCTATGGCAAAATGAACCGCCTCATTTTGTTCCTTTTTAAATTAAATTTTTTATGAGTTACCACTTTATTCCAATCAAGATGGCTTCAGGTGTGCAATAAGTTTGTCATAAGAAGGACTGTTAGCGCTCTAGTTGTTCTTTACAACACTCTAGGAAGCTGCAGTAGAACACAAAGGAATCAACTGACAGTCTCTGCCCTTGTTGGATCTACATGTTTTACTGAGAATGTCAGACTACATTCTCACATGACTGAGAAAGATAATGTGAATTTAGAGAAAATATGCTCTCAGTTTATCTTATAGATCACCTTCCAAACCTCTTTAGATTAAACATGAGAAAATAGTTTTCTCTCAAACATGATTCATGACAACCCAGCAGAAGGCTTTTTCACATGGTAACATCACCTTAGAACACACCACAATTCCTAAAATGAGTATGGTACCATCAACAAATGATTTATAATGTAACTAAAGTCGTAAAACCTTCTATTAACTGCAATGCTTTTTAATGAGGTGATATCATGTATATTGGTCCCAAGATGACTGCTAACATTTCTTGCATGAAGTGCTGACAGCCAATCAGATCTCACGATGAGATGTGTGGTTAGGCTCCGCCCAGATATGTATTTCTTTTTCCATTAATATTTAAAAAACTACTGAACACATTTACACCATTTAACAAAAAGGGCTCTTTCTGAACCAAGGGCTACCTTTTTGCCAAAGTTGGTGTAATTCCGTTCAGCAGTTCGGGTCATAGCCATGTCTAAAGTTTCCTATGGAAAATTGCATTGAGAAAACACATTTGCGATTTTCCTATGGCAACTAGGTTTTAACTATAACTGCCTACTGGCGACCACCAATAGGTAATATATAGATATATATATATATATATATATATATTCACTGAAAAAACCATAGGTTATAAACCATATATAGTTAGGGAATAGCATTTTCAAAACCTTATTTTACTCGCATAAAACCATTGAAATTCCATATATAGTTAGATGCGCTAACTATATATCGCGCACCCGCAATCCACTGCTGATGATGTCACATATTACATCATTCATGACATGGTCAGTGACATCACTGATGACATCACTGATGACATCATCCAGTGACTGTATGTTTCTGTAAAGTTAAAATATGTCTTACATATTGAAGAATGAGTGGATGTATAAGTGTCTGGATGAAGGATTTAGGAGGTGTATGACTGACTGTATGAGAGAGTGATTAAATGTGTCTCACTGAGAGCATGGGTTAGTGACTAAACTGTCCTAATTTGTGCATCATTATGTCTGTTGTTCTGTAAACTGTTGCATGTGTTGATCAGTAGCTATATGAGTAACTATATGTATTATTGATTGGTTGCCCAAGTATTTGTATGGGAGACTGAGTATGTGTGTGAGTGGCTAGGAGGTGTGTGACTCTGTGCATAGATGTGTGAACAGCTGATTCACTAGATGTATGGGTTCAAAACTGCATGTGGAAACAGCTGTATGGGTGGTTGACTGTGTGCATGAGTGTATTGGTGAGTGATTGGATATCTCAATGCTACATGTCAAAGTAAGTACATATGTAAAACATAGTACATGCGAGAGTTGATATATATAAATTACTGTGTTTAAGAGCCAGTGAATGTGTGAGTGGCTGCATGGATCATTGAAAACTTGTATCAGTGATTGTATAAGAGAGTAAATATGTGTTAGAATATGTTTCAATAAGTAAGGTGTGTATAACTGTATAGTTGAGGAATTGGAGGTGTGATTGATTCTTTGCATGACTGTCTAGGTGTATGAGTAACTCCATGGATGAGTGACAATCTGTGAGTGTCTGTTTTCACTGAGTGTATCTAAGGATATATCAGAGTCTGTAGAGGTTCATCGTATTAACACATAAATGATGTCATCTGTGATGTTGTCAGTGATGTCATTTGAGTTGTCATCAGTGATGTCATCACTGATGTCATTTGAGATGTCATCAGTGATGTCATTTGAGTTGTTATCAGTGATGTCATCAGTGATGTCACTGACCATGTCATGAATGATGTAATATGTGACATCATCAGCAGTGGATTGCGGGTGCGCGATATATAGTTAGCGCATCTAACTATATATGGAATTTCAATGGTTTTATGCGAGTAAAATAAGGTTTTGAAAATGCTATTCCCTAACTATATATGGTTTATAACCTATGGTTTTTTCAGTGAATTTTTATGGTTTTGTAAATGCTAATTCCTAACTATATATTCTCTATAACCTATGGTTTTTTCATTGAATTTCAATGGTTTTTTGAAAGCTAATATCTGTAGCTGTAAAATCTATTCTTTTTTAAATCTTTAAATATATTTTACATGTTTTTAATACATTTTTTTAAAAAATATTTTTTTGTTCCGCTCCCAGTTCGCGAACCGGTCAGCTTTCCGTTAGCTCATTTTAAAGCCGCTCCTAGTCCGCGAACCGGTAAACGTTCTTTCAGCGTAACTGTTACGTTAGAATGACGTTTTGCGTTGACCTCTTAATAGTGCACTGTGGTGGAAATGATTTGGGCACTATGACAGGGGTAGGTCTGGAAATGCTTTTAAAGGACACCTTTGAGCAATTAATGGCACTTTTTCCTCAAACTGCCTTGGTATATTCCAATATATGCCAAAGACAGAAATGGAGGTGGTCCAACCAATTTTCTCCACAAATTGAGAAAGCGAGGAAGCATGTAAACAAATCTGTTTCAGCTTTCATGAGAGACCATGGAATGGGCTCTCTGTACAACAATAACTTGCGTTACTACATGCAAGATATCTACAGAGGAGATGGAGTTCACTTCTCAGATGAGGGCAACAGAATTTTCATTCTGAATTTAAGACTGTGCATTGGTACCTACTTATAAGTACCTAAATGTACCATAAACCCAAAAGCTCTTCTCAGAGCTACCCTTCATCTGATCACACACTTTTATTATTTTTTTTCTAACTTTTTTCTGTAATTTTCAACAAACTACGCTCAAAGAACGCTATCCGGTACGCGAACTGGAAGCTAACCGCGCAAAATTTAAAAAAAAAAGTTTTTTCTTCGCACATATAGTCCTCCTCAGCCACCCTCAGAAAACGTAGGGGGGCAAAATACTTGTACCATGCCCCCTTCTACCCATTCAGAACATTATTTACCCTCCATTTTATACCTTGATTCGACCGAAACACAAAATGGTGGACTCCCGTTACGCTCCTAGTTCGCGGACCGGACCGCTCCCCGGGAAGCGGTCCAAAAAAAAGGTGGGAAAGTAATTTACAGAAAAACGACTAGAGACACTCTCTCCAAATATAAATTAGCTCATACTACATAACAATCCCTTTCATTCTCACAAATTTGATTGAAATTTCATTTAGCCATTTAGCCTGTAGACCTCTCCAAGTACCGTGAGGTAAATTACTTCACAAAACACATCTGAAGTGTTGGAATTGACAACCAATGAAAATGTTACTTTCATTTTCTACTTTTATTACCTGACATTTGATTGGTTATATACCTGAATATATATAAAGGAAGAGAAGAAAACACAGCCATTTTGACTACTACTTCTTGTTGTACATCACATTTCAATAGCTTCCAAAAACTTCAACTTCTTTGTGAAGGTAAGTTATAATTTTTAAAAATGAAATATATTGTGCACTATAACTTAATATAGTAGACTTTTTCTGCTAGATATACACTATCCCTCTGTAGTAGTAATGTATTTAGATAGACTTCTCTGTTATAGTTATGAACGGAGTTAGGCTTGTCTTGGTTAAATCACATACACTTTTTAATAGTCCTATTTCCACTCTGATACTATACACTGCCAAAAGATAAATTCACTGATAAAAACTGCCTATCTAAAATTAATCCCAACAGTGCCCTATCTCTACTAATATATATTTTTTTAATCCAAATTTCAGGCAAAATGGAAGGCGAAAACCAAGTTTCTTTTGAAATGGACCTGCAAGAGAGCAGCCAAGAATTGATTGAACAAATTGACATGGAATTTATGGATGAAAGCTTGGATAATGAACTGCTGCAATGTGTCCAAGCAGTAGATGCCCTCCTTGAAAATGAGGACATTTTACAACCTCACAGATTGCAAACAATATTTCAAGAAAATAATGACATTTCAGACACTGAAATGTTAGAAAGTTTAATAAATTATGAAAAACAATAAAAATAAAAAAAAAACTTTAAAAATAAAGAAAACAAACAAAAAAAAAAACAACAAACAATTAACATACAGTCTTTGAAAAGTGTATCATTCTATTATCCTTATATTATCCTTATAGTACGCTGCCTAGAACGCTTTCCGGTTCGCGTACTAGGCGCTCATCGCTTGCTGGGCCCTTTTAAAACCTCCACATAAAACCTAGGGGGTCAACGAGGATCTACTATGCCCCCTTATGGTAATTTCCCCCTTTGTTTTGGCCTCCTCTTGTCTCTCGATCCTACCGAGAGACAAGATGGCGGTTGCTCCGGACTGTTTAGAATGTTGACAGACACCGGAGAACCAATCAGCTTCGCATCGCAAAGTTCCGATACGCGATAAGTACGCGAACTGGAGCGCTGCCCGGAGCGCTGTTACAGATATATATCTTACTTTGAACGTTAATTTCTCAAAATCCACTGAAGCACATATATTGAGACCTAGCAAAGGCACATCGGGCTAACAGTCCCTACAATTTTGCCAAGTTTCGTGTAAATCCATTCAGCCGTTCGAGCTAAAAGTGAGTCCAACCGCCCTATGGAAATTAACATGGGAAAAACGCGTTTTGGGACCCCCCTTTTATCTCAGCCCCCCCTTGCCGAACACCCCCCAAATTTCCAGGAGCTGCTCAGAAACAAAATGTGCCATTTTCCAGAAAATTTCAGCCAATTCCGTCCACAAACGCCAAAGTTATTAGACATAGAATTTTCAGACATCCCATAGGGAAAAAATCCTAACTATATATACCTACTGGCGACCGCCAGTAGGTAATATATATATATATATTCACTGAAAAAGCCATAGGTTTTACAGACGTTATAGTTAGGAATTAGCATTTAAAAAAACCTTTGAAATTCTCAAAAAAACCATAGGTTTCAGGGACGTTATAGTTAGTTGGGCATTTGACTCATATAAAACCAGAGAAATTCACCCCTTATAGTTAGTTGAGCTCATCATTTGAGATGTGATCAGTGATACCATCAGTGATGTCACTGCAGTGCATGGCGGGCGCGCGAGTTATAGTTAGCTCAACTAAGCACGATTGCCATGTGACCTTAAAAAAAAACATTTGATTGGTTCATAACATTTCCCATTGTAACAGTTGAAGGACCCCATCCATTTTAGTCATTCTCTCTACAGCGTTTGATGAGAGACACCTCTTCTGCTTAGAGAGCTTTTTTGAAAAGTTTTTTTGCTGTGTACACATATCTTGTACTACACACAACATGCAATGATCATCTTGATCAATATTCATGGTCTGTACCGTAACCTTCCATGTTTGATGGCCATGCATCGGAAACGTTACATCAAAAAACAAATGTGTGTTACACAATGCCCCTAGTGTGTGTGTGTGTGCTTATTATTGTGCTGCCTGTCGGCCTGGGTATTGGTGGCTTGAAGGGGTATCATCAGCCACGGGCAGAGTGCACATCCTAGATCACATGTGACAAACAGTCAAGAGTAATGTGCAGATTTGTGTTGCAGTATGCTCTGTTTTCAGGCTTTACCAATATAGTAGTGTGTCATGTGTGAGACTTTCAGATTTACGTTGACATGCACTGCTTGACTGTATAGTTAGGACCTTGTTTCTATTCAAAAATAATGTTTTCTTTTGCCAATATCTTTGGCACCGTTTGACGAATGTTTGTAAAACTATCAAAACTAATGGTTCAATCCGGTCAGGTCCTGGCTTGAAAGTTTCTGGGTGATTTGGGAAACGGGCCGAGAAAAATCGGGGGTCCCAAACTAAGGGGGTCATTAGGATGGCGGACGGAAGGACGTCCGCCGGCATGAAGTAGGCGGAAAATGCCTTTTTTCAGTCCGCCAGCCGCGGTCAGTCAGTCCGCCACATTAGGATGGTAAGCACTGTCAAATTTTTGTACGCTGCGGAAGAACAAGCACCGCCGCGGAAATACACCCGACCCCGCGTGGGACGTAACCAACCAGAGACACCGCCGTACGGAATGACGTCTTTGACCGTCCACGTAATTAAGATAGCGAATAACACACAGCAAATCGCAGCGGAAAACCCACCAGCCTGAACATGGCGGATTTACCACAGCGGAGAGGCAAAACATTGCAGAGAGATACCCACCACAGGCAGCTCTCCGTCATGGACCCAGCTCTGAACGCATTTCCGATCCTCTTCGTGCTCCACCACCACAAAGTCATGGACCGTCGCCACCGCCGCAGACGACGCAGGTACGCAAACACAACAATCGCTGCCGGAAGGGGAGTACCTGCCGGGGCTGTGACGTGGGGAGGTGGGAGGTGCATGTTGGGGAAACAGCATTTATGATACCACCAATATATCAACAATGCAAGTAGACAACCAGGAATGACACACAGAAACCCCTAAACACAAATACATTGTTTTATTGCACATATTAGTAAATAACTCCTAGAGTAGGCAGGAGAATGGGCACTGGATACAACAGAAAAAGTACATCTGAGGTAGCACATGAGAGGGCACAATGCAGTATCATAACAGCAGCAGGGCACTGTTCGTAACAGAGCAGGTACATCAGAGGCAGCACATGAGAGGGGTTAAGTGCATCAACAGTCCATGGCACACAGCAGGGACACCAGTGGCAGCACATAAGAGGGGCCAATTGCATCAACAGTCCATGGCAAGGCACAGAGCAGGTACATCAGAGGCAGCACATTAGAGGGCACAACGCAGCATCATAACAGCAACAGGCCAGTGTTCGTAACAGAGCAGGTACATCTGAGGCAGCACATGAGAGGGGCACAGAGCAACAACAGTCCATGGCAAGGCACCGGTACATCAGAGGCAGCACATGAGAGGGGCCAAAATGCAGCATCCTAACAGCAACAGGGCAGTGTTCGTAACAGAGCAGGTACATCTGAGGCAGCACATGAGAGGGCATAATGTACCATCATAACAGCAACAGGGCACTGTTCATAACAGAGCAGGTACATCAGAGGCAGCACATGAGAGGGGTTAAGTGCATCAACAGTCCATGGCACACAGCAGGAACATCAATTGCAGCACATGAGAGGCACAGAGCATCAACAGTCCATGGCACACAGCAGGGACACCAGCGGCAGCACATGAGAGGGGCCAAGTGCATCAACAGTCCATGGCAAGGCACAGAGCAGGTACATCAGAGGCAGCACATGAGAGAGCACAATGCAGCATCATAACAGCAACAGGCCAGTGTTCGTAACAGAGCAGGTACATCCGAGGCAGCACATGAGAGGGGCACAGAGCATCAACAGTCCATGGTAAGGCAAAGGTACATCTGAGGCAGCACATGAGAGGGGATAAGTGCATCAACAGTCCATGGCAAAGAATGGGTACATCTGATGCAGCACATGAGACGGGCACAGAGCAGCAACAGTCCATGGCAAGGCACAGAGCAGGTACATCAGAGGCAGCACATGAGAGGGCACAATGCAGCATCATAACAGCAACAGGCCAGTGTTCGTAACAGAGCAGGTACATCTGAGGCAGCACATGAGAGGGGATAAGTGCATCAACAGTCCATGGCAAAGAACAGGTACATCTGAGGCAGCACATGAGAGGGGCATAGAGCATCAACAGTCCATGGCAAAGAACAGGTACATCTGAGTCAGCACATGAGAGGGCCACAGAGCATCAACAGGCCATGGCAAAGAACAGCTATATCTGAGGCAGCACATGGGAGGGGCACAGAGCATCAACAGTCCATGGCAAAGAACAGGTACATCTGAGGCAGCACATTAGAGGGGCACAGAGCATCAACAGTCCATGGCAAGGCACAGGTACATCAGAGGCAGCACATGAGAGGGCACAATGCAGTATCATAACAGCAGCAGGGCAGTGTTCATAACAGAGCAGGTACATCAGAGGCAGCGCATGAGAGGGGCACAGAGCATCAACAGTCCATGGCAAGGCACAGAGCAGGTACATCTGAGGCAACACATGAGAGGGGTGAAGTGCATCAACAGTCCATGGCACAGAGCAGGTACATCTGAGGCAGCACATGAGAGGGGCACAGAGCATCAACAGTCCATGGCAATGCACAGGTACATCAGAGGCAGCACATGAGAGGGGCCATAATATACCATCCTAACAGCAACAGGGCACTGTTCATAACAGAGCAGGTACATCAGAGGCAGCACATGAGAGGGGTAAGTGCATCAACTGTCCATGACACACAGCAGGGACATCAGTGGAGGCACATGAGAGGGGCACAGAGCATCAACAGTCCATGGCACACAGCAGGGACACCAGTGGCAGCACATGAGAGGGGCCAATTGCATCAACAGTCCATGGCAAGGCACAGAGCAGGTACATCAGAGGCAGCACATTAGAGGGCACAACGCAGCATCATAACAGCAACAGGCCAGTGTTCGTAACAGAGCAGGTACATCTGAGGCAGCACATGAGAGGGGCACAGAGCAACAACAGTCCATGGCAAGGCACCGGTACATCAGGGGCAGCACATGAGAGGGGCCAAAATGCAGCATCCTTAGAGCAACAAGGCAGTGTTCGTAACAGAGCAGGTACATCAGAGGCAGCACATTAGAGGGCACAACGCAGCATCATAACAGCAACAGGCCAGTGTTCGTAACAGAGCAGGTACATCTGAGGCAGCACATGAGAGGGGCACAGAGCAACAACAGTCCATGGCAAGGCACCGGTACATCAGGGGCAGTACATGAGAGGGGCCAAAATGCAGCATCCTAAGTGCAACAGGGCACTGTTCATAACAGAGCAGGTACATCAGAGGCAGCACATGAGAGGGGTTAAGTGCATCAACAGTCCACGGCACACAGCAGGAACATCAATTGCAGCACATGAGAGGCACAGAGCATCAACAGTCCATGGCACACAGCAGGGACACCAGCGGCAGCACATGAGAGGGGCCAAGTGCATCAACAGTCCATGGCAAGGCACAGAGCAGGTACATCAGAGGCAGCACATGAGAGGGCACAATGCAGCATCATAACAGCAACAGGCCAGTGTTCGTAACAGAGCAGGTACATCTGAGGCAGCACATGAGAGGGGCACAGAGCATCAACAGTCCATGGTAAGGCAAAGGTACATCTGAGGCAGCACATGAGAGGGGATAAGTGCATCAACAGTCCATGGCAAAGAATGGGTACATCTGATGCAGCACATGAGACGGGCACAGAGCATCAACAGTCCATGGCAAAGAACAGGTACATCTGAGGGAGCACATTAGAGGGGCACAGAGCATCAACAGTCCATGGCAAGGCACAGGTACATCAGAGGCAGCACATGAGAGGGGCCAAAATGCAGCATCCTAACAGCAACAGGGCAGTGTACCTAACAGAGCAGCTACATAAGAGGCAGCACATGAGAGAGGCCAAGTGCATCAACAGTCCATGGCACACAGCAGGGACATCAGTGGCAGTACATGAGAGGGGCCAAGTGCATCAACAGTCCATGGCAAAGAACAGGTACATCTGATGCAGCACATGAAAGGGGCACAGAGCACCAACAGTCCATGGCAAGGCACAGGTACATCAGAGGCAGCACATGAGAGGGGCCAAAATGCAGCATCCTAACAGCAACAGGGCAGTGTTCGTAACAGAGCAGGTACATCTGAGGCAGCACATGAGAGGGCATAATGTACCATCATAACAGCAACAGGGCACTGTTCATAACAGAGCAGGTACATCAGAGGCAGCACATGAGAGGGGTAAGTGCATCAACTGTCCATGACACACAGCAGGGACATCAGTGGAGGCACATGAGAGGGGCACAGAGCATCAACAGTCCATGGCACACAGCAGGGACACCAGTGGCAGCACATAAGAGGGGCCAATTGCATCAACAGTCCATGGCAAGGCACAGAGCAGGTACATCAGAGGCAGCACATTAGAGGGCACAACGCAGCATCATAACAGCAACAGGCCAGTGTTCGTAACAGAGCAGGTACATCTGAGGCAGCACATGAGAGGGGCACAGAGCAACAACAGTCCATGGCAAGGCACCGGTACATCAGGGGCAGCACATGAGAGGGGCCAAAATGCAGCATCCTTAGAGCAACAAGGCAGTGTTCGTAACAGAGCAGGTACATCAGAGGCAGCACATTAGAGGGCACAACGCAGCATCATAACAGCAACAGGCCAGTGTTCATAACAGAGCAGGTGCATCTGAGGCAGCACATGAGAGGGGCACAGAGCAACAACAGTCCATGGCAAGGCACCGGTACATCAGGGGCAGTACATGAGAGGGGCCAAAATGCAGCATCCTTAGAGCAACAAGGCAGTGTTCGTAACAGAGCAGGTACATCAGAGGTAGCCCATTAGAGGGCACAACGCAGCATCATAACAGAAACAGGCCAGTGTTCGTAACAGAGCAGGTACATCTGAGGCAGCACATGAGAGGGGCACAGAGCAACAACAGTCCATGGCAAGGCACCGGTACATCAGGGGCAGTACATGAGAGGGGCCAAATTGCAGCATCCTAAGAGCAACAGGGCACTGTTCATAACAGAGCAGGTACATCAGAGGCAGCACATGAGAGGGGTTAAGTGCATCAACAGTCCATGGCACACAGCAGGAACATCAATTGCAGCACATGAGAGGCACAGAGCATCAACAGTCCATGGCACACAGCAGGGACACCAGCGGCAGGACATGAGAGGGGCCAAGTGCATCAACAGTCCATGGCAAGGCACAGAGCAGGTACATCAGAGGCAGCACATGAGAGGGCACAATGCAGCATCCTAACAGCAACAGGCCAGTGTTCGTAACAGAGCAGGTACATCTGAGGCAGCACATGAGAGGGGCACAGAGTATCAACAGTCCATGGTAAGGCAAAGGTACATCTGAGGCAGCACATGAGAGGGGATAAGTGCATCAACAGTCCATGGCAAAGAATGGGTACATCTGATGCAGCACATGAGACGGGCACAGAGCAGCAACAGTCCATGGCAAGGCACAGAGCAGGTACATCAGAGGCAGCACATGAGAGGGCACAATGCAGCATCATAACAGCAACAGGCCAGTGTTCGTAACAGAGCAGGTACATCTGAGGCAGCACATGAGAGGGGATACGTGCATCAACAGTCCATGGCAAAGAACAGGTACATCTAAGGCAGCCCATGAGAGTGACATAGAGCATCAACAGTCCATGGCAAAGAACAGGTACATCGGAGTCAGCACATGAGAGGGGCACTGAGCATCAACAGGCCATGGCAAAGAACAGCTATATCTGAGGCAGCACATGAGAGGGGCACAGAGCATCAACAGTCCATGGCAAAGAACAGGTACATCTGAGGCAGCACATTAGAGGGGCACAGAGCATCAACAGTCCATGGCAAGGCACAGGTACATCAGAGGCAGCACATGAGAGGGGCCAAAATGCAGCATCCTAACAGCAACAGGGCAGTGTACCTAACAGAGCAGCTACATCAGAGGCAGCACATGAGAGGGGCAAGTGCATCAACAGTCCATGGCACACGGCAGGGACATCATTGGCAGCACATGAGAGGGGTTAAGTGCCTCAACAGTCCATGGCACACAGCAGGGACATCAGTGGCAGTACATGAGAGGGGCCAAGTGCATCAACAGTCCATGGCAAAGAACAGGTACATCTGATGCAGCACATGAAAGGGGCACAGAGCACCAACAGTCCATGGCAAGTCACAGGTACATCAGAGGCAGCACATGAGAGGGGCCAAAATGCAGCATCCTAACAGCAACAGGGCAGTGTACCTAACAGAGCAGCTACATAAGAGGCAGCACATGAGAGAGGCCAAGTGCATCAACAGTCCATGGCACACAGCAGGGACATCAGTGGCAGTACATGAGAGGGGCCAAGTGCATCAACAGTCCATGGCAAAGAACAAGTACATCTGATGCAGCACATGAAAGGGGCACAGAGCACCAACAGTCCATGGCAAGGCACAGGTACATTAGAGGCAGCACATGAGAGGGGCCAAAATGCACCATCATAACAGCAACAGGGCACTGTTCATAACAGAGCAGGTACATCAGAGGCAGCACATGAGAGGGGTAAGTGCATCAACTGTCCATGACACACAGCAGGGACATCAGTGGAGGCACATGAGAGGGGCACAGAGCATCAACAGTCCATGGCACACAGCAGGGACACCAGTGGCAGCACATAACAGGGGCCAATTGCATCAACAGTCCATGGCAAGGCACAGAGCAGGTACATCAGAGGCAGCACATTAGAGGGCACAACGCAGCATCATAACAGCAACAGGCCAGTGTTCGTAACAGAGCAGGTACATCTGAGGCAGCACATGAGAGGGGCACAGAGCAACAACAGTCCATGGCAAGGCACCGGTACATCAGGGGCAGCACATGAGAGGGGCCAAAATGCAGCATCCTTAGAGCAACAAGGCAGTGTTCGTAACAGAGCAGGTACATCAGAGGCAGCACATTAGAGGGCACAACGCAGCATCATAACAGCAACAGGCCAGTGTTCGTAACAGAGCAGGTACATCTGAGGCAGCACATGAGAGGGGCACGGAGCAACAACAGTCCATGGCAAGGCACCGGTACATCAGGGGCAGCACATGAGAGGGGCCAAAATGCAGCATCCTTAGAGCAACAAGGCAGTGTTCGTAACAGAGCAGGTACATCAGAGGTAGCCCATTAGAGGGCACAACGCAGCATCATAACAGAAACAGGCCAGTGTTCGTAACAGAGCAGGTACATCTGAGGCAGCACATGAGAGGGGCACAGAGCAACAACAGTCCATGGCAAGGCACCGGTACATCAGGGGCAGTACATGAGAGGGGCCAAAATGCAGCATCCTAAGAGCAACAGGGCACTGTTCATAACAGAGCAGGTACATCAGAGGCAGCACATGAGAGGGGTTAAATGCATCAACAGTCCATGGCACACAGCAGGAACATCAATTGCAGCACATGAGAGGCACAGAGCATCAACAGTCCATGGCACACAGCAGGGACACCAGCGGCAGGACATAAGAGGGGCCAAGTGCATCAACAGTCCATGGCAAGGCACAGAGCAGGTACATCAGAGGCAGCACATGAGAGGGCACAATGCAGCATCCTAACAGCAACAGGCCAGTGTTCGTAACAGAGCAGGTACATCTGAGGCAGCACATGAGAGGGGCACAGAGCATCAACAGTCCATGGTAAGGCAAAGGTACATCTGAGGCAGCACATGAGAGTGGATAAGTGCATCAACAGTCCATGGCAAAGAATGGGTACATCTGATGCAGCACATGAGACGGGCACAGAGCAGCAACAGTCCATGGCAAGGCACAGAACAGGTACATCAGAGGCAGCACATGAGAGGGCACAATGCAGCATCATAACAGCAACAGGCCAGTGTTCGTAACAGAGCAGGTACATCTGAGGCAGCACATGAGAGGGGATACGTGCATCAACAGTCCATGGCAAAGAACAGGTACATCTAAGGCAGCCCATGAGAGGGGCATAGAGCATCAACAGTCCATGGCAAAGAACAGGTACATCGGAGTCAGCACATGAGAGGGGCACAGAGCATCAACAGGCCATGGCAAAGAACAGCTATATCTGAGGCAGCACATGAGAGGGGCACAGAGCATCAACAGTCCATGGCAAAGAACAGGTACATCTGAGGCAGCACATTAGAGGGGCACAGAGCATCAACAGTCCATGGCACACAGCAGGGACACCAGTGGCAGCACATAACAGGGGCCAATTGCATCAACAGTCCATGGCAAGGCACAGAGCAGGTACATCAGAGGCAGCACATGAGAGGGGCCAAAATGCAGCATCCTAACAGCAACAGGGCAGTGTACCTAACAGAGCAGCTACATCAGAGGCAGCACATGAGAGGGGCAAGTGCATCAACAGTCCATGGCACACGGCAGGGACATCATTTGCCGCACATGGGAGGGGTTAAGTGCCTCAACAGTCCATGGCACACAGCAGGGACATCAGTGGCAGTACATGAGAGGGGCCAAGTGCATCAACAGTCCATGGCAAAGAACAGGTACATCTGATGCAGCACATGAAAGGGGCACAGAGCACCAACAGTCCATGGCAAGGCACAGGTACATCAGAGGCAGCACATGAGAGGGGCCAAAATGCAGCATCCTAACAGCAACAGGGCAGTGTACATAACAGAGCAGCTACATCAGAGGCAGCACATGAGAGGGGCCAAGTGCATCAACAGTCCATGGCACACAGCAGGGACATCAGTGGCAGCACATGAGAGGGGTTAAGTGCCTCAACAGTCCATGGCACACAGCAGGGACATCAGTGGCAGTACATGAGAGGGGCCAAGTGCATCAACAGTCCATGGCAAAGAACAGGTACATCTGATGCAGCACATGAAAGGGGCACAGAGCACCAACAGTCCATGGCAAGGCACAGGTACATCAGAGGCAGCACATGAGAGGGGCCAAAATGCAGCATCCTAACAGCAACAGGGCAGTGTACATAACAGAGCAGCTACATCAGAGGCAGCACATGAGAGGGACCAAGTGCATCAACAGTCCATGGCACACAGCAGGGACATCAGTGGCAGCACATGAGAGGGGTTAAGTGCCTCAACGGTCCATGGCACACAGCAGGGACATCAGTGGCAGTACATGAGAGGGGCCAAGTGCATCAACAGTCCAGGGCAAAGAACAGGTACCACCAGCTGATCCGCGCCGCCAAGAAAACAGCATTCAAGGACCGGTTGGACAACAACGCACACAACTGCAAGGAACTCTTCAACATCGTGAAAGAGCTTTCCAACCCCAGCGCAGGAAACAATGACGTCACCCCATCGCAAGACCTCTGCAACTCCCTCGCATCATACTTCCACAACAAGATCGCGGACATACACAACAGCTTCAACAACCAACCAACGCACACCATGACCGAGCAACCACCCCCCACCACCACCCTCCACGCCTGGACCCCGATCAGCACCGAAGACACCATCCGGACGATGAACTCCATCCACTCCGGATCACCGACCGACCCCTGCCCTCACCACGTCTTCAACAAGGCCGACGCTGTCATCGCACCCCACCTGCGAGACATCATCAACACATCCTTCGACACCACCATCTTCCCCGAGAGCTGGAAACACGCCGAACTCAGCGCTCTACTCAAGAAACCAACAGCGGACCCCACCGACCTCAAGAATTACCGCTCCATCTCGCTCCTCCCGTTTCCAGCCAAAGTCATCGAGAAGACCGTCAACAAGCAGATGGCCGCCTTCCTCGAGACGAACGGATCCCTTGACCCCTCACAGTCCAGCTTCCGAGCCAACCACAGCACCGAGACCGCCCTCATCGCCGCCACCGATGACATCCGAGCCCTGATGGACAATGGAGAAACAGCGGCCCTCATCCTCCTAGACCTCTCCGCGGCATTCGACACGGTCTGCCACCGCACCCTAGTACAGCGCCTCAGCAACATCGGAATCCAGGACAAGGCGCTGGAATGGATCATCTCCTTCCTCGACGGAAGAACACAGAGAGTCCGCCTACCACCGTACAAGTCAGAGGCCTCCGAAGTCATCTGCGGAGTCCCCCAAGGATCATCTCTGAGCCCCACCCTCTTCAACGTCTACATGAGCCCCCTCACGGCCATCGTACGCAAACACAACCTCAGCATAATCTCCTACGCCGACGACACCCAGCTGATCCTCTCCCTGACCAACGACCCCGCCGCCGCCAGAGCCAACCTGCACGAAGGGATGAAAGAGGTAGCCGAGTGGATGACGACCAGCCGCCTGAAACTGAACTCGGACAAGACGGAGGTCCTCATCCTGGGCTCCTCACCCTCCGCCTGGGACGACTCCTGGTGGCCTCATGCCCTGGGCACCGCACCCAAACCGACAGACCATGCACGCAACCTGGGCTTCATCCTGGACTCCTCCCTCTCCATGACCAGGCAAGTCAACAACGTCTCCTCGGCGTGCTTCAACATCCTACGCATGCTACGGAAGATCTTCTGGTGGATCCCCACCGAGACCAGGAAGACCGTCACCCAGGCCCTCGTCACCAGCCGACTGGACTACAGCAACGCCCTCTACGCCGGTACCACTGCCAAGCTCCAGAAGAGACTCCAGCGGATCCAGAACACCTCAGCCAGACTCATCCTCGACATCCCACGAACCAGCCACATCTCCGGACATCTGAGAGACCTTCACTGGCTCCCCGTCAACAAAAGAATCACCTTCCGCCTCCTCACCCACGCACACAAAGCCCTACACGACCAAGGCCCGAGCTACTTCAACATCCGAGTCAACTTCTACGCTCCCAAACGCCACCTCCGTTCAGCCAACCACGCCCTCGCCACCATCCCCCGCATCCGAAGAGCGACTACAGGAGGAAGGTCCTTCTCCCACCTGGCCGCCAAGACCTGGAACTCCCTCCCGACCGACCTGCGCCTGACCCAAGACCACCTCTCCTTCAGGAAGAAGCTGAAGACCTGGCTGTTCGAGCAGTAGCGCACCCCCCCCCCCCCCCCCCCCCAGCGCCTTGAGACCCTACGGGTATGTAGCGCGCTCTATAAGTGTCACTGATTGATTGATTGATTGATTGATGCCGCACATGAGAGGGGCACAGAGCATTAACAGTCCATGGCAAGGCACAGGTACATCAGAGGCAGCACATGAGAGGGCACAATGCAGCATCCTAACAGCAACAGGCCAGTGTTCGTAATGCAGCATCCTAAGAGCAACAGGGCAGTGTTTGTAACAGAGCAGGTACATCTGATGCAGCACATGAGAGGGGCCAAGTGCATCAACAGTCCATCGCAAGGCACAGAGAAGGTACATCTGATTCAGCACATGAGAGGGGCTATGTGCATCAACAGTACATGGCACACAGCAGGGACATCAGAGGCAGCACATGAGAGGGCACAATGCAGCATCCTAACAGCAACAGGGCAGTTTTCGTAACAAACCAGGTACATCGGAGGCAGCACATGAGAGAGCACAATGCAGCATCTTAACAGCAACAGGGCAGTGTCCGTAACAGAGCAGGTACATGAGAGGCAGCACAAGGACGTGTGTTAAGCACGCCGTCCCATGGACATTAATAATGCACGGGTGGTTACAATGGACTATCTACACACCAAGTACAATGACATGTGAGTGATGGGAACTACACCTCACAGCACAGAATCTGGTGGACTGCTCAACCTAGTAGCCTCGGACACAGTGGCAGGATGTGATACCGGATTAGGAGACACAGCCATAGCTCTAGTGACTAACACATGAGCCATAGACCCAGACACACTGCCAGCACCAGAAAAAGGAGTGTGGGACACAGCCACAGCTCTAGTGCCTGACACATGAGCCATAGACCCAGACACACTGCCAGCACCAGATACAGGAGTGTGAGACACAGCCACAGCTCTAGTGACTGACACATGAGCCATAGACCCAGACACACTGCCAGCACCAGAAACAGGAGTGTGAGACACAGCCACAGCTCTAGTGACTGACACATGAGTCATAGACCCAGACACACTGCCAGCACCAGAAACAGGAGTGTGGGACACAGCCACAGATGTAGTAACTGACAAATGAGCCATAGACCCAGACACACCTCCAGCACCAGATACATGAGTGTGAGACACAGCCACAGCTCTATTGACTGACACATGAGCCATAGACCCAGACACACTGCCAGGACATGACCGTGCACAGTGACCAACAAATACCGTGCCAGCATCTGAGACATGAGAGTGGCGGACACACACATTTGTAGTACCTGAAACAGGAGAGGGCACAACTGACACAGTGCCACTATCTGACACATGAGAGTGAACTGCAGCTGACCAACTAGGACCAATGAAATGACGAGCCACAGGGCTGTATGGGCCAGGAGGCAGGGTGGCTCTGGGAGCTGGGGACAGCTGTACTTGAGCGACAATGGGTTGGGCAGGTGTCACAGGTGTGTGTCTCTGTTTCTTTGAAATATGGAAGGGCTCCCTGGACATGACTGGACTGGTAAGTGGTGTGGCCTCATCATGAACATCACCCATCAAAGGTGGATCATGTGCTGGTGTGGGTCTGCTCTCTGGGGATGTGCTGGACCCTGCTTGATGTTTGCTGTGGCCCTGCCTTCTGCCCTCTGCATCATGTGTAATGGGTGATGCAACAACAGTGTACTCCTTCCTCTGCTTCTGTGGGGTGTGGATGGGAGTTGAGGTATGGGGGGACTTCACCGCTGACACATGTGTTTTATGTTCCTTCTCCAACATCAGTCTCAGAGAATCCACGGGTGATGTATGCCTGTCCTTGATGGAGCTCGTTTCCATGCAAGAACCCTTGGCCCTGGGAAGTGCATTCCCTGTAGGATGTGTCCTGTCTCTGGAATATGCCTGATCCGTGGGCGGTGCCCTGTCCCTGGGAGTTGGCTTGTCCTTTGTAGTATCCCAGTCCATTGTAGTGTCACTTTCCTTTGCAGTGTCCTTGTCCTTGGGAGTGTCCCTGGCCTTGGGAGGTGCCCTTTCCTTTGCTGTGTCCTTGTCCTTGGGAGTGTCCCTGGCTTTGGGAGGTGCCCTTTCCTTTGCAGTGTCCTTGTCCTTTGCAGTGTCCCCGGCCTTGGGAGGTGATCTTTCCTTTCCAGTGTCCTTGTCCTTTGCAGTGTTCCTGGCCTTGGGAGGTACCCTTTCCTTTTCAGTGTCCTTGTCTTTTGCAGTGTCCCTGGCCTTGGGAGGTGCCCTTTCCTTTGCAGTGTCCTTGTCCTTGGGAGTGTCCCTAGCCTTGGGAGGTGCCCTTTCCTTTGCACTGTCCTTGTCCTTGGGAGTGTCCCTGGCCTTGGGAGGTGCCCTTTCCTTTGCAGTGTCCTTGTCCATTGCAGTGTCCCTGGCCTTGGGAGGTGCCCTTTCCTTTGCAGTGTCCTTGTCCTTTGCAGTGTCCTTGGCCTTGGGAGGTGCCCTTGCCTTGGGAGTACCTTTGGAGGGGGATGCCTGTGTTACATGTGAATCTCTGTCCCCAACACTCCTTGAGTATCCTGTGTGTCAACTCCAGGGTAGCTGATGTTGTGGTCTGTGAAAGATTTCCCTGTCCTAGGGGATGGTGTCTGTGCCCTCCGTGCCCTACCTTGCTGCCTGTGGCTGCTTCTAGTGCAATATTCCGAAAATGAGCCCTGCTCAGAAATGTCACTCTCCGCTGAGACATCAAGTGGTGTCGATGGGGGAACTGAAGTAGAACCTTGTCCTGGCGACTTTTGAATGGCTGCAGACACTGTGTTGGATAACGACTGAACTGTTCTGTGTAGACCAGCAACATCGCCATGCATCCCCTCCATGAATGCTACCACCTGCCCCAACTTCCTATCGTGGTCTAGGAATGCATTGATCATGTTGGTCTGCCCTACACACAGCTGTTGCAGCAGATCAACCGCCTCAGCACAAAGGGCACTTTGTGTCACAGGGGCAGGGGCAGCGGTGCCTGCACCAAAGGCCACTCTGCTCCCCTTACTCTAGCGAGCACGAGCAGTACTTGTTGCAGTTGTTGGCAGTGTTGGCCCTGTGTGCTGTGTACCGACTGAAGGTGTAGATTGCCCACTCCCTGTGTCTACCAACAGTGCTGACTCACCAACACCGTCTGAAGATGAGGACAATGGTGTCTCCACATGTGAGTCCTCAGGGACAGTCTTGTCCCCCTCTCCAGGGCTGCTCTCTTCAGTCTCAGTGTGCGTGTGTTTGATTTCGGATTCTGATGCATTGCCACCACTGAGCTCTGTCGTTTGTGGGTCAGTGCCCTCGACCAAAGCTGAAAGAGAGAAAAGAGGTATACGTAAGTGCCACACTCACGTACTGCAAATTGCAAAAATAAAAGACCTTGACTGCTGACCAACATGTAGCCCCCATCCTGCACAAGAACCACCCCTACCAGACATCCTCATGTCAAAGAACCGGGGGTGCCTGTTAAACATGTACTTCTAACAAACAAGGCAAGTGCATGCAGACCACCACACATGTGTTACCATGAGAACATAGACCTCAAGGGCATGTCCTGGGACCCTGTACTACAATGCAACTGGTATGCCCACCTGGCTGACATGGATGCCAACGCACACTCCGATAATGGCACCAACATGCTATTGTAGCACAACATACACACCACGGATGCCACTACTGCCTCTGTCATCAATACATGCATGCACCCACCGGATGCGGGCGGTGGGTGACCGCCGGATGCGGGCGGTGGATGACAGCCGGATGCGGGCGGTGGGTGACCGCGGGGTGCAGGTGGTGGGTGAGCGGCCAGGGGCAACCATGCCAGGCTGATATCACTACACAGGGCGGTCAGCCACCACCTGCACCCGGCGGTCACCCACCACCCGCATTCGGCGGTGGGTGAGCGGCCAGGGGCAACCATGCCAGGCTTATATCACTATACAGGGCAGTCAGCCACCGCCCACAGCCCGCGGTCACCCACCGCCCGCATCTGGCGGTCACCCACCGCCCGCATCCGGCGGTGGGTGAGCGTCCAGGGGCAACCATGCCAGGCTGATATCACTACACAGAGTGGTCAGCCACCGCCTGCACCCGACGGTCACCCACCACCTGCACCCGGTAGCTCACCCACCGCCAGCATCCGGCAATGGGTGAGCGGCCAGGGGCAACCATTCCAAGCTGATATCACTACACAGGGCGGTCAGCCACCGACCGCACCCCCGGTGGGTGAGCGGCCAGGGGCAACCATGTCAGGCTGATATCACTATACAGGGCGGTCAGCCACCGCCTGCACCCAGCAGTCATTCACCACCTGCACCCGGCGGTCACCCACCGCCCACATCCAGCAGTAGGTGAGCGGCCAGGGGCAACCAAGCCAGGCTGATCTCACTACACAGGGCGGTCAGCCACCGCCTGCATCCGACAGTCACCCACCGCCCGCATCCCGCGGTCACCCACCATCCACACCCGGCGGTGGGTGAGCGGCCAGGCCCGGCGGTCTGCAGTGGGTGCTACAATGTGACTGTAAGGGAGGGTACCAACTGCCATTCCCACTTGCACATTCAAATGTATCTGTTAGCCTGCCCGCCCCCGTGGAATGGGTGCTCCGCCATTGCGATGCCAATGAGTGATGATTTTCAAATGATGCACCGTCTTGGTAGTGCGCACGTGCGGTTTGCGGGGTGTGAGCATGATGGTTATTGTTGACTCAGCAAATGTAATGCACTATTGCAGTATCAAGGATCATCTTATGGGTTGGGGGAAGGCGTACCCGGATGTAGTGTGTACACAAAATCATGTCTCCGCACACATGTAATGTTCATAGTTGTACATGTGTGACAGGACATGTCCGGAATGCGTCAGTAATCATTATGTCATGTCAATGGCCCGTGTACACGTGTATCAGTTATGTCCATTGTTTACATGTGTGGCCATACTATTGACCTTGCAAGTGTGGAACATAGACCAGTGATGTGAGCCCAAGTTGCGTCAGATGTGCATGGCTATGTGTTTACGTCTTGGTATTGAGGTCACACGTTTCTATTGGTACACATCTACACAATACATAACGGCTGTGTACCCACATCCAGAAGCTGTTGTGAGTGTGTGGTTTGTGTGTGCAAGTCGCATTGATGGTGGTATACATGCATACCGGGTATGCGTCTGTGTGTCGCATGTTGTAAGCCCATGCCTGTCATGTGAGGATGCAGAGAATTGTAGGTGGGGTCATGGGTGCATGATGACAATGAGGGTGTGGTCCATGTTCGTGTTGTGTGTGCACGTCAAGGTGTGTCTGTGGGGACGCTTCTCCACACTTGGGCAATCAGTCATGTTATGTTGGCAGTCCTTTCAACATGTCTGCACGTAACATTTGACATTTTTGCACACCTGATGTTGTTTGTGACTGTACATTGTGTGTATAGTCAGCTGTAGTGGCGGAGTGTGGCTCACTGATTAGAGAGGCAGACCCTGATGCAGAGGTCTGGCCCGGAACCAGGGTTCAATTCCCGACGCGGCAGGGTCCTGAGCCCAATAATGTCCACGGACTCGATAATTCTCGCTTCGGTGCCTACTCTAATCATGGGGTCTCACGCTGCAACTCTGGGCAATAGCTTGCTTAATCTCCACTACGGCGGCCCACCCGCTGCGGGATGCCTGGCTTTCACCTTGGGGATGCCCAGTAGGGGTTATCTCACAGGGAAAAAGCCAGGACGGGTTCCCAAGGCAAGCGCCTTGATGCCTTCGGTTGATACGTGTGCTATATAAGTCGCAATGCATTTACATTTATATTTACATTTAGTGCCTTATATTTTGGTCACGTCACACATATAATCAGTGTCTGCAACATGTATAATGTGTATTGTGTTGGTCAATATGTGATGGTGTGGCCCAGATGTGCTTTGTTGGTCTATTGACATCTGCTCCCATCTACTCCCACACAGGAGGGCTCCAAATGTGCATCGACCATACACTGTGCTGGAGGACATGGTTGAAGAGGAGGTAATCCGCAAATTCCGGGCCGTTGGCAGACCGAGGTTGCAGGACCTTGTAGGCCAATTGTCACCTCATCTGCAGCCATGCAGGCCATATTCAGGAGCAATTACACCCACAGCAAAGGTGATGGCGGCACTTCCCTTCTTTGCAACTGGCACTTTCCAGTACACAGTTTGATATGGCGGGGGGATGTCCCAATCCATGTTCAGCATGGTACTGTAGGATGTGCTGGATGCCATGATGTCTTACAAGGATGATTACATCCATTTCCCACGTCCGGCAGAGCTGGCTGCAGTGAAGGGTGACTTCTATGCCCTGGCCCAGATCCCACACGTAGTGGGTGCCATTGATGGGACACATATTGGTCTGATTGCACCTCAGGCACGTGGAGCCGTCTATCTTAATAGGAAGCACTGCCACTCTATAAATGTGCAAGTGGTGTGCCTGGCTGACAACATCATCTCCCATGTGTGTGCAAGGTTTCCAGGGTCCACACATGACTCTCACATCCTGCGGAGCAGCATTGTCCCCCAACTGATGGCTAATTTGCGTCAGGAACGTGCGTGGCTTGTATGTGAGTGTGATGTGGTGACTACTGTGTTGTATGTGTGCCATGCTGTTACCAACAATCCTGGTAATGATGTATGTGTCTGTCATCCCCCCACCTAGGCGACTCTGCGTACCCAAACCGACCGTGGCTGCTGAGCCCCCTACGGAATCCAACTACCCCAGGAGAAATGCGCTACAATTAGGCCCATGGGAGGACACGTCGGGTGGTGGAACGTACATTTGGACTGCTGAAGTCTAGGTTTCGCTGCCTTGATAAAACCGGAGGGGCCCTGCCATACTCACCCGGCAAAGTATGCAAAATCGTGGTTGCCTGTTGCATGCTCCACAACCTGGCCTTAAGCAATAACATTGCACTGACCATGGACCCTGCAGACCAGCAGGTTGCTCCGCCTCCCATACCACCCATGTCCAGTGATGAGGATAGTGGGGAGGAAGAAGGTGTGGACCAGAGGCGTCAGCTCATTGCTCGCTACTTTACTTGAATGTGAGTAACTACCTTTGTGCTGGTGTTCAAAGCGTGATGTATGTTCGCTGGTGATGTGTGGATGTGGTGTGTGGATGGTGCCTGTTATGGTATGTTCTGTTTGCAAATGGGTATGGGAGATGGCGTACGTCCAATGCTCCCTGATGTGTGTCCTGTGATCCGCTTAATTTGTGATGAGTGTGGTTTGTGGGATGTTGCTGTATGGTGTGGTGTGATGGTTGTGATTCAGTTTCCTGACCTGTGCTTGTTGTTCTCTGATTATCCCTAGGTCACTCCCACAGAGACATGATCCTCAAGTACATTGATACCTGCACCTGGTAATGATAAGTACTAAGACGAACCTTTGATTAGAAATTGGAGGTCACACAGCATTGAGTGTTTACGTGGTGTTTATTTACAGGGTGTGGATTACTGTTTGTGAATATTTACAAATAGGTGTTGGTTGGGAAGTGAGAGTTGAAGGTCATGTCAGATGAAAACACTGTGGGGACACCACATTGTGTGATGTACACCTAGTCCAACAGAGGTGTGCCAATGCTTGGCATTGTGGTGCTAGATTGTTCGCAGAGTGAATGCCAGGCTCAAGGAAGGGTGAAGTCAGTGGAGGCCCCTCTTTGAGCGGGTAGATGGTGCATTGCCACTGCTGTGAGCTGGATCCAGCCTCAGACGGCCCCTCCGTCTTGGAGCCGGAGCGGTGCCAGCTGTGGGGGCAGGTTGTTCCGGGACAACCTCCCTGTCAGTGGCCTAAGGTGATGGTGGCGGTGGTGTTGGTGCCCTGTCCCGCTGGCCACTTGGGGGAGGGGGAGGTGGTGTTGGTGCCCTATCCCGCTGGCCACTTGGGGGATGTGGGGGTGGTGTTGGTGCCCTATTCTGCTGGCCATTTGGGGGAGGGGGAGGTGGTGTGGTGCGGGATAACCACTCCCTCCAAAGAGCTGTTTGCTGCCCCATGATGTCAACAATTTGTCCCAATCGGGTGTCCACGGACCACAACAGCTGGCAGGTGTCTATGGAGTCTTGGTGTGCACGATCAGCCTGTGCCTGCGACCGCGCCTAGGAGGCTTCCACTCTGGCGATGGCAGCCAGTGTCTCTGTCCCAGGATGGGCTGGGTGTTGTTCACGGCCTCGCCTTGCAGCTGCACTCCTGTTTGTGACCTTTGCTGTCATCTGTGTCCTCACCCGTCCACTCTCCCTGCTTGCCTGTGATGTTGATGGTCCATCATCGTCCGATGGGTCAGGCAGGATGGCAGTGGCAGTAGTGGTGGTGGTGGTGGTGGTGGTGGTGGTAGCTGCACAGGTCACAGGGGCAGTAGTTGCTGTTGGTCCAGTGTTGAAGGTGGTGGAGGCAGGGATGTCCTGTGAGCCTGATGGCCCTGGGAGTGTAGTTGGGCTGGCATCGTCCTCCGCATCCGAGGTGTCCACGGGATCATCACCTGGGAGTCCAGGCTGTGAGGGGGGCGACTGGTGCTGGTGGCTGCTGGTTTCTCCTGTCAAATATCGGTCACCTGAGGGACAAGAATATAGAAATCAATGCTGTGGACATGACAGGTTTGTTGTTGTTACATTTCGATTTTGTAGGGAATGAGGACATGGTTGTTGGTGTCATCAAATTGGTGTGTTAGGCAGTACTGGGAATTATGGTGGTGTGGAGTTGGGGAGACAATACTTGGATATGTGTGGGCCTGTCCTGCTATTGGATGTTGCCCCTGTGAATATGGCTACCTACATGTAGGTTTGAAGAGGGAGATGCAATGGTCAGCACATGGTAGGCGGACTCCATCTTGCTCTGGGACGGGACATCCGGGCCTGTTGGGAGTTGTAGTACTGGACCAATCCCCGCCACACCCATCCTCCCTGTGAACATGGGGGCCTGTTGGGAGTTGTAGTGCTGGACCAATCCCCACACCCCCACCCTCCCTGTGAACCTGGGGGACTGTTGGGAGGTAATGTGCTGGACCCACACCCTCCCCCACCCTCCCTGTGAACATGGGGGCCTGTTGGGAGATGTAGTGCTGGACCAACCCCTCCCACCCTCCCTGTGAACATGGGGGCCTGTTGGGAGTTGTAGTGCTGGACCCACACCCACCCTGTGAACATGGGGGCCTGTAGGGAGTTGTAGTGCTGGACCAACCCCCCCACCCTCCCTGTGAACATAGGGGCCTGTTGGGAGTTGTAGTGCTGGACCTACCACCCCACCCTTCCCCACCCTCCCTGTGGACATGGGGGCCTGTTGGGAGTTGTAGTGCTGGACCAATCCCCCCACCCACCACCACCCTCCCTGTGAATATAGGGGCCTGTTGGGAGTTGTATTGCTGGACCCACACCCTCCCCCACCCTCCCTGTGAACATGGGGGCCTGTTGGGGGTTGTAGTGCTGGACCTACCCCTCAACCTCCCCCACCGTTCCCCACCCTCCCTGTGGACATGGGGGCCTGTTGGGAGTTATAGTGCTGGACCAATCCCACCCCCCACCACCACCCTCCCTGTGAACATGGGGGCCTGTTGGGAGTTGTAGTGCTGTACCCACACCCTCCCCCACCCTCCCTGTGAACATGGGGGCCTGTTGGGAGTTGTAGTGCTGGACCTACCTCCCACCCTCCCCGTGAACATGGGGGCCTGTTGGGAGTTTTAGTGCTGGACCTATCCCCCCCCCCCCCACCCTCCCTGTGCACATGGGGCCTGTTGGGAATTGTAGTGCTGAACCAATCCCCCACCCCCACCCCCACCCTCCCTGTGAACATGTGGCCTGTTGGGATTTGTAGTGCTAGACTAATCCCCCCACCCCCACCCTCCCTGTAGACGTGGGGGCCTGTTGGTAGTTGTAGTGCTGGACCAACCCCCCGCCCACCACCACACTCCATGTGAACATGGGGGCCTGTTGGGAGTTGCAGTGCTAGACCCACACCCTCCCTGTGCACATGGGAGCTTGTTGGGAGTTATAGTGCTGGACCAATCCCCCCCACCCTCCCTGTGAACAAGGGGGCCTGTTGGGAGTTGTAGTGCTGGACCTACCACCCCACCCTTCCCCACCCTCCCTGTGGACATGGGGGCTTGTTGGGAGTTGTAGTGCTGGACCAAGCCCCCCACCCGCCACCACCCTCCCTGTGAACATGGGGGCCTTTTGGGAGTTGTAGTGCTGGACCCACACCCTCCCTGTGAACATGGGGGCCTATTGGGATTTGTAGTGCTGGACCTACCCCCCCAACCTTCCCCACTTTCCTTGTGGACATGGGGGCCTGTTGGGAGTTTTAGTGCTGGACCAATCCTCCCACCCACCACCACCCTCCCTGTGAACATGGGGGCCTGTTGGGAGTTGTAGTGCTGGACCCACACCCTCCCCCACCCTCCCTGTGAACATGGGGGCCTGTTGGGAGTTGTAGTGCTGGACCTACCTCCCACCCTCCCCCACCATCCCTGTGAACATGGGGGGCCTGTTGGGAGTTGTAGTGCTGGACCAATCTCCCCCCACCCCCACCCTCCCTGTAGACGTGGGGGCCTGTTAGGAGTTGTAGTGCTGGACCTATCCCCCACCCTCCCCCCCACCGTCCCTGTGCACGTGGTGGCCTGTTGGGAGTTGTAGGGCTGGACAAATCCCCCCACCCACCCTGTGCACATTGGGGCCTGTTGGGAGTTGTAGTGCTGGACCCAATCCAACCCCCACCCTCCCTGTGAACATGGGAGCCTGTTGGGAGTTGTTGTGCTGGACCAATCCCCCCCCCCCACCGCCACCCTCCCTTTGAACATGGGGGCCTGTTGGGAGTTGTAGGGCTGGACCAATCCCCCCACCCCCTTCCTCCCTGTAGACGTGGGGGCCTGTTGGGAGTTGTAGTGCTGGACCAACCCCCCCACCCACCACCACACTCCCTGTGAACATGGGGGCCTGTTGGGAGTTATAGTGCTGGACCCACACCCTCACCCACCCTCTCTGTGAACATGGGGGCCTGTTGGGAGTTGTAGTGCTAGACCTACCCCCCACCCTCCCCTGTGAACATGGGGGCCTGTTGGAAGTTCTAGTGCTGGACCAATCCCCCCCCACCCCCACCCTCCCTGTAGATGTGGGGGCCTGTTGGGAGTTGTAGTGCTGGACCTACCTCCCACCCTCAACCACCATCCCTGTGAACATGGGGGCCTGTTGGGAGTTGTAGTGCTGGACCAATCACCCCCCCCCACCCCCACCCTCCCTGTAGACGTGGGGGCCTGTTAGGAGTTGTAGTGCTGGACCTAACCCCCACCCTCCCCCCCACCCCCACCCTCCCTGTGCACATGGGGGCCTGTTGAGAGTTGTAGTGCTGGACCAATCCCCCCCCCCACCCTCTCTGTGCACATGGGGGCCTGTTGGGAGTTGTAGTGCTGGACCCCCCCCATCCTCCCTGTGCACATGGGGGCCTGTTGGGATTTGTAGTGCTGGACCAATCCCCCGCCCCCTTCCTGTGAACATGGGGGCCTGTTGGGAGTTTTAGTGTTGGACCAATCCCCCCACCCACCACCACCCTCCTTGTGAACATGGGGGCCTTTTGGGAGTTGTAGTGCTGGACCCACACCCTCCCCCACCCTCCCTGTGAACATGGGGGCCTGTTGGGAGTTGTAGTGCTGGACCCACACCCTCCCTGTGCACATGGGGGCTTGTTGGGAGTTATAGTGCTGGACCAATCCCCCCACCCTCCCTGTGAACAAGGGGGCCTGTTGGGAGTTGTAGTGCTGGACCTACCACCCCACCCTTCCCCACCGTCCCTGTGGACATGGGGGCTTGTTGGGAGTTGTAGTGCTGGACCAAGCCCCCCACCCGCCACCACCCTCCCTGTGAACATGGGGGCCTTTTGGGAGTTTTAGTGCTGGACCCACACCCTCCCTGTGAACATGGGGGCCTATTGGGATTTGTAGTGCTGGACCTACCCCCCCAACCTTCCCCCACCCTTCCCCACTTTCCTTGTGGACATGGGGGCCTGTTGGGAGTTTTAGTGCTGGACCAATCCTCCCACCCACCACCACCCTCCCTGTGAACATGGAGGCCTGTTGGGAGTTGTAGTGCTGGACCTACACCCTCCCCCACCCTCCCTGTGAACATGGGGGCCTGTTGGGAGTTGTAGTGCTGGACCTACCTCCCACCCTCCCCCACCATCCCTGTGAACATGGGGGCCTGTTGGGAGTTGTAGTGCTGGACCAATCCCCCCCCCACCCCCACCCTCCCTGTAGACGTGGGGGCCTGTTAGGAGTTGTAGTGCTGGACCTACCCCCCACCCTCCCCTCCACCCCCACCATCCCTTTGCACATGGTGGCCTGTTGGGAGTTGTAGTGCAGGACCAATCCCCCCACCCACCCTGTGCACATTGGGGCCTGTTGGGAGTTGTAGTGCTGGACCCAATCCAACCCCCACCCTCCCTGTGAACATGGGAGCCTGTTGGGAGTTGTTGTGCTGGACCAATCCCCCCCCCACCGCCACCCTCCCTTTGAACATGGGGGCCTGTTGGGAGTTGTAGTGCTGGACCAATCACCCCACCCCCTTCCTCCCTGTAGACGTGGGGGCCTGTTGGGAGTTGTAGTGCTGGACCAACCCCCCCCACCCACCACCACACTCCCTGTGAACATGGGGGCCTGTTGGGAGTTATAGTGCTGGACCCACACCCTCACCCACCCTCCCTGTGAACATGGGGGCCTGTTGGGAGTTGTAGTGCTAGACCTACCCCCCACCCTCCCCTGTGAACATGGGGGCCTGTTGGAAGTTCTAGTGCTGGACCAATCCCCTCCACCCCCACCATCCCTGTGAACATGGGGGCCTGTTGGGAGTTGTAGTGCTGGACCAATCCCCCCCCCACCCCCACCCTCCCTGTAGACGTGGGGGCCTGTTAGGAGTTGTAGTGCTGGACCTAACCCCCACCCTCCCCCCCCACCCCCACCCTCCCTGTGCACATGGGGGCCTGTTGGGAGTTGTAGTGCTGGACCAATCCCCCCCCCACCCTCTCTGTGCACATGGGGGCCTGTTGGGAGTTGTAGTGCTGGAACCACCCCCCCCCCATCCTCCCTGTGCACATGGGGGCCTGTTGGGAGTTGTAGTGCTAGACCAATCCCCCCCACCCTCCCTGTGAACATGGGGGCCTGTTGGGAGTTTTAGTGTTGGACCAATCCCCCCACCCACCACCACCCTCTTTGTGAACATGGGGGCCTTTTGGGAGTTGTAGTGCTGGACCCACACCCTCCCCCACCCTCCCTGTGAACATGGGGGCCTGTTGGGAGTTGTAGTGCTGGACCCACACCCTCCCTGTGCACATGGGGGCTTGTTGGGAGTTATAGTGCTGGACCAATCCCCCCCACCCTCCCTGTGAACAAGGGGGCCTGTTGGGAGTTGTAGTGCTGGACCTACCACCCCACCCTTCCCCACCCTCCCTGTGGACATGAGGGCTTGTTGGGAGTTGTAGTGCTGGACCAAGCCCCCCACCCGCCACCACCCTCCCTGTGAACATGGGGGCCTTTTGGGAGTTGTAGTGCTGGACCCACACCCTCCCTGTGAACAAGGGGGCCTTTTGGGAGTTGTAGTGCTGGACCTACCACCCCACCCTTCCCCACCCTCCCTGTGGACATGGGGGCTTGTTGGGAGTTGTAGTGCTGGACCAAGCCCCCCCACCCGCCACCACCCTCCCTGTGAACATGGGGGCCTTTTGGGAGTTGTAGTGCTGGACCCACACCCTCCCTGTGAACATGGGGGCCTATTGGGATTTGTAGTGCTGGACCTACCACCCAACCTTCCCCCACCATTCCCCACTTTCCTTGTGGACATTTGGGCCTGTTGGGAGTTTTAGTGCTGGACCAATCCTCCCACCCACCACCACCCTCCCTGTGAACATGGAGGCCTGTTGGGAGTTGTAGTGCTGGACCCACACCCTCCCCCACCCTCCCTGTGAACATGGGGGCCTGTTGGGAGTTGTAGTGCTGGACCTACCTCCCACCCTCCCCCACCATCCCTGTGAACATGGGGGCCTGTTGGGAGTTGTAGTGCTGGACCAATCCCCCCCCACCCTCCCTGTAGACGTGGGGGCCTGTTAGGAGTTGTAGTGCTGGACCTACCCCCCACCCTCCCCCCCACCCCCACCATCCCTTTGCACATGGTGGCCTGTTGGGAGTTGTAGTGCAGGACCAATCCCCCCACCCACCCTGTGCACATTGGGGCCTGTTGGGAGTTGTAGTGCTGGACCCAATCCAACCCCCACCCTCCCTGTGAACATGGGAGCCTGTTGGGAGTTGTTGTGCTGGACCAATCCCCCCCCACCGCCACCCTCCCTTTGAACATGGGGGCCTGTTGGGAGTTGTAGTGCTGGACCAATCCCCCCACCCCCTTCCTCCCTGTAGACGTGGGGGCCTGTTGGGAGTTGTAGTGCTGGACCAACCCCCCCACCCACCACCACACTCCCTGTGAACATGGGGGCCTGTTGGGAGTTATAGTGCTGGACCCACACCCTCCCCCACCCTCCCTGTGAACATGGGGGCCTGTTGGGAGTTGTAGTGCTAGACCTACCCCCCACCCTCCCCTGTGAACATGGGGGCCTGTTGGAAGTTCTAGTGCTGGACCAATCCCCCCCCACCCCCACCCTCCCTGTAGATGTGGGGGCCTGTTGGGAGTTGTAGTGCTGGACCTACCCCCCACCCTCCCCCACCCTCCTTGTGAACATGGGGGCCTGTTGGGAGTTGTAGTGCTGGACCAACCCCCCCACCCACCACCACACTCCCTGTGAACATGGGGGCCTGTTGGGAGTTGTAGTGCTGGACCCACACCCTCCCCCACCCTCCCTGTGATCATGGGGGCCTGTTGGGAGTTGTAGTGCTTGGGGCGTGTAGTTGTTGGTGGTGGGTGTTTCAGGTGGGTGGGTGTCCTGTTTTGTGTGTTTTCTATTTACTTCTCTCCGCCATTTTAGAATCGGTTTGACTGCAGGAGTGATGTTCGTTTGGTCCTTCTGCAGTCATGCTCCATTTTCCGATGATTCTGCGGCGGTCGTGGGAGCTGGTGAGTTCCGTAGGTATTGCGGGGTTATCCTAATCGTGCGGCCAGACCCTGCGCAGGTCGTGCGGCGGTTGGCCCTGTTTCTGCGGTGTTTGCTCCGCGGCGGAGGAAATTTATGTTGTACCGTCCGCCTGTGGCGGTCTTTCATGTGATCCGTCCGCCGCGGTCGTTGTTTGATGTGATCCATTCGCCGCGGTCGGTGTTTGCTGTCAGTTATATCCTAATCGCTATCCGCGGAGCGGTCGGGAGTATTTTTCCTGCGACCATGGCGGATGGAACACGTTTCCGTCCGCCATCCTAATCGACCCCTAAGTTCCATAGGAAACTTTAGACACAGCTGCAGCCCGAACTGCTGAATCGAATTACACCAAATTTGGGGAACTGGTAGCTTTTAGTCCAGAAAGCACGCTTTTTGTTAAATTGTGTAAATCCAGTCAGTAGTTCGTAAGATATTGATATTTAAAAAAATATCGATATCTGGGGACCGCGGATTATCCTGATGACGATGTTCACTCTGAATGGCTGCCACACTTCATACCAGAAAGTGTTGGCAGCCATTTTGTCACTCGGTAGAACTGAGTTGGAAGAAAAAAGAGAAAGAAAAAGGAAAAGGGCATGGTAGGAACAATTTGACATTCTAGGGCTGCTCAGGAGGTGCCAAAGGGGCACTGAAGCTTTAAAAAACTCTTATTTTAAAAAAAGATATTTTCAGTGGCAATCGCGTAGGGTCAGGGAATGACACCGAAAAAAGGGAAAAAATGTGGTGTTGCGCTATTTGTTTAATTAAGCCCCCAGGTGGGCTAGGTCGCGGGAGCAATGGCTACTGATGATCTGGGTGGCTACTACTGTACCAGGGACCGGCTCCTTCCTGGGGCACATATAATGATATGCAGGGGGCACGCGGCGCCTCCTCCGGCTTGGAGTGCACTATGTACCCAGGGCTATATGTGAAATTTAAATGTGCAGGGGCTGAATCCCTCCTGACGCTTCTCCGGGGACCAGTATCTCTCAGGGGTATTTGTTAAAAAAATTCAGGGGGCAGTTGTGGAATGCCGGTCCAAATGAGTATGATCATGTGGGGGCTTTAAATGTGATGGAGGGGAACGCGTGGTGTCACTTGAGGAGCTCTATGTGGCTCTGGGGAGCAGAATCCGTGAGGGCCGGTATGAAGAATGTTTCATAGTGTCTATCCCAGGGACATTGGAGTTTGGTATGGCATGCCCGGAGCGGTGCTCCCGCTATGCCATAGGAAACTTATTTAAAAAAATATTTTTTTTTATTGTTTTATAAACAAACCATACATTGGATTCATTTAAGGATACCATGTGTTACACGCAGCAGTACAGAAAATGCATAGTTTCTTACATTTCCAGAGTACACCTTGTTATATTATAGGGCATAAGATATTGTTTACATACGTAGCAATGAACAATTGACAGAACATCAGAGCATCACACAGTCCCTCATACAGTGAAGTATTACTAGTTGTGTGCATCAGTTTTGTCTGATATAAACCATATGTTTATTGTCCCATCAGAGTCCAGCTCTCGATATGTATGATCAGGCTCATCACATCAGGGTATATCATAAGCATAGCAGAGGTAGCAGTTTCACAGTGCTTAAGGAGACACAGACCCACCAGTTATGCTCTAGCTCAGGACCTCTCAGGGTGCAGGCGCCACTCTCTCCGGTGTGGCAGTCTCACGTGGATGTGTCAGAAGACAACATGTTAGGTGGGCCCAAATGTCCCAAGGCCTGGAGGTTCTAGGTAACAATTCTGCATATGTAGTAAGTTGTTCCTGACAAAAAACTAAATCCCCAAGCCACTCCTTGAACTTGGGTGCTCTTCCCCTTCCCAACCAATATGCCACCCGTCTTTTGGCCATGAGCAGCGCAAAGCCACATATTTCCGATGCGCAGCCAGCAGTGGTTTTACATAACCCAACAGGGCCAGCAGTGGTGTGGGTTCAATATGAGTGTTTGTCATTAAGTTCAGGACTTCAAAAACATGTCTCCAATAGTCATGTATCATCTGGCACTCCCAGGCCAAATGTAGAAAATCCGCTCCCGGGGCCCAACACCTGTTGCACCATTCCGTAGTGTGCGAATCATGTCTATGCATTCTGGCCGGGGTATGATACAACTGATGCAGAAATTTGTAGTGTATTATACGCAGCCTGCTGGCCGAGACCTGCTCAGTTTGCGAGCAGCAGTATTCCCATTGTTCATCAGTCAAATCAAGACCCAGCTTTGCACTCCAACGTGTGCAGTAAGCATGGGCTGAAAATTTGCTCCGCTTGCGGAATTTGCAGATTTTCCGCGATTTCGCGATCCGCGAATCTCGCGAAATCGTGGTAAAATCCGCCAATCAGCGGGGACGAATTTTCAGCCATGCACTTACAGGGTTACAGCAGCAGGTGCAAAAGTTGAAGCTAATTTTTTGTAACCTTTTACAAAAGGGTTACGCGGGCAAATTCGCGGATTTCCCCGCGAAATCACAAAAAAATCCACGAATTCGTAAATGTTCCCGCAAAATCGCAGATTTGTTTGCGATTTGCCCTGGAGTACTTTCTACTGGCTAATCCAGTAAATGCTCCCTCATTGGGTAAATGTATAGTGCTTTTACTACACTGCAGCTGCGTAAAGGGCCAGAAGATGTGTCTCCAGTGACCATGTCTGATTAGACAGTAGAAAGTACTCCAGTGGTGTGTGCTGTATTCCCTGAAAGACATGTTCAGCTGTGCGAAAGTGGCCCTCATGATACAGGTCCCCCAAGTTTTAATGTGCATTTGTGCCGCAAAATGATGAAATATTGTCTCTTGGAGAAGAGGCATGGTCAGATGGCATGTGAGAGGCAATCATGGGGAGTAAAGCAGCAGGGTGTCCAGTACGTGACTTATGCGGTGCCACACTGTGACTGTACAAGTAACAGTAGTAGGCGCCTTTTCTCTAATGGGAGGTGTGTCACGCAATGCACCTTGGATCGGTATGGGGTGTGCAAGCCAGTGCTCCGCCGCCACTTGAGGCATATATTGTGGCTGATACACCCAGTAATATGCATAATGGGCCTTTGCACTGAGATAATATCATTCAAAATCGGGTACTCCAAAATCCCCCTGCGAATATGGCCTAGTAAGAACATTCCACTGCAGTCTCTGGTGTTTACCCCCCCACACCAGCCGCATCAATTCTGACCAGAGTGTTTTAAAAAAATAGCCCCCTGGATGAAATGGAATATTTAAAAACAGATAGAGCAACTGGGACAGTATCACCATTTTTATTAGGGACGCCCGTCCCGCCATTGAAAGAGGAAGTGTAATCCAACAGGTAACATAATACGTTATGCAGGTCAGTGCTGTGCAATAATTGAGTCGCATCAGTTTGTCTCTATCCCTAGTGACATGAATGCCCAAATACTGCAAATCCTCATCACACCACTCTAAGGGATAATCCAGCGGAAAGTGAGTTGTTACGGCCGTTAAGGGAAAAATACAGGACTTACTCCAATTGATTTTGATTCCTGATAGCCCCCCCAAAAACAATGAATTCCCTGAGGACTGTGTTTAGGTTCTGCTGCGAGTCGCGAATATACAGAGTAATACCATCTGCATATAGGGATAAGAGTATCTGCCTCATATTGCACCATAGGGCTTTATTGTTGTGGTGCTGCCGCAGTTTTGCAGCCAATGGCTCTACTACGAGCGCAAATAGTAAGGGGGACAAGGGGCATCCCTGCCGGGTTCCCCTAGTGATCGGGAATGCCTGGGACACAGTCCCATTTATGAGCACCTTAGCAGTTGGTAAGTGATATAAAAACTGAATCCAGAAGAGGAATAGGAGCGTAAAACCCATGCGCAACATCACTCCGAAGATATAGTCCCACTCAATTGAACCAAAAGCCTTTGTGGCGTCTGAAAATACAGCCACCAAAGGCAATTCAGGGAAGACATTATTTACAATGGTGAAAAGGGTTCTCAATTATGGGAGGTATCCCTACCGGGTACAAAGCCAGATTGGGGAGAGTCAGGTTTTCCATCAATAAGCTAAGGCGGGTGGCAATGAGCTTGGCCATTATTTTTGCATTGCAGTTAAGGAGGGACAGTGGCCTATAGGAGTCGTTTTGAAGGGGTGATTTTCCTCTCTCATGGATTGTGGGAGGCATCCAGTGTCTAAGGAATCCTCATACACCTCACACAGTATACGGGCCATCTGATCTATATAGGTTTTATAAAACTCTATTGGAATGCCAGCCGTACCGGTTGCCTTCCCAGACTGCATGTGCATGATGGCTTCCCTGACCTCATCCAACTCAAACAGTGCACATAAAAACATCAGTTGCACATCGCTCAACCATCCCAGTGTCACATCTTCCAGATAATTCTCCAAATTCAAACTACCCATCCTATTCGTGGTATAGAGCTAAGCATAATGAGAAGTAAAAGCATTCAGTATGTTTGCGGTATCCCTGTAGACCACCTTTCCCGGGCCTTCAAGCTCTAACACATAATTGGAATAGCGTGGCTTCCTAATCGTGTCTGCTAGCGCCTTGCCCGCCTCTCCCCTTCCCTATAGCGATGAGCCATCCAATATCTACCCCTGAATCATGTTTCTCTCTGCGCCGACTCCATAAACTCAGTAAGCATCTCTCTAAATTTAAGTTGGTTGGAGCTAACAGGGTTTGAGGCCAATTTTGCTTCTAGTGCTTTAAGCTCTGTTTTTAATTTGCGCAGCGTGTTAATGATGTCTTTAAGTACTCCAGAACCCTTTGATATGAGGTACCCCCGAAGTATAACCTTTAATGCCTCCCAAATGGTCTCCACACCCTCTACAGAGTCCTTATTCCTTATAAAAAAATACCTCACCTCTTCCCGCAATTCCTCCTGGAAAACCATTTCTAAAAGAATAGGGGCGTGTAACCTCCAACTATTGTGTGGGGGGCCGTAATCTGACGAGGACAGTGTGAGCTTGACAGGAGCGTCCATAATGCAACTTGCGCAGTGTAGTGTGTTCCCTCTAACCCATGGGGATGGGTGTGCCTCAAGGCATCAATCAATTGATAAGAAGCTAGCGTGTCCTGCAGGACAGTGCGCACCTTGGTGTAGTGATGAGGGTATGGGTGAGACCTGTCAATATTTGGGTTACATGCAATATTGAAATCCCCTCCACAGATTATGTGATTAGAGCCTATATCAAAAATCTTACCCCACAAGGAGGTATAAAAGTCTGAGGCATCCATGTTTGGTCCGTAGCAGCAGGCCAGGTATTATTTGGCATGGGGCCCCAATCGGCCCCATGCCAAATAATACCTTCCCTGCGCATCCCAGGAAGCCTCATCTAGGTGAAACGGTGTCTGCTTTTTAATGAGTATGGTTGTCCCCCTTGCATAAGACGAGTAGGATGAAAAGATTCTATGGTCCGCCCATTTACATGCAAAAGTATTAACCCTTTGGGGATTGAAATGCGTTTCTTGCAATATTGCTATATGCCCTCGATGCCTTTCCAAATAGGCTAGTATGTGTCGCTTTTCTGTGTATCTCCCAGCCCTCTGATGTTCCACGTAACAATATTCAGCTTCCCGGGGTCTGTGTCAGTCATTGATCGGTGTGTCTGTCACAAATGTGGTCCATGCCCAGGGAATACAGGCCAGTGACCAGGCGTGTACATAATGGAATTCGATACTGTGTGCAGTGTGTTCAAAACATACATCACATACTATCCATATGAAACTGTTAATTAAACCATCTTGCTTTACAAGAGTCATGCGTAAACTAAACCAGTCTCCTCTTAACCCGACCCCCACCCCCACCCACTGAAGCAGCGCCAACTTGCCAGAATTAATCGCCCACCCTCCCTCCCCTGTCCCCATCAAGAACAACATAACCCAAACAGTCACTGCTAGAGTCCTGCGGTGACCATCAACAGGGGAATACCCATGGGGGGATCCCTCTAGGTGGAAGCACAGGTGGACCTCGCCCGGAGAGTCCACTTCAGATGGAAAGGTTGGGCTCTGGGGGGCAGAGGGCGCCCAGCATGCAGTAGGAAGAGCTCAGATTGGCCCGGCAGCTGAACATAGATACTCGACCCACGGAGTGGTTCTGACTGTCGGACTATTATTTCATCTCACTTCGCCTATCAGTAAGCATGTTGCGTGCTTATCTAGGATCCTGATCGATACTGTGACCTTATGCCCCTATTCGGCTATAAATCCATTTATTCCCTATATTGGCATAACCGTTCAAGTGCGATATTCAGTAACTCATCTCTGGCCTCACACGAACAGAGCCACATTCCAGAATAGCTTTCTCTGCCACTTCCTTTGCAACCAATTAGTGCAATGACAGAGCAGAAGTCACTATCTGAGATTCCTAGATTAACACTCTGAGTTCTTCAACAAGATAAAAACTCAGCAAACCTGGAAATCCCCGCTTGCTGTGTTTTGATTAGTAATAGAACTCTAATGAGCACTGATAGACGATCACTTCCTAGTGACATCTATATTGACGTCTAATGTCCAGCAAACTTACGTCAAACATGGCACCTTTCAGGTATAAATATTACCAACATTGCCTTAAGCAAACGCTGTCTCGTTGCTGTTGGTGAAGCAAGCCCCTGTTGCCCGTCGCCTGAAGCTGCTGTTATGCTGAAGATATCATAGCTGCTATCGCTACTGCTATCGCTGCTAACTAGCGAACGATGGTGTGGTGAACTTAGGAGCTGAACAGCCGTCCCCCTGCAAGAGCCCAGCAGATGCAAGCTGCCCGCGGACGCTGTCCCCCCTCCTTCTCCTCCTCGACGCGCTGAAGAAGAGACGCTGTCTTTCTCCTGCCGAGAAATCCAGCTCCAGCGTTTCTGGTCTACCCTTGCGGGTGACTGGGATATCGAGCCCTGAGGGAGATACCAGACCTCCATCATTCTATTCCAGAGGTATGGTGTTGACTAAACCCTTGAGAGAGAATTCTTGAAGCAAACCTTGGCAAAACCAACTTAACTTAAAGCTACTTACTTACTCCCCTCCCAAGTATTAGGCTTAGGTCAGGTACACTGGGGTAGGCGTAGTTAGAAGCACCAGTTGAGTATTTTAGCCTAATGTATATATGAATGTATATATGTTTTATTCCTTTTAAACCATTATATGGCTTAGAAACCATATCAATGCTTTTACAGTATTATTTCACAATACTTATCTTACTGTACGTACTTTTTATCATAACAAGTCTTGCAATTGTGGCAATACATTTCTCTTGTACGAGAAGAAAGACTGTTCAATAAATGTTAACCCTTTATTGACAAACGCCCGTCTCTCTACTCTCTACATATTGTGAAAGTAAACTGCACCAACCTGACTGAGTAAAATAACTGTTTATTGTTTCACACGACCCTAGAGATTGACTCTTGATCTGACGAGCAAAGTTGTCATGTTGCACGGTTGTTGGAAAACTGAATCCCTTCTTGTCTGTGCCAGGGAAGCTGATCACTTCCTATTTCAGTCAAGAAAGTTTCCAGTGACCTCTGAGCTAGTTGGTAACAAACCCAATTAAGTTTAATATAGTCAGTGGAGGCCTGGAAGATCCGCACTTCTACGTCGATACTACTGTTTATGTTATTCCAATGCGCAGGGCCTATTGGGAAAATAGGAACTACGCTACATGGCGCCCAACGTTTGGTAAGACGATAAACTAACGCAAGACGTTAGAGTAACTCAGTCGTGCATATTTCACACAGACCCCTTTCTCCCGTAAATACGCCAATAGACGTCTGGAGTGGGTGAAAGGTTAAAATCCGCCCGAACTCAGTAGGAAGAGATTCCTATGTAAAGCTCTGGTTTATTCAACGTTGAAGGATACAGTGTTCCAAAATATTGTGCACCTAATCTTGGTCTCCTTGGAGACCTACTCTGCAAAACCTTGCATTTATACAATGCCAGGAGAAAACGGAACCACTGGGGCCGCAGCAGATGCGACTCAGCAGGGTCCCGAAGACACAGACCAGGATGCTATTATCATCCCGGTCCACTTAAGAAAGTCTATAACGTTAAAACTTATAGAAAACGGACTGACACCTCAAGGTGGTACTGTAATTTTCGTGATAGAGGCACACGAATATCGGCAGACAGAGGTATTCTATTCATGGATAAACTTTCCAGCGGCAAACGCTAGAACAAAAGAGTTTCACTATTACAAAATAGAGAAACCTCCAGAAGAGTACGCTCCTTTCGAGGAAACTGAAATCCCACTAAAATTCCAAGAGCACCTGCTCTGGTTTAATGGCGCCCTAAAACATAATGATCATATTACCAGGCTCGGTCCACTAGGTAGACCAGGAGCAACGTGGCCGGTTCTAGCCAGCTACACACCACATCCGGACATTGCAAAAATGTCAAAGGAAGAGCTGTTAGTACAGCTAAAAACATTAATTAAAATATATAGGCAATTAGTCCAATATGTAATGCGGACTGCAACAGTCCAGCCAGCTGTTAATGTACCACAGCTGACCCCTCATCAGGGGAACACTAATAAAATTACATCACAGAACATACAGTCATGTCTTGGTAAAACACCTGTAAAACGGGAACAAATTCCTTTCTGGTTAGCACAGAAAATCACTCAAATAGAGGCAGTATTTCCTGATACTACCCCTATCGAGAAATACAGAATCTTGACCATCTGCCTTCCTATGGGAATCGCACCACACGTGGAGGACTGCGACACTTGGGGTACAGTCTTTGCTTCCATTTACACAAAAACACACGGTGTTCCGTCTATGGCGGTAATACCAGAAGTGCTAAAACAGATTCAAAATGAATACGGTCCCGAGCCCGCTTTAAATCTTGGTATGAAATTACTGAAAGACTTCAAGCAGGTCTCGGCTATATTATTAGCCAACATAAAGGGAGAAGCAGCATCTGTGGCGATCCGCCAGAAGTTGAAGGAAACAGATATAACAGATCAGCCAGTTGAGCTTGCCAGAATCATAGAAAAGTGCTATGAAGAATTAGGTAGAGACAGCTTGGGTGGAAAACCAGTAAAGCCCCAGCTCCTCGAAAATCCTTAAAAATTATTTATTAAAAATAATTTAAATACTAAAAAGAGCTGGGATGAAAATAAACAATCCACTCCCAAGGAAAAAGTTTTCCAGTCCAGAGGAAGGTCTCCTCGACGGAGGGAAAGAACTCCGACTCGAGAACACCAGCCTCCCCAGAGGGAGCCCTCTGAGAAAAGATATAACCTTAGAAATAGGGATAGTCTGAAAAAACCTGATAGATATCAAAGTATTGATACACGTCCCTCTTGATCTTTTTCGCAGAAATCGGAAAGAAGAGGAAGGTCAGACCCAGGAGAGCACACAAAGTCCAAAGACAAGGAACCTGCTCAGAGTAAAAAATCTCAATTTCCAAAAAAGAAGGTAGCCAGTATTAGAGTAATCAAACATGCAGAGAATACTGAGGACACAGTTGAAAAATGGGGAGTGGGCATTGACAATGTTGGACAGTGCAGCAGAAATCAGTATAGCCCGCAAGATCTTGATGAGTCATCTGGAGACAGTGGACACGAATTAATACATTCAGGTTGAAACTGCCGACACCAGACTTAGCGAGCCCCATAAAATATACGAAATAACATTGCATATAGAGGGTGATAAGACTAGGAAAATAAAGGGTCTATTTTGGGATAAACTCTCAAAAGGCTATTATATTCTGTTAGCTGAAAAAGATTGGCCCCCTGAGTTTGTCAGGGAGTGCCCTAGTGGCGAAGAAGTGATTATGCCTGCCTTCTCGAATCACATTCCGATTCACAAAAAATATACTTATGCAAGGAAATGGGCAGTAGCCCAGGCTCCTGCATTATATAAAAATCATGTAGGATGGGATGAGGACTCTCCTCCTCACAAAATCCAGTTAAAAAGTGAACCAACTGCCCAACGGCAGTATCCCATTAAGCAAGAAGCTAAAAAACAGGTCAGGGAGATCTTAGATCAACTTGAATACCATGGGGTGTTTGAAACATGCACCTCTCAAATGAACAATCCTTTGTTTCCTGTCTCCAAGCCAGACAATTCATATCGTCTAGTTTTGGACTACAGACATCTTAATGCATGTTGCAAAACTTTTGCAGTACAAAACTCGCATAGTGCAGCCCTAATGAATAACATAGTTAGGAAAAAATATAAAACGACATTAGACATATCTAATGGTTTCTTTTGTCAAAACATTGCACCAGAAAGCAGATATTTGACCGCTTTCTCAGCATTTGGGTCGCAGAAAATTCTGTCGACTCCCACAGGGGTTCAAGAACTGCCCAGGACTATTCTCAGCAAGAGTAACAGAGTTACTACAAACATATGATGATGAGGCATTATCTTACGTAGATGATATCTATCTCACAGACGACGACTTGGATACTCACTTGAAAAGAGTGAACACCATTATACTTGGGTTCGCAGCAGAGGGTTACAAATTCAACTTTAAAAAGTCTCGAATTGCCCATCTGACAGTACTATTCTTAGGGTACGAATTATCAAGTGAAGGGAAAAGCCTAGCGGACAACTTCTTAGAGAAGTGCGCTGTACTCCAAGCTCCAAAAACGCTGAAGAATTTACAATCCATACTAGGTTTTCTGAATTTCGGAAGAACATACATTCTAAATTACGCAGAGAGGGTTAAACCTCTCTATGAACTAATTAAACCTGATTTTAAACAAATCAATTGGACTCAAAAACACACAGAAATTTTGAGATCACTACAAACAGACATGTTAGCTAAAACAAAATTAGATACACGTGACAATACACGCGATCTTGTAATCCGAGTCATCCCAGGAAGATGCGGATTCACGTACCTGACCTCTAATGAGGGAGAAAAGGTACCAATAGCATACAAATCACATTTGTACACAAAGGCTGAAATAAAATTCAGTTCAACTGAGAAAATTCTAACTGCGGTTCAGACTGCTGTAGCAAAAGAAAGGCCCCTAGCACAAGGTAAACGAATAGTAATCGTAACACCAATACCGGCTTTAGAAGCGGTAACTAAAGCAAGCATTCCTAATGCTAAAGCTTTGCATCCGAGATGGATCCAGTGGGTTAATTCTCTTGCTGCAACAGACGTAGTTTACGAATTTGATCCTAATTTAAAGACACAAGAATTTTTACAATATGAATATGAATGTCCTCTGCCAATTGAAATTCTGCCTCTCGAAGAATACGGAAGTATTATATATACTGACGGATCAGCACAACCCGCAGTTGGGGGTAAGCAAGCTTACAGTGCTGCGTGCGCGATTGTCAAAGGTCATTGGCACAAAGGAAAATTTAGACCTATGGTCACTGAAACACAATCTCTAGGAGATTGCTCAGCTCAACGAGCTGAATTAATTGCATTTAAGATGGCGCTAGAAAATACCGATCGCGAATTCCCCATACTAATAGTGTGCGATTCTTATTATTGTGTACAATCTTATAATGAATACTTTCAGAATTGGGTGGAAAATAGTTTTAAAGATGCAAAAGGTGGCACAATAAAGCATAAAATGCTTTGGGAACAGGTAGTTCTTTTACAGAAAGAACTACAAAAGACTCACGTAATACATACACTGAGTCATCAACGTGATGGCGTTCACGTTGCAGGGAATTCATTGGCTGATGAAGCCGCGAAGGCAGCTGTGCAAACGGCTTCCGTAGCTGCGATAACTCGGTCACAAACAAAAATAGACAGCGATATTCTACAAGCTGTCAGTGCGTCAGTAAAAAATGATAAGAAAACACTCCCAAAAGGCTTTCCAGAAAAGTACTTATATTTAACAGATACGAATAATGTTCCTTTTGCTCGAATCCCTGGAGTGGGGGATAGGGTAATTCCAAACATGGAACACAGGTTAGGACTAATCAAAGCGGCACACGAAGGGCTTGCCTCTGCACACGCTGGCGTTTCCGCAACAATATCACTATTAAAACTGAGATATTGGTGGCCTCGCTTGAGAATACAAGCTAAAAAGTATGTATTAGAATGCGATATATGCCAAAGGATAAAAGTATCAACAGTAAAACGACCAGCGCAGACACCCCTTCTCATCTCGGATAAACCATTTGCATGTGTTTACCTGGACCACTGTGGTCCCCTACAAAGGGATGGCAATTATAGATATATCATGGTAGCAGTGGATTCCTGTACGAGGTTCATATGGATGTGGCCCCAGCGCTCGGCTGACGCTAGAACGGTTATAAAAGATCTGCGAGTCTTTATCGGCACATACGCAATTACCACGTTCCATTCTGACCAGGGTCCTGCTTTCAGCTCTCGAGCCTATAAGGAGGCCATGGCCAGCATGGGAATTGGGTTGCGGTATTCTTGTCCGTCGCACCCCGAAGGGAATAGTGTGGTAGAAAGAAAAAACCGAGACATAAAGCGATCTATAACAGCGAAGGTATTAGGTTCAGGCGCTGGGTGGGTCAAACATCTAATAAGTGTCCAGACCAGTCTTAACAATTTGCCAAGAAAATCTCTAAAAGGTTTCAGCCCATACGAACTATTGTTCGGAATTAGAATGAGAATTCAGGACTTAGATAGTCCGGTATCAGTGGTACAAGAAAAAACAACAGACTTTGACATCAAAGATCGTTTGGCTGTTTTACAGGAACTGAATGAAACAAGAAAATCCTTAAGCAACATAAAGTTAAAACAACAGCCAGATACCACTGACGAGGCACCACAAGCAACAGCCCCAGCAAGGCCTGTCTGGATTCCAAAGATTGGGGATCTAGTCAGAGAAAAAATTGCGGTGAAGAAGGAATTTGGGCCTTCTTACAGAAAAGCAGTACCTGTCTTGGCAGTCACCGGAACAAGATCAGTAGTACTACCGCCCCTTGCTGGTAAAAAGGAGAACAGAGTCGTGTCTATCGACCTGGTAAAACCACAACCATGTGGCCTATAATCAACAGTAGGCCCAGTGGACTCCCAAGAAACAACAGAATACCCAAACTTGCAACAATCCAAGAGGTTCAAACTGAAAGACTAATCACATTCGATCAGCCTGCAGTGCACAGAGAAGGACTATGCAATAATGCCATGGAACTCGTGCCTCTTGAGACACAGATTGAAACAGTTCGTCAAGAAACACCAGTCTACAATAATGTGGCATCAGAAAATGCTACCGAGAGACAGATTGAAAATCCAATCCCATCAATTGACAGAACTGCCTCTGGTTATTTCATCAACTTCGACAACTTCTCTGAAGATCAAAACGACCCCGAAGTGATGCCAGAAACAAAAAATTATTCTAAAGAAAATACAACAGGACTCCTTCAACAAATCAAAGAATTATATCTGGATTCACCGTTGATTGAGCATTGGATTATCTCAGGGGTATTCATACTCCTAGTCCTAAAACCACACAGATCATCCCACGTGAAGAAAAGAGAACTGTCAACAGTAAATGTCACAGCAATTCCAATACCTGGTGGGGTAGTATGGGAAAAAACTGACTATGAGATCTATGGTCCGGTCGAGATCCTGAAGTATCCTCATCAACTGAAGGTTTCCTTAAGTGACTTTATAAAACCTAGTACATTCTCTGATGATTGGGACTTTAAGAGTATTAATGACATGATGTCTGATTTAGTAATGTCAGCTAGATTTACAGAACATGATTATTTACAAGGTTAATCTAGTTATGAACAATTATTCTGCTACACACATTATGGCGATCATTATTTGCATAAATCTGCACAGCCTAGAAATGTTTTTAAGTATAATCAATGGGAACATTGTGCTACACCACCAAAAAGCAGTTCGAAAGCATTTTTTGAGAAATTCAAGTACTTCTCAGGGTTTAACACCAGTGATGCAGAAACGTTTTATTACAAACTGTTAGATAAAACAGGAATGAAAACAATGCTGACAAACACTAAATTAATATATTCAGAAGCATTTTATGAAAAAATGATGACATTTGGTTTTGATTATTGGAAAAATAACATTGAAACGAAAACCATTTGGGGTACAAAAGATTGGCAGGTACAAGGCCTTGAAGCACTATTCAGAACCTGCCTGATACCAGAACAAATGATGTTTTCAAATGACACAATACACCAAACATCCTGTCTTGGCCTAGCTAGGATCAAAGACCTAAACAAACCGTCTATTCCAAAGCCAATACCTGAGAATGCAACAACAGATATTGAGATAGACGTAACTAAAATTTTACATTTTAACAGAACACATCCTGATTGGAAAAAGTGGTTAATCTGGCCTACTGACACAAACAGCTGTCAAGATAGATTCCTGAACAAAACACAAGGGTTAAAAATGACCAGACAAGACCCTAGATACTCCCAGAGACAACATCCAGGGATAGTAACAACATACAGTGTAGGGAAACTCTGCCTTGAATGGCTAGGAACATCCACACTGGCTGAAATTAAGCAACACTTGTCTTTACTAAAAGATGGTGCTGATTTGCGCGATTTCATTCTTGGACCACGCAAACAGCGTCAAAAACGTTTCATAGCGGCCAGCATCTATGCTGCGTACAACGAGGCTTGGAAAGTCACACAAATTGAAACAGCAGAGAAAATACGAGAAATTGATCGTATTAATTTGGAAAAATCACTCTCTGTAGTGGACAATGGGTTAATGACTCTGTCCTCCAGAATATATTCGTTAGACAATATTGTATCTTCTGCCTTTGACATAATAGACAGAGACTTGCTAATGTTACAGCATGGCCAGTCACAATTACGTTCTATTGTACAATTAGGCTGGACGCTGCAAAATCTTCGTTCAGGCTATGTGCCTTGGCGTTTAATCAACACAACGTCATTATTTTCCATTTTTAACCTTACTGATAAACAAATCAGTTTGGCACAGAAAGGAGCAGACTATACAATCCTGAGCATCGAAAAACTTGAGAGATTACCATTGACAATGTCAGAGAGTCCTGTCATTGAATGGATAATACACGGAATTATCACTATTCCGATAACAACTTTCCGATTTAAAAAGTGCCTTGAATACATACCTACTGGCCAGTATGAACGATTGGGTAAAGGTTATGTAAAATCAGAATGGAAATTACCATACACACATTCTTGCTATAGTGACAGCGACAAAAATGTATTTCTTAGTGGTGAAAATTGTAAACATTCACTAAGCGGTATACTTTTGTGCCAGGGTATTATTTTACACGGAGCCTGTGAAGGTAATTCTAACAACCTTTCATGCCACCAGCTAGTCACACCTGCAACTCAGATAGAGCCCTTCTTTATGCAACTTGCTAACGGGAGTTACATTCTTAGAACGGATCACAGATGTTGTGGCCTAGTGCCAGGGAAAAGTTATCTAGTAAGTGTAACATCCATGGTCAAATGCTGTATGCAAGCATTGTTCCCGAGCGGGCTTGCAGACACAGAGACTCCCATCTGGCCTCGTCTGAATCTCTATTCTATACGAATTGATACTTTAAGCAAAATGAAGTCTGTGCTTTTGCAGACAACAGTGCCCATAACGTCATCAAAAGAGACGTATGATCTTCTAGTTGCAAGGACAGCTACGCAGGTTCATGACCTTTCATCAACAAATTGCCCCGTGCATTTCGTAGAAATGCTTAGCCAACTCCTTAACATGTCTAGTGCCACAGGCATCCCAGGCATATTTAAGACGATTTTTACGGGACTGCTAACACCATTTCAAGCAATTTTGGGAATCGTTACTAATTTTGTTCACTCTGTTTTTGGCGGCATACCCCTATTTTTGGGACTTGTAGAAGGGATTTTATTTTTGACCCTCCTGCTTCGTTATGGCAAGCCACAGCTCAGACATAGCTCCTATGGGAATGGAAGAGACAATCCTAGCAGTCCGCTACCGGGACAGAATAACTAGAGTCCTTGGATTGGCCAGGCTGAGAGATCTAAACATGACCTGGTTCCTTTCATTCAGACCTATATGGCAGAACTGTATCTTACCGGTACTTCGATGTATGCTATGCGGAGATGAGTGCGTGTTGGACATCTGTCTTTCACTTCCATCAGCAGTACCAATGGACGTTGATACTTTGCTCAGTCCGATAACGGCTCACGCATTGTGTTGTCCCCAGCGGCTACCAATCCTGATGACGGCATTCGTTGAGACTCCTGTGCTACGACTAGGTGGTAACAGTGGAGCGAGTGACAAAAGCAGCATCACCCAGGTACGACCTTCTGTGAGCATTGCTGATCCCGACTTCGATGACAGCAATCATTCTCACACCTGCCAAGTTACAGCACTATCGAATTTGGTTGAACTGTCACCTGATTTTGTAGACCAATTCTTTGAGAGCCTGTCTGATATGATGTTCTCACCCGAACATAAATAATAACTTTGGAGAAGCTTTCCGACACACAGCGTTCCCATGAACTCTGAATTCGGCCTTCAGTTTTGAACAACAAAAACTGCTAAAAGCGTTGGAACTCTATTTTCCCCGTTCATGCAATAATTCTTTTGAATTGAACACTTTTTAATATTCACCCTTTTTGACACGAAAAATTCTTTGCTTCAAGTAAAAACTATTCTTAGAGAACAGAAGCTTCAAACTTCTATTTCTACATACATCTAGAGACATAATAACTTTACACCAGCCTCTAGCACATTTATTGCAATGCATTTATATGTGATGATTTATCTCGCCCTTCTCTGTTTCAGAGATATTTCATGTGTAATTCTTTTTTGCATAATCGTTCATTGATTTCATATGCTATAATTTTTGAATGATTTCTATGCTTCAAAAACGTACAGTACCTAAAATTTCACGTATTACAATATACGCCTATTTCAAATGCATTTCTGTATTTTGGGGTGGGCAATGTTACACATGCATCATATTGCTCTAGTTTTAGTAATTTGATGGACATGAATTCGTGGAGTGGGTGTTGCGTGCTTATCTAGGATCCTGATCGATACTGTGACCTTATGCCTCTATTCGGCTATAAATCCATTTATTCCCTATATTGGCATAACCGTTCAAGTGCGATATTCAGTAACTCATCTCTGGCCTCACACGAACAGAGCCACATTCCAGAATAGCTTTCTCTGCCACTTCCTTTGCAACCAATTAGTGCAATGACAGAGCAGAAGTCACTATCTGAGATTCCTAGATTAACACTATGAGTTCTTCAACAAGATAAAAACTCAGCAAATCTGGAAATCCCCGCTTGCTGTGTTTTGATTAGTAATAGAACTCTAATGAGCACTGATAGACGATCACTTCCTAGTGACATCTATATTGACGTCTTATGTCCAGCAAACTTACGTCAAACATGGCACCTTTCAGGTATAAATATTACCAACATTGCCTTAAGCAAACGCTGTCTCGTTGCTGTTGGTGAAGCAAGCCCCTGTTGCCCGTCGCCTGAAGCTGCTGTTATGCTGAAGATATCATAGCTGCTATCGCTACTGCTATCGCTGCTAACTAGCGAACGATGGTGTGGTGAACTTAGGAGCTGAACAGCCGTCCCCCTGCAAGAGCCCAGCAGATGCAAGCTGCCCGCGGACGCTGTCCCCCCTCCTTCTCCTCCTCAACGCGCTGAAGAAGAGACGCTGTCTTTCTCCTGCCGAGAAATCCAGCTCCAGCGTTTCTGGTCTACCCTTGCGGGTCACTGGGATATCGAGCCCTGAGGGAGATACCAGACCTCCATCATTCTATTCCAGAGGTATGGTGTTGACTAAACCCTTGAGAGAGAATTCTTGAAGCAAACCTTGGCAAAACCAACTTAACTTAAAGCTACTTATTTACTCCCCTCCCAAGTATTAGGCTTAGGTCAGGTACACTGGGGTAGGCGTAGTTAGAAGCACCAGTTGAGTATTTTAGCCTAATGTATATATGAATGTATATATGTTTTATTCCTTTTAAACCATTATATGGCTAAGAAACCATATCAATGCTTTTACAGTATTATTTCGCAATACTTATCTTACTGTACGTACTTTTTATCATAACAAGTCTTGCAATTGTGGCAATACATTTCTCTTGTACGAGAAGAAAGACTGTTCAATAAATGTTAACCCTTTATTGACAAACGCCCGTCTCTCTATTCTCTACATATTGTGAAAGTAAACTGCACCAACCTGACTGAGTAAAATAACTGTCTATTGTTTCACACTCCTAGAGATTGACTCTTGATCTGAGGAGCAAAGTTGTCATGTTGCACGGTTGTTGGAAAACTGAATCCCTTCTTGTCTGTGCCAGGGAAGCTGATCACTTCCTATTTCAGTCAAGAAAGTTTCCAGTGACCTCTGAGCTAGTTGGTAACAAACCCAATTAAGTTTAATATAGTCAGTGGAGGCCTGGAAGATCCGCACTTCTACGTCGATACTACTGTTTATGTTATTCCAATGCGCAGGGCCTATTGGGAAAATAGGAACTACGATACAAGCAGTGTAGATCCTGATCGTTTTGCAAGTTTTGGGCACTCCTTTTTGCCCCCTCAAAGTTCAGCTTAGGTTGATGAGGGTCCTGTAATCACGGACAACTTATTTATCCTTTCTGTCGCCTCGCGCGCTCTGTGGGCAAAGGATGTGACTCGCACAATGGCTGATGGGGCTCAAGTATAGAAGAGACAGTGGCACAGAGGGTGTATGCGCAATGACATCCATGCATGACGACATTCTGTCCACTTTGTCCACTATGGTGGCGAACCCTTGTTGCACCTTCTCGCGCGCTCTATGGGCAAAGGATATGATGCGCACAATGGCTGATGGGGCCTAAGTATAGAAGAGACAACAGTACAGAGGGTGTATCATAGTGCCTCCCACTTGTGCGCCCAAGCTTTAGGTAGAATTCAGCTCCTCCAGATAACCAGCAGTGAGCAGTTTAGAGCAGTCAGGCCCCTCCGCCCCAGGCGCGCCCACCGCCACAAGTGGACTACAGCCAGTTCGATGAGCTCAGAGAGGGCAGTGGGCTATACTACAGCAACACCTCCAATCATCCAAATACAGCCATACTCAGGATGCTGTCAGAGCAAGCCCCACTGATCCGGCTTGTATAGTTTGGGGGGAGATCAAAGGGTCACCCTTGTAAAGTCGTCCTGTCTCCTGCTTCACTTCTGTATGTGCCTCTACATCCAACAATAGCTCCCCAAGTCAGCAAGAATCAGCATATATTGAGTGATCACACTGTGCATCCAGTTTTCTATTGCAACCTTAGAAATAGGGATAATTTGAAAACCCTGATAGATATCAAGATGTTGATACACGTCCCTCTCGATCTTTTCTGACTTCCTCACAGAAATCGGAAAGAAGAGGACGGTCAGAACACAGAGAAGAGCATGTCAAGTCCAAAGACAAAGAACCTGCTCATCAAAGTAATAAATCACAATTTCCCAGAAAGAAGGTAGCAAGTATTAAGTTTAAACATGCCGAGGATTCTGAGGACACAACTGAAAAACGGAGAGTGGGCCCAGACAATGCTAGACAGCGCAGCAGAAGTGACCATAGCTCGCAAGATCGTGATGAATCTTCTGGAGACAGTGGACACGAATGAATACATTCAGGTGGAAACTGCATATACCAGGGTTAGCAACCCTCATAAAATATACTAAATAACATTGCGTATAGAGGGGGACAAGACGAGGAAAGTAAGGGGTCTCTTTTGGGATAACCTTTCGAAAGGCTATGACATCCTGTTAGCTGAAAAAGACTGGCCACCAGAGTTTGTCAGGGAGTGCCCTCATAGCGAAGAAATGATTATGCCTGCCTTCTTGAAACATATACCAATTCATAAAAAATATACACTTGCAATAAAATGGGCAGTAGCCCAAGCTCCTGCATTATATAAAAATCATGAAGGATGGGATGAGGATACGCCTCACCACAAAATCCAGTTAAAAAATGAGCCCACTGCACAAAGGCAGTACCCAGTTAAACAAGAAGCTAAAAAGCAAGTCAGGGAGATCTTAGATCAACTTGAATATCAAGGGGTGATTGAAACATGCACCTCACAAATGAACAATCCTTTGTTTCCTGTCTCCAAGCCAGACGATTCATATCGTCTAGTTTTGGACTACAGACACCTTAACTCCTGTTGTAAAACATTTGCAGTACAAAACTCACACAGTGCAGCACTAATGAATAACACTGTGCGCAAAAAATATAAAACGACATTAGATATTTCTAATGGAGTCTTCTGTCAAAACATTGCACCTGAAAGCAGGTATTTGACCGCTTTCTAAATAATGGGGTCACAAGAACAATTTTGCCGACTCCCACGGGGATTCAAGAATAGCCCAGGATTATTCTCAGCAAGTGTAACAGAGTTACTACAAATATATGATGATGAGGCATTATCCTATGTCGATGATATCTATCTCACAGATGATGACCTGGAGACTCACTTAAAAATAGTTAACACCCTAATACTTGGGTTCGCATCAGAGAGTTACAAATTCAACTTTAAATAGTCACGAATGGCCCATCTAACTGTCCTGTTTCTAGGATATGAATTATCAAGTGAAGGCAAGAGCCTAGCTGACAATTTCTTAGAGAAATGTGCTGTACTCCAAGCACAAAAAACGCTGAAGAATTTAAAATCAATACTAGGTTTCCTGAATTTCGGAAGAACATACATTCTAAATTATATAGAGAGGGTTAAACCTCTCTATGAATTAATAAGACCTGATTTCAAACCAATAAATGGACTCAGAAACACACAGAAATTTTAAGATCATTACAAACAGACATGTTAACTAAAACAAAATTGCAAACACGCGAAAACATTCGCAACCTTGTAATGCGAGTCATCCCAGGAAGATGCGGATTCACATACCTGACCTCTAATGAGGGAGAAACGGTACCTATAGCTTACAAATCACATTTGTACACTCAAGCTGAAATGAAATTCAGCTCCACAGAAACAATTCTGACAGTGGTTCAAACTGCTGTAGCAAAAGAAAGAGCCATGGCCCAAGGCAAGAGAATAACTGTTTATACAGCAGAATCAGCCCTTGAGGCATTAACAAGTCCACGCAATCTGAATACAGTGGCATTAGATTCAAAATGGATACAATGGGAAAATTCTCTTGCTACAGAAGACGTGAAATACTATTTTGACCTGAAACTGAAAAAACTAGATGATCTAGATACTAACAAGAATATCCTCTGCCAATCGAAATTCTGCCTCTCGAACAGTACACATGTGCAATCTACATGGACAGATTTGCACAACACTACGATGTTGAGGAAAAATTCTACAATGCAGCGTGCTCGATTGTTAAAGGTGGCTGGCGCTCTGGTAAATTCAAACCGATGATTACCAAAACTGAATCACTCAGAAACTGTTCAGCTCAGCGAGCTGAAATAAGATCTTTAAAGATGGCGCTTGAAAATGCCGATCGTGAATTCCCGACACTAATAGTGTGCGATTCGCATTCCTGCATCAAGTCTTACAATAGTGACATGCAGACATGGAGTAAAAACAGTTACAAAGATGACACAGGTACCACAATAAAGCATAAAATGCTTTGGGAACAAGTAGTTCTTTTAAAGAAAGAACTACAGAAGACTCACGTGATACACGCACTGAGACATCGACGTGATGGCGTTCACGTTGCAGGGAATTCATTGGCTAACACAGCCACAGCGGAAGCGGTTCAACCGGCTTCCGTAGCCACTGAAAAGCGTTCAGAAAAACACATAGATGGGGAAACCATGCTGGCGGTAAAAGCCTCATTAAAAGGCGATTATGAAGCATTACCTCTCAACTATCCACTCAGTAATGCATACATAATTGATGCAAACTCCGTTCCTTTTGCTCAAATCACTGGAGTGGGGGAGAGAGTAATTCCAAACACGAACCGGAGAGTTTTCTTGATTGAAAGCGCACACATGGGACTGGGTCCAAGGCACCAACAGATCTTGAAATATCTAATAGAATTACAATCAGAATACTGGTGGCCGGGAATGAGCGTGCAAATTTACAAATTTACAAATTTGCAATGGATTGTCCAGACTGCAACAGAGATCGCAGCTGTGAACCGGACCAGACTATTGCCAGGACATCTTTGTTAGAAAGCATCAGGCTATCTATAATGAAGAAATCCAACCGGAGAAATGCGTCCCCATAATTATTAAGACAAAATTAACTTAAAAATGTAGACCAGCAGCACTCGGCTGATGCCAGAACTGTTATAAAAGATTTGCGAGTCTTTATCGGCATATACGCGATTGGCATGCTACATTCTGATCAGGGTCTGGCGTTTGGCTCTAGAGCTTACAAAGAGGCCATGAACAGCATGGGCATTGCAGTGCGGTACTCTTCTCCCTTCCATCCTGAGGGAAATGCGGTAGTGGAAAGAAAAAACCGGGACATAAAGCAATCTATAACGGCAAGGGTATTAGGTTCGGGTGATGGGTTGGTCAAACATTTAACAAGTGTCCAACGTAGTCTTAATAATCTGCCAAGAAATTCTCTAAAAGGTCTCACGCCATACGAACTATTGTTCGGTACTAGAATGCACATTCAGGATCTTGATTGTCACATTTCAGTGGTAGAAGAAAAATCCTTTGATATCAAAGACCGTTTGGCTGTTTTACAGGATTTAAATGAAACAAGAAAAAGCCTGAGTAACATAAAGTTGAAACAACAGCCGACAACCACTGAAGAAAAACCATCTGTCCCAGCAAAACCTGTCTGGATTCCAAAGATTGGGGATCTGGTCAGAGAGAAGATCGCGGTGAAGAAGGAATTTGGGCCTTCTTACAGAAAAGCTGTACCTGTCTTAGCTGTCAGCGGAACAAGATCAGTTGTACTACCGCCCCTTGCTGGTAAAAAGGAGAACCGAGTTGTATCCATCGACCTGGTAAAACCACAATCATGTGGCCAATAATAAGTAGTATGCCCAGAGGACTCCCAAGAAATAGCAGAATACCGAAATTTGCTACAATCCAAGAGGCTCATACTGAGAGACTAATCACATTTGATAAACCTGCAGTGAATCAAAAAGGACTATGCAATAATGCCATGGAACTTGTGCCTCTTGAAACCCAAATTGCAACAGTTCGTCAAGAAACACCAGTCTACAATGATGTAGCCTCTGACTAAGCTAATGAAACAAAGAAAAATGCAAAAGCAAATGAAAATGAAAATCCGGAAATAATTCCAACAATTGACAGAACTGCATCTGGCTACTTCATCAATTTCGACGACTTTTCTGAAGATCCGAGCGAGAATGAAGAAACGCCTGAAACAAAAACTTTCAAAGACAAAGTAATTGAACTTTCTCTCCAACTAAAAGAAACATATCTGATTTCACCATGGATTGAATTTTGGATTGTGTTAGGTGTACTTACTCTCCTGCTTTTGCTCATCATGGTTCTATGTTTGGGAAAATTCATTGATGGAAAATATAGTACAATGGACACAGCAAGTCAGAACATCAACTTGGTCCTAAAGCCTCACACATCCTCCCACATCGAGAAAAGAGGACTGTCATCAGTAAACATCGCAGCCAATCCAATACCCGGTGGGGTAGCATGGGACAGAACTGATTATGACATTTTGGGCCCGGTTGAGATCTTGAAATACCCACACCAGTTCAAGGTTTCATTAAGTGACTTTGTGACACCAAGTACTTTCTCTGATGATTGGGACTTTGAAAACATTAATAATATGATGTCAGATTTAGTAATGTCAGCCAAATTTACAGAACATGATTACTTACAGGGTTCATCGAATTATGAAGTTATACTGTTATAATCATTTTGGTGATCACTATTTGCATAAAACTGCACAACCTAGAAATGTTTTATCTTATAACCAATGGGAACACTGTCCAACACCGCCAAAAGGCAGCTCGAAAACCTTTTATGAGAAATTCCAGTACTTCTCAGGGTTTAACAACAGTGATCCAGAAACGTTTTATTTTAAAATGTTAACTAGGTCAGGAATCAAAACAATGTTGACAAATACTAAATTGATTTATTCTGAAAACATTTATGACAAAATGTCTACATTTGGTTTCGAATTCTGGAAAAACAACATTGAAACAAAAACGATCTGGGGTACCAAAGATTGGCAAGTACAAGGCCTAGAAGCATTATTTAGGGCCTGCATGATCCCAGAACAAATGATATTCTTGAATGACACAATTCAACAAACTACTTGTCTTGGCCTAGCTAAGATAAAAGACTTAAATACACCGTCTATTCCAAAACCTATAACTGATAGTGATAGCACTACAGATGTGGAGATAGACGTATCCCGTATTTTACACCAAAACAGAACACATCCTGATTGGAAAAAGTGGTTGATCTGGCCAACAGACACAAATAACTGTCAAAATAGATTTCTGAACAAAACACAGGGGTTCAAAATGACCAGGCCAGACCCAAGATACTCCCACAGGCAACATCTAGGGATAGTTACAACATACAGTGTAGGGAAACTATGCCTTGAGTGGCTACAGAAATCCACACTGGCTGAAATTAAGCAACACTTGACTTTACTTAAAGACGGTGCTGACTTGCTTGATTTCATACTGGGACCACGCAAACAGCGTCAAAAACGTTTCATAGCGGCCGGTATATACGCTGCATACAACGAAGCTTGGAAAGTAATGCAAATTAAAACAACAGAAAAATACGAGAAATAGATCGTATAAATTTGGAAAAATCACTTTCTGTGGTGAACAATGGGTTAACGACTCTGTCCTCCAGAATATATTCATTGGACAGCATTGTATCATCAGCTATTGATATAATAGAGCAGGACTTACTAATGTTACAACATGGTCAGTCTCAATTACGTTCTATTGTACAGCCTGGTTGGACATTGCAAAATCTGCGTTCAGGCTACGTACCACCATGGCGTTTAATCAACACAACGTCATTATTCGGTATCTTTAACCTTACTGATAAACAAATCAGTTTGGCACAAAAAGGACCAGACTATACGATTCTGAGCATTGAAAAACTTGAGAGATTACCATTGACATTGTCAGAGAGACCTGTCATTGAATGGATAATACACGGAACAATTTAAATTCCGATAACAACTTTCCAGTTTAAATACTGCCAAGAGTATATACCTGCGGGCCAGTATGAAAGGTTGATTTGATTTGATTTGATAAAAATTTATATTGCGCAGAACAATAACCCGCAGGTATCAAGGCGCCTAACAATCAGATCAAAGTGGGAATGTACAATCTTACATATAGGCTTGCAGGAAGAGGCGAGTTTTAAGGGCACTACGGAATTTCTGCAGGGACGGTAGGGACCTGAGATCAAGGGGAAGGTCATTCCACCATTTAGGGGCAAGAGTAGAAAAAGCCCTGCCACCCCACTTGGCTCTACGAATGCGGGGGACTGTCAGGAGCAGTTTCTTGGAGGAGCGCAGGGCCCTCCCAGGGGTGTAATGGGAGATGATGGAGCCGACTCCCATGGCACTGTTCTTTGCAATGGCTCTGTAAGTCATGCATAGGACTTTGAAGCGCACTCGGTGTTCTACCGGCACCCAGTGCAGCGCTTTCCTGGCCAACGTGGCCGAGGAGCGTCTGGGGATATCTAAAACAAATCTGGCTGCGGCGTTCTGGACTACCTGCAAGCGCTGCAGAAGGCTCCTATTTAGGCCCAGATACAGCGCATTACAGTAGTCCAGTCGTGAGCCAATGAGAGCGACAGCTATTTGTTTTCTGGACTGCAGGGAGAGATACTTCCTGATTCTTCTGAGGGTGTGAATGATGCCCCAACAGGTAGAGATGGTTCTACTAACCTGTCTGCTCATGTCCAGGGCAGGGTCTATCATCACCCCAAGGTTCTTAGCAGATGTCGTGGGGGAGGGACATATTCCTAACGAATCAGGCCACCAGCTGGCTGACCATGTGTCCTCTTTCCCTCCGAACACCATCACCTCCGTCTTCTCCCCATTCAGCTTAAGTGAATTGTGGATCATCCACATACCAACCGCCTCCATACAAGATCTAAAATTGGAGGCGGTTGGTACATCTGAATGGGAAAGAGGGACGAGGATTTGGGTGTCATCAGCGTAAGAGACTACCTCCATCCCGAAAGATCTAATTAATCTGGCCAGTGGGGTCACGTAGATATTAAATAGGGTCGGACTAAGAGCCGACCCCTGCGGGACCCCACATAGCACAGGCCGGGATGGAGATAGAAACTCTCCCAGCTTCACTCTTTGTTCCCTTTCAACAAGGAAGGAGATCAGTAGATCTAGAGCTGCGCCCTTTACCCCCACTTCCCTCAGACGAGATGTAAGTACTGAGGGGGAGAGGGTATCAAATGCCGCAGTTAGATCCAACAGGACTAGGAGGGTGGTCTGGCCCCCATCTACTTTAGTGCGGATCTTATCGAGCACAATAGTAAGGGCCGACTCAGTGCTGTGTTCCCTCCTGAATCCGTGCTGGGAGAAGTCCAGACAGCCCGAGCTATCCACAAAGGCGGCAAGATGCTTGTTTAGATGTGCCTCAAGCATCTTCGCAGGGGCTGGGAGCAGTGAGATCGGCCAGAAGTTTTTTAGGACCTCCGGGTCGAGGGAAGCCTTCTTCAGCAGAGGTTTCACTACTGCACTCTTCCACTCCGAGGGGAAGACACCGTCCCTCAAGGCTAGATTCATAATTTCTAGTAGAGGCGGTAGGAAGATTTCTCTACACTGCTTAATGATCCTCAATGGGCAAATATCTAGGGGGGAGCCAGATTTAGTTTTATTGAGCAAAATCTCCAGATCTTGCAGAGTGAGTGGGGGGAAAGAGTCCAGGGTGCTCCGTGGGGAGATGTCTGGCGTGATCATATTTGTCTGAACCAAGGCAGGGGGCCCACTGGATGAGGCTCTTTGTACCTCAAGAGCCAGATAGATGTCCTGTATCTTAGAATGAAAAAAGGACGCGATATTATCGCATAGATCTTGTGAAGGTGCGACGGGGTCAGGTATTTGCAGGTTGACTAAAGAATCAACGATTCTAAAGAGCTCCTTCGGCGAGGAGAGCGAGGTTGTCATGGCCACAAAGTAATCTTGCTTGGCCTGCACAATCTCAGATTTGTATTTTCTGACCAGAAGTTTGTGGGCTTCCTTGTTCCTGAAGTCCCAGCTCGAATGCCAGAGCCTCTCCATCCTCCTCACTTCTTGCCTGAGGAGTCTGAGGGATTCCGAGTACCATGGGGCAGAGGGTCTCTTCCTAGCTCGGCAGCGGGTTTGAGGTGGGGCAAGTTCATTCAGGGCCTCAGTGATGACCTGTTCAAAGTGACCAACCGCAGTCTGAACATTGTCCATGCTGATAGCGGAAAGGCTAGCCGCCCATGGCAAAAAGGAATCATTACCAATATTCCTAAAGTTTCTGCCAGTTTCCTTAGTGTGCTTCCCTGTTTTATTTCCCTCCATCCGCGGATATTCCAGAAGAAATGGAACCGCAAGGTGATCCGACCCGGATAGGTGTACCGGATCCATGATGGTCAAACGATGGTCATTAGAGAAGATGCCATCTAGTGTATGGCCTGCACGATGAGTGGCGCCGCTGACTCGCTGCGTGAGTCCACAGGAGACCAGGGCATCGATAAGACAAGAAGTGTCAGATAGATCTAGTCGTTCTAGATGATAATTAAAATCTCCCAAAATGGAGAAGTTATCACGATCAAAGTAAGGTTCCAGGGACTGGAGGAAGTAGTTTGTGAACTCAGTCCTCGGACCCGGAGGGCGATACAACAGAATTCCGTTGAAAAAAGGGATTTGCCCTTCCTTTACGGTGAAGTGGAGGGCTTGAAAGCTATCCGGAAAGTCAGATATAGATACTGTGTGGCAATACAAGTGATCTTGATAAAGGATCGCTATCCCCCCTCCCACTCGCCCCTGTCTGTCCAGTCTAGTCAGACAGTACCCTTCCGGGACCGCTTCGATCAGGTCAGGACCAGAAAGGTTGGGTAAAGAATACATCAAATCATCCTGGGGTTCACCTTATACACACAGATGTTATAGTGAAGGGAAAAGGAGGTATTCCTTAGTGATAACAATTGTAAAAAATCACTAAGCGGTACACTTCTGTGTCAAGGTATTAACTTGCATGGAGCCTGCGAAGGGTCTTCAAATAACCTTTCATGTCACCTGCATGGCACGCCTGCAAAACAGATAGAGCCATTTTTTAGACAACTTTGTAACGGGAGTTACGTTTTAATAAGTGATCACAGCTGTTGTGGAATGGTGCCAGGGAAAGCTTATCTCATGACCGTAACTTCCAGGGTCGTTTGCTGTATACAAGTATTGTATACACACAGCAATCCAGATATGGGGGCTGCGTTATGGCCTTCTTTGAATATCTCTTCTATTCGAATTGATACTTTAAGCAGAATGAAGTCTATTCTTTTACAGAAAACTGTGCCTTTAACGTCATCCAATGTAACGTATGATCTGCAAGTGGCAAGGACATCGGCAGAAATACATTCTCTTTTATCGACAAATTGCCCCGTGCATTTCGTAGAAACGTTAAGCCAAATCTTAAACATGTCTGATACCAGTGGCATCGCACATGTATTTAAGACAGTTTTTTCAGGACTGTTAGCACCCTTTGAAACAGTTCTGGGCATCTTCCCGAATTTTGTCCATTCTGTCTTTGGCGGCCTACCCTTAATCTTGGGACTCGTGGCAGCAATTTTATTTCTGTTCCTTCTGCTTCGATATGGCAAGCCAATCCACAGACAAGACTCCAGCAACGATGGAAGAAACGATCCTAGCAATACGATACCGAGACCGTATCACTAAGATCCTCAGATTGGCCCGGCTAAGAGATCTGAGTACAACCTGGTTCCTTTCATTCAGACCAATCTGGCAGGATTGCATCTTACCTGTGCTTCGATGTCTGCTATGAGGAGAAGAATGCGTGTTGGACGTCTGTCTTACACTACCATCAGAAGTACCAATGGATATTGATACTTTGCTAGGTCCTGTAACAACTCATGCATCGTGTTGTCCCCAGCGGCTACCTATTCTGATGACGGCATTTGTTGAGACTTCACCACTACGAGTAGGTGGTGGTTAGGTACGAGAGGAAAGCAGCACCAAACAGGTACAACCTTCTGTGAGCATTGCTGATCCAAACATCGATGATAGCAATCATGCTCCAAACTGCACAGTTACAGCATTTTCGAACTTGGTTGAACTTTCACCTGATGTTGTAGACCAATTTTTTGCGAGTCTGTCTTATATGATGTTCTCTCCTAACAACGAAAAAAACATTTAAAAACAATAATCACACAGCGTTCCCTGAACTCTGAATTCGGCCTTCAGTTTTGATAAACTACTGAAAACATTTGGAACAATTTTTTTCCCCTGAAAGCAAAATAATTTTTTCCATTTTTCCAAAATATTTACCTTTTTTTTTGGCACATGGTACTCTGCTTAAAGTAGAACTATTCTTAGAGAACAGAGCTTCTATTTTTAGGATACTAGAGACAATATTTTACCTCAGCCTCTAGCACATATACAGCATTTTGTATAAATATGGAATGGAATGGTCTCGACCTTCTTTTCTGTATTCAGAGCCATTTCATGTGTAATTTTCGCAATTCATTCAGCTGATTTATATATATGCATTTAACTGAATGATGACACTGCTTGAAAAACGTACAGTACCAACACTCATTTTCGTGTATTTACCATATATCATTTCAAATGCGAAATATGTATTTTGGGGTGGGTTGGAAAAAACACATGCATCGTTATATGTTTACTATTGCTTAGTTTTTTAGTAATGATGGACATTAATCCGTGGAGTGGGTGTTGTATTTCTATCTAGAACCCTAATTCGATATTCCCGATTCATGCCCTTATGTGGTTATAATTAATAATATCCTTATAAAGGCATAAGAATCATATCCATATTCAGTAATAGCCCATGCAGTCCAAAGCACAGCACGGCTACTCCCATCGACTCCTAGAAAGCACAACGCGTTCTTTAAACAAACCAAGCCTCCAGCAGCCCGGGAAATCCCCCCCTGCTTTTGTTTTGATTTGAACAAGAACTCCTGGAGTCCAGAAAGAACTGTTAGTTCTTAGTGACGTCTTATGTCCAACCTTACGTCAACCTCTGCACCTTTCAGGTATAAATATACCAACAGTTGCCTTAAGCAAACACACAGTGGTTTGGAGCAGAGCGGCTATCTACTTGCCCAAGAGCCCAGCTGATGGGAGAGCCCCTCCCCTTTGACGCGCTGAAGAAGCTGCTTTTTCTCACGCAGAGAAAATCCGGCTCCGGTGATCCCGATTCACCCTTGCGGGTTGCTGGGAGATCGAGTCCTGAAGAAAGAGATACCAGACCTCCCACATTCTATTACCAAGGTACGGAGCTGACTAAGTCAATGCTTTTATGTATGTATATATTTTATCTATTTTAAAGTATCATATGGCTAAGAAACCATATCAATGCTTTTACAGTATTATTTCATAATACTACTTTTACTGTACACACTTTACTTTATGATAAGTATTGCAATTGTGTCAATTCATTTCTCTTGCATGAGAAAGAAGACTGCTCAATAAATACCACCTTTTATTGAAAACGCCCGTCTCTCTATTTCTCTGCACTCCGGTGAAACTAAGTATGCACGGTTGACTGAGTGAAATAGCTGCCTATTGTTTTCACACAACTCTAGAGATACACTCTTTTATGAGGGAGCAAAGTTGTCATGTTTGTATGGTTGTCAGAAGCTAATCCCTTCTTGTCTAAATCCGGAGAGTTAACTCTTTCCTGAATATTCGAGAAAGTTTCTAGTGCCCTATGAGCTAGCTGGCAAAACTAATTAAGTGTAATATAGTCAGTAGAGGCCTAGTCGAACTCAGTCCTACGTCTACACTGCTGTTTATATTATTCCAATGCGCAGAGCCTATTGGGAATATTGTAACTACACTACACACAGTTTCAGCACACATTTTTACACACTACAGTACCACACCGGAATATGAGTGAATCCAATTCTGAGGCTCTTTGCCCATGCTCCATCTGCGTACATTAAGGGCCCACCATAATGAGAGTCTGTGATTGATACCCCCCTCGACCCCCCCTCCTGTTCCGCCCTCCCTTCCCTCCCCTAATGTTTCCTGCCATCCCCGTTTGTAAAAGGAAGATAACACAGGCCGATGTGCGTGGTAAAATCCACTTTGCCCCTCAGTGGGCTGATCGCGGCATCTGACCAGCACAGACATAATCTCAAACGGCTTCCATGCTATATAAAAAAGCTGCACACAGTTGCAAGTTACATAGCGGCACGTTGTACATTGCCAAAGTGTCCATCTTACTAATGTGACCTTGGTGAGCTACTTTTTTACACTGCACAACCACACTGGAATATTAGTGCAGCTAATCTGCGTACATTAAAGGTCCACCATAATGAGAGTCTGCGATTGACAGCCCCCTCGACCCCTCCTCCTGTTTCGCCCTCCCACCCACCTAATGTTTCCTGCCATCCCCGTTTGTAAAAGGAAGGTAACTGAGGCCGATGTGCGTGGAAAAATCCACTTTGCTCCTCGGTGGGCTGGTCGCGACATCTGACCAGCAGAGACAAAATCAAACAGCTTCCATGCAGAGGTGCAACTAGAGCCAAAATTCGAGGGGGCTACTAAACATTTTGGGGTGGGGGTTAAATCTTCACGGAATAGGTATAGTGACAATGAAGGGGTGAAAAAAGAACAAAGCCTTGTTAACACGTACACGGTCGTTTAAAGACCTGTGAAGTTCTTGTGTGGATGTGCGATAAGCTGGAAAATTGTCTGTAGGTGTGCCAGGGAAGCTGCCTCAGCCCGGGCTGACATACACAATTGGGGTGCTGAAGCCCTTTGAGCCCTAGGGTCATTGTGCACTTGCTTCCATGCTACATAAAAAAGCTGCACACAGTTGAAAGTTACATAGCGGCGCATTATGCATTGCCAAAGTGTCCGTCTTACTAATGTGACCTTCCTGAGCAATTTGTTCGCACTGCAGAACCACACCAGAATATTAGTCAAGTTAATTTTTAATCTGGGTGGCCATGGTGAATCTGCATACATTAGGGGACCACCATATGGAGATTCTGATATAGACCCTAACCATCCCCTCCTGGTTCCCTTTTATAATGCTTTCTACCATCCCCGTTTGTAAAAGGAAGGGAACTGAGGCCGATGTTCATGGAAAATACCACTTAGGCCCTTAGTGGGCGGGTTGCGCTATGTGATGAGCAGAGATATAATCTCAAACGGCTTCCATTGTATATAAAAAGACGCACCCAGTTGGAAGTTACATACTAGCGCATTGTACATTGCCAGAGTCCCCGTGTGATCTAGGTGACCTTGTTAAGTTAGTTTTTCACACTGGAGAACCACTCCAGAATATTACTGAAGGTAGCTCAGAGGCTTCCTGCCCATAGTGAATGTGTATACATTACAGAAGCAGCATATCCAGAGTCTGGGATTGACAATATCCTCGACCCCCCTCACCCCTTCCAGCCTCCCTCCGTCAATGCTTGCTTCATCCCCGTGTGTAAAAGGAAGGTCGCAGAGGCCCCTTTTTGTGAAAAAATATCACTTAGAGAACCACAGTGGAATATAAATAAAGATTGTTGTCAGGGTCTGTGTCCATGCTGAATCTGTGTGCATTACATGGAGAGAGTGGAATTGACACCTCGGTAGACACATTCTGTCTCCCTGGTTTCAATCCCCAACACTTTCTCCAATTCCAGTTTGTAAAAGGACGGTAACAGAGGCCCATCTATGTAGAAAAAATATCACTTAGGCCCTCAGTGGGTGTTTGAGGCATCTGAACAGCAAAGACAAAATCTGAATCTGCTTTTTTGCAACAGAAAAAAAAACCACACAAAATACACACTGGTGCGTTGTATATTGACTTAGTGTGCGTCAGGAATGTGAACTTGATGAGGTATGTCTATACTTCTACATGTATTTTCACATGTGTTATTGATCAGAACATGCCACACCTATGAAACACAGCTATATATTTATGTGTATGTTTATTTCTTGAATGACAACAATAGCAAAAGCCACAGCCAAATGCATGCATGCTTTCAGTGATATAATGTAAGTTACATTTGTAACATATGATGGCTTCCTCCTTTATATTTGACTAGGCTGAACACTGTTAGTAATTGCAGAATACTGAAGCTGCTGAACAAATCTGAGGTTTAACACATTCTGGCATTGGGTTAGTGATTAGGCTACTTTGTTGAATTTTTAAAGACCTCCTACATAACGTAAACAATACAAGTAGAAGTGTACCTGTGTTTAAAGGTGTGCTGTGTTTACATCCTTGGACTGGGTAAGAGTGGTCTGCTTAATTCAGACACTCTGTTCATCACCACCCCCTTTTCTGAATCATTTTTGTCCACCATAAGCGTGGAAGGGTATACTCAGATGTGAGTCCCTAGCACATTGCACCATCAGGATTCAAGCAAGCCGGGCCGAAGATGGCTGAAATGCCAGAAACCGGTCCCCGGTAGCTTGTTTCCTTCCCAGTATAAGAATTGGCTTGGTAGTTTGGTCTGCCCTGTTCCCATGATGCACTGGGCCAGGGTCAGACTAATTTGCATATAGCCAAGTTCTGAGCTGGGATGGTGCAGTGAGCTAAAAAACGGTGATGGATCAAGCCCTGATCTTTGGACTGGGTAAGAGTGGTCTGCTTAATTCAGACACTCTGTTCATCACCACCCCCTTTTCTGAATCATTTTTGTCCACCATAAGCGTGGAAGGGTATACTCAGATGTGAGTCCCTAGCTCATTGCACCATCAGGATTCAAGCAAGCCGGGCCGAAGACGGCTGAAATGCCAGAAACCGGTCCCCGGTAGCTTGTTTCCTTCCCAGTATAAGAATTGGCTTGGTAGTTTGGTCTGCCCTGTTCCCATGATGCACTGGGCCAGGGTCAGACTAATTTGCATATAACCAAGTTCTGAGCTGGGATGGTGCAGTGAGCTAAAAAACGGTGATGGATCAAGCCCTGATCTTTGGACTGGGTAAGAGTGGTCTGCTTAATTCAGACACTCTGTTCATCACCACCCCCTTTTCTGAATCATTTTTGTCCACCATAAGCGTGGAAGGGTATACTCAGATGTGAGTCCCTAGCTCATTGCACCATCAGGATTCAAGCAAGCTGGGCCGAAGACGGCTGAAATGCCAGAAACCGGTCCCCGGTAGCTTGTTTCCTTCCCAGTATAAGAATTGGCTTGGTAGTTTGGTCTGCCCTGTTCCCATGATGCACTGGGCCAGGGTCAGACTAATTTGCATATAGCCAAGTTCTGAGCTGGGATAGTGCAGTGAGCTAAAAAACGGTGATGGATCAAGCCCTGATCTTTGGACTGGGTAAGAGTGGTCTGCTTAATTCAGACACTCTGTTCATCACCACCCCCTTTTCTGAATCATTTTTGTCCACCATAAGCGTGGAAGGGTATACTCAGATGTGAGTCCCTAGCTCATTGCACCATCAGGATTCAAGCAAGCCGGGCCGAAGACGGCTGAAATGCCAGAAACCGGTCCCCGGTAGCTTGTTTCCTTCCCAGTATAAAAATTGGCTTGGTAGTTTGGTCTGCCCTGTTCCCATGATGCACTGGGCCAGGGTCAGACTAATTTGCATATAGCCAAGTTCTGAGCTGGGATGGTGCAGTGAGCTAAAAAACGGTGATGGATCAAGCCCTGATCTTTGGACTGGGTAAGAGTGGTCTGCTTAATTCAGACACTCTGTTCATCACCACCCCCTTTTCTGAATCGTGTTTACATGCATGGCATGTAAAAGTAGATGTACGAGCAGAAATACAACTGAGTCAGAAGATTATGGACTCTTGTGAACTAGAGAGATGTAGTTTGCATTTGAAAAATACACCAAATTTATATGCCGTAGTTGAACTGTACCTTACCAAAGACTTGTATAAAGTACTGTAAGGATTATTGCCTTTGGAAGCATGTTTAAGACTGGATTTATTTGTAGTAGCTTCGGTATTATGTGACTAGTCACAGTATTTGGGGTAGTGAAATATAAAGCAGCAACTATACACATGTGACTGTTGTAAGTGTGTTCACGTTCTTGAATGTATGCATGTATCTGTTTGTGTTTTGCCAGTTCCCTTTTAGTAAGTTTTTTGGTCTTTGTACAGTTTTGTTGGTTGCATGTACACTTTTATTTCTTTATCTATAATAAAGAAAATAGCAATATAAATGTCATTAATTTTTAACTAGTTAATATTGATATTCATATGTAGTTTTAAAAAAAAGTTAAATAGTAAGCATGGGCAAAATTTGCGAATTCGCGTTCCGCGAATTTGTGGATTTCCCCACGAAATCGCAAAAAAATCTGCGAATTTGCAAATTTTCCCACGAAATTGCAGATTTTTTTGCAATTTGCCCTGGAGTACTTTCTACTGGATAATCCAGTCAGTGCTCCCTCATTGGGTAAATGTATAGTGCTTTTACTACACTGCAGCTGCGTAAAGGGCCGGATGACGTGACTCCAGTGACCATGTGTGCCTGTAACACAGGCACAGGCACACATGGTCACTGGAGACACATCTTCTGGCCTGTACGCAGCTACAGTGTAGCAAAAGCACTATGGGGCAGATTTACAAGCCGCTTGCGCCTCTTTTGAGACGCAGTTGCGTCACTTTTGTGACGCAGCGGCAGCACAAAAGATTCGCCATGGTGCTGGGTATTAACAACGTAACGCATCTGAGAGATGCGTCAAGTTGTAAAGCCCTGCGCCATCAGGACGCATTCCGGCGCAGGGGAGGGCGTTCCTGCGCAGGAACGCCTCCTAAAAGTGTCTGAGTGAAATTTACAAGATTTCCCTCAGTCACTTTTAGGCCAATGCTGCGTCAAAACCCTGTGCCTGCTTGAAGCAGGCTCAAGGCTTGATGCAGCATTGGGGAGATAGGGCCCCACAGAGCATTGCTGGAGCCGCATCCAGCAATGCTGAGGGATGCGTCGCGTTTAAAGCCCTGCACCATCAGGAGGCGTTCCGGCGCAGGGGAGGGCGTTCCTACGCAGGAACACTTCCTAAAAGTGGCTGAGTGAAATCTACAAAATTTCACTTAGTCACTTTTAGGCCAATGCTGCGTCAAAACCCGGCTCCTGCTTGAAGCAGGCGCAAGGCTTGACACAGCATTGGGGAGATAGGGCCCCCCAGAGCATTGCTGGAGCTGTGTCGCACTTGCGACGCAGCTCCAGCAATGCGCTTCTTTTACGGCACAAATGCGTGACGCATCTGTGCCGTTTTTGCCAGATGGTGCTCCGCATTGTAAATGCGGCGGACCATGGATGGTGGAGCTGCGGCGCACAATCACTGGCGCATCCCTGGGGATGCACCATTTATTGTAAATCTGCCCCTATACATTTAGCCAACGAGGGAGCACTTACTGATTAGACAGTAGAAAGTACTCCAGTTGAGTGGAGGTATTGCACAAAACGGTGGCATCTTCATGGACAAACACGCAGGGCGGGATTCATTCTGCCCCCTGTTAGACTCGTTTTTCCCTTGTTTTTCTGCCCTTCTGCCCCCTGTTAGACTCTTTTTTTGTGCCCTTCTGCCCTTTGTTAGACTCATTTTTACCTTATTTTTCTGCCCTTTTGCCCTCTGTTAGACTCGTTTTTTGTGCCCTTCTGCCCTCTGTTATTCCCTTGTTTTTCTGCCCTTCTGCCCTCTGTTAGACTCCTTTTTTGTGCCCTTCTGCCCTCTGTTAGACTCATTTTTGTGCCTTTCTGCCCCGTTAGACTCGTTTTTTGTGCCCTTCTGCCCTCTGTTAGACTCGTTTTTCCCTTGTTTTTCTGCCTTTCTGTCCTCTGTTAGACTGTTTTTTTGTGCCCTTCTGCCCTCTATTAGACTCGTTTTTCTCCCCTTCTGCCCTTTGTTAGACTGCTTTTTGTGCCTTTCTGCCCTCTGCATCACCACATCATCACTCAGCGCCACCCCAGCATCACTCAGCACCAACACATTAACACTCAGCACCACCACAGCACTACTCAGCACCACCACAGCATCACTCAGCACCACCACATTATCACTCAGCACCACCACATTATCACTCAGCACCCCCACAGCATCACTCAGCACCACCACAGCATCACTCAGCACCACCACAGCACCACTCAGCGCCACCCCAACATCACTCAGCACCACCTCAGCACCACTCAGCGCCACCCCAACATCACTCAGCATCATCCCAGCATCACTCAGCACCACCACATTATCACTCAGCACCACCACAGCACCACTCAGCACCCCCACAGCATCACTCAGCACCACCACAGCATCACTCAGCACCACCACAGCACCACTCAGTGCCACCCCAGCATCAATCTGTGTAACCATTCAACAACAACTGGTTCAAATATGTTCTCTCAATGTTTCAAGCTTTATTACAAATGTCACAAAAAGATGTTAATATTTCACTTCTGTTCTTGGATTTTAGTCACAATAAAATACACTGAACATAATCTTCACAAAAGTTATTTACAAAAGTTTAAGCTATTGCCATTATAAATTAAAATCACTTTTATTTAAGTATTAATTATTTAAAAAAAATTAAAAGCCATTGTAATTTGTAATATCACGTAAATACAAAACATGTTGCATTACAAATGCTATAGGTGTCAAATTTGCGAAAGTTATAACTATTGGCATTGTAAATGACAAAGCTATTAATTTAGCTATTTTCAAAACCAACACATAAATTAAAAAAATTGTTATTTACAAGACTAATAGCTCAAACGTTCCTAATGCGAGACCTATTGCATTGCAAATGCTTGTTTTTATATCTGTCAGTGCTTTCTGTTGAGGTTTAATTTTCGTGACAGGCGCCTCATTGCCTACTTGTAACTATTCTCTGACCCGGCTTCAAGGGTCAGAGCAGGGTCAGAGAATAGTTGCAAGTAGGCAACAAGGCGCCAGGAAGCACTTACAGGCTTACAGCAGCAGGTGCCCAAGTTGAAGTTAATTTCTTTGTAACCCTTTTTTAAAAGGTTACAAAAAATTAGCTTAAACTTTTGCACCTGCTGCTGTAACCCTGTAAGTGCTTACCTGAAAATTCGTCCCCGCTGATTCGCGGATTTTACCGCGATTTCGCGAGATTTGCGGATCGCGAAATTGCGGAAAATACGCAAATTCCGCGAGCGGAACGAATTTTCAGCCCATGCTTAATAAATAGTGTAATAAACTATTGGAATTACTCTTTCTTTTTTTTAGCTATTTACTTTGTTTGGATCACAAATTCAAGATGGGAAGACAAGAAGAAAAGAGAAGACAACAAAAAAAACAGATCTGCTTACAGAAAAAGAAAAATACTGCATTAGAAAAAGACGAAAATATTAGTAAGGATAAAGTTTATGCGAGTAAGACACTAAATACTTTATTAAAACAGTTGGAGAGAAATTAGAAGGAAAAGACTTGTAATGAAAGGAAAAAGAAGAGTTCTACATGAAAGCAGAAGGAGAAGCATATATGTAATGGTAACAAAAGAATAGTTTGTGGAAAAACAACATGTTGGAAGAAGAGAAAAACAATTTAAGGAAATAGGTTTTCAAATGTTTCGAACTAGAGTAGTTACAAATTTATTGAAACATTGTAAAAAATATAAAAGAAGATCAAGTAGTGTTGAAGAGGAAGCAAAATTATGAAAGTGTAGTATATACTGCTTTTGATTTGAAACAAAAGTTATTCATCTTAAAATTGATGAGAATGAAAACATTGGATAAAACAATTACATTTTTGAAGGACAAAAGCAAAAGCAAAAGACTGGTTAATAGAAGTATGAGTATGTAAAAGGCTTTATTTCGATAAAAACATATCTTAAAAGCATGAATATAAAATCAACACTTTAGGGTAACAACTAATTTTCCCATCATTATTAGCACCCTGGTGGCAACTTTTTGCAGTTTTTCTTTAAAAAAAATGCACATTTACACTTCAAAATTTATCACATTTGCAAGAGAATAAAAACTATTTACACATACAGGTAGAATCTTGAATTAAACATTTTCTTTCAGCCTTTTTGCTCTGATGGACCAGGCCCCTCTCAAAAACTTTGCCAGTCCGCATATATACAACAATCGGGTGTCGGATTTTAGAATGTGCAGCGCTACAGAGTAGTCTCTTGTACCCAATTCTCTGCACAATGGCTTAAGCCAATAATTCCTGGGTGCTTTGTAGGCAGGACATGCAAACAAAATGTGTGCCATTGACTCTACTCTTGAATCACAATTAGGGCAAGAAAGACATGTTTGGAAAGGGACTTTCCAGCGGGCGGTCAATTCCCGTATTGGCAATGTACCAATCCTGAATTTAAAATACAACGCCCTATCCTTTTGGATAATATCAAGATAAGGCTCACTATCTGTTGCATCCTTGATCCTCAAAAAGTCCTTAGTTATTCTTCCTAATTTGGGATCAGAGTTACGCTTATTGGATACCCAGCTCCAGTAAAGTTTCTTTAGTACTGCTTTCGGTGGAGCTGATTTATTCTCCCATGCCTCACAGAGGCCCAGATCACATAAGAGGGATTTAACATCTTTGAGCCACTTGATTTTTATGCCATCCCAACATAGACATCACTTCCGACAGACCTTCAGCATACTTTGCTAACTCCGACGCTCGCCATAGACGAGCCCATAGTAAAAGTGGTCAGAGTTTAGCCAGGTCATTTATCGAGTGACAACCCAAATCCAATAGCAAGGGGACCATAGGAGTACTCTGAGGGAGTGCCATTAGATCTTTGAAAAATCTATTTTCAGATTTAGACAACTGCTCCATGTTACTTAAACCCCAGAGTTCGGCTCCATATAGGCTCGAACTTACTCCTCTAGCCTTGTAAATTTCAATTACCGGGCCAATAGGTCTAGTTGAGGAAGAGCGCTGTTCTTTGAGGATGGCCCCCACTACCCTTTTGTGACCTAGGAGCATTTTCTGCATATGAGGGTTCCACTTCACTGAATCCGAAATGCGTATTCCGAGATAATCAAATACCATAACCCTTTCTAGTGATACAGAATTCAGAACTGGGGACCTACCAAGTTTTTTGGGTGGATTCAGCACCAAATACTTGGTCTTATCTGTGTTTATCACAAGCCCTCTCAGGGTACAAAAGACTGGAAGCTATCTAGGAGATTCTGAAGGCCAACCGGGGACTTAGAAATAAGAAAGGTATCATCGCGAACAGGAGGGTTGGGATTCGCTCGCCCGCCAGGGATGGTGCATCAGATGGACTTTTCAGCAAATGCTCCACCACGCCGTTCACATAAAGTGAAAAAAGAGTGGGAGCAAGAACACATCCCTGGCGGACACCCCTGTTCCGCTGGTCTTCTGCCCCTGAGGGCCCCACCTCACTTGGGCAAAATTGCCATTGTGGAGCCTCACTAGTAGTAACTAGGGCGTAAGAGCTCTGCTGATTCCTTATGTTCCCAGCAGGGACCTTTGCTCTTCCAGTCAGAACCTCCTGTCTGTTCCCCGGGCTTACAGAGTACGGTGGGGAGGAAGGGTTTTCTACTCCTTGGCCCCTAAACTGTGGAACTCCCTCCCACAGGAGTTAAAAACTCAACCCTCTATCATGTTGTTCAGGAAGGCACTAAAGACATGGCTCTTTGCCGAGGCATACCTGTAATCTGGCACTTGGTTCCTGCTTCCTTTTCTGCTAGGCGCCTTGATGCCCTTCGGGCTACGTTGCGCATTATAAGACAGCTTTCATACATTCATTCAACATAATATTTGATGGAATCCCTATATCAGCCAATACTCCCCATAAGCGTTCTCGAGGCACCAGGTCGAAGGCAGTCTTTAGATCAATGAATGTGAGGTAAAGACTGCCTTTCCCCATGTGGACCGCTTTCCAGTAAATGAGTAACAACCTGAAAGCCTATTTTATAGTCTCAGTTCCATATCTGAAACCTGCTTGGTAATCCGAGAGAATTTTGTTTTCCTCTGCCCATTGCAGGATTCTCTCGAGTATCACCTTCCCAACAACCTTCTGGGTGGAATCAATGAGGCTTATTGGGCGATAATTGGCAGGGTCGCCCATATCTTCCTTTTTGAAGATCGGGACGACCTCTGCCCCCTTCCACGACTCAGGAATAGGAGCCCCATTATCGATAGCATTTAATAGAATAGAAGTAAGCTTTGCCCATTTATGAGAGTCAAAGCGAAGGAGGTCACCGGGAATACCATCGGGCCCTGCTGCTTTCTGTGGCACAATGCACTTGATCGCCTTTTCCACTTCTTTATCTATAAATGGGAAGCTATTCATATCCCCCGGAATTGACAAGAGGCTTTAGGGGATAGGCTCAATTTGACCACCCTGTGGTTAATAGAAGTAACTTTTGCAAAATGTTTGCTGGTGAATGGGAGCACACGTCTACTACACAGCCTTTCTTTAACCACATGCGTGCGGGGGTTATTTTTGAGCTACGCTGCTTTTTTCCAAAAGCCGCGTTACATGACGAGTTCAGCTCGTCATCAGCACACGACCACCGTGGCTGATGACAAGCTAAGCTCGTCTTCAGCATCGAAGGGGTTAATGAAGAATGCTACGTCCAACAGAACACATTACTGCTTTCAGTTGATACCAAAGGTAAATGTTACGAAATTAAAAATAGTTGCCCAATTCCAAAAGAACAAATGGTTGTTAGGGATGTTGGAAAAGTAATAGCTGAAGAAGTTCAAGGGATGCATACACAAGGTCCTGTACTTAAGTGGGATTGCAGCAGTATTTGCAGTATTCGACGGGAATCTATTGACATATTGCAAATTTTTTTTACCAGACTATGCAAAAAACAATCTTAAACAGAAGATTAGGTTATTACAAGGACTAGATCCATGTAAAGTAAGAGAATATACTAAGTTGCATGGAAATTTGCTGGCTTGTCTTTCAAGAAAAGTCCGTAAGAGTACTTTTTATCACTTCAGAATGTTAGCAATACACCACTCAGGAATGCGGAATTTAGTAAGGAAAGTGTACTATTTAAAAAGTCCTGCATTATGTTTAAGTGAAATGAACACAGCTCTTTTACACTGTTCTTTCTCAGAGGAACAAAAAGTTTGTGAGGATATACAGTTTCACTTTTTTGGTTCACAGCAGGATTGTGGAGAAAGTGAAAGCTTGGTGAGTGTAGATGTGGAAGAACGCAGGAAAGACATGAGTATTGGTAACTTTCAACAAGAAATAACAAGTTTAGGACAGTTTGCTATGAAAAACCAAACTATTGGGCCGATTAGGATTGCAGTGAATCCGCATCCTGGGGGCCGGCGAAAGCCACCGCCTGCCTGGAGGATGCGGATTCACTGCTGCGGTGATTCTAAAGACCCCCCCGCCAGATTAGGATGGCTGGGGGTTATCGGTGGACGGGTAGACGGTCTGCCGCTTTTCCGCCACAGTCGCCTTCCGAACGCCGCGGAAAAGCTCTAATATGGTGGCGGTGTCTATCAGACACCGCCTGCCATATTAGGATTTGCATTGGGACATGCCTTTCCGCAGCGGCAATGCCGCCACGAAAAGGCATACGGTCTTTTCTTTGGGGGCCGGTTGCGGGCCCCCAGGGTGAAGGGGGATGAGTGGTGCACATTGGGGGTACCTATGGTACCCCCATGCATTTACATGCATAAAGCGGCAGGCACCACGCTGTGCCTGTCGCTTTGTGCATGTAAATGTAAAACATGCTTTTGTAACCTTGCGGCGGGTGCTGCTTCAAGCAGCATCCGCCACAAGGTTAAAGATCCAGGATGTGACCGCCAGGGTGGCGTTCACATCCTAATTACACCGGAGGGACTTCCGCTGCCCCTGCGGACGGTCCCTCCACCTCGGGGCTGGCGGACGGACGCAGGTCCGTCCGCCATCCTAATGAGGCCCTATGTTTGTATTTGTTGTTGAAGTACTCATTATAGAAGTCAAACTAGTAATGTTAGTTTGTATTTAAAAAGTGAAGAGGAAAACAATGAAAAGAGGCAGCAATTTGGTGTTCAATTGTTGGTTTTAGGTAGGTTTGAGTTGGGTACTGATCAACGTATTTGTAGATGTTGTTACTATAAATTAGATGAGAATAAAATGCCAGCTAGAGCTGTACATAATAAGTTAGAGTTAGTAGCTATTTCAGAGGAACTGGGGGATTTGAATACATATGAGTCAATTATTTTTCAATCAGTGCATCCATTTCAAGCCATAATTCGTATGGAGCCTAAAACAGGTAAGCTGCCACCAACAGATTTACAAAGAGGTCTGAAAGAAGGAGTTGTGTATTTACCTGTAGATTTTAAGACAAATATTGAAATTGTCGGTGTAGAGAGACAGGAAAAGGAGCCAATAGTTATTCTAGTAAACGGCAGCCCAACTAAGAGTTGAAAAATATGTCAAGAATTTGTAGTCATTAATAAAGTTCAAAAGGCTACAATGTATCTGTTACAGAACAATATTTATTATAAAAGTATACATGTTGATGAAGAGGCACTTCTTTAGAAGATGAAATAGAAATTTCAAGTGGCCAAATAGAAAAAGTGAACAAGTCTAGGAGTGAAGAGTTTTATGAACATTACACAATACATCAACTACATTCAAAAGAAGTTATAGGGGACAGCATTGAATTATTTCAAATGAAGAAAGCAAAGGAAACTCCATTGAGTGTGTGGGAAAGAAACTTAGAAGCTCGTTGTTTTCCCCAGCTGTTCCCCACTGTAGAAGGTGGACGATTTGATGACTGGCCTGATCGGATTCCAGCTTCAGAATATCTCACAACAAGATTGTACTCTGAAGATCCTAGATTACGACGATGTATTCCATATATATTTCATCTACTGTTTGAAAGTGATTTGTCTTGTCTTTAATATGCAGTAAACCACATTTTAAAAACAGGAGTTTATCAATCAAATGTTTCTGCAAAAGAATGCATGGACGAAGTTCAAGAAAGAAATTAACATTTAGAATTCCAGTTAATAAATTTGATGGCATGTCAATGTGGTACCAATGAATATTGGTTTCATCGTCACGGTGAACTAAAATGTATGTTAAGAAACTTAGGTACACCAACATGGTTTGGAACACTAAGCTGTGCTGAATATGCCTGGGACGATGTACTTGAATTTCTACGAGAAGCAAATTCAAATATAAAAAATATTGAAATGAAGACACCTGGAGAACTGTGTTCTTTGGATCCTGTGAATGTATGCAGGCATTTTAACCATAGGTTTTAAACTAATATGTCATTTATCTGCAATAAGAGACTGATTTATTTTGGGTGAAAAGAATACCAAGCCAGAGGTGCTCCTCATATACACATGCTGTTATGGATAAAGAATGCTCCAAAATTTGGTACTGATTCTGATGAAACTGTATTGTCTTTCATCAAACAGTATGTTACCTGTGAGATTCCAGGAGAAGGAGAAGAAAAAGGCTTGAGACAAGAAGCTTTACGTTTTCAAAGTCAGGCTGTGGAAAGTACTGTCGACGACAATACAAGTCTAAAGAAAACTTTTATGCAAAGTGTCATTTTGGATTCCCACATCCAATAATTTCAAAAGGAAGAGTAAATCGTTTTTTGTCAGCAGTAAGGCATACAATCACTCGAAAATCTCCCAGAAGTACAACTTGAAAAGAACAGAAACAGTCAAAGTATATTAATGACTACAATCCTGTTATTTTGAAAATGTGGAATGCAAACATGGATATTCAATATGTTGCAGATAATTCAATTGCTGTTCCACAGTATGTTTCGTGATATATAACTAAATTGGAAAAGACTGAATGAAAGAAATGTGGGAAGAAATTGCGTGTATGAGCGACTGTATGGGTTAGTGAGTGGATGTGTGTGTAGACGTATGAATCACTGAGCGGGTATGTACTAACTGCTATTGGTCTGTCTATGGAATAGATATTGGTAGTCTATATTTTAGAGTGGGCGTATCAAAGGTTATATTACGGTGTGAATAGGTGCATCATATATTTTGTGGATGATATCATCAGTGATGTCTTCAGTGACTTCATTTAAGATGTCATCAGTGATGTAATATGAGCCGTCATCAGCAGTGCATTGCGGTTGCGCGAGTTATAATTACCTCAACTAACTATAACAGCCGAATTTCTCTGGTTTTGTACGAGTGAAATTTCCAACTAACTATAATGGCCCTGAAACCAGTGTTTTTTTCAGTGAATTTCTAAGGTTTGATAAATGCTAATTTCTAACTATAACGTCCCTGATACCTATGTTTTTTCAGTGAATTTCAAAGGTTATTTAAATGCTAATTTCTAACTATAATGTCCCTGAAACTTGTATTTTTTTCAATGAGAATATATATATATATATTTGGGGAGTTGCTCAGATTAAAGAGAATCTGTAGTACAGACACTGATTTGACTATTTGCACTAACGAAGCCTTGGATAGATTTAGGCGCAGGGGCTATAGAGAATCCATCTTAAAATCAGCAGTTCAAAAAACCAATGTTAGAACTTGTGAGTCATTGCTATCTTCTACTCACAGTAGTTACTCTGAAGCTGAACCTAATATAGATGACCAAGCGCCCAGGCTGATTACCAGCTACAGCAAACAGTCCAGGCAGATTAGATCGATCATAAATAAAAGATGGCCTGTATTAAAGACTGATCTAGTTCTGGCGCCCAGTCTTCCTGATAGTCCTACCATCACCTATCGGAGGGGACCCTCCCTTAGATCCCAAATCAGTCATGAATTTCCTGAGCTTGCGAAAAAGGAAGAATGGTTGAAATCCCTGCCGGGATTCAAGAGATGCTCTTCTTGTAGGGCTTGTAAATTTGGGAAAAACACCACCCAGTATTTAACACCATTCAGTCCAGTTATGACAAACATCAAGGGCTCATTTAACTGTAAGACTGACTTAGCTGTCTATGTCCTGACATGCATCTGTGGCCTCAGATATGTGGGCAGCACGAAGCTACAGGTGCATGCCAGGATTCTCCAGCATTTGCGTGCCATCGTTAACAACGATGGCACATACCCAGTGGCCAGGCGGTTCAAAGCCATCCATAACAACAACTTGCAGTGCCTTGAATATTATGTCATCGCCTCAGTTCCAAAACCACGCAGAGGCGGTGATAGGGATAAAATGCTGAGATGATTGGAATCACAGATGATCTTAGAATTAGACAGCAGGTTCCCTAATGGGTTGAATACTACTGAAGATTTACATGTATTTTTATAACCATTAGATCCTTTGCTTCCTTCGTGATTTACACCTTAGCGAGTATGCTCCGCCTTTCCTGCCTCTCTAACTCTTAATATTTTATGAATTTCCCCTTCATATCACACCTTTTATTTTACAGTTTTCCTATACACATGTTTTTTTTTATATTTCCTGGTATTAGGTTTCACTTTATTTGATCACATTGTTATAGGACATAGACACTCTGATTTGCATATTGGATTCTGTTTTCCAAGTTTGAGTATTACCCATTGTTTGGACCTTTAAGAGTTTATTTTCCACCATTGTTGAGTTTTGTATAATTGAAGAATCTCATTTTTGCTGCTAATATGTTTACGGCCGTTAATGCACTTATGCAGAAAAAACAGTTTTTACTGTCATGAGTCCTGTCATTGCTTTTATATTGCTTGATTTTATTTTGGTCAAGTTTTTATATATGGCTTTTATTATGACTCATATGAAGTGGATTTTATATTCCTGCAATTTTGCACAAATTCTATTGCGTGATTTGCACAAATATGCACTTGCACTTTTTTGCGTAATTTATATTATTACGCATAATGCGTGTTTTGCACATTCAATACCTGTGTTTACATGTACAGTATTCTGGCTGGCCATCGCATTTATGCTTTTATTGAAACATATTTATTATTTTTTCAGCAGCCTCATCAATGATTTACATTCTATGAATAACAATGTGGATTTATTATTTATTGTCTTGCTCCTTCAGTGAAGGCCTGGACTGCTGTGTGATGAGCCTCCTTGCTGGCCAGGAGCAGCTACGATATTGCACAGGTGAGGTGGGGCTGTTCCCTCCCATCGTATGGTCAGGAGGATGAATGTATATTGCACTCTTCAGGTGATATCTTTTTATTTCTAAAACATAGCAGTAGCACTAATGGTCCTGAGGAAGCAGCAGGAGACCGGGTGGCTCCAGTGACTGCAGACTGTCGACCTAACATTCTTGTTGGTAGTCATTTGTTACACTACTACTTGCACTGTTTATATTGATTTGGGAGTGAAGGGGTGCATATTAAAAGTTGTTTTCCCCCATCACTATCCAATTTTAGAGCAATTCTTCTTTTGTCTTTTCACTTTAACACTTTCACTTTTAGCACTGCTATCCAGTTCCCCACAAGACACACCCTGTCCACATCTGAGTTAGTGTGTCTGGTATACCCTATATTTGGTTAACAACATCTGCCGGTCTGTTGTGGTTTACCAGTTCTCCAAACGAGTAAGAGATCCCAGATGATGAAGGGCGGTCTCGATGGTGGACTGATGGGAACTCGCTCACACTGATTGGCTTCCCTTCACAATTTCCTTTCCTTGTTTGTCAACACTTTGGCTGTTTTTCTGTTAGATACATAATTTAGTTGGCCTTCTGACTCACTGCTATTCTTTGTTGGTTTCATTTGTTATCACCCTGGCGTCAAATGGATGCACACATTCAGAACCCAACCACAGGGGGCGACAGTGTTCCCAGATATATCACTGGGAGCATTTCCCCACCCCAGACGCCAGCATTACAGGTAACCTCATCAGTCAAAAGGCTAACATTTGTAGCATGAGCTACTCTCTCTCTTTGTGCCTGTCATTCCAATTTGTTGTGCATACTAAATGTCAGCAAAACTACCTCAAGAAAGCATTTAAATACTGATTTTTAAAATTAAATCTAGTCACCAATAAACATCTATGAATATATACTTAAAACCAAAGTAATCATTCTCTTTAAGCACATCACATGCTTTAATATTTCATCTTGTAGTGTGTACTGCTCTACCAAGTTTCCCCTTTTGAGTGCTCCTGACTAGTAATTTTCCTGTTTCTACATTCCAATCTTTTTGGACAATCCTACTGTGGGTGCCTGGGTCAACGATTCCCTAAGTCAATTTGAGGCAGCCACCTTTGGGCACCACAGCAAGAGGGCACTGCATTGTAACTACAAGGCTCAAATGTGACCCACTTATTTGTGGGGAAGGGAATGAGTGGGAACACACACTGCAAAATTTAAATTTGCCAAAGTCATCAACTTCTTGCAATATCAATGTTGACGCTCGATTCCATGCTTTTTCTCCTCCCTTCAGTGCACTCATTACCAACCCGGAAACAGCAGAAACCTGATTTTTTGTTAACATGCTGTATTTCCTCGAACTGCTGCCAGTATTCTGTCCTTCTCACCTTTCTTCTTCATCTTAAACATTGCAAGAACGTGCTCTTTTTTTCTACTTATGATGACGGACGGCCCTGATTAGTTGAAAAGAGGGATTATTTTCTGTTTGAGAGATTACGACAATTAATATTTGTTCGTCGGTTGAGCAGTCTTAGTGTGTTTACCTTACCTGAAAGAAACAGATTGAAAGAAAAGAGCAGAGTGAGAAAAGAGGGGACAAGGAAATGCTACTGCGTGCCAAACTGTTAAAAACCTGGAGATCCACAGCTCGCAGTCATTTTTCAAAGACAATCAAGCAAAAAATAGTTTATTTAAAGCACTGAGGGTGTCCAAAGTTTAAATGAAAGAAAACATAGTGCAAATCAGGACATTATATTTGACAACCAGCATTGGTAGGAAATCTGCATTTTCTTTGTGGTTGCCCCAGATTTTCCACCTTTTTCTGGACTCTTTATTTTGCTGGCTGTAGAACTTTGTGTACTTTACCCCTGATAACCAATAGTAAAGTGTCTGTGCTCCCCCTTCAGCAGGGTTGAATTGTCATGCTTGTAATTGGTATTTTTAACTTGCCTGTAAGTCTCTAGTATATGGTACAAAATGTAACCATGATCTGGGAGTTAAATGCCGCTAGTGATCTGCAGCACCTATTGTACCATCCACTACAGTGGCAGTGCAAACATGGCTTCTGGCCTTGTCTATATAGCATGACTGTAGCAATCTAAAAACTGCAACACGACTTGTCAAAATAAACCGTTTTCACAGGTAAAAAACTTACCTTTTATAAATCAACCATAAGTAGACATTGAAGCCCTCAAGGTAGGTTTCATGGTATTTAAAAGTAGGACAAATAGAAATGTAAATTCGTTGCTATGACTAACATCCAAATTCACTGTGGCAGGCCTAGCTGTTCTATGTAGAAAACCAAACCACAGATTAAAATGCTAATTCTGTATCTCATTAATAAGATTAGCTACAATAATATATTCCACAACTATTTTTATCAATTATGAATAATTCAATTCATTGGTGAAATTGGATTTTTATTAAATAGTATGGGAAAGAAACTTTTAGGCAGTCACCTTTTCCTTGCCTGAAGTTCCTGGAGGCTAATTTACATTTGCTATGCATGATTAATATTTAAATAGGTGTGAAGATGGTGGTAAATGCCAGGAGCAAACTATACGTTGACCTGATTGGGCAGAGATGACTCCTCGTAACCTTACAGAATATGTAGGCTGGGGGTTGTGGGCATTCTTTTTAACCCTAAAGTGTCAAATTCTGTTGTAGTGTCAAATCCTGCTTGACAGGTCTTGGGTTATAATATAGCATCTGGGGTGCACTAGATAGGTGGAGAACAAGATGGCCAGACAATTCATGTATATCCACTGGCTGGGTACTGGTGGGCCTTGCTTTTGTCCTGCCAGACATCTGTCTCTGGGCATTATATGTAACACATGGGGTACACTTGAAAGGAAGGGAACCGGATGCCAAGACAATTCTTGTGCATCCACTGTCTGGTTGTTGATGAACCCTTCTTTTGTCCTATCAGAGGTCTATCTCTGTGTTTATTGTGGGTGTAGTGGCTACTGCAAACCAAACTTTAATGTTAGATGTTGAAGGATACTAGGACTTGCATAGTATACTTCTCACACACACCCAGCCTTCAGTGCCCTACTTCAGTGTTGGCAAAGATTTTTGCTATTTTGTAAATGCCCAAAGGGACTAGGGCTGGCCATGGGACGTTTTACCCCATGGGTTAGGGCAATCCATCCATTAGCCTGCGACAAGCATACATTTGGCACCGCCAGACATCCACTTCAGAACACTACTGGACCTGAGAAACATCAGACCTGGACTGGACCTTCAGTCTGTGACCTTAGAGGAGACCTGAAGGACTGGACGTTTTCTCTTTTACCCGGGACAAAGACTTGGACTCAAAGGGACATAAGGCTAATCGCCAGTTCAACCTACAAGGGTATAACACGCTCAAAGTGGCCTTTCCTGTAACGGCCCAACTAAACACTTGCAACTGGACTTGGACTTGACCTTGCTGTTGGCCTCTGCCTGACACACTGTGAGTTTCTACGTGCCTTCTCCAAGGTCCTGAGATACCTTAGAAGTGTACTCCAGTGGTGGATTATGATTTAAAGGACTAGGGGCCTGATTTAAAGTTTTGTGGATGGGTTACTATCTGACGTATTGCAAGTGCCATTGGATGTAATGCACATGTAATATAGTGGACGGCATATCAGTCACATTTGTGATGGAGTAATGACCTCTAAAGCAGGCCCTAAGCCAGAAGGTAAAAATCACTGATGCTACCAGACTCTCTTTAGATGCCAAGACCACAGTGGCCAATGGGAAACAAGCAATCCAGGAGCAAGCTTGGAACAAATCTCCGGGCCTCGGCAGACTGCAAATAGAATATTACAACACCTTTTCAACTAGTCTGGCACTGTGCTTCGTGGAGATGTTCAATGAAGCACACCAAATAGGCAAGCTTCCCCAGGCTCTCTGGGAATCTCTATTAGTCTCAATACACAAGCCAGATAAGAACGCCAACCAATTTGTGTCATACAGGCCTATCACCATTCATCTACTGGATCCTGAGGAAAATACTCTCCTGTAGATATGCACAGGTGCTCCCGGAACTCCTACACCCCGATCAGAACGGCCTCGCCCCAGGGCGTTGCACATCACAGAACATCAGATGCATATTTCACATGCAGGATCAGGTACAACAGGTCCATGCCCTAGGGAGGTCGGGGACTGTTTACAGGCTTACATCAAGCTGCTTTACACCAAGCCCACCTCAGGGTGCAACTGGGCGGTCTTAGCTTTACATCCTTTACAGTAGGTGGAGGTACCAGGCAGGGTTGCTCACTTCACCCCCTGCTCTTCAAGATGGCCATGGAACCCCTGTCTATCCGGCTGGGGTGGGAAGGCCAGAATGGAGGTATGCCATTAGCATATAGGACACACTCGGCATCCCTGTATGCAGAATATTCACTTTTATATCTAGCGGACATAGCACTCGACCCTTCCTAGTTGCACATTTCCCTGATGACTCTGAGTAAACTGGGCAAACTCATCCATTTACCCACTTTGTCCTAGCCAACCATGACAGGAGATATGCCTTGGCAATGCATAACTCTGTTGGTGTGGGGAGGTGACTCTCTCTCTGGAAATCCACCTCTATCACATCCTGCTGGAGCTGTATGAAGGCAACCTTCGGGCCACCATGGCCGGCATCAAATCCCAGGTAAACCTTTCGAAGAATCTTCCCCCGGCCCCCATTTGCAATATAGCGCTAGCAAAAACGGTCATTTCCCCTGTCTCCTATACTATTTTGCGAACCCCTCTATAGTCCCGCCAAAGACCTTCTTTGGCGAGTTGGACTCTGCTTTGTGTCATGATACGAGTGGCAAACGCCACCGAATTTCATTGAAAAAATGCAAATCCTGGTAGGCCTAGGAGGGCTGAGAGCCCCCTCCTTAGACGCATATTTTCTAGTGGCACTACTACAGTAACTGTCACTTTGGACGGCCTGGCGCTACATAGAAGATATGAGCCATGGACCGGGCCCTCTATCTCTGTCCACAATACGAGACATCCTCCTCCCAAGGTCTTACCCCCATCCTCCTGGCCTTTGCAGGTGTTGTTACTCCACACCTGTACGGTCCATTTACATTGTCTCACACAGGCACTCCACCACTCACCCTTGTGGATCTTCCCCACCTTCCAGGGTTTTAGACATCCCTGGAAATATGCAGTTGGAGAGGTCAATCTTTGGTCACCATAAGAGACCTGTCTGCGTCATACGACTCTTCACCTTCGAACAACCGTAGACCTTGGCCTCCCACCAGGGCAATTCCTCACCCACAGACAACTTCCAAACACCTGCCAGATCCTTTGGATCACACTATATTCAGAGGCAGTTATCGTCCCAGTGCTGTAGGCTATCCTTACCCTGGGAGAGAAGCGCCACCTGGTTACATGGATATTCAAGGCCATTTGAGAATTTGCTGGAACTCCATCTAACGGTGTTACAGAACAAGTGGTAGAATGACCTTGGGAGAGAACTCAATGACAAAGATTGGGAACAGGTGTTAGAATTCTCCCAGCTTGTCTCTCAAAAAGGCTGCTTCAAAAACGTACAGTTCTTTATGCTCTACTGAGCCTACCTGACCCTTGTGCAATTAAATATTTTTTTTCCCTGAGGCATAACTCAACTGCCCACATTGCCACGTGCTGGAGGCAGATATCATTAGTGTTGTGGGACTAACTAGCCCCTAGTGAGATGCACAGCTTTGTGCCGCTTTTATTTAAGCGTGCACTTTTAATTCCAAAATGTTTTCCTTTGGTCCTTGGTAATCCAAATTATAAAACATCATTTTTCTCCTTCATTATTCACTTGTTATTCTTCTTCAATAATACCACAATCCAACATTCAGAGTTTTGTGCCAATTTTCAGATTTCTAATATTCAAGCAGGGCCCATTCGGTGCCTTTCAGAAAGAATATGAATGATGCAGCAAGTCCATCGCAAGCAGTGTTTTATTAATTCCATAAAAAAGAACCCAATGCATTTCGGGCCATCGTGTGCCCTTCGTCGGGGGTCACTACAAGTGAATCAAAAAATACATGCATAAGTGCCATTCATTTCATAACATTAACTACATTACAGTTTCAATGCGCAAAAGTTCTCCCTTCATAATTACTTTCATTAAAACCAACATGACTCCGGAGTACGTCATCCCACCCGGTTTTCCACTGAGTTAATTAGGTTGTTGATCACAATGTCATTTCCTCCAAAATGTGAGCCCAGCGTTGCCTGCTGTTAACTAATAGGAATACTCTCCTTTATTCTCCGTTATTTCACCCTTAAGAGATGTTTGCGATTTTGAAAGAGGATCCCTCTAGTTGTCAGGTACATAAATTACGTTAATTGCTCACTTTACATCGCGCTGCGTTTATTTTACAGAGAGACTTAGTGCACGGACATTCTTAAACTCCAAATCACAAATTTTCATATTCTACCAGTGTGTTTGTCTAAACTTTCCCTCCTGTCCACGTACCTGCTTTGCTAATCGAATGACATCTCCCTCTCTCCTCGTCGTAGCTCCAACCACATTAAAGGGAATCCCTTTCCGCCCGTTATTTTACATAACATCTCCCCAGTATTCTCCCTTCCCATTGGCCCTGGATTTACAACTTCCTGTTGCTGTTTGCCTAATCTAGTGAAGAAACTACTGTACCCAGAATGCATGTCTAATATTAATGAAGTGGTCCGTTAAAAATTATTATACACATGTCAGTGTCGTAGTTAAACATCATTGCATGTAATGATATCCATATGGTTTGTTGTGTTAAAACCAGTGCGATGAACTTGAGTTTGTTAGTCCGGATGTTGGTTCTATATTAATTCTTAATTCTTATCTTCTTTTTCGATATCCTTCTTGTTTGTGGGTGCAGACCCTGGGTAGGGCTTTAGTTACAAAGTTTCTTTGAAGTAGAGGGAATGCACACCTTACTTTTTCAACTTCAATTATTCATGTCCACGTGCGTGTTATCCATCCTTAGACTGGTTGCGTGCAGGTCGACTATTTCGGCATGCCCTACTGCCACATAGTTACAAGAACATTAGTGTTGTGGGACTAACTAGCCCCTAGTGAGATGCACAGCTTTGTGCCGCTTTTATTTAAGCGTGCACTTTTAATTCCAAAATTTTTTCCTTTGGTCCTTGGTAATCCAAATTATAAAACATCATTTTTCTCCTTCATTATTCACTTGTTATTCTTCTTCAATAATACCACAATCCAACATTCAGAGTTTTGTGCCAATTTTCAGATTTCTAATATTCAAGCAGGGCCCATTCGGTGCCTTTCAGAAAGAATATGAATGATGCAGCAAGTCCATCGCAAGCAGTGTTTTATTAATTCCATAAAAAAGAACCCAATGCATTTGCCCGAAATGCATTGGGTTCTTTTTTATGGAATTAATAAAACACTGCTTGCGATGGACTTGCTGCATCATTCATATTCTTTCTGAAAGGCACCGAATGGGCCCTGCTTGAATATTAGAAATCTGAAAATTGGCACAAAACTCTGAATGTTGGATTGTGGTATTATTGAAGAAGAATAACAAGTGAATAATGAAGGAGAAAAATGATGTTTTATAATTTGGATTACCAAGGACCAAAGGAAAAAATTTTGGAATTAAAAGTGCACGCTTAAATAAAAGCGGCACAAAGCTGTGCATCTCACTAGGGGCTAGTTAGTCCCACAACACTAATGTTCTTGTAACTATGTGGCAGTAGGGCATGCCGAAATAGTCGACCTGCAAGCAACCAGTCTAAGGATGGATAACACGCACGTGGACATGAATAATTGAAGTTGAAAAAGTAAGGTGTGCATTCCCTCTACTTCAAAGAAACTTTGTAACTAAAGCCCTACCCAGGGTCTGCACCCACAAACAAGAAGGATATCGAAAAAGAAGATAAGAATTAAGAATTAATATAGAACCAACATCCGGACTAACAAACTCAAGTTCATCGCACTGGTTTTAACACAACAAACCATATGGATATCATTACATGCAATGATGTTTAACTACGACACTGACATGTGTATAATAATTTTTAACGGACCACTTCATTAATATTAGACATGCATTCTGGGTACAGTAGTTTCTTCACTGGATTAGGCAAACAGCAACAGGAAGTTGTAAATCCAGGGCCAATGGGAAGGGAGAATACTGGGGAGATGTTATGTAAAATAACGGGCGGAAAGGGATTCCCTTTAATGTGGTTGGAGCTACGACGAGGAGAGAGGGAGATGTCATTCGATTAGCAAAGCAGGTACGTGGACAGGAGGGAAAGTTTAGACAAACACACTGGTAGAATATGAAAATTTGTGATTTGGAGTTTAAGAATGTCCGTGCACTAAGTCTCTCTGTAAAATAAACGCAGCGCGATGTAAAGTGAGCAATTAACGTAATTTATGTACCTGACAACTAGAGGGATCCTCTTTCAAAATCGCAAACATCTCTTAAGGGTGAAATAACGGAGAATAAAGGAGAGTATTCCTATTAGTTAACAGCAGGCAACGCTGGGCTCACATTTTGGAGGAAATGACATTGTGATCAACAACCTAATTAACTCAGTGGAAAACCGGGTGGGATGACGTACTCCGGAGTCATGTTGGTTTTAATGAAAGTAATTATGAAGGGAGAACTTTTGCGCATTGAAACTGTAATGTAGTTAATGTTATGAAATGAATGGCACTTATGCATGTATTTTTTGATTCACTTGTAGTGACCCCCGACGAAGGGCACACGATGGCCCGAAATGCATTGGGTTCTTTTTTATGGAATTAATAAAACACTGCTTGCGATGGACTTGCTGCATCATTCATATTCTTTCTGAAAGGCACCGAATGGGCCCTGCTTGAATATTAGAAATCTGAAAATTGGCACAAAACTCTGAATGTTGGATTGTGGTATTATTGAAGAAGAATAACAAGTGAATAATGAAGGAGAAAAATGATGTTTTATAATTTGGATTACCAAGGACCAAAGGAAAAAATTTTGGAATTAAAAGTGCACGCTTAAATAAAAGCGGCACAAAGCTGTGCATCTCACTAGGGGCTAGTTAGTCCCACAACACTAATGTTCTTGTAACTATGTGGCAGTAGGGCATGCCGAAATAGTCGACCTGCACGCAACCAGTCTAAGGATGGATAACACGCACGTGGACATGAATAATTGAAGTTGAAAAAGTAAGGTGTGCATTCCCTCTACTTCAAAGGAGGCAGATATCAACCATATGCTCTGGGTTTGCCCGGCCCTGCAGGGATACTGGCAATTGATACACACCACTTTACGGGAAGGCACAAAACCACATGACATTCATACATGGGAGGCATGCACTCTAGGCATTTTTAAAGGCAAGCAGCAGCATTGGGTTCGGACGCATTTCACAGCTCTAGCACTTTTCCTTGCCAAGCGAGCACTCACACTCCAGTGAAGATTCACAGTGGTGCCACCAATAGAGGCTTGGCAAGGAGTGATGTGAAATTGGGGGCAAGTGGAGGAGGAGGCTCTCCACTATGAGGAGGTTAACCAACAGTGGAAGCGCCCTATCTCTCCCGAGTGGGGTACCCTTCTCACCCACTTTATGCAGCACATTGGAAATGCGGATCATCCCCCGTGAATTGCACCGGTCAGCACTTCATGTTATGGTCAGTTTGCCCCAACTGCAATACACCATGTCCCGCACCTCAACCTGAACGTCCTAGCCCTCTGTGCACCTCCCTTTAAATTGTAGAGCCCTGGATGATTCTCGGCCTGTGCACGCTTTTGTCCCAGGAACAATACCAAGTACATCAATGTAGCCCCCTCTCAGATAATTTACTCTCCTACACTCAGTGCCCCTCGACAAGGCTCACCCTGCCGCCAACCCCCTAGTTCTGCCCTCTTTCCCGGTTCCACCCGCGCCACAGTTGGATACCTTGCAATTACACACCGGATGCACCTATCTATGTATAGCTGTTTGAGCATCGGACTGAGGAATATTCTCTGATCAGGCACCTTGAGTTAATGTCAAGTTTCTATCTTTCAAAAAGATATTCATGCATGTACTCAACCAATATTGTGTGTCAAATAGCATGACTCGTTGCCTGTATAACCCATGTTGTTAAACTCAACAAACACATTTTTTTTAAGTCAGACTGTAAAATCTTTGACCAGGAAAAACTTGATTGATGTATTTGACCCCTGCTTCATTGCAGTCAGCCTAAAATTGTGCTTCAGTCCTGGTCTACTGGGACCATTGATTTTCAGTGCCACATTGTGCTATTTGGTGCTATTTCTAGTTAAATGTTTTACATGCATTTCTCTGGGTCCACTTATTGGATTTTTGTAATTATGATGTTGTTTTGTTTGTTTTATTTTGTTCCATTTTTCTAATTCAGGTTGGGATTTTTATTGTTTTGCATTTGACTTTGCTATTGTATTGATGCAGGCTAAGTACTTTACATATGGCCCTACGTTAAGCCTGTCTGCTCTGTGCCATAGCTACCAGTGGTTGAGATCAGGTAAATTTAGTGACTTTGAGGGGCGATTATGATGCGGCCTGGAAAGGCTCTGATGCTTTCCGGGCCGTATCTCATTTAATTTCTGACCGCGGCATTACAATGCTGGCAGTCGTAAATTTAACAAGCCTGTCATTCTGGCTGGCTTCCGACAGGCTCAAGGAGCCCATCGGCCAGTTGGAGCCTGTTAGGTTTAAAATTCCTTTTCTTGCTGTGTATTCATACATGCTATGTTAGGTTAGCATTCTGTGGCTACCCACTGAGTTATCCTTACAACTTATAAGTTTTATTAGCCTGTGTGCCTCCATTTTGTATTTCACGACTATTAGAAGACTGTTTGGGCCGCATCCATACAAGGCCTCATTTTGCTTTCCGCTTGCTTCAGCACAAATGTAAAACTGTACACCGTTATTAGTTTCACTCTCCTGTTCAAGGTTGAAGCCTGACTTGCTAATGAATAGATTTTCTCTTCATACATTCCTTTCTTTATGTGTAGTTCTGCTCCCAATGTTAGGAGATTCAGAGACTCAGCACATTGGCCTTGTAGTACTAATAATGCACCACCCACCTGGCAGGTGTTATCTCATCTCTCTGTACCTCCTTTGTTCATGCCCGACTCAAGCCGATACTGAAGTCCCCAGAAGGGTTCATCATGTATTAGCATGTCTTGAAGAGAAAGTCCCGCTCGGCAACCATCTTAGGGTGAAGGCCTTACTGGACTCCTCTACAGAGCATATATTGAATAAAGTAAGTTTACATACTCTACTGTCTGACCGACTCTTCATTTGGGAAGGCATAGAAGGTGGTTGTGGAAATAACCTGCGGGGCCCTAGAGGGCCCCGTCCTTCAGTTGGCCCCAGAACAGGCACTTCATGAAGTGTGGCCCCCTCACCCATAATCGGGGCACAGGGGCCAGGGTGGTGTCTAGTCGGTCGGGCAGATCGGGCCCCACATCTATCAGACTGAGCTTGGTTTTTGCAGCTGCCCTGCCCTTCTAATTGGGGGGATCCTCGCCAAAGGTCACCGGCTAGGGCCCTGAGAAGGCAAACCTTGGAGTTGACCGTTTGGTCCAGAGAGTCGGCAGTGGAGAATAGCTTGACTTAAACCTGAGTGCACCAGGTGAGTGATTTGATTATTTGAAAATGGCGCCTTTCTTGCACGACACAAGCCTGTGGGTCGTGCCGGGTAGAGTCCGCGGACTATCTTGTCTTTGACTTGGTGGGTCTGTGGACCCTAGAGGGACACAGAGTGCTTGGGAACAGTATACTGGGCCAACTGGTAATTGGTCTCTTAGCGAAAAGGTCCGGGACTCTTTGCAGGTAATCAGCCAACACCAATTGGTAATTGGATTTGTTCTTGAAAAGGTCTGGCGCTGAGGCCTGTCCTCTTGTATTCATACAGTATTTGGATTGTCTTGGGTACAGTTTGCGAACTGCCTTGCTTGAACGACAAGAGTGGACGGGCTGTGTCTTGGTGCGGTTTAATACCGACTTGGCGGGTCAGCGACCCTTAAAAAAAAAAGAAGACAGAAGGAGTGTTTGTGAAGAGTCTCCCAGGCCAACTGGAAATTTGGCCCACTCTCGAAAAGGTCTGGGACTATTTTCAAACAACCTGCCAGGCCAATTGGTAATTCGGGCTATGTTTGAAAAGGTCTGGGGTTAAAACCTGTCTTCTTGAACTCTGTGCAGTCTTCGGGCTTCAGTGTGTGGATTGCGGACCATTTTGTTTTGGTTTTGGACTATTGTTCTTTTGTTTATTTTGCTTTCCTTGTTTGTTGGTTTTATATTTGTCCGTTAGGGACAGTGTAGGTGTCTTATATTAAGATGCTTTGTTTAAGAAAGTTTGGGTGTTTCGGATGTTGATGTTGTTCCACTGATGCTCGATTAGAAGAGAGCCAGCCTGCACCTCCAGAGGGTTCCCCAAATTTTTACATATACATGAAGCACGGTATTGGCCCTATTATGTTTAGCATGTTGTGGCATAAATGTACGAGGGACGATACTGAACTGCAATTGCCACTTGCTGGCTCGTTTGATGAACAGAAATTTAATTTCTTGCAGGACAAATGGTTTGCTAGAAAAAGTAGGCAGTCGATGTTTGATTCTTTAAGAGTGTGGCAGAAAGAAGCGAAGCAGGGGTGTATGAGAGCAGAGAAGGAGGCCAGGAAAAGACAGACCCAGACAATAACACAGAAAGCTGTGGCCTATGAGAGGGAAAAGGTAGAGAAATGCATAGAATGTGCAAACAGGAAGTTTCACTTACTGACTGATAATTGTTATGTTACGAGGGAAGAAGGTGAAGGTTATGTTGAAGAGCTATTGGATTCTCGCCCCCACCTCCTTATGCCTCTGAACAGATACCCGACAGTCCGACATCCCAGTCTCCGTCCCCTAGTGACTCTCTCCCGGATGTTTCCACATCCAGTTCTACTGCCTCCACCCGACCCCTCTTGCTTCGTCCACAAGTTGATGCTCGGTTTCAGGAACAGTGCATTTATACTCCTTGGAAGAGGAGTGAGGTCCTGTCCTTAAAGATCCAGTTGCCAGACCCTCAAATGAACCCAACAGCGTATTAAAAGTAATTGACAGAGGCGGCCTCCTCCACCGTCAAGACCTTAGCTGATATAGAATTATTTTTTTGCTTGCTTGTGCCAGTAGCTATATGGAGGCAGGCTCATACGCAGGACCATGCACTGGAGTTGGGGGGGGCACCTGGGATAATATTAAGGCATGGGATAGGGAGTGCAAGCCCGGTGGCAAGCAGAAATCGGATGTGTTAGCTTTAACAGGTCGTATTATAACTTACATGCACTCCCTTATTCCTCAAGGAAAGTGAATTGGGATAAGTTAACTGCGTATCGCCAGAAGAAAGATAAAAGTGTGTCTTATTTCTTTACCAGATTGGAGGGAGTGTTTTTGGATTGCAGTTGTCAGGACTTGTTGCAGGAGGGTGGTGTTCGCTTGTTCGTTAATAGATTTGTTAGTAACTTTCTTCCTGAGATTGCAGCTATATTGCAGGCTTCGGAGAGCACTTGAACTACGTCTTCCCCATCAGTGATTCTGAATATGGCCCAGTATTATGAGCATAGAGAGAATGAGGATCAAGAAAAGTTTGAGAAAAAGGCGAAGGATTTGAAGACAAGGGTATTGGTGAATTGAATTGAATTGAATACACATTTGTATTGCGCATGGCTACTCGGAGGCATCCCAGCGCATTCAGACCAACTTCGCGGTTCATCATTCAAGGGAAAAGAAAGGTCTTCAACAATTTCCTGAAGGTGCGATGATTCGATTCGAGCCGGATAGTATCGGGGAGCTGATTGCAAAATGTTGCTGCATGAAATGAAAAATGACGTCCACCCATACGTGTCCGTTTTACCCTAGGGACTGTCAACAGTTTTTTGAGGTTCAATCTTAAAGGCTGCGTGCTCTTGTACTGATGGAACATAGGACATAGCAGAGCAGGGCCATTATCAGTGATAGAATTGTGGGCCATACACATGGCCTTGAACCAAATCCTTTCCTGCACTGGAAGCCAGTGCAGCTGTCGCAGCGCCACTTTGGCAGCGTTGCGTCTAGGGACCTCCATGAAAAGTCGGGCTGCGCAGTTCTGAACGATTTGTAGGACTTTGATCGTACTCTGTGGTGCACCCAAGTAGACCGCATTCGAAAAGTCCAGACAAGAACAAGAGCCTGGACCAGCAGGCGTCTAGCCTCAAAAGGAAGAAGAGCCAGGACCTTCCTCAGGAGCCTAAACAGACCATAGCATGTTGCTGCAACCTTACGTGCTTGGACAAGAAAACCAAGATTAGGGTCTAGCCATACGCCCAGACTCTTAATCAGTTTTTTTTTTGGGGAGGTGAAGGACCGAGACACCCAGGCCACCAGGGATCTAGATTAATAGGGGCCTTATACCCTAACATCATGATTTCGGGTTTTGCGCCATTGAGTTTGAGGAAGGAGGAGTCCATTCATTCAAGAACCTTGCTGAGACAGGGGGTGAGATTGTTATCCCCTGTGTTGGCTGTATCAGCCTGAGAAAGAGAGACCACCAACTGCGTATCATCGGCGTAGGTGACCAGTTGGACTCCCCAGGGAAGCACCACATCAGCCAAAGGCCTCATGTAGATATTGAACATGGTAGGACTCAGGGATGATCCCTGGGGAACGCCATACAGCAGTGGGAGATGTTTAGATGTTACTTCATCTTCAAACACAGTAAAGGTTCTATCAGCGAGAAAGGACTGCAGCCATTCGAGGGCAGTTCCTGTGACTCCTACCTCCCTCAGGCGATGAATCATGAGCACGTGGTTCACCGTGTCGAAGGCTGCGCTGAGGTCCAGAAGGACAACGGCAGCGCAGCCTCCAGAATCAACAATTGTCCTTGCTTCCTCGACCACAGCAACCAGGGCGGTCTTTGTGCCCTGCTTACTTCTGAAACCTGTCTGGATGGGATGTAGGGCGTCATTGTTCTCTAAAAATGATGATAGTATGGAATTAGCATGCTTCTCGGCAAGTTTGCCTACCCCAGGCAGCAAGAGATGGGGCGATAGTTTGCCCAATCTCCGGGGTCTAGGCTAGGTTTTTTTAGGAGTGCCTTCACTCTGGCCTGTTTCCACAGAGACGGAACCAGCCCCACATTAAAAGACGACTTAATGACGTCCCTGATAACTGGGGACACGGTTGCCGAAACCAGCACAGCGGGCCGTGCGACGTCCGCAGGGGAGCCCGACTTGAGATTCCCGAGAAGTCTTTCTATGGTGGCTGAGTCGAGCGGAGGGAAATTCTCCAGCTCGACAGGCAAGATGGTGGCGAGGGGAGAGGGATGAAGCTCCAGTTGGCGAAACGTTGAGTAAATATTCGCCACCTTCGTAGCGAAATAGTTGGCCAACTCATCACAACGTTTCTGGGGGTCCAATGATTCATTAGTGGGACTAGGAGGTGTGACCAATGATTGAAATTTTTTAAATGTCCCTAGGGGAATTAGAGGCAGAGGCAATTTTATCTTGATAATAGGAAGATTGTACCGTTTTTATTTTATTTTTATAGCACCTTAGTAATGCTCTGTATTCACTCTTACTATCCTCAAAGAAACCCTTCCTCCATTTTCTTTCAGCCTGCTTGCAGACTTGTTTAAGCACTTTTAGTTCTTGAGAGTACCAGGCTTTTTTTTTAGGGCTAATGCGATGGCAAAATTCTGCTTTAGGCAGAGTTAAATCCAACGAGGACTCTAGCCAACTATTAAATGAGGTATTCGCCGTTATGGGGTTAGCACTGAAGGCTGGGAGGGACCTATTCAGGTTAGCTACCCAGTTATCCAAGGAGAGTTTGGACCAGATCCGACTCAATTTTTTCTTAATTCTTACAGGATGCGCTTGGTCGGACGGTGTCCAAATAAAGGATTAAAGAGCATGATCCGACCACGGGACAATAACAGACTCTTCCCAACGGATGTTATCATTATTGGTGAAGAAGTGGTCTAGCATATAGCCTGCTTTATGAGTGGGACCAACCACAATTTGGTTGAGATGCAGCATCTCAAGACTTCCCATGAGGTCTTGTGAGGGGGAGCATCAGGTTCGTCAAGATGAATATTAAAATCACCCAAGATAGAAAAATTGGGAGCAGTATTAATGAAGTTGGTAATGATATCTTGTAGATCTGTGCAAAAATTAGAGTGTGGTCCTGGGGGACGGTACAGAAGGATCCCCGAGAAGGTGCAAGTGGGGGAGATAGAGATAGCGAAGGCAACACTCTCATATTCAACCAGTGGACAGCTAGTAATTCCACAGCTGAACGTGGCTTTGTGAATGATTGCAATCCCTCCCCCCCGCCCACTCGCATGATCGTGCCTACTAATAGCGTAGTTTAGGGGTATGGCCCAGAATACCTCGGGGTCCGAGGCCTCATTCATCCATGTTTCCGTCAAATGTCAGGGTCTCTATCTTCCAAGTGCTTACATATTTCGTTCCCATGTTTGGGAAGGGAGCGACAGTTAAGAAGCGCAAGGAAGTACGACTTTGTTTCTCCGGGTTCTGGAGAGAGCGTTTCTGCTGCCCAGATGTTAAAATGCGGGCAACCGGTCTGTTGTACTCCTGGAGCAAATGAGTGTTCACATATAGACATTGTGTCTCCTCTCAGATTCCTCAACTGCTCCCTACTACTATATCTGATCTTACTAGACATACTGTTTCCCAGAGTACTGGCCCCTGGCCCTGTCCTGGCGCGGACGGGCGCAGAAGGGCTTTCCTTTGGCGCTCCTTCGGCGCATTGGAGGTGCGTCCGCTGCTCGCGTCCGCTGCGCGGAGACATGACAGTCTTGCTTTATACTCCCTTAGAGCGCGTCCCAGAGACTAGTCCGTCACCCTGTGTGCCTCCCCAAGATGGCCGCTCGCTCTCACCGGCAGCCTCCGTAGTATAAACTCTCAGCGCCTACTCTTCTGAATGCAGGCAGTGGTTGCGGCTAAAATAACACAGGTAGCGAGTTGCTGAATAATTTTACTGTTTTAAAAAACGTGCAGAGAATATTTTTAAAAAGCGTGCAGAGAATTACACAGCTCCCGGCTTCCACCTCAGGAGTAATGCAGCAAGTTGCGAGGGGCAGAGGCAGGGGTTCGGGATCGGCCCAGCAGTTACCTCGGTCTAATAGGGGTGGTGCTTCAAGTGGGCCCCTCGGGCTTAACTAATATGCGTATGGTAAAAAGGAGGGGAATTGGTGAAATGAGTGTCCGGAGTTGTTGCAAAAAGGCGAGGCTCCGAGAGGTTGAGGATTTAGAGGACGTTGGAGAGGAGGAGCAGAACGAGAGGGGATGCAGTCGGAGGATGAATCATTCAATAGACAGAGTGGGAATTGTTAGACCTGGCACCATTGGCGTGAGTCCCCCTTCCATTTTTGCTGTTGTCTTCCTGTTTTTTCTGGTATTAGATACTCTGGGCGCTGTGCCACTGCCATTCAGTGCCACAGCGCAAATGCTCCCTTTGTAAATATGCTTGTGAATTTGGTATATTCCTGATTGGCTTATTTGGTTTACCTGTTAGTCCCTAGTAGCGTGGCCTGTGTGCCCAGGGCTGGTAACCCAAATGCTGCTGGTGGGCCTGCAGCGCTGGTTTGCGCCACCCACAGAAGTAGCTTGTAAAGTGTACCTCCGGCCTGCCACTGCAGTGTTTGCGTGCAGTCCAAAACTGCCATCTTGGCTGTGAAGTGCCCCCACTTCCCAGCCCCTGACCCTTCCCTTAGCCTCATGTCAGTCACCCCTATGGTAGGTGCATTGTGTGCATAAGGTAGGACATGGCTTGATGTGTGTAGCATGTCCTGGTAGTGAATCCCCCTCCAATGTTTTCACTGCTGCAAGGTTACCTGTTCTCCAGAGCCTAGAATGGGCAAACTGGCTATTACATCCTATAGTCCTATCTGACTCAGGGAACATGGTGGAAAATCGAATTTAGTATGCCTGAGCTCAGAATAATAAAATGCATCTTTTAGTGAAGTTGGTTTTAATATTCTGTGTTTGAAAATACCACTTTAAGAAAGTAGATATTTTCTTGCCTAACCCTCCAGTGTGATCTGCTGTTATGTGTATTGGCTGTCTGGGCTTAGAGGGGCAAGGCAGGCTGAGTCATACCTGGGTTGAATAGAGAGATCTGCATTGTGCACTGGGGAGGGGTAGCTCCTTGTCCTGAATAGGGCTGTGCCTAGCAAGTTGAATGCTGACTCCATCTCCTACTGTGTGTCTGATGGCAGACCCCCTCTTTCTGAAAGGAAGACTGCAGCCTAGTAAACAAAGTGCTCCAGGCCTGAGCAGAACTGGTTCTGGCTGGGTTCAGTGACTAGAGTCTTCTGAGAACAAAGACTTTTGGGGTATAAATATCTGTGCCCAAACCCCTACAATTGGTATTGCTCCTGGATGTCAAGAGGGACCTCGGTCCGTGTTACTGAAGGAATCCGCAGGAGAGGACTGTCCTTGTGCTTGTGTGATGTTTCTTGGATTGGCCTGCAGTAATTCCCCTTGGATTTGGAAGAAAAGGTAAAAGGACTTTTGAGAGACTTTTATTTTTGCTAAAGCAATCACCCGAGGGCTAGAAGAGAGCTAGCCTCCTGCTGGAGTCACAGGTACATCTGACTCCCCCACCAGCCTCCTGATATCTGCCAGCGAGGATTTCTATCTGCAGGTGAGGCCCCTGTGAGTTCCAGGGCCTCTAGTTCTACTACAGAGAAGAGAGAGCTGAAAATCGTTGCTAACCCAATTTGTGAGCCGCTGCAGCCGAAAAGCATAAGAAAAATCCTCGCACCGCTAACCGCTGAGCGCTCGCAAACACAAGCACGTCTGCGGGCCCCAAAGTGCTCGCTAACCTCAGAGATCATCGCATCGCAACGAGATGGCACACGCAACAGGATCAGTGCATCATCCTCCCTCGCGGCAAGGATTCAATGCATCGCTGGCCTAGTGTGATGAAACCTGTGGCTTTGTCCCGTATGCACCCGCAGCCCGGCGCATCATCTTCAATTGCAGCCAGGATTCAACACATCGCCGGCCTAGCGTTGGGAAAATCATCGCTACAGCTCCTTTGCGACCTTTACTTGTTTTGCTACGAAATTCAGGTACTTTGTGAGTAAAGGGGTCGCAGAGACTCCTGCTTTGAACTGAACCCCTATTTTAACACTTTGAACTATTTTTCCATCCTTTCAAGAGTAAACCCTTTTCCAGTATTCTGGCTTTTTACCGTTATTGGCCTTGTGTTAAGTCTATATATAAAGATACTTATTTTTTTATAACTACTTGTGTGGTGTCCTTTTGTAGTGTCCTTCACTGTTTTACTGTGTACAATTATAAATGCTTTACACACTGCCTCAGAGATAAGCCTAACTGCTCGTGCTACGTTACCACAGGGTTGAGCAGGGGTTATCAAAGAGTGTAGCCCCCTTACTCTGACTTAGGGAGAAGGGTCGCTACGTGGACTGTGGCCAGCCACTGCCAACTAGAGACCCCCATTTCTAACAGGAATTATTTGATGACCACAGGAGTCAGCAATATCATCACGAGGGCTATGATATGGATGAGGTGATTGGGTTGTTCCACAGCTAGCAAAATCAGATACAGGGCGAGGGACCGGTTGGGATCCCTATAGATCAGCGCGGACCTTACGTCACTGCAGATTTACAAGGCTCCACTAAAAAATATCTAGTTGATACAAGGGCTATAAATATCTCTCTTTCCTGTGCACTGGTCCCGGGGGCAACTCTGTCTAGCCAAAACAATGTTTTGGTTGGTTTCTCAGGTATGCCGGTTGTTAACCCCATTTCCAAACTTCTTGAATTGACTTTTGGTCCCATCACGGTTGATTCGCCATTTCTATTGCTGTCCAATTGTGGGGAAAATTTGCTGGGATTCGATTTGTTAAAAAGACTTACTGTTCCTCTGATGGTGTATATATGACAATTGGCCCGAAGGTGGCCCATGCCAAACAATGTTTTGCCAAGGAAGCTCCACTTCCCGCAGACTTTAGAGCAGTACCCAGCACATTGTGGGCTGCAGGGGACACGGATGTGGGTTTGCTTCAGATCTCACCGGTGTCCATTCAGATCAAAGATAACACCAAATTGCCATGTATCCCTCTGTACAAGATTTCACAGGCAGGAGAAAAGGCTCTCCTACAGATAATTCAGGATTTGATTAAGTCTGGTGTGGTTGAAGAGACAGCGGCGAATGTGTGTAACAGCACTATTCTTCCTATCCTTAAAAAGATGCCTTTAGATTCTTCGGACGCTTGGCCAGATGTCTACAGTTTCGTTATTGACCTGCAAGAGCTCATTAAGATTGTGGTTCCCCAGTACCCTGTGGTGCCTGACATTACTACGATTTTGACAATGATTCCCTATCTGCAAAATTATTTTCTGTAATAGATTTGAAAAATGTCTTCTTTCGCATACCGATCCACACAGATAGCCAATATCTGTTCGGTTTTGCAATAGCCAGTCAGAGTTTTAGATTCTGTTGTGCTTCTCAAGGCTATACATAGAGTCCTAGTATATACCTAGTATATACAGCCAAGCATTAAAAACACAATTGGATTCTCTGGAGCTTCCCAATGGTAATGTGCTGTTACAGTATGTTGATGATCTTCTTGTGGCCTCGGATACAGAGGATGGCTGCAAGGAAGCCACAGTTAAATTACTCTTGCATTTGGCACACCATGGCCACAAGGTGTCACTTTATAAATTTCAATATTGTCGACAGGAGGTCACCTGCTTAGGTCACCCACTGTCGAAGGAGGGATACAGACTAACCCCTAAACACATAGCCGCTATTACTAATATGCCTGTTCCCAAGACCCAACGCTAGGTATGCACGTTTATTGGGATAACATCGTATTGTCACCATTTGATCCCTATTTATTCCCTACTAACAAAACCCCTTCTTTACCTGACTACCAAAGATGTGCATGAACCCCTGCCTTGGACACCTGCATGCTAGCAAGCTTTTGAACAGTTAAAGGTTGCACTTTGCTCAGCTCCTGTGCTTGGTACTCTTGATTACCAGAAGCCTTATGTGCTCTATGTGCATGAGGCGGATGGTTGCACACTTTCTGTTCTAACACAGGGTTTCAGTGGTAAGAAGAGACCTTTCACCTACTTCTCTGCCATGCTTGATAATGTCACCAGAGCTCTCCTGAGCTGTCTGAGAGCTGCCGTAGCTGTGGCAGTTTCAATCAGGCAACAGGCAGGGTTCATCCTTGATACTGATCTCACAGTAATGGTACCTCTGCTGTGGACACGCTTTTGAATAACAAAAAGACACAGGACTTTACTATTGTACGTCTGACAGGATATGAACAGACCTTGTTTGCTCCGCACATTACCATCAAACGATGAGCCACTCTGAATACAGCCAAGTTACTACCCCTCCCTTGGGCAGAAAAAGACAATGATGTCCATGATTGTTTATTTCAGTCTGAGGAAGAGACGAAGGGACAAGTAGACATGACTAATGTTCCCTTATCTGACCCCCAGCAGGAAATATATGTCGATGGCTCTTGTTTCAAATTGCCAGATGGCACTACCACTGCAGGCTATGCAATAACCACATTACATACTGTAGCTGAGACGTCTTCCATTCCATACCTACCAGTCGGCCCAAGCAGAGCTAGTCACCCTTTTAAGGGACTGTGAATTGAGTGAGGGACTGATTGTCAATATTTACACTGACAGTCAGTATGCGTTCAGGAAGGCCCATCATTTTGGGCACCTCTGTGTGGAGAGAGGGTTCCTGACATCGCACGGCCAGAGAATACAACATGGCCCACTAATACTTAGACTGCTATCAGCCCTGACCCTTCCTGATAAATTGGCTATAATAAAATGCAGTGCCCGTAAGTTTATTACGGATGATGTTGGGAGATGGGCAATGCGTTTGCAGATAGAACAGCCAAGGAGACGGCCAGATCAAAGATGAACAAGATGTTTCTGGCAGTTTCTGCTACATGGGTCCCAGATAATGGGGGAAATAGATGAACAAAGGTTGAACAAAGGTTATTTTTGGACCCATCCTTGGTGGACATATACACCAGTCACTCGGTACAAGGGCAATTGCTGGACAAATTTAGTGGCAGGAGGAGGGAGCTTGACTCTATTAAATCCACGGTAGTTGCTCACTCGCTAGTCTCGAATCAAAGTGGCATGGAACCTTACCTCTTTTTATTGCATAGTCAGCATGAGAGGTTTTTAATGACTCGTTTTAGGCTCAATTTGTTGCACCATAATTTAGCTCAGCCATCAGGGTTTACTCCAACAATTGAGCAGAAGGGTGCCTGCGGCTGCGACAATAGGTCTCCGCAGGACACCCTTCATTTTGTATTATTGTGTCCTTTTTTTAATACACCTCGTCAAAGATTTTTAGTAGGGGTTTTAAAAGACTCAAAAATCATCCATGCCAAATCTGCCTTACTGTTTCTGCAAAGAGCCACTGAAATGCGAACCCTATGTGCTATTATAACCTTTCTTAAAATTGCTTTTAAATTGAGAAATACTAGGGTCTGTTGAAATTGGTAGACAAGGGAGGTATCTATTATGTGACTCTGGGCTTTTCTATTTCATCTGCACTTTGTTCCTATTACTCACAAAAACTCTTTTTTTTTTTTTAAATGTGATGCCCCTTTTTCTTTCCTTTTAAATAATGATATGTTGTTGAGAAAGTTTGTGATCATGTTTTTTACTGTGATGTATTTTCATGATGGTTTTTAACCTTCGAAATAAATAAACAAACTGAGTGAGGGACTGATTGTCAATATTTACACTGACAGTCAGTATGCGTTCAGGAAGGCCCATCATTTTGGGCACCTCTGTGTGGAGAGAGGGTTCCTGACATCGCACGGCCAGAGAATACAACATGGCCCACTAATACTTAGACTGCTATCAGCCCTGACCCTTCCTGATAAATTGGCTATAATAAAATGCAGTGCCCGTAAGTTTATTACGGATGATGTTGGGAGATGGGCAATGCGTTTGCAGATAGAACAGCCAAGGAGACGGCCAGATCAAAGATGAACAAGATGTTTCTGGCAGTTTCTGCTACATGGGTCCCAGATAATGGGATGTTCAAAAATACAGTGGAAAGTGAGAAAAAAATACAGAGTGAGGCAACTGTAGATGAACTGAACATGTGGGAGGAGAGGACAGGACGTTTGGACAAGGATGGGTGTTGGACTGACTTGTCAGGAAAGCAGAGATTGTTGTAACCTAATGCTTTCGTTCTCCCTGTGGTCAAAATGGCCCACGATCTGGTGCACATTAGTGTGAAGGGCATATGCAGGTTATGAGACCCAGTATGGCAGAATGATAACATCCCTAAGGTTGCTGCACATTTGGTGAAACATTGTATTATCTGTCTGAAGCACAACCCTGGGAGAGGCACCCGTACACCTGCTGGTAACTTTGCACCACCTTCCTTCCCTTTCAAGGTTCTCCAGATGGATTTCATCGAAATGGAACAAGTCAATAATTTAAAATATGTTTTAGTATTGATTTGTACGTTCAGTAAGTGGATAGAGGCCTACGCTGTCAAAGAGAATACAGTAATAGCCACGTCAAAGCACTTTTAAAGGAGTTCTTCCCATGCTACGGATTGACATGCGTGATCTGGAGTGACTGGGAGCCAGTTCAATGCCAAACTCATTGACTTGGTGTGTAAGGGCTTGCAGATTATGCAGAAATTTCATGCAGCAAACCACCCCCAATCGGCAGGCCTTGTCAAGAATTATAACGGCACTCTCAAACTGAAGCTTGCAAAAATACATGAAAGCAAAGGATTAAAATGGCCAATGTCTGGGGCGAACCTAGACCCAAACGCTTCTCTGAGATAGAGTATGCTCTTTTGATTGACTATCTGCTTCAATTGTCTAAAGATCTTTATTTTGTTCATCAACAGATACATACCACTCTACAACCACTATCAGAGGGGCATGGGCACTGACTACAGCCCGGAGATTATGTCTTGGTTTGACATTTTGAACAAAAAACCTGTCTGGAGACGAGTTGGAGAGGCCCCACCCAAGTGCTGTTGGCCACACGCACGCCGTGAAGGTGGAAGACCGAAAGCACAGGGTGCATGCTTCGTATATGAAGAGAGTACCCCTACCACTACCATACGACGCCTAGGTCTGGGACGGGATCGCGGATCAGGAAAGTGAGCTGGTGCCGCGCTTGGTTCCCTTCTCGGATGCCCAACTGAGAGGTGCCCAAATGTACGAGGAGAGTGACAAGGTTCTGTTTGAGGCAATCCCCTCAGAGATAAGAGCTGCTCTGGATGCTTCAGCTCTTAGTGCATCTACACCGAGTCCCCAGGCCACCCTGAATGCAAATCTCTTCCTCTGTTTATTGATGAGGAAGTGCCTGGGCATACCAGGTATAATCTGCGGCCCGGGGGAAGGACAGTGCACCAGCAGGACAAGACAGGAGTTAGGGAAGGACTTGAGCTTAGGGTATAGGTGCTGAGTCCCAGAGTCTCTGGTGCCAATGTTAGACTAGAGTGAAGAACACGGGTGCACTACCCTGAACACTGGACAGGATCGTTGAGGGTATTTGCCCAGGAGGGTGGTTGCCCTATTCTGAAAGTAGACAAACTAGCTTTTAGTAAAGGTCACAGATCACTTTTTAGTAAGGGCTGTGATCGCGCGTATCCTCCGCAGGAGTATTTGATGAACAATAGGAGTCTGCCTGTGAGGCTCAGAACGGTCACAGGAAAGAAGAATACCCCCCTAGTTAGTTGTATTTGTGGTCTCATTTTTTAAAGTACTTTCTATGTACCTGTTTGGTCATGTAACAATGAGATAGGAGCACCCTTTAATGGCTCCCCCTATACAGCAGAATGGGCCTGGATGGTCTAATTGGTCCACTGGAAATAGGGTGGTGGTGGTGGTGTTTATTATCATACTGATGATACCATTATTTGGAATAGTCTGGTATTTGGAGGACCAACACCATGTACATCTTCTGATAGGGACTACCCAGTTCCAGTTGAGCATTCATTTATTATCTTGGCCCCAAATAAAGAAAGACATAGACAAACTTACACTCAGAATGCATTCATTCACATACTTCATCAGCTACATAGCACTACTGATGTCATGAAGTGCTGGGTATGTGGAGTACTCTCCTCAGTTATGCCTAAAAGTGACTTATTGATTTTCATGCCCTTGTCTTACATAGATAGCTGCGAAGCTTTGTTTCAAATATTATCTATGGTTTATATGCAATGAAAATGACACAGGCTGATTATAAATCAGTTCTAGAATATATAGTGGTGCATCAAGGATATACACCTGGGGAAGACGGAAAGGAGGGTACGTTACACCCTGATGCTTGCATGAATGTTTTCACAGTCCACAAAAATGTCACCTGGTTGAAAAATGAAGTACTAGACTTCCAAGGATTCAATGTCACTGAATACTTTAAATATTTCCAAGAAAGCAATATCACTGAAGATAAAGCTTTGCCCGTTCCTGTGATAAATGTTACTGCTAGTTTCTGTGTTCACGGGTCAGGGAATGTTTCTGTGGGACAGGGTCATTGTAACTATACCTACCAACTGAATACGACTTGTTGTCCACCTTTACTGACACCTCCGAATGTGTATTGCATATGTGGGGATTAAGCGTATACATGGCTCCCTAGGGGGATGTCTGGCCAGTGCAATCTCTCCTTCCTTTTGCCTCCTGTTTACATTGTGCCATCCACATACCACAAAGATCAAAGGTTGCATCGAAGGGATACCTCCATGCACTGAGCCAAAAGAGTGGTCAATGTAGATGATATTGATCAAACGGATACTTCCCTACAGCAATTCACTGATATAATGAAGAGAATTGTGCCATTCTGGGGTCCCATGTTTAATAGTCGCAACATACGCCGTCTTGCCAGAGTAGTTGAGGGAGTCATTAAGACGACTGCTGCGGCGCCTCTGACCGGAGGTATTCGCTGTTTGTCCTCCCTTTAAATCTGTGGTCATTTGTTTATGCTTGACATGTAAATAGAATGCATTGTACTTTGGGGTATTTTAATTCACGCTTGCACTGATTTTATTAGCGCCGCATTCTTAACCTTTTACCTGTTCTTCCTGCCATCGACCCTTATGGCAGGAAGTCGGATGTTGGTTGGGTGCGGTGCCGTCCGCACCCAACCAACGCCAGACGCTAGGACCCCTGTTTGTTTTCGGTAATACCTTTCTGTCAGTTGACTGTATTCCATATTTAGGCCTCAGTATTTGTTTTCTGATAGTATGCCTATTTTAAAATATTCCAGTGAAAAAATTAGGGCGTTTAATTCTTCTCCGATCATAATTACTGAGTCACTCGCAGAAGAATTGGCCAGACATCCTGAAATTCTCAGGATAACCCCTCCAGTTGATAAGATAGAAACTTCCAGTCCCAGTTTCTCTAAAATCGACAAACCTGTCGTACAACTTAAGGCTTTATATTTTAACGCCCGTTCAGTTCTGAAGCATGGTTTAGAAGGCTCACGATATTTGTTTCGTCACTGAAACTTGGCTGCATGAAAATGCTATACCAGATGTAAACTCTGCTTTCTCATCAGAGTGTAGAATAATTCAGCTGCATAGGAAGGAAACCAGAGTGGGTGGACTTCTAATAGCAACCACCAAAAATGTAAAAGTTGTCAGCTTGGATAATTTAATTTCCAATCATTTAGAAATGATCGTATTTAAAATTGAGGGATTTGCCAATAACGTCTGGAAAGGAGCTCTGATATATCGTCCTCTTGGTGTTAAAGGAGATTTTGCAAATAAACTTCTGGAGTTTATTGCACCACATGTCTTGGATTCTGACAAATTTCTCTTGATAGGTGACTTCAACCATCATGCAGATATACAATCCAATTCAGACACCGAAAAGTTAATGGCTAATATGAACACCCTGGGACTCGCTCAGAAGGTTATCGGCCCCACTCATCGGGCCGGTCATACGCTAGACCTCCTATTCTCAAATTCCCCATATGTCCTAGTGGATGTTCCAATCCCACTACTCTGGACGGACCACTATCTATTGAAATGTTCTCTTCCTATGACCCCGGCCAAGTTGGCACTGGTTAATGAACAGATATTACGTAGACCATTGAAAAAAATTACAGTACCTGCATTTTAAAAATAATTTCAATTTGATGAATTAACTCCAGCCATAAGTGCAAGTACAGCAGCACTACAATTTGAAAAGGCCATAGAAACAGCACTGGATAAAATTGCCCCAGTAAGTAAAGTCAAACATAAGAATAGAACGGCCCCTTGGTTTACGGATCAATTAAAAACCACGAAATCTCGATGTAGAACCGCTGAGAAAATATGGCGGAAGAGTAAAGAGCAAGCAAACCGGAAAAAAATAATTATTGAATTCTAGCTACATGCATGACATCAAGGTGGCAAAGAGAGCATTCCTTACTGAAAGGATAAACAAAGCGGAAAATTCATCTAAAGAACTCTTTCAAATTCTAAAAGAATTCACTACCTCCAGAAGTATGTCAAAAATTCCCCACCGTTACGAGTGGACCAATGCTCTCTCAAAATTCTTTGAGGACAAGATAATGGTCATCCACCACTCATTTCCTCTTAATCAAAATATAGAGCAGACTGAAGTTTCGGTAAATCTGACACCGGACCCACCTCATGTAATGAATGAATTTTTAAAATTTGATTGTAACGCGGTCATTTCAATTGGTCTGAAAAAAAAGTCTGAATCACCTTCTGATCAGATCTCACCTAAAAAAAATTCTATACTTGCCCCTGTGTTAGCAGAACATCTGACAAACCTCTTTAATAAATCATTTATACACGCAGATTTCCCTGAAATATGGAAAGCAGCAAAAATTAGACCAATTCTAAAAAAGTCCACAGCCGATCATAACATCTTGCTAAATTATCGACCTATTTCACTGCTTCCGTACTTTGAAAAAATGCTGGAATCCTTTGTCAACACACAGCTCGTGAGTCATCTCGAGAAAAATTGACTCCTGGACCCATCACAGTCTGGTTTTAGGGCACTCCATAGTACGGAGACAGCGTTGGTCAAGGTTGTTGATAACATCAGATTGGCGTTGGACGACCATCGATCGGCTATCTTTGCTCTGCTCGACCTGTCAGCGGCCTTTGACACCATCTCCCATCGCATTCTAATACAACGGCTGCGGGAGATTTGTGTCACAGGAAATGCGCTAAAATGGTTTTCCAGCTATTTGTCTGATAGGTCAACTGCCGTTCAGATTGATAAAAACGTGGCAGGAAAAGACCTATTAGAATTTGCCTGCCACAGGGCTCAATCTTGAGCCCTACACTTTTTAACGTCTATATGACACCTTTGGCTAGAGTGATTAGGGCCTACGGATTTGACGTGCAGTCTTATGCCGATGATACCCAGGTCTTAATCACACTGGGCCCGGATGTAAATGAAACAAAACAACGATTTAAAAACTGTCTGAACCATGTTGTGTCATGGATGAATGTCAATTATTTACAGTTAAATGGTGGTAAATCAGAAGTTCTACTTTTTGGCAAGTTAGCTGAATATTGGACTCATGATTGGTGGCCAATCAAATTAGGCAGCTGTCCAACGCTGAAGGAGTCTGTCCAAAACTTGGGCTTTCACATGGATAATAAACTATCCATGGAAAGCCAAGTCAACCGGATCCTGGGCACCTGTTTTGGGTTAATGCGCAGTTTGAGGAGATTTTTAAGTGGATTCCCGCTAAGGCTAGGAAACCCCTAGTACAGGGTCTAATTATTAATAGAATGGACTACAGGAATGCACTTCTTATTTCTATAAACGAGCATTACCTGAACAGACTTCAGGTTCTTCAGAATACAGCGGTGCGGTTGGTATTAGGCCTCCCGCGACGATCCTCAGCTACCGTCTGTCTGAAAATCCTTCATTGGCTCCCGGTAAAGAAGCAAATTCTCTTTTAAATGTTATGCTTGGTGCACAAACATATGCATAAAAGTGGCCCCAGGTATTGGTCCAAGAAACTGAGATGTTATAAGCCCCAAAGAGAACTTAGATCCTGCAATGAGTTCCGGCTGACACCTCTGAGAATACAAACCTCAGAAATGGCGGTCGTGCTTTTTCCTTTCTTGCACCCGCCTCCTGGAATAAAATGCCCCTCCATCTTTGCGTCATTTTTTAACACAGCCTCTTTTGAAAAAGGTTAAAGACCTGGCTTTTTGCTAACTAAGATGCCTACCTTTTTCTATCTTCCATGTCAGAGCCAACTGCTAGCGCCATGAGACTCTTCGGATTTGATTTGTGCGCAATACAAATGTCCCTGAATTGAATTGCTGGTATACTCACTAATATCACAGTCGAGCTCCGAGTTACGAGACTCATTTCACTTCAAAATCGGATGGTTTTAGATGTCATACTAGTCAATAGGGGTAGAGGATGTTGGGTCATCGGCAGTAGCTGCTCTTGTGTACATACCTGACAGTGCTCCGACTGTATATTCTGCATACAAAAGTTACACAGATTGGCCGCAGAGATCCACCAGGACAATGGTTCATGGTCTCTCACAGGGTAGCTCTGGGGCCTGTTGACTTCATAGGGTTTGAAGACATTTCTGGTTCTGATAGTCATTGCAGGGGTTATCTTCACCTGCTGCTTATGCATAAATTGCCTCCAGGCCTGTTGCACGTATTGTGCAAACAAACTCACCCCCAGCATTGTACTGTCCACACAGGAAAATAAATATTCCCCTATGATGGTGCAAGAAATTCAGTCAATTATGTTAATAGATGAGGGAATATTTGATTACTGAAAACCAACAATTCTTATACGTTTCTTTTGTATGCCTTGAATGCGTTTTGCCATATGGACAATTATGCAATAGCCCCCCCCCTTTAGAATTGTAAAAACCCTGCTGGATAGCACTAAAGCTTTTAGCCACGTATGCTAAAAGGAGGGTCTGTTAGCTTTGAAATTCCCTTTCTTGCTGTGCATTTATACATACTATGTTAGGTTAGCATTATGTGGCTAAATAGATGCCATTTGTATTTATATTATGCAACCCACTGAGTTACCCTTGCAATGTATACGTTTCATTAGCCTGTGCGCCTTCATTTTGTATTTCATGACTATTAGAAGACTGTTTGGGCCGCATCTACACTAGGCCTCATTTTGGTTTCCGCTTGTTTCAACAGAATTGTAAAACTGTACACCATTATTATTTTCTCTCTCATGTTCAAGGTTAAAGCCTGACTTGCTAATGACTCGGCACATTGGCCTTGGAGTACTGATAATGCACCCATCTGGCAGGTGTTAGCTCATCTCTCTGTACCTCCTTTGTTCATGCCTGGCTCAAGCCGGTACTTTTCCACAAGAAGCGTGGCTGAAGTCTCCAGAAGGTTTATCAGGTATTAGCATGCCTTGGTGAATCAGTCCCGCTCTGCCACCATTTTAGAGTGAAGGCCTGACTGGGCTCCTCTGCTGAGCATATATTGAATAAAGTTAGTTTGAGTTAGTTTGCATTCTCTACTGTCTGACGACTCTTCATTTGGGAAGGCATAGCAGGTGGTTGTGGAAATAACCTGCGGGCCCTAAAGGGCCCCGTCCTTCAGGCCAGGCCCATAATCCCAAAGGGTGGCCCTTATGCCCTTGAGATTACGATACTCGGTCTGTGGCAGGCTTTCCATGTCGGGCTATCCGACATGGAAAGCCTGTCAGAGAGCAAGTATGGGAGCCACTAGCAGGGCCCCCTTGCTTCTGTGGGCTCTGGTTGGGAGCCTAGAGGGCACCTACGGTGCCCCCCTGTTTATCCCTGTACCGTGTGGCAGGCACCCTGGAGTGCAGAGATGAACACAGACTCCCATTCCTCTATGGCAGATTGTTTTAACACAAGCTTCCATTGAGGAATGAGAGTATCTTAATGAGGAGGTCGGGCTATGATCGAAGGTCAGACGGTCCCGGTTCCGAGACATCCACCCGACATCGTAATAGGCCCCATAGTGTTTACCCTGACTAAGGTTGTTATTTTTCTTTAGGTGAGTGATCACCCATCCCAATTATTAATGCAATTTATTTGCAGTGGGCATTCCCCAACAGGTATTTTGGGAATGGGTACCCCGTATTTAACCTTGTGGTCTATTAGGCTTTAGCAGCACCTGTCCTTGCTTACAAATGGTATGAAAACACACCATTTTTAAACAAATCTCTTTTTTTGGTGGTACTGATGGTAATTCTGAGAAGAACCACACAACTGTATCTCATTGACAAATGGTTTTTTCATTTTTTTCTTTTACTTATAATCAAATGTTGACACCCATGAAGTTAGAAGATATTGTAAGTACCTTTGTAAGATGCTGCACACTGGATAATTGGCCTGTGTTTATTTATTGTAAGGACAGAAATTCTCAGCATACAGTGCAACTGTACCATCCCTCAGCCTGCAGCTCCCTTTGCATTTTAGGCACTTGTTAGTAGGCATTCTAAACCCTAGGGACCCCTAAAACTGCAGATTGAAGCTCCTTGGGGAGCCTCCTTTGATGGATCGTGAAGATAAAGAAACATCTATTGATCTCACCTCCAAGTTATATCAAAGGAGAAGCCCTCCCCCCTATCATTGGCTGTTGGCAGCACAAGGTATAAATCTGTGGTACTAGGTACCACTCAGGCAAAATGACGAATGGCTTCTTTTTGGCTTTAAATTAAATCCATAACATCCAGGCTAATGGACAGCCCTTCTTCTTTTTTTTTTTTTAATGTAATGTTTGCCAATATCATGCACCTTATGCATGGACATAAGAAGGAGTGAGTGGAAGTAATAAAATGCTTGACCAATTTTACCAGTGCACCAACCCCTAAGGTTACCACTAATTGTTTGATAATGGTTTGATACAGTGCCTGTGGGTGTGGTCATCAAACCTGTTAGTATTTTCACCACAATGTATTCACAACATCCTCCAAGTTTGATTGATTTTATGCTCTCTCGCCATTGATGATTTGCTAACTTTAATGGTCTGTTGCCTGCCCAGTAATACCATGCTAAGAAATTTAGACTGCTTACAGCTTGGCTTTGTCAGACCCTTCTTTCACCAAGATACCCTCATGGGTAATGGCGTTTTTTAAAAATACATATCACATAATATAACTACAGTGAGTGGATATTTACAACAACTGAACTGAAGATAATTATTAAAATTGACACAGGATGCATTAAACAGGGTGATACCAGAAAAACCCAGCTTGCTTCTTTGTAAAAAAAGGTCGCAGACATCTAGCGAACACTAAGTTAAGGAAAGAAAGATTTTTCTTCACCAAAGAATCAAAACCGTAGAAGCTTGTGAGTAAAGATCAGAGGACCCAAGTTCTAATAAGAAAAGGAGGCAAACTGAGGTCATGGAATACATTGGACCTGACAGAAATTGTGCAGAAGCGGTCGCTCCCCACGCTCCCTGCTGTCCTGGTATCGTAACGCTTTGCTGCTCATTGCTGGCAATACCTGATTTACTCCACTCTGACTGCTTATAATTATAATAGTGCCGATTAATAGCGTAGCGCTATATTTGCATAGCCCACATAGCGTGTATTTCCATTTGTGCCTGCTTGAACTCGTAGCGCTTTAGTGCAAAGTTCGCATTGCCTGTTAATTGAATTTGTGCTTGATTGGGCCGGTGCCTCTGCCCACATCATAGCGACATTGCTGCTTGTGCCCCAATCTCGTCCTGTTTCGCTTTTGTTTTTCTGCCATTTTGTCGTTTTGCCTCCCAGCCCGTCTCTCCACCCCGCTCCCGCCTCCCAGCTGCCCCTCCCTTCCACTGAAAGATTAGGACTGACCCGTATGTCCCAGCGCTGTGACCGTCCTGACTCGTGCAGAAGCGGTCGCTCCCCACGCTCCCTGCTGTCCTGGTATCGTAGCGCTTTGCTGCTCATTGCTGGCAATACCTGATTTGCTCTGCTCTCACTGCTTATAATTATAATAGTGCCGATTAATAGCGTTGCGCTATATTTGCATAGCCCACATAGCGTGTATTTCCATTTGTGCCTGCTTGAACTCGTAGCGCTTTAGTGCAAAGTTCGCATTGCCAGTTAATTGAATTTTTGCCTGATTGTGCCGGTGCCTCTGCCCACATCATAGCGACATTGCTGCTTGTGCCCCAATCTCGTCCTGTTTCGCTTTTGTTTTGCTGCCATTTTGTTGTTGTGCCTCCCAGCCCAACTCTCCACCCCGCTCCCACCTCCCAGCTGACCCTCCCTCTCTCCGCCCCCCCACTATCCACTTATGTCAGATGCACTTGCGCGCAGCTTTCACGCGCAGCGGACGCGCCCCATGCGTGCCGAAGGTGCGCCAAAGGTAAGCCCGTCTACGCCCGTCCGCGCCTGGACCGCGCCCAGCACCAAACCCCCTGGCCCCCGCAAAATCCACTCCACCCGCATAACGTACGACGCCGCAACCCTCTCAGCACTCAACTCCGGCTGTCTCCCAGAATGCTACCAAGCTGCCCCAGGACACACCCATGGACCCTTCACCTGCCACTCCTGCAAGTTCGACTTCATCAGAACCCACACCAAATCCACAAACGCCAAACAGAGCTCCGTAACTAACCACCTGAAGTGCATCCTGCTCAATACCCGCTCGGTTCACAAACACGCAACTGAACTATGGAACCTACTAGACACCACATCGCCGGATGTCGCCTTTCTTACGGAAACCTGGATGAACACCTCATCTGCGCCCGACATCGCCATAGCCATCCCGGACGGCTACAAGATCATCCGAAAGGACTGCATCAACCAAACAGGAGGAGGCATCGCCATCGTCCATAAGAACACCATCCGCATCACGACCAGTTCCGACGATAACCTCGCAGCCGCCAAACACCTTCACTTCCAGATCCACACCGACCCCAAGACCACACGCAGAGGCACCCTCATCTACAGGCCACCAGGACCCCGCACTCAATTCAGCGAAGACATAACTGACTTCATCAGCCCACACGCCCTCCCCTCCGAGGACTACATTCTACTGGGAGACCTCAACTTCCACCTGGAAAAGAACAACAACAGCAACACCACCACCCTTCTGGACAACCTCGCCAATCTCGGACTCAAACAACTTGTAGACACCCCCACCCACTATGCCGGACACACGCTCGACCCAATATTCTCCTCCAGCAAGCACATCTCCTTCAATCACGCCACAGGACTCCATTGGACGGACCACAGCTGCGTTCACTTCAACTACAAAAAGACCACGACCCACAACCACCCACAACCAATTCCCCGCAGAAACTGGAACAAAATTACCACCGACCAGCTCTTCTCATCCCTTCACCAAAACCCTCCTGCCAAATCATTGGACCCAAACCAAGCAGCCATCAACTCTCTAGCCTCGTTCATCCACAACAAAATCACTGACATACATAACAGCTTTGGCGACCAGCCCACCCCACCCACCTCCGAACCAAAACCCCCCTCCAACAACTTTTGCGCCTGGAACCCAATCACCACTGAAGACACCATCCGCTTGATGAACTCCATTCACTCAGGATCGCCAACCGACCCATGTCCCCACCACATTTTCAACAAAGCAGACTCCATTATCGCACCCCTTCTCCGAGATGTCATCAACTGCTCCCTCAACTCCGCTACCTTCCCGGAAAGCTGGAAACATGCCGAACTCAGCGCCCTCCTGAAGAAACCCACAGCAGACCCCACTGAACTTAAGAACTACCGCCCCATTTCTCTCCTCCCATTCCCTGCCAAAGTCACTGAGAAAACCGTCAACAGTCAGCTCGCCGCCTTCCTCGAATCCAACGGCTCCCTCGACCCATCACAGTCCGGCTTCCGAGCCAAACACAGCACCGAGACCGCCCTCATCGCAGCAACAGACGACATTCGAACTCTCCTGGACAACGGAGAAACAGCAGCCCTCATCCTACTAGACCTCTCCGCAGCCTTCGACACAGTCTGTCATAGCACCCTTATACAACGTCTCAGCAACGTCGGAATACAAAGAAAAGCATTGAACTGGATCATCTCATTCCTCGCCGGAAGAACCCAGAGAGTCCGCCTCCCCCCTTTCAAATTGGAAGCCACTGAAGTCATCTGCGGCATTCCACAAGGATCATCACTCAGTCCCACCCTCTTCAACGTATACATGAGCCCCCTTGCATCCATCGCGCGCCAACACAACCTCAACATCATCTCCTACGCAGACGACACCCAGCTGATCCTATCCCTCACCAAAGACCCAAACACCACCAAAACCAACCTACACGATGGGATGAAAGAAGTGGCCGAGTGGATGAAGAACAGCCATTTAAAACTGAACTCGGACAAAACGGAAGTCCTCATCTTAGGATCATCCCCCTCCGCTTGGGACGACTCATGGTGGACACCGGCCCTGGGAAACGCACCCAATCCAACGGACCACGCACGTAACCTGGGCTTCATCCTGGACTCCTCCCTCTCGATGACCAGACAAGTCAACGCCGTCTCATCATCATGCTTCAACATCTTACGTATGCTCAAAAAAATCTTCAGCTGGATCCCCACCGAAACAAGAAACGCAAACACCCATGCACTGGTCACAAGCCGACTGGACTACGGAAACACCCTTTATGCCGGAACCACAGCCAAACTACAGAAAAAACTCCAACACATCCAGAACGCCTCAGCCAGACTCATCCTAGACATCCCCCGCCAAGCTCACATTTCCGGTCACCTGAAAGACCGCCACTGGCTCCCCGTCAACAAGACAATAACGTTCCGTCTCCTCACCCACGCACACAAAGCCCTTTACGACCTAGGACCCGAATACCTCAACATGCGCCTGACCTTTTACACCCCCACCCGCCAACTACGATCGTCCAATCAAGCCCTCGCCGCGATTCCACGCATCCAAAGATCCACCATGGGGGGAAGATCCTTCTACTACTTAGCGGCCAAGACCTGGAATTCTCTCCCCACCCACCTCCACCTTACACAGAACCACCTCTCCTTCAGAAAACAACTAAAAACTTGGATTTTCGATAAGTAACGTACCCCCCCTCCCTCAAGCGCCTTGAGACCCTCTGGGTGAGTAGTGCGCTATACAAATCTTAACTTGACTTGACTTGATCTCCCAAAGATGAAGATCTAAGATGTGGATACTTACAACCATTAGTAGAACTCATCAACTCTTCACTAAAACACGGAACAATTCCAAAAGCATCGAAAGTGTTATGGTCTGACCCCTCATAAGGGAACACCGAAAACTGGGCAAATTATAAACCAGTATTTCTGTCAATGGGCAACTATGGAGCTTCTTGGAGACACAAGAGGGCATTCATCCATCCTAGTCAGGACTCAGGAGAGAACACACTATGGAGTCAGCCCGTCTAGAAATTACTGACTTTCTGAGCGGGCTCCTAGATAGAGACGAGACTGTTGCGCTATTACTTGATCTCAGCTCTGCTGTCAACAATGAGTCACATATTTTTCTCCTTAAAAGACTTCCAGAACTAGGATTAGAGGATATGGCCCTCGTCTGAATTACTTTTTTCTGCAAAACTGGTTATTTAAGGTGTTCTCAGTAATGGCCTCCTCTGAGTGACACTCCTTGGTCTTAGGAGTTTCTCAAAGGTCATCACTGAGTCCGGTACTGTTCAATATATATCTGCACCCACTAGTGGACCTAGTGGAACATTGGGGTCTGCATTTATTCTCATATTCAGATGATACCCACGTCATCTTCTCATTGTCATCTGCACAGAGACACAACTCGGAGACCTTGAACTCCAGACTGAGGTTGGTCGCGGAATGGGTGGACAATCAATTCCTTCAAACTCATTGGAGAAAAGACAGAGGTTCTTGTATTAGGCAAGAACCCATTTTTGTGGAGTCCCCAACATTGGCCAGAAAGTCTGAGACCTCTCCTGATGCCGGTTTCAAAAGCAAATATTTCTGGTGATTATGGAGGACGATAAGTGGTCCATGAAACCACAGGTAACAAAACTAGCTGCTATGTGCTTTGCCTCTCAAAAATGGCTCTGAAAAATCATCTGGCAGCTAACAACTCATGCTAAGGGAAGTGCTAAGGAATATACGAGGATTGGTTAAAATTTACCAACCATCTCGTACTTTAGGTCCCAGTGATCTCTCTCTATGTGCGGTCCCCTTGATTAACCATACATGCATGGGAGGACAATCCTTTGCATTTCAAGGAGCAGAACTGTTCAATGGATGCCCAGAATTTCACAGAAACTGCCCATCACTAATGACATTTCGCAAACAGCTTAAAACATGGTTGTTCTAAATGTAGCTGAACTGGAAGACTCCCACCAGGTTGGTGGATCACTGCTCTAATAGAGCAGAACTGGAAGACACCCACCTAGTTGATGCATCGTGAGGAAACCCCTGTGGGTTAACCGAGCACTTAACAAATGGCTATATAAAAACAAATGGCTATATAATAACATTAGACGTGCCACCACAGTATGTATTGTAATCACTGTTCCCTCCAGAGTGCTTGCCAGGGCAGGCACACACCTTGTCATTTATTGCTGCCAAAGGGAGTCTACAGAGCATGCATTACAAAGGGTCCTTCTGCTGATCAGCAGGAGAGATGATTTTTTCAGACATCTGAAGATCAAAAGGCCTCTGAAATCCAACAAAGGCACTGGAACCAGCAATAAAAAGAACAACACAGATCAGGGGTAACAGGCTCTCTTTACTTAAAAAACAGCAGAATGGACCATATTTGCCTATGGAGGCAGTTTATTGTGGGTTGGGCCATACTGTTGTGGCATTTGTTGTGCTCAGATAAGACTAGAATCTATTAAGCAGAGCACTGTAAATCGAAAGTATAAACACATTACAAAGAGTGTTTTTTTTTCTTTTTCAGCATAGACTGTATTCTGTGTCTACAGTTTATAGACATTCCTTTAATTTTAGCTGTAGACCCGTGTTGACTTCATTGTCACTTAAATTTCATTGTATCTTATTGGTCAGCTGCGAAAGGGTTCCTACCTCTTCGTGTGTTTGTCCCTCCCCTGGAGTATTGATGAATTACTTATGTCCTTCTTCTGCTCATTTTGGGGCATATTATCAAGGGTCAATTTGCCGCTTTTTTGGCTTTAAAAGCCAAAGAAACGCCGATAATGTAATCTCCCTATTTACAATGCGGCGCTAACATGCATTAACGCATGTTAGCAGCCTTTTTTGTAATGCATCTCATTCTAACGATGAACATCGCTAATGAGATGCAGAGTAGGCGTGCCGTCAAAGTTACAATATGTAAGAGAAAGCTAATACAACAGCGCTGTATTAACAAGATTTGCGAGGCGATATTGAAACTCCAGCTAACCGCAGGTATCGCCGGATCCTTACGTCTCCTCAAAACCTGACGTAAGCATGTAGTGTATGGGAGGTGGATTGACAGGTTAAATCCACACTCCCATATTTACAAGCTCATCATTAGTGCTCACAAGTTATCGCTGTTTTTCACAAGATATTGGCGCTTTTCGCCGCTATCGCAGGATTTCTTTATCAACTTTGGGAAACGCGTTGGTAATACTGCGCTAACTCGGTGAAGAAATCCAGCGATAGCCCACAATAGGAAAAACAACGATTCACGCATTTTCCGATCATTATCACAATTTGTTGCTTTTCTTTAGGTGTAAGCGATCCGCCAGTGTGACTTTTTCATCTGGCTCCCTCCTGTATCTCTCACCCCTCCTGCTGTCTGTGTTGTTTCTTGCCCCCTCTTGGCCATTGTCCGTGGTGTAGCTTGCTCTCTCCCACCTTCCTCCTGATGTGTTGTTGCATGCTCCCTCCCACTCCTCGCCTGGTGTTTGCTCCTCCAACCCTCTTTCTGCTGTCTCTGTTGTTGCTTGCCACCACACGCAGTACGCATTGTTGCTTGCCCCTCTAGCCATCCATGTTGTTGTTTGCCCCCAACTGCTGAACGTGTATTTTCTTGCCCCAACCGTTGTCTGTGTTTTTTCTTGCTCCCTCTCTCTTAAGAGAGACCAAGCTCAGCCTTAATGGCCTTTCCCACAAGCCCACACCTTTGGTCTATAGTCATTGGTTGCTTGTAACTGCTGAGCATCATATCAACACATATTTTTTTATAAACCCCAATTTTCTACTCTTAATAGATTCATGCATGTGTTTACTCTTTATGTGCATTTTTATATGAAAATAAAGCGTCGATTTATTTTGAAGACTTTTTTATTTTTATTTTTCAATAAATACATAATTTCATCTACATTTAACATAAATATATCTTTATAATTTCATAAGGAATTAAGTCAATGAATACACACATTTTTTAAAGAAATACAATATAGAGCTACCTTTTTAAAGTGCATAACGAGTTGCACCGTCCAATATTGGAAGGTTGAAGTGAAGATATTGGACATTGAAATACTCGGTGAATACAGCATTGCAAAGTGAAACATACGCCAGATTTTTAGTTATATCCTTCATCTTTCAAACATTGTACAAGAGGCCCACGAAGTACGAATTTATATATGCAAAACATAATGCATCTTGCATTCATTTCAAATTGCATACAATCATCAGCAAATGAATTTAAAAAGTGTTTTTTATTTTACTTAGTGAAAAACCTGATCACCCTACCCCGATTTTCTCATGTTGGTAGGACTTTCTCCAAACACTACGGGGCAGATTTACAAGAAAGTGACGCATCTGTAGAGATGCGTCACTTTCCCTGCGCCATAATGCAAAACACTTGCGTCACCATGGATGCACCGTATTTACAATACGGTGCACCATGGCGAAAGGATTGACAGATGCATCAGAAATTCGGACGCATCTGTTGACGAAAAATCCAGCAATGCGTGTAGCGGCCTATTTCCAATACACTGAGTCACTCCTTACACCTGCTTCAAGCAGGCGTAAGGTTTTGTCACAGTGGCGTCCTAAAAGTCACGCAGTGAAATCTTGTAGATTTCACTGCGTCACTTTTACAAGGCTTTCCTGCGTGCAAATGCCCACGTTGCATACATTATACCTGCCGCAGGTTTAATGTCACGCAGGGCTTTACAACGTGACGCATCTCCCTAGATGCTTCACATTTTAAATGGGACGCAACTTTTACGCCACTGCTGCATCACAAAAGTGACGCAAGGGGCTTGTAAATCTGCCCCTACATATCTTACGTAAGGCGCATGTTCGTTTTTGGTTTCCCCATTTAAGCTTTACCACCCGCCCCTACAATCCTTGGTCTCTCAATGCGCACAACCTGAGTAAAGAGATTGTGGGTGGGTGGCAGAGCTTCCCCATTGAAGCTGCCTGGCGCTGAAACTTATATGTAGGCAATCAGACATATTGAAATCCAGGAAAACTGTTCAAATGACTTATTAATTCTTAACTCTCCGGGACTGAGGATTGTTATTATTAGAGCCAAGGAGCTCCGAAGCTAAAATGATGCTGTACAAAGCCAATAAAAATACTAAAACAGAAACACATGCATTCCTCTCAAGTCCTAAAGATATACTAGAGAACTTAAGCCATGTACTGAGAAATGTAATATGCTCCTGACACTTCAACGTGATTCCATAAATAATTTTTTGAGTTACTGAGGTATAGTTTAATTTAAAGTGCATTCTAGGCAATATTCAGTCATCAGAAGCAGCACATATATGTGTTCATTTGTTTGCATTTTAATAAAACCAGCTCTGTTAATGAGGTGTTTGCTCACTGCACAGCAAGAGAGAATAGTTTTTTTCAATTAAAGACAGGTATAATGGTTGCAGTCAATAGCCATCATTTAAAGCGATTGTAAACAGGCAGATGATCACCATTTTGACAACGTCGTGCTCCGACATTTTCAAAACGCAGGGATGCACTGTATTTTCAAAAATACAGTGCAGCCCTGCATTTCCCCTACTGCTGGTGCAAAAAACTGCCTAGCGCCAGCGCAGGCACCCAGCCGCCATGTTACAAGGGTTCCTGCATGCAGGGGCGGACACCTTCCTGCACATAAACAATCAATAATGGGGATTTGCTCTTTCTATGTGTGCTGCAGAATGCAATACACATAGAAAGAGCAAAAAACAAGGAGAAATTAATAATTTTGCTTTGTATCGCCATCCTAAGACAAGGCGTTACCTGGTCTTAATCGTTAGTGCTGCCCCACCCTTGTAAATCTGGGGCAATGTTAAAAAGCATTGGGTGTTGCGTTGGTACATACCAAGGGTCTTTTCTGATTGTGTTAGTGATTGGAACCTATTAGTGTCCCAGACCACATATACCAAGAGGTTTATTAAGAAATTTACACAGGAGAAGGGAGGGAAATAAAGTGCAGTTTAGAAAAGGAAAAATGTACCCATCAGCCCACACAACAGTGGAACTTCGTCATCTGGGTTTTTTGTTAACAGCTGGTGTCCAGTGAGCTCTTCCACAGGAGAAATCCTGAGGCTAGCTGAACTTAGACCCACCGGTTGTACCATCAACCGAAACCGATGAGAGTTTGAAGGCTGAAAGGGCAAGTTGCAGTGCTCAAAATAGTGAAGAATGAAAGAAAAGAGAAATCTTAGTGATTAAAAATACCTGTCTTCATGTCTTAAGAAACTTTATTGTGTGCGCCCATCAAGACGGTATGATTAAAAGCAGAGTGAAAATAGTATGGAAGGAATTACTATTCACCATGAATGATAATTGGTCAACATGTGTCTGTCACATAATAAGGATTTGGCATATAAGTCCAAATAACAAGATAAACAATCTGATATCATTTTGAAAATTTCAGCGCGTGGCCTCCTTTGTCCTGAGCGAGCGCCAGGTGAGGTGAGGCAATTCCTCCCTACAAAATTGGGTGAGTTGGAAGGTGAAAACAAAACGGACACACATAATATCAATACATTTAATATGTTTAATTTTGACTAGATTTATGTATTGTGTTTTTTCCGTGTGTCTCTCAATTTACTATGTTCACAGGAGAAGGTTGATAAACATAGACATACAACTTCAATAGTGGATATGTCTACACTATGAAAATTATCTATCACAGCACGTGGTAAGTGTCGCAGTAGTGTACATCATAGGTCCTGTCGAAAGCCCTGAAGGGCTGAAACATGTTGACCAATTATCATTCATGGTGAATAGTAATAGAATAGTAACTTTACTCTGCTTTTAATCATACCGTCTTGATGGGCGCACCCAATAAAGTTTCTTAAGACATGAAGACAGGTATTTTTAATCACTAAGATTTCTCTTTTCTTTCATTCTTCACTATTTTGAGCACTGCAACTTGCCCTTTCAGCCTTCAAACTCTCATCGGTTTCGGTTGATGGTACAACCGGTGGGTCTAAGTTCAGCTAGCCTCAGGATTTCTCCTGTGGAAGAGCTCATTGGACACCAGCTGTTAACAAAAAACCCAGATGACGAAGTTCCACTATTGTGTGGGCTGATGGGTACATTTTTCCTTTTCTAAACTGCACTTTCTTTCCCTCCCTTCTCCTGTGTAAATTTCTTAATAAACCTCTTGGTATATGTGGTCTGGGACACTAATAGGTTCCAATCACTAACACAATCAGAAAAGACCCTTGGTATCTCTCGTGTGGTTTATTGTTTAGTTGGGGGACAAGATACAAGTAGGTCTATAAATACACTTTCCCCTAGGACCCTCCCCCACCCTCTGTTTTCCTGTTGCGTTGGTACGCCAACAGCAACATCCATTTCCTGCCCCTTTTCCTCAGCAGACTGCTGCCAAATGGGGCATATTTACAAGGTGGTGTAAAGCCACATTAAGCGGCTTAGCACCACCTTGTTCATATGAGGAATGGCGCAACCCCACCAGACCTTCAGAAAAAGTGATGCTCCGTGGCGTTAGGGGCTTGTGAATATGCCCCATGGAGTAGTCACCCTGGTAATGCACCTTTTTGACTTATCCAAACAGAAATTTTAACTAATATTAAATTTATCACTTTGCCTCAAGTGAATGAAATATGGTTTCCTGGGAGATAGACCTCTAACTCCTTCAAAAGCTTTCAAATAGTTCTAAAACGCGATTGTTTCTAAAATCCCCACACGCTTTTCTGCAGAATTGATTTGAAGTTGAATTTAATTCTAAGGGAAAGGGGAGAACGTCTCTAAAAGAGGATCAGGGTAAACAAGTACACTAAGACATGAATAAAGAGTGCTCTGACATTCAACAATGCCAGAATACTATTTTTTGTAACCAATCTAAAAAGACTACAAAATACCACTAAATACAGGATTAAAACCCGCTAAAATGTGATATCGTCATACAAGGCTTAATATGAGCAGGCGGCTGCATGTGGGGCCCACTGGCACTTATTTTTCCAGATCAGAATTTGACCGAGAGCATAAGAGAATAACACAAAAGTGGGACAGATAGAAGAAGAGACAAATGGAAAAACAGAGACAAAGTATGATAACAGGGACTAAAAAGAACCTGCAAGACTGAGATAAAGGTTTAGGGGGTGTCTGACGGTGGATTAAAAAAAGGAAGTGGAATTAAGCCTAGCCAGCCTTGTTATTAGGCACCACCGACATTCGACAGGACCAGCCAAGGTTCCTGAGCACAATTTGGGCCCTGGTGTTTTAGTCTTTTACAAATTAAGCACTGGTTGTGGACAAATGTATCCATGCACTGGTGTGAAGTGAACATGTCTTTTCGTAAGTGAAAGGTTTTCAATAGCTTATCTCCCAAGTTACGTACTACCCTCCATTTCCAGCTCCTTACACCAAATAAAAGTGCCAGGCGTAAACAATTATGCAAAACGTGGTTAATACCAACAGAATGTCAAAGTGGAGCCGCTTCAACAGAAAGAGTGATATAATCACAGAAACAAAAAAGGCTCAGATTTGCTAGTTGATACTCTTGACTTGCTCCAATGTCAAGAGAGCTTCCTTCTGGTGAATGGCATATCTTCTGGTAGGATTATGACTCTGGTAGTGCTTTTCAAACGTAGTGATTGCCCAGCTAGCTTCTCCAGGTCTTCTGCCCACTAATATTACTGGGCTGTGTTGAAGAACCTTTCTGATAAAACGTTGTTGAAAAGATAGCAATCATAAACAAGAAACAGATCTTCTCACCTTGTATAGGGCTTTACAAAAAAACACCAATACCAGCGGTGTAGGTTTCAGCCTACTTTGAGGCATATAGATCCGGACCATTTATGTATGCGTCCAGGGAATTGCTTCTCCTTTAGAAAGCGTGTGCAAAAATTTGAGTAACTTGGTGTCGGGGTTCTAGGGTTCTAGCGTTCTTTCACCTTTTCACAACACTTAACTGAAAGTTGAATGAGCGTCCATGTACCCGACTAGACTCATTTGCCCATTTTGCATTCATATGACGCAAGATTGGCATCCAGGAAGTCCTCGCCATCAGGGCAATTAAGCAGAATGTTGCCCTAAATGTGTCCCACACAGTGCACTCGAAATTAAAATAATTTCTCCCCTAATATTCTCCTTTCATGAGTCCATAATGGGGCCAGTTCATAAAGGCATTTATGGGTATGTGATGTATTACTACAGGAGTATTACTTCGAGTGTTCATTATTGCCTTTATGAATTGGCCCGCAAATATCTATCATAGAGGCCCTATAGTGTTATTGATGTGCAGTTCGGGAGATGAAGGTAGTAGGCTTGTGCTGAAGTAAGCTCTTAGAATTCATGAATGGAAGCCCTTAGCTTAAAGTCCTTAGCCACATAGCCTGCTCTCAGGATGCCCTGGAGAATAAAGGTTCATCATTGAGTGCTTTTAACAAATCTTTTAGTTGAAAACACTATAATATTTTTCTATATTGACAGGAATCGTAAATATTTAATAGATTGATGCAGTTATTACAGCCTACTGCAAAATACATGCTCATCCAAGTTTAGCTTAGAGTCCATGAAATGTATTTATTTAACGTTTTGTCAAAAGACAGACAGGAGGATGATGGCCCTGGTTCTGTCCCTTGAAGGCAGATACATTGCAGCTGCTAAGACCACCCGTCTGAACACTGGCTTCACACTAACCCTGGGAGTAGTTTGCGTAGTAGCGCTACGTGTAGCTATGCGAAGTGCACTTCACACTATGCACGCTACATGTAGCTACGCGAACTGTGTAGTGCAGTAGGGAAAATGCTGTTCGCACTGATTGCACAGTGCCAGATGCTTGTCCGCACTGTGCATTCATTGCAAATGATATCTTGCACAGTGCAAGCGGTCGTTTTCTGCTGCTCAAGTAGATTTGTACTCGAGCAGCAGCTTTCTCAAAGCGGACTGGTAGCTTCTCGTGAGTGGTCACGAGCATACGCGACCATTCGCAATGAGAAACCTGACCTCCCCGCATTGAGAATCTCGCCAGGAGGATTATTTTCCACGCTTGTGATCGGCAACTTGATGTTGCTGATTGTGAATGAGGAAAAAGTCTTGCAGGGATGTTGATTTTGCTCGGTCACGGTCGCCAACTTGACGTTGAGGACCGTGAGCAAGCAAAAAATGCCCGCTACAGGTTTTTGCACTCTACGACGGGCAATTTGCGTAGTGCATAGTAGCGCATACTATGCACGCTCCATGTGCGTAGCATAGTACCACGCCCAGGCCTACTTCACACACACCCCCACCATTCACCACCCGCCCAGCATCCACTGAGTTTAACTTGGTGATGTGTGGGTGACCAGTAGAGGCTGGCTGAAAACTCATCTCTGGTTTCTCCTCTACTAGTTGATAGGGCAAACAGCCTCCAAATGTATCGGCTGGGCAGCTATGCATTTGTGCTGACAGCTCTCCAGAAGAGAACACAGACATTTTCCTTCTACGGCTTTTTTGAGGCAATATTTCCCCCTCACCTGGTGTGGATCTCATGTCTTGTGCATGCCTCTTGGACTTTAGCAGAGTTGTTAACACTTGTTTCCTTCTTCACATGTAGTTTTTTTGTTCATTTTGTTTTACAGTACTGTGTTTTTTACTTCTCGTCTGTGCTTTGCAGTTCAAGAACATATATTACCTGTGACTCACTTTCTTCCTTCAAATACCTTAAATAGTAGCTGATAACTGTGCTACATAAATTAACATAAAATTAATTATACTTTACATATTCACAGTTTATCTATTGTATTTTTCCGACCTGCAAGGAAGCAGATATCTCCTATTTAAATTGTTGTCATATTGATCTCACATTAGGAGCACATTCATGCTACTCTATGGATTGTAAGAAAACTTCTGTGCCCAAGTAAGCAAGGGCTACAACAATCTATAGTGACATATTTTCGCACCTTCGTGTTAGCTGCTTCCTGATTGGACAGATAAGAAAAGGATCATCAACAGAGGGGTAAATGTAATGCAACCGTGGGCATTTTGTTTCCTTAACTGTCAAGTGCCAATAGGAAACATATATATGATAGACACACAAGCAGCCCACACAAAACAGTTGACAACATGCATTGGAGAGAAGACAGCCGGTGGATACCCATTCCTAAAAGTAAAAACAAACACTGGTTAGTTACTAGCATTGCAAGAGCATGTTCGCAGTTATTATTTATATTTGTGCATCTTCCAAGTTAGTCTGCAGCACCTTTCACATAACACAACACTTGTATTCCTTTACTTTCTGTGCTGGAATTTGTATGGACAATAGTATTGTTGATTGAAACTGATTAGGGTAAATATTATTCCTCTCTATTAAAAATGTTTAATTCCCAAGGACACATAGTGACTGGTGTTTTCGAATTTCTGATGTCAGTAGAGCTGGAATGGTTTTCAGAGTGGCGGTGCTGCCTTCAATGTTGCATCACTGAAGTCACCAGGATTGTGAGAAATCCAAGTGTCACACAAAGAGTAGTTATAGCAAATGAGAGAATCCCATTCAGCCGGGAGTGTTATGGCTGTAGTATGTAGCTGGTGGTACATTTTGTAACACACAGTCACAAATATATTACTAAAGCAAGGCGTAGAAGCACACTGCCATTTATAGACGGCACATATTCAATTAAAATGGCCACAAAATCTGCACTTACTTGCAGTTTTACTGATAAGACTATGTAGTACAAAAGCGATAATGTGTGGAAATTGGGTTTAAGCCAATATTTATCATTTGCACATCACCAACTAAAATGTTTTGATTTGTTACAATACTATTAAAATCTTTATTTCCATCACATTTCAGAATTATGAAAAAAAATATTGAGCTTTGTGTGTGCTTTCCTAACTTCTGATATACTTTGAAATATCTGCACAGTTTATTTACACGTCTTTAAATCTTGTGTGGCAGACAAAAACCGACATCCTACATACAGCCTTTCCTTTTATACTATCTATATGCCAGCAAGAATGTCAGTTAGTTCACTTGGCAAACTTCTTTAAATCTGCAGTCAGAGAGAGAAACCAATCTCCATGTTCAAAGAATAAGCAGCTCTTTGTCAAAAGGCATAGCCTGACATTTGACATGTGTTTGAAGCATAGATGATGTGACAAGATAAACATACAATTTACAAGCTTCTTTATTGCTCATTCACCTTCTAAACTGTGGCGGCATCCTTATTTTGGGGATGCTGCACCCCCTGCGTCCTTCTTTCCAGTGCCTGTATATGTCTGAGGTAAGTGTTTATTTTGAGGAGCTGGGTTTTATAAATTCTAGTCATAGCTAGCCTGGCGATAGGGTGTAGTGTGTGCAACCCGCAGCTTTTCCTCCTCAATGACAAAACCAGAGAAGAGGATGTATTTTGTGGGCCCTCACCCAAACCAGTCTGTTGACATGCTTGTTGCACATAGCAGGGTCACTTTTTAGACATTCCCTTATGCAAAGCAACACAAAGTTGATGGCTGGGTTTTTAGAAATGTGAGTGATTAATCTCCTACACTTTGATTCTTCTATATAAGAAAAATGGTAGCTAGCTCTCTCATAGACCATTGCACTCCATCCCATTCTGCCTCTCCATGCAAAGGAGATACCCCTCGCCATAAACACGCTGAGCATTTAGTTTCGGTGTCAATGAGTAGGCGATTGAGTTCAATACTCAACTGCTGAAGACATGTTTCAAAAATGAAATTCTTCAGGTCTCTTCATAACTGCCAATTCCAAAACCGAACCTACTCACATTTGGCCTGGCAAAGCCATTGTTAATTTGAGGTGGTCAACCTTCGCCTTGCTAAGCTTGGTTCTAATCTAAGTTCTATCATTTGTTTAATCAATCTCATAGCATTAAATTGAAACATTAAAGGTATAGCTGTCTTATTTTCCAATCCAAACTTGAGTCAGGGGGTTTACATATTGCATAGTAGCATTGGAGGCAAAGGACATAATTGTGGTATCTGTCATATCTCACACTGTGAGTCCTTGTCCGCTCAAGCATAACCAGGATTGGCCGAGCTTACCCACAGTCACTGCAAAGCCTCTAAAGGTATTCACTGTCACAAGAGGAGTAAATACAAAGTATTCCCATCCTTCTTTATATGCCTGCACAGCTTCTCCTGGAGGCAGGGTTGGAATGGCTGTGTCATAGTGTCACTGGATGCACGTAACAATCCAAGTAACGGATAACCAAAGAACATAACGTGACCGTTGTCCAAGTTATATTGTCAAACCTCACTTCATTATTGGCACACAACAGGAAAGAGAAGCCTAGAATCCCTTCGGTTGACATCTCATTACATGCACGTTCTTCAGATCATGCTGGTCTTTACCCGGTATGTTAGCATTTGATAAAGGTTTGTCTCAACTTCTCCTCAAATATACCCAAAGATAGTTTATTGTGGGCTAGAGTATACTACACCTTCTAAATGACAGCAAACTATGTTAAAAGTTTCATGCCTTTTTGGGTGGGAGTACTTTTGGAAAAGTTCTTAACTGAGGGTAGAGTAAGGTAGAGGTTGTTTATGGATCTGCCATGTGATTTTCTTCAGTAGAACCCAGATAAACCAAGTAGAGAGCCATATATAGGGACTCATTACGATGTCGGTCAGGAAGCATTCCGACTGACACCTTTTTGGAATGCTTTTCGACCGCATCAGTTTCGGGGAGTCTGAGCGACCGATTATGATGGTTCCAAACACTTTTCGATCGGTCTCCCATTGACTTCAATGGGAGCCTGTGTTCCGACCGACAACACAGGCTCCCATTGCAAAAAGGGGTTGTTGCGTAAAACCCTGCACCATGTGGCGGACAACCCAAGGTTCCTGCCACACTGTGTATGGTTTGAAAGAGTGGTCCCATGGGGACCCCCACAGGCCGCAACCAGAGACCTCCGGGTGAAGGGGGGCCTGCTATGGGCCCCCAAAGTTGGTTTTCGACAGCCTTTTTGTGTCAGACAGACTGAGTCGGAACTGCTGTCGGAATGGGACAGTGTAATTGGTCCAGGCACTCTATTAGAGTCTCAGCTTTTATCAGGCACACTGGTGCAGTTCAATTTGATATCTGTCAATTGCCATTCCTATGCTTTATCAAAAATCTGCCTCCTGGTAACAATCAAGCACCACAAATTATTGATACAGGTTGTACTGATCTTAATACCACAATATTTTAAAACAAGATTCAGAACTTCCAATTGACTAAAGAGAGAGTCCCACACATACTATTTGGGAGGCTGTAATATGAGATCTATCTGTCATGAGATCTGAACTGAACTGGCTGACCATCGATGAACAGGTCCACCAGCTTGTTTTGGAAAATGATTATTGGGAAATCCCCAATATACTTCTCAGACCTCTTTCATTTCCACCAAACGCCCAAACTCCCGCTCTGTCGGAAAATTATTCATCCATAAATGTGCCTGCTCAAATCAGCAGATAGATCATTAAAAGAAGAAGGGGTGACACTCTGGAACAATTACCTTTCTTGTTTGCTATCATTTTAACTTGAACATCATTCTTCCTACATTAATGTTTTGTGTATTATTGAAACATCTCAGACAGATGTATTGTCTTAGTCGATATATATGTCTTATTGGTTGATGTATGTAGCAGCTGGGCCCTAAGAACTTGCTTGGCCATTAAAAATAATAAACTAATTATTAAAACAACTTGTCGATTCTTGTTTTTAAAAATATTGCTTCATATTATATTTGATCATTTGAAGCCGAACTTTAAAAGATAATGTCCCATATCATTCCATGACATGGTGTCAGACTACTGAAACATGACAGAGCGACACACCTACTGGAAAGTCACTTACTTGAGAGATCTGTTTGTGTCATGCGGTCTCTTGGATTCTGTGGCATGTGGTCCCTTGCTTTCGTTAGTAACTGTGATCACAAGGTCCATTTTATTGTTAAATGAAGGTACATCGTCTGCATTGCGACTAAAACAAAATGCAACTGCTGGTTAGTGCCCCTTGCATATGTTGATGAAGAGAAGAAATTATGCAACTTGAAATTAAAAGTGTGAATCATTGTTTATTAACACATTAACCTGCAATCATATAGATGGAGTGTAGCAGTGTCATAACATTAGCCCCCGCAGCCCCTGCAATGCGGGGGGGACCCTCAGCTACAGGGGGCAACTCCTGAATGGGTCTGGGGGGGGAGGGGCCTCTGTATACTTAGCTGGGGGGCGCTCAAGTTTCTTACACCACTGAAGTGTAGCTATCATGGGCTCAGGTAGTGACTTTACATAACATTACACACCCGTACATATAATGCCAGACATAGTCATTATATCCAACTGGTATCCGTGTACCTGAGTAACTGTGAGCACAGCTATATGTACATCAACAATTTCAAGATGACATTTTACATTTTGTCAAAACAAATCACAAACAAATATTCACCGACTTATTTGTTTTCATTCCTATTGTATTACACATGTATTTTTGTATACCATATCTCATGTAATTCTTCAATTTAAGCACTTATTCAATGTGTACAACAAAACAACCATGAAGCAAAATATTATTGGAAATCAATGCTGCTTTGACGTCACTCCATCTTCATCCATATGTTGCCCTATGCATTTTGGGACGCAATGGTCCCTTCTTCAGGGAAATCTAGAAAAAATGTAAGCTTCTATAACTATCAATATCTTCCTACCTCACCGTCGGGCAACTTCATGCACTCGCCACAGTCTCAAAAATATGGATGATAAATGAATAGTGATAGGTGTCCACATTACATGCCACTATTCAACAGAGCTGATGTGCAAGTATCCCTTAGAACACCAAAAGCCTGAAATCCCATGGTTCACAGAGGCCACAAGCCTATTAGGACTCTTTCATTTTAAAGTATAAACCCCCAGTGGTTGAAGCATGCTTAAACGAAACCGTGTATTAAAATAAGAGGTTACTCACTTTCAAGATGGAGTCTAATGGTTGCTATCATCTAGACAGCAGTCTCATGAGTGCACATCGGTTAAATGTGTGAGCCTTATCAGTACAAATTCGCTCTTTCTATGCTCACACACCTCACCAAACGTGTAATGCAAGATTTTCTGAATGATTGAGATGTGATAAGCCCATGAGCCATAGTTAGGCTAATGCCCGTGTTACATCTTGCTTATTTCTTGCATTTCACTTGCATAGATTTTCCCCTTGTTTAGCCACTGCATCTGGTAGAATGTATGATGATACCTTGGAATGTTTGGTACCTGACTGCTCTGAGTAGAGGCAGTTGATGGCAGGCTGAGCGAGAGAAGATCTGCTCCTGGTGGAGTTTTTATTATTACATCTATGGATCAATTTATTGTCAACTTAACTTGGATTAACCTACAATAAATCATATCTAATTATACTTACTGGATTCAAGAACTTTAATTGCTACAGCCTGGATACAAACATGTTATGAAGGGACAGCAGTAAAATGATTAGTAATAGGTAGTGTACCAAGGCACTGACCAGATACACCCAGAGACATTCATCAAATGGCAAACCCAACACTTCGAAGCCTTCATCTGGCCTTTTTGTAGCTGTGTATAACTATGATATATGCCGAGGATAAGCAACCATAGATCCAGGTGCGCCCCTCAGATGCTTAAATATATCAAACGTGCCATGGAACGAGCTGCCCTTATGTGCCAGGTACAACCATCATATACCGACATACCAGTGACAAAATTAAATGTTGCTAATTAACCTAATTGCAAATAACTGTATTGTGTCTGTAACTCATGCACCTGGTACTCACTCCAAATCAAGGACAATTATTGATCACTTTAGAAGAATAATATCTGTTATTTGCCACTATATTACGATTTACTTTAGTGTAAAGAGGAATAGTACATTCATTATTGATGTGAATGGCCTACTGAATTCATTAACAGTATTATGTGGACACTCCCACTGTAGAAAAGAGAGATCTTTTTTTCTAAGACTGTATTCTTCATTGCTGATGATGAAACTCTTCTAATGACCAGAACTCTTCTATTCATGTTTGTGTAATGCTCATGAGTGTAATAATAGACCGCACACCAAAACATAGCTTAATATATGGGTATGCAATGTGGCTTTGATAGATCATATTCTATTGTTGATGAAGAAAACCAGAAATGCTTTTGATATAAGCCAAAAATGACTAGTTCCTCCTACCTGCAGGCGTGTTAGACTGTGTTATTCTGTATACAGAAGACATAGTTCGCTGGAATGTTAAATCTATCAACTCCTTTTAAGCAAACTTCATAATTTTGCTAACCATAAGTTGTCTTTGTGGGTTTCTGAGTCCCCATATTAGTATCCAAATAATTGGACCGCATTGATGGAATCACAAACCTGACACAATCCATCAGGAACTGTATACTTTCCATTTAGGTGAAGGTGAGAGAAAGGGGTTTATAATAATACCTACAGCCACGACAGCTCAGTCGACTCTGCTATACTCATTCTTGGACAAATCTGATACACAATGTAAGCTGACCCAACATTTTACTCACTTTGTGGAGCAGTCACTGATTGAGGATTGTTGTTCACTCCCTGATTGCTAAACAATTCTTCCTAGCTGTACAAATGTACATCTGAAAACTCTATCTAAATAGTGTATGCATAATGTCCACTATACTTGAACATCCTAACCATTAGAGTATTTACTGTGTTTAACACGTGCGGTCCTTGCAGGTAAGTGCGTCGGACGGGGTGTGGGGGGGATTCGACAGACGACGATGAGGGAAAATTAAATAAATAATTACTTTTTTTCTCGTCTTCGTCGGTTGAAACGCCCCAACCCCGCCCCACTGCCCTCCGCTCTTAACCTACGCTTGTCGCTGCTGGTGTTTAATATGCACTATGCCTGATCTCCTCCTTCTTCAATAATAAGACCATATAAAGATACATATTCACTATACTTGGCACACTATAATGTTTATCATGTATGTGCTTTTGAATTAACACATTCACAATAATGCACAATCATATAAAAAATGACAATACCTAGCTACATTCTGCACTGACTATCCATGATTACAAATTAAACATGTAATCACAATATATTACTTCCAGCATGGTGCGTATGTCTGTACATCTGACTTTCTCCAGTGGTCAGCCCTTCAAATGGGTCTCAACCTCTTATCAAAGACATGTCTTCATCAAAAAATTAACCCAAGATACATTACAAGCGATAACACCTTTACAGACAAATTAATTTATTTTAAGCGCTAGAGCAATAAACTTAGAAACTGCTATTACTACTTTTGCAATATATGACATTCTACACATTATTGTTGTGGTACTCAAATATGAAACCAACACTGACTTTAGAAAAGCTTAAGCCTTGGTCTTATTGTAGACTATTAGAAGTCACATAGAAATAAAGATCCCTGGAGTACCCGCCTTGGCGATCTAGGATTTCATTTCTGCAATACGGGGTAGGGCTGCCTCTACTGGGGTTGTAAATCATGCTTGCCTTTGCAGTTCCATGTGTGTGTACTCCATATACTATCCTTTAGGGAGTGTTTTGTACTAGTACTGGGTTTATTTATACGGACCATTTTCTTTCAGAAACCTGTTGCCTTTGTTTATTCTCCATTGGTCGATTTCTGCTTCCTGACCCACGTTGAGGGAACATCTCTTGGAGGTCAGGAGTCCAGTGACCTCAAGTAAGGGTTGTGCAGTGTAGATATTCCTTGCTTGGAGTTGTATGTGCCACGGATAGCCCCTCTTAGATCCAAGTTGTGAAAAGTAACATAATGGATTTGATCCTTCATTAGATCAGAGCAAGGACAGGGAGTAAAATTTCTTAATTATGATAATTTAAGGGCCTGGTAGTCAATCTAGATACACAACTCACTCTTCTTTTTGATGGAGAAATGCTGTAGGCAAGTAAGCATAATGAATGAATCTTTTACGTTATTTCCCCAAATAGGTATTTGGGCACTGTTTTCTTTTTTGTTTAAAGCTCATATGCACCCTGCATCATGTTCTAAATTAATTCAGACCCAATGGCTTCCCTGTGATGGGCTCTAGTGCTCTGTTTTGGCCAAATCTTGGAAGGTCTTTTCACATCTTTGTGGGAAGTCAACATGCATTTGTCCTACAGTTATCACCCCAAAACAAATGGGCAAAGCAAAAAGGTCAACCAGGATTTGGAAAATATGTCTGCATAGATTTGCTTCAGAGCAGGAAACTGGGTTGAAACCCCTGTAGCTAGCACATTTCTGTTAAGTTAAAAAAAACTCATACATTTATGGGTTATTCACATTTTACTCTTCCTAGGGGTGCCATCAACAATTCCTTCCTAAGCTGGTCCTGAATCAATCGACAAAGGAATGTCTGAACACAATGTTCAATCCACTCTGTTACATTCAAAAGTATCTTATAAATAGTATGCTGATCAAAAAATGTTATCAACTACTGCTATCATCCAAGCGGAAAGGTTTGGCTGTTCATTAGGCAACCACAATTCAGACAACTCAGGTGCATCCGGTAGTCCATGTCTCTCTTCTAGGGCTCATGCTAAGAGGTGCCAGGCTGCACTTGTCAATACCACAAGCAATCCTAAGGTCAGAGGCGATTCAGATGTAAAAGCCATTTTGAATTGCCTATGCCATAGAGGGATCTGACAGCAATAGGTAAGCTGGAAGGGGTAAAGGTTGGAAGTAAGAACCAGAAAGAACATACAAACCCTAGACTGATTCACAGAGTACACCAAGAACACCTAGATATACCAGCCTTAGGACAAAGCTTAGATGGCAGGCCTATCAGGAATACCCCATGAGAATCATAACATATACAGTGAGAGTCTTGTTCCTTTACTCATCTCCCTGCAGTGCACAAACCAGAGGATAACCAAGGTAAGGTAAGGTAAGGACACACCCAGGCACAGCATGTACAATCCACAGTTGAATGACCCAAGGCTTAGATTGCACAGTCCAAGGTCCCTTTCATATGTTGTGACTATATTCCTTGAAAAGTTGTGGTGGGAATCCAGCAACATGCATGATTTTTCATTCGCTGTGGACTAAGAATATGTACAATGATGTAAAATTGAAATAACTAAACTCTCCTATTTCTGCAGTTCTCGAAGACTGGTTTGTATGTACTGCATGTGAGTGTGCACGACACACTAATAAATAAATAGATACCAGTAAACCTAGGGCAATAGACAGATCTTATTTGGTCCTGAAGAAAGCCACATGGGCCATATGGGGCGAAAAGTGCTAGATCTCGTCTGATGCTGGAGTTACGGGGCGTCTCCTTATGATTCACTTCTGCTTTTAATCATACCAGGGAAGCACTGAGTAATGGGAATCAATAGAGGTACTCACTAGGCATTTCTAACCCTGAGAACTTGTCCCTTACAATAAAGAGCTCCCTTGTTGTCAAGGTTGAATCTTGTCCAGATACAGAAAGTATCTAGATGCCGACTCAATGATGAACAATGCCTCCAAAGTATACAGTGGGTGAGAGTCATTAAAAAAACAAAGTCTCCCTGGGCCAGTTCTAGGAAGCATCATTGACAGACAGGAGGTTGTTTCTTCTTCTTTGCTATATCGTGTGATTGGAAGTGGAGACTGTCTTTTTGGAACACTTCTTCCCCCTTTTTTCATTGTAGTATACAACCAAATACATATACAATTATACACACAAATATTTGCAGAGAGAAACATTGGAGAAACTTTAACACACACTTGATTTGAGATAATGTTCACCTATGGCCATTCAATATAGCTCATAAATGTGCAACAGTTCACTTTCCTCTTTTATCAGATTGTATTGTATTTTATATTGGATTTATATAGCGCTTATCACCCAGGGGTCTCTAAGAGCTTGCCTTGGGAACCCGTCCTGGCTTTTCCCTGTGAGATAACCCCTACAGGGCATCCCCAAGGTGAAAGCCAGGCATCCCGCCGCGGGGGGGCGTTGTGGAGATTAAGCAAGCTTAATGCCCAGAGTTGCAGAGTGTGAACCCATGATTAGGTCAGGCACCGAAGCGAGAATTATCGAGTTCATGGACATTTGAGCTCAAGGCCCTGCCGCGTCGGGAATTGAACCCTGGTCCCGGGTCTGACCTCTGCTTCAGGGTCTGCCTGCTCTAACCAGTGAGCCACACTTCTCTTGTGCTGGGTATTTGGGTTGTGCTGTAGTGCATGTAACCATTAAGTTAGGCATTTGAGATACAGAACATCAAAGTATGTAACTGGTTTGTTCATATGTTATGTTGATTTGTATAGCACACTAATCATCTTAGAGGGTATCCGGACACTTGGACAAGGTGCGTAGGTGTGAGGTCCCAAGGTGCTTATATGAAGAGCAAGATCTTCAGCTTCTTGTGGTACTCAAGAAGTGAGCTGACATGAAGTGAGGCTTTTATGTGTTGAGGGATGTTGTTCTATGTCTTGGGTATGATGTAGGAAAATGAGCGAACTCCGGTTGTTATTTTGAGGATGTGAGGAGTGTGTGCGAGCGAGAGTGAGGCAGAGCATAGGAGTTTGGTGGGTTGGTGAAAGTTTATGTGGCTGTTCAGGTATTCTGGTCCTTTATTGTGAAGGACTTTGTATGTGTGTGTGAGAAGTTTGTGTGCTTATGAAGGGGGAGCAGCTGAAGCTTCCTGAGGTGCACTGTGACGTAGGTGTGGCATGACATGTTTAGCTTGTCGTTTAGGATGAGCCCTAGATTGTTTTGTGGTCTATGGGTGTTGGTCCTAGCTCCGATGACCACACTGTGAAATCCTATGTGGAGGTCTTGTTGCTGAAGGCCAGTACTCCGTTTTGTCGGAGTTGCGCTTCAGGCAATTAGTTCACATCCTGTCTGCTACCATGGTCATGCAGTTGGTGAAGTTGGTTCTGGTGGTGTTTGTTTTTTTCATCAGGGAGAGGATGAGTTGGGTGTCATCGGCGTAGGAGATGACGATGATAACTTGGGATTGGATGATGGTGGCGAGTGGTGTCATTTATATGTTGAAAAGGGTGGGGGTGAGAGACGATTCATGTGGGACACCGTATATTGGTTTCTTGATCTCTGATGTGAAGGGTGACAGCCTGACCCTTTGGGTTCTTCATGTGAGGAAGGAAACATATCCATTTGAGAGCGTATCCTTGTATGCCAATCTCGTGGAGCTAGCGCTTTCTGATGAGGGTGTTGTGGGAGATAGTGTTGAAGGCCATGAAGAGGTTGATCAGGATGAGGGTCGCTGCTTCCCCTCGCTCAAGTGAATGTTTGGATTGCTGTCAGTGACCGTGATAAGTGCTGTTTTGATTATGTGATTTTATCAGAATCCTGACTGTGTGTTATCTAGACGATGGTGAAGTTTGACATAGGTTTGGAGTTGGCTGCTGGAGAACTGGCGGTGGATACAGGGGAAAGCTCCTACTGTGTTGTGAGGCTCAGTGAGGCATCAGTTGGGGGAACAGCGTCCGGGGTCCAGTAACCTAAGTAGTGCTGCAGACTATCGCTAAGCAGTGATACGGCAACTGCACACCACATTGCAGCTGTCATTAAGTAGATCCTGGGGGTTGGAGAGAAGTTTAGGGAGCCATGTCATTTCCTTGTCTGAAGGGAGATGGAAAATATAGTCCTCTTGCTTGACTTATTGTTTTAAAGATATTTTTGCAGGAAAATCAGAAATGTCACTTCCGGTCCATATGGATGATGGAAAATCAGTGATGTCACTTCCTGTGCAGGTGAATGATGGGAATGATGGGAGATCCAGTGATGTCACTTCCTGTGTTGATGGCTTTATGGGAAAAGAAGTCATTGTGCTTGGCTGCTTTTCTTAAAGATGTTTTTGGCAGGAAAACTAGTAATGTCACTTCTTGGCCAGATGGATGATGGGGAAAATTCAGTGATGTCACTTTCTGTGCAGTTGGAAGATGGCACATGCAATGATGTAAATTCCTTGCTGATGGGTCCATGCATGATGATAGGTCCATGGCCTTAGATGTACGGAGGCTTTTGCTGTATTGTTAATGTCTTATTTCAGATGGTGCAGATACTCCACTGGAACATATCACAGCGCAGTGGGTTATGAAAGATATAACACTATTTTGTCAGGTGTATATTTGTCAGCTCAAGAGTTTCAAAGTTGTAAGATTAGTTGCTAAACATTTCAGGGTAGGTGTTGTTATACCAGTCCCCTATAATTCTGAGACTTAAAACCATAATATGTGTCGATTCAAATATGGTGTTTACATGTGAATTCCAGCTTGACCTTTAAATGTAGGAGCCACAAAACTCACAAAACTCACAAAACCTTTGCATGTTTCTCCTAGTCGTTGCCAACCATTGAGACAAGATCGCTAACTATAACTCTGCGCACTAAGGGGTAGATGTATCAAGCCTTTTGCAACTCGCAAAGGCCGAAATTGGCAGAATTTCGGCCTTCCGAATCGCAAAAGGTCTTTTTGCATGTTTTGGCATGCATCAAAAATTCACAAAACAAGAAATAGCAAACATTTGCGATTCCTTATTTTGCCATAGCATTTAAGGAATCGCAATTTTGCGATTCCTTAAATGCTATGTATGTAGCATTTTTGAATTGCGATTTTTGTTTAAGAATTCGCAAATTACCACCAAGTTGTAGTTGATGGTAATTTGCGAAGTCTTTAAAAAATGCACAATTTAGCATTTTTGATGGTGGCATGTGACGCACACACATGCCCATAGGGCATGTATGTGCGCCATATGCACACACATGTACATTTCAGGGGTGCAGCAGGGTGTCTTTGAGACACCCCTGCACCCTTGAAATAATTCTCAAATTGCGATTAGCAAATTGTGAATTCGCAATTTGAGAATTACTTCACAATCATTCCTATGGGCCTTCTGGCCATAGGAATGCATGGGAAATTATTCCTTATTTGCGAATTCGCAAAATGCAAATTCGCAAATAAGGAAGATTAAGGAATCGCAAAAAAATAGCGATTTTTTTCATACATTCCATTTTGCGAATTCTAAATAGCGATTCCTTAAAAATCGCTATTTAGGAATCGCAAAATGGAATCTTGATACATCTGCCCCTTACTATCCAGCTGTCTCTTTTTAATGTACTCAAATAAATCCATATCTCTAATTTATCCTGATGAACATATACCCCTTTTGCCACCTAACGTAACCTCCTCTTGCAGCAGTACGCAGCATCAGCCACTCCAGTCAATAATGCACCGTACTGGCCTGCTACTCTCAACACTGAACATAGCACATTTGCCAGGCATGTTGTCCCACGTGTACAGATAAAAGCCCGGTGTGATATGCTGTATGTAACTTGCGCCTTTTTATAAATATTGACAAAATACTGACTTTGCCAGACGTGATCTCAGCTTGATAAATATACCACTTTAAATATCCCACTGCTGGGTGCTGAAAAGACCCTATTAAACAAAGGTATGTACTGGGGTCTGCCAAAACCCTGTGCAGGGGTGTGTATTGAAAGCGAACTCTGATTGGTCAACTACATTTTTTCTGACTGAGTACCACCCCCTTTAAAAGTTATAATCTGCAGCCCATTCATTTGGTTTATTCGGAAAGCTGTAGCACTCTGCTCTTTAGAAGGCGCTCTTTGAGTCAACAGGTCTTGGATGTGAGGAGCCTATGACGCCTATCTGCACAATGTAATGGCTCAAGGTTTCTAAGACTGAGCAGGGCACTTACCCCAGCACACATACCTTATGGGATGAATTACTCAATTTTAGGGAGGGTAGTAACTAGTTGGGGAACCCTACAGACTTGTGAGGGAAAGACAAAGAGCCTCTATGGTGTACGGCCCTAGTACCTCAATACTGAAGAGTAAAATGCTGAATTTGGTTGAAGGCCCACTTTGGGCATATGCACCTCAAAACACTAGGAGCATAGTGACTTCATTAACACCTTAAGTGCTGCGCCTATTCCAACGGCCGACGGCACCACTACCTCGGGAGTGCTGCCGTCGGCCGTTGGACGTTCCAACTGCACCTGCGCAATGGAACGTTCAGCACTGGAGCTGGACGTTCCATAGCTGCTAAGGTGTTAAACAGCTACAAATGCCAGGTGCAATGGGATGCGTCACTCAATTACGCAATTGTACCTTCCATGCATTAAGTGGAGGAGGGAGCATTGGTGGGTAGGGCATGCCCTTCCATAGCAATGCATAATAGGAACAGAAGATGGATGCAGAGTCCCAGAAATTGCATTGTCGTTCAAGGCAGGGCATTCTCAAGAAGGCATGAGGACAAGGGAATGGGACACATGCCACAGGGATGAACTTTGCCAGAAGGAATATGGACACTTATCAAGATATCAGGATTACAGCTGATCTGGATTTTATGCAATAGTAAATGAGAAACAGGATCCCCAACTGTAAAGACTATTACAACAACAGAGGGCAGTCTAACATATAATATATAAATAAAGTTATGTTCAAAATGTTTCACTATCACCACAACCACAAATAGTTACCTGTTTATCATTCTGTCAATTATTCGATTCACCCATTCTGCTTCAGGGTCCAGGCAGGTCTGCATTCCCTGCTTTAGCGTAGCGCTAGAAATAAAACATCCTTTAGTAAATGGTTCATCCTTGCATGTCATACAACTGGTAAATATACAGCTGATTTGGCAACTTATCAACTCAATTGATAAGATTATTCATGTTTCCTCGACCCATATTTTGCCCTCAGTTAATACCATGTCATGGGCAGTATCAGGAGTATCCCAGCGTTGGATGACGTCACCTTCTGAACCTGAGCGTTCCAAAAAATGGAGCTAGTCAGTTCTTACACTCACCCAAACTAAACCTGAACTGATCTTCCATTACGTGTTGTTCAAAACAGTGCCTTCTTGGAAGTAAATCAGTCCCATGACTGAGGTGTCATTTTAAACAATCTCACATCCATAACCCTCAGGAACCATTAGCCTGCACATGCTGGTTCCCAATATTGAGTTAACAGGCGAAATAGACCATTTCTTATTATTTCATCACATTTCCAGGGTTGATCACTAGACTCGTACTTGTAGGTCACTTTTACATATTTCCTCCAATCTGAAACATTTTAACCCATCTTCTTCAGGTGCGGCTCCTTCGCAATGGCATAGGAGCGCCGCCCCACTGGCTCAGAGACAGCAGGTTAAAAATAAGATGATATACTATATCGTTTTCTTTTTCATTTGCCAGGTCTGAGCCAACGTATGCAGGTAGGAGCGGGCCGGAGCCATGTGAGGTGGGAGGAGGACTGGTTTGTGTACTTTCAAGAGCGCAGGTGTGTTTGACCGACTGTCTCAGGCTGACCAAACACACATGAACACTTAGGTTTCTCCAACAGGGCTGCAGGCTTGAGAAACAGCACAGACTCTCTGTCCAGAGCGGAGCGTCAAACCAGCCCACTCAGGCCAATCCCTGTGCTGCTCTCGAGCAGTGCGGGAATTGCACAAGGCGTCTCTGCTTGCGTTGCAGTGTCAGGAAGCAGCAGAACCCCCGCGCTCCTCCTCCTGCGCTCTCTGACACTACCTCCACCCAGGCCCGGTTCTAGGGGGTGGGCCGGGTGGGCCGGGCGCACCCAAACTTTGGCCTGGCCCACCCAAACATAAACCTTGGCCTGGCAGTGACGTCAGCAAGGCCAGCAGAATATGGCCACTGCAAGTTAAAACGTTCTTCGAACGTTATCTTTCTTTTTGCCGTTTCGTTTTCCTGACCTTCCTGACCCCTTGAGCTGTTTGTTTATCCGATCCGGCTGTGACAGAGTTCGTAAGGAGCAGGTAAGAGAATGTGTGGCTATTGTGTGTTTTAAATCTGTGAGAAAGACATACTTAGAACGCCGTGTTTATTTCATTTACATCGTATGTTTAAATCGTTGGTATCATTCATGAGTGGTTCTGCAAGGATGCAGTTCTTTTTTTTGGTTTGTAGAATTTAAATGCAATAGAACTGTATTTAACGTGGATAGCTCAGTGGGTTACTTGCTTTGTCATAGAGATCCTTTGATTCAGAAGATACAATCCTAACATAGGACAGTGTGATCAAAGACGTGTATACAAACCAGAATGGTACAATTAGATTTTGTTTTTTTTGTATTGCTAGTTAGTTCGAATTTTCCCAGTATTTCATTATTCTAATGTTGCAATACAGAGTTTGGGCAGATATAATTTCTAATCAGTACAGCCAACCACTGGGGTATGCTTTAAATCCTGTGTTTGTGATTCTCCAGACCCAATCCTGTTAATACATATTGCCCAGCAGCATGGATGAGATGTGACTCCTACACCTGGTAATCCACATTAGCTTATGTGACATTCCCTATAGGCTGATTTGGATACTTTTATGAATCATTGTGTCTGCATAATGTGTGTGTGATGTACAGTACTGTGATACCCTACACTACGAGTAGCGCTATACAAGAAATAAAATGCATATGAGAGAGGGGCTATGGAGTGATGATGGGCTCTGTTGGAGGGTGGCAATGAGGGAATCCGAGGGGAACATCATGAGGGGTGGAGATACGGAGTGATGAGGGGCACTGGTGGAAGGGTAGGAAGGGAGTCTGAGGAGGAGATCATGAGGGGGAGTTGCTTGGAGTGATGATGGGCACTGGTGGAGGGTGCTAGGGAGGGACTCTGAGGAGGCGGTCATGAGGGGGGTTGCTTTTGAGGAATGGGCACTGGTGGAGGGTGGTAGGGAGGGAGTCTGAGGAGGCGGTCATGAGGGGGGTTGCTTTGGAGTGATGGGCACTGGTGGAGGGTGGTGGGAAGGGAGTCTGAGGAGGAGGTCATGAGGCAGAGGGGCTTTGGAGGGATGAGGGGCACTGGTGAAGGGTGGTAGGGAGGGAGTCTGAAGAGGAGGTAATGGGGAGGGGCTATGGAGCGCTGAGGGGCACTGGTGGAGGGTGGTAGGGAGGGAGTCTGAGGAGGAGGTCATGAGGGGAAGAGGCTACGAAGAGATGAAAGCCAGTGTTGGAGGATGGCAATGAGGGAATCCGAGGAGGGGGAGGTCATGGGGAGGAGCTAAGGAGAGATGAGGGGCACTGGTGGAGGGTGGTAGTGGGGGAGTCTGGGAGGAGGGTGGCAATGAGGGAATCTGATGAGGTCATGGGGGAGGTGCTTTGGAATGATGAGGGACACTGGTGGAGGGTGGCAGTGAGGGACTCAGGAGGAGGTCAATGGGGGGAGGGGTTATGGAGCGATGAGGGGCACTGGTGGAGGGTATTTGTGTGGGAGTCTGAGGAGGTGGTCATGGGGAGGGGCTTTGGAGTGATGAGGGACACTGGTGGAGGGTGGTAGGGAAGGAGTCTGATGAGGAGGTCATGACTGAAAGGGGCTCAGGAGAGATGAAGTGCACTGTTGGAGGGTGGTAGTAAAGGTGTCTACCGAGTAAGAGGTCAGTGGTGGGACACCAATAAATACTTTCGTACCAGCGCTATAATAGACCCTGTAATGTTTTTGCTTATTTAATTAGCAGTTGTGTCATTAGGGCCACTGTGTAACATATTTTAAAGTGTGTGCTAATTATATTTACTCTTATATTCAGGGTTTTCAGTTGGAAGGTGATTTTACAAATCTTTTTAGTGGGATTATGGAGAATGAAACCAGGTGGTGCCTGATATGGGGCTGGGGACCAAGGTTAGCTGTGAGTTAAGGTGCACGGTAGAGAGATTGTAGAAAATTGACGATCAGGCCTGGAAGGGAGTGTACTGCAGAGTCTGGGGTCAGATGGAGGTATTATTGAAGAGAGATTCTCTCTGAAGGCTGGCAACGAGGCAGGCTGAGTAGTGTTACTTGCTTGATACTCCCACCTCAGAAACCTCCTCTGCCCATCAAAGGGACCTTACATGGGCAGAGGAGTAATCCCCTTCCTCTTTCAAGTGGATTACTACATATTTATAGTATGAGGTAAATTGCAAGTGTTTTGTAACTATAATTGTGGTCGCCAAACAATGATGCATGCAATTGCGGCTCGCTATTAGGAAGGGACGACCCTTGTTAATACCGTCTTGCACAATAGCGTTTGTACATGCGAGCAGGGCAGGGCCACATAGGACCCTGGCTGGGTGGCATACTGACCAATCACAGCGCTGCTTAGAGCATTGTGATTGGCTTAGGGGAGGAAGCCTGGCTGCCTGCTTCCTGTTTTTTTTAATGAATATTATTAAATTGAACCCCTCCCCACTAGACCTCTGCTCGCGACCCCTATTCCTCTCCCCCCACTCCCTCCCGCGAGTCGCGACTGCCGCAGTGGCCCACCCGAATGCACTCTTGGCCCACCCAAATAAAAATTCCTGGAGCCGGGCCTGCCTCCACCCGCCCAACCACATTTTCCTCCACTGCTCTTCGCTGATGATCATAGGCATGGGGAAGATAACTCATAAAGAAGAAACTGAAGCCTCGCATGGGTTTCCTGGGCTGGAAAATGGTGTATAAATATGGATCTCTGAACCATGCCTCTTGCCTGTGGCTACAAGCTCATCAGTTTAATGAGTGAATCTAAGTAATATAAAAAAACAATTGTTCAGTCTTGTTGTAGAGTCTTTATGAGTTCACACGTTCTTGGAATTTGAGATTGTTTTTGTCTCCTGTCCTTTTTTCACACCAAAGGAGGTGTCATTCGGTGTTTTGGGTTTTTGCTTTAGAATTCAGCTACTTACGCAGAGTAACTACTTGTATGAAATGTGAACCCTTTGATAGTCTTGATCATTTATGAAAATGTCCTGCGCAGAGAATGTTGTGTGCATCATCAGGAGCACAATCCATGAAGCAAAATATAACACCTCTACAATTTCGGGGCACCTTAAGAATTCATTCTTACCTACTCCAAGATCTTTCTTAGCCTAGGCTCAATGATCAAGCACTCTACAATTTGTGGCTCAAACTATGCTACATGCCAGGCGTGGCATTTCGCCTAGCATATAGAACAACGTTCCTGGCATACAGGAAGAAAACTCCCTACATGCCCAGGGCACAGATTTTTTTATTTCTCAGATACAACCCTCTGCTTTTGTGGTTTCTAAAAAAGAAAACAAAATGCCAAATGAACAGCAACATGGCGGGACCCTTTCACTCAGGTTTGCCAAAAGTGCATCTGTGGCAAGGGGGATGCAGTTTTGTCTCAAAGATCTTCACCAAAACAGGTGGAGTTCTCCAAGTACTTTAGGGAGTCCTCCTCTGTGGGGGGTGGTGTGGGAGGCGAGGGGGTAGAACTGAAAGTTGTAGGAAGACCTGGAGAGCTAGCAGGCTGCATAACAAGCTAACCTAGAGGTGAAGATACAAATAAAGGTGTATGTGGACCACCAATGTGAACTCACATATTTGGCACCAAGAAACTGAAGTTGGTGCTGGTAACAGCCTCAAACACAAACAATCAGATACAAAGCTATTGACATAGGTGGGGTTCGCCTTCCTACTCTTTGCCAAGGACAGCACCCGGATGTATGGTTCTTTGGGATCTAATACCCTGATGTGATCTCTGTAGATCCTTCTCATGCCAACCCCACTGTCTTTGTCTCTTCCTGTGCCTGCATTTGTGCATTTTTATGTTCGCTTTTGCTGATAAATGCCTGATGCCTGGGTTACTATCGAACAGTGAGCATCTGGATACAGAGACACAAAGACGTGGAACTGTGGAATGGGGAGCTGAAACCCAATAAGATGCTGATTTGCTGACCAGAGGGGAGGCAGAGCTAAATCGAACTGAACCAAACTGTGCGTCTTGCTGAACTGTGGGAGGATTTAAATGTGCTGTGTACTGGGGGGAGGCTAATATGCGTACGCTTTGTTGCCTGTGTGCTGTTCCTAACTATAGTGCCCTCTTTGGCCAATTCACTGTCTTGGGTGCCGGCATGCTGATCCAAATTCTAAATGTCTTTCAATCTAATATTTAGGTATAGTGATTCATGTTTATATTTTGTAACATAGGAGCAGGCTCACTGCCATTTCTCATATGTGAGGTCCTGTTTTGATCTAAAAGGAACTTTTTTTATGAATGATGCATGGAGTTGAAACATTTTGCAGAGAAATTGTATGTTAATGGTAGTTTTTTTCTCAGCATCTGTTAGGGATTTATATCATCTGAATTTTGATCCTCTTCTTCGAAGAATTCAGACATTGTTTTCACGTTGGAACTCTCTACCGTTATCTATTTTAGGCCTGGTGGCTTTAATTAAAATGTCTATTCTTCCCCTGTTTAACACTTTCCGTTCTCATGACGAGCTCAGCTCGTCATGAGGCACGGTTGCGCTGTGCTCATGGCGAGCTGAGCTTGTCATGAACGTTGGAACGTTCGCATGCGGGGATAATTTCCCCGCTGTGCTAAACGTTCGAAAACGGGGGAGGTCATGACGAGCACAGCGCCGCCGTGAAGCGTGACGAGCCAAGCTCGTCACAAGCACGGCGCCGCCGCCTGCGGCCCAGCCCCCCCCCCCGCACAACAGGCGAAAAAGCCCAGCAGCGAAGGAGTTAATTTTTTGTTTTCAACTATTTCATGTTTTTTGCCAGGCTCTTTCTTTACTTGAGTAGAAAATGTAGAATCTATGTTTACTGCCTTTATTTGGGCAGAGAAAACACCTCGTATTGCACTTAGCACTTTAGCGGAGGATCTAGACCAGGGAGGGCTCGCCCTGCCAAATCTCAGGGATTATTATAATACATATAGTGCACAGTATTTATCTAGATTTAAATTTCAACTTCAAACAAAAATATCATTCATAAATACTTTTATTGTTTGAATGTGCAAAGAAAATCTGATTCATGCTCCTCTGCAGATTTTTAAATCTCCCAAATTAGTTCACTATAATTCTCTACAGTAGTTTTAAAAAAAACATCAGGCTCTGTTCAAAAGATATTCTATCCTCGTGAATAATTCAACAACCTTATTATCAAGCATTCTCCCACTGGCTAGTATTACACAATGTGTGGATCTTGCTGTTAATTGGGCTGCGGTAGGGTTTTTGAAAGTTACAGATTTCCTGAGAAATGGGAAATGGATTAGCCTGGGGAAATGTCTCAGTTAATTACTAGAAATTTAATTCTATTAGGGTCATACAACATAGTGTAAAAATTCCTTGTTCAATTGGATATTTCTCATTTAGACCAACAAAACCAATTAATAAATGAATTGTTAGTTGTAGTACCTGATAGAAAACCGGGGGTATGGAAGCGTCATCTTGCCCAAAGTAGGAAATTGGATCTTAGGCAAAAGGCGATTAAAAAATGGCTGCATCAGGAAAATCAGGTTATGCTCTTTAATGTTTGGTCAATGGTCAATAAATTTAATTTTAGCACATTACGAGGGTGAATTGGCGCAGAATGTTATTTTTTAGTAAGTGGTTACTCTACAGAACACCTTTTTCTATTTTTAAAATGTATCCTAATCACTCTCCGCATTGCTTTAGATGTATTTATCATTCTCCAGCTAATTGGTCACATGTCATGTTTCACTGTGCCAAGATTTCTAAATTTTGGGAAGAGATTTTTAGCTATCTTCAGATTGAATGTGGTATTAGGATCGCAGTGAATGAGAAATTAATTGTGTACAGTGTTGATCCTGATCTTTCTTTCCCTGACCAGATGGCTAAATTGTTATATATCGCTATGGCAGTGGCTAGATCTTTTCTGTTACAACAATGGCGTACAGAGCAGATTCCACATATATATGAATGGTTACATAAGATGAAAAGGGTTACAAGTAGTGAGCAGACTTTCTCTCTATGAATGGGGGGTATTAAAAAATTTGATAAGATCTGGGGGCATTTTGTGACTAAATTAGAGAGTCATTTTTGTTATATGTACACATTACAGGCTTATATTGTGATGCTAATTAATTCCCTGTTTTTGGATTACTTGAGGTATGGTATATGGTCTATCTATTAGGCTTGTGTAAATGTTTTTTATGCTAAAAGAGTTTAGAAATGTCAATAGGCTGTATATTATTTATAATTTTGTATTGCTATGAAGGGCTTCAATAAGAAATTTAAATTAATTTTTTTTAAAAATCCTCTGCGAAATGCCTGTAATAGACTCCCTATATGTATTAAAATATAAAGGACATGGTATTTAAAACAATCTATGTTTAAAAAATCATTCAAAGTTATCGGGACAGAACTGTGTGGAGAATAGAGCCGGATCTATCAGCCTTCTGAAAGGCTGGGGCCCTGGCCGAGCACCCAGTTTGACCATGCCTTAAAACGTCTCTGTTCCAGTCAAATTCGCGCTATATAAAACTCGAGAAAAAAAAGTAGGGTCTGATTCATGAAGGTAAACTTACGCTTTTGTGTATGTATATAATTGTTTGTTGTTCATAAAGGGATTTATTAGTAGTATCTTTATGAGTGTGGAGTCTCTACAGATAAAAAGGCAGTTCTCGTAAATCCCCGTTTGAATATCAAACAATTGGTTACTCACACGAAATTGTAAGTCTACCTTTGTGAATCCCTGAGTGTTTTTTGCTACCTACCTACCTACTATGCTCCATTCACAAATTTGTTTAAGTATTCACTGCAAATACTGTGTTCATCGTTTTGTATATTTGATAATAAAAGGTAAAACATTGAACACAACACAGAGCATTCTCCCAATTTCCCATTTGTGACAAACGTTGGCGAAGGGATAGAAGTCGCAGAGAAACACGCTGATCTCACAATAAACTGGAAGATATCACACTTCAGGAGATTTTCTTCATCAGATGTTAAGCAAGAACCACTACTTGTCAGCAGTCAGAAACTGGCTGGTGGTCCAGGAGTCAGCACAAGGGCAGCTCAGGGTGCAGGAATCTGCAAAGGTGACCACACAGCCCAAACTCTACTTGATCACTTGTGAACTGACTATATGGAAAGTGGGGGCAGGTTATTAGGGCAATGCTGGATTTGTAAAGAAAAAGAAAAAAAGTGTCAGGGCTCTATTCAGCAGGCAACGTCCGCAAATACTGCCCATTGCCAATGTCAATTACAGCAACAGCATAACTAATAAGTCAAACTCCTACAAGTGTGACAATTCTGGCATTTCCAGGATTACCAAAGTTAAAGAAATGGCTTTGGCAACAGGTATTAGTTATTCTTGATATATATTAAATTATTATACTACAATTGTGCTAATCTCTGAAGTCAAAAAACAGCACCACCATGTGGCAGACTGTCATCAGTACTGGTGCCAAGCACCGGAAACTACCGGCTCAAATTAAGCACTGGGTTGTGGGAAGGTTGAGAAGGTGAGAGAACCTGAGAGGCAGATGCCTAGAATGCAGACAGGAATGATGGGGCAAGTAGTGGTCTTAACCAAATTGATTCCCCTTCTAGGAGGGTGAACTGACAAGAATTGATGAGTCAGTGGCCGAGAACACGCCACACACTGCTGGGAAAAATCTAACCGGAGGTAATAGCTGTAAGCAAATAGGCATCTATCCAGGACCTTGCTTGGAAGTTAATGTGTCCATGTGGAAATGACAAAATGACATCCATTATCTTTAGTACCAGCAATCAGCCATCGTAATTACACACCTGTTCTGCAAGATAGCCTCACGAACTAATTAAGTGTAGATAAGGCTAAGATTCAGAAATGAACGTTGAACCGACCCAGAGCTATGGTCCTTACTGCATAGTAAATGAACAATGCTTTGTGAGTAGTGCTGTGAGCATTCCTAGCAATGACGTCAGCAATAAATTAAGATAGGTGAGCAATACGGTAGTGGAAGAACCTGTGCTACTACGTCAAACACCAACTATTTCCCAGTTCCTTAGAACCTTTTTGTGTGCCACATTCTTCGAGAAATTTGAATAAAAATTATCCTGTTTCCTTTCAGTTCCTCCATCCTTCCTTTTTCTCAAGAAACAGAATACTGTGATCAAAGTATCGAAAAATCCCACATCTAGCCATTTAAGGAAGGCATCTATAGTTTTGAAAGTGGTGTATGACGCGCACAGTTATTTCTCTGGAAGAAGCAGCTGCTTGGAATGCATGTCTGCCTTTGATCCCCTGAGCCTCAGGTGTGTCAGGGCTGGGAGTATGTCTCTTGTAATGTATTACCTCTTCCACACATTTCATTCAGTACTTTCTACTTGAAGGTGCAAGCTGTATATAAAGATTTTTTTAATAATGCCCCAATAAAACTACATACGTTATAAAAAACATTAGGAACTACCAAAAAGCAAGAGCTAAAGATACTCTTCAAAAAAGGTGGTTTGTGTTTCATCTCTAAGCCCTTGCCTATTGTCACGCCTGTCACTAAATGGCTAACACTCAAAATGCTATTAAATGTTTTGATATTTAGAAACATGCTGCTTGCTGTGGATGCTTGTCAGTAGTATTGGTTTCTAGCTGACCTAAATTTAGGGCCATATGTATGAAGCCAATTTGTGATCGCAAATGCTGAAATTCACAGAATTTTAGCGTTTGCGATCGCAAATTAGCAGTGTGCAATGTAGCACACAAAAACCCCCTCGCAAAATAAGGAATTGCTAATTTTACGAATCCCTATTTTGCGATTGCATTTAATGAATCACAAATTGCGATTCCTTAAATGCAATGTAAGAAGCACATAAGAAAGTGCGATTTGGCCTTAAGGAATCGCAAATTACCACCAACTTCAAGTTGGTGGTAATTTGCCATTTCACTTAAAAGTGCACTATTTTGCATTTTTTAAAGTGTTGCACTTTTTAAAGTGCCATGTGGCGCACATACATGCCCTTAGGTCATGTATGTGTGCCACATGTGCACACATGCACATTTCAGGGGTGCAACAGGGTGTCCTTTTGACACCCTGGCACCCTTGAAATTGCATTCTCAATTTGCAAATCTTTATTTGCTTATCGCAAATTGAGAATGCCTCCCCATTTATTCCTATGGGCCAAGGGAAGGTATTCCTTATTTGCAAATTTCAATTTGAGATTCGCAAATAAAAAATATGTGGGGTTCGCAAACTTATTAGAAAATCCCACATACATTGCATTTTGCGATTCTCATACTGCGATTAGCTGAAAATCGCAATTCGAGAATCGCAAAACTCTATTTCCATACATATGGCCCCTAATGATGTAAATTCACCTGCTCTACACTGAAAATGGGAACAATTAAGGTTAACTTGAATAGCAAAACTCATATTAGCAGTGCTTAATTTGTGATGGTGTTTGCCAGTAGGGGCCTCAGGAACTCATTTTTTAGGGTCAGCACTCATTTTTCGGCATCAGACAGTTAAGAGAGGAACAGAAGGAAAAACAAACAAAAAGGAAAGGCAGAGGACGGGAAAGACAGAACAACCGTCTATTTTTTCTTATCTTTCTCTGACTTTGTTTCGCTGTGTTTCTGTCTCTGTGTCTGTCTCCCTGCAACGGGCCTTTCAAACTGCAAATGTTTCTTTTGCTGTGTGCTCTTAGCAACTAAGTTTCCCACGTACATGATTTTTGTGCTGTTCCAGTGCTTTTTTTCTTTGAGTCCTGGTTGTACATTGAAATAAATAAGACTAGACGTACACACAATTCGAAGAAAAACACCCGGATGGGAGCAGCACTTCACACATAGATTTGACCTAGGAAAACTGGCTGTGGTGATTGCTATATTTTTTTCTTACATAATCTTTAGTAATGGTACATCAAATATTTGAACTTTCATCGATTTATGTGTTTTTTTTTACATTCAAACGAAAATGTTTGCTTTGAAAAACATTTGCGGGTCCAAATGATTCCTTGTTCAGCCGAAAGCATATTCTCTGTGGCTGCCTTTCTCACATCTGCAGGAACCAGGGCACAAGACCTATAAAAAGAAGTGGGGGGACTGACCAAGTTGCAGGCAGTATGTAAGTAACAACATGACGCGTGCCAACACAGCACATGACTTCACGACACGTGAGATCTCACATGGCATCACAGGAAGTGGCATCACCGGAAGACTGCCTTAGGGTGAGTAGCGCCATAAAATAAATAAAATAGCACTATGTATATTATTATTTGTGTAAAACTGGGACAGACCTTCCCATCTGGCATTCTTACAGTATGAGCACTTATATACAGGGACTGAAAAAAGTAAAAAGCATGCATCTCTTAAGTGGCTGTGAAGAGATAACAAGCTGTCTGCTTTTGTTTCCTCTCCTGCGCATTTGCTTTTAAGTGAGAGGTTCCGGGCCTCCTCCCGTCTGATAATCGATCAACAGGAGGCCTGATGGCCCCTTAACTTCTTCCTTAATCTCTGGCACAGCTGAAGGTGTTAAAAAAGCCCCTAACTGTAAAAAAACAAAAAGCCCCCTAACTACCTGCAGGTTGCTGCTGCGAATGAAAAGCAGACAAAGTGCTGCAGCTGCTCCTGTGTCTGAAAATGACACTGGGACAAGATCAACTTATTTCTCTGGGGCCCAACTTCTTGGCGGGGGTAGGCGGCCACCCTATGAAAAGAGTGGGTGGACGCCGTGTACCCGCGTGTACCACCGACTCTTGCCCTGCCAGGGACTATACATTAAGAACTTTATAACATGGTTCTGTATAAAGTGAATCAATGAAATACAAGGTTGTGACTCACACTTATCCTCTTTTCATTTGGTACGATGCACAGACGGTCCTTTCTTCTTTTCAGGACTAAACTGGGGTGGGGCACTCAGTACTAGCCAGGGAGCACTCATCTGAGACAAGGAAGGCAGTCAGTGCGTGCTGACAAAACTCAGGTGGCTGAGCACTGTAAATTCCCCCGCTCACCCCCTCCAGTCGTCAGCCTCAGCAGCTGTTTCCATTCTTCATCATAGGCCTGTGTGATAATGCCCACGGCGCAGTAATTACTGCGCGCCACGGTGCCTGAATAAAGACACAATGCTCTAATTGCTTTCATAGCATGGTCCCAACTGCAGGAGCCGGGCCACGTCCCTTTATTTCATATTTGCGTCTTGCGTCTGGCGTCATCCGCCAGCGCTCTTCGTCACCTCTGGGCGTGGATAGACTGGAACGCTACCCTGCTGGAGGATATTACATTCCTTCTAACCTTTAATAAACAATAAACAGAACATCAACATGTAGATCTGTTACCAATTCCAGGTGGGCCATCAGTCCTCAGTTCCTGCACAGACACAGGACATAGTCCACTGCGAAACTTCTGTCCCTCACACCATGAATCCCGCCAACTGGGAAGATGGAGCCGGATTGCTCGACGAGTATCTGCAGCTTGTCATCACTGCAGTTCGGGCGAGCGACTGGTGCCCCTTTTAGACCACGATGACCCGTCGGATCCTCCAGGCGAAGGCCACATTCGAGTCGATCATGCGGATCAAGGACGAACTCTCAGTCGACGGCAGTGGCTGCTTGCTCAGAGGTCTGTGACTGGTGATCCGGTCAAGCCTTACTCAACAAGCAGTGGACCTCACGCACAGGGGGCACCAGGGTGTGGTGAAGACAAAGAATCACCTAAGAGCAAAGGTGTGGTTCCCGGGGATGGACCCGATGGTCGAGCAGACAGTCAGAACGTGTCAATGGTACCAGGTGTAAGGTCAATCGGATCGTCCTCACCCCATCATCACCGAAGACTACCCCCGACGACCGTGGGAGTGCATCAGTATTGACTTTGGGCATCTGCTGGATGGGCACTACGCCCTCGTGGTCATCGATGATTATACAAAGTACCCCGAGATAGAAATCGTTGGAGGTCAAACAGCCATGGAAGTAATTACGAAAGTAGAAAAGATCATTGCAACTCACGGGACCTTTGTGGAGGTGAAGACGGATAATGGCCCGCCCTTTCAGGGGCAAGAGTTTGCTGATTATCTCAAGTTCTGGGGCATTAAACATCAGAAGGTGACACTGCGCTGGCCCCAAGCGATCGGGGAAGAAGAGAGATTCATGTGCACTTTCAATAAGGTAATTCGTATTGCAAATGCTGAAGATGCACCCCTTGAAAGAGCTATCTACAGCTTCCTGAGAAAATACAGATTGACGCCTCATCTCACGACGGAGAGAGAACCGGGACCAGCAAGCATGGGCCGAGTGGTGCGTGACACTATCCCCCAACACCTGAATCTTCTCTTCGCGCAAAGGTGGGCGTGAACTCAACTGGTTGAACACGTTGGTAGCCATCAATTCAATTGAGACTCCAGTGTCTATGGTGGCCCTTAATTCTTGGTGGTGAATCTTGACTCTGCACTTTGGAAGTCGCCGTCTCTTTCGTCATGGCTGATCCACTGCGAACACATAATGGTTAACGTAGTCCCCCGTGTCATCATCCATATCTTCGCTCTCTTGCATTTTGGCTACCGTCTGTGCCATCTCTTTCTGGGGCTTTGACGACCTGCAGACTTCTGCGAAATGGTTCATCCACCCGCAGGCTGTGCACCGCTTCCCTCTCACTGGGTAGTCTTGAATGCAGGGGGCGTGCCTCCACAGTAGCCACAGCCTTTCCTTTTGTCTTGCGGCTGTTTCCCCTGGGATTGGCGTGACTTGGCCTTCACTACGTTCACCGTCTCTGCCATGTTCACCTGTTCCGTCTTGATGTGGCGGTGAAGGGCGGCCTCCATATGGGACGCTCTGGCTTGCAACAGTTCCTTTGACCGTCCCAGGGTGAGAATATCAGCCAGAGATTTGCCGGACTCTTGGAGGATGCTCACCCTGAGTTTGGAGGAGTAGCACCCTTGTATTTTCTGGCCTCTGATCTCCTCTTGTTCACCCTGGAAGCCGCAGGTGCTGGCCAATTCCTTCAAACGCCCATGGAATGAATCCAAGGACTCTTCTACTTCCTGTTTGGTCTGACGAAAAATGAACCTTTCAGAGTCTCTGTTCGCCATTGGCTCAAAGTGCGCGTTAAGAGCATTGAGCAGCATCATATATGTTTTGGGGGTGGCCTCCACTAGTGTCTTGTAGATGCGGTGTATGTCCTTGCCCCCTATGTGGAGGAGAAGCGCTCTGCGTCTATCCCAGGCTATACCTGCCCCTTCAAAATAGATTTGGAGACGATCAGTCAGTCTCTCCATCGAGGGGCGAGAGAGGACGGGGCACCATCCATGGCAAAAGGCTCTATGGCCGGGATTGACGCCATGGGTACACCTCACAGCACGTGCACTGTCCCTCTACTGGATGGGGTGGCAGCCATCTGGCCGAGATTGATAGTGGTGCAGTCCAGTTTATGTCCTGCATAGTATGGGTACTTAGCTTGACTTCCACTCTGCTCTCCTCCAGGGCGCTGTGGTCATCCACGTGGGTGTACTCCAGATGATGAGGGGCTGAAGGTGGGTCACTTGCTCGACACAGGTGTCTCCAATGGCTGCAGGGGCGTCATAGGTGGCAGCAGGCTAGACTTGTCGGTGGATGTGGGCCTGCAAACAGTGACAGCAGGCCTGCAGAATGTAGCTGGCTCTCCACGTGGCTGCAGGGCTTCTATGGCAGGCGGCAGGCAGCACACATTGTGGCCGCTGGGCCTTCCCATACAGCACCAGCCACTCAAAACTAGCAGCTGCACACAGACCTCGGTGTGAGCTCGTCACCGCCTCTTCGCCAGTGTGATAATGCCCGCGGTGCGGTAATTACTGCGCTACGGGGGCCTAAATAAAGACCCAACGCTCTAATTGCTTTCATAGCGTGGTCCCTACTGCCGGAGTCGGGCCACGCCCCTTTATTTTATATTTGCATCTGGCATCATGCGCCAGCGCTCTTCATCACCTCCGGGTGTGGGTAGACTGGAATGCTACCCCGCCGGAGAATATTACAGCCTGTCCACTGCTCTTCATGCTTATTAAAGCGATTCTAGCTGCTGCTGTTAAATTATTGAGTCAAAGGAATTGTCACTCACTTTAGGCTTAATCCCATTGCGGCTCTCCTGATACGAAGTCCAACCCTTCCTGGACACGTCACAGGGTGAGATGAGAATCAGTCAAACTTGCTGATCCCACTTCACGCTGTGATTAGTAAAGGGAAGCTGGCGGATTGGGGAAACATCACTTACAACGCAACTTTTACAACGACATACCATTACAACGCAACTTTTACATCGCAAAAACTTTTACAACGCATGTATTTACAACGCATGTTTTTACAACGCAGGTACCTTTACAACGCATACCATTACAACGTAAGTATTGGTAAGTATATAATTATATTTTAAATGTTATATGTTTGGGGTAAAGGGGTATTTTTAGGGTTCAGGGTCAATTTTGGGTTTTTGGGTAAAGGGGTATTTTGGGGGTTCAGGGTCAGTTTTTAGTTTTTGGGTAAAGGGGTATTTTTGGGGTTCAGGGTCAGTTTTGGGTTTTTGGGTAAAGGGGTATTTTTGGGGTTTAGGGTCAGTTTTGGGTTTTTGGGGTACAGGGTAAAAATAAATTAAAATTAAATTAAAATTAAATTACATTAAATTATATTTTTTTAAATTAATTTACGATTATAAAATTAATATAAATTTACCAATACTTACGTTGTAATGGTATGCGTTGTAAAGGTACCTGCGTTGTAAAAACATTTGTTGTAAATACATGCGTTGTAAAAGTTTTTGCGTTGTAAAAAATGCGATGTAAAAGCATGCGTTGTAATAACATGCGTTGTATCATCATAGATCCGGCTGATTGACATGCAGTTTCAGGCAGCACAGGCCAAAGCTTAAAGTACGCAGGCTGCATTCAACAGTGCCCCTGGCCTTTGTCATGGGGTGGGTGTGGCCCAACAATGTCTAAGGCCAGGCAGGGTCAGGGCTGAAATAAAATAAGCCCAGTAAATGCTGCATCATGAGGCACATGCGTACAACTTCATGTGCTTTAAAAAATGTCTTCATTGCCTGACCTTCGGTCACAAGGAGCGTCTAGGGCATGATGAAGCATGACAATTGCCTTGCACCAAAAATGACAAAAGGAGGCAAAAATTGGGAGGGCATGGCCCTTTCGCTCCTATCAAGAAACCGCCACTGATCACTGAACTATATATGTTTTAGGTAATCAAAATGTAAAATTATTTCAGCAACCTCAGAGCCAACATTCAACAATGGATATTTTGATTGTAGAAAAACATATTTATAAAAGACTTTTAGAGGCCTTTAGCTAGCTCTCTTCATTCACTAGCCTGTTAAGTTGTCATTCTTTTTGCTACTGCCCACCACAGTATATATCCTAGGACAATGGGTCAGCCCACATCAGCCACGTTCCGTTGCCTGTTAGTCATTGCATTCTGCCAAAGCACAATGTTGTCAATCAGAGAGAAAGTTGCACCTTTCAGTACCTTGGACTCGGGGCCATCTAAGTGCTTTCTTTCTATAAAATATCGTTCATTTTTTTAATTTTAAATTATATTAAACTTTTCTAGGGTCCGACAGTTCCCCAGACACTGCTACCAGGTCCTCATGACTGTTTTTAGTGCCTCGCGTCCCGTGTGCAGACTTTTTGTGACCACCATATTTTGTGCCTGAACTTTCAACCCATTTCAAGATGGTTTCCCTTGTGGGTGCCTTGACCTGTATGCCCACACATGGCGGCTTTCTTCAAATGGGGTTCCAATCCATTACAAACAACACAGAACACCAGCCACCTTTTTATTTTCTGTAAAAAGATTGACAAAAAGATGAACACATTTGTTTGTAACTGCAAAAATTCCAATGTACATCATGACCTACCACGTGCATGATGTAGAAAGAAGGAATCTTGCCCCTCAGTTGGGGTGGAGTACCCACACTTGTTAACTTACTATTGAAATGCAGTTTTGTGAATACTGAAAAAGCGTTATCTTACGCAAACCTGTAAGTGTACCTTTGTGAATCTGGCCCAAGTTGTTCCAGAGCTGGGCTCCCTGATTAACAATGGACCTGCCTCCCCGGTTCTTGCAATTGAGTCTAGGTTGTGTCAGCAGGTTTACATTGCAGGGCAACAGGTTGTTGGTGGGACTGCAGTTAAGGATTGAAGCTCTATAGGGCCATGACCTGTCCGTGCCCAATCTATTATCATCTTCTCTCATAGGTGCAGAGCTTGGCATTGCCACAAAAACATTTAGTATTGCTAAACAAAATCTCAGCTAAAGGTAGGAGGAAAAAACCAAGTCTGAAAAGATTTATATCTCATGGTTTAAGCTTGACTGAGGGGTTTGAGAGCATTGGCTTTACGAGTGAGCATCTGGGGTTCATGCATAGTAGCGACAATGACAATGGTGTAGAAGGACAGGTAGTATTTACTCAGGGATCACAGCCCCAAGGTCAGTCAGGGAGTGCAGTGGATACAGAAAACACTGATACCTCTGTTTTCCAAGGGAACTAGGGACTGAAATTAGACTTTGATGGGAAGGTATGACTAACAGAAAAGACATGCTGAGTGGTGTGGCTTTGCAAAGGACCACAATAGGTATCCCTGGCAGCTTTTGAGATTAATGTCTCAGATATACAGAGTCCTGAGTGGCACAGTAAGCCAACACTTTTGCCTCAATTACCTACTAGAGACACAGTGGAAGCTGGTATCTTTGCACGCGTAATAGAGTGATTTTGAGAACAAAATCCGGGAGATGCAGGAGGCAGTGTCTGTTGACTGACAAACAATGGCATGGATGTTGACAATTAAGAGAGTAGTCCTGTTATGTTGAAGGAAATGTTTAATGTTCTGTGCCAAGAAAACATTTGTAGCAGACAACACAGGAAAAGGTGGGTATCAACTGATCTTATCGTCTGCGGGAAAGTCCACTGGAGATTCATATAGAGCACGCAGCAAGGGTCTATTTTCTGGTATCGGTGTCCTTTCCCCTTTATGCTAGTATTGTTGAGAACCTCTGGAGCTTTGCATGATTACAAGACGAAAGCTACTGTGCATGCCTCACCTGCAAACACAAAACATATTTTTTTTCCTGAAATCACACAAAACGTCTTAAAAATACACAACCTATGGGTAAATTGCGCAAAGTGCACTTGGGGTGTCTTGAGGGAAAATTAAATGCAATGGTTTGCCATCCGTTTAAAATTCAAGCAAGACAGCAGCAAGCTTAGTAGTTTGCAGAGAAACTATCTCTTGCAACATACTTTCTACTTGAACATGTCTCCATCAAGGCAAACTTTGCTTAAACCAATGCTCTGCATCAAAACAATGTGTGACATTTCGCATTGGCATAATGGTTGGCATTTTGTGTAATTTTCATTACGCAAAATTAGTAAAACCACTCAAATAGTGTGAGCCTAATAGAAGATTATGCATGACCCTAACTGTATGTGCTCTTCCTCCTTTCCTGCTATGTTGCCGACAGCAGTGGGTGAGTCTAACAAGAATAGCTGTGGAATCAAGGACCTGTGCGAAGGTGCACAGTCATTCATGGTTACACATCTTATAACAGCATCCCAGAGATGTAGTAACAAAAGGTGATCAGCCAAACGCTTGCAAAAATCTCACCCACTGACATATGCCAGTGTGCCATGGTCTTGCTCCAGTAGGAACAGTCCAGGCCAACCTGCCAGGCTATATCCACTCTGTATGGGAACACAAGACACCTGGGGGGATATGTACAAGGAAGTGGAGGAGAGAGGCGTTAGCGTCCCTGTCTTAAAGCCTCTCTCCTCCCCTTCTGAAATGCAGGGCTGCACCATATTTACAAGAATGTGGTGCAGTCTTGCGTTTCCCCCTGTGATGGCGCTATGTTTAGCAACTTAGTGCCAATGCAGGCACCCTTGCACCAGAGTGCAGGGTGTCTGCATGCAAGGGAGGATTGCTTATGTCTAGGAAGGTGTCCCTTCCTGCACATATACAATCCTAGAAATGCCATTCTGTCACGTTCATGCATGCTGCTTCATGCAGCACACATGAAAGTGACAATATTGCCTTTTTAAAAATGTTTGTTTATGTGCAGGAAGGGACACCTTCCTACACAACAAACAATGGCATTTTGCTTTTTCCATGTGTGCTGCACAGCACACACGGAAAAAACAAGGAGACATAATGCATTTCTCCTTGTTTCGCCATCTTAAGACCAGTTTTTACCTGGTCTTAATTTTAGCGCTGCCTCCTATGTACGCCACCCTTGTACATAGGGGGCAGTGTCAAAATGAATGTGTGTTGCGGTGGAACGCCCACCGTAACACCCACTGCCCACCTGCTAACAATAGCGTGAAAGGGGGCCTTATGTGAAATGCAGCGTTAAGCCACGTTAAGTGGCTTAACACTGCCTTGTACATAAGGCGCAGCCCTGATCACCACCACAACGTCAATATAGGTGATGTTGTTGTGGCAATAGGGGCTTGTATATATGCCCACTAGATTCCTGTGTTATTGTTATATGTGTGTTACGGTCAGTTGTACATTCTCCAAAGATAGCTGGCACCATCTTGTTCTCAGAATCTGTTTCAGAGTGTTACTAGTGCTCTGGCTGCCTGGTAATTTTTTGTGCCGTATTAATCTTTGTCTTGGCCCAAATGGAAGTTCTGAACTGAGGTGTTCTCTACCACATGTCCATGAGGTAATTCAGCACCGGGCCCCTGCCCTCAGGGTTGGTCTTGGCTTCCAAGTACTCACTGATGGAGGCATATTATTAATGGAGCATTCCAGTGACCGGCTCAGTGATGCATCATGTTATGTTATGTTATGTTATGTTATGTTATGTTAATTTGCTTTCTAAAGCACTTGATTCCGCTTGGGTGTCTTGGCGCTGGCTATATGCACAGTAAAGAGTACCCTATAAATAACGGAGACCCTAAACAGTGCTACACAGCAAAGTCTTCAGGGCTTTTCTGACAGCCAATAAATTGGGCTTGGCTTTGATATGCATGGGAAGCGTTTCCATGCGTTTGTTGTTCCCAACACAAAGCTTCGGCCTCCCTAAGTCATGGGTTTAAATCCAGGCACTAGGGCAGATTTGGCTGATGCAGACCTTAAGGTCCATCCTCATGTGTACCAATTCAAACAGTTTTTTAGGAAAACAAGACCTAAATCGTGTAAGGCTTTATAAGCAATACAAAGTGCTTTAAAGATAACTCTTTGTCTAATAGGCAGTGAAGTTTACTGATAGGTTTGGACACATAATGATGTTTTGGAATTTTCAGCAGGAGAAAGGCTGCTGCATTTTGCAAGGTTTGAAGTGTATTGAGTACATATTGGTGTGCATTGAGATAAAGACCAATAAAATAGCCTAAATTAGACAGCACAAGGGATGTTACCACCGTTTTCTGGAGATTAGATTAAATAAAAGGTTGTATCGTCTCTATCATCCTGATATGCGTGGCGTCATCAACACCCCACAGGTCCCTGAATGCTCATACAAATGCCTTGTACTTTATAAACTGGCCTTGGGGGAATCCCTCTGTGAAGTCATCTCTCCCAGACCCCAGAAGGATGCCCGTATGGAAGCAGTCACCCACCGTGGTCTGTCGTAGTTCGTTCAAATCACTCAATTGTGCTTATGGGAAGCATGAGAGAGGCTCACCATGTGGAAGACCCACCAGAGGCATGGCTGGGGCATATAAAGTCTGAACCCCCATATGATAGATACAGCGGTGACAGCAGTATAGAGCCACCAACAGAAGGGGGCCAGCCCTTGGGAGCCTTAGGGCCGGCCTAAACAACTTAGCTAGCAAGAGTCCTGGAAGAGGCTCTCTGATGAAAAGCCAGATCTCCTCTCACTAAGCATCCCCCTAGCCAATGAGACACCTAATGGAACTGGGCCACCAGAAAGTACAACTTGAAGTCAGAGGATCCCAGCCCCTCCTCCGATGGTGGCCTCCAAAGTGTAGCCAGGGACACCTTGTGATGGCCCCCATTCCAAATTACCTCTCTAAGGAGGGAGTCTAGTTCCAGTAATCATGTGTCTGTACATCAACCAGTACTTTTCCAGATCAATAAAGCAGCCTCAGGAGCATCACCATCTTGGATATAATTATATGTGTCATAAGGGGCAATTTCACCAATCTCCAAAATGGCATGCATGCCCTAAGTGAGTGCAGTGCCATCCCAGGTTGCTCTCCAGCAAATTCTCTAATGAATGATACAGTTGAATCTACAGGTATTTAAATGTGGTGGGGGCCAAGCCAAGACCAGCGGGTGTCCAGGGGCAAGAAAACCCACCACAAATGGGAATAATCAAGTCTTAGCAAAATTAACCTGAAGGCCTGATAGTGCCCAAAAGTAATCTAAGAGATTCATCTGTCTGTGGAAGATTGACCCTTCAATCTGTAATTTAGTACCCTTGGTGGGAAGGGATGTGGTTAGGTTTTGGCACTCCTGAAGATGTATTTAAGTATGCTTTTTGTTGTAACTTGCCCTTTAATGGTTAGTTCCTCTTAGGAATGTTGGGCATGTCAGCTGCGGAACGCATAGACCTCAGATGATGAGTGTCAGCTGTAGTGTCCTCTGCTTTTCTGGACTGTCTGGTAGGTGTGCAATGAACTCATCCTGAAGTTACAAGAATGTTTCCTTACTTCATTACTGGCGACGACTAGTGAGCGAATGCACACCCACCGAAGAACCTAGCATGTGTTTCTCTGACAAGCGGTGTTTTGTTTTCCATTAACTAGGTTGGTCTTCCCATTTTATTTTTGGAGTGTTGGGGACTTGCTTATGCCACTTAGAACCACTTGCGGAGTCTTGGTGGCACGGTTTCACGCTAAGCGATATTTAAAGTTGGCAACTATATTTATGGACTACACTGATGTCCCACCTACCGTTAAGCTCTCGAGCGGCAACATTTAAAAAATAACTCACCACGAGGCTGCAGGTATTGATACGAGGTGAAGACAAGAATGCGAGTGCACCCGAGCCGGGGCTGTGATGTACCTAGTCTGCGTGTTCCCTAACATCAAGCGCACACGGTTGACGTGCCAACGTCAGCTGAAGACTAGTGCAGCAACCCTTGAATGTACCGTTTCCATAGTGATATTAACTGTAATATACATTTTTTCCGCATTTTTGTGGGTCGAAGAGACAGCGCGTTAACCGTATGGCATTTCTACCTGCGGAACCAAGACTAGAATGATCTTATACTGATGACCACAAGTACTCTTAACACAGATAGGTTATTTATTTTAATGTGTTGTTTGAATTATTGTTATTTTGCCAATCAACACCATCAGCTATTTTTCGTAACTCGTTTTACCTCCTGGATACATGTTTAAAAAAGAAAGGGAGTGAAGCATTTCAGTTAGTTATTTTACCTTATTGTATTAGATTATTACTTTAAATTATTAAATTAGTTTATTTTGTTAGTTTGTTAAGTTACCTTCTTTCAGAATATCAACGTCCAGTGGCATGAGCCAAACACCTCAGTTCTTATCTGAACGTGGCAAGCCGATTCTACCCTGGAAGAAATGAAAACCACTCATTAAATTGTTCCCTCATAGCCATTAGTGGGGAAAGATTCTCGGCAGCTCTGCAGCTAGAAAACAGGCAGTTTTGCTCCACAATCTCAGCATTGAAAGTAGAAACATCTACGATAGCTTGGACCTCATACCGATTGGCAGAGAAGCAGGTGAACCTAACGATGGTTATGAAATGAGTGTATTATTATTACAAAGTCACTTTGGGCCTCGACTAAATGTTGTAATGGAGCGGCACAAATTTTTTATGTGTACTCAGGCTAAGTTGGTAACTATGTGGCGGCTTTGAAATCCTTGGCTAAAACCTGCGATTTTGAACAATTGACAGATTCCCTTATCCGTGACCAATCAGTGCGATGCACTAATGACCCCATGATCCAGGAGAAACTACTATCCAAGAAGTTCGAACCCTAATCTCAAAGAGGCAATTGCCATTTTGGAGAGTATTGAACACACTCCTCACTGGGTAAAGGAAATGCGCAATACTAATGTTGCCACTGATGCTAGTACCAACTTAATAAGAAGTGATCTTGATAATTCATCTTTTGAGACTACAATTGCCACAGTTTCTAGGTCGAATGTAAAATTGGAGCAAGGACTTACCAAGGTTACCAAACCGAAATTCAATCCCAATTGGAATAGAGATGGGAAGACGAGATGCACGAAGTGTGGAAGTTTGAAACATGGACCCAATTTTCCCAATTGTCCTAATAGTGAATTACAGCCATTTTGGTTTTACACTATTGTAAGGCTACCTGTTCTCCATAGGCTAGAATGGGCAGTTAGATTATTACATTCTTATAATCCTAACTGACTTAGGGAACATGGTAGAAATTCGAATTTAGTATGCCTGAACTCAGAATGATAAAATACATCTTTTAGTAAAGTTGGTTTTGATATTCTGTGTTTGAAAATACCACTTTAAGAAAGTAGATATTTTCTTGCTTAACTGTCCAGGTCTGCCTCTGCGAGGTTGTGTATTCCTTGTCTGGGTTTGTGAGTGACAGGGCTGGGGAATTCCAGGAGACAGGCTGGGTCAGCCCGGTGGTGAATAGAGAGATCTTCATCTAGATGGGAGGGAGGAGTTGCACCTTGGACCTGAATAGGGCTGGGCCTTCTCTTTACAATGCTGGCTCCACCTCCTGGGGCTTGTCTGATGTCTCTGCCCTGCACTGTGACAGGAAGGAGAGAGTCATGTAAACAAAGTGCTCAGGAACTGGTTTGGACTAGGCAGAGGCCTCTCTGCCTTCAGAGAACAAAGGGTTTTGGGGTATAAATATTGGGAACCAGTCCCAAGAACTAGAGATCACTTCTGGAACAAGAAACCTTTTGCCAAGGAGAAAAACCAAGGATGCTGCAGGACTTTGACTGCCCCTCTGCCAGTGTGCTGCTTGCTGGGTTGGCCTGCAGTGGTTGCTTCATTGCCAAGGAAAGGAGAAGGAACTTTTTAAGGACTTTCATTATCTACAGAATATTCTCCAAAAGCTTGAACTGTGCTTGCCTCCTGCTGAAGTCTCAGGGACAAAAGACTTCATCTCCAGCTCCCTTCATCTCCAGCTCCCCTCTAAATTTCCTTGCTGGGAATTCCACCTCCAGACATTTATGTGTCGCTGGGAGCTGGAAGCGCGACACATCGAGAAGAAGAGTGTCGCCGCCGCAGCTGAAATCGTCGCATCGCCGGATGACTGAGCCTTTGCCGCATCTCCCTGGATGCGTGTGTTTCATCAAAGCTGACTGCTGTCGCATCACCGGAGGAGCGTGTCCCAGGGCCTGTCATGGCTTCAAAGTACAGAGTCGTCGCAAGGCTGCCTGGCGCATACAGATCATCATCGCTGCATCATCGCATCGTAGCATCAAGGGCGCCATCTTCTTGCATCACAACCGGATCATCGCATCGCGGTGCCATCTTGCGCACTGCAACGGGCCCGCAGGTCGAGAATCCACACATCAACCCGCACCGGTAAGGATCTCAACGTATCCCCTACTCTGCGCAAGCATTGAGGTAGGACGCATCATTTACGCTGGATCACGGAATCAATGCATCTCCCCTTTTGTGAGCCTTTTGTTTACTTTGCGATACGCATCCAGCTACTTTGTTGAGAACTTTGTCGCATTTATCATCAACTTAAACTAAGCAACATTTATCATCTTTAAAGTAATCTTAAGTGTAGTATTGAAGATTTTTGTTGTTTGTGGTCTTGTGTTAAGTCTATATAAAGAATACTTATTTTTATAAAACCTGTGTTGTGTCCATCTGTGGTGTTTTCACTGTATTACTGTGTATATACACAAATGCTTAACACAATGCCTCTGAGATAAGCCTGTCTGCTCGTGCCAATCTACCAAGGGGGTGAGCAGGGGTTATTAAGGAGTGTAATCCACTTATCCTGACTTACAAGTAAGGGTCCCTATTTGGACAAAGGTGAATACAATTGCCAACTAGAGACCCCCAGATCTAACAGTTCTGTATCATATCTTGGACACTCTATCTCAAGGGAAGGTATTAGCCCAGAAATTGACCTTGTGGAAGCAAGTTTACAAGCTCCAGCTCCTTTAAACAAAGTCCAAGTAAAGTCCTTCCTTGATTTATCAGAGTATTACTCAAAGTTTATCTACAATTTTGCCAGTGTTGTGCAGCCCTTACGGCTGCTACTAAAAAAAGGGGTTGATTTCAAATGCTCGGAAGACTGTGAAAATGCTTTGAAAAAGGTCAAATGCAAAATTGTGCGCATGCCTACCCATGGCCATTTTGATGTACTTAAGAAGACTATCCTCACCACTGATGAAAGTGTACGTGGTGTGGGTGCTGTTCTCTCCCAAATGGTTGATGGGATCCAAAAGGTAATTGGTTTTGCCTCTAGCTTACTGAAGGGAGCAGAGGAGCACTACTCAGTAATTGAGCGAGAGGCGTTGGCCTTTTCATAGGCCATCAACCATTTCAGGTTCTACTTGTGGGGTTTACCATTTTTGGTCCGAACTGATCACAAGCCGCTTGTACACATGTTTGCCTGCAGGAATGGTGAGAGCACTACTCCCAGAAGCAAAAGATGGGTTGAGGGACTTTTGGAATATAAATTTACAGTTATCGGCTCGTCCGCAGCGTGTCCAGAATGTATCAGCCCGAGTCCTGCTGAAGCTTCCCAGAACCTGCTCTGCGACGGGGGCAATTTGTCACCTACATTGGCTGCCGATGACCAAAAGGATCAAATTTAAAACCCTGTGCCTGACTTTTAAAATCTTAACATTTTCTTCCCCCCGAGATCCTGTCCAGTTTTCTGGTACCCTACGTACCCATGCACAAGCTACGATTAGCTGGGCAATATCTGGCTATGGTCCCTTGAGTCAAGCGTCTACATGCTGGAGGAAGATTTTTTCGCTGTTTGGCAGCTAAGTTGTGGAATTCCCTGCCTACGCAGATTCGCTGTCTGGGTAGCCTGATGGCCTTTTGTAAGACTGCCAAATCTTTTTCCCTTGGCTTAGTTCTGTGTTTCCTTATTGACACTGCTACTAGCGTTGGGACGCCTCTTCGCTGAGGCAGCTGTGCGCTATATAAAAAGAATTAACACAACATAACAGTTGAGTAACTGCCTGGCCTTATAAATGTTACTGCTGATTTCCTTTCTAGGATGCCATTAGGGAAACATGGTTTGAACTTCCCTGACTGTGCTGTATCTTGGGTCAGAGAATGTGCACTTAATAAGGAAGAGTGGAGAGCTTGTGCTGAATGTGATGAATCAAGGGGGCCATAGATGGAGTTTGTTGTGAATGGCTGGTCTGCTCCTTCTGATGTCCCTAGTACTGCTAAGACATTCTGGAATGTCCGTGACGAATTGAACATTGTGAGGGGGAGCTTTTCCGGGGCAACAGATTGGTTCCTCCTTGTTCTTTGAGGGATCAAATTATCAATTTAGCTCATGAAGGTCATCTGGAACATAGCTTGCCCATAGCAAGGGTCAGGGTATCCTACTGGTGGGCAGAGATTGACAGACATGTTGAGGAGGTTGTCAGGGATTGTACTATTTGCGCTGGTAATGACAAGTCCAGGAAAATCAACACAACACCGCTCTCTCCCGTAGCTCTACCTGAACGCCCTTGGTCCAAGCTTCCCATCAACATTGTTGGACCATTTGATGTTCTAGCTCCCACAGAAAGGTTCATAGTCGTCCTGGTTGACTATACTTCCAAATGAATCTCTGCATGCTGCATGAGCTCAGTTGCTACAAAAAACATAATTGAATTTCTAAAAGATACGTTCACTTGTGAGGGAGTACCTGACATTTTAGTTTCTGACAACAGAGTGCAGGAGATGACAGATTTCCTGAAAGATCTTTTCATCACCCATCATCGTACGACTCTTTACTCTCCACAAGCCAATGGCATAGTGGAGAGCATGAACAAGCTTGTAAGAACCTGTGCCCAAACTGCTGTTGAAACAAGGTCCCCTCTTAGGTGTGTCCTTAGAGAAAAATGAAGGCACAACTCCAACACTCCCAACAGTGTTAAAGGTTGCTTTCTGTTAAAAAAACTTAGGGACAGGGCAGCTGGTTCTAAACTCAACCCTGTGTGGTTGAGTGTTAAGGACAGTAACAATTCCGTGAACGATTAGAGAGTCAGAAGTTATCAAGAGGGTTACAAACAAACGTTTGATACCAAAATGAGAGCACGTAAGTGTGATTGGAAGGTGGGTGATTTTGTTTTCGTGAAGGAGGTGTGGTCTCCCAAAGGTGAGACCAAATTCTTTGGTCCCAAGCGCATCATTAAAGTCATGAAAAATGTTGTCATGCTCTCTGGTGGTGATGTTTGGAGCATGGCCCGCCTTTCTAAATGTGGGAATGTGGATTGTAGTATGGGTTCTCTGTCTCAGACTGGAAACTGTCAGTGTTGTGCTGGATATTTTCAGAGTCATGATGCTAAAGCTCAAGTTGACTTTCCTAGTCGTACCATCAGAGCTAGGAGGCCACCTTCGCATCTCCAAGATTATGTTCTTGAGTTATGATGTTACCTTTCGCTGTGTTCCTTCCTATGTTTTCCATTTTACTTCTTTTGTTCTCAAACTCCTTAATATTTATCTGCCTTCGCCTTTTCCTTTTTCCCATTTCATTCTTTCTCTATTGTTTTACATTGTAAAGGGAAGTGTTGTAACTTGCCCTTTAATGGTTAGTTCCTTTTGGGAATGTTGGGCATGTCAGCTGCGGAACTCATAGACCTCAGTTGATGAGTGTCAGCTGTAGCGTCCACTGCTGGTGTGAACTGTCTGGTGGGTGTGCAATAAACTCATCCTGAAGTTAAAAGAAGGTTTCCTCGCTTCATTACTTTCATGACTTTTTAAAAGGTTTTGGCTGAGTTAAGCAAAATACATTTTTAAGTGCTTTTGTATTCACTGAGATGCTTGTAAGCATATTTTAACCATAGGCCAGGAGGATTTTAAAGTAAAATACATTACAATGGTTTCTTATATCAGATTTTATTGTTTTAAATTTATGGTCTTATTTTAAATGTTTTTAATTGTCTGCGTTGATGGTTTTCCAATAACCGAATAAAGCATTCCTTTATTTGATTTGACTCATCATGGGATTGGTGGCTGAAGCACCCTCTGCAATTTATAGCAGAAAGTCATCTGCATACAGGGACACATTATATTCCTACCCCCTGCAACTATGCCCCTGCCTCTGCCCTCCATTCTCAGCAGTTTCTCCAATGGCTCTATTGTGATGGCAAATAGAAGAGTGGAAAGCGAGCATCCCTGGTGTGCCCCTTGGTGTATGGAAGAGCTCTTTGAGATCATGGCACCCATTTTATCTCTAGCAGTTGGGAGATAATACAACAGCCACACTCACCGGATCCAGGAGTGCCCAAGTTCCATGTGGTGCATGACTTCATTAAGTAAGTCCCATTGGATTCTATCAAATGCCTTTTCAACATCAACTGATCATGGCTTTTTTGGAGAGCTTGAACTTCGGGGCCTTAGAGGATACTACAAAGCTGCATCAAATTATGGGAGGTGTTCCGTGACAGAATAAAGTCATTTTGATCTGAAAGGATCATTGTCTGCATATGTGGCAGGAGTTTGACCATCCGGTACCTTGCTAAGGACTTTAAAGTCCATGTTCACTTAGAGAGCGGGTGAAATATCATCACCGGGGCATCTGAAATTCTAGCTGTGGGGAAGGGTACTACCATGGCCTCACTCATCGTAGCCGACAGAGACCCCTCCGTAAATGCCTCAGTGTAAAGCGATACCAGTCTGGAGGCTAACATATCCATTTATGTAATGTACAACTGTGTGGGCAAGCCATATGGCCTGGAGTCTTACACGTGGCCATGTCTTTAATGGGCACCTCAACTACCTGTGATGTTACCGGAACCCCCAGTTCCTCCATCAGTCCTCGTGGCCGACATCTAAGTGCGACCTGGTCCCAGAATGCCTGGAAATCCCCCTGTGGGAACTGGGCCGTGTGTGAATAGAGGTGAGTATAGTAATCATGGAACGTGTTTTTTTATGGCCCTGGGAGAGTATAGTATCTTGTTATCCTCTGTATGTAGTTGTGTGATGGGTGTGCCATATGTGTCTGGCCTGACGAGCCAGGCCAGGAGCCTCCAAGGTCTGCCTTCCACTGTGTGGGCCCTAGCGATCTATTCCTCATAGTTGAGGTGCTACAGGCACTCCAACAAGATGCAGTATCTTCTTTGCAGCCAGGATTTGGCATGTGACTCTGGGTTGATACCCAGGGCATTATCGCAAGCACAAAGTACCCCATCGCGATAGCGCAGCTCCCACTCTAATTTCCTCTGTACACCCACTGAGTGGTTAAAGCAGTGTCCATGGATCACCAGCTTGAGGACCTCCGCGATCGTTGCTGTACCCTGATTTGTCTCAAAGTACACCCATTGCCTCCTGTAACTCTTCCTTACACTGTGTGTCCACCAACGTGGTCAGTCGTAACTGCCACGTGGAGACCTCAGGGCAAACATCCTCAAGACGAAGGCCTAAGAGCAGCAGACTGTGGTCCTAGAGAGTGCGACCCAAATACTCTGACCCTGTTACACACTGGGTCAAACAAAATCAGAGCAGACAAGTCTGTAAAGTTGAGCATGGAGTTGGTATATGTGAGAATAGTAGGATTATTCTCTGGCTGCATTGTGCTGGACCACCATACATCCACCAGGCTTCAGTCTCGGTAACCTGCTTCCATTCTCAGTGTTGGCACTCCAGGGAGGTGAGGGGAGGGGTGGTAATCTTCAGGCGTGTCAATCACACAATTGAAGTCCCCCCCAACAGTGCCTCACTGAACAGGGTGCCCATGGGTGCAGATAGGTTATGTAGGAACGCATATTTATAACAAACGAGGGAGGGAGAGAAAAGTGGATTCAGTCCCCCCAGGTATATTTCATAAACAAAGTGGAATCCACTCAGATAGTGATCCCTACTGTGGTGGGGAGCACTCAGTGTTGTTTAAATACCCCTCACACACCAACAGGCCCCTTGGTGTCATGCTTCATCATCGGGGTCTTCGCACCCCTCTACGGGATGCGGCGTGCTACGACCGACGACTACGTGGGAGCACTGATTTTGGACCAATACTTAGCAGCCCCCCCTATCAATGCACATGTCGCCTCAATGGGGACTCCAGCCCTCACCCAGAGCAGAGCCCCTTAGGCTTGAACATACCCTGAATGTTCAAGGAAAATAGTACTGTATCACTGCGCGCATCAGTCATGCAAAGGCATTTTTAAAGGGACCCCCAGACATTCCCTCCCCACCAGTTCGATACCCGTTGGTTCCCAAGACACGTAAAAATCAAGACAAACCAAACTCCCCAACTCAAGAGCAGTCCCCCGTTAGCCGACCACCCAAACTATGTCACAAAGCATGAGTCATCCATGGTTCTGCTCAGCCACTAAACAGTAAGCCAACGGGATGCGGGGTGAGATAATGCATGTCAAACAGCCATGCATCAGACCGGGACCAGTAATTTAATACAGTCTTTATCAATCAATGCTGTACAATATGCAAGCATCCTTTATTTCCACTAGCCAATTTGGGCATTTTTGCTTCTGGTTGGAAAATATATATTTAAATTTCCGGACATAAAAATGCAATACAGTCCGTATCAATCAATGCTGTACAATATGCAAGCTTTCTTTATTTCCACTGGGCAATCTGGGCCATTTTGCGTCATAAAAATGCCCAAATCGCCAATTGTAAGTAAAGGATGCTTGCATATTGTACAGCCTCCTTTATTTACACCGGGTGATTTGGGCATTTTTATGCCCGGTTGAAAGATACATATTTGTGTTTCTGACAAGAGATGTCTGGGTTGGCTGAAAAAAGTGAAGGGCCTGTTCACACGATGGAATCAGCTCCCTTTACTAATACTAAGTCAAGTCACACTAATTCGTATGTCTATTCTTCCACTATTTTACTTTCTTTTTAGTGCTGTTCCATGTACACTACAAGCAGCTTTTTTAAAGAGGTAGATAGTATGTTCTCCTAATTTTTATCGTCACATAAGGTACCGATAATGGCATTTAGCACTTTAAATCACCCTGTTGCAGAAGGAGGGTTGTCGCTCCCAAATATTAGGAATTATTACTACGCAACTTATGCACATCATAGTTTTAGATTTTTCTTTTTGGACCCTCAAAGAGCAGACAATTTCTTTATGGGAAAGATCTTAAAGGAATACAATATTCCTGATTCTACAAGAATAACTAAGTACCCTAAGAAAGTACAAAATAAGACTCTTCAATGGCTACTCAGGCAAAAATCCCAGTTTTTAAACAATTTCAGTATTCCAAGAATTACTAGCTCAACCATGCAGTCCCATTTTTTAATGGGGGAAAGATTTTTATAGAGACTAGTATTCTGAAAAAAATGGGAAGATAACGGGTATGTACAAATCTGGGATTTTATTATAGGTAGCTCTTGGAAGCAATGGCCAGAGATCGAATTACGGCTTCTGCATTCTAAAACAATATTAAAATGGTCATTTATCAGACTAAAACCCTTGTTGGAAAAATTTGGTAAAAAAAATACTACAGTTAGAGTAAATATTAGTGAAGCCTTTGACTCCCCGATTGAACGGAGGATCAGTGCCTGGGTGAAAATGTTTGAGGAAGATAAAACTTTCTTGCCATATGATAAAATCCGTGAAAGATGGTGGAAAAGGGAAGGGATGCAGCTCTCAATATCAAAATGGAACAGAATTAACACCTTCAATGCATCAACACTTAGAGGCGCAAATTTTAAGCGCATGGAATTCTACTCAAAATGGCTGATCTATAGGACTCCTTCTTCCCTTCATAAGTTATATCCGCAAAGAAAGGATAGCTGTTTCTACTGCTCAGAAGAAGGAGAGGGCACATGGTCGCAAAATATTTGTGTATGTCTAAAAATCAATGGTCTATGGGAGGGAATTGAACTCTATCTTAGATCCATCTTAGACCCTTCCACATCCATTGATGCATCAATTGCAGTTTTGGGCTCTTCCCCTGATAGCACTTTAAAGGATGAAAGCCTATACATCGCAGAATTAGTGGCAAGATCCTTAATTTTACAATGCTGGCGATCTGATATAGTTCCCTCTTTTCAGACATGGAGAGCGAAACTAAATAAAATCAAAGCTTTGGAAAAAAATATGCACTAGATCGGGCTCAATAAAAAAGTTTGAGATACGCTGGAGTCTATTTGGGTTCTAAGCAAGTGATGGGGGAAAAATGGTTACAACTGTTAGGTTATAGTTATACCTAAATTCTCAGCACTTGCACTTTAAATGACATTTATTCTCTGCAACAGAAAACTGTGAGCACTGTGCACTTTACCCGATAATTTTACATTTTTGAAAAAGATGGATGAGATTTGTTTGTTTTTAAAGACCTAGCACCTGCACTTTATATGGTATTTATCCCTGATGTGCAATGTCACAGTTTTTCTTTATTCTTTACACATCATTCATTGACAATGTAATTGAATGTTTTTTGACCTGCTTACCATATGCACTCTATTTGACAATTCTGTGGATTTGTAACTTGTATGAATTCTCAATGAAAAAAATGTGTAATTGTTCATGGTAGACAAACATCCCATGATCTTGTTTAATGCTGCTTTAGCCATCATCATAACATTCATCAGTAGAATCTATCTTCACGTTTTTAAATTCAACAATTCAATTTCCTCCTTCAGCTCCTAACCAGCCCCCTTTTGCCCCTGAGAGCAATCAGCCTAGTTCAATAACTGCCACTGAGGATGTTATCAGAACATGTGTGCTTCCACTTTGCATAAATCCATTTATATTTTATGGGATTGCTTTCGAGACTCTACAGTTTTATTCAACTGTTTTCCATTCAAAATATCCAATTTGCCTTCAGCTTGGGTCATCAATTATATTGATGATATTTCATTAAAAACATAAAAGTCATTCTCCTGCTCTTAGGAAGCGAATGTAAGTTTCTCTTAAACGACAAAGCAGTTACTTACATGACTTCTACCCTGGGACAGTGGGCTCCTGCAAGTATAAGTTCAATCTTGCTGATCTGTGTGGTAGGGATGAAGGCGGCCATCTTCTTGATGCACTGGCATCGCAATTCTAGACTTGCCGTAATTCCTGCTGGTGCAAAATGATGACAGTGTTTTAATACTATTTTTAAAATTCGTCTTAGAATGTTACCGATGCATGTTAGAGTTTCAGTCAATCTTGGGTGTGTGTTATCTTTGGGAACGCACATTTTTTCAACATGCAATTTGTTAAGTGTATAATTGTTCTCTGTTGCTGAGAAGCATACATACCTCAACTTCCAAAATAAATATTTTTAACCAATAATTTACAAAATTATCACAATAAAAAGAAATCACTCGCTTTACAACATTTGAACAAATTTGTGTATTGTGCATATTTTCACAGATATATATATATATATATATATATATATATATATATATATATATATATATATATATATATATATACATAATTAAACAGTTAAGCAATAGAGTGTTATACCTTGTTTGTGTGTGGGGCAGACTGGCCATACAGGGGCGACTGGGAGCCAAATGTGGTGGTTGGGGTCATTTGTCACTGGTGTTGGGGGGTCCATACTACTGAAGCTCCGCAAACTGGATCAAATATAACCCTTTCTGCATGAAACTCTTGTGGTAGTGAGGACGAACAGTCACAGGCTTCTCAGAGAGGTAGTGTGGGGGAAGTGAGCTCAGAACTAACTCAAACAACCAAGTCAACAGACAATAATATCAATGTCAGGCCTGAGCTTGTGTATATAGAGCCGTCATCTTGATTACAATTGTGCATTGTGGTGAAACCTGCTGATCCCCCTTGTGCTATCTTCACTTTGGGGACCATTGAAAAACATGTCTCTAAATTAATAATGAAAGAAGTATACATGAGTCTCTCTGGTGTCCCACTAGTGAAATGCGCAATCAGCTTGCTGTGAATCACATGTTGTTACCCCTGGTTAGTAGGATGTTAGTCTCTAAGGGCCTCATGTATGGCATTTTGGCATAGGGAAGCGCAGCAAGGCACCTACAATAAGTGTTCCATTAGCCTTTTTTCAGTTCCTGCTCTAACCTACTGAAAGATCGGTTGACCTTCTGCAGCACGCTTTCTCCTGGCTTAATTCTCAGACTGTCAACTTTTTCTGGGTGTCCCTCCATCCAGGGATATTCTGGCCATAAACATTTGGACTGTGTTGCCTCCTGTATGGTCAGGCAAACATTTTCCCTCTCTCAGAAGACAGGCAAACAGGTTTCTGGGTACTTGGCAGACCATCCGCTCATCCAGCTGAAGGTACAGATTTCAGGTGATGTTAGTTCACCTATGGGAGGGAGGCTGTCTGTAAGACACCCACCAGCCCTGGACACACAGCAGCCCCGCAGGGGCTCTGTAGATCAATTCCTTCCCCAGTAGTGACAGGTTTGGAAGTGGAATAAAGTGGGGTGGCTTGGCTCCTAAATTTATAAACATTGTCTACGCAGGAGATGTGCATCTACTGTTTCAACCTTCAGAACAAGTTTGGCGGTTATCTTTTCAAGTTTCCTTCTCAGGCTGCTCTCAAGACTCAGCCTCTGTGTAGAATGCTGCTTCTCACAACAGGGGCCCCAGGACTGTCTGTAAACTAGAGCACCCAAGACATGGGTACAATGAAGTGTGAAGATTCTGCATCTGACTGTCTTCAGCTTCTCTGGAGAAATAATCAGGGATAGACAAGAAGGCATGCCTCACCTAGAAATGTCCTTACCTTGCACAACAAAAAGTGAGGTCCATTGATAACACAGTCTTCACAGAATTTCTAATGGTATCCGTGTGTCTTACCTCCTCACTTCGGTGTCTGAATCTTCACTCTCCAGCCACAGGAATGTCGCTAATACACTTCCCTGCCTGAAGGAACTGTCCTCCTCCTCTATCTTATTCCATGGCAAACCAGGGGCAGTCATTATTGTGGAAAGAATATAGTGAAACACACATATTAAATACTATGATGTCAAAAATATTGTGCGTCGTAATTTTGAAAGAGAGATTATCGTTTTTTGAATACTTTGTAATTTTGTTGTTGAAAATATCATGTGTGTTATATCGTTGCAATTTATATTGTTTTTACATGTATTTTATGCATTTGTTTGTTTAAATATATTGAATTTGTTTTAAAATAATTTGAATTTTTTGGTATCATATTTTTAGGAGTGGGATGTTGGGTTTAGAGGGGAATAGGATGGGAAGCAATTTAAAATTTCTATTAAGTGTGTTATGTTTAGATTAGTTGTATTCATTTTTCTTTGATATTTCTAAATATTTTAATCATAAATTATACATGTACTTTTTTGTGTTGTAATTTTTCTTTAAAATTGTTAATAATTTTATGTTTGGTTTATAATTTGATAAAAGTTTTTTGTTCCTTGATAATTTATGCTATTTTTTATTTTATATTGTTTTTATTGTAGTACATTATTTTGTCTTCCAATAAGTAAATTATAAAATTGAAGCATTAGTTCCTTATAAAGTATAAAAGTACAGCATTTTCTTCCTTGATGTCGTTATGTCCGAAATGAGAATAGTAAATATGAATGTGATATCATGATACTGTTAGTATTTGTTCAGGGATTCAACTAATGTTTAGCAGATTCCCTTAGAGAGACATATGGTAAAGCAACTAGCTTTTTATTTCATGTGCAAATATTAGGTTAGTTTCACATTCTATGCTCATGGTGGATTTTTGGAAGTACCTCTACATGCTTTGGTATAAGTGATAGTAGCAATCTTGAATTGTAGTGTGTGGATAGATTTGAAGTATGGTCGAAACCATTGGCTGTTCAAAATCTATGATGATGTTAGTCGGGTAAAGTTGTTAGTTTGTTGTTTTATATGTGTTAGCTTTTTATGGTAAGTTGAACTTTGTTTGTTAGGTAAAAGTGTATACACTACTGGGATGTTTGTTTTCTGATATTGACCATGTAATGTGTACAGTTGACTAAATCTGGAGAGCACGACTTAAAAGTGTCAGCAATTTAATTTTTAGCGGTAGCTCTGCTTCAGCATGTGTTTAAATGTTATTTCGTGCAATTCAGGTATGTTTTGTAACTGGTGTTGCTCTCCTTACTAAATGTGGATTCCCATAACTTAATAATAGCTGCTCTTTTTGGGATTTTATGTATTTTGCTGTTTCCAACATTTTTCAGTACATAAAATATATATATCTTTTTCATGTGTTATTTATAGTAATTGTACATTTTTTACATGGAGGTGCACATTTTAACTTACATTCTGAATGTGGTCTTTATTTAATTTTAGTGCTGGAATTTTCTTTTTGCGGGTCTGTTTGGTATTTTGATTTCCACAGTTTTCTTTTGTTGCAGTTTGTTGAGAGGAAAATGTGTAAGTTGTGTTGGTTTATTTTTTTATCCAAAATGTTGTTAGGGGTTTGTTTGTTTTACTTTTTGTAATTTGCTAAACCATTATTTTTAGTAAAATTTTAGTTTTGTACTTTGGTTACAGTACTTACTTTTGAGGTAGTCATTTGTTAATTTTGTTTAATTCGTTGTCTGTGAGTTTATTTTCTGTTCCTGTCTAGCATTCTTTCCTCCTTGTAGAGATACAACTGTAATTTGAAAAAAGAAAAATGTAGCATAGTTTTACCTTAAAATGTGTAACGTTTTTTTTAATTGTGTTAGCTGTCGTTGATGTCAAACACACTTTTTTTGTAGTAGACAGGAGAGTGGTTCTTTGGAGTTGCAGTCTTCTTTTGTATGTTTGCAATCCAGCAGATTGATGTTGCCCTGATGCAATTCTTTTTTTAGGAAGCATTTTGCTGTGCATTTTCATAACCTTTTTTTATACGGTTTGCTAATTGGAAAGGTGTTTCTATTTGTTAACTGTATTTAAGTTTAATTTAATTTCATGTTTGGAGATTAGTTTCATTATTTCTTGCACCATTCCTAGTAAACGCTAATTAGTGTTTCCGTTAATGATTTGTAAACCCTTATATGAGTCTATACATTTAGAGGCTGATCACGATGTTGTCGGAAAGCCTCTGAGTGCTAGTCGGAAGCTTTCCAACAGTGGTCGGAGGCTTTCCGACTTACACAGTCGGATTGCGGTCTGACCTACTGATTACCCTGACAGGGACGCAATGTAAACGAACCGGTCATTCTGACTCGGTTCCGACCACCTCTTGGAGGCTTCCAACAAATTGGAACTGCACCGTAATCCCCATATGGACACAGTTTCCATATTAAATGAATGGTTTGTGTTTTTTTTATTTCTTCTTTAGTTTTAATGTGTAGAGAATATTTAATATATCTTGTTGGACTTGGGCCTTTTTAGCAGGTTCACCCCTAGACTTTTTGCCTTTAGCCTCTGGCATGGTGGTAGTGATTTTAGGCCTCTGCGCACTTTAGCACTGTGGCCCAGTGTAAAGTGCGTTCACACTCTCGGTACATGTGGTGAGATGGCCTGCCCTCCAATAGGAATGCATGGGGGATATGCTTGTCCATGGTAATTCCTGATATGTGGGGAGTGCAGGGTCGAGTTTGGTATGTGTGAACTCATGAGGGTAAATGCTGCGCAATGGTGTGCGCAGATTTATTGTGTCTAGTGGAGAAGTGCCACTTTTAGAAGTTGGCATTTCTGTGTGCTGTGAAATGTGAATCGCCTGTCTGGATTGTGAGTGACAGGGGCTGGCTGGTGTGGTTGGCTCCATGAGCCAGGTTGAGTCTGCCTGGTGGTGAATAGGGAGATCTGCATGTAGATGGGAGGGAGGAGTTGCATCTGGGACCTGAATAGGGCTGTGCCTTCCCTCCACAATGCTGGCTCCACCCCCTTTGGTGTATCTGATGTCCCTGGCCAGTCTTGTGAATGGAGAGGGGAGCTGAGAAAAACAAAGTGTTCCAGAACCAGTTGTATCTGGTTCTCCCCTTGCCTGCTGCTAGGGCTCAGGGGAAGGCTTGCCTCCCTCGGCCCTGCCCTGCCCCTGGACACCTGGAGGACTCCTTGGGGCCCTTCTTCCTGGCCCTGAATGTGGATCCCAGCTGGTAGACCAGTTGATGGAGAGAGGTCCTGATCTGGTGTGAGAGTTGTGTTCTGGTGGGTGCTTCCCCTGGGAGGGTCCTGAACCGCAGAAGTAGAAGTGGGGTGAGGATATGCTTTGCCCGTGACCTCTGGTCAGATGGAGGGTGCGGACCCCAGGTTGAAGGATCAGTGGTAGGTAGCAACTACACAGAGAGGGAGGGTGGAGAATTGCTATTGGATGCCAGGGGTTACTGCCCCCCACTCTAGGGTGTGCCAAGGACCCATGGTATCTGGGGGGCCTAGGGCCTAGTCCTGGCTGTGAACAGCTATGGAATACCAGTGGGGTAGCCTAGTTGGGCCAGAAATTATTTTTTTTTCCAATTTTATTAATTTATTTATGTATTTTTTTTTTTTAAGGAACAGAGTGAAGTCAGAGTGGCATAGAGCCGGAGGGTGTCCCTGCAGTGCAGGCCCGTGGCTGTGTTCTATCGCCCCAAGCAGGGAAGCCCATCACGGTGGTGATTGGTCTACCCTGCATTTTGGCTGGAAGAGGGTTGTGTTGGACTTGGGCCTTTTTGGCAGGTTCACCCCTCGACTTTTTGCCTTTAGCCTCTGGCATGATGGTACTGATTTTAGGCCTCTGCGCACTTTAGCACTGTGGCCCAGTGTAAAGTGCATGGGCACTCTGAGTGCATGTGGTGAGATGGCCTGCCCTTCCATAGGAATACATGGGGGATATGTGTGTCCATGGTAGTTCCTGATATGTGGGAAGTGCAGGGTCGAGTTTGGTATGTGCGAACTCGAGAGGGTAAATGCTGCGCAATGGTGTGGCCAGATTTATTGTGTCTAATGGAGAAGTGCCACTTTTAGAAGTTGGGAAATCTGCATGTAGATGGGAGGGAGGAGTTGCACCTGGGACCTGAATAGGGTTGTGCCTTCCCTCCACAATGCTGGCTCCTCCCCCTGTGGTGTGCCTGATGTCCCTGGCCTGTCTTGTAAATAGAGAGGGGAGCTGAGCAAAAAAAGGTGCTCCAGAAGCAGTTGTATCTGGTTCTCCCCTTGCCTGCACCTTTGGTCCCATGAAGATGTTCATGCTTGTGGACTCGAATCTACCAGGGGTGTGCTGCTGCTGGGGCTCAGGGGAAGGCTTGCCACCCTTGCCTCCCTGGGCCCTGCCCTGCCCCTGGACAGCTGGAGGACTCCTTGGGACCCTTCTTCCTGGCCCAGCTATGCCCTTGGACCCTTTTACTCTATTTTGCTCCTTTTGGTTCTTTCAAACTGGGTGCTATCTACCCTTAGCGCCTGGGAGTGCTTTGATCTAATTCCCCCCGGAGGAGGAGAACCTGGGGGCTGCACAGTGCTGCGCTGCAGCTGCTGGCGAGGAAGCCCCTCTCATGGGGATTACCCCGTGTATCCTGCCTTGCGGGTGCCCACCCTGCGTCATGGCCGCCTATTTTAGTTATTTTCATTGCACGTGCCCACACTGCATTATGGTGCCATACTTGTCCTTTATTTAATTTACGGGTGCCCACCCCGTGGTTGTGCTCGAATTTAATTGCACAGGTGCCCACCCCGCGATTTTGCTTTGTGATTCCTCAGCGGGTGCCCACCCCGCATGCCAGTTTCCTTTTTCGGTGCCCACCCCGCGACTTTGCTTTGTGATTTCTTAGCGGGTGCCCACCCCGCATGCCAGATTAATTTTTCGTTTTGAGGGAGCCCACCCTTCATTTTCCAAAGAGGAATTCACCAACGCAGCAAGCAGCAACTCCGGAAGCCAGGCAGACCTGCCCGTGATGGGGGCGGGACCTGCAGTCAAGCTGGTAGAGTCCAGCGCGAGTCCACAACGCAGGGCTTGTTTCCGGTCCAGGGAAGACATGGCTTGGCAGTTTGGGCTGGACTGTTCCCTTGAGGCACAGGGTCAGACTGATTTGCATATAGCCATGTCTGAACTGGGGTGACAGAGTGGGCTAAAAAACGGTGATGGATTAAACCCAGATCTTTTGACTGGGTGTGAGTGTTTGATTGATTCAGATGCTCCGTCCATAACCACCCACTTTTGTACCGCTTTTGGCCGCCATAAGTGTGGCAGGGTATGCTCAGACGTGAGTCCCTTGCTCACTTTGCCACTGGATTAAAGCAAGCCGGGCTGAAGACGGCTGGAATGCCAGAAACCGGTCCTCGGAAGCTTGTTTCCGGTCCAGGGAAGACATGGCTTGGCAGTTCGGGCGGGACTGTTCCCATGAGGCACAGGGTCAGACTGATTTGCATATAGCCATGTCTGAACTGGGGTGGCAGAGTGGGCTAAAGAACGGTGATGGATTAAACCCAGATCTTTTGACTGGGTGTGAGTGTTTGATTGATTCAGATGCTCCGTCCATCTCCACCCCCTTTTGTACCTCTTGTAGTCACAGACATCTTCAGGCCCTGCCCTATCCATATCATCATTACTCCTGCATGTTTTATCCTGCTGCGGCAGGACCCACTCCCTGGGGTGTTGTTCATAAGTTATCATGGGCGATACTGTATTTTACTAATGTCTCACACAATCATCTCCCATGTGATGGATTAAACCCAGATCTTTTGACTGGGTGTGAGTGTTTGATTGATTCAGATGCTCCGTCCATCACCACCCCCTTTTGTACCGCTTTTGGCCGCCATAAGTGTGGCAGGGTATGCTCAGACGTGAGTCCCTTTCTCACTTTGCCACTGGATTAAAGCAAGCCGGGCTGAAGACGGCTGGAATGCCAGAAACCGGTCCTCGGAAGCTTGTTTCCGGTCCAGGGAAGACATGGCTTGGCAGTTCGGGCGGGACTGTTCCCATGAGGCACAGGGTCAGACTGATTTGCATATAGCCATGTCTGAACTGGGGTGGCAGAGTGGGCTAAAGAACGGTGATGGATTAAACCCAGATCTTTTGACTGGGTGTGAGTGTTTGATTGATTCAGATGCTCCGTCCATCTCCACCCCCTTTTGTACCTCTTGTAGTCACAGACAACTTCAGGCCCTGCCCTATCCATATCATCATTACTCCTGCATGTTTTATCCTGCTGCGGCAGGACCCGCTCCCTGGGGTGTTGTTCATAAGTTATCATGGGCGATACTGTATTTTACTAATGTCTCACACAATCATCTCCCATGTGTGTGATCTCTATGACGGTGGATACGAATGTCACTTTGCACCTTCAAACCTTCAAGTGAAGTTAATGAAAGCCATCTCAAACAAAGCACATGTGAGAATCAATGTCTCACACAAAGCTAGGCAGAACGGAAGGCTCACTCCTTTGTATTAACACAAGGGAAGGAGTACAATATGATAGTAAAATGTTGCTCTTTGATGTAGCTTTTGTCAGCATCTCCCATCGAACAGCATTGATGCTGCTAACACCTCTTTTTCCTATACCTCATTCCCTTATGACCTGTGTTGTCTTTCCAACGTTTATTTAGACTGCATTGTATGGCATCTGATGTTTTACAGCAAGGGAAGGGTTGCTTTAAAAAAATAGTCTGTTTCACTTTTATGATGCTGTTACAATCTTTTCTTCTTATTTCTCCTTCTTGTGGTTTTTTGTTAAAAAGAATGCACCAATTTAATTTGAAACGATACATGATTACATGAAATGGTTTGTGTGCAGGATTGTTAGTTAGCAAGCACTGATAAGCCAAATTCTTTGGTGGAATGAGTATGAAAATTGTGCATCACCCTTGAAGGGGATGCATATATGTATGGTACTTTTGCTTATTGGCAGTTTCAATAACAGGTACATGGGACAGAATAACAAGTGTTGGGATGAATTTCCCCCACATGATGTACAATTGTGTTCCCCTGCCACGAGTGCTCAACTGAGAGTGTCTGGTATCCTGTTTTTTTAAATTTTGGCCCCAGTCACACTAATCTAGGGTGCGGGCAGAGGCCTAGGCCTGCCCCTTGACATGAGTGAGTTTCTTGACCTGCCCTGTGACCTAAAGGGGTGCACCAAGCATGCACTCACATGTGGAACTGTGGTGGTAGCATGCTGTGTTTTGTGAATCTATAGCTGTGACTAGACATTTTGATCTGTGTCACTATAGTGGAGTTATACTGGCATACTTATGTAAACCTTTAATTCTTTGTGCTATCCCAGATTCTAGCACTAACATCCTCAAGTGTCTGTTTATGTATTTGATCTATCTGTGAAGTACGGTCCATGAATCATGCGTTTGAGTGAGCCTCAAATTTAAAGATATCTCAAAACACCTCCTCCAACTATAAGCCAAAAACTCTGCATGAAAAATTGACCTGCACCTGAAACCTTGGAGTATTGCCTCCTTTTTTTCTCTTGAATGACCCCCTCCTTAACTTCCATCTTCTGAATGTCTCCTCTCTTTCAGCCTATTCTAAGTTGAATAGGTATCTACCCTAAGCTGTATCTTTTAAATTCTCCAACTTACCCACACCACATTTTAGAGAGCACCGCTCATGCAACTTAACAATACCCAATGTCTTCTAACTATTTATCCTGCCAGACATTTGCATGAACTCACAAACCCCCACTAACTAATTCGTGTTAATTTAATCTATAACAGAGCAACTTTAGTATATGCAAGGAATGGTTTCTTTGAGAGCACAAGACTTATCCCAATAATGAATAATGATTGTATCAGCCCCTAACCTTGGATTCCAGAGTAATGTGCTACTTGCCGTATGCACTTCAGCACCTCATCAAGTGTAGTAAGTGCTACATAAATACAATAACAATACACAGAGAAATTAGCAATGTGGCCTTTGGTTTTCATTTTGGAAGCCCATGCCCTGTTCTTGTGCACAAGAGAGAAGTGAGGTTATTTTCCCAGACAGTGGAAGTGTAATGCTGGGATTCCTAAAGCTGACTGGAGGAGACCTAGAAACTGTCAAATGAAATGGGGACAGAGGAGACAAGGTGTTATATCCTGCCTATGTATTAATGAATCTCCTATGTTACCTGGCTCCTAGTGTGATTGTATTCTGTGTGAAATGTTGGTGGGATGGAGATGCTTGGAATGTTTGGGTGCTTGTCTGGTGAGGAGTGACAGTTGAAGATGGGCTGAGTAGCAGGCAGGAAGGCTGCTCCTGGTGTGGCTGCTTTACATGGATGCTAACCTGTAACCAAGATCTAATAAAGAAACTACCAAGATACAACTTGGATACGTCTGGTACATCACAACATCATTTTGCCGACGAGGTTTGGATACAGACTCATGCATGACAAGTGGTCTTACTGAAGAGGATATAACATATCCTCCCCCATTTAAACAGAGACTGAAATAAAAAAATACTAAATACTTTCAATGTATTAATGTTTCTCCTATGTAACCTGGCTTCTAGCTGTTCAGCCAGTGTAAATGTTCTGGGTGGCATGTTGGTGGCATGCAGATGATTGGAATGTTTGGATGCCCGTGTGGTGAGGAGTTACAGTTGAAGATGGGCTGAGCATCAGACAGGCTGCTCCTGGTGGGGCTACTTTACATGGATGCTAACCTGTACCCAAGATCTAATAAAGAAACTTCCAAGATGCAACTGGGCTATGTCTGGTAGATCACAACACAAGGCTTCTTTAGAAATTAAAACATATCTTTTGCTGAGAGGAGCTGCTGATTATTCTTCCTGTAGCTTTGCCATGTGGTAAATATTGGAGGTCAATGGTGGCAATGCAGTCTCTGTTGTTAAGAGTGAGAGGGATCCTTTAACTGAGGCCTACCTCTTTCCTATTCACTGTCAGTGTGACATTAATTAAGAAAGATCACACTTCTTGTGCCTCTGTTGAAAGTATTTCAGACTAGAGACTCCTCTGCTGTGAGAAGCATCACTGTACACAAATGCCATGTCTGGAAATAGCCTGGAGAAGACACTTTAATGAAGAACCACCTGCAAACCAATTCTGAAAGTATAGATAGAGAATCAGCACAGCCTGTCTATTTGGCCTGTGTAACAACAGGAGTCACTGGTCCATTTGTTCATCAAGGTCTAAGCTAGTTTCAACCAAGAAAGGAAGTGCACCACTGAGTATTCTGAGTACGGTGATGCAGCCAGAGCTTGCGCCTACAATACAGACAGGTTCCCAGAGATGAGGGTGCATCACCTGGAGTGCCGACTTAATGAAGAGATGTACCTCTGACCTGAACTGCCTGGAAGCCTGTTCAGATAGGGAAGAGGTCGACCACCCCAGGAGGATGTTTGTCTGGCCCCGGTGTGCCAGGAACAGCCAGATCCCAGTGCTGTGATTCTATGAGGCCGAGAAAGATTTTAGAGAGTGATGTGGGAGCTTAGAAGCAGTGTTACCTGAAGAGCAGTTCTGAGCGGGAACCGCAGATCCATCGCTGACCCTGCCTTTATGCAAAAAAACTGATTGCTGCTATTCTCTGCGCTAATATCAAGAGTTGCCTGCATGGTGAATACTGCCACCGAAGACCAAAGCTATACCCATTAAAGACATTTCCACTGAGGACCAAGAGTTATGCCCATGGTGGGCATCACTGTATGGAATGAAGAACTGTGTCCATGGTGGTCGTCGCCACAAAACCGAGAGTGTGCTTGTGGCATTACTGCTACTGCCTATGAGAAGTGTGCTCTGTGCCTGAGCATTGCGGCCTGTTGTCCATCGCCAAGTGACCTGAAGCAAAGGCCACATCTGCTGCTAGCATGCCTTCTACCAGATGTGGGAGGGATCTGACATGCATGTTGCCAGTTTCCTGCTAGCAGCAGAAATGAATATGGGATGAGCATGTCATGAGACATTTTAAAAGGTAACTGCATTGAACTGAGCACATTTGCAAACGAAGTGGTGTATGTTGATTTATTTCACATGGTGACTTTAAGTGCTAATAGGGGACCTCCGAGAGATATAAAAGGAGGCACGCCTGGGAAGAAGAGAGAAAGCGAGGGCTTTCGACAAGGCATAGTATACCAAGAGCCAGTACAATTTTGTAGGTGCGTGGTATTCCATTTCCAGTTTGTGTGTATTAAAGTACTTTTTGTTATTTAACTAAAGCACCGAGTTGGCCATTCAGTTATTGGACTGCTAGATAGGTCTAGATTCCTGAGAAGCCTATTACTGCTCGCCATCACTACCACTGATATTCAAGTGCTGAAGGGGTTGTATTTATCACAGTTTTCCAGAGCTATAGTAGGACAAACCTCTGGACATCAGAGGCAAACAAGTCCAGCCTCCACATCTAAAGCCCAGTAGCTCTTTCTTGCCCCATTGCTCTCCGAATGGGGCCCAAGTACAAGAATTGGTAAAAATACATCTGACTTTAAGGTGATAACAAATGCAAACAAAGTTATGATAAAATGCTGTTTGCACCGTTTACTAAATTAAAGTGGGGCCTATTGGCTTTGCCAGTGCTTGTTTTTAAACAAAGTAGTAAAGGACAGATTGGTGAAAACTGATGTTAAATGAAGCCATTACTTAAAGTCCCATGTAAATTTGAACTGTAAAAATCCCGCAATGAAGAATGATAGAGTTGATTCTTGCATAGGCCTTCCTAAATTGCATCCTTTACGATGGCCAAATCTCAAGCAGGTCATACCTCTAAGGTGACCCACATATAATCTAAATTACATTTTTTTTCAAAAAAGGTTAAAGTATGGGAAAATTATTTTTAACATTGGTAAATACCAGAAAAAGCAGTTTTTTTCCAGTGCATTCTGCATGTTAATTGTTACATCAATGACTTGAATAAGGAAGAGACATTATACAGCAAAAGTAAATAAAAAAAGATGAGTGTTTTGAAGGAAACGGTAATTGCTGGGCTGCTCAGTGGCTGTAAAGTAATGGTAATGACTGCAGTCATCTATAATGACCAACCGTACTAACACCGACATGTCACTTTCAAAGGCATGAAATACTCATCAATTTTGCCACTGAAACATTGTGTTACAGAAATACCCCATGACTGATTCCTTGCTACGTACAATTTTTGTAATATAAATGAATAAATCGTTATTTAAATTTTCTAGAAGAATCATCAATCAACCAACACATCACTAAATCCTATTAATTTAATGTTTCTTTCAGATCAGCACCAAAGAGACCATTTACACTGCTAAAACATCCTAAATGTATACAGTAACATCACAATGTATTGCCATCTATCTGTATAATACTTTTATTTCTCACACTTGCATTAAATGTTAACCAAGCCATTAAAGATCATAAGGCCCCATACAAAAGCTGTAAACTTTTAATTTCCTGCACATTTGAGTGCTGAACCGCAGACTATTAACTTCTTTGAGTGTTTATTAAAAATGTTGAGAATGTATACACCAGGTTTTTTCTTTTAAGAATCTAGTCCAGCTTGGGCTTTAGCTCTCAAAGAAGAGTAGATTAAAGACAAAACAGTTTTAAATACATAGGGGGCCTGAACAGAGAGTATAATTTAGTGTGTCTAGTGTTGCTCCAGGACAAATGCAGACCATTTCTGGTACGCCTGCTATAGGCCTCCATTATCACTCTGTGTGCGTTTTGCCCCAATGTAAATTTGAGGTACTCCCATCAAACAATGGGGCCTGAGATCTCTTCTGGATACCACCCATTAAAATATTGGCCTTATTTAGAGGGAAAAGCAAATAGGTAATTCACCCTCTGACCCTCTCTTTACCTAATTGCAAGCTTACTAGATACATTTTGAATTTAAGGGGTTTTTGTTTACAATTTTGTAATTGCTATGCTTTCCAAAAATATCAACAATCATATTTCGTTTGTAATTGTGGAAATAATTTCACTCAGAAATTTTCGATTTATAACATCCGCACAAATTGATAAAAAAATTCAGTAACTCAAATAGTGGGAGGAGGGTAGGTGGGTTGTAAGTCCCAGTAATGACCCTACAGCTGGTGCCCAGACGTGGGTACCTTGCTCACTGTGCCACTGGATTCAAGCTAGCCTGGCTGAAGAAGGGTGACAAACCCTGAACTGGTTCCAGGATGCTTGTTTCCGGTCCAGGGAGGATCTGGCCTGGCAGTTCGGTATGGACTGTTCCCATGAGGCAATAGGTCAAGACTGATTTGCATATGGCTGGGTCCAAACTGGGGTGGTGTAGTGAGCAAAAGAACAATAGATTTAACCCAGATCTTTTGACTGGGGGAGAATGCTTGCATTGTCAGTATTCCGTCCATCATTTGTTTGCTGTAACACTTTTCACCCTAAGTGAGATGGGTATGCCTAGTCGTGGGTCCCTTGCTCACTGTGTCACTGGATTCAAGCTAGCCTAGCTGAAGAAGGGTGACATACCCTGAAACCGGTCCCAGAATCCTTGTTTCTGGTCCAGGGAGGGCCTGGCTTGGCAGTTCGGTCTGGACTGTTCCCCTGAGGGACAGGGTCAAGACTGATTTGCATATGGCTGGGTCCAAACTGGGGCGGCGTAGTGGGCAAAGGAACAATGGATTTAACCCAGATCTTTAGACTGGGAGAGAATGTTTGCATTGTCAGCATTCCGTCCATCATTTGTTTGCTGTAACACTTTACACCCTAAGTGGGATGGGTATGCCAAGATGTGGGTCCCTTGCCTACTGTGCCACTGGATTCGAGCTAGCCTGCCTGAAGAAGGGTGACATACCCTGACACCGGTCCCAGGGTGATTGTTTCCGGTCCAGGGAGGACCTGGCCTGGCAGTTCGGTCTGGACTGTTCCCATGAGGCACAGGGTTAAGGCTGATTTGCATATGGCTGGATCGAAATTGGGGTGGCATAGTGGGCAAAGGAACAATGGATTTAACCCAGATCTTTTGACTGTGGGAGAATGTTTGCATTGTCAGCATTCCGTCCATCATTTGTTTGCTGTAAGTCATTATACCTAAGGCACATAAAGCACATTGTAGGAATACCAGGGTATGGTGGAAGTAAGACTAGCGCTGCTGTTCTGGCCTTTTTCTACATTGACAGCACGAATCTTGCCATCTCCCTTTTTTTAAATAAATCCTCTATTGTTTCATGAGCTATTAAAAAATGCAAGATATATGTGGCACACCGAACTCTGGTAAGTTTTGGAAAAATCCAGTAGGACCGATAAAAAGATAAATCATTATTCGCATCAGCTTAGTCTTTGCAGTTTTATAGTGTTTGTTCTACCTCCCAATTTTGAAAAATCTTACTGGCATGTAAGTATTTTGGGAGGCCTCTGCTAATACAGAATCCTAAATCAGGAGAACCGTTTATTTGAAATTTAATATGCCACTTTAGTGTTATCTGAAGTCACGCTTTTTTGTTGCTTTTCACTACCAGCACCAGTCCCACCAGTTTGTCTTGCATTCTTATTGGCAATCTGGATTTCACTGGCACCAAATTCAGGGCCTCAATTATGAGGTCCCTATGGCAACTTTGCACCACCAGAACGTCACTTTTTTGACGTTCCAGTTCTGCTGAAAATTTACAAGGCCATGTGAAACCACCTTACTTGACTTTTTCAATGACCTAGTAAATATGTGCCCTTTTCACACAGAACACTGCGTGAAAGGGGCGTTCCATGGGCGTTGCTCAGGGTGTTCCCTTGTAAATATGCCGTGGCATCGGAATGTCTAAAAAATTATATTCCGGTGGCACAAAAGTACCCAAAGGGTCTCATAAATGAGGCCCTGGAATAGGAAGCATTTCAAGATTTATGAGCATTCTTAAACCTGGGAATGCCTCTGAATCTAACGCCACCCCAGGGGTGGCATTAAGGTGGCGCAAAGAGGAGGCTTGTTTTCATTTTTCCTTGTTCTATGTGAATGCAGCACACATGGAACGAGGAGATCACCTGAATTGATTTATTTTGTGCCCCTTCCTGCACAAAATCAATCAGCCCCGTGACGCAGGTATCCTTGCACCTTGGTGCAAGGGTGCCTGCGTTGGCGCATGGCAGCCCGTTGTGTGTCGGAGCAGGGGTAAAGGACAGGAATTCGCCCTATCTCCTAGATACAGTGCATTCCTACCCTTTTTGCTTGACATAGGGCAGCGTAGCAAGGTTCCCTGTGGCGCAGCCCTGCTCCAAAACCTCATAAATGGGGCCCTCATTCTATTGCCCAACAATGCTATTGCCCAACAATGTTAATCTAGTAGCACAGCCCTCCCCGTGTCTTTTCTGTGGACTCCCAGTCCTTATGCTAATTGTTCACTAGGACCTGGGTAGCGTGATGATGCAATGTCATCAGCTGTCACCTGCTCATCTCCCAATAACCCCAGACAAGGAGGACACTGAACACCCCTTCCCTAGGACCCTGCTAATCCTTACAATCAACTTTTTACACAACGGTAAAGAATGTCGGGGCACGTAAAAAATTAAAAATAGCACGTCTACCTCCTATAGGGCTTTCAGATAAGTTGTCTGCCTGCCGTTTCCGGTACTGAATACTAGTGACTTAATAAGAAAGTCACCTGCTACAGCTGCTTGACTGCGTGATGCAGAGAAGCCCTTCGCACACTATCTATTCTTTCTCACGCAAAAAAGAATTAACTCTATTAGTTATTTAGGGAAATTCAACTTTGTAATTCAACATCTCCTTATTAGTTACGTCCTAAAAAACAATCATGCCACTGTTAAATCACATTAAACTCTTCCAGTGCACTGTTTTCACGACTGCAGTGCGTTTTACATTTCCATATGGTGAACCAAATAAGATACAAAGTGTAAATAAACAAATATAATAGTGGGCTAACATATCATTTAATCAAAATAGTCCCGGCGTCGGCTCAACATCCTGTGATTCTGGGCAGAGCATTTAGTCCCTCTGTGCCTAAAATAAAGATCTGACTTTGTGTAGTTTCATCTGGTGTTCGTGCAGAGCGCTCTCATGCCTTTGAGCCAACTTGGCGCTATATCAAACTGTAAAAAAAAAAGGTTCCATCAAAACAAACCGTCAAGTGAATTAGAGATAGAATGTAATAGATAATGCGCCGGTTCACAGGTGGTATCAGTTTGGTGCTGAACATGGAGACATCTGAACGAATCGGTACTTGCCCAGAGAGAACTTGTAACACTGGAGGGATTTAGCTCCAAATAAAAAGGTGGCTGAATCCAGACAGCCGAGCAACAAAACAAAAGAGAAAGTTGGAAAGGGCCGTCTTCTTACCCATGGACAGGAGTGCACAGATCACCAGTAAGTGGAGAAGGGTGAGGTTCATGTTGTAGTTCGTTCTGGGACAGGTTGCAGTGTACTAGTTTCAAACATGCAAATCCTTGGGTTCTTGGCGACGTGATTTGTTGCTGCTCGGTCGCCCTCTCTCGTCACAGCGCTTCTGGTGCGGTAGCAAGAGGCACCCTTTTTCTCAAACATTTCCTCCTACAGCTCCTTCATAGATGCAATATACCTGATCCTTTCTGCTTTTTTAAAGGGCACAGATAGCACAGTCAGTCACAAGGGAAGACCAGTGAACACTGTCATTTCTGGGTGGGACAAGAAGGCATTTATCCAAAACAAGCGTGGATGAAGTGAAGTGATCCAAGGGACCCGTCATCTAAAACGTGACTCATGAACAATGCCCAATAGATCTGTTGCTCAATCTCCGCCCAAGGTAAACCGCAGTATTGATTTTCCCCAGGAGACTGTGGTTAGCCTATTGTCGTTGTATACAATGCGGTGCTAATGCGTCACGAGAGCGCTACTCTTGAATATGTTACCTAAACAACCAGGGACGTTGAGCACGTGGAGAGAGGAAGGGCGAGGGCGGCTGCAGGTGAGATCGCAGGAAGATAACCAGAATGGTATTCATGTATCCACTGAAAGTGGAAGACACTCTCTTTGATAGTAGTAACCAATTAGAAGTGTTAGTTTGTGGGCAAACATGAGGGAAATAACATTGGCACAGGCAATAGGTCGGGCATGGGCTGCCAGCGTTATGGCTTTGTCTATGTTTATTTTGTGTTGTACTCGTTTTTGTAATATTTTCTTGTTGAGGCAGCTGCCAGGCCCTCATCAATTTATACAAATTTTGCTGAAAGCAAAAACTTGTTGGGGGTCTCAAAAACAGAACTACTTTTTATGCGGAAGTACTATTTGTAAAAGAACAGAATCCCGTTACTCATACTCACAGCGAAGCTATCCAATGACTACAGTGAGTTGCCTACTGCCTCAAGCTCGCTGCCGTAGCGAGTGGAAGAAATATAGGAATGATACAACAACAGACCACTGGACAGAGAGGACTGGCATAAACCACCCTATTTATAGCCTCTCTCTCTCTCTCAGTCGCCAGTAGGTTGTTACAGTTAGAACCAAAGTTTCAATAGGAAAAGCATTTTTTGTATTGCCAATTAATTTTTGCACCGCTTGACGAATCCAAAAAATGTCCCCTTTTTGGTTCAGCTGTTGAGCTGAAACCTTCAGGGGGATCCGTCAACTGGGGGCCGAGAAAAAAGAGGGTCCCATGTTTATGTCTATGGGGATTTTTCATTTTCTGAATACGACTACAGCCCGAGCCGCTGAATAGAATTACAACCAAATTTGGCAGAAAGCTAGATGTTGGTCCCGAAAGTTTGCTTTTTATGATTTGGTGTAAATCTGTACAGTAGTTTTAGAGGTATTTTAGATATTGATAGTGCGCTTACAGCACTCTAAATTGTATGGGTCCATTATATTCATGGCTCAAATGCACTGACATATATTTTGTCGTTTACAGTGTTACATGATTAATACAATGCATTTATTCGAATCACAGGGGTATTTGTAATGTAGTATGAATATTTACGTAGGACTTTGTATGTATTAGAGAAGTTTATTATTCCAGTATGTATAATGTGCAGGATGAAATTATATTCATACATTGTAACTGTGTGTAGTTGTAACGATCTACCAGACAACTCCAAGATCGATGTGGGCTAAGGACAATGAAAACACTTGTTTTAAAACTAACAGGAAGAGACAACATAAGAAAAACAAATGAAAGGTTACCAAACTCTTTTTAAAACGTTGTATTTTAACCATCCAAACATCGAACATGGCAGCCGCTGATGCCCGTTGTGATTGGAATCAGCAGTCTAGACCTTTTGGTCTCACGCCTGGCCAGATGCTTAATGCGCCCGGTCCGAATAGGAACTGCGCACTTCAACCATCTGCATGACGAAGCAAGATGTCTTCGTGAGCTCGCATTCCGGTTGTTTGGTGTAAATGTCTTTTTGGGTTTGATTACTTAGTATTTGTAGAGAAGACGCAAGTTGCATCTTCTTTTCAGGTTGCTACATTGTATTTCGTTAGTAATTTCCTGAACGCATGCGCAACGTGGGATCTTACGCGACTCTGGCTGACAAGAAGACAGAAGCTCTGAGAACGCATTCAAACTGGACCACATCTTGTAAATTAGCTCCAGAAGTTGCGGTGCTGAGAGGTGACTTACACCAACAAACTGCCCGACATTGTTTTTTCCTTTCCCCCTTTAATATCCTCTAAAAGTCTTCTGAGGTAGAGAGTTAAAAAGATATTAAGGTCAGAGCAGGAACTAAGAGTTATTAGTCTCCTAATTTAGTACCAATAGAAGATAACTGGATATAGGTTTCCTGAGCGGTTATAAGTAGAAGAGCTAAATTCCAAAGAAGAAAAAATAATAATAACTGAATAAGAAACGATACAGAAACAGGTTCTAAGCATTGTCTCATCTTTCAGTTGCAAAAATTCAACTACTTAACACACCACATAGATAGATGCAATAGTCTTGATATTTGGGTACAAAGTGTGTAATAAACAAAATTAGTGTAATGTAAAATTGTATATGCATGCATGTTTATGAGGCTTATATCTCCACTGCAGGCACAGCGTCCTATCAGTACTACTCAGCTGGAACAAGCGTGTGCGCAACATCTTCAATCCACTCCAGGCTGTCTCTCTTGTTTCTACACTTCCCCTTTCCCCCCTGCTGGTGCACTGCCTTGAAGAGTTAAGTTCTTTGGGTGGTGGACTAGTGGGCGGGCTTTGGGTTCATCATCGACTCGGATGGTCTTGTCTTGGGTCCTGACAGTAGCTTAGTTTAAGTTGTCTGCATTGTAGGCCTAACCTGAGGGTTGTTTTGAGTTTCGTTTCTCCTTGGTTGTTCAAGAAATGATTAAAACAATCCTTTTTCTATTAGAAGACATTACGTTCTCATCCTATTGCAGGTGCAGGAATTCAACGTCGTTATTCTTAGATTAAGGAGATACCCAGATGTCTTTGCAGAAGACTGGAAGTCGAAAAGCGAGGACGCCTTTCATGTCTGACCTATCTGAGAACCAAGGTCACTTGAGAGGAGCTGAACAAACTAAAGCTTCTGTGGAAATTTACAAATGTTGCAATGCAGAAGTTCATTCTGTGACGTATTGTGGAATGAACTTTGTCTTTTTGTATGATGCGCAGGGACAGATTCGGGAGACTTCTGGTTTTTCGGAGAAGAAGGAGCATCTTGGAGCAAGCTCCATAGCCTTAAGCTATCAGACCCATTTTGACGTGAGAACTTCTTAGGAAGTCAACATGTGCTGACGCCTTTGGGGTATGAGGTAAGGGAAATAGGCAGGAACCTCATTTAGAACAGTGTAGGGAAAGATATCTTTTGTTTTCTTCTCAATGAAAAGAGAAGTGGACCCTGCTTCTATTCTGGGTTGCATTGTGATTCTGGAGTTCATCACATTATGCCGTTTGTGCCGAATGAATTATATTCGTAAACTCGGCTCTGTATTGATTTTTATGTACTTATATAATCTGATAATAAGGTGTGTTTATATTCAATTATTTTTGGCTTTATCATAAATCTATCAAATGAAGTCCAGAGTCTGTGGTCCTTTAAAGCATGTTCCATTTGTAAGTATAATCTTAAAGTGTTTTGCTCCCCTCTACCACTTTTAGCAGGCAAATAAAAGACCATCAGTATTAGATTTAGTAGGGAACAGCCAGCAGGTAAGAGCGGCGGGGCTAGGTAAGGGGGGATTTGATGGGCGACGATGAGGAAAAATTAATTATTTATTCAATTTTCCTTGGTCAACGTCTGTCGAAATTCCCCGAACCTGCCCCACTGACCCACAGCTCTAACCTGCATGGGCCGCAACTGGTAGGAAAGGCACAGATAAAAGTTAGTGTAATCAAATGGTAGCAGAGGATGGTTTACCTCTAAAAGAAAGGGAAGAAAGAGGAAACAAAGAAGCATCAGAAGACAATTGGGGTCTGGACATGGAGTAGACGATGGCAAAGGTGAAGACTGATGGAGGTGGGTGGATGCTGATGGTGTGGCCGAAACGGTGCTTGTGTGAGTATGACATTGTGTGGTGTGTTAGATTGCGGTGATTAATTAATGGTGTGATGTCTTGCAAAGTTGGTATGTGAGTTGAGTGACTGTGGGTTACTCGGTTTACTGGTCTGGACAGTTGCGGATCAGGAACTTTGGTGAGCGGACTCCATAGAAGTCAAAGATCCCGGGATAGTTGTATTTGTAATTGTCTGATCAATACTGTGGGTGTCGTGAAGCGCTATTGACGATTCATTTGTGATAGGGAACGTTGTGTGAATGTGGGATTACGTCGCGGTAGAAAGCTTCAGGCTCCAGGGGTGGACTATGGTGATTGTGTGACCAACAGGGGTCAGGGGTCACAGGGAACGAATGTTCTTGTAAGAGTGCTCTATCGATCTTTTAGTGGATGGACAATTACTTGTTTTATGTAACTGTAAGTTATTGTGACTGTGTTAGGAAGCAGTTTCTTGGTTTCATAGCTTTTGGATATACAGTTACTTTTAGTACGAATGTGTGAGCGAGTGTACGAGGCGAATTGTAAAGGAGGGTGAGCCGCTGCAAAGAGGGAGCAGTGATGTCAGTGTGCACCATGCTGGGATTTGTCGGTTGGTGTAACGCCACACTGGGATTGGTGGAAGTTCGTCCGAAGTCAAAAATTGATCCTTGGTTTGCAAATTATTGATTTTTCATGATGAGATGTTTTAAGGTGTAGCAAGATTTGTGTAGAGGCGGCACAGGGATGGTGACTCAGGTAAGAGAAGAAGCTCCATCAGAGGATACTCCGGCACATTATATGGCAACGAATGTGGGACTCCATACTATAGTGTGGCTGCAAAATTAGCATAAAATTACAGAGAAAGAGGGAGAACTGGCTTTCCCTCATTATGGGTCATTTCAAACGAAGGTGCTGTACCAGCTGAGGGAAGTAATGGCTTCTCTGAAACCTCTGCCTAGACCAAGACAATTTGAGGCATTAGATGAATGGATGAGAGCAGCAATGGTGAAGAGAAGCGTCATAGGGAAGAATGAAAAAGGCAATGAAGGCATATCAGGATGCCAGGTGGGATGCACAACTGAAAAGATGGAGAGTAGACACTATAGAGATAGAATGATTATATCCATTCAGGTTGCTAGAAGAAGGGTCTGGAGGAAAGATTAAGACAGAATAGGACAGTGATACAGATGATAGTTTTCTTGGAAGACTGCTAGCGGAACATCCTCCACCTTGTGACTCCAGGTTGGAGCCCGAGAAAACGCAGCAACCAGAAGAAGCTTCAGGAGTGGGACGAATGGGTTCAGAGGAGCAAACAACAGGAGTAAGAGGCAGAATGTCAGTGGGAATATGAAATCCAGGAGGATCTGGAGGGGCAGGGTACACAGCTCTTGAGCCAGACAAAACAGCATGTACTATGTGATTGCCAGAAGCTCTTATGGTACCAGTTACTAGTGGGCCTGTAGTTTCAATATATAACCTTAGAGAGAGGACAGGTGGAAATCAACCACAAACAAGAGATGGGGAAGAGACTGTATCTGGAGGGAGTTTTACAATGAGAGGAGCAGGGATGGTTCAGATGCCAGAGGAAGCTAGTACTCCACTGCCAGCTACAGCTGATCCATCAAGCATGGACAGTGGGTCGGAATGAAGACGAACCAGAGCTTTGGCAAATTCTAGATCAGATATCAGAATGTGGGTTCCACCGGTGAGGGAGTCAATGATACAGAGAGAGGAATTGGATATGAGACGAAAAGCACCTAGCGTACTGTTCGAACAACAGAATTTGTGTGAGGGTAACCATTGAAGAAGTCAAAGTTGTGAAAGAGAAAGTCGTCCAGTGCTGAGAATGGAAGAGAGTGTATGTCCAAGGAGGGCACAAAGTTGTGGCAGGGAAGAATCAGGAAGTGAAAGACATCGGAGAATTATAGAAGTTGCAATGAAGGCACCATTGATAGATGTGGTAAGATTAAAAGCAGAAATAGATGAAGTGATTGGAGGGATCCTGCCAATGGAAAGAATTGAAACATATGACCCAAGCAAGTTGTTATTTGCAGCTAAGGATGTTACTAAAAAGGCAAAGCTAGCTCATGAAGCATTGGTACAGTTAGCACGAAGGTTTGAGGTGGATTTGACCAAGACGAAATTGATGCAGGGAAGCTGCAGAGTGAATTATACTGACCAAAACTTAGAAGAAAAGCAAATGACAGGACTAAAGGCACAAATGCAAGGGGTTGGAGGAGCGATGAGTCGAGAAAGAGGAAGTGGTAGGGGAATGAATCAACAGACGGTACCTCAACCTGGACAGTTAAGAGGAAGAGATATGGATGCAGGTAGGGGAGGTGATTGGGTGACAAATCAAAAGAAGGCCATGGCTTGTCATTATTGTTACACAATCGGGCATTGGAAGCACAAGTGTTGATTGAATCCAGCAAATCAAATGCAATATGAGGGAGAGCGACAGATTTCTGAGGGTTTGAACACCGTTACAAGACCTAGATCCATGTATGGGGAGGTTGTGAGTCACAAATGCAGATACCTCAGTGTAGTAATAAACTCAGACGAAGGAAGGAAAGCTGTGGTGAGTTTATTTTAGTACAGCTACACAGCGGCAAAGACAGCAATGCGATGACCAGCGGAGTTGAATCCCAACTACTTCTGCCACATTCAAAATATAGAATCTTATGACTCTGCAACTAAGCAACTATTGACACTCCATATGACAAAGCTTGGAATGCAGATGACATAGCTTAGAATACAGATAACGTCAATACAGTAAGTAGAGAATATAACATATCCTCTCTTCTCCATGAACAAAAACAAAAAAAATATAAAAAATAACAAAATAACATTAGAAGTTCATGAAATATATCTTTTGGGAACTATTTTAGGTCTCCTCCTCCTCCTAAGATGAACCTGGAAATTGACAGTTTTGGATGATAAAGATACATCAGAAGAATTAACATTCTTAACCTTAACAACTTATCCTACATTCCACCAGTTTCCCCCTTCAACCTGAACAGCATTTTTTCCCAACCGGGTAACCGAAATGGGAGGACCAAACTTACTATCGCCCTTCCTAACATAAAAAGGAGATTTGACACACACAAAATCTCCCACATGTACATGCACAATTTTATCAGATTTTTTTATCAAACCAGTTTTTCTGTTTAGATTGAGCACATTAACATTTTCCTTTACAATACCCATGAGACTGTTGACATCAGAAACAGAGTTCAACCACTTGTTCATCCACGCTGGTTTAAAGCTAGTGTTAGCTTTTCTTCCCCCCAACAAGTCAAACAGAGAAATTTTAGTCGTGGAGTGAGGAGTGGTTCTGTAAAACCAGATCATGCTATTTACAGCAGTTACAATGTCAGAGTTAGAAGATCTAGCCCACCTAATGCTGTCTCCCACAACCCTATTCATTATCTCTACGAGACCATTGGATTGTGGATGGTAAAGTGAACTTTTTATGTGCTCAATGTTGCAAGACTGTAAGAAAGACTCAAACACTGTACTGGTAAATTGTGTGCCATTATCTGTTACCAAACTTTCAGGAAAACCTTCCCGCATAAAAACTTCTTTTAAAAACACAATCACATTTGCAGAGGAAATTTCTTTTACAAATTTTAACTCAGGCCATTTAGTTGAATAATAATAAAGTTGATGAAGAGAAACCCACCAGGTAGAATTTCCATAATGTTCAAACTTAACTTGGACCATGGTGCAGAAGGACATTCAATTGGATGAAGAGGGGGAGTAGAAACCTTCAACCCTTTGTCGGCAGACCTGCAGATTGAGCATGTATAAACTACATCACACACATCACCATCCATGGAGGGCCACCAAAAACAATCTCAAACTCTACGCTTAGTAAGAGTTAAGCCCAAATGTCCCTCATGAGCTTTTACAATGATGCTTCTTCTCAAATTTTGCGGAGGTATAAGTTTGTCTGCCCGTACTAGAACACCCCCTTCCAGAGAAATTTCAGATTCTACCTTCCAGAAAGTTTGCAGGTAATGAGGAAGAGAACGTTCTCTAGGCCCACCAACCCTCACATACTCACACACTTGTTGCAAAACTTCATCATTAGTAAGAGTTTTCACCCAACTTTCTTCTGAGGTAATGCTATTGTCAGGCAAATCAATAGCAGCAATGAAACAATCATCGAAATCTTCATCAACTCTTTCCACAACACCTGATTCATTTTCGCAGCCATTAATCGGGAATCTAGATAAAAAGTCTGCTCTTATGTTTTTACCTTCCCTGACACATGAACAACATCAAATCGGTAAACGTGAAACCATCCTGATAATCCTTGGAGTACAGCATTTACTGGTTCCAGCACTCAGTATGTTAACCAGTGGCTTATGGTCAGTTCTTAACAAAAAACGTCTTCCCCAAACATAGGAGTGAAACTTTTCAATTGCCCATAGACAGGATAATAATTCCCTTTCAATAACAGAGTATTGAAGTTCGCCACTTCTCAACACTCTAGACGCAAAAGCAACTGGGTTTTCAACACCAGCTGAATCTTGCGTCGTGACACCCCCAAACCTACTTGACTCACGTCAACTGTAATACAGACAGGTAAGGAAAGATCATAGGGTTTGAGGGCATCATGTTTGACAAGGCAATTTTTAACCAAATTCAAAGCTGCAGCACAATCTTACGACCATACAAAAGACATGCCCTTCCTGAGTAATGCACTAATGGGATGCACTATAGACCATAGTTATGGATAAACTTAGAATAATATTCTAGTAGTCCCAGCAAAGACTTTACACCGGTTTTATCTACTGGAGCTAGAGCAGTGATAAAAGCATCTAGAAGACCTTGCCTAGGTCTAAATCCCTTTTCAGAAATATGGTGTCCTAAATATTCGAACTCATCACAAAGAAATTAGCATTTTTCTGGTTTCACAACCACACCATGGTCTTTGAAAATTCCTAAAACTTTCTTCAAAAGCACATTGTGGGAAGAAATATCTTTACTGTGGAGAAGCACATCGTCTTGAAAAACAAGAACTCCTTCAATATTTCCCAACATGCTCTGCATTACTCATTGATAAACAGAAGCTGCCGAAGCAAGCCCGAACGGCATCCGTTTGTATTGAAAAGTTCCCAAAGGAGAAATGAATGCAGTGACATGACGGGATTATGGTTCTATTTCAATCTGATGATATGCGCTCGCTAAATCTAGTTTAGAAAAATAACGAGAACCTCTGACACTAGTGAACAAGTCACAAATCTTAGGAAGTGGGTGAGAATCTATCCAGATATCTTTGTTTAGAGACCTTAAGTCCACACAGACACGCAACTTTATAATAATAATGATAATAATCCACATTTGTAAAGCGCGAACATTCATCAGTAAGAGTCACCAGGCGCTGGGGGCCGCCGGGAAGATTAAGTAAGCTATTGCCCAGAGTCACATGGTGCTGGGCTAATCTGCCGCCGGCGCCGGGATCGAACCGTGATCCACAGATTCCAGCGTCAGTCACCCTGGCCGCGGCGCACACCTCTCCCCTTTCTGCATGCAATGACTAAAGGCGAAAGCCACAAAGAGGAATCTGTAGGCTCAATCATACCTTGATCACATAAGGATTTCAATTCTCTTTCAAGGTTCTCACGAACACTGAAAGAGACACCCCTTAATTTGTGCTTAACTGGAGAACACCCTTCTTTTACAATAATTCTATGCTTAAACACATGGATGGTCCTAGGTTACTTGAAAAAACTGACGGAAAAAGATTCTTCCAATTGGTTTGATCTTCACCATCAGCGACAACAATTATTTGTTCTGCACAACCTGGTTTGAGGATCATACGAAACAGACCTTGATGATACCACCCCAAGATATTTAAACCTTTCTCGGAACATAGATTTTCCCAGATATTTTCCTAGCTTTAAAAATGAGCTCATCTTCGAAAAATCCTAGAAGATCTGTTTTGCGACCTTCATAGGAGACAGGCGAGCGGTCAGGAGGTTGTAAAGCCCTATTATTCCATGTCTCAAGAAACAACTCCTTGTCCAGAATAGTAATTCTTGCCCCGGAATCTACATTTAGTTTGAGAGGTTTTCCTCCAATAAAAATTTCTGCAATGGGGTCAACACATTCGATGGGGTCTTTGATATTTGAAACATGTTCAGTAAACTCAGTATCAACAGATACTATTTCCGAATCAGATTCACAATCTGACTCTAGAACACATGCAACTGACCTCTTTTGCTCATTGAATTTTCTTTTGAAACAAACTTTTGCAAAATGCCCTACTTTCTTACAGTAGCTAAAAAAACATTTGCACCAGGACACCTTGCACCCTTTTGATGAGGAAGATTGCCACATCTATCGCAAATTTGTTTCTTAGCAGAATTGTCAGTTGATTTCCCATAGGCAGGATTTTTAGACATTGAATTCTTGTTCACTCTGCTTTGGCTTGGTAGACGATGAGACAACACCCTCAGATTCTGTATTTTTCTCTTCTAACTCCTTTAATGATACTTGTGAAGTCTCAATGCTTTTAGCAATTTTTATGGTTTCGTCTAGATCAGAATTTGCTAGAGATAAAAGTTTCTGACGTATTTGTTTGTCTCTACAGTGATAAACGAACTGGTCCCTTATCAATTGATCATTAAATGTTTCAAATTGACAGTCAGATGCTAATTTGCGGAGAGTAGAGATATAAGTATCTACATCTTCATTTTCGTTTTGCAGTCTCTTGAAAAATTTGTGTCATCAAACTGGGCTGTTTGTGAAACCTTGGGACATATTATCAAGGGGGTTTATCTCCGCTTTTTTGGCTTTAAAAGCCAAGAAAGCGGAGATAAAATTATCTCCCTATTACCTGGCTGTCGCTAACACCAGCTAATAGGAGATAGCGACCATCTTGGTCCCCACTTTGCATGTCAGTGATATTTATCACTAATGATATGCAAAGTGGGCGTGCCAAGATGTTAGCGACTGAAAACAGTCGCTAACATCGCTATCTCCTATTACCAACTTTTGGAGATATTCGCGCTAAGCGCGAATATCTCCAAAAGCTAACACCTGCCCCGAGCAGTTCTTAGCCATGTTATCCAATGGGTGGTGGATAACATGGCTAAGAGCATTAGCTCGGTAATGCATGAATATCGCTGACTTTTCAGCGATATTCATGCATTGCAGTGATTTTTATCGCATTTGCGATAAACCTTGGTAATACCAAGGTTTATTTGTGGTAAAAATCGCCGCAGAGCAGCGGTAAATATTTGTCTCTAACCAAGCAATAGCGATAATTATCGCTATTGCTTGGTAATATGCCCCCTTGTTCTCAATTAAGCAATAGTGTCTTCAAAAACATCAATGTCATCACCAGGAAGATGAATAATTTCGGGGAGATGCTTGTAGATAGACCTCCCTTCGAACCCTAATGAATGAAGAAGCAAAAATGTTTTACGTTCACTACTTAATCTAGAAGCACCTTTAGCACCTAGATAGGTTTGAAATGCATCAAACCATATCTCCCATCTCACAGGAGGTTCACAAGTAGATTCAAGAAAAGAAGGAGGCAGAGTTATAGACTTCATTTTAAAACTTTAAGTTGTGACAATTGCCTTTTAAAACCTAAATGAGTGAAGAAAGATAACATTTTAAAACAAGATAGAATACACACTGTGAATTTAAATATTCGATAAATAACTTTATATATTTTTTATGTCTGCGAATCACAGATGTGCTCCGCTTAAGCTTGAATATATTTTTGTGTGCGAATCACAGATGTGCTCCGCTTAAAGCATAGTTAAAATAAAAACAAAAATCAGCCTTCAAGACAGATTTCAAATCCTTTTAGTTTGGGAATCACTGATGTGCTCCGCGTTAACGTCAATAAAAAATGAAAGGTTGCTGAAGAATGTATGCTTCCGAGTAAACTTCAAGTTTTTGTAGTGTTTAAAAGTTGTATTAGTTTATCTGATAAAGCGGGACTCTTTTTAAAAAAAATAACACTTTCTCTCTCTTAATTTCCGAGCTCCAGCCGCCCTTCGCAACACGCCTTGTGTCCTTGGTTGTGTGAGCATGAAAAACAGAACGTGAGTAATCCAAAGGCACGGTGAGGTTCCTAGGCGCATTTGGCAATGCGTCTCTTGAGCTTCAAAGGACTAACGTCACAAAGAGGATGACGCTGCTGCTAGGCAACACAACATTCTCCTCGCTGGTTGGACAATGATGATGACGCTATAGACAGGCAACAGGCAGGTGCGCACGCAGAAATCGGAGGCTAGGCCATGGCAGAACTGAAGGTCTCACTCTGATCTGCACAGGAAATAGGCACCACCGTAGCCGGAGATCAGCTCGGAAGAGCAAATCAGACTGCCAGATCAGCTCGGTAGAGAAAACATCGAGGAAGAGGTGCCGGTAACCTTAAAAAATCTTGTTCCGTTCAAGTACTTTAAGTAATCTCTATTTGTCGAGAAATGGGAAGATGAAGTCACTCTTGTACTTTATAATAAAGTCTTACTGGTTGTGCTGCGTCTTACCGGCTGAAGAGAAAAAATGTAGAACAGGATACAAATGTTGATATCAGGATCACTTAGTATAGGCGTTGGTGAGCACGCTGCGCTCTTCGTAGAGCTGTGCAGCAGGAAACATCACCAATAAATTTGTAGCAATAAACTCAGACGAAGGAAGGAAATCTGTGGTGAGTTTATTGTAATACAGCTACACAGTGGCAAAGACAGCAAAGCGATGACCAGCAGAGTTGAATCCCAACCACTTCTGCCACATTCAAAATATAGAATCTTATGGCTCTGCAACTAAGCAACTATTGACACTCCATATGACATAGCTTACAATGCAGATGACATATCTTAGAATACAGATAACGTCAATACAGTAAGTAGAGAATATAACATATCTAAGCATGAGCGGAAAATTCGTTCCGCTCACGGATTTTGCGGATTTTCGGTAAATTCGCGATCCGCGAACGCTCGCAAATTTACCGAAAACTTGCAAATTCGCACGCAGCGGATTTTTTTTTCTTGGTGATACAATTTTGCGGCATGCGGCGTAAGTTCGCAATTGCGAACATGTAGGTGCGGCGGGCAGCAACAATCTCGCACTTGCGAAATTACAAAATTTGCAATTCTGCACAAGAAATCCACTAGCAAGCAGCATAGACCTTCTGAAAATGATGGTTTTATCAGAATAACTCCTCAGGTTGACATTTGCCTGCCCTTTTTTGGATTTGAGGCCTTTTGACTTTCTTTGGATCACTTTTGGTTTAGAAATCAACTTTCACAAGTAAGTTTGTTTGGGGCATTACATTTGCTGTTCTGCAGAAAAACGAGTTTTGCTAAACTAAAAGCACTCAGCAGGTGCAAAAGTTCAAATTCATCATTAGTAACCATTCCCTGTAGTGCTTCCTGACTGGGGCCCCTCGAGAGTTCAGTTGCTAGTTGCAACAATTGTATGACCCTGCTCTGACCCTCAAAGCCGGATCATTGAATAGCTACAAGTAGGCCACAAAGGTCCTGGAAAAAAAAATTGCACTGCAACAGAAAGCAAATGACAGAAAAGGAAGCAGGTGCCAGACTGGAATTTTAAAACAGTGACACATTAATAAATCAACCCCAAATTAATTCATGTCAGTTGAAGCAGAGCAGGTGTGCTTGCTTTCCCCCCCATAATCTACAGTGATGATGTTGAACCAGAGGGTTGCAAACAAAACAGGTGATGGACAGAATGTGGATCAATGTCACACATTCAACCCAATCCAAAGATCTGGGCCCAAATCCATCGTTTTTTTGCACTCCACACCCCCCTGGGTTAGACAATGGCGATATGCAAATCAGCTCTGACCCTGTGCCCCATGGGAACAGTCCAGTCCGAACTACAAAAGCCATGTCCTTCCCAGAACGGAATCAAGCATCCGAGGACCGGACCGGTTTCGAGGTAACACCTCTCATCAGCCCGGCTAGCTTGACTCCAGTGGTGTGGAGTGCCTGGGACCCACGTCTGAGCATCCCCAGCGCACTTATGGCGGCTATTGCAAACAAAACAGGTGATGGACAGAATGTGGATCAATGTCACACATTCAACCCAGTCCAAAGATCTGGGCCCAAATCCATTGTTTTTTTGCACTCCACACCACCCTGGGTTAGACAATGGTGATATGCAAATCAGCTCTGACCCTGTGCCCCATGGGAACAGTCCAGTCCAAACTACAAAAGCCATGTCCTTCCCAGAGCGGAATCAAGCATCCGAGGACCGGACCGGTTTCGAGGTAACACCTCTCATCAGCCCGGCTAGCTTGACTCCAGTGGTGTGGAGTGCCTGGGACCCACGTCTGAGCATCCCCAGCGCACTTATGGCGGCAATTGCAAACAAAACAGGTGATGGACAGAATGTGGATCAATGTCACACATTCAACCCAGTCCAAAGATCTGGGCCGAAATCCATCGTTTTTTTGCACTCCACACCACCCTGGGTTAGACAATGGCGATATGCAAATCAGCTCTGACCCTGCGCCCCATAGGAACAGTCCAGTCCGAACTACAAAAGCCATGTCCTTCCCAGAACGGAATCAAGCATCCGAGGACCGGACCGGTTTCGAGGTAACACCTCTCATCAGCCCGGCTAGCTTGACTCCAGTGGTGTGGAGTGCCTGGGACCCACGTCTGAGCATCCCAAGCACACTTATGGCGGCAATTGCAAACAAAACAGGTGATGGACAGAATGTGGATCAATGTCACACATTCAACCCAGTCCAAAGATCTGGGCCCAAATCCATCGTTTTTTTGCACTCCACACCACCCTGGGTTAGACAATGGCGATATGCAAATCAGCTCTGACCCTGTGCCCCATGGGAACAGTCCAGTCCGAACTACAAAAGCCATGTCCTTCCCAGAACGGAATCAAGCATCCGAGGACCGGACCGGTTTCGAGGTAACACCTCTCATCAGCCCGGCTAGCTTGACTCCAGTGGTGTGGAGTGCCTGAGACCCACGTCTGAGCATCCCCAGCGCACTTATGGCGGCAATTGCAAACAAAACAGGTGATGGACAGAATGTGGATCAATGTCACACATTCAACCCAGTCCAAAGATCTTGGGCCCAAATCCATCATTTTTTTGCACTCCACACCACCCTGGGTTAGACAATGGCGATATGCAAATCAGCTCTGACCCTGTGCCGCATGGGAACAGTTCAGTCCGAACTACAAAAGCCATGTCCTTCCCAGAACGGAATCAAGCATCCGAGGACCGGACCGGTTTCGAGGTAACACCTCTCATCAGCCCGGCTAGCTTGACTCCAGTGGTGTGGAGTGCCTGGGACCCACGTCTGAGCATCCCCAGCGCACTTATGGCGGCAATTGCAAACAAAACAGGTGATGGACAGAATGTGGATCAATGTCACACATTCAACCCAGTCCAAAGATCTGGGCCCAAATCCATCGTTTTTTTGCACTCCACACCACCCTGGGTTAGACAATGGCGATATGCAAATCAGCTCTGACCCTGTGCCCCATGGGAACAGTCCAGTCCGAACTACAAAAGCCATGTCCTTCCCAGAACGGAATCAAGCATCCGAGGACCGGACCGGTTTCGAGGTAACACCTCTCATCAGCCCGGCTAGCTTGACTCCAGTGGTGTGGAGTGCCTGGGACCCACGTCTGAGCATCCCCAGCGCACTTATGGCGGCAATTGCAAACAAAACAGGTGATGGACAGAATGTGGATCAATGTCACGCATTCAACCCAGTCCAAAGATCTGGGCCCAAATCCATCGTTTTTTTGCACTCCACACCACCCTGGGTTAGACAATGGCGATATGCAAATCAGCTCTGACCCTGTGCCCCATGGGAACAGTCCAGTCTGAACTACAAAAGCCATGTCCTTCCCAGAACGGAATCAAGCATCCGAGGACCGGACCGGTTTCGAGGTAACACCTCTCATCAGCCCGGCTAGCTTGACTCCAGTGGTGTGGAGTGCCTGGGACTCACGTCTGAGCATCCCCAGCGCACTTATGGCAGCAATTGCAAACAAAACAGGTGATGGACAGAATGTGGATCAATGTCACACATTCAACCCAGTCCAAAGATCTGGGCCCAAATCCATCGTTTTTTTGCACTCCACACCACCCTGGGTTAGACAATGGCGATATGCAAATCAGCTCTGACCCTGTGCCCCATGGGAACAGTCCAGTCCGAACTACAAAAGCCATGTCCTTCCCAGAACGGAATCAAGCGTCCGAGGACCGGACCGGTTTCGAGGTAACACCTCTCATCAGCCCGGCTAGCTTGACTCCAGTGGTGTGGAGTGCCTGGGACCCACGTCTGAGCATCCCCAGTGCACTTATGGCAGCAATTGCAAACAAAACAGGTGATGGACAGAATGTGGATCAATGTCACACATTCAACCCAGTCCAAAGATCTGGGCCCAAATCCATCATTTGTTTGCACTCCACACCACCCTGGGTTAGACAATGGCGATATGCAAATCCGGTCTGACCCTGTGCCCCATGGGAACAGTCCAGTCCGAACTACAAAAGCCATGTCCTTCCCAGAACGGAATCAAGCATCTGAGGACCGGACCGGTTTCGAGGTAACACCTCTCATCAGCCCGGCTAGCTTGACTCCAGTGGTGTGGAGTGCCTGGGACCCACGTCTGAGCATCCCCAGCGCACTTATGGCGGCAATTGCAAACAAAACAGGTGATGGACAGAATGTGGATCAATGTCACACATTCAACCCAGTCCAAAGATTTGGGCCCAAATCCATCGTTTTTTTGCACTCCACACCACCCTGGGTAAGACAATGGCGATATGCAAATCAGCTCTGACCCTGTGCCCCATGGGAACAGTCCAGTCCGAACTACAAAAGCCATGTCCTTCCCAGAACGGAATCAAGCATCCGAGGACCGGACCGGTTTCGAGGTAACACCTCTCATCAGCCCGGCTAGCTTGACTCCAGTGGTGTGGAGTGCCTGGGACCCAAAGCTGAGCATCCCCAGCGCACTTATGGCGGCAATTGCAAACAAAACAGGTGATGGACAGAATGTGGATCAATGTCACACATTCAACCCAGTCCAAAGATCTGGGCCCAAATCCATTGTTTTTTTGCACTCCACACCACCCTGGGTTAGACAATGGCGATATGCAAATCAGCTCTGACCCTGTGCCCCATGGGAACAGTCCAGTCCGAACTACAAAAGCCATGTCCTTCCCAGAACGGAATCAAGCATCCGAGGACCGGACCGGTTTCGAGGTAACACCTCTAATCAGCCCGGCTAGCTTGACTCCAGTGGTGTGGAGTGCCTGGGACCCACGTCTGAGCACCCCCAGCTCACTTTTGGCAGCAATTGCAAACAAAACAGGTGATGGACAGAATGTGGATCAATGTCACACATTCAACCCAGTCCAAAGATCTGGGCCCAAATCCATCGTTTTTTTGCACTCCACACCACCCTGGGTTAGACAATGGCGATATGCAAATCAGCTCTGACCCTGTGCCCCATGGGAACAGTCCAGTCCGAACTACAAAAGCCATGTCCTTCCCAGAACGGAATCAAGCATCCGAGGACCGGACCGGTTTCGAGGTAACACCTCTCATCAGCCCGGCTAGCTTGACTCCAGTGGTGTGGAGTGCCTGGGACCCAAAGCTGAGCATCCCCAGCGCACTTATGGCGGCAATTGCAAACAAAACAGGTGATGGACAGAATGTGGATCAATGTCACACATTCAACCCAGTCCAAAGATCTGGGCCCAAATCCATCGTTTTTTTGCACTCCACACCACCCTGGGTTAGACAATGGCGATATGCAAATCAGCTCTGACCCTGTGCCCCATGGGAACAGTCTAGTCCGAACTACAAAAGCCATGTCCTTCCCAGAACGGAATCAAGCATCCGAGGACCGGACCGGTTTCGAGGTAACACCTCTCATCAGCCCGGCTAGCTTGACTCCAGTGGTGTGGAGTGCCTGGGACCCACGTCTGAGCATCCCCAGCGCACTTATGGCAGCAATTGCAAACAAAACAGGTGATGGACAGAATGTGGATCAATGTCACACATTCAACCCAGTCCAAAGATCTGGGCCCAAATCCATCGTTTTTTTGCACCCCACACCACCCTGGGTTAGACAATGGCGATATGCAAATCAGCTCTGACCCTGTGCCCCATGGGAACAGTCCAGTCCCAGAGCCTCCACACCACTGGAGTCAAGCTAGCCGGGCTGATGAGAGGTGTTACCTCGAAACAGGTCCGGTCCTCGGATGCTTGATTCCGGTCTGGGAAAGATATGGCTGTTGTAGTTCGGACTGGACTGTTCCCATGGGGCACAGGGTCAGAGCTGATTTGCATAAAGCCATTATCTGACCCAGGGTGGTGAGGAGTGCAAAAAACGATGGATTTAGGCCCAGATCCTTGTACTGGGGTGAATGTAAGACATTGATCTACATTCTGTCCATCAAATTGTTTTTGTAATTTTCTCCCTGAGTGTACTGGGGTAGCTCAGACGTGGGTCCCAGAGCCTCCACACCACTGGAGTCAAGCTAGCCGAGCTGATGAGAGGTGTTACCTCGAAACCGGTCCGGTCCTCGGATGCTTGATTCCGGTCTGGGAAAGATATGGCTGTTGTAGTTCGGACTGGACTGTTCCCATGGGGCACAGGGTCAGAGCTGATTTGCATAAAGCCATTATCTGACCCAAGGTGGTGTGGAGTGCAAAAAACGATGGATTAAGGCCCAGATCCTTGTACTGGGGTGAATGTAAGACATTGATCTACATTCTGTCCTTCAAATTGTTGTTTGTTGAACCAGAGGGTGCCATTGATGTACCAGAGGGTGGCATGGGTGAAACAGAGGGTGGCAGTGTTGAAACAGAGGGTGTTGTGAACCTGTGATGATGAACCAGACGTAGAAACAACATAGTCGCGACCGTTGCATGCCGACAAGTAAGTTCGCAATTGCGAACTGGTACAAAATCCTCGCGAACTGGCAGAAACCCTTGCGAACACTATAAAAACAAAAAAATCCGCAAATTCGCGGATTTTGCGGATTGCAAGTTCGCAAATACGCAAATTCGCGAACGCCAGATTCACAAAATTCGCCCATGCTTAAACATATCCTCTCATCTCCATAAACAAAAACAAAAATAATATAAAAAATAACAAATTAACATTAGAAGTTCATGAAAGATATCTTTTGGGAACTATTCTAGGTCTCCTGCTCCTCCTAAGAGGAACCTGAAAATTGACAGTTTTGGATGATAAATATACATCAGAAGAAGTAACATTCTTAACCTTAACAACTTTTCCTACATTCCACCAGTTTTCCCCTTCAACCTGAACAGCATTTTTTCCCAACCGGGTTACCAAAATGGAAGGACCAAACTTACTATCGCCCTTCCTAACATAAAAAGGAGATTTGACACACACAAAATCTCCCACATGTACATGCTAAATTTTAGCAGATTTTTTTTATCAAACCAGTTTTTCTGTTTAGATTGAGACACATTAACATTTTCCTTTACAATACCCATGAGACTGTTGACATCAGAAACAGACTTCAACCACCCTAGTGTTAGCTTTTCTTCCCCTCAACAAGTCAAACGGAGAAATTTTAGTCGTGGAGTGAGGAGTGGTTCTGTAAAACCAGATCATGCTATTTACAGCATTTACAATGTCAGAGTTAGAAGATCTAGCCCACCTAATGCAGTCTCCCACAACCCTATTCATTCTCTCTACGAGACCATTGGGTTGTGGATGGTAAGTAGAGAATATAACACTCAGCGTCCAAGAATACCCATAAATAATCAGGTATATCATCAGATGACTTATTTTGAGATACATGACAGATTTGACCAAACTTGAGGTCCTCATGAGTGTCAGAGGGGGGTGCAGGGAGAGTGCACTTTGGGTGCTGCTCTGAAAGCAGATCAGAGTGGACCTTTTATAGATGCAGAGGTGACTGGACATCCTGTTACTTTTTTGTTAGACACCGGAGCTGTGCACTCTAAAGTAAGGATAGAAGTAGTCCCAAATTTATCCCTTTAAGGACAATTAATTCCAGTGGTGGGAGTTACCAATTTGAAAATTACTAACCCGTTGACAAACGAGTTACCTGTGAGGATAGGACCATTCCAAGACAGACATCAATTTGTGGTGTGCAATTCAAACCCAGTCTGTCTATTAGGGCGAGATTTTTTGTGAAAGCTAAATTGCACCATATCTTGCACTCCGAGGGGTGTAGAGTTGCAAACCTATGGCGATGATGCAGATTTTAAAATGGCCAATATGAGCTTCTGTGTAGAACTGTTTGTGGTTCTTATGATAGAGGGCCTACCACATGATTTGAGAGATTCGGTCTCTCTGAAAATGTGGGATTTCACAGGTGAGGAGATAGGTTTGATTTGAAGGGTTGAACCTGTTAAGATACAGGTCAAACCAAATGCTGAATTCCCACGGACTCCGCAGTATAAATTAACTCCAGAAACTGTGGCTGGAATAAGACCAGTAATCGAGTCTATGTTTGCGCAATGCATTCTGAAGGAGATAAGAGGAAGTCCCTGTAACTCACCTATTATGGGACTGCAAAAACCTAGTGGCAAGTACAGAATAGAGCAGGATTTATGCAGGGTTAATGAAATAGTGTTTCCATGTTGTCCTGTGGTACCGAATCCAGCTGTTATATTATTTCAGATACCATGTGAGGCAGAAGAATGGTGTACAGTCATTGATTTATGTCAGGCATTTTTCTCCATACCACTCCACGAAGATAGTCAATATTTATTTTCATTTAGGATGCATGACCATGTGTTAACATGGTGATGTATCCCTCAAGGGGTATACAGAAAGCCTCTTTATCTTTAGTCAATGTTTGAAAAAGAATCTTGAAGGACTGGTGATGCCCCAAAGCTCAGTCCTGGTCCAATGTATTGATGACCTTTTGGTCGCATCAGTGACTGAGGAGGCTTGCAGGATCGACACAGTGGTTTTGCTGAATCATTTGGCAGAGAATGGACACAAAGGGGCAGATCTACAAGAAAGTGCTGCAGCGCGGCACAGCAAGCCCTTTGGCTATATGCAAATCAGCCTTGACCCTGTGCCTCATGGGAACAGTCCAGCCCGAACTACCAAGCCATGTCTTTCCTAGACCGGAATCAAGCATCCAAGGACCGGTTTCTGGCTATCAGCCTTCTTCAGCCTGGATAGCTTCACTCCAGTGATGTGGAGAGCCTGGGACTCACGTCTGAGCATACCCAGCACACTCGGGGTGAAAATTGCAAAAAACACAGTTGATGGACAGAATTCAGAACAATGTCTTACATTCACCCCAGTACAAAGATCTGGGCCTAAATCCATCGTTTTTTTGCACTCCACACCACCCTAGGTCAGACAATGGCTATATGCAAATCAGCCTTGACCCTGTGCCTCGTGGGAACAGGCCAGCCCGAACTACCAAGCCATGTCTTTCCTAGACCGGAATCAAGCATCCAAGGACCGGTTTCTGGCTATAAGCCTTTTTCAGCCTGTGTAGCTTGACTCCAGTGATGTGGAGAGCCTGGGACTCACGTCTGAGCATACCCAGCACACTCAGGGTGAAAATTGTAACAAACACAGTTGATGGACAGAATGCAGAACAATGTCTTACATTCACCCCAGTACAAAGATCTGGGCCTAAATCCATCGTTTTTTTTGCACTCCACACCACCCTAGGTCAGACAATGGCTATATGCAAATCAGCCTTGACCCTGTGCCTCATGGGAACAGTCCAGCCCGAACTACCAAGCCATGTCTTTCCTAGACCGGAATCAAGCATCCATGGACCGGTTTTTGGCTATCAGCCTTCTTCAGCAAGGATAGCTTGACTCCAGTGATGTGGAGAGCCTGGGACTCACGTCTGTGCATACCCAGCACACTCGGGGTGAAAATTGCAAAAAACACAGTTGATGGACAGAATGCAGAACAATGTCTTACATTCACCCCAGTACAAAGATCTGGGCCTAAATCCATCGTTTTTTTGCACTCCACACCACCCTAGGTCAGACAATGGCTATATGCAAATCAGCCTTGACCATGTGCGTCATGGGAACAGTCCTGCGCCACGCTGCAGCACTTTCAGGGCACAGGAATGCAACATATCTACAATGATATGTCGCATTCCTGTGCTCTCCCCAGCGCTGGTGCAGAAAAGCCTGTCCTGCGCCAGCGCAGGTACCCTTGCACCCTTGTCTCATTTCTCAGCGCACGCACAATAAAGCTCTCTGTTTCTTTTTTTTATTTTATTTTTGTCGAAAACTTCTCTTAATCCCCTGCATTCCTGGTTGCAGGGGGGCTTTTCGCCCCTTTCGTGCTACAAAAGTGGCTCCGCTCTATGTTCCAGCCAGGAACGTGGGACCCAGCGTACTGGTTGCACTGTGCTTATCTAAATAAATACTTAATCACAATATTAAAGCGTCAACTTTACAAAAATACCTTTGCACTCTGCTTGGTTAAGGCTTCTTGAGTTTGGCTGAAATTATAATTTTGACAAGCTCAAGTGAGCCAGTTTAAATTGCTCTAGTCTCTCCCCTACACCTTTACACTTCGCAATACCCAGCTATGTTGGCTTTATAATGCCATTTTTGTCACATATTTGTGCTCAGAGTGGAGATACCAACATGGCAGGAGTAAATGCACTCAAAGTGCAAAAAGAAAACATAAAAGCAATGATTTTACAGGTACACACCTTAAAGACTTTACAGTAATTGGAAAATGGTTTAAAGACTATTACATTTCTCCAAATGTCTTTTAATGTGTGGTTATAACAATATAGTGTTTGTTTCATGTCAAGACTTATGATGCTATAAAGTTTTGTTTTTTCTGGTGCTACATGAAGGTGCCGCATCCCTACACTTTTAGAAACCTGGCTACCTGTGGCTAGCCACAGTTCCAGATCATGCCCTTCCCACCTCCTCAGCGTTATCAGTATACCTTTATGGCTGTGTACCTTCACTTTCTCCATAGCCAGTTGCCTAGTGGCCGAAATCTTCATTTCCAAGAACGTAAGAGGGCAATCACACAGGCAATCGGCTTCTATTACAGGCAGGTGTCTCAAATGATTTTTTCTTTCCTAAATCTGGTAACTGTGACATCTAATCCTGTTATGTAGTTGTATTTAGTTGAAATTGGAAGAAACTTTGCATATACGATAAAACCATTCAGAAGGCATTGATTGGTGGGGTGGTTACATATACTTAAATTAGATGATGTCGGATAGTGGTAGCTAGTGAGACACAGACACACACATCACATGCAGTACATAGAGCAAGACTATTGCAAAATACATGAAAGAGTAAAGGTGTAGGTTGGCAAGATTGCATCACAGTGTAGACACAGGTAGGATGCAAGGAGGGATGCTGGTTCAGGGGTACCCATATTCAAAGCTTTTGAATCTGAAGAGATGGACTTTAAGGACTCTTTCAGAGGAAATTCTTATTAAACTTATTAAATATGATAGGTGTACTCCATGGTGGAGCTTTCTATCCTTTCAACCAAAAGGGCCAGGGTGGCTTCTTAGAGCTCAGTTATTATTTGGGTATCAATAACACCTGTCAACTATGAGTGTTTGCTTTTTTCCAGTATGTTGTTACTTTTTTCCAGGCAGCATATTACTGTAGTCTAGTGCATAATTTGAATTGAATTGCTTTCAGGTGTTTATAGTGGGGCACAATTGGGTTGCAGCTGAAGGCAGTGTGAGCTTCTCTCAGTGGGGCAGTAAGGTGTTCAGTGGGGGAGAGGATGTGGAAATCTGCCGATGGCAGAAACTGCAAGGCTCTGAGACAAATGGCTTCTGATAGCACTTTTAAGCATTTTTGGGACATTCTGCAAATGGCAACGTTTTCAGATGAATGTATAGTGTTGACCAATAACAACCGAGTACATGTGTGCATTCACAATTTAAATAAATGTGGAAAAATACTAGATGTAGGGCCAGATGTAGGTCGCCAATTACCGGCCGGTAACAGCCGATTTCGGCCGGTACCGACCGGTATTTGGGATTTGGCATGTAGGGGGCATTTTATTTACAGAATCGGTATATTTACCGATTCGGTAAATTTACAGAATCGGTAAAATACAGAATCGGTAAATTTACCGATTCTGTAAATCAAGATGTAGGTGGCAGTGTAATCAGTGCCACAGGCCCTTACCGAATCGTTATGTACCATGGAATACTATTCCATGGTAAATAACAAATTCCAGTGTACATGCACATCTGTGCATGAACACCTGTGCCATGTGGCACACAGACATGCCCTAAGGGCATGTCTGTGTGTCACATGGCACACAAGCCAGAAACAGGGGTGCAACAGGGTGTCAAAGTGACACCCTGTCACCCTTGCAAATTCTGTAATTTTACCGATTCTGTAATTACAGAATCGGTATTTGCCATTGATTCCTATGGGCTTCAAGGCCCATAGGAATGAATGGCAAATACCGATTCTGTAATTACAGTATCGGTAATTACCGACTCTTACAGATTCGGTAATTCTAAAATAAGAATTACCTACATCTGCCCCCTTCCTATTTACCTACTCTTAAATACCGAATCGGTAAAATTCAGTATTTAGGATTAGGTAAATAGGAATTACCTACATCTAGCCCGCAGTGTCTTCTTTTGCTTGTGACAAAAATAAATCTGGATAAATACAGAAAAAATGCCCCAAAAATAAATATGGATAAATACAGACGGAAATGGCAAAAAAATAAATACCATAAAACCGGGAGCCCTAGTTATTAGCAAAAGCCGGAGGAGACTGTAAATTATTGAAAGTTCAACAATGCTGTATGTATATTCATGACAGTAGTCGGGATATACAAAAATACATTAGCAACATCTTAGAGATACATCAGGTTTTATGTGATTTGGCTGCAGACGGTCTTTGGGAAAAAATTGGCAAGGGATTTGGGAAAATTGGGAGTTGGTTTGAAAGTCTGGGACAAAGAATAATGGGATACATCTTGAAACCTATAATAATAGCTGTCATTTGTATAATTGTACTATTGGGAGCCATCAAGGCTCACAAATGGCAAAAGGCACGTCATAACGAAAAGCGAGAGCAGCAGTTAGAATGACTGCAGGACAGTCATTATCTGCACCTTAAATGGTTAGAAAGATTTATGCAGGGACGGCAAGCTACAACTTCTGTTTAGGTCGGTCTTTTCTACAAGGAGAAAACTGTGAGAGGGTATATTGGTGTTATGACACTAGTCAGAAGAGAGGAAACTGATAGAGTGCTTCCAGCACTCTAAATTGTATGGGTGCATTATACTCATGGTTCAAAGGCACTTACATATATTTTTGCCACTTGCAGTGTTACATGATTAATACAATGTATTTATTCAAGTCACAGGGGCATTTGTAATGTAGTATGCACATTTACGTAGGACTTTGTATGTATTAGAGAAGTTTATTATTCCTGTATGTATAATGTGCAGGATAAAATTATATTCGTACAATGTAACTGTGTGTAGTGCAGTTTATGTTGCCTGCATTGTAGGCTCAAACTGAGGGTTGTTTTGAGTTTTGTTTCTCCTTGGTTGCTCAAGAAATATTCCAATTAACCCTTTTTGTATTAGAAGACAGTATGTTCTCATCCTACTGCCGGTGCAGGAATTCAACCTCGTTATTCTTTGATTAAGGAGATACCTGGAATGTCTGAGAACCAAGGCCACTGGAGAGGAGCTGAAGAAACTAAGTCTTCTGTGGAAATTTACAAATGTTGCAATTCAGAAGTTCATTATGTGACGTATTGTGGGATGAACTTTGTCTTTTTGTATGATGCACAGGGACAGATTCGGGAGACATGCAGTCCCCCTCCTGGAGACCTAGATGGGCCTGGGGACAGCCTCCTCCCAGGACTGACTCCAGCAATGTCCCCGGGCGCCCACACCTAGGGCATTGTAGCCTATGGCTTGGCTCCCGCCCAGCCATAGCAAACTCTGCTTTGCCTTGTGCAAGTGAGAGCATGTAAAATGTTCTTGCTTGCATGAAGAGGAGCAGAATTGCTTTTGGACACAGGGAGCTGCATGTTTAGCAGCTCCCTCTGTCCAAAATCAATGCCAGAAATCACCAGAATCTCTGATGTACCCATTCACACCCCATGTAACCTTTCATACACCCACTCCAACCTTCCACACTACCATTCTCAAACGTATTCACACACCCATACCAGTACTTACACAGCCACTCACTGATTCATAGATCAACACACACAACAACTCACCCACCCATACAACCACTCATATACCCACTCACTCACTAATACAGTGCTCAACATATACAATCATACACCCATACAGCCAGTCACCTATATAGCTACTCACACACCTACTCACTCCCCATACAGTCAATCACACAGCCACTTACTTACCCATACAGTTACACATACAGTCACTCGCTTACGCATATAGATACTAACATGTACTCACTCACCTATACAGTCACTAACACAAGCACACACTCACCCATACAGCTACTCTCACATTTACTCACTCACCCATACAGTCACTCACATACCCTATCAATCACCTATATTGTTTTTCACAGACCCAGTTACCCATATACCACTGACACATGCACTCACTCATCGACACAGCCATACACTCACTCACTCACCCATACAGCCCCTCACATATGTACTCGCTAACCCATACAGCCACTGACTCACTCATCCACACATGCAGTCACACATCCCCTCACCCAGCCACACAGCTACTTAGACACCCATAGACGTACTCTGACCACCAATCATTCACCTATAGAGAAACTCACATACCCACTCACACACCCACACAGCCACTTAGACACCAACTGACAGACTGATGCAGACATTCACAAAACCAGTCACTAACCAATATATTTACTGAGGCATCTACTCACTCACTTATACAGTCATTCACACACCCACTGAATAATCCATACAGGCACTCATACACCCGCTGATTCACCAATACTCCTTGGTATAAATATTTAACATTCATAAACTTTTTTTTTAAAACACACACAGTCACTGGATGATGTTATCAGTGATGTCATCATTGATCTCATTTGAGATGTCATCCGTGATGTCATCAGTGATGTCACTGACTATGTTATGAGTGATGTAATATGTGAGATCATAAGCAGTGCATTGCGGCGGTGCTAGTTATAGTTAACTCACTAAGTATAACGGCTGAATTTCACTGGTTTTGTAAAAGTGGAACCAGAGCCTAGGTATAATGTCCCTGCAACCTTTATTTTTTCAGTGAAAATATATATTTTAACAAATGCCAGGTGGAGACTGGGAGGAGGCCAACTATGATGGTATCAATATTGTACCAAAACATATAAGAGGTGGTAACAGATTACTATAATTCAGAAGGATATAGAGAGGGGGAGGGGCTTGGGTCATAAATAGATCTCGAGTCCGGGGGCCTGGGCGATTGCTCATGGTGGTGGCAGCACCTTGATATTTCGTTTTGAAGGCGAGCAGATTGCGAGGGACTCTCCTCTGCTCTAACTTGTACCCCGCTGCATTACTGCAGTACCTTTTTAAAAAACAAACAATTGATTTTAAAAATTGTGTTGTGTGTTCATGTTATTAATTGTACCTTTTAAACTCTCTTGAGCGCTGTTATCCGGTCTCCCTGTGCCCCGTTCCACCACAGCTTCTTGGTGCCGATTGTTGTGGAGGGCTAGGTCGGGCGCCATCTTCGGTGAGTCCCGGACCCCTGCAGGACCCGAGTTAGCGGTCTAGCTGGGGGAGGGGCTTGGGTCATAAACAGATCTCGAGTCCGGGGGCCTGGGCGATTGCTCAGGGTGGTGGCAGCACCTTGATATTTCGTTTTGAAAGCAAGGAGATGGCGAGGGACTCTCCTCTGCTTTAACTTGTACCCCGCTGCATTACTGCAGTAACTTTTTAAAAAACAAACAATTGATTTTAAAAATTGTGTTGTGTGTTCATGTTATTAATTGTACCTTTTAAACTCTCTTGAGCGCTGTTATCCGGTCTCCCTGTGCCCCGTTCCACCACGGCTTCTTGGTGCCGATTGTTGTGGAGGGCTAGGTCGGGCGCCATCTTCGGTGAGTCTCGGACCCCTGCGGGACCCGAGTTAGCGGTCTAGCTGGGGGAGGGGCTTGGATCATAAATAGATCTCGAGTCCGGGGGCCTGGGCGATTGCTCAGGGTGGTGGCAGCACCTTGATATTTCGTTTTGAAGGCAAGGAGATTGCGAGGGACTCTCCTCTGATTTAACTTGCAGCCAGCTGCATTACTGCAGTAACTTTTAAAAAAACAAACAATTGATTTTAAAAATTGTGTTGTGTGTTCATGTTATTAATTGTACCTTTTAAACTCTCTTGAGCGCTGTTATCCGGTCTCCCTGTGCCCTGTTCCACCACGGCTTCTTGGGGCCGATTGTTGTGGAGGGCTAGGTCGGGCGCCATCTTCAGTGAGTCCCGGACCCCTGCAGGACCCGAGTTAGCGGTCTAGCTGGGGAGGGGCTTGGGTCATAAATAGATCTCGAGTCCGGGGGCCTGGGCGAATGCTCAGGGTGGTGGCAGCACCTTGATATTTCGTTTTGAAGGCGAGCAGATTGCGAGGGACTCTCCTCCGCTTTAACTTGTACCTCGCTGCATTACTGCAGTAACTTTTTAAAAAACAAACAATTGATTTTAAAAATTGTGTTGTGTGTTCATGTTATTAATTGTACCTTTTAAATTTTCTTGAGCGCTGTTATCCGGTCACCCTGTGCCCCGTTCCACCACGGCTTCTTGGTGCCGATTGTTGTGGAGGGCTAGGTCGGGCGCCATCTTCGGTGAGTCCCGGACCCCTGCGGGACCCTAGTTAGCAGTCTAGCTGGGGGAGGGGCTTGGGTCATAAATAGATCTCGAGTCCGGGGGCCTGGGCGATTGCTCAGGGTGGTGGCAGCACCTTGATATTTCGTTTCGAAGGCGAGCAGATTGCGAGGGACTCTCCTCTGCTTTAACTTGTACCTCGCTGCATTACTGCAGTAACTTTTTAAAAAACAAACAATTGATTTTAAAAATTGTGTTGTGTGTTCATGTTATTAATTGTACCTTTTAAACTCTCTTGAGCGCTGTTATCCGGTCACCCTGTGCCCCGTTCCACCACGGCTTCTTGGTGCCGATTGTTGTGGAGGGCTAGGTCGGGCGCCATCTTCGGTGAGTCCCAGACCTCTGCGGGACCCGAGTTAGCGGTCTAGGCTGGGGGAGGGGCTTGGGTCATAAATAGTGATGCACTTTAGCACGCGCAGGGGCCACGTGCAGCGGGCGTGCCGTCTGCGCGCCGAAGGAGCGCCAAAAGAGGGCCCGTCTGTGCCCGTCCGTGCTGCGGACGTGCTAAGTGCCAGACCCCCTGCCTGCTCACATAGGAAGCAACAGCCTCCTACTCTAAGGTATTCAACGATGATCTCACCGCGTTGAATGTCATGAGCTGTGGGGAAGGAAACCCCCGGGGGGTGGCTGATAGTTCATCTCGGGTGTGCCCTGCATGTATTTTCCATTTTCATCCTTCGTTGAGCTGCCCTGATCGAGTAAACATTGACCCCTTGCTGATTAGAGCAGGGTTAATTAATGCCAGGTCGCTGGTAAAGCATGCCGCCGACATTTTTGAACTTTTGGCGGAAAAGCAATTTGATCTTTTTTTTTATTACTGAGACCTGGTTAAATGACTCGTGTGCCCCGGTGGTAGAGTTAGCTATTCCACGGGGCTTTAAAATCACGAGGGCGGACCGCCCGCTCGGTAGAGAGGGCGGTGTCGCTATGATCTACAGGGACCAATGGGTTTTCTCCTGTAAGCCCCAAGACGAGCTGGGGGATGCGGGGGTGCTCCATTTCTGTTTAACTCACACTTCACCTTAGAAGGTACACTGGTGTATCGACCTCCAGGATATGTTGGGAATTTTGTGGGGGCACTGGAAGAGGTCATAGTGCCACGTGCCTTAAGATTTTCAAGGTATCTCCTTCTGGGGAATTTCAACATCCATGTTGATGTCTTAAACTCCATTGAGGCCACCCGCCTAGGTGAAGCCCGAACTTTGGCCCACCTCAAACAATGGGTTGATACTCCAACCCATGTGGGGGGCCACCTTCTAGACCTGGTCTGCTCCAATTTCGATATTGTCATGGCCCATTCTGAGAGCGTGACATGGTCGGATCATGAGTTGATCAGATTTTCCTGGTCTCTGGATAGAGCTATCGATATTGAGAGCACCCCTCCACTTGCCCATCCACAGAAGATCAACTTAATCACCTTGACTGAATCTTTGTCTCGAACCCGTCCGATATTGGAAGCGGCGGTTAGTACCTTTAACACATGGGTGGAACAGGGGTCTGCTGTCTCCATTAATAAAGGTGGTATCCGTAGGATGCAGTCTACCCCATCTAAACCATGGTTTTCCCACACCCTACGGGAACAGAAACTTGGATGCAAGAAACTCGAACGGGTGTGGAGAAAAGCCTACCTGCCCGAGGCAAAGAGCAATCTGCGTGCGGCTCAAAAAGACTACTATGCTGCTATCAGAACTGCCAAGAGCAGCTACTATGCAGGGAGAATTGAAAAAGCAAACAATAACAGCAAGGAAATCTTTTCAATTGTTAAGAGTTTTTTATCACCATGCGCCGCGCAAACTCTGCTGCCCTCATCCGATCATTGGTGCGAAGAGCTATCCTCTTTTTTCATAGACAAAATTGCCAAGATCCAAGAGGATCTGCGCGTCGTTTGCGACAGTTCCATGTCCTCTCCAGCACTACCCCCTCTCTCTGTGCCTAAGTCAGCTGAGCAGTTTGTTATCTTTTCTCCCTCCACTGAGTCTGACATCCTCACAGTACTTGAGGCCCTGAAGTCGGGGTCCCCTTCTGACCCGTGTCCAGCAAGGGTTCTTGGGGGGTGGCTGATACAGTATGCAAAGAGGTTACCCAGATTGTTAACCTTTCTTTTTCCTCTGCAACTGTCCCGCTTTGTTGGAAGCAAGCCAAACTGCTACCGCTTTCAAAAAAGGCCGGGCTGGATCCGGCCGCTCCTTCCAACTACCGGCCCATTTCACTGCTGCCAGCCCTGGCGAAAGTCTGTGAGAAGATTGCTTTTGACAACTTTATCGAATCATCTCAAACTCTGCACCCGGCTCAATCCGGGTTCCGAGCTGCTTATAGCACTGAAACGGCGCTGGTTGAGATGTCTGAGGCAATTCGGGAGTGCCTTGATGGAGGTGGCAGAGCGGTTCTGATTTTACTAGACCTCTCTGCCGCCTTCGATATGGTGCCGCATGCCCTACTTCTCACTAGACTAGCTGCCACTGGCATCTCCGGATTAGCACTTGACTGGCTGACGTCATTTCTGGACAATAGGCCGCAACAAGTCTGGATGCCACCACACGCCTCTCTACCTAAGAAACTCAATACTGGAGTTCCACAGGGGTCTACTTTGAGCCCCCTGCTATTTAATGTTTATCTAACTCCTCTGATTTATCTGGCAGAACAACTGGGGGCCAAAATAATGGCTTACGCCGACGATACCCAACTTTTGTTCACCTGGTCAAAAGACAATCTGGATACGTCGGCGGTCCGACTCTGCCTCTCATCGGTTTTTCGCTGGCTAGCACTCGCCCAGCTTAAATGTAATGAAGACAAGTCCGAGGTTCTTTTTTATGGTTCCTTTCTGGATAAATTCAGAGACCGCCTATGGCCACGAGACCTGCCATGTCCTAAATCCATGGGTGGACAAGCAAAGAACCTGGGGGTCTGGTTTGGGAATGACCTCAAGTTCGAGGATCATATTAAAAAACCTACGGGAGTATGTTTTTCCACTCTTAAAGCCTTACGTAGGTTTTTCCCACTCCTTCCGAGAGAGGCTAAAGAGACGATGTTGCATGCCCTAATACTTTCCAGGCTTGATTACGGGAATGGCCTGTTTAGCGGCCTACCTGCCTATTTGATTCAACGACTCCAGGTCATCCAAAATGCGGTCGCAAGACTTCTGTTCAATTTGCCCAGGAGATCCAGCGTCCGCCCCTATCTACGTAGCCTCCATTGGCTTCCGGTTGCCCACGGGATTATGTTTAAAACACTGGTTCTCTCTTTCCGTGCGACCCATCAGATTGGTCCTGTATACTTGAGGAAAAGGTTTGCCTTGTATGTCCTGAATCGCTGCCTATGCTCGGCTAATCAGTGTCAAATGATTGTGCTTAGATTCAAGTACTCCCGACTAGGAGGCCAGTCCATTTCGGTTAGGGCCTCTATGGCCTGGAATGCTCTCCCTTTCCATCTTAGGGCTGCCCCGACCATCTCTGCCTTTAAGAAGGGGCTGAAAACTCATCTGTTTAATATTACCCTATAATTGCCAACTCTCCCTCGCCCTCTGAACAATCTCACCTTCCGCACCAGGATACTTTCTTAGTAATAGAGCGCGTTATAAAAGCCTTTATAACATATAACATAGAGTCCATAAAGATTTTAGAGGCTGGTTGTATGAGCCCAGTTGGGTAGAACACATATGAGGTGCTGCATTTGCACTTGTAGAGTGGAACTGTTCAGATTTAAGCTCCGTGTGGCATAGTCACGTAAGTAGTATGATTGTGGAATTGCAGTTTGATGATTTTAGATGTATACGAGATAAGGAATAGCAACAGTAATCTGGCTGGTGTTTTTCTGCAGATTCTCTACGGAAGTGGCGCAGAAATATTTTTTTAGGTTGAAATGTTTCCCAAACAAATGTGATGGTGAAATACAGCTTTAGCCTGAAGATGTAGGTTATGCCTAATTTGAAATGTGTGTTGCCGTACTTAGAAGCTGTAACAGTTGATTAGAATTGGGGCTACTGTAGCCTGAATGTTATACATGGGGCTATGCCGGATTGAGGCTTGAACTCTTAATAGCACACTTAATTTAATGGAGATGAGCATTTATTTCTTGAAAAGGCTACTAGAACAGGAATAGAATCCCGGACAATAGATGTGTAGAGAATAAGGGAACACCAAGCAGTTCCATCATTGTCAAATATATTAAATAAAAACAAATTTGAGGAATTGTCCATCGATATTTAGAGGATATGTTCTGAGAACTGTTGCATCACACAATGTGGAAACAACGAAACTGTTTTGGTTATGATAATTATCAAAATCCATGTCTTACTGTGTAGCTAGATTGAATTGTGATAAATTACCAATTGAAATAATACATGTATAATACGTCAATGGATATTTTTACTCTATGTGGCTGAGAGGACATTTAAACCTGGGAGAAGTATCACATGACTTAGACCCAGAGAGGGTTGAAACGTGTTGTGTTTTAATTTTCTGCCTTAAAATAAAGAATTGTATGCATACCTGAGCAGAGTGGCTCATTACCTTACTTGGAATCGAGGAGGTGGTCTTTTTTCATATATATGAATATATATATATAGTTATAATTAGCAGAGCTAACTATAATTTGTGCTCCCGCCATGCACTGCTTATGACCTCACATATTACATCACTCATGACATATTCTGTGATATCATTAATGTCATCACTGATGACATCTCAAATGACAATATTGATGACCACTGATGACATCATCCAAGCTTCTCTTGCACAGATTGCTCTGTAAATAAGTATTTACAACAAGGGGTGGTGAGGGACAGAGTCTCTGAATTAAACAGAATACTCTCACCCAGTCAAGAGATCAGGGCTAGATCCAACACCGTTTTTTAGCTCACTGCACCATCCCAGTTTCAGAACCTGGCTGTATGCAAATTAGTCTGTTCCTGTCCCAGTGCATGATGGGAACAGGGCAAACCAAACTACAAAAGCCAATTCTTACACTGGGAAGGAAACAAGCTACCGGGGACCGGTTTCTGGCATTTCAGCCTCTTCGGCCCGGCTTGCTTGAATCCTGATGGTGCAATGAGCAAGGGACTCACATCTGAGCATACCCTTCCACGCTTAGGGTGGACAAAAATATTTACAACAAGGGGTGGTGAGGGACGGAGTCTCTGAATTAAACAGAATACTCTCACCCAGTCAAGAGATCAGGGCTAGATCCAACACCGTTTTTTAGCTCACTGCACCATCCCAGTTTCAGAACCTGGCTGTATGCAAATTAGTCTGTTCCTGTCCCAGTGCATGATGGGAACAGGGCAAACCAAACTACAAAAGCCAATTCTTACACTGGGAAGGAAACAAGCTACCGGGGACCGGTTTCTGGCATTTCAGCCTCTTCGGCCCGGCTTGCTTGAATCCTGATGGTGCAATGAGCAAGGGACTCACATCTGAGCATACCCTTCCACGCTTAGGGTGGACAAAAATATTTACAACAAGGGGTGGTGAGGGACAGAGTCTCTGAATTAAACAGAATACTCTCACCCAGTCAAGAGATCAGGGCTAGATCCAACACCGTTTTTTAGCTCACTGCACCATCCCAGTTTCAGAACCTGGCTGTATGCAAATTAGTCTGTTCCTGTCCCAGTGCATGATGGGAACAGGGCAAACCAAACTACAAAAGCCAATTCTTACACTGGGAAGGAAACAAGCTACCGGGGACCGGTTTCTGGCATTTCAGCCTCTTCGGCCCGGCTTGCTTGAATCCTGATGGTGCAATGAGCAAGGGACTCACATCTGAGCATACCCTTCCACGCTTAGGGTGGACAAAAATATTTACAACAAGGGGTGGTGAGGGACAGAGTCTCTGAATTAAACAGAATACTCTCACCCAGTCAAGAGATCAGGGCTAGATCCAACACCGTTTTTTAGCTCACTGCACCATCCCAGTTTCAGAACCTGGCTGTATGCAAATTAGTCTGTTCCTGTCCCAGTGCATGATGGGAACAGGGCAAACCAAACTACAAAAGCCAATTCTTACACTGGGAAGGAAACAAGCTACCGGGGACCGGTTTCTGGCATTTCAGCCTCTTCGGCCCGGCTTGCTTGAATCCTGATGGTGCAATGAGCAAGGGACTAACATCTGAGCATACCCTTCCACGCTTAGGGTGGACAAAAATATTTACAACAGGGGGTGGTGAGGGAGAGAGTCTCTGAATTAAACAGAATACTCTCACCCAGTCAAGAGATCAGGGCTAGATCCAACACCGTTTTTTAGCTCACTGCACCATCCCAGTTTCAGAACCTGGCTGTATGCAAATTAGTCTGTTCCTGTCCCAGTGCATGATGGGAACAGGGCAAACCAAACTACAAAAGCCAATTCTTACACTGGGAAGGAAACAAGCTACCGGGGACCGGTTTCTGGCATTTCAGCCTCTTCGGCCCGGCTTGCTTGAATCCTGATGGTGCAATGAGCAAGGGACTAACATCTGAGCATACCCTTCCACGCTTAGGGTGGACAAAAATATTTACAACAGGGGGTGGTGAGGGAGAGAGTCTCTGAATTAAACAGAATACTCTCACCCAGTCAAGAGATCAGGGCTAGATCCAACACCGTTTTTTAGCTCACTGCACCATCCCAGTTTCAGAACCTGGCTGTATGCAAATTAGTCTGTTCCTGTCCCAGTGCATGATGGGAACAGGGCAAACCAAACTACAAAAGCCAATTCTTACACTGGGAAGGAAACAAGCTACCGGGGACCGGTTTCTGGCATTTCAGCCTCTTCGGCCCGGCTTGCTTGAATCCTGATGGTGCAATGAGCAAGGGACTCACATCTGAGCATACCCTTCCACGCTTAGGGTGGACAAAAATATTTACAACAAGGGGTGGTGAGGGACAGAGTCTCTGAATTAAACAGAATACTCTCACCCAGTCAAGAGATCAGGGCTAGATCCAACACCGTTTTTTAGCTCACTGCACCATCCCAGTTTCAGAACCTGGCTGTATGCAAATTAGTCTGTTCCTGTCCCAGTGCATGATGGGAACAGGGCAAACCAAACTACAAAAGCCAATTCTTACACTGGGAAGGAAACAAGCTACCGGGGACCGGTTTCTGGCATTTCAGCCTCTTCGGCCCGGCTTGCTTGAATCCTGATGGTGCAATGAGCAAGGGACTCACATCTGAGCATACCCTTCCACGCTTAGGGTGGACAAAAATATTTACAACAAGGGGTGGTGAGGGACAGAGTCTCTGAATTAAACAGAATACTCTCACCCAGTCAAGAGATCAGGGCTAGATCCAACACCGTTTTTTAGCTCACTGCACCATCCCAGTTTCAGAACCTGGCTGTATGCAAATTAGTCTGTTCCTGTCCCAGTGCATGATGGGAACAGGGCAAACCAAACTACAAAAGCCAATTCTTACACTGGGAAGGAAACAAGCTACCGGGGACCGGTTTCTGGCATTTCAGCCTCTTCGGCCCGGCTTGCTTGAATCCTGATGGTGCAATGAGCAAGGGACTCACATCTGAGCATACCCTTCCACGCTTAGGGTGGACAAAAATATTTACAACAAGGGGTGGTGAGGGACAGAGTCTCTGAATTAAACAGAATACTCTCACCCAGTCAAGAGATCAGGGCTAGATCCAACACCGTTTTTTAGCTCACTGCACCATCCCAGTTTCAGAACCTGGCTGTATGCAAATTAGTCTGTTCCTGTCCCAGTGCATGATGGGAACAGGGCAAACCAAACTACAAAAGCCAATTCTTACACTGGGAAGGAAACAAGCTACCGGGGACCGGTTTCTGGCATTTCAGCCTCTTCGGCCCGGCTTGCTTGAATCCTGATGGTGCAATGAGCAAGGGACTCACATCTGAGCATACCCTTCCACGCTTAGGGTGGACAAAATATTTACAACAAGGGGTGGTGAGGGACAGAGTCTCTGAATTAAACAGAATACTCTCACCCAGTCAAGAGATCAGGGCTAGATCCAACACCGTTTTTTAGCTCACTGCACCATCCCAGTTTCAGAACCTGGCTGTATGCAAATTAGTCTGTTCCTGTCCCAGTGCATGATGGGAACAGGGCAAACCAAACTACAAAAGCCAATTCTTACACTGGGAAGGAAACAAGCTACCGGGGACCGGTTTCTGGCATTTCAGCCTCTTCGGCCCGGCTTGCTTGAATCCTGATGGTGCAATGAGCAAGGGACTAACATCTGAGCATACCCTTCCACGCTTAGGGTGGACAAAAATATTTACAACAAGGGGTGGTGAGGGAGAGAGTCTCTGAATTAAACAGAATACTCTCACCCAGTCAAGAGATCAGGGCTAGATCCAACACCGTTTTTTAGCTCACTGCACCATCCCAGTTTCAGAACCTGGCTGTATGCAAATTAGTCTGTTCCTGTCCCAGTGCATGATGGGAACAGGGCAAACCAAACTACAAAAGCCAATTCTTACACTGGGAAGGAAACAAGCTACCGGGGACCGGTTTCTGGCATTTCAGCCTCTTCGGCCCGGCTTGCTTGAATCCTGATGGTGCAATGAGCAAGGGACTCACATCTGAGCATACCCTTCCACGCTTAGGGTGGACAAAAATATTTACAACAAGGGGTGGTGAGGGACAGAGTCTCTGAATTAAACAGAATACTCTCACCCAGTCAAGAGATCAGGGCTAGATCCAACACCGTTTTTTAGCTCACTGCACCATCCCAGTTTCAGAACCTGGCTGTATGCAAATTAGTCTGTTCCTGTCCCAGTGCATGATGGGAACAGGGCAAACCAAACTACAAAAGCCAATTCTTACACTGGGAAGGAAACAAGCTACCGGGGACCGGTTTCTGGCATTTCAGCCTCTTCGGCCCGGCTTGCTTGAATCCTGATGGTGCAATGAGCAAGGGACTCACATCTGAGCATACCCTTCCACGCTTAGGGTGGACAAAAATATTTACAACAAGGGGTGGTGAGGGACAGAGTCTCTGAATTAAATAGAATACTCTCATCTCATCATCACCACCCCCTTTTGTAAATCGTTTTTGGCCACTATAGGTGTGGCAGGGTATACTCAGACATGAGTCCCTTTCTCACTGCTCCATCAGGATTCAAGCAAGCCGGGCCGAAGAAGGCTGAAATGCCAGAAACCGGTCCCCGGTAGCTTGTCTCCTTTCTGGTGAAGAATTGGCTTGGTAGTTTAGTCTGCCCTGTTCCCATGATGCACTGGGCCAGGGACAGACTGATTTGCATATAGCCAGGTTCTGAGCTGGGATGGGGCAGTGAGATAAATAACGGTGATGGATCAAGCCCTGATCTTTGGACTGGGTAAGAGTGGTCTGTTTAACTCAGACACTCTGTTCATCACCACCCCCTTTTGTAAATCGTTTTTGGCCACTATAGGTGTGGCAGGGTATACTCAGACATGAGTCCCTTTCTCACTGCTCCATCAGGATTCAAGCAAGCCGGGCCGAAGAAGGCTGAAATGCCAGAAACCGGTCCCCGGTAGCTTGTCTCCTTTCTGGTGAAGAATTGGCTTGGTAGTTTAGTCTGCCCTGTTCCCATGATGCACTGGGCCAGGGACAGACTGATTTGCATATAGCCAGGTTCTGAGCTGGGATGGGGCAGTGAGATAAATAACGGTGATGGATCAAGCCCTGATCTTTGGACTGGGTAAGAGTGGTCTGTTTAACTCAGACACTCTGTTCATCACCACCCCCTTTTGTAAATCGTTTTTGGCCACTATAGGTGTGGCAGGGTATACTCAGACATGAGTCCCTTTCTCACTGCTCCATCAGGATTCAAGCAAGCCGGGCCGAAGAAGGCTGAAATGCCAGAAACCGGTCCCCGGTAGCTTGTCTCCTTTCTGGTGAAGAATTGGCTTGGTAGTTTAGTCTGCCCTGTTCCCATGATGCACTGGGCCAGGGACAGACTGATTTGCATATAGCCAGGTTCTGAGCTGGGATGGGGCAGTGAGATAAATAACGGTGATGGATCAAGCCCTGATCTTTGGACTGGGTAAGAGTGGTCTGTTTAACTCAGACACTCTGTTCATCACCACCCCCTTTTGTAAATCGTTTTTGGCCACTATAGGTGTGGCAGGGTATACTCAGACATGAGTCCCTTTCTCACTGCTCCATCAGGATTCAAGCAAGCCGGGCCGAAGAAGGCTGAAATGCCAGAAACCGGTCCCCGGTAGCTTGTCTCCTTTCTGGTGAAGAATTGGCTTGGTAGTTTAGTCTGCCCTGTTCCCATGATGCACTGGGCCAGGGACAGACTGATTTGCATATAGCCAGGTTCTGAGCTGGGATGGGGCAGTGAGATAAATAACGGTGATGGATCAAGCCCTGATCTTTGGACTGGGTAAGAGTGGTCTGTTTAACTCAGACACTCTGTTCATCACCACCCCCTTTTGTAAATCGTTTTTGGCCACTATAGGTGTGGCAGGGTATACTCAGACATGAGTCCCTTTCTCACTGCTCCATCAGGATTCAAGCAAGCCGGGCCGAAGAAGGCTGAAATGCCAGAAACCGGTCCCCGGTAGCTTGTCTCCTTTCTGGTGAAGAATTGGCTTGGTAGTTTAGTCTGCCCTGTTCCCATGATGCACTGGGCCAGGGACAGACTGATTTGCATATAGCCAGGTTCTGAGCTGGGATGGGGCAGTGAGATAAATAACGGTGATGGATCAAGCCCTGATCTTTGGACTGGGTAAGAGTGGTCTGTTTAACTCAGACACTCTGTTCATCACCACCCCCTTTTGTAAATCGTTTTTGGCCACTATAGGTGTGGCAGGATATACTCAGACATGAGTCCCTTTCTCACTGCTCCATCAGGATTCAAGCAAGCCGGGCCGAAGAAGGCTGAAATGCCAGAAACCGGTCCCCGGTAGCTTGTCTCCTTTCTGGTGAAGAATTGGCTTGGTAGTTTAGTCTGCCCTGTTCCCATGATGCACTGGGCCAGGGACAGACTGATTTGCATATAGCCAGGTTCTGAGCTGGGATGGGGCAGTGAGATAAATAACGGTGATGGATCAAGCCCTGATCTTTGGACTGGGTAAGAGTGGTCTGTTTAACTCAGACACTCTGTTCATCACCACCCCCTTTTGTAAATCGTTTTTGGCCACTATAGGTGTGGCAGGGTATACTCAGACATGAGTCCCTTTCTCACTGCTCCATCAGGATTCAAGCAAGCCGGGCCGAAGAAGGCTGAAATGCCAGAAACCGGTCCCCGGTAGCTTGTCTCCTTTCTGGTGAAGAATTGGCTTGGTAGTTTAGTCTGCCCTGTTCCCATGATGCACTGGGCCAGGGACAGACTGATTTGCATATAGCCAGGTTCTGAGCTGGGATGGGGCAGTGAGATAAATAACGGTGATGGATCAAGCCCTGATCTTTGGACTGGGTAAGAGTGGTCTGTTTAACTCAGACACTCTGTTCATCACCACCCCCTTTTGTAAATCGTTTTTGGCCACTATAGGTGTGGCAGGGTATACTCAGACATGAGTCCCTTTCTCACTGCTCCATCAGGATTCAAGCAAGCCGGGCCGTAGAAGGCTGAAATGCCAGAAACCGGTCCCCGGTAGCTTGTCTCCTTTCTGGTGAAGAATTGGCTTGGTAGTTTAGTCTGCCCTGTTCCCATGATGCACTGGGCCAGGGACAGACTGATTTGCATATAGCCAGGTTCTGAGCTGGGATGGGGCAGTGAGATAAATAACGGTGATGGATCAAGCCCTGATCTTTGGACTGGGTAAGAGGGGTCTGTTTAACTCAGACACTCTGTTCATCACCACCCCCTTTTGTAAATCGTTTTTGGCCACTATAGGTGTGGCAGGGTATACTCAGACATGAGTCCCTTTCTCACTGCTCCATCAGGATTCAAGCAAGCCGGGCCGAAGAAGGCTGAAATGCCAGAAACCGGTCCCCGGTAGCTTGTCTCCTTTCTGGTGAAGAATTGGCTTGGTAGTTTAGTCTGCCCTGTTCCCATGATGCACTGGGCCAGGGACAGACTGATTTGCATATAGCCAGGTTCTGAGCTGGGATGGGGCAGTGAGATAAATAACGGTGATGGATCAAGCCCTGATCTTTGGACTGGGTAAGAGTGGTCTGTTTAACTCAGACACTCTGTTCATCACCACCCCCTTTTGTAAATCGTTTTTGGCCACTATAGGTGTGGCAGGGTATACTCAGACATGAGTCCCTTTCTCACTGCTCCATCAGGATTCAAGCAAGCCGGGCCGAAGAAGGCTGAAATGCCAGAAACCGGTCCCCGGTAGCTTGTCTCCTTTCTGGTGAAGAATTGGCTTGGTAGTTTAGTCTGCCCTGTTCCCATGATGCACTGGGCCAGGGACAGACTGATTTGCATATAGCCAGGTTCTGAGCTGGGATGGGGCAGTGAGATAAATAACGGTGATGGATCAAGCCCTGATCTTTGGACTGGGTAAGAGTGGTCTGTTTAACTCAGACACTCTGTTCATCACCACCCCCTTTTGTAAATCGTTTTTGGCCACTATAGGTGTGGCAGGGTATACTCAGACATGAGTCCCTTTCTCACTGCTCCATCAGGATTCAAGCAAGCCGGGCCGAAGAAGGCTGAAATGCCAGAAACCGGTCCCCGGTAGCTTGTCTGCTTTCTGGTGAAGAATTGGCTTGGTAGTTTAGTCTGCCCTGTTCCCATGATGCACTGGGCCAGGGACAGACTGATTTGCATATAGCCAGGTTCTGAGCTGGGATGGGGCAGTGAGATAAATAACGGTGATGGATCAAGCCCTGATCTTTGGACTGGGTAAGAGTGGTCTGTTTAACTCAGACACTCTGTTCATCACCACCCCCTTTTGTAAATCGTTTTTGGCCACTATAGGTGTGGCAGGGTATACTCAGACATGAGTCCCTTTCTCACTGCTCCATCAGGATTCAAGCAAGCCGGGCCGAAGAAGGCTGAAATGCCAGAAACCGGTCCCCGGTAGCTTGTCTCCTTTCTGGTGAAGAATTGGCTTGGTAGTTTAGTCTGCCCTGTTCCCATGATGCACTGGGCCAGGGACAGACTGATTTGCATATAGCCAGGTTCTGAGCTGGGATGGGGCAGTGAGTTAAATAACGGTGATGGATCAAGCCCTGATCTTTGGACTGGGTAAGAGTGGTCTGTTTAACTCAGACACTCTGTTCATCACCACCCCCTTTTGTAAATCGTTTTTGGCCACTATAGGTGTGGCAGGGTATACTCAGACATGAGTCCCTTTCTCACTGCTCCATCAGGATTCAAGCAAGCCGGGCCGAAGAAGGCTGAAATGCCAGAAACCGGTCCCCGGTAGCTTGTCTCCTTTCTGGTGAAGAATTGGCTTGGTAGTTTAGTCTGCCCTGTTCCCATGATGCACTGGGCCAGGGACAGACTGATTTGCATATAGCCAGGTTCTGAGCTGGGATGGGGCAGTGAGATAAATAACGGTGATGGATCAAGCCCTGATCTTTGGACTGGGTAAGAGTGGTCTGTTTAACTCAGACACTCTGTTCATCACCACCCCCTTTTGTAAATCGTTTTTGGCCACTATAGGTGTGGCAGGGTATACTCAGACATGAGTCCCTTTCTCACTGCTCCATCAGGATTCAAGCAAGCCGGGCCGAAGAAGGCTGAAATGCCAGAAACCGGTCCCCGGTAGCTTGTCTCCTTTCTGGTGAAGAATTGGCTTGGTAGTTTAGTCTGCCCTGTTCCCATGATGCACTGGGCCAGGGACAGACTGATTTGCATATAGCCAGGTTCTGAGCTGGGATGGGGCAGTGAGATAAATAACGGTGATGGATCAAGCCCTGATCTTTGGACTGGGTAAGAGTGGTCTGTTTAACTCAGACACTCTGTTCATCACCACCCCCTTTTGTAAATCGTTTTTGGCCACTATAGGTGTGGCAGGGTATACTCAGACATGAGTCCCTTTCTCACTGCTCCATCAGGATTCAAGCAAGCCGGGCCGAAGAAGGCTGAAATGCCAGAAACCGGTCCCCGGTAGCTTGTCTCCTTTCTGGTGAAGAATTGGCTTGGTAGTTTAGTCTGCCCTGTTCCCATGATGCACTGGGCCAGGGACAGACTGATTTGCATATAGCCAGGTTCTGAGCTGGGATGGGGCAGTGAGATAAATAACGGTGATGGATCAAGCCCTGATCTTTGGACTGGGTAAGAGTGGTCTGTTTAACTCAGACACTCTGTTCATCACCACCCCCTTTTGTAAATCGTTTTTGGCCACTATAGGTGTGGCAGGGTATACTCAGACATGAGTCCCTTTCTCACTGCTCCATCAGGATTCAAGCAAGCCGGGCCGAAGAAGGCTGAAATGCCAGAAACCGGTCCCCGGTAGCTTGTCTCCTTTCTGGTGAAGAATTGGCTTGGTAGTTTAGTCTGCCCTGTTCCCATGATGCACTGGGCCAGGGACAGACTGATTTGCATATAGCCAGGTTCTGAGCTGGGATGGGGCAGTGAGATAAATAACGGTGATGGATCAAGCCCTGATCTTTGGACTGGGTAAGAGTGGTCTGTTTAACTCAGACACTCTGTTCATCACCACCCCCTTTTGTAAATCGTTTTTGGCCACTATAGGTGTGGCAGGGTATACTCAGACATGAGTCCCTTTCTCACTGCTCCATCAGGATTCAAGCAAGCCGGGCCGAAGAAGGCTGAAATGCCAGAAACCGGTCCCCGGTAGCTTGTCTCCTTTCTGGTGAAGAATTGGCTTGGTAGTTTAGTCTGCCCTGTTCCCATGATGCACTGGGCCAGGGACAGACTGATTTGCATATAGCCAGGTTCTGAGCTGGGATGGGGCAGTGAGATAAATAACGGTGATGGATCAAGCCCTGATCTTTGGACTGGGTAAGAGTGGTCTGTTTAACTCAGACACTCTGTTCATCACCACCCCCTTTTGTAAATCGTTTTTGGCCACTATAGGTGTGGCAGGGTATACTCAGACATGAGTCCCTTTCTCACTGCTCCATCAGGATTCAAGCAAGCCGGGCCGAAGAAGGCTGAAATGCCAGAAACCGGTCCCCGGTAGCTTGTCTCCTTTCTGGTGAAGAATTGGCTTGGTAGTTTAGTCTGCCCTGTTCCCATGATGCACTGGGCCAGGGACAGACTGATTTGCATATAGCCAGGTTCTGAGCTGGGATGGGGCAGTGAGATAAATAACGGTGATGGATCAAGCCCTGATCTTTGGACTGGGTAAGAGTGGTCTGTTTAACTCAGACACTCTGTTCATCACCACCCCCTTTTGTAAATCGTTTTTGGCCACTATAGGTGTGGCAGGGTATAATCAGACATGAGTCCCTTTCTCACTGCTCCATCAGGATTCAAGCAAGCCGGGCCGAAGAAGGCTGAAATGCCAGAAACCGGTCCCCGGTAGCTTGTCTCCTTTCTGGTGAAGAATTGGCTTGGTAGTTTAGTCTGCCCTGTTCCCATGATGCACTGGGCCAGGGACAGACTGATTTGCATATAGCCAGGTTCTGAGCTGGGATGGGGCAGTGAGATAAATAACGGTGATGGATCAAGCCCTGATCTTTGGACTGGGTAAGAGTGGTCTGTTTAACTCAGACACTCTGTTCATCACCACCCCCTTTTGTAAATCGTTTTTGGCCACTATAGGTGTGGCAGGGTATACTCAGACATGAGTCCCTTTCTCACTGCTCCATCAGGATTCAAGCAAGCCGGGCCGAAGAAGGCTGAAATGCCAGAAACCGGTCCCCGGTAGCTTGTCTCCTTTCTGGTGAAGAATTGGCTTGGTAGTTTAGTCTGCCCTGTTCCCATGATGCACTGGGCCAGGGACAGACTGATTTGCATATAGCCAGGTTCTGAGCTGGGATGGGGCAGTGAGATAAATAACGGTGATGGATCAAGCCCTGATCTTTGGACTGGGTAAGAGTGGTCTGTTTAACTCAGACACTCTGTTCATCACCACCCCCTTTTGTAAACTGTAAATAAGTATGGCATTAGAGGTATGAAAGCAAGCATAAAATAGATCATAATATTATGAAGCATCATTAATGCCATCATATACAACACCCTTAGGTGAACAAAGCTTGTGTTATATGCAACACTGACCCTAAACTATACACGTTAAAAAATGTTATGTTAAAAAAATTTGTACCGCGCACGTACACCGAGACGGTTTCTTGGCGCTCATAACAGACATGGCGAACCGGGGCAGGAAGTGTTACTCAAAGGCCGACTTAAAGAGGTAAGTTTTCAAGGTTTTTCGGAACGGTTCATAGGTGGGACAATGGCGAAAGGAAGAAGGGAGGGAATTCCAGAAGGTGGGGCCTAAAAAAGAGAAACGAAGGCCGCCGTGTTTTTTGCGGCGGTTCAATGGAATGCAAAGAAGATTGTCAGCAGAGGATCGAAGATTGCGAGATGGGAGGTATCGCTTGAGTTTAGAAGAAATGAACCACTTCATGAATAACTGAGTTCCTGATGACTATAAACCACATATAGAAGGGTAACTGCTACTGCACACAGTTTTCAGTCTGTATACCACTTCGAGAAAACCACATTTCTGATACTCAACTTCTGTTACATAAATATACTATGGCAGCCTTTATCTGTATCGACCCCCTCACAGTCATCAAGCCCTCATTGAGAAATGAAGTAGATATGACTAGAAAAGTGGGTACTGTAAACAATGTTTACTCTATGGAGAGAGTTTACTCTGTACCACACTGTTTACAGACAGCAACACTCTCATCTGAAATACACCAGATAATATTAAAAAAGTGTCTACTAAGAATAGTGCATACTCAATGGAAAACATGTTTAAAGAGGGACTATTTACTTAAAATAACCAACGTCTGAAGGTGCTAAAGATCATACTACCTTCAGCCTTCGCAGATAGCCCATCTTCTGAAGCAAATCAAGCACATGTACATAGGTTAGTTTCTTGTGCACACAGTCTTCTATGTTATTTAGAAAGTGTCACACTGAGATGATTCTGTCTAATAACTCAAGTGTGCTTGCAATACAGAATCTTTGCCCTATTGGAAACTTTTTCTGCAGAACCATAAAATGAGTGTGGAATATACTGTACACAGGTTGTCAACTGTCACCTGAACACAGAGTTACCCTTCAATACAAACATTTATATAATGTGTTCAATAGCTCTACACACCTAGGATACATTAGCAGCATATACGTTTTATAAACACTTCAACCCACTAGCTGGACACAGGCTGTACAAAATTAGGTAGAGAAGTTATATGGTAGTTACCCACCACTATTTAAACTATACAACTAACACCCTTGGTGTTATGATGTCATCAGTGTATCCTCAATGATGTCATTTGAAATATCATCAGTTATGTAATAAATGATGTCATATAACATGTCATGTGATGTAAAATGTGAGATATAGTTAGTTCTGCTAATTATAACCAGTGAATTTCTGTGTTTTTAAAAATTCTAAATGCTAATGCTACCACTGAAATATTCACTAGGTGTGGGCGTAGTGCTCCGCTCTGCCACGTAGTGTGCGTAGTGTTGCCTACTTCGCGATTCGCAAAGCAGGCGTAGTAGGCAACACTACACAAACGCCATGGAGGAACGAAGTTGCCTGCCACTCGCCTCCCTTCCGCCACCTTCTAAATGCACTTAAAATAATTTAAACCATTCTAAAACTAATCAAAACGACTTACTTGAGATGCGGTGTACCGGGGCTCCCTCTTCCTGGTTTCTCAATGACTTCTTCCTCAGAAATGAGCATTGGCGGGCGCCCCTGCATGCGCATTTGTGAGAAAGAAGTCGGCGAGAAACAGGAAGAGGGTGCCCAGGGACGCTGCATCTCTGGTAAGTCATTTTGATTAGTTTTAAAATGGTGTAAACGATTTTAAGGGCATTCAGAAGAAGGCGGGAGGGAGGCGGGCGGTACGTAGTGGGGCTACGCGAAGTGTGTGGGTGTGCATAGATTCCCCCCACTTCGCGATGCTTCGCGTAGCCCCACTACGCCCACTACGCCCACCCTTAATATTCACCTAATTGTAATGTTACATTAACCTTTAGTTTTTTCAGTGAATATCTATCTACATACATATATATGTGTATTACCTACTGGTGGTTGCCAGTTGGTAGTTCTAGTTGGGACTTTGTTTCCATAGGAATTTTTTTGTTTGTTTTGCTAATAACTTTGATGGCATTTGACGCATCTTCATGAAATGTTCAAAACTAGTTTGACACTCCCTACAGCTGCTGTCTGGAAAGTTTCAGAGTGATTCGTCAAGGAGGGGCTGAGAAAAAGAGGGTGACCCAAAGTGTGTTTTCGCCATGCAATTAACCCCTAGGGATTTTAGACACAACTGCAGCCCAAGCCGCTGAACAGAATGATACCAACATTTTTCGGAAAGCTGGATCTTGGTTGAGAAAGAATGCTTTTTGTAACTTGATGTAAATCTTTTTAGAAGATTTGGAGTTATTAAATAATTTTGTTATGTATATCTAGAGAGACAAATTCACTGTGGATCCACTGTGGTGGATTTGCAGATCCATGTGCCAACAGCAATGCAGTGATATCCTGACTGTGGATTCACTGTGGTGGATTTGCAGATCCATGTGCCAACAGCAATGCAGTGATATCCTGACTGCAACCTGGGAGAAAATTTGCTGCCACTGTTTTGTCAAGCTGGACATAATTCCTAGGGGAGATAACACACTATGAACAGGATATATGGAGTCAGGATGGAGGTATCCTGAGCCCTTGGGACTTATGGAGGGTGCTGTGAGGGACCCCTCATGGGGAAGAAATTGTCAAAACATTTTTTCCTTGGGTTGCTCAAGGAACCCCACATCCAATGAGGTACTCTGTGAGGCCACTTGTGTGAATCTGTGGAATATTTGTGGATCTAGACTCCAATTAAAAAATACACTCACTCACAGATACATTCACTCACACACCCATACAAAAACTCACACATCCCTACAATCACTCACATATCCACTCCGAGACCCAGAACACCACTTACATGCCCACTCACACACCCATATATCTACTCACACACCCCTTTAGATACCTAGAGAACCACTCACACACCAACTCACAGACCCCCACAGCCACTTGCACACTCACTCAGAGACCCAGGGAACCACTCATAGACCCACACAGCCACTCACACACCCACTCAGCCAGTGACACATGCAGTAACACATCCACTCACATACCTACTTGCAAACATGCTCACAGACCTATACAGCCACACACACCCACTCAGAGGTCCAAAAAAACCACCCACACATCCATACATCCACTCACTCACCCACTAAGAGACCCATAAAACTGCTCACATACCCACTTGCACAATCATACAATCATTCACACACCCACTCAGAGACACAAGCAATAGCCACTCACATACCCACTGACAAACCCACAGGGTGCTCACACATTCACTCAAACACCCATGTAAACACCCATACAGCTGCTTACATTCCCACTCAGTGTCTGTGTAGGTTAATGTTAAAACAGTCAAAGCAAATAATTAACAACACATTGAATGAGTCCACATTGTTTTAATCAGAACAAGACTGGGTATATTAAATATACACACGCGTAAATCAATAAGTACACTTGGTTGTACAGTGCCCCAAGAGGGAAAGGGAAGGTGAAGGTAAGTGATCAGGTGAGGATGAGGTAGTGAGGATGAATAAGTGACAGTAAAATCAATGGATCAATTACACTGTATCTATTAATCATATACAGTACGGTGGACCAACAGTTCATGATAGTTGGGTTAGGGGATCATACTTCACATAGAACAATAAATGAAGCAATTGATGGCGTGAAGTTGATAGACTAGTGGGCGGTTGTCGACGTTTCAACCCTCTATGTAATGCAGGGATTAGTTGAGCCCTTGCTGTGGGGTCTTCATCAGGACAAAGAAGGGGGGCAGGCAACCTATTTGAGTATATAGAATGCAGCATTATAATTCACATTGTGGGGAAATGTCTCGTGATAACAGGTTAGCACACACATATTATGATAATTCGACTGGAAATTAATTTCACATTATCGTCAAACACATATTAAGTGCCTAAGAGTTTAAAAACAATTGATTGCAGAGTGTTACGCTTTACCAAAACGGGGTATGCCTCGTTATAATAAATTGCGGCTAATTGCATGAAATTATCAAACATTGGAATAGGAAGCCTTTATCAAAAACTTAATTGGTTAGGGCGGGGTTCAGTGGATCTAAAATGAAGGAGTCAAGATCACATTGGTACAAACGAGCGTTAAGAGCCAAAAAAACGTCCCGGAGGCTAGCATCGGCTAAGTCATTAATACATTGGTGCCCCAAGGAATACCTGGTATGTGATATAGAATGGCAGGGTCGCAAGTCTTCAATAAGTGGGATCCTATCCTACATGTAGTATCTAAGGCAAAATAAAATGAAACATGTAGATCGGGGCTTAGGTGAGTTATAAAGAACCATGATTAATGCATTTTGAAAAATCACGGTAGAAGTGTATTAAACAATGACTTACCAAGTGGTAATTGTCAAAGTATTCACTGAGTCAATGCGAGCGGTAAATGAGGAGACTGTGGTTCCTGCGGGTACAAGGAAGGGAGACCGCAATCACTCTCTATCCGTATATAAATAAATGGGAAGATGTACTATGGGACGCGAATGGCAGCTTACCCGGGTGAAAAGCCACGTCAAAGTCCGGCCATAATTCTGGGATCCGGAAATGCTGAAACGAAGATTAAGTAAGGATTACTGACTTGAGTAGTTAAACTCGGGCCAGATAATTACCACGAGGAGCGAGAATGTCCTGCGGTCGTGAACTTACTTGAGAAGTGCCGATTCAATCGTGCAACGGACGCCGCTCGAAGTCGGAATGGCGAACCGTTGTTCCTGTTTCTCATATCACCATGGTAATCCTACCACGTGGTGTGAGCACAGTTGACAGATATGGAAGAAAGACTCGCAACTTTGCGGTCAGGAAGGAGATTATTAATACAGGGGAGATAGAATATATCTGTATTATTGATGTAAAATGTCATCCTTCAAGTGCAAGTAATTGTAGAATATACAACTATGTGAAAACAATTATATTGGGAGACCTTGGATATTAAATACCCCGTAAAAGAGCCATAAATGTTAGTATACAAATGCTGTAATGTACATCGTGGATAACATACTGGCACAAGTCACTGAAACGTTAAAGAACAATGAACCGTCATTACTGATTAATACTGTCATTATATGCACGGTCAAAGTCAGTAATTAGAGCGAACAAAAAATTGCTGTTTGTAAGGGTGGTGTACCTCCGACAGTGGGGTAAAGACCAACCTGGAACAACTAAGGGTCCGGTTAATTCTGGCGCACCTCTCACATGAGGGTGTAGGCCATTGCATTTCAAGATGGTACTTATACATAAATTGATGGGAATTTACACTAGCGTTGCCAGTTGTGAGAAAGAGCTATCATGCTCATTAAGACCTGCTTCAATTGAATCAAAGAAATGTATCCATTTGAGTTCACGTGTATTTAAGATGCCTGAAATGTTGCCACCCTGCGGGCCCAGAGTTGCTTTCTCTATTACCACCCATTTAAGGTCGTCCGGGGAATGCCCTGCACCCTCAAAATGGTCAACTAAGGGAGCCCCCTGTACTTGGCATCTAATCCTGCTCATATGCTGAAGAACCCTCACTTTCACTTTCTGCTGTGTTTGCCCAATATAGATTTTATCACACGGGCAGATTATGGCGTAAATCACATTGGCCGAATTACAATTGCTGTGTGTCTTAAGTCTGATTTTGTATCGGGAAAATTGAAATTCCTTAGTCTGGATGGTGGTGTCACAGGCTTTACAGTGTCCACATCTGGTGTGTCCAACCACCGGGGGCAGATCCCAAAGTGAGGTGATAGTAGGTTCCTCTGGTGTTGGAAGTAGTGACCGTACTACAAAGTTCTTGATGCTTTTAGCTTTTTTAAAAGCATGTAGGGGAGTTTGAGATTGGTTGATGTCATCCGATATAAGTTGCCAGTGCTGATTGATTATGCGCTTGATCTTGTTGCTTTTCGTGTTGAAGGTGGTAACGCAGACAATCCTCTTTTTTGATCACATTTGTCTTTGACTACAAGAAGTTCATCTCTGGGGAAGTACCAGGCACGTTTGCATGATTTCTTCACCAGACGACTTGGGAAACCACGTTGATGCAGTCGATTTGCGAGATCCTCTGATTGAGTGAAATAGTTCTCTTTGCTAGAACAATTCCTACGAATCCGTAAGAATTGCCCAAAGGGCAGATTGTCACGGAGCGCCCTTGGGTGATGGCTTTTATATTGTAGCAATGAATTTCACTCAGTTGGTTTTCGGTACAGTGTGGTAAGTAATATCCCAGATTCCTCATAGATAGTAATGTCTAGGAAGTTGATGGCGTAGTTGTCCGACTGAATCGTGAATTTCAGGGATGTGGACTGGTGATTTAGCCATGTGAAGAAGGTGGATAATTCATCTTGATTGCCATTCCAAATTATCAGGATATCATCTATGTATTTGGTCTCTGAATGGATTCACTTGATTGAGACCAGTGTCTTCCTCGAAGGCAGCCATGTAAAGTATTGCTACATCCGGGGCAAAAGGGGCCCCCATGGCTACTCCTGAGGTTTGGAGGTAGAATTTGTTTTTAAACAGGAAGAAATTCTTCGTCATTGCAATTCTTAGTAATGCCACAATAAATTCTGATGGTATTTGTACCGGGGTCGGTCGTCGTTGTAAGCTCCGTGATATAACATTAAGGGCTTCTTGTTGGGGAATACACGTGTAAAGTGAAACAACATCACATGTTGCTAGTCTTTGGAGATGGTGATCAAACGGTTGATTTTCGACGATATTGATCGTATGCGTGGTGTCTCTGAGGTAAGATTGGGTGGATTCAGCCAAGGGCTTCAAAAAGAAGTCAATGTATTTCCCGAGTGGCTCAAGAATAGTTGTATTTTCTACAATTACTTGCACTTGAAGGATGACATTTTACATCAATAATACGGATATATTCTATCTCCCCTGTATTAATAATCTCCTTCCTGACCACGTAGTTGCTCACACCACGTGGTAGGATTACCATGGTGATATGAAAAACAGGAACAACGGTTCGCCATTCCGACTGCGAGCGGCGTCCGTTGCACAATTGAATCGGCACTTCTCAAGTAAGTTCACGACCGCGGGACATTCTCGCTCCTCTTGGTAATTATCTGGCCTGAGTTCAACTACTCAAGTCAGTAATTCTTACTTAATCTTCGTTCCAGCATTTCCGGATCCCAGAATTATGGCTGGACTTTGACGTGGCTTTTCACACCCGGGTAAGCTGCCATTCGCGTCCCATAGTACATGTTCCCATTTATTTATATACGGATAGAGAGTGATTGCGGTCTCCCTTCCTTGAACCCGCAGGAACCACAGTCTCCTCATTTACCGCTCGCATTGACTCAGTGAATACTTTGACAATTACCACTTGGTAAGTCATTGTTTAATACACTTCTACCGTGATTTTACCAAATGCATTAATCATGGTTCTTTATAACTCACCTAAGCCCCGATCTACATGTTTAATTTTATTTTGCCTTAGATACTACGTGTAGGATAGGATCCCACTTATTGAAGACTTTCGACCCTGCCATTCTATATCGCATACCAGGTATTCCTTGGGGCACCAATGTATTAATGACTTAGCCGATGCTAGCCTCCGGGCCGTTTTTTGGCTCTTAACGCTCGTTTGTACCAATGTGATCTTGACTCCTTCATTTTAGATCCACTGAATCCCGCCCTAACCAATGAAGTTTTTGATAAAGGCTTTCTATTCCAATGTTTGATAATTTCATGCAATTAGCCGCAATTTGTTATAACGAGGCATACCACGTTTTGGTAAAGCGTAACACTCTGCAATCAATTGTTTTTAAACTCTTAGGCACTTAATATGTGTTTGACGATAATGTGAGATTAATTTCCAGTCGAATTATCATAATATGTGTGTGCTAACCTGTTATCACGAGACATTTCCCCACAATGTGAATTATAATCCTGCATTCTATATACTCAAATAGGTTGCCTGCCCCCCTTCTTTGTCCTGATGAGGACCCCACAGCAAGGGCTCAACTAATCCCTGCATTACATAGAGGGTCGAAACGTCGACAACCACCCACGAGTCTATCAACTTCACGCCATCAATTGCTTTATTTATTGTTCTATGTGAAGTATGATCCCCTAACCCAACTATCATGAACTGTTGGTCCACCGTACTGTATATGACTAATAGATACAGTGTAATTGATCCATTGATTTTACTGTCACTTATTCATCCTCACTACCTCATCCTCACCTGATCACTTACCTTCACCTTCCCTTTCCCTCTTGGGGCACTGTACAACCAAGTGTACTTATTGATTTACTCGTGTGTATATTTAATACACCCAGTCTCGTTGTGATTAAAGCAATGTGGACTCATTCAATGTGTTGTTCATTATTTGCTTTGACTGTTTTAACATTAACCTACACAGACACTGGGACTCCTTCCTCTCAGTACATATTGAACCCAGGTCCCAGTGACTATATTTGGGTAACCCCCTAGTCTATACCCTACATACCCACTCAGCAGGTAGGAACATCACTTGTAAGCATGGGCGTAAAATCCGTTCCGCTCGCGGAATTTGCGGATTTTCGGCACATTCGCAATACGTGAACTCTCGCGAATTTGCCAAAAATCCGCAAATTCGCACGCAGCGTATTTTTTTGCTTGGTTGCGCTTGACAAATACAATATTGCGGCGCACGGCGTTCACTTACCGTCATTCAGCGTTTGAAGAGTTGTTTTTCTCCATGTTTGCGTGTGCTGCGCCATTTTGGATCTTGCTGGGTGATCTCGCGGGAGTTTGTCGACCGCGATTGCGTCATTGCGCCCACCACCTTGCACAGCAAGAGTTTGTCAGTGCGAGTACGTCATTAAGGCTCGTGATCACGCATCGCAGGAGTAAACAATTGCGAACACGTAGATGCGGCGGGCAGCAACAATCTCGTACTCGCGAAATTGCAAAATTTGCAATTCTGCACAAGAAATCCACCAGCAAGCAGCATACACCTTCTGAAAATGATGATTTTTATCAGAATAACTCCTCAGGTTGACATTTGCCTGCACTTTTTTCTGCAAGGAGTCCATTTTGGGGGGGGGGGGGGTGGGAGGAAGGAAGTGCCCCACAGTCTCCAACTTCCTCTTCCTGTCCAGAAGACTCCTCCCAGTGCTTTGTTCATGTCCTGGTCACTTTGATTTGACCTGGAAGGATTACTTTTTGTGGATGCTGCTGGATATTTGGATTTGAGGCCTTTTTGACTTTCTTTGGATCACTTTTGGATTAGAAATTTCACAAGTAAGTTTGTTTGGGGCATTACAGTTGCTGCAACTACAATTTTGGTATTTTCGATTTTTGGGCTGTTGTTGAGGCCTTTTGCCCAGGGGTAGTGAGTGGTGCATGGACTGAGTCTTTCTGTGGCGTCTCTTTAATGTAAACATCATGGAGGGCATGGATGGCATGGGATTGTGCTGATTTTTGTGTGTTTTTCGATTTTTTTGGGCTGCTGTTGGAGCCTTTTGCCCAGGGCTAGTGAGTGGTGCATGGGCCTAGTCTTGCTGTGGGGTGTCTTGAATTTAAACATCATTGAGGGCAAGGATGGCATGGGATTGTGCTGATTTTTGTGTGTTTTTCGATTTTTTTTGGCTCCTGTTGAGGCCTTTTGCCCAGGGCTAGTGAGTGGTGCATGGACTGAGTCTTGCAGTGGAGTCTCTTTAATGTAAACATCATGTTTGGCATGGGATTGTGCTGATTTTTGTGTGTTTTTCGATTTTTTGGGGTGTTGATGGGGACTGGCCATGTGGGTGGTGGCCATTTTGAGTGCTGGTACAGGCAGGCCCTGCCCACGTGCTGGAGGGCAAGGGGCCATTTTGAATGCAGGCAGTGTTCTCAGGTCTGCAACCATTTTGCCTAGCTTCCATCCATTATGCCCAGGCGTAGTGAGTGGTGCATGGGCCTAGTCTTTCTTTGGGGTGTCTTGAATTTAAACATCATTGAGGGCATTGATGATATGGGATTGTGCTGATTTTTGTGTGTTTGTCGATTTTTTCGGCTGCTGTTGGGGCCTTTTGCCCAGGGCTAGTGAGTGGTGCATGGACTGAGTCTTTCTGTGGGGTGTCTTGAATTTAAACATCATTGAGGGCATGGATGGCATGGGATTGTGCTGATTTTTGTGTGTTTTTCGATTTTTTTGGCTGCTGTTGGGGCTTTTTGCCCAGGGCTAGTGAGTGGTGCATGTACTGAGTCTTTCTGTGGGGTATCTTGAATTTAAACATCATGGAGGGCATGGATGGCAGGGGATTGTGCGGATCTTTGTGTGTTTTTCATTTTTTTTGGCTGCTGTTGGGGCCTTTTGCCCAGGGGTAGTGAGTGGTGCATGGACTGAGTCTTTCTGTGGGGTATCTTTAATGTAAACATCATGGAGGGCATGGATGGCATTGGATTGTGGTGATTTCTGTGTGTTTTTCGATTTTTTGGGGTGTTGATGCGGTCTGGCCATGTAGGTGGGGGCCATTTTGAGTGCTGGTACAGGCAGGCCCTGGCCATGTGCTGGGGGGCAAGGGGCCATTTTGAATGCAGGCAGTGTTCTCAGGCCTGCACCCATTTTGCCTAGCTTTCATCCATTATGCACAGGGGTAGTGAGTGGTGCATGGGCCTAGTCTTTCTGTGGGGTGTCTTGAATTTAAACATCATTAAGGGCATGGATGGCATGGGATTGTGCTGATTTTTGTGTGTTTTTCGATTTATTTGGCTGCTGTTGGGGCCTTTTGCCCAGGGCTAGTGAGTGGTGCATGGGCCTAGTCTTTCTCTGGGGTGTCTTGAATTTTAACATCATTGAGGGCATAGATGGCATGGGATTTTGCTGATTTGTGTGTGTTTTTCAATTTTTTTGGCTGCTGTTGGGGCCTTTTGCTCAGGGCTAGTGAGTGGTGCATGGACTGAGTCTTTCTGTGGGGTCTCTTTAATGTAAACATCATTGAGGGCATGGATCGCATGGGATTGTGCTGTTTTTTAAGTGTTTTTTTTTTACTTTTTGGGGGTGTTGTTGGGACTGGCCATGTGGGTGGGGGCCATTTTGAGTGCTGGTACAGGCAGGCCCTGGCCATGTGCTGGGGGGCAAGGGGCTATTTTGAAGGCAGGCAGTGTTCTCAGGCCTGCACCCATTTTGCCTAGTTTTCATCCATTATGCCCAGGGGTACTCAGTGGTGCATGGGCCTAGACTTTCTGTGGGGTGTCTTGAACTTAAATATCATTGAGGGCATGGATGGCATGGGATTGTTCTGATTTTTATGTGTTTTTCGACTTTTTGGGGTGTATAACTGATGTTCCTCTGTTTTCCTTTGCTTTTAGGTGCACAAGAGAACCACCAGTGCCAGGAAGAAGTCCTGCAGCGGTGTGTGTGCAGCATAACGTCACGAGACGTCATGTGTGGCCACAGACAAGACAACTCTGCAACTTGTGCAACTGCGGCCTGCTGTTCTGACATCTGAAGAAGATGGCCCCAAAAAAAGTTCCCCGTAGCTCCTCTAGCAAGTAAGTTGCCAGTAAGGAGCAGAAGAAGCAAGTTACCAAGGAGACTGGTGCGCCGCCCGCCACATTTTTTGGGAATAAAAAAAAATGTATACCTGCAGCAGCAGCGGGATCTGCTGGGGTCCAAGCTGGGAGCAGCACCCCCACTCCATTGGGCTCAATGCCACCACCAGCACGCCAACTTAAGTCCAAGCCCTTGAGTGCTGCAGAGGCACTAAGTCTAGTTGTTTGATCCCCATTGACCAGTGATGTTGGCTCATCGCAAGAAAGTAGCAGCAATGTCTCTCAATCAACACAGGTTGTTGTAACTCATCTGACGAGTGTTCAACAACCACAGCCACAACAACAACCACATGTGCAAGTACAAGCCCAAGTACATGTGGAAGGAGAGGCAGCACAAGGAGATGCGCAAGCAGAGGTGCATGGAGGGGCAAATGTGCCCACAATAGTTGTTCCTCCCGAAGTAGGGGCACATCAGGAAATCGACATTCAAGCAGAGCTATCATTTGAGGAAGCCACTCCTCCTGATCATTCATTGTCTTCCACATCCCTAGCAAGGAAAAGATCAAGGATGGTGTCTACATCATCTTCAAGCCCCATTCCTTCTGATGATATGGATCTAACTTGGGAACCACTACTGCCGTCTGAGAGTGAGGCACACCATGATCTGACAAAGGTAGCCAAGCGTAAAAGGATGGTCCCCAAACTCTCGTACTTATTGAGTGTGGTGCTGAAGAAGAAGTGGCGTATACTACTCCTGCTGATGAAGACTCTCACGACGACGACGCAGTCATCATACACGCCACTCCAGCCTCAGCGGGCATGCAGCAAACTGACATTTTGACCCTAGCCGAAAAGCTGCTGAGCGTGATGTTGTCAACCAGGAGGCAATGGGAACACCATCATTGGAGTTAACTAGTACACCACCACCTACCGCTTCCATATTTTTTTCTCGCCAGAAGGGACCTCCATCCACCTCGACCTCAATTAGTGGTGGTGCAAGTGCACAACGTAGTAAAGTTCGGCAACACACATCCTCCACTTCATCTGGCATTAGCAGCCTGACCACCAGTATCACCTCCTCCGCCCCCCACAGACATTTGAAGTCTGCAGTTTGGGACTTCTTTGGTGTTTGCCCAACAAGGGAAAACATAGCCATTTGTAGCATTTGTAAGCTTGCAGTTAGTCATGGTAAGCTTGGTACCAACTATGGTACCGGAGGCCAGAGAGGTCATCTTGAGAGACAGCACACTGTCCAATGGCATGCGCACCTAAAGGAGATCAAGGAAGCCCGAATTGGAAGTCAACAAACTGTATACGTTGATGTTTCATCTGATGATGACGAGGAGGAAGAAGCGTCAAACATTTCTTCACCTACACCCAGTACCCCTGTCAGCAGCACACCCTCTGTGAGCCACACTAAGAGTGTGGGAGAGAGTGAGACACCAATGCGAAAAAGTTCATCATCACAGAGCGTAACTGGGTAGAAGAAGTCATCATCATCATCCCGTAAAATGGTCCAGCCCACCATTAGAAGCATGTTGTTTTCAGATGCTCCATTTGAACGTAACCACCCAACGGCGCGTCTGTATAACACTAAGCTGGCTAAAATGCTAGCTCTGGACCTTCTCCCTTTTTCTTTTGTGGAAGGGGTTGGTTTTCTTGAATTAGTGGCAACGCTCAGCCCTAAATGGAAGGTTCTTAGCCGGTTCTATTTTGCCAGAGTTGCGGTTCCAGCACTACATGCAGATGTGCTGGAGGTGATTGGGGCAGCTTTGCAGAAGAGTGCTGTTCACACTATACATCTGACAACAGACATGTGGACCAGTGGCGCAGGCACTGATTACATGTGCATCACTGCACACTGGGTCTCTTTTTCAGGAGTTACAGCAAAGCTAAGGGCAGGTGTTGACCCGGACAACGTTTTTAAAGCTGCTCGGAAGCAGGCAACACTAGCCATGTTTGGCATGGAGAGAAGTCTTACAGGAGAAAACATTTTGCAGGAGTTTAACACAAAGGTCTTTCAATGGCTGTCTCCAAAAAAACGCAAGATTGGTTATGTTTCCACGGATAATGGCGCCAATGTAGTTAAGGCCATGGATCTGGGTAAATTTTTCAGAGTGCCGTGTTTGGCGCACTGTATAAACCTGGTTGTTAAAAAATTCTTCAGTGAAGAAAGTCCAGTGTGCGAGTTACTGACCACCTGCCGAAGAATGTGCACACATTTCAGCCATTCTTTTAAGGCCCGGAAGCATCTGAGGGGCCTGCTACATGAACGTCGACTGCCAGTGATAGCACTCATCCAGGAGGTGGCAACACTTTGGAACTCAACCTTCTACATGCTTGAGCGTCTGTATGAGCAGTTTACGGTAGTCGATCAGTATTTCTTAACACTGGGTACAGCTATGAAGGACCTGAGGCTAGATGCGAAGCAATGGGAGCTAGTTAAAAGCCTGACAGACATGCTTTGTCCTTTTGAGGTCTTCACGCGTGCAGTCAGCAGGGAGGACTGTAATTTGGGAAAAGCTATCCCATTGTTGCGCATGCTAGAGCCCCAACTGAAGGCGGTGTCTTCTATGTTTCAAAAAGATGAAGAAAAGCAAGAAGCTTTTGATTTGGCGGAGAAATTATTACAGCGGCTACTTGGCGAAGAACGTCTTCAAATGATCCACTCAGAACAGCATTACATTTGTGCTACTATTCTGGATCCACGCTACAAAAAGGCACTGGAGGCAGAGCATTCTTTCCTTTTGGTGACGCAGACGTTTTAAAGTACAAACATTGGCTAGCTCTGTCAGCCATGAGGTTTGAAAGAGAACGGCAGGAAATTGAAGGAAAAGGCAGTACATCAGCATCAGCAGGCCATCTGGAGTCAAAAGAATCCACTTCTGCACCTGTGGCTGTGGCAAAAGTGACCTCTCAGCCGTTAAAGACACCAGCAACCGGATCATCTGCACCAGACACAACAGTAACATTGTGTGAAGAAGAGGATTGGCTAACTCAGCTTGGGTTTGGTTCTCAAAAGGTCCCAGCAAAAAGTAAGCAAAGTGGAGGAACCGTGGAGAACCTTGAGTCGATGGTGCAGGACTATCTGAATGACTCAACAGAGGTCTATGTTCATGATAAAGTGAATTTTTTTTTAAGGAGAAACCCTTTATATGAAAAGGGAGGGGTTAGGTACTCTAGAACAAAAATAAGGTTTCCCTTTTCACAATAACAATACATCAAATCAGACTGATGAGAATGTACACACCAACGGGAGGTTTTTCTTCAAAGATTTGTTTTCTGTTCATACCAAATTGAGTTTATTCATACAATACAAAAAAAATTTCTTTATACATTAAAATATAGCAAAAATGTGTCGACGCGGCATTTCGGTGATTTGAGTCGTCACCTTCTTCAGGACAAAATTGCATTTAAAATCACTCTAAATTAAAAAAAACCTCCCGTTGGTGTGTACATTCTCATCAGTCTGATTTGATGTATTGTTTTTAAAGCACTATAGAAATTGAGAATATTTGTAATAATTGTAAATTTGTCAATCTCCATGCAACCTTATATACAACATATGGCTCACCCTTCATTCTAGGCTGAAACCCCATAGAGACTCAAGTCTTTTTTTAAGGACATGAAAAGGGAAACCTTATTTTTGTTCTATGTTTATGATGACCCATTGGCGTATTGGCATGGGAAAAAAGTATTGTGGCCAGAGATCTCCAACCTGGCTATAAACTACTTGTCTTGCCCACTCGCAAGCGTGTCTTCTGAACGTGTTTTCAGTGCTGCTGGTGGCATTGTAACTTGCAAAAGGACCCGCCTCTCGCCCAAAAATGTGGAGAGGTTAACAATGATCAAGATGAATCAGCACCTCATACCACCAGATTACAAAGTACGAGAATACATGCCGGAAGAAGACGAGGAGGACACCAACTTAGATGAAGGAATTTCTTCCCTGTTAGGTGACCTACTCCCGCCTGAATTTGCAGAGTATGAGGACGAACTCTTTTTCCCTGACACCGAGCCCTGAAAATGAGCCAATGAATCAATAACTTTCTTTTTCGTCCTTATTCACTTTTATTCCTGTGTGTATGTCTTTCTTTGTTTTGCAAAGTCAATATAAATCAAAACTTTAATCACCTAATCACAAAAACAAGCCCATCAGCAGAACTGTCTTTACTTACTTGCTTATTGATTTGAAGGTGCCGCAGTCTGCATTCCTCAGGTTCACAAGTTTACAAGAATATGCTCCTCTATCCTCCTCCTCCTCCAAACTTCTATTTCCCTCAAAGCAGAGGGCTGGATTACGCCCAATGAAGAAAGACTCTGCACTTGTGGGGGTGTTCTACTTCTTTGCGGGTGAGTTGACGGCTCTGGGACCATTGCTGGGAAGGTCTAATACCGGATAAAAGTGGTTTGGCGAAAATCAGACTTGAAAAAGTTTTTGCCTTTCTGCTCGCTATCATGTTTTTGTGGGCCTGTTTGGGGGGCTTCCTGGTGTTTGTGGGTGGGTTTTGGGGTCTGGGAGCACTGCTGGGTATGGATACTTTTGATTGCAAGAGGTTTGAAGCAAATCCATGGTGGCAGAGGGGAGTTAGGGCCTAGATGCAGAGCGCACGTGAGTGATTTTGGAAATTGGCTTGAAAATGACTGAGTGCCCATTTTTGAAGTTTTGCTTTTTGGCTGTTTCGGGGTCTTCTACTTGTTTTCGCCTGAGTTGACGGCTCTGGGGCCATTGCTGGGAAGGTCTAATACCGGATTAAAGTGATTTGGACCAAATCCATGAGAAAAAAGTTTTTGCTTTTTCTGACATTTCGCTCAATTTAGTGTTTTCGGGGGTCTGTTTGGGGGGCTTCCTGGTGTTTGTGGGTGGGTTTCGGGGTCTGGGAGCACTGCTGGGTATAGATACTTTTGATTGCAAGAGGTTTGAAGCAAATCCATGGTGGCAGAGGGGAGTTAGGGCCTAGCTGCAGAGCGCGCGCGGAGTGATTTTGGAAATTGGCTTGAAAATGACTAGGTGCCCATTTTTGAAGTTTTGCATTTTGGCTGTTTGGGGGTCTTCTACTTGTTTTCGCCTGGGTTGACGGTTCTGGGGCCATTGCTGGGAAGGTTTAATACCGGATAAAAGTGGTTCGGACCAAATCCATGAGGAAAAAGTTTTTGCTTTTTCCGACATTTCGCTCAATTTAGCGTTTTCGGGGGACTGTTTGGGGGGCTTCCTGGTGTTTGTGGGTGGGTTTCAGGGTCTGGGAGCACTTATGGGTATGGATACTTTTGATTGCAAGAGGTTTAAGGCAAATCCATGGTGGCAGAGGGAAGTTAGGGCCTAGCTGCAGAGCGCGCGCGGAGTGATTTTGGAAATTGGCTTGAAATGACTAAGTGCCCATTTTTGTAGTTTTGCTTTTCGGCTGTTTGGGGGTCTTCTACTTGTTTTCGCCTGGGTTGACGGCTCTGGAGCCATTGCTGGGAAGCTCTAATACCGGATAAAAGTGGTTTGGACCAAATCGGAGGCAAATTTTTTTTGCGTTTTTGCTGACTTGCTTTTCTTTGAGGTGCTCTTTGGGGGGGTTCCGGGTGTTTGTGGGTGTATTTTGGGGTCTGGGAGTACTGCTGGCACAGTCTAATTTTGATTGCATTTGTTTTTCAGGAAATCCATGGTGGAAAACGGGAGTTATGGCCTAGCTGCACAGCACGTTTGGACAGAATTGAATTTTGTTTTTGTCCAAATGCGTTTGGACAGAATTTTATTTTTGTCCAAATGCGTTTGGACAGATTGCATTTGTTTTTCAGGAAATCCATGGTGGAAAACGGGAGTTATGGCCTAGCTGCACAGCGCGTTTGGACAGAATTGAAAGAAGGCCTAAAAATATTTTAAGTATGAGATTTTCCATTTTTGCATTTTGGCTGTTTGGGGGTGTTGTGCTTTTTTGCGGGTGGGTTGGCGGGTCTTGGGGCATTGCTGGGAAGGTCTAAAACCGGATAAAAGTGGTTTGGACAAAATCCATGCTGAAAAGCCTTTTGGCAGTTTTTGTAACTTAGGGTTTGTTAGGGTTAGCACTAGCAGCAGTATTCCATGTGTTTGGGGGTGTTCTAGATTTTTGCAACTGGGTTCTGGGGTCTTATAGCACTCGTGGGAATGTGTTATCTTGGTTGCAAGTGGTTTGAAGAAAATCCATGTTGGCATTTTTTGTAACTTAGGGTTCGTTAGGGTTAGCACTAGCAGCAGTATTCCATCTGTTTGGGGGTGTTCTAGATTTTTGCAACTAGGTTCTGGGGTCTTACAGCACTCGTGGTAATGTGTAATCTTGGTTGCAAGTGGTTTGAAGAAAATCCATGGTGGCATTTTTTGTAACTTAGGGTTCGTTAGGGTTAGCACTAGCAGCAGTATTCCATCTGTTTGGGGGTGTTCTAGATTTTTGCAACTAGGTTCTGGGGTCTTACAGCACTCGTGGGAATGTGTAATCTTGGTTGCAAGTGGTTTGAAGAAAATCCATGGTGGCATTTTTTGTAACTTAGGGTTCGTTAGGGTTAGCACTAACAGCAGTATTCCATGTGTTTTGTGGGGTGTTCTAGATTTTTGCAACTGGGTTCTGGGGTTTTACAGCACTCGTGGGAATGTGTAATCTTGGTTGCAAGTGGTTTGAAGAAAATCCATGGTGGCATTTTTTGTAACTTAGGGTTCGTTAGGGTTAGCACTAGCAGCAGTATTCCATGTGTTTGGGGGTGTTCTAGATTTTTGCAACTGGGTTCTGGGGTCGTACAGCACTCGTGGGAATGTGTAATCTTGGTTGCAAGTGGCAGTCCATGCCCTCTAGTCAATCTATATTAAAGATCTGAGCAACTTGTTGTGTACATTGGCCTGAGCAAGATTAGAAGGCCGAATACAGTAGCCATGCCTGTTTATGACCCACAAGCATCCCTTATCCTACACTTCTATCTTCCACACCTGGCTCTGTTTCTCTGCTTCTGGGCTTTTACAATGGGGAGGTGACTGTTTATATGATGGGGAGGAAACCAGTTCTATTGTGAGCTTCTCCGGCCTGCACAGGAAAATATGTGAAGTTTGACATATGTTCATGATGGAAGATGGGTTGGTCAGTTTGGGCAAGTAGAATGGAATTCATAATTATAGCCTGCTTTGTTATGGTACCATGGGAGCGACCTACAATGATGTGTGACACAGCAAGAATGTGAGCCTAGGGGCAAACTTTTTGTATAAAAAGCCTGCCTGAGAAAGCTCAGGCAGGCTCCCTCTTTCAATTGTAAAACTACGGTTGGACGACGAAGCCTCATAATTAATTATAATAAAGATGTCTTTTAATTTTACAGATTGGCTGTCAATTCCTTTGCTGCTTTATTATGCAAACTGCTGGATAGATCCCTGGTGGGGAGAGTGAGTCATTTTCCACTTTTCTTCAGTTGGCGCCCAACGTGGGGCCTTATCATGGAGTGGTTATCTGCAGGAGTGTTTTGTCAAGGGATGGAAAAGCTGCTGGGGAAGACAAGACAGAATTCTACCAAAAAGAGGTACTCTGGGCACAGGGTTTTCTGGGGGATTATTTGTCTCTGTGGCCCAGTATGTTTTTTGATTTTTCTGACTTAAAGCTCTCCTAAAGATGTCACTCCTGACTAAGGAACCCATTCTTTTTTTGCTGTAAGTAATTTCTAACAGACTGTTAGTGCAGTGGGGAATTGACAGTTATAATTTGGACAAATATTTGTGTATATGCAAATTGCAATTTGTATAGGCAGTTGAAGAGATATTTTCTCCATCTGTTTTAGTTGAAGAATAAAAATGGGTCGCTCCCAGTCCTTTTTGGTTCTGAGTCCTTAGTTATTTATTGGTCGCGGAAATGTGACGCAGTCCTTAGTTATTTATTGGTCGCAGAAATGTGACGCAGTCCTTAGTCTTGGTTGCTTTTGTAGATTATCACTGGTTGCTTTTGTTAAGATAATCTTTGGTTTGGGTACCGGTACATTTGGTTCATTTGGTAGGCCTTTGGTTGCTGTGGTTCAGATTATCGTTGGATAATCTTCCTCAGTATTGGTTCCTTAGTTTTATTTGAACACTGCAGTATTCAAAAACCGTGGGTCACATACATTTGCGTGTATATCGTTGGAGATAGCCCCATGAAGTTTGAAACCCGACTAGTGAGCGCAGATGCCTGGTCGCGGTATTTTGTTTTGTATTAGTATTGACTAGGTTGCAACAAAGGATTCCCGGTTGGAGGTTTCGCGTCTGATACCTCCGGTTGGAACTCCAATTTATGAGCTCTCTCTAAAAGGTCTGTGAGGCTGTCCCTTTTGCAGCCTTCTGGAAATCTGTTGAAGAATTTAAAAAAAAAAGAGAAAAATAGGAACTAAAACGTTTTTGTTGTAAATATGGTTTACAACTAGTATTGGCAGGTTATTTTTTAACACAGTCTGTAGGCTGTTCCTTGTTCCTGTCCTAAGTGTTGACCTACGGGTTAAAATGTGTGTTTAAATGTCTATGTTGTTTTTGGGTTTTGTTGTAAATTGCGACGGCGCTATGTACAAGAACGGCACTATGTACAAGAAATGGTTAGAGCGCGCTGTTTTGTGTGTCCTGAGTGTTTGACCCCCCTTCTGTTTTGTGTCTGGAATGAGCTCAATGTATGTATGTGTATGGGTTACGTTCAATAGATGTAAATAAGGCTCCAAAGAAAAAAAAAATGAAAAAACGAAATTGCCTGTTCAGTAATCTCACGCATTCCCAGTTAGGCAGCTGCACCTAGGCTTGTGTGTTAAAATATATCTAAATAATAGGCTAGGGATGTAGTGAGCGTTTTATATGTAGAACAGTCACAAATAGCAATAATTAGGCTTCATTAGGAGAAAATAATTATTAATTATGAAAAATAATTATTAAAAACAAGTGCTACAAAAAATCATTTTTTAATATTTGTGAAGTCTAACACTCATACTATGACCCCCTAGCATTAAAATGTTTGATTTAAGTTATGTTGTACCACGAAAATGACCAAACACTTCTGTGCGCAATTTCCCTTACCCTAGGCGCAAACATGCTCATTTCTATAAGGTATAAATAATTATTTTCAAATGTATGACTCATAAATTAGGTACTATACATTCTAGTAATACCCATTATGCAAAAAATTGTAGGATATGTATTTCTTGGTATCTAGAATACCAAAGTCGATTTTCAGATAAATAGACTGTTTTGAATGGTTTCAGGGCCCCTTTTTAAAGTGTCTCTTTAGTAAATACATATATTTAGATCTTAATATATATGTTTGCAGGTTGTGCCTTCTTATGATTCAGCGAGTCAATGTGTCATAGAAATTGTTTTAAATATAGTGAAATATTGCAGGTTATGTGGAAGTGGTTAAACCTACTGGCCTTGTCAGCTTCAGTTACCACGAGCAGGGGACTGGCAGAACCTGTATAACATGTTCCAGCAGTAGCAGCTGAGATGTTATCTTGTAAGGCTGTCTTGTTGACATTTGTGACCTTTTAATTAGGGCCTCGCCTGTGGAATGCAGCATGACATGGTTAAACATGCATCTGATGCTAACTTCAGCTGTCTCTTTGTGTTTAAATCCCTGCCCCTGCCACGGTCCTGACCTGAGGTCATTTGAATAGCCTGACTTGCTCCGATAAATTTAATTCATGCTCATGTTTATAATTTAAAAGTATCTTCTTAGAGCGTTACAAATATGACATTAGCTGGGATGGGATTTTCGTTTTTGGGAACTAAAATGAGCAAAGGATGCAGGGCCATGTACAGCAATGATGATTGCATTTTAGCCAAAGAATAAATAATAGCTCCAGCATGTTTCCCACAAAACGCTTGTTGTTTGGTAAATTATGTCATCAACACATTTATCTCAAATTAGAAATACGGCAGGGCTGATACAGCATTGCATCCCGCTAATAATAATAAAAGGAACACTATTTAATTTGTAAAACTGCAGCCTCATTTGTCAGTGCCCTGAAGGATTGTAGAGCCCACACGTGGTTTGCGTAGCTCCCAGTTGCTTTCAAAATGCTGCACACAAGCGCTTTATATGAGATGTAGTTGATTGTATATGATTTAAATCTGTAACCTTCATTCATTGCAGGCTGGCTTGTTCTCATTTGCCGCATTCACATTACATCTGCGTTAAAAGCGCACATCTGAGATAATAAACAAATAGGAAAGGTATTCCTCATGCAAAATTGTAGCACCTGCACTTCATGTCTTACAAATTAAGCACTGTGTAAAATGAGGGAACATGATTTCAAAAGGGCAAATGCAAAAGTGATTTCTTTGAAAAAAATTAAACATTCTGCTAAATGATCTGTAGAACTGGTATATGTGTGTCTCCATGCTAGGAACTAATTTTTTTTAGTTAAGTTTATTTGACAAAAAGAAAAACGAAGTGTTACATTAAGTTTTAGATAGGCAATAAGTAGAAGCCCTTCCCCAAAATTCTGCAATTTAAAGGCCTTAGGCCTGAGTGAGAATGGGCGTTTTTGCAAGGTACATGGACAAAAAGTTACAGGTAAATAATGAAAAGTTTTTTTTTGTATGTCACATTGTGTCATGTTTTGTAGTCTGATAAAAAGGGTTATAATTGATGTTGTATTATGAGAAATGTGTGTGTTGTGTATCTTTTCTGCTTCTTCCTACAGATAATTCATGGATTAATTCACAAGACACGTGAGTTGGCTGGTTGAAGAGAAATGTTTTTTTTTTGCGTAATTTCTTCAAGAAAAAATGTGTGTGTTTATGTTTCATTTATACATTTGGTCCTCTGAAACGCGTTATTTGACACAGCGACATTATATTTTACAGCAGAGTATCAATTACCTGATGCCCTGCTGTCAAAAGAAGGGAATACTTGACAATTGAGATTGGGCTGCAGGTTTATAGTATACAGTACATGTGCCATGGTATTATGTATGACCGTTTTTTCATATATGCTGTTTGTTTGTCTGGGCTGTTTTTCCTTGTGCTTGATATACAGCAAGTATATCATATGGCTTGAGATGGCTTGATATGTGTATTTTTTTTACATTTTTGTGTGTATGTTCTGTTCTATGGTGCTACTTTGAATTACAAGTTCCCCTGTGTTGTGAAGGAACGCATATGATGATATGCATTGTTTCACAATAAATTGGATGAATATTGTATTAAGATAAATTTCACAGATATGGACCTCATACTGTGAGCGAGTAAGGCAGCAGTTTTTCCAGTGCATGCCTAAATTTGGCTGTAATGATTTTTTTTAAGAAAACTAAAATGATATACTGGATTAAAGTGTGCTATCCGTTCTTAGTCACTTACTGCCTTTTTCCTTAAGGACAGGCAGCTCTGCATTTATGTATCCTTGATTGGGCCTAAGGATGGAATTATAGATCCGTGACTAAAGGTGGCCTAATTTCGATATCGCATTTTTTTTTTTATCGCACTTTTTGATTCCTGAATAAGCCTATGGATTCATTTTTTCCCTGAAGAGACAACTGAACATTAGTTAGAATTACCGTGTAGGTTATAGATTGTCAGCGGTAGAGTTAAATTGGTGTAACATTGGTCTTTCATGTATCCCTGTGCTCTTGGTGCTGTGTCACATGCCTTAGGCCACCCAAGCAAACTCTTGTCCTTCCTATAGATTTTTCTTTTTGCTTTTTACCTGAACAATGTTGCATCATGTTTAGTTATTGAAGATTTTTGTTGTGTTCTACTTCCATTTTCCCTTCTCCATCTTCCTTTCACCAGTCAGCCCATTTATTATTATGGGTGTATTGTTCATGTTCACACTTTTAGACTGCAGTGATGTATTAGGAACCCCCCTTATGCTACATACCGTTCCCTTTTGTGTGACCAGACTAGTTTTCGAGAATTTTCTTTAGGCCCACTTCAAATGTCTTTTTCAGACTGACTGTCAGGATAGTGATAGCCTGGTTAATTGACCCAATACAAGTTTTCCATCTCAATAGGAGATTTTCCATCTCAATAGGAGATATCTCAAGTTTACATTCTTTTTAGTACGGCATATTTTTATGTCTATTTTTAATTTTTCAGTTCCCTTCTGTTTCTGCTGTTTCAATTTTTTAATAAGATGTGTTCTAATCATGCAGATACCAGGACTCTCTAGTTCTTGTCCTCTTGTCTGCACAGTTGATCATTAGCCTTTGTATTACATAGCGCACTTGATGCACATTGTTTTAAAAAGGGACTTTTCTTCATGTCCTTGATAATGTGTATTATGCCATTGCTCTATTTGAGATGTTCTAGATAAGGAGTTTAGGAACACCTAGGCTTCATCATTAAGGAGAATATGTATTTACCCCATTAAATAATGTATCCTATTAGATAATGCCACTGTATGAGGGCATCCATTTACGTTGCCATGACGAATTGCCACTCCTTTGCAGATTGCAGGCCACTTGCTTGCAGCCCTCTTGTCAAAAAGCCAACCCATGAACTGTTTTTATATCTGACTTGAAGGAAACTAACAATTGTGTTACACTTCCTATATCACTAGGTTCTGCGGGAATCTTCCAGAGTCAAAAAGGAAGAATGTTACCCTGCAGACTGGTGATCAAAAAAGCCTGGTCCCCATCAGTAAACATGGCAGACGACTACAGACTTCTTGGCCTTGCAATTCCTGACAGCAATCAGCAGCATGAACAGCAATCAGCAGCGTGACAGCAATCAGCAGCGTGAACAGCAATCAGCAGCGTGGGCAGCGGTCATCAGCATGGACAGCGATCATCAGCGTGCCTCCAGTGGTACCTCCTAAGCAAGCCATTTGTTTCATCAGAAGGCGTTGTAAAAAGAAAAGAAAAAAGGAGCTGATTTTCTGTTTTGCCTCAGAAGTTCAGTGCAAAGATGCGAAGGATCCCTGCTTTTGATGGCAGGACTGTCATCCACTTTGTTCAACTTGTTCAAACTGTCATGTGCTTGAACCTCTGGCAGCGCGCGGTCCCCTGATCCCCTTGGCCTGAGTTTTTGGCCTTTCCCCACACACACCTCTTTTCCCTTTGCTCCAGCAGAAAGGCAGTGCACCTGAGAATCCAAGTTTGGAAAAGGCACTACATTCCGGTGCCCATGAGAAGAGCAGCTTGATCGTCCTCTGACACTAAATGATGAGTGTTGGAGTCTGAAAGGAGCTACTGATCTTGAGAGGTTGATTCTCAGTGGTGCTTGTTTCTGCACAAGATGTTTTGTGCCCTTGATCAATGAAGAGCACATTTCCTGAGGTGTCACAGAGAAGAGACATTGGTGCATTTGTTTTAAGACATTGAGACTTTGAATGAACTGTGGGTGTTCCAGGAGGGTACTCCTACTGAGCATGAAAAGGCCTGGATCAAGAGGCCCAACGCAAAGAAGACACTGGAAGCGGATTTGATGGATAATAGAAGCCTGCCAGGAGAGGCTTTGACGGACTCTGGGTATTTTCTGTGAGCTTGCATAGAATTGGAGTTTGGAAACTAATTTTTACTGCTTTGCTGGCATTTGTTTTAAAGTACTATTCTGTTTAGTAAAAGCAGAATGAAGTCTCTCTGTGGAAGTGTATCCCTTTTTCATCTGAGAGCATTGATCAGGAACGCCACTGTTTCACTTGAACATATAATAGATTACTGAAATGCATAGGAAGCTATATAGGATGGTATTAGATAATTCTAGGATTTGCCTTTTGTTTAGGATTGTGGAAAATTATGATTTCATTCGTAATAAGAGTCACTACGTCCTCCCGTGGTCTATATGTTCACAAACGTGTTTTCTAGTGTTATTCTAAAATGACATTGTCTTTTATGGGTGGGATTGTTTTTGTTGCTACCCAATTGACATCTGTACCCACCTCCCAACCTATGTCTCTTCCTACTATTACTTCTTTGCATTTGACTTTTGATTTTCCTTTTCTCTCTTGCTTTTTCTGAAATTGTATTATGGTTTTCTGTTAAATTTCTTGATTGGTTACCATTTGCCAGTTGCAGGGTCACGTAGGAGTACCAACGGTTCAGTTTGTGACCTGAGTAGTGGCAGTAGGCCTGCAGGACTTGCAGTGTCCCTATGACCTGCTAATAATCACAGCTGAAGTACTCTATCAAGATTGCGTGAGCGACATTAGAAAATGGAGATTGTATTGAGGAATGACGATAAAAAGCAAGAGATGAAAAACAGACATTATAGAATATTGTTCTCTAAGTGCGGTATAGCTCTATCTATTTTAATACTTTTATGTATTTTATTGGCTACTATATTTTGGTTTGTTTCTTCTACACAATTGACGTCTGCACCAACTTCCCAACATACTCTTTCTTTTTCTACTGTTTCTTCACATGAGTTTCATATTTTACCTGAACATACATTGGTTAGGCCAGAGTTTACTGATAGACCCTTCTGTACAGCTTCTACATCAACACTAGAACACCACTAATTGTTGGGTGGGTGATCTTATACCACATACTACAGATAGAGGTGTTCACTATTTGGTCCTGCCATATATGGCCTTTGTACCACTACGTGTGTAAGAAGACTTGTCCCAAGAGAGTTGCTAAGTAGTAAGATAATACTACAGCAACCCCTTGATGATCTGATAAGTATAGACCTAGATTCAGACTGACATGGGTTTAGGTTATTGCCTATATAAGGGCAAAAGGAGCGTCTGTGGTTCTGAAAATTCCGGACCCCGCCATAATGGTGTACCAAGGCCTAAACACTTGTGCAGAAAATATCATCATACCACGACGAATTTGGTATCATTAGACCGGTAATGATCAGGACATTATGCCTGTGTATTTGCGTCACGATCGAGTGATGCTATCACCCTTAAACCACTGTTCTTGTCCTGAGCCCACGGCATCCATCTTGTGTCTTGCCCTCATATAGTCAATTGATTAAAGGCTGAATATTGATCCAAAGGACACGTCCACCTTTCTCTGACTTCTCCATGACCTGAACAGGCTGAATCTGCCTACGTGATGTTGGCCTCACCAAACCAGTCCATGCCCTCTAGTCAATCTATATTAAAGATCTGAGCAACTTGTTGTGTACATTGGCCTGAGCAAGATTAGAAGGCCGAATACAGTAGCCATGCCTGTTTATGACCCACAAGCATCCCTTATCCTACACTTCTATCTTCCACACCTGGCTCTGTTTCTCTGCTTCTGGGCTTTTACAATGGGGAGGTGACTGTTTATATGATGGGGAGGAAACCAGTTCTATTGTGAGCTTCTCCGGCCTGCACAGGAAAATATGTGAAGTTTGACATATGTTCATGATGGAAGATGGGTTGGTCAGTTTGGGCAAGTAGAATGGAATTCATACTTATAGCCTGCTTTGTTATGGTACCATGGGAGCGACCTACAATGATGTGTGACACAGCAAGAATGTGAGCCTAGGGGCAAACTTTTTGTATAAAAAGCCTGCCTGAGAAAGCTCAGGCAGGCTCCCTCTTTCAATTGTAAAACTACGGTTGGACGACGAAGCCTCATAATTAATTATAATAAAGATGTCTTTTAATTTTACAGATTGGCTGTCAATTCCTTTGCTGCTTTATTATGCAAACTGCTGGATAGATCCCTGGTGGGGAGAGTGAGTCATTTTCCACTTTTCTTCAAAAGGGTGGATTTGGCCTAGTTAAAGAAAGCGTTTGCCACTATTCTTAACTTAGGGCTCGTTAGGGTTAGCAGTATTGTATTGCATGTGTTTGGGCGGGGGTTATAGATTTTTACGACTGGGTGGGGTCTTGGAAAACTTGTTGTAATGTCTAATTTTGATTGCAAGTCGTTTGAACATAATCCATGGTGGGAAAGGGGGGTTTTGGGCATACTTTCTGAGTGCGTTTTGACACGATTTGAAATTAGGCCTCTGTGAGGTAGCAGCAGTATTCTGCACGTTTTTGGGAGGGTAATGTGGGGTGTTCTAGATTTTGGGGATTGTCATCTCTGAAAGTGACAGTATAATTTTTGCACCACACAGCGTGCCTTACATATTTTTTTCTCCGAGGTGTCTTTAACACTTACTGTTGTATTTTTCCATGATCAATTACAGGCAGGCTTTTACCCTGTGCCATCGATGTACTACTCAGGCTTACAATTAGCGATCCGCAAATCCGCATCAGGCAGGCATTGGACAGTGTGTCTGGTCACCAAGATTGATCGACGGAGCATCCGATGGAATGAAGGAGTACCGCGAATAAGAGGAATGCCTGAATGCATCGACTTCACAAATTCAACGGGACAACTACAAAAAACAGTGACAGTATCCAAAATTCTCCTTATCTTTTAAATGATATTGTTGTGAACTTGAACTTACTTCTACGAGTGTGACTCTGACTGTGCGTTTGTTTGATCTCTGCTTAAAATTCATCCCTTCCTCCAGCAATTAGATACATCTTTGCTATGTTTAACACTAATTTAATGTTCTAAGTGTTTATTCTCTCTGTGGGCAGAGAGGCAAGTGAAATTGCGTAATGACTGCATCCCTGTACTGTCAACTTGTTTTTTCGTAGTTACTAGTAAGTTGCAGTAAGTAGTAGTACTACTTTACAGTAACCTAATCATCCATTTACTACTTATGGCATGCAGTAGTGCACTTCCTTTATGTCCCTTTCAAGATGTATCAATATCTTCTAATCCAAAGATTTGTTCTTCTTCATTTGTTGTTTGACTGTCCATGCTGTGTTTTTTTATACTCTACCAAACTTTCACAAAAACCCCCATTCCCATCCAATTTTCAAACCCTAACCCTCTTCCCCCGGGCTGTGTGGTATTTCATTGAGGTGTGACTGACAACAACAATAAATTCCACACACTTGCTGGGGAGGATAAGGTCAAAGCAACCAGAAGTTCATGTGCGCCATCATGGATTGATAAGAACATCCTCCTCCTACACGACGTTAACAAGCAACAATGAAATGATTAATGCTTACCTTACGTTGGCACTGCTTAGGCTAGGGCACTGTTCTGTACCGTACTATCTATTGTACTGTTTCTAATGCTACTCTCAGGCCACTCAATGTTTAATTTCCTCTTTTTTTCATATGGTGATACTGCCAGTGTGTACCACTACTGCTACCAGCACAACAATGATATTGCATCCGACGAGGATTCAAGTCAACAACCAACCTTATTCACCAACCGTGATTCGCAAATCACAGGTAAAATAAGCATATTGGGGAGGTAGTAGAATAATGGGCTAGGACTAAGTTTGGAGGAGAGCAGAGACTAACAGTACTACTGGTAAAGTACAGTAGTAGGGCTACTGAATTGACTAACTCGGTTACTTGCATTTTGGTACATTTCAGGACAAGATGTTTCATTCATGCTGGTAAGTTTGAAAAACCAAACGTCCAGTAACCACCGCCAACCTCCACACAAAATAATATGAGCGCGTATACTGTGTATTTGAATGAAAAATATAATTATTGAGAAATTTAAATTATGGATGTTGTTGTCATCACAAAAATAGAATTACCCCAACTCGCCCCCCTCCCTAAACAAACCAATGTCCAAAAATCAAATGGTACCCTTTCCCCAAAACCCAATTCCCATCCCCCCCAACAGTCATTAAAAAAGGGACAAGGGACAGTCACTTCCTCCGGTGGCGTTTGGACAGCTGGTGCTGCACGTCTCACAGCTCTTTGCGGAGGTCCCGGAGCTGGCGCTGATGTTTTTTGGCCAACCGCTCCAGGTAGTCCACTCGTTTTCGGAGGCGGCGCTGGCGTACCATCCAGGCTCTGGGTGGGGCAGCTGTTGTTTTTCCTGCTGTATAGTGGCGGCGGGAGGCTGTCGGCCACGGCTCCGTTTGGCTGGAGGCTTGTGGCTGGTGGACCCGGGGGCAGTGGAGGAGGATGTGGAGGTTGTTGTAGTTTCCTCCTCATGCTCCCGAGCCCACAACAGTCGATACTCAACACAAATAGCCCCCAGCTATTCATCTCCTTACGGGTGAACTTTTTGGGAGTAGCATCTATGAAAAAAGAAAGAAAAATACTGTAGCCAATAGTCTTTAACATAAAGTCAAAATAATTCAACAGAAAGTTGACACTCAGTAACACCAGCATCAGTAACACCAGCAAGTAGCAAACACAGTATAACATTTTTAAGATAACGGACCAGGTTTTTTTTGATTGTCGTTATTTATAATTTCTAACCACTATTTTGAGGGTGCCCCAGATAGGAGGAAGAACCTAAACCTCCAATTAGGACCAAGATCCAAACATAATTGATACAGCAGGCATCTGTGCACATGTCGCCATTTACAGAGTAAATGCTGTTGGTAATCAAACAACACAACCAATAGACAAACAATGTGGAAGTAGTCTTGATAGAAGTTTTTATTCAATTCAGATTTTATCTACCACGCCCAGCCAGCACGTAATTCATCAGGGCTAGTAGCCCACGACTTCATCAGGGCTCCCGCGGGCAGCGGTTCCAAAGCTATTGCCACAATGGCTAGGTGCTCTCAGCCGGTTCTAATTCCGTCTGTCGAGGTTCTAGCTGATTCGTCTCAGCCATCCGTGTGATGGTTAATACCAAAGATGCGACACACCATAGGAGTATCCGTGTGAGCGGCAGGTTAAGACGTACTGCTTTCCAGCGTCTCCGCGTGTAAATGCGGAAGTCATTTACAGTTTACATGCGGAGACGCTGTAAAGCTGAGACGGCTGAGACGAATCAGCGAGATCCTCGACAGTACCCGGTAGCCAGGTCGGAATTGGCAGCGGCTGAGAGCACCCGTTTTATTTTCCCCTATAAGACCGAGAATATGTAGAGACATATTCAGTATGATGATCTGTGGCTTGTCTATTTTAATACACACAGTAGATATTTTAAACAGGCACATGTTGGGAACTGGACTAACACTTCTCCATGTTTCAAAGAGTTCCAATATATATTGTTGGCTCACAACCGCTGGCTACTTGTTTCTCCGTGCTGCATAGGAGTTAAGACTAGAGTTTTGAGTCAAATGATTCTTTTTAACTATTTCTCTTGGGTGGCAGATCTTTTGACAGCAACGATAGTCTATACTAATTGACAATGTTAGACTTCTAAAGCTACAAATCTGATTATATTGTTTTAGAGCTGGGCCTCATGTACTGATACTCGAGGTGAGGTCTAGACCTGAACAAGTAGTGGTAAGCACTTGGTTTATTTACTGAATATATGTCTTAATTGCTGACATGCTGTCACCAATATCCTTATTGCAGAGACTATCTGTCTTTTTATTGTTTTTTTCTTAGATTTCATCAATCATCACCCTTGTTTCAAGGATTAGAAACAGGATCTACACTGTATGTATTTATTCTTTATTTATTGTTGCAGTGACATTACATTTTTAGAGGTCCTGACGAAAGCCAGGGAGTGTTATCCCTAAGGGTTTAATATGTTGACCACGTAGACAGTGATTAATTCCCAACTTTCTTTCTCTTCACCTGCACTTTTGATTTTAATTTGGAAAACTCTGCTGAGTACACACCAGAGGAATGGTTGTATTGTATATCTCGGGAGTTTATCCTATTTTATCTCACAGTTTTTCACTTTATGCACTGCTCTCTCACAATAACTTTGGAAGTAATATCTCTCCTGTTTGCACTTCTTTCTTGTGAGAATCCACAAGAGGATACAACAATTTTTCTTGTTTCTTCCTAATGCTGAAGGGAGAACCTGATATAGTTGTTTGGTAAACACCCAGATGATGACACTGGGCACACACTTATGTGCAATGATGGGATGCCAAATATCCTGGAGTGGCTTCGCTTTACTTTTTCTGTTTTTAACTCTCGTTATCTGCATCATTGTGCCTTCTTTTCACTCCCTTGATATATAGTGGAGAGTGAGAATAACAGTACATATCTATAGACTGTACTTCTGAAACACATAGATTATTAGACCACCTCATTTTCATTGCTGTTGTTATTATAAGGAGTAGGGGGATTAAAATGTGGTTGGTCTTTAAATATTTTTCCTTCTGGCCCTCCTATTATAGTATTTGTTACTGTATAGAATCTGCCAAATGTGGCACGCCTAAGCTAGGCAATCACCATGTTTTGGTTTTGGTGGACGCAACAGTGTTGTCTTGTTGGGCAGCACCTCTTTTGGGTTCCAACTACAGTAACTGCTCTTTCCAATTATAATATACTAAATTATCTTACTTTTGAGATAAAATAAACACATTTGAAAAATGAAAATGGAAACATTCCTAATATGCTTATAGCCAAATGATTAGTCGGTTTAAGGAATATGTGTACCTGGGCATTAAGGATAAAGTAAGCCTTGCTATGGAAGTCAAAATGGTGGTTCTGGTGGCAAACTGAAGGCTTATTTTATGAGAACTGATGCATTGGTGTGCTAAGGCAGCGTGTGTCGAAAATATTTGCGCAGTTTGAAACGGAGTGGATACGTCATATTTACTGTGTGGCGCATGTGTAAGGTCCCATGGAATGCGATAAAAAATGACGCTTTCATGGACAGGCTGCTGCAGGAGAAGCTGAGGCAAGTGAAGGAAAGTGACACAATTCAACTTTGCAGGTTGTAAACCACTGTTTACGTGCTGTATAACACCCTAGCATCACATTGGAGTGCATCAAAAAACTCTTAAAAAGTGAGGCATTTAGAAAAAAAAGTTTTCACATACCTCAAAACAGAAAGGTGGAGCAGGCAGCATCAGCTAGGTTAAGAACTCCAACAACCTCTGCTCCAACCAGGATGTCCAGACAGAAACCCCAATGGAGGAGGAAGAGTAATTTTAGTGAGTAGAAAAATGAAATATTTGTAATAGAGGTGACAGAGCATGAAAATCAACTCTTTTGCACCTAAAAATTTCTATTAGGGAAGAAAGAGGCAATTTGGCAGGCCATAGTGGACAAGATTAACAGTGTTGGGCAAGCTAATGAGGACAGGGCCAGAGTGCAAGACCTCCTGGCACGATCATAAGCATAAGACCAAGTAGAAAATAGCAGCCAACCTGAAGTCAGGCATGCGGACAGGAGGAGCCGGAGTAGCTGACTGCCTTAGAGGAGCAGGTGGCACCAGTCAGTTCAGCAGAGTTGGTGGCAGGAGTTCCCAGGCAGAACAGTGCTGGCCATGAGGATCAACAAGACCTACAGGGTAAATTACAATAAGGGACAATATGAGCAAAATGTCATACTGTGCAGTACACCAACCTTTGTCCCTCCACAATGCTGCACAGTTTCTAACGGAAAGAGTAGTAATCTTTTTTATGTACAGTTATACATCACATAAATGTAAGTCATACTGCCCAGTTACATGTTGTTCAGTTCAGTCCAGTTCCGTCAAGTATGTCCATTCCATGTTGGATGTTCAGCACCAGTTCAGGGTGACCTTTGTATTCTGGGAGTTGTAGTGGAATGTATAACTTGACTCATCAAAGCTGCAAGTCCCACAATACAAAACAAAGACAGGAATAACACATCATACATGGATACTTGGACCCTGTCCAACTTGACGGTGAAAATGCCCGCCTCCTTGCACCATCAGGCCAGTATGTCTTACTTGTGCCCATGGAGCCAAATATAATCTGTAAAGCAATGGAATGGGGTTATCAGAGGATAAACTCCTCACCTGAAAGAGGAGTCAGGTGCGGGCCATGTGATGTATCACCACATAGGAACATGTGAAGAGCGAAGTGCATAGTCACTAGAATGAAACTGCATTGCACACAGCTGTCCTGATATGTGGGGTGAGAGCATACATGTGTTGCTTGCTATGGTAGAGACCACCCTAACTTCTGCCATGTGCAAATTCATACTCAGATTGGGGTTCAATGTAAGTGATGCACACCAGAGGGTCATGAGCCTCATTGACAGAAATTTGTCGAAAGGCAGCTCAAGTCACTCTGCTGCGCTGCCCTATGCCAAGTTAAATGGCAAGAATGCACCATATGTATGCAATAGGCTGCATTCCTGTCTTTTCTCACAGTGCCTGTGCTTTTTTGACAGGCTAGTGCCAACACAGGCACTGCAGTGCATGTAGGATAGTGTTTGGTGCAGGAAGGGGCACCTTGCTGCACAGAAGCATTCCTAGGAGGTGCTCTCTTCTTTGCATGTGTGCTGCAGAATGCAATACACATAGAAAGAGGAAAGAACATGGAAAAATAAAGAAATTACTCCTTGTTAGGCCTCACCTCAGGGGGCATAAGCATTTTGGGCTTCCCCATGTTTACATGATTTGTTAATCTGGGGCAGCATCAAAATCCATGGGTGCTGTTAGAAACACCTCCTGCAATGCCCCTGCAAGGCCTCAGGAACACAGAGTAAGGCAATGCACCGTTGGCACTGTGTTGCCCTACTCAACATTTATGAGGACACTCAAAGCCATGCAGGGTGATTTGCTTGGTTTAAGAAATATAATTTAGAGCGCTGCACCACTGATGTACCACTTCACGTGGTGCCAAGGTGATGCAAGGCTCTCAATTATAAGCCCCAATGTGTGTTTTTTCAAAGAATAGATGGTGTGTGATAACGTTGCACGCCTGAGGCACATTGACCTGGTACCGTGTTCGAATGGGGATACATTGCGTAGCAAGGAGATGAGATGTGACATGAGTGCTGCAAGATAGCCTGTGCAATAAACATGCACTGCTGTGTCTGATAGTGTCACACTTGTGTCGCAGCTGGAAATGGATTACTAAGAAGAGGTCATTGGTGTACTACCTCCTACATGTGATGCAGACCTTGGTGAAGATATTGCATGTGTCAGTAGGGTGCTGGAAAAAGAAATGTCTTACCATGCCTCATATGTCAATGCAGAAGCATGTGAAAATGGGAATTGTGAAGTACCAGGATCAGCTAGGTTGCCACGACTATGGGCAGGATTCATGGATGGTTGGAGGGTGAGGTATATGGGTCTTGTTGTGTGGCAATCCTGGATAGGTACATGTCACAGAATATCGTGATGACTAGCATGTGGGGTACAGCTTGACCCATAGCCCCCAAATACAGGCAGCCATGTGGGTCAATTAGATTTGGTGACTCATATTGTTGGTGTTGTTATCATGTGAGAATCAATGTATGATCTACATGCCATCAGTGTGTGACAGTAAGTGGAATCCCTGGGACAAAATAAGGATTGCCAGAGAAGTCAAGTACACGTATGAGTGAGTGGGGCAGAGTCAAACAATGTGGGATACTCTGCGGATAACCAACTCTGGTTATGATAAAATAGGGTGAGCCTCAGTGCTAGCATTCTTCCTAGTCTGACTGGGCCTAATCCTTCAGAGTACACATTGCACACTGGTCTGAACTATGGAGCCAAGTGTGTTAGTAATTGCATCACGTAAGTAAACACATATTGGAAAACCATGGTAAGTAATTGCCCTGACACATCCATGCAGTGTTGCAAGTTTGCTAGCTGTGTAGAGAGTTGTGTGCATGCATATGAAACATGAGCCATTGGCCACATTAATGCACAATGTACATGCAAGACAGCAGAACAAGACAGAATGCTTTGGCGAAGTGTGTGAATGGTAGACTGCAGGATCAAATCAAATACATGACCAAACCCACATCACTTTCCCTGTAGCTGTTTTTTTTAATAACTTTATTTCTTAAGTTTCACAAGTTTTTCATCTCCAGCACAGTATATCCAACAAGGTACAATCTCACATTGCAATTGCTCTGGTCGTGAAAAAATGATCTCCACAATATTATCAACATTCAGTACCATAACAGTCACGAGGATCATGAGGTCCCCAACCGCCCTTTGTAAGGTCACTGTGACGTTGCATGTCGCATGTCGCACAAACTTTCTTGAACTGGAGAACCGCAGCCTTAAGGCCCGGCGGTGCAGGGTACGCCTGAAATCCCTGGGATTCACCTGCCTTGTCGGAAACAGAGACACAGACTCTTCGTCTGGCGTAGAAGATGGTATTTATTAGCTGCAGCTAGTACAGTGGTCTTAGTAGTCGTCAGTATAACGAGGTTCAAAAGAGACTGCCACTTAACTCCGTGGCGCACAGGTTTATATACGATACAATACAATGCAAAATACAATCACACAAGAGAATGAGCTATAAGCAAACGTTAAAGACAATGTTTTAAGACCAAAGCAACTCAAGTTCCCAGTTCTGTTTGTCACTCGACCCCTTAAGTAATTTACAAATGAATCCACACAGTTCGATTTACAAGTAGAGAAAACACAGCTGCGTGTTATAGAAGGACAGTCGTGAAACAGGAGAATGCACGAGACATGTAGCGAAGGACAGCAGATAAGAAAACTTAAAGGAAACAATGGTGTGAACCAACATGTAGTCCGGACGGGGATTAATCAGCTCAGACAGGAATTAGTGTACTTGGCCAGACCCTTACACTTGCTAGTAAACATAGGCAAAGAAGCCACCTGACACGCAAAGGCAGAAACGACAAATACATTGCGTTCACCGAGCTGTCTGAGTGAGGGCAACATAAAATGGCGGCGATCACAAAATGGAGGCTGAGCATGAACGAATTCGTAATTTACAGAACCTCAAACCCTCTTTTTGCCATTACTCAGGCAAAAATGAACCAACTCATGCTAATCTGAGTCGGAATCAACACTGATATTCATGAGATCTTCAAGCTGTTGCTATACCATCATTCTAATATTCTCTGTCTTTTGAGTCACAGATTGTGGAACACATAAAGTAGCCAACAGGCTACAAACTGCAGGACCACACTGAACGCATAAGTAACAAGAGAATATGATGGCCAAAATTGCTCCAAGGAACGTTAAGATCTTCCATCCCCAAGTTGACAATATTCCCCAAAACCATCCCATAAAAGACCATTCTCCTTCGTCCTGATGAATCGACTCGGAGACAGTGTGCAATTTGGAAATGGCTTGGTATATTGCCGGAGCGTCATCTGGAATATAAATGCAGCAACTAGATCCGATCAATCTACAGACACCTACTCGGTCTGCCAAGATCACATCTAGCGCAATCAGATTTTGTAATGTCATAAGACGGTCGCCTGAAGCTCTGCTGTAATGTTACCTATTGCACCTGCAGTAACATTAATAGTGGTCTCAACCACTCGAACCAGTTGCCTGATGTGTCTGCTGTTGACCATCGGGCCCCAAAAGGGAAGGAATCCTTTAAGGAAATCTCCTCCCTCTTGTTCTGCTGTGTCTTTGGCATCAAATACACCTCTGCTATGTCTAACTCTGTGGTGGTCTGACGGAGCCGTATATGTAGGGGGGAGGAGAAAAGCTATGTAACTAGTTCCAGAAAAGTTGGAAGAGAGCCAAGTATACGCTCGGTCGTTACAGACAAAATATGTTCCTTGAGACGGAACCAACGGAGGGAAATCAGGAGACGAGAAAATGTACGTGTATGAACATTTCTGCTTGATGTCTGCTTTCTTGCTATTAACTTGGAGACAAAAATTACCTTGATGGGGTACAGTCCATACTGGAGAAGACTCACCCTTCTTAGTTTTGTCACCAAGTATAGAAACATAGTGGGTAACATTCCATCCGTCATAAGCTCTCTTCTCATCTAATGGAATCTTATTCTTTTCTATAATCTTAGCCATTACCACTATACCTTTAATTAAAGAGCTATGACTGAAATCTAATCCATTCCCAGAAGTTCTTACAGGGCTTCTAAGTCTGTTGTGGTATGCAGCTGAAAACATAGTCAAATAGGCCCAAGCTGAACCTTCATATGAGAAAGGAAGAACCAGATATGGCATTCCTTTTTGTGTATTGTGTGGCATGAGTCCGCACACCCAACAGTCAGTCATATTAATAGCCAACTGATGTTGGTGCAACAACTGGATAAACGTATTATTCATATATTCGGCTCTCCTTATCTGTTCATGAGGGGGTAGAGTGTGCATTTTGTGTGAAAAGACAGAAAGATGAGAAGGCAAAGAGGTTGTAGAATTAGCAACATTTCTTGATTGTAAAATGTGTGCGATCCAACCTGTGCAAGCTAATAAAATACACAAAAACATAAGAACACACAATGTTACGCCAAATCGACTACGCAATAACTTACAATACTTCGATCTCATTTCCTGCTTCCTATTTTCCCTACCTACAATTGTTGTACCATCCATCTTTATCTAAAAAAAATGTCGCTCACAGCAATCTTCTTTAATCACTCAGCTACTCACTTCTGTATATCCTGAGGCACTAGCTACTTACTAAAAGAACAAAAATCAGGTTACAGTCTGAGTCTCCTACCGTGACCCTGCGACGGAGACAGATGGCACATCTAATACTGGTATCACATCAAAAAACAAGGAGGCAAAAAGGGGACCCAAAAGGAATGTCTTTAAGTAATAAAAATGTTCAAAATGTTCAGTTTTCCTTATTAGCTCTCGGTCTTAAGTTGTAACGTGTTTTGCTCGTCACAGTCTGGTCCTTGAGCAAAGTTTCTGGATTGGTGGTGTCTATTCAACGATGCACAGGCATAGCGGCTTGAAGAATATCATCATCTGCTTTTTCAGACTGAGTCCCATAAATTTGAGCATCACTGAAAGGAACAAAACAAGGAACCGCTGCAGTATCCGTTTCCCTTACACCACTGCGAATCCACTGGTCGAAGGGTAATGGCAGTGGCACCTTTTTACAGTGCACGCCATGCACCCAGTTACACTTGCCAACCACTTTCACAGCCGTGCGAGTGACGAGCAAAACTTGCGTAGGCGTAGACCAGCGAGGCTCCAAGTTCTTAGTCCGTTGAAAATTCTTTATACAGACCCAGTCACTGGGCAAGATGGTGTGACCTGGGTCTGTGGAGGCCTCTGGCAAAACACTTTGTACCTGTTGGTGAATAACACTTAATTTAGTAGTCAAATCATGCAAATAGTCAATTAACAGAGGATATGGTATGTCTGAATATCTTTTGGGGGGGGGGGACGCCCCAAACATTAGCTGGGCGTCCGAATACCACTTCATATGAGCTAAGTCCCATACGAGAGTGCACAGTAGTTCTGGTCAAATAAAGAGCTAGGGGCAACGCATCAGACCAAGCAAGACCCGTACTGGCTTGAATCTTGGCCAGCTTAAGCTTGAGTGTACCATTGTAACAGTCAACCAAACCCGCTGACTGTGGATGGTTTGCCGCATGGAATTTTTGTCTAATACCAAGACCAGAACATACTTTCTGCATAATCTGGCCTACAAATTCACTTCCATTGTCACTCCAGACAATGCGCGGCAAACCGAATCTGGGGAAGAACTCCTTAATCAATACTTTAGCAGTTGACAGAGCAGTGTTATCTTTCAAGGGGTAGGCCTCTATCCAGCGGGAAAAGGCACATACCACCACCAGAACATACTTGAGGTTGTTGCAGCGATCCATATGAATGTAATCGATCTGCAACACTTCAAAGGGATATAACGGGGAAGCAAAATGACCTGCCGGAGTTGGGGTACCCTTTCCTGGGTTATGCATTAAACAAACAATACAATGCTTAACCACATTTTCTGCACATTTCGGAATTCCTTCATTCTGCCACACAGGAGCCAAAAGCTTACATATGCCTTTTGCACTAATGTGAGCTGGACCTTGATCCATAGTTATGACAGGTAACACATAAGTGTCCGGTAACAACCATCGCTTATGTTCCGACAACTCCGTTTAACAACCCGTCGAATCTAACATTCCCGTACTTTCTTTCCACGTACTCAATTCCTTCTCAGTAGCCTCTCCCTGAATCGTTTTCACACTCTCAATCGTGTCTTCACACATTCCAATTTCCCTAACCCAATTCGCAGGACCTGCCACATGCATTCGACTAGTGGTGTTTCTAGCTGTAGTTTTCGCTACCTCGTCTGCAAACGCATTTCCACGACCCACATCATCTGTGACTTTCTTATGTGCACTGCACTTTATGATCGCTATCTGTGCAGGTAAGGGAAGTGACTTAAGAAGATCAGTCACTAACTGACCATGCTGAATCTTTGTCCCGTGGGAGGTAAAGCACCCTCTCTCCCTCCACAACTTGCCAAAACTATGTGCAACACCGAAAGCATACTGACTATCTGTGTACACATTCACTCTCTTTCCCTTCGACAACACACACGCTCTAGTCAAGGCTATCAATTCAGCTGCTTGGGCTGAATTATGTCCAATACGTGCCGTCTCAACAATTGTGCATAAAGTGGTGACAGCATAGGCAGAAGTAGTTTCCCCATTTGGAAGCTTGAAACAAGAACCATCCACCCATAGGATCCCGTCCTGATCCTTGAGCTGAGTGTCCTTTAAATCAATCCTACCCTTCGTTTCTTCTTCTGTTCGAAGAAAACAATCATGCTTTTCCTGATCATCTTTCTCGTCTGGGAGTGGCAACAGTGTGGCTGGATTTAACGTGTTACATCTTTTAATATGTATATGGCTCGCTAGAAGTATCAGCTCGTAACCAGACAAACAAGCACTCGTGAGATACTGTGTCTTGGTTCTATTCAGCAAAGTATCCACTGCAGGTGGAAACATACAATGAGTGTGTTATCCAACATTAATCCTGCACACTGTCTAATAGAAATTGCCGCAGCTGCCGTAGCTCTAAGACAACTGGGCAAAGCTTTAGCTACTGGGTCTAATGTGGCGGAGAAATAGGCACATGGCCTCTGCTTATCTCCGAATTGCTGTGTCAAAACTGACAACGCGCAACCTTCTCTCTCATGAACCTACAGTGTAAAGGACTTACTATAATTCTGGGTACCCAACACTGGAGCAGAACACAAAGCAGTACGTAAGTCAACAAAACTTTTCTGACATTCATCCGTCCAAGGGAGCGGATGGGGCGTATCTTTCAACATAAGTGCCACCAATGGTTTCGCCAAAAGTGAAAAATTGGGAATCCATTATCTACAGTAGGAAGTGATACCCAAAAAGGCACGCACTTCTCTCTGTGTAGTAGGTACAGACATCTGTGAAATAGCATGAATACGTTCTGGGGTCAATCGCCTTCCCTCCTTCGACAAGAGATGACCTAACTAGGTCACTTCTTGGCGGGCATATTGCAGCTTGGAGGGTGACACCTTATGATTCAAAGCAGACAAATGATGCAACAACGCAACAGTCACACTCTTACACACATCTTCCGTATCAGCAGCCACCAAGAAATCATCCACATACTAAATAAGCGTAGCACCTGGAGGCAAAAAGAAAGCATCAAGTTGAGACTTAAGAGCTTTACTATAGATGGAGGGACTTTCACAGTAGCCTTGAGGAGCTCTTTTAAATCGGAAACTTCGGCCACCTAGAGAAAAACCAAAGATGTCCCTACTTTCTTCAGCAATAGGAATACTAAAGAAAGCATTCTTGAGATCTTTCACTGAAAACCAGGCTGCCGAAGCAGGAATCATCGTCAATAAATCTGTAATGTCCGGAACAACAGGGAACTGTGGCACCACTATTTTATTGACTTCCAGGTCAATAACAAATCTATAGACAGGAGGCTGTGAAGGATCCGTTCTCTTAAGGATTGGAAGAACAGGACTGTTACAAACATTGCCTCTTGTTTGTTCGACCACACCTTTCTGAATAAAATCATCAACAATGGCCAACAGTGCTCTCTCTCCGTCACTAGAAATACGATGTTGAGTAATGCGTGGCATTCTAACATTATCTTTAACTGTGACAACATACGGTGGGATCGCAAGACAACCCACGTCATTCGGGCCCGTGGCCCAAAGACTTTCAGGGAGAGAAAGCAACTCAGGTGGAAACTGGTCTTGAGACAGATACATGGAAGACGTTCATTTCTTTCCCAATGTAAGATGTACACCAGAAGGAGAACAATATAATGTTGCATGCAGTCTTTTCAACAAATCCAGACCCAGAAAATTCTCACCACAACCAGTTGTCAAGATAAGTGAAGCATCCAAATCATAAGGGCCAATCGAAACAGGCAAAGGGCAAGAAACCGGATTACGGACTGGGGCGCCAGAAAATCCCACAGAGGTATTCATTAAGCCAGACAAAGGTGCCCCAGGGAGTTTAGAATGAATGATAGAACTTCTCATTGCACCAGTATGCAAAAGAAACGGCTCTGAAACACCCATAGTATTGACAGTGACATACGGCCCATTTTGATCTACTGAAATCAACACAACTCCCTTACTTTGTCCATGGCTGTCCTATTCAGTCTGAAAATTGTCTGGCCTCTCTTCAACATAATAATCATCATTGTAATACTGCGTGGACTGTCTACTGATCAAAGTAATTTGGAGTAGATGGAGGAAAAGAACGCTGCTCCTGAGAGGACCCACCTCGTCCTCTACCTCTAGATCATGACTGGAAATTACCATGACCTCGTGGAGCAGACATCCCATTATTACGCTGTAATAAAACCGGACAACTATTCTTGAAATGTCCTTCTTCCCTACAATATGCACATTGATTAGGACCTAACGAAGGTCGCGGCGTAAAATACTCAGGCTTCTGCAACAATCTCTGAAACTGTGGAGGCTGCTGAAACTGAGAGTTTTGCTGATGTTGATTCGAGGGAGGCGGATATGCCTGCTGCAAAAGAACCTTTGTTTTCATATCTTTGTTTTTCTTCTCTTGCTTCTCCTTCTCCTCCTAATCCCTATTCTCGTAATACTGTGCAGTAGCCAATATTTTAGCAGGGGAAGAGACAGCTCATGCACTTTCAGAACTCTTTAATTTATTTGATAACTCGGGAAGCAAATTATATACAAACATATCCACAAACAACCGCTGACCACCCTCTACACTCAAATCCTGACCACAGTGGTCAATAAACGTTTCTTCAAAGCGGGTGAAGAAATCCGAGACGCTTTCATCTTTCTTTTGCTTGCATGCAGCCAGCTTATCCCAGTTTACTCGTACCGCAGGCATCATTGTCTTAATTAATTCAATTATTCTACCTGGAAGAGCCGTGATCAAATCCTCGGGTTTCGCACCACCCACCTGATTCGCATCCGCAGCTCTAATAGCAGCCCAGTCGCCACCTAATTCAGCCACATGGTTTTCCTTATGAATCCGTGCCCATATGCCTTGCGGAACAACATTTCCAAATAACATATCAATGTCGGCCAAATTCATAATACAAGCGTCAACCATTTGGGACAATTCTTTGTAATATCCAGCAGGATTTTTACGGGGGCCTGGAAGAGTTTGTTTAAGTGCCAATACTTCAGACCTTTTCCAGGGTTCGTGGACCCATATACGCTGGAAATGAGCAGGGACTGGAGGTGGACCAATCACCGCTTCTCTCCATACGGGAGGAACTTCACGCATTGGATAATTCTTACTACTTTGTTTACTGGCGGGATCAGCCTCGGAAAAGGACAGGGACAAGAACATTGTTTGAAACGCAATGAGTCTATGCACTGCTTCTTCAACTCGAGATCATACAATAAAGCCCTTATCAAAATCAGCTTGTAATTTCAGTAGTTCCGAAGGAACTGTATCTGACTCCATATCTTCCCAACCTCTAATAAGAGTTTGACACATAACGTTGAAAGCATATCTCTGCTTGGGCTCCCCCCATTGATAAAAGCAACTCATGATATCTTCAGTACTATATTCTAGTCCATGCTCAATCCATTTACGAGCGAGGGAACCCAAAACTACTTTCTCGTCCGTAAGAGGAAGTTGACAACAAGATTGTCGTTTAGAGAAAGCTGGAGACATATTTAAAGACCCAAGAAGGAGAAAATAAACTTGAAACAGCATCTGCTATCCTCCTCTGTGAAGTAGGAGAATCCCTCAAGAGAATAGGAGGCATTACAGATGTAGAAGGCAACGGAGACTGAAACATAGCAAACTGAAGAGTAAGAGCGGGAGAAGATGGGGGCTGAATTACAGACTGGAAGGACAGAGCAGAAGCGGGCAAAGAAGCATTAATTGGCTGAGCCGGTGGTTGGACAATCGGCAATTGAGAAACCACTGGCTGAGCGACCGGAGGGGGTAACGGAGGCGCATTAGCATTTTGGGCATAGGGCGGAGGTGAATTCAATAAACAAGACATTAGGGAATCTTCTTCTAATTCCTTTTTTTTATCTGAAGAGGCAGTAGGCAGCATCCGATACTTCTATCTATCGCCATGCAATGTTGTCTCTCTAGTACCTCATTCGCACCATCTACTTCATTATCCTTGAACTTTTGGGCAGCCTGTAAAATTGACATATCTTGTGCTTTCTTATCCTTTTTCGCTTGTTTAATTTCTTTCTGTTTGGCTTCTTTACGCCAAAGGCGAAAGGAGTCAGACATAGCAGGCCAGGCTTTTGTTCATAACATAATCATTTCCAAATTATCTAGTATAGCGGGGTCAAAGCTACCATTCTGGGGCCATCTCAAAACTCCACTATTGTTCGTGTATCGGATCCATGTCTCGTTAAAGGTAATGGGACCAATACCGTGTTTCAAATAGATCTCATAAGTATGAGTTCCAACTAGAGGGATCGGACATGATTCCTCCAACTGGGAATCCCTTGTACAACCCAAACAACAAAATCTTTTGAACTTACTCAGCCCAGGCATCGTCACTTCTCTAGACTGATCACAAACAACAAGGGGTGTAGATCAATGAAACAGTACAAACGTACTGACACCTTGGCTTCAGCCATTGCAATTAGTACAGAAAAGACCTAGACTTTGTAGGCTCTTTTTTTGGGGTATACCATTTATTGCATTATTATTGCAAACCTTACTCCCCTTCCATTAGTTATTGGGGTAGTTGGTATATCCTAGGATTGTGCCTCCTTTAAAACAATCGGAATAAAATTGCATATCTGTGTTGTCTTATGTGTTTTTATAAGTTGTTTGACACCTTACTGGTAACCTCTTGGTCTGTTTTCACTGCATCTTTTCACAAAACTCTTTCCTTTTGTGTTTTCTGGACACTTTCCTTTCGAGCTCGATGGTGCCAATGATGAGAACAGGGCTATCCTGGTGACTACCTGCCAGGTTCCCGTTGGTGGTGCGCCCGTGAGGTGCCATCTTGCTCTCACACACTTTTTTCGTTTTTGCACATCACAATTTGACACTAAAGTGTGTGTGTTATGTGTTGTCCCACAACTGAATTTTACTCATTGGGAACCGGGCGATTGTTTTAAAGGAGGCACAATCCTAGGATATACCAACTACCCCAATAACTAATCGAAGGGGAGTAAGGTTTGCAATAATAATGCAATAAATGGTATACCCCCAAAAAGATAAATGTATAAGTGCCTACAAAGTCTAGGTCTTTTCTGTACTAGTTGCATATTGAGTAGGGGGGCGACCTATGACTAGCTTTACCCTCTAAGCTCCTGTTTGTCTGAATTCAGCTATTGCAATACCTGAATAAAACCCAAAAACAAAACAAAACAAAGGTCTGTGGAAGCGACCTACCAAATACTTAATTAAGAATCGTTCTGCACCAGCGAAGGTCCGTCTCGCTCTACCAAAACTCATCAGAAGGGTCCAAGGCAGGGCGACAGTCAGGGCAGCAGTCGTCAGCAGCTGTCGGAGAGGAGTAGCCGCGCTGTCAAAGACCTTCGGTCCACTTCCGACATACAGGGGTCGATTACGTGGTGCGCTTCCTCTGGAATTTTCTTGCGGGGCTCCTCACGACCCTCGGGCTCAACCGCCACCACTGAAGTCGCCGCACGTTGGGCGCCAGTTGGAGAACCGCAACCTTAAGGCCCGGCGGCGCAGGGTACACCTGAAATCCCCGGGTTTCATCTGCCTTGTCGGAAACAGAGACACGGACTCTTCGTCTGGCGTAGAAGATGGTATTTATTAAATGCAGCTAGTACAGTGGTCTTAGAAGTCGTCAGTATAACGAGGTTCAAAAGAGACTGCCACTTAACTCCGTGGCGCACAGGTTTATATACGATACAATACAATGCAAAATACAATCACACAAGAGCATGAGCTATAAGCAAACATTAAAGACAATGTTTTAAGACCAAAGCAACTCAAGTTCCTGGTTCTGTTTGTCACTCGACCCCTTAAGTAATTTACAAATGAATCCACACAGTTCGATTTACAAGAAGAGAAAACACAGCTGTGTGTTATAGAAGGACAGTCGTGAAACAGGAGAATGCACGAGACATGTAGCGAAGGACAGCAGATAAGATAACTTAAAGGAAACAATGGTGTGAACCAACATGTAGTCCGGACGGGGATTAATCAGCTCAGACAGGAATTAGTGTACTCGGCCAGACCCTGACACTTGCTAGTAAACATAGGCAAAGAAGCCACCTGACACGCAAAGGCAGAAACGACAAATACATCGCGTTCGCCGAGCTGCCTGAGTGAGGGCAACATAAAATGGCGGCGATCACAAAATGGATGCTGAGCACGAACAAATTCGTAATTTACAGAACCTCAGAACGTAATTAAACTCCCAGGACTCCCAACCCATCCCCCCTCCCTAACCCACAACTTACCCTTTCCCTCCCCCCCCTGCCGAGATTAGAACCCTTCCCGATGTGGTCTGTGCGCCTTACATTTTGATTCAACAGACACAAGCAAAAACAGTGAAATCGGGTTTGTGCAATCAGCTCCTCATATCAGATCACCAGGTGTTGTGATGTCTGGAGGTCTAATGCCTTCTTGTCCCATTTCTACCAGTTCGGGGCTATTTTGCGTCAGAGGGGTATCCAATCCCACCAACTCTTGGATCATAACCCCCAGGTCTGGAGAACCCCAGGCAGCTTCCCATCCCTTCTAGTACGCCTTATATGGTCTTCTTCTGCCTGCGCCCATTCTCTCAGGTCAGACTTCCATTTCTGCAGCACCGGACCCTGTGGGGATAACCTGTGTATTGCATTGCGGCGTCGAGCCGTCACCAGGCCCAATACCAAAAATCGCCTGCTCACCTTTCGTTTGGGGTCTCGAGGGATTAGGCCTAGAGGCAGGGGCCCAATTCTATTACCCATCGTGACACCTTTACCAAAACCTCCAGGACCAACTCCCAGTATGTTTGGAGGACCGGACACACCCATACCATATGCACAAATTCTGCCATTGGGTTGTGGCATCTTGGGCAGTGCGCGTCAATGGTCTGGAGACGCCTAGGGGAAAGGTAGGTCATATGTATAATGTTGTACTGAATTAATTTGAATCTGTTGCTAACTGACACTTTCCTCACACTTTCATGAATTTTTTCCCAGTCACAGGAGGTGATCTCCTGCGGACACGCCCGCTGCCATCTGTCCTCAATCGTCAGGGGCCGCAACTTATTATCCTCCCTCAAGGCCCTATAAAGCTGAGTCACAAACTTCCAACCCCCAGCCATCGCCAACATTGTGAGCAGTGTACGGGTGTGCCCCGGAGCCTCCGGGAATGTTGGCCACAGCTGCTGCGCAGTCGCCGCTATTTTCGCGTATTGGAAGAATTGTCCCGGGCCAAGCTCAAAGGAGGTAACCGCCTTCTGATAAGTTACAAATAATTGGTCATTTGGGTACAAGTCCGCTAACATCAGGCACCCTCCCTCCATTTATCTATAGTCATGACCTGTGCAATCCGGGAAAATGGCGGCATGAGCCACAGATCCATGTCCGGGGCGAAGGGTTTGCTGTGGAGGAGTTGACGTGTCACCCGATCCCAGATCGTAGCCATCAACCATGCCAGTGTGGTGGTATGTTCCGGTTGTCCCCCCAAACGCCAAAGCAATGTCCCCAGTTGCACGTTTCCATACGTCCCCTCCATTAAGGATCTTTCCCACGAGGGGTCCGTATCCAGCCATGCGACAGCGTGTTGTAGTTGTGAGGCAAAGTAGTACATCTCCAGGTTGGGAACTTCTAAACCACCAGCGCCCCATCTGCGCTTTAAGACCTCTAAACTCACCCTGCATCACTTCCCATTCCATAACAGTTGGATGAGGAGTGAGTCCAGCTCTCAAAAAACCCGATGTGGTATCTCATAAAAGGACCACTGCATAGTGTATAAATAACGCGGGAGGATCACAATTTTAGTTAAGGCTATCTTTCCCATCAGGGAAAGCGCAAGGGTATTCCAAAAGGCGATGCTTCCCTTTAGACCTCGGATTATCTGTCCCATATTATGCTGGAAAAAGGTTTCTGAGTGCCGGCTTATCCACACCCCCAGGTAGCACAGTGTATCATCCACCCATGGGAGTCCCATCTCTGGGCGTGGAACCCCTTCCCACTTTTCCTGCGTCCCATTCCCGTACAACTGGGATTTTGTTTTATTGACTGCCAGACCGGAAGCCGCTGTGAACTGCGTTAATGCGGCCATCAGGATCGGCAGGGAGTGCGTTGGCTGACGCAGGTAGATCAAGGCATCATCCGCATGTAAGGACACCACGTGTTCCATCGCCCCTATTCGAATGCCCTGGTCTCTAAGCACCGAACGAAGGTGACATGCCAGCGGCTCCATTGCCAGGGCAAAAAGCAGGGGGGAGAAAGGGCACCCCTGGCGAGTACCCCTCAAAATAGGTATCTCCTCCGAGATGCACCTGCCCGTGCGGACTCTGGCCACCGGTCTGGTATAGAGCAGCCGTACCCATCTTACGAATCCTTCCCCCAGTCCTAGTTTTAAAAGTACCTTCCATAAATAGGGCCAGCGGACTGAATTGAATGCTTGTTCGATGTCTAGGAAAACCAGCGTGTTCTGTCCAGCCCGGCCCTCTAAGGTCTGCATAACATGGGCCAGGCGACGGATATTCCGCAAGGTGTTTCGGCCCGGGATAGATCCCGATTGGTCATCATTGACCAGGCGTCGAAGATACGGAAGGAGTCTTGAGGCGAGGACGTGACTGATTATTTTTTTTTGGTGAACCTTTATTTGTAGGACATGTGATTACAGGTATGGGCCTACAACCATCCCGGCCGGCCGCTAGACAAAACTAAAATACTGCAAGCAATATGCATAGTTGTAACAGTTCGGAGCCCAGGAGAATAAAATAACAGTACATAGTTTGTAAGCGGACACAACAGCTTGAATCAGGATTTAAGAGGTTCATTTTCAAATAAAGAACTAAGGAGAAGTGCCCCACAGTCGCACACAGTCCCACGGCAGTGTGCGAATCAGGATATCTGGAAACAGTAGCAATACGGGGGAGCATCAGGGGATAAAATATACAAAACAGGAGAAGTGGAGGCGCAACCCCATCGTGTAACAAGTCTAACCCCCGCCCCTCAACACCAAACATACCGCAAGGAGCATGAGCGACGACGACACTAAAAGAGAAGAAAGACTAAAGGGCCACAGAAACAAATACTGATCTAACGCCCATCCCGCAACCCCCCACCCAGCACACCCACAGAAGGCCATGGCCTACCCCCCCAGCCGCGTGCCTGTCACCCTAATAGAACCCGAAATATAGAAAGATAGGGGGAAAGAAGAAAAGAAGAGAAAATAACGGAGGAGGGCCCTCATCGCGCCGCCCGGCCCCACCCTTCACCCCTACACCTCGGAAATCCAAAAAAGCAAATAATACCATAATGAAGAATAACAAATCCCGAGCACAATAACGATGAAATATCGATCGAATATACCCACTGCACCGTCTGCCAGTAATAAAGCCAATAAACCGTGAGCCACCTCATCCCTGACCCTGTCTGGCAGTAGTACCGCCAGAAGTCCTCCCGTTAATCAATGTAAAGCACAGTCCTGAGGGTCCAAACAGTATGGATGGGCCCGGACGGGGCGTAGCCATAAAAGAGCATAGTAATCCAAATCCATCCAAATATAGGCAGCAAAGATCAGGCAACATCAACGCCGGTCCCATGAACCTCCCAAAGCTGACAGATAATAACACCATCCAGGAGAGGAGAGTCACACAGTCTGGCCACCGCCGCGACACAACCAGGCCAGTCCAAGAAGGAAAACAGCGCTCCACCCCCAGCCGCCAGCCAGACATGTGTCCCAAGGATACATCCACACGAGCAATCAAGTCGGCCCGCGCGGGCACGGGAGCCCAGTCCTCAAGCGGCCCTCGGTGCCCCCGAGGAGCCGAAACCTCCTCCATGGACTCAGCAGCAAGTTCATCGGCAGACCGCTGGAATAGGACCGTGGCCGCCATAGATGGCGAAACAGCAATGTAAATGTAAATGTAGGTGTACTTGTAAAGCGCACTGCGACTCCAAGGAGTATCCTGGCGCTGAAGACCGCTGGGGAACCCGTCCTAGTTTTCCCTGTGAGATGGTCCCTTTTCTGGGTATCTCCAAGGTGAAACCAGGCATCCCCGGCGTCTGTGGGGGGCCGTTGTAGAGATGAGGCAGGCTTAATGCCCAGAGTTGCCGAGTGTGTTCCCTGGTTAGAGTAGGCACCGAGGCGAGAATTATCGAGTCCGTTTTGACCCTGGTCCACAACCCTGCCGCGTCGGGAATTGAACCCTGGTCCCAGGCCGTTCTCTGCGTACAGGTCTGCCGCCTCTAACCAGTGAGCCACACCACTCCACAATGGCGTCCATCCTTGCACCCAGGTCTCGTACATGGCAATCCATGGTCTCGTGCAAAACTGTTAGGGCAGCCAACACGTCCCAGGATGTGAACTCCTTCGTGTGTTGCGAGCATCACGGCCCCATCCATGCAACAGCCATCTGACATGGATGTGGGCCGTAGAGAAGGGCACCAGCCGCCATCTTAATCCAGTCGGCCCCGTCCCTCTTCACCATATTCAGGGACCAGGCATTACTGTGAGGGCGCCGCGGGATTCGTCCCCAGGGCAAACAGACTGTGGGGCAGGGTCCAGAAAGGAGAGCCACCAAAAGGCTAAAGTCCCGCCGGGCCCCGGGAGTCGCCCGCCTATGTTGGGGGCAGTCCTTGGCTATGCCCGGGCAACATAATTTGGGGAGGGAGCTGGAGTCATGCGCCCCCTCCGATCCTGTGCCACCACACTGCCCCTCAAGGGTCACCGACAAGCGGATCGGGTCTTCACCGCTGGCGGCGGTCCTTCATATCATCGGCACCCACCGGCAGGCTCCCCACCGTCATCAACGGCCGTTGGTGCTGCAGCTGTGGCCGGAGGCCCCGCCGAATCAACACCCCGGTCTCATCATCGCGTGGGCCGCAGAGCAGTCGGGGATAGTTCCCAGGATCGGCTGCACGCAGGAGCTCCGGGAGAAAACGGTAGGTGCTTGTTTTCTTTCCTCTATCAAAGTATTCCTTCGTGGCTCAGGATAGTCGTCAGGATAGACGTGTGGGGCGAAAGGGCTCGCGGAGCCGAGCGACTATGCGGCCATTTCGAATGCCTGCTTGGCTCCTCCTCCCTGACTGATTATTTTTGAATCCACATTTAACATGGATATGGGTCTATAGGATCTTGGGAGAAGAGGATCCTTCCCCGGTTTGGGAAGCATAACTACCGTTACTGCTCGCATGGAGTCTGGAGCAAGCCCTGATCATATGCCTCCGAGGCCACTTCCAGGAGTTTCGGGATCAAAACGTCTTTGAAATCTTTGTAAAGTTCAGATGCGAGGCCGTCCAACCCCGGGGATTTAGCCGTCTATAGATGGGCTATCGCAGCTCTTATTTCCTCCTCTCGGAGTGGCCCACCCAAGTCCTCCTGACTCTCAGCCTCAATTACTGGCAATCAATTGTACCCCCTCCAGATATTGTTCCATGTCCTTTATGCCCGCTAGGGACTGTGAGTCCGAATACGTTTTGGATAGATGGGAGCGGAACACCTCAGTGATCGCCTGCTGGGTATATACTAACTGGTCTAAGTCATCTCTCAATTTCAAAATTGTGCGAGGTTGAGTTTCTGCTCAAATCAGACGTGCCAGTAACCTTCCCGCCTTGTCACCCTCAGCGTACCATTTTTTCCTACTGATCGTTCTGTTAAGCTTGCCGAGGGAGGCCCAAGTGTCCCCCAGGTGTTGCCGCATGGCCGTCCATTCCGGCTTTTGCTCCTTGTCAGTGGGGAAGTTCCTCTCTAGTTCTGCCAGAGTGTCCTCATGCCATCTAAGTTCCTCTTCTAACACCCGCTTGACCCCTACTGCTGTGGAGAGGCAGACACCCCGCATAACCACCTTCATGGCGTCCCACTCAATTGCCCTGGTACTGGCCGACCCCCAGTTCACATCCAAATACGCCTCGAGGCCTTGCGAGATAGTCTCCCTATATACAGGATCAGCTAACGCCTCAACATTAAGCCTCCAGAGCGGGACCTTGGGCCGGGGACCACCCACCAGGTACGTAAGCAAGAGCAGAGAGTGGTCCGACAAGTAGCGCGCCAAATAATGAATGTCCTCCACCCGATCAGTAACCCTGCCCTGCAGGAAGAAATAGTCCAACCTACTGTGAGTGTCGGCAGCAGGCGTGTAGCACGAGTGCACCCGCCTAACCGGGTTACGATGCCTCCAAACATCTATCAGGTCGTAACTACGGAGCATCTGAGTTAGTGCTTCTCTCATTTTAGGCTTTGCACCTAATTTGGGGGGGCAACTCTCTAAATCACCGTCCAATGCACAATTAAAATCTCCAGCTATAAGGAGCTCCATGTCAGGGTCAATATCCACCTGTCCCAACACTTGACCCAAAAACTCGCCATCATCCACATTCGGGGCGTACACATTCACCAGGCATACAGCACGACCATCCAAAGTGCCCACCACTATAACAAATCTGCCCTCTGGGTCTATCTTGGAGTGAACTGCCCTAAAAGGAACCCCCGGAGCTACCCAAATAAGGGCCCCTCTGGCAAACCCGGAGCAGGAAGTGGCAAAGAACTGACCCCGCCATCTACGCTGGACAGTCCCCCCAGAGGTGTGTTTCCTGAAGGAAGGCAATGTTGACATTAGAACGAAGAAGATAGGTGGCCACCCTGATCCTCTTGATGGTATTATTAAGCCCTCTGACATTCCATGTGATGAGCTTATATTTACATGTCTCCCCCGCCATGGTAGCTGAATGTTTGACATGAAGATCTCCAGCAGGAGGTCCCCTGAGCCCTCACCGTAATGTGACACGGCCCCGTAGCATTTAGACCTTGTAAGCAGTTCCTTGCACTCGAATCTCTGTTAGGTACACATCCCCAACAATGTAAAGCAGGAACATAAACACTCTCGGCAGCATCCCCCCCTAACCCACAACATGGAACTTCAGCAACACCCACCCTCAGGCGGTAGCATCGCATCTCCCAATCTGGAACCGGTCGGGAGACCTCGAACACCGCCCCAAAGAAATACCTCCCCTCAAATCCCCCCTTCAACTTAATTATCAAAGTAGTTACTACGATTGAGTACTTAGTAGTCCAGAAGTGTCCCTTCCCCTTGTAGTTGAATCTTCAGCCGACTGCCTAGTACCACGCACCCTTGCCCGGCAGAGGCCTAGCTGGTCATTGTGGCACACTACAGTCGGTCGCATGAGTGGAAGTTGGCACTTTAGTAAGAGTCACTGTGTCGGAACAGGTGCATCGCTCCCGTCCCCCCATCCCTGCCCACCTTTTATTACATAAAATATCCTCAGCGCTACTCCGTCGAACTGCAGCGACCCCTTCAGAGTAAGATACGAAAGTACTCACAGTGTTCAAGACCCCTTGCCTTACATATGGACCACCTGATGCACCAGTCACTCCTTCTGTGCTTGTTCAGCTGCTGGGTTCGATCCTTCCCCTGCGTCCGACTGGGTTTCCTGTACCAAGCACAGTGGGGAAAATTGGTTCTGGGTTGGGACCGCTGGCAGATCTGTCTGCAAGGTACCATCCGGTCCCACCATGATGCGTCCACTTTCCACGGTGGCTCGTTCCCTCTGGGTTGACTGTTCTCTCCGCGTCGCCGCCTCCGCCTCCGTGCACTTAGACGTCTTTGTTCCTGCCACCCCTGCGCGTGGTCGTGGCTCGCCAGTCCCAGTGCGTCCATCCACCCCTCCGAGTCCGAAGGGAGGTCGAAGAAGTGTGTCCTATCGTTGTGTTGCACTCTGAGCCGGGCTGGGAAAAGCAGACTGTACTTAACATTGTGGGCTCGCAAACGTCGCTTGACCTGCAAGAAGTCATTTCTGAGGTCCTGTACCATCCTAGTATAGTCTGGGAAGATGTGTATGTCATGGTTTTGGAACCTGGGCGGGCCAGTCTTGCGGATATGTTGAAAAATCAGGTCACGGTCCCTGAAGTTAAAGAACCGGGCTATTATGGCCCTAGGTGGAGAGCCCGGTTTCGGGGGCGGTCCCAGGGTTCTGTGGGCCCTCTCGATGGCGAGTAGCTTAGATAAGCACAAATTTGGGAAGACTTTGCCTATCCAGTCCTGAAGGAACAGGTCTGTCGCCGGGTGCTCTATGCGTTCCGGGAAGCCTAAGAAGCGAAGGTTGTTCCTCCGGGACCACCCTTCTGCATCCTTTGCCCGTTCCTCTAACCGGGCCGCTTGGTGCTGGAGGGCCACGATCGTGTCTTTCATCTGTTGGACCTCTGATTGTAGTTCCGATAAATCTCCCTTCGTGGTGGTGACCCTGTCCGCCACCTTTCTAAGGTCCAGACGCAGGTGGTTAATGTCCATAGTCATTCCATCCATCTTATTCTCTAGTGCTACCCTGGAGTCACGGATCGCCGCCAGGATATCTGCTTTATCTCGCGCCCCCACCTCCGTGTGGGCCTCCATCCTCCGATCTAGTCTAGGGCGGTCCGCCGCTGTGGGCCCCGGGCCCCGGGACCGTATACTGGCCAATCTTGTTGGCCTGCGCTCCCCTCGTCGTCGGTCGGTCCTTTCCCATACTACTGCGTTTTCCTAGGGCAGTCTGTCAGGCTTCCACCTGGCCGGCCCGGTTCTCTCCAATGCCGAGGCTCCAGCAGCGCTTTTGGGCCCCAATCAGGACAGGGGCGGGGGAGGGAAAGTCAGGGTTGCCCCTAGCTAGCCCGGTCACAGTAGTCACCCCCTCCGCCGGCCGTCCACACCGCGGGTCCGAGCCCTGCCACTGCCGCTTCTATTTTATAGGTCCCTCGCCGCCAGCCCTGCTTCATATGTTGTGCGCTCCCTGGGATACGGAGAATCACGGCAGGCCCCTCTGCACCCCCAAGAGACCTAGGGCCGCTCCTGGTAGGCCGGTGCACCCCTCTCGCTCTCACCGCCTGCCCGGCGGGGTGCAGGGAAAACACCCCCGAATGTCCTCTGATCACTTCCTCTGCCTACCAATGGTGCCTGGGGGCCAAGGAACATTTCACAAGTTGGGTATGTAAGTTGGGTATGTGCTCTGCTGGGTCTGCATCGTCACTGTTCCACTCCGCACCGGCTGCTGCACTATACGCCTGGGTCGCGCGTCTCACCTCAGGCCACAACGAGGGACCCTCAGCCGCACCGGCAGGTCCTCAGGATCCCCTTACCCCAGGACGGGGCGGCCACTATCACCGGCAGTGCGGATATGTCCGTGGCCGGCCGGCAGGTCCCCCGCCTCACCAGCAAAGCAATCTGTCCCTGGCTGCGTCACCTCTGGCGTTCCGCGTCCCCTCAGGTATCTCCGCCGCTGTTCGGGCGTCCCCACCGCTCCAGTGGCCTCCACGGGGGGAGCCCCGTCTCGAAAGTCTCGGCTCCGGTGGCCTCAGGATGGGGCAGCCGCCATTTTCCGCCCGCTCCAGCAAGTCCGCGTCAGGTCGCCGGGACGTCTACTACCTCTGACAGTGCGGCGAGTCCCAATTTATGGCGTCTCAGGTCCAGGGGAAGCTCCTCACCTCAGGAGCACCGTGTTTGTCGCTAAAAGTGCCAGGATTATGCAGGATTAATTTCAGTAGGGCTGGAGCTGGGCTAAAAGACATCTAGCCGGCAATTTTGGTTAATCCACGCCCCTTTCCCTGGAGCTGTTGGCTGAGTAATGTCCAGAGAGAATGGAGGTACCCAGGTGCCTTGGTGCAATGTGTACAGTAGTTGTGTCAATCTATGAAACCATTTTCAGAATAGCCATCATGAAAACCAAATATAATCACCAAGGCAGATGTGATCTTACATCAACATACCTGCACAGCCAGGGCGGGCCATCAAGCTGTCCATCTATGTTGCAATGTGTGGTCCGACCTGAAAAGTCCCTGTGGTCACACAGTGGTATTGTGAACAAAGCTGAAATACTGCCAACTGCAAGGCAACTACAGTGCAACTTGGCAATATTTCCAAGGAATAACACATGTCCTACACATCAATGTAACTCAAAGTTAATGAGAATAAAGTCTGCTTGTCACCTACCAGCATCTTTCTACTGTTGGGTGAGCAAAGTCAGGTTTGATAAAGAATGATACACCATTACACAACTTCAAAGCATTAGAGTACCCCTGGGTGGAGTTTGCGGAGTGGGGCTTCGCGGAGCTACGCGAAGTGGGCAAGAAACTACGCCCACCTCCGCACTCCGCGTAGCCCCACTCCGCAAACACCACTGGCCGCCAGCCCCGCCACCCGCCTCCCTCCCGCCCTCCCTAAATACTTTAAATTAAAGGAATAAATTAATTTAAAACGCACTTACCTTGCCCGCCGCTGCCTGCCGCGTCCCCGGGGCTCGCTATCTTCCGTCTTCCGTCTTCTTTACTAATGCGCATGCGCGGGCGGCCGTGCATGCGCATTTCTCATGAGAAAATGCGCATGCGCGGCCGCCCGCGCATGCGCATTAGTAAAGAAGACGGAAGATAGCGAGCCCCGGGGACGCGGCGGGCAGCGGCGGGCAAGGTAAGTGCGTTTTAAATTAATTTATTCCTTTAATTTAAAGTATTTAGGGAGGGCGGGAGGGAGGCGAGTGGCGGCCAGCTACGCTCCGCCTGTGGAGCGTGCGTAGTGCCGCCTGGCTACGCCCGCTCCGCAAAATGCAGAGTAGGCGGCACTACGCACACTCCGTGCACGGAGTGTAGCTGGCCGCCCACCCCTACATTAGAGCGGGCTTGATCATAAACTAGTTGCCGCCGTAGAAAATTTCTGAAAAATTACCAGCATACTCCGGGTCTTTCCTTCATATCTTGCTGCTGTTTTTTCAAGGCTAACGGAAATCGATGAGCTTGTTGTATTTCAGAGTCCTAGTCCCAGTTCACTTGATCAGGGAATGCACCTTTACCTTTCAATAGGTTCACCATTTAGGCTCTAGGGTTGATACCTTCCAGTCCTTCCACAATCCCTAAAAAGCGCAAATTTTTTCTTCACTGATGGTCTTCTTGATCTTCAAGCTTGAACATAACATCGGACATGGCTGCACCTTGAGCAGCACTTTGTGACTTCAGTGATTCAACCTCAGCTTCTAGTACCTCCGTCCGGGTTTCTACAGATGTTAATCGCTCAGCAATTTCTACACATGTTTTATTCAGCCAACGGATCCTAGCTTGTACTTTTTTAGCAGCGATTATTGCTCTACATCCATCATTACTGGTTTCTTCTTGCATTTGTTTAATGGGTATAATCATAGCTGTCAAAGAGGAATCTTTAGACTGTATATTCATACTTGAGCCTTCTTCAACACAATCTCCTTGAAGCATTATCTGGGTGTCTGATTAGTTCCATTTTAACTGTTTATGGGCACTCCCCTTCTGGCATTATTTCCTCTTTTTTTTTAGAGGACTTGTTGGACTTGGCCCTTCTGGGAGGTTCACCCCTGAACTTTTTGCCTAGTGATTTCTGGTCTTTGCGCACTTTGACACTGTGGCGCAGTGTAAAGTGCGTGCTCTCCCTAAGTGCGTGTGTGAGATTGGCCTGCTCTCCCATAGGAATGCATGGGGAATGTCTGTGTCCCTGGTAGTTCCTGATGCGTGAGGCGTGCATGGTCAAGTTTGGTATGTGCGAACTCGTGAGAGTGAATGCTGCGCAATGGTATGTGCGGCGTGTATGTGTCTTGTGCGGAAGCGCCACTTCTAGACATGGCTGAGTATGTGCTGTGAAGGTGCTGGCGTGTGATTGGCTGGAGCTGGCTGGGATGCCAGGCTCCAGGAGTCTGTGTGGGTCTGCCCCGGTGGTGAATGGAGAGATTAGCATGCTGATGTGAGGGAGGGGCTTCGCCTGTGTCCTGAATGAAGCTGGGTTTCCCCCACACATTGCTGGCTCCGCCCCCTGTGGTGCGACTGATGACCCTAGCCTGCCTGATGAATGAAAGGGGTGGTTGAGCCATCAACAGTGCTCACAGACCAGCTGCGACTGGTTCTGCCCCCACCCTGCACCTACAGACAAAAGAGAAAGGTGTATAAAAGAGGGGCTGTGACCCCATGAAAATGTTCTTGTTCTTGTTGACACTTGAATCTGACCAGGGGCATGCTGCTGCTGGGGCCCAGGGGAAGGCTTGGAAGGTTTTGTCCCCAGGTCTATACCCCTAAATGTATGGTGATATTTAGTTGGTTGTTCTTGCTAGTACAGGTGGTGCTAGTGAGGTCCTGGTTCCCTGCGTGACCTGTTCCTAAGGTGGTTAGGATTGCGTAGGGGGTACTTACCTGATTACCAGTAGTTACTTGTTTTGTGCTACAGTGATTTTCTGTTATGTGCTAAGTGATATTTCAAGGGCTTGATACTGAGCTCGCCCCCTGACCAGAGTCCCAGGACCAGTGGACTCTATTGTGCCTTCTCTGACAAATTGCTGGGACTTGTCTGATCTCCCTTGGGCCCCTGGGGCCTCGCTGAAGTGTGCCTCGTTCATTCCCCTCGGCAGCTCGTGCACGGCAGCCCGTCCAAGCCTCGAGCAGCGCCGCTCTACCCTGAGCCGTGCCGCTTCGCTGGGCCGCCCGCATCCTGCCTACCCCTCCTCTTCTGAGCCGCACACATTGGTCGCCCCTGAGAAACGCTTGTACCTTGCTGGTGGCCCGCTCAAGCCTCGAGCTGCACCACTCTCCCCTGAGTCGTGCCGCTTCGCTGGGCCGCCCGCTCAAGTTTACTAAGGAGGTCACTCGCATTATCCCATGCAACCAGGTCGGGAGGTACTGTCGGTTAGGCTCTATGTTCTAAGTTCTAGGCCTACAAGTGTTGTATTCTAAGTTCTAAAAGTGCTGATTCCTGACAGTGGTCCAGGTGGCCCTGTCTTGTACATATCCCTTGTAAATTCTGCCCGTGCCTGTTGGCACATTGTAAAGTGTGTGGTTTTATCGAATGTGTTTTTGTGTAATACAAAGGCTATTTTTACATATAACCTTGTGTGGAGTTTCCTTTGTGGTGGGCCTTGGGTGTTGTTGCTGGGGTGCGTGCGCAAATACTTAACTCATATCGCCTCCAAGTTTAGCCTTGCTGCTCGCGCCACGTTACCTAGAGGGTGAGATGGGGTTATCTTGGCGTGTAACTCCCTTGCCCTGACTTGGGAATGGTGGTCTCTGACTGTCTTTGGCGAAAGCTCTGGCCAGCCAGGGATCCCATTTCTAACATTGGACGCAGCGGTGAGGATAAGGATTTGTGTTTGCGTTGTACCACAGTGGCAACGGGCCACACTACAAAGCTCTGCATTTTAGATAAATCACATTTTGGGGATTATTGTATGGAGTTTGCTAAAAATGTCATTTCTGTAGAATTGTGTTTCTTGTGCACTTTGAGTTAGGTGTCCCTAGCTCGGGAGGGTAGATCATCCCCCTAAGTGCAGTGTGTTTTCTGGATTCACCATGAGGGTGGGATCCAGTGGTGGCAGCATAAATGTGTTCAGTGCATGTGTTCCCCCGTCCCTGCCCTGGAGTAATGGTACCTGTGTCACATGAGGTCAGGTTGAGAAATCAGGGGTGGTAGAGACTGCCTTACCAGTCTGGGGAGGGGTGTGTGTGGATGAATGGTGTGATGCACTGGACAAGTGGTGTGAGTTCTCTGGAATGGGAGCTTGCTGAATGCTTGTGTACTCTTGTTTTGCTCAGATACCTAAAGTTCTGTGTGTTAAACTTTTCCCAAGAACGTCTGCAGACAGTGGAGCCTGCTTTTGATTTCTGTGGTCTATTTAGAGACAGATGTTTTGTCATATGGATACTTCATTACATATATTGCGTTAAGTTAGCATGAGTGTATTACATGTTTAAACAGCCGTTTTGCCTTCGGCTTCAGTTTTGCACACGACACGTACTTGTTGTTGTAGCTTTCACCCTAGAAGCGGCGAGTTGCTTTATTTGAGAATAATATGTTATTTCTATGCTATCAGCTTTGCCTGGTACACTTGGTACAACTGTCTGCACACTGAGAGCTGCACACTCTAAGATTAACCTAACACAAGGTTGCTAGGAGGTCTGATCCTCGCACCACATTAGACATTAGACATAACACAAATAATGTTGATGCCAACATTTTGGGCTCTACGCGGGTTTAAGATAGAGTTACACGGAATGAACACAGACACTTGGTGCTGCGCAGGAAGAGAGCTGGTAGCTGCTGATGTGAACTGCTCCTACTGACATTGAGAGGTATGGGGCCGCCCTGCTAAAGCCCTAATGAGACCTTCTTAGATATAAAATAATATGCTAGATAGGGTGCGCGAAATATAGGTGCTGTAGATTTCTATAGGTTTTGCATTATATCATGCTAGCACCTTTTGCTTACTATGGATTAGTGACTATGCTGCTGACTATGGTTTTTATAATCTGCATTTTGGTATTATACAAGATACTGCGTTTGAGAACTTTGCATTGAATAATAAATATTTCAAACTTGCACTTGTGTTCTTTTACTCTCAGTTTTGGTTTGAAATGATTATATAACGAAAGAGTGTTCATGTGTTCCAAGACTCCTGAGGTATTCTAAAGATCATGTTCTGGTTTGTCTAATACATGTATCATTCCATAATGATCCATGAGACACTGTAGCTAGCTAGGTAACGAGATTTCTGACACTGAGATGAGTTTTTGGATCATCCTAACTCACTAAGGTTCTAGATCTCTATGCACAGTTCTGTGGGAGAACGGAAACCCTGCTACATGGCGCCCAACGGATTGGTTGGCCGTATTTCATGACACTCGAGTAGTATATCATTCATACCTTGACACCTTCATTCCCGTTTCCGGTAAACGGTGGTGTCGGAAAACCTACCTATTTTTGAGATAGGTCTTTTCAAGCTTGAATTCTTCTGAAAACGGTTTCTTTGAATTACTACCCAGTTGTGCTACAAAGTGTTCTTTGTCTTTTTTCACTTCCTGTGCTAATATGGCCGTGGACATAGCGCAGCATAGCCGCGTCGCGGTTCGCGACCACTTGCGGGGTTATAATGTACCCGCGGAAGGCTTGGCTGTGGTTCTAGTGGTGAGTGCGGAACATGCGTACCCGTACGAATTGTTTTATTCCTGGGTAACGTTTCCGGCTTTGGACGCTAATTCAGGTGTCTACCATTCATACACTGCCTCGGCTGTACCGGCGGCTTATGCTCCGTACAGGGCACTGGAAGTACCTATTGACGCTTGGCAGCACGGAGTTTGGTTTGGTGGCGCCCTACCCCATTCTTTAACCGCTCCGAGGTTAGGTCCTTTATCAATTCCGGGCACAAATTGGCCCGCATTGGGTGGATTTACTCCTCATCCTAATCGCGCCACGTGTAACGTAGCCGACCTGAGGCGTCTTCATGAGGTCTCGGTTGGAGTGATTAGAGCGCTTGTTCATTACATTAGTCGTAATATTCAAGGCGCAGCCCCCGCAGGTGCACAGCTTCGAGCAGACCAGGCTGGCTTGAAAATCAGTCCTGTCCTGGTGAATTCCGTTATGGGCAGAAAGCCAGACAATAAGGATGATTTTCCTTACTGGCTTGCCGAGAAATTCGACCAGCTGGAGGCAGTGTTTCCTAATACGACTCCGGGTGAAAAACACCGGATTCTTACGCTTAGTTTACCGAAGGATTTAGCCCCGGAACTTGTTGACTGTGAGACATGGGGTAAGACTTTTGCAGCGGTTTACTCGCGGTGCTTTGGCACACCGTCAGTGTCGAACCTGTCTGCGATCCTCAAACGGGTTCAAGATGATCACGGACCTGAGTCGGCGGTTGAGTTGGGTATGCGCCTGAACGGTTCATTTGAGACAGTTTGCGGTATTATCCTTGCCAATGTAAAAGGGGATGCAGTGAACTTTCAAGTGGCAAATGGTCTGGCGTTAATTCCCGATGCCGAAAAACCCCGTCAGCTGGCAAGAATTATTGTGGCGGCTTATAAAATGGTTGGCCGCAATTCAAAGGGTGCGAAGGTTTTTCTTGAAAAAGAAAAGAAGCAACCCCAGGGGCAGTCATCGGAAACAGGTGGACAGCCCAGGTCCAAGAAACAAAATTGGCCTAAAAAGCAGAATCAGGGTAAGCAACAGCAACAGCAGACACAGGTCTCGAGTCCGGCACCTTCACAACCTGCGCAGTCAGAGCGTGCTTATGAATTGCGCGATCGCGCTACGATTAAAACACCTGATAGATATCAGGCATCTGACCAACGCTCTCCTCGTTCCTTTCAGGACTCATCGGCTCCGTCAACCGGTGGTGGAGGGGGCGGCAGGGGCAGGGGTGGTCAGCAAGGACGTGGCCAACCCCGCACGCGAAGTGAAGGAGATCAGCGGGACGACTCTACGCCTAAGAGACCGCAGTTTGCCAAGAAAAAGGTCGCTGCCTTAACGGCGCATCGATATGCCCCAGATAGTGAGAACGCGGCTTCGGAATCTGACGTGGGCTCTGACCTTGCTGGACAGCGCGGCGGAGATTACCATAGTCAGAGAGGCCCTCCGTCCACTGTTGAAGGTGACAGCGACTGACACTTATGTTGTAATAGAAACAGCTGATACACATGTTGCTCCCCCTGAAAGACTTTTTGAAATTGTCCTGTTGATTGAAGGTGACATGCAGCGAACTGTAAAAGGGGTATTTTGGGAGAATCTTTCGGATACGTATGACATTTTGCTTTCGGAGGCTGACTGGCCCCCACCTTTTGTTCTCGCAGCTCCGCGAGGGGAGGAGGTAATCCTCCCCAGTTTTGCGCACACTGTACCGAGAGTGGAAGCGCTGCATTTTGCAGAAGAGTGGGCTCTGGCGCTTGCGCCGGCTGTGTACCGAAATCAGTGTGGCTGGGATAAATTGTCCCCTAGCCATGAGATTCCTTTACGGTCACAGCCTCAGCCACAACCCCAGTATCCCATACGGCGTGAAGCTAAAGCTTCAGTCGCGGCTATCCTTGAACAATTAGAATATCAAGGTGTAATTGAAACGTGTGTGTCACCAATGAATAATCCCCTTTTTACTGTTAACAAACCGGACGGCTCATATCGTCTAGTTTTGGATTACCGGCATCTGAACTCGCATTGCCGTAACTGTGCAGTACAGAATACTCACGGCTCTGCTCTAGTAAATAGTCTTGAGCGTAAACAGTTCAAAACCACGCTTGACATTTCCAATGGTTTTTATGCACATAGATTAGATGGTCTAAGTTCCCAATGGACCAGTTTTACGTGCGGCGGCGTACAAAAAATGTTTAAACGACTCCCAATGGGATATAAAAATAGTCCTGGAGTGTTTTCCGCCCGCATAGTCTCTCTTTTGGAGAGTTTCGATCCAGTTGCATGTTCGTATGTGGATGACATTTATCTCACAGACGACGAGCTTTGGGTGCATCTGTGTCGAGTAAACAGCATAATTTGTAACTTTGCAGATATGGGTTACAAGTTTAACTTTGCAAAATCACACATTGCAGAGTACACAGTGTTGTTTCTAGGTTATGAACTTAACCATGAAGGAAAGGGATTGGCTCCTCACTTCCTGGAGAAGTGTGCGCAGTTGCGCTCTCCGACAACGCTGAAAAAATTACAGTCTTTACTGGGTTTTTTAAATTTCGGGAGGACATACATTCCGGAATATGCCCAGCGTATCAAGCCTTTATATGCCTTGGTACAACCATCTTTTTCCAAATCATGCTGGCTGCCTGAGCATTCAGCCATTCTGCAGTCTTTGCAGGCTGATTTGCTCACTTCTGACTACTTACAGACCCGTGATAACCAAACCAACCTGGTGATAAGAATTATCCCTGGGACGGTGGGTTTCACGTACCTGACTTTTAATGAGGGGGATACTGTACCTATTGCTTACAAGTCACACTTGTACACTTCGGCTGAACTGCGTTTTTCCACTGTGGAGAAAGTGTTAACGGCTGTGCAGATGGCAATTCTTAAAGAACGTGCCCTGTCGCAGGGAAAGCGCATGTTGGTTGTTACCCCGTGTCCTGCATTGGAGGCGGTCACGAAAGCCAGTGTACCGAATTCTAAAGCTTTGCACCCTCGGTGGATTCAGTGGGCTACATCCTTGACATCTCAGGATGTCACGTTTATTTTTGACGCCGCTTTACGGTCGCAGGAGTATTTACAGTATGAATTTGTTCATCCTGCTCCTTTAGCAATGCGGCCGTTGGAGGATTTCCACTGTATCATTTACACGGATGGTTCGGCGCAGGTTGCGCATGGCTCTAAACATGCCTACGTTTCCGCATGCGCCATTGTGGTCGGTGCCATGGTGAACGATGAGTTCAAGTCCAGTGTCGTGCATACGCAGACGCTTGGAGACTGCACCGCACAATTAGCGGAGCTCCGTGCTCTTATGCTTGCATTGGAGTACGCAGATCCTAGTGTGACAACTTTAATCGTAAGTGATTCTTACTACTGTGTCCAGTCTTACAATGAGAACTTGTTCTTTTGGATTCAGAATGATTTTCGTGATTCCAAAGGTAGCACAATAAAACATAAAATGATCTGGGTCCGAGTGGCGGAACTTAAAGAAAAGCTGCCACTCGTGTTTGTGATTCATACTCTCGGCCACCAGCGCGTGGGAGTCCACGCTGTTGGCAATTCGCTTGCTGATGAGGCAGCGAAGTCTGCGGTATCAAAATATTTAGTTGCAGCGGTCACGAGGTCCAAGAGCAAAATAGATGACGTCATCTTGGCGGCTGTTGCTGCCACATCGAAGGGAGGTAAATATCCTGCGGGGTTCCCTTCGAAATACACATACCACTTAAGTCCCGATAAGGTTCCTTATGTGAAAATTCCTGAAGTTGGAGAGCGTCTGATTCCCAACTCGGATCGCAGGGCTTCTCTGATTACAGCGGCTCATGAAGGTGTGGCGTCTGCGCATGCGGGCGTCTCAGCCACTGTATCACAGCTACAACAGAGGTTCTGGTGGCGGGGACTGTACAAACAGACGCGCGATTATGTCCTTATGTGTGACATTTGTCAGCAGATTAAGCCTTCTACTGCTGCGCGTCCGCCTCAGACAAAGTTGTACATTTCTAATAAACCGCTTGGTTGTGTTTATTTGGATCACTGCGGTCCTTTCTCTTCTGATACTGCGTATAAATACATCTTAGTAGCAGTCGACTCATGCACACGCTTTGTGTGGTTATGGCCGCATCGCAGCGCTGATTCACGGACTGTCATTAAGGATTTGCGTGTCTTTGTGGGAATCTTTGCTTGTGGTGCTTTCCATTCGGACCAGGGTCCGGCTTTCGCCTCTAAGGCGTATAAGGATGCTATGGTTTCGTTGGGAGTACAGGTGAAGTTTTCAAGCCCCTACAGGCCTGAGGGCAATTCTGTGGTAGAAAGAATGAACCGCGACTTAAAGCAATCTTTGACAGCCCGAGTTATAGGCACTGGTAGAAACTGGCTGACCCACCTCTATGGCGTGCAGCGTGCGCTTAATAATCTCCCTAGAAGGTCTCTGGGTGGACGGACCCCATACGAAATGCTCTTTGGTATCAAGATGTACGTCCCTGACCTTGATGGTGCAGACTGCGAGGCCCAGGCCGCGGCCTTTGACGTAGATGAACATTGCAATGTTTTACAGGATCTACAAAAGACCAGAGACAGTCTTGCAAAGGAACACTTGCCCTCCACGTCGGATGATGCGTTGCAGATCCCGGTAGTTGGCTGGCTACCCCAAGTTGGAGAACTGGTTCGAGAGAAGATCGATAACAAAAAGGAGTTTGGTCCCTCATATCGAGTGCCAGTTCGGGTCCTTGGAGTGAAGGGCACAAGAACAGTCATTTTACCACCACTTCCAGGTCGTAAAGAAAACAGATTTATTTCTATTGACAATGTCAAGACACACAGGGTGGCCGATTCTTCATAGCATGACACCGGCTGTATCCTGTCCTTCCATGGTGAGGCACTCTGTGCTGGCTATTACATCTGGTGCAGATCAGGAGGTGTCCCTCGAGATGCCTGCCATATCAAGTCCTTTATTAAATACTATTCCTGTTACTAACATTGATGAGGTGACCTATGCAGATCCTGCTGATTTATCCATGTCCGATTTACATGCACGTTTGGCTAACCAGTCCAGATTCTCTTTTGACTCTGTTTCGGAACTTTCAAAGAAACCATCAACTATTGCAAAATATGCCACGTTGTTTAAAAAACATTTTTTAATTCCGCCTTGGACATACGTTTGGCTGATACTATTTTCGTTTTATCTTTTTATGTCAATTGGTTTTGTGTTTTATTTTTTCCGCCTGATTGATGGCCATTATGTGAAAGAAAGAACAGGAATTCGGTACCTTAATGGAACATTGGCCCCTCACTCCTCCTCGCATTCAGCACACAGACTAAAGAGAGACTTACATTCAGTACAAATTACTGCTTGGCCTGTCCTTGATGGGATTGTGTGGGATGCGGTTAGGTTTCAGATACATGGCCCCACAGAAGTTATTAATGTTCCTAATGTGCTTAGAGTAAACATGGGAGATGTGATTAAGCAAAATATTCGTTCTGATGATTGGGATCTTCAGGCAGTAGAAGCATTGTTCTCTGATTTGAAATATTATGCGGCCTTTGATGATGAGGATTTGTATTTAGATTCTGTCAATTATGGTGATTTATTTTGTTACCAACATTATGGAAATCATTTCTTGCACAAGACAAGTTCCAGGCGGGTTCCTGTGAATTACACTCAGTGGGAACATTGCCCTGCTCCTTTACAGGGGAGCTCAAGTACTTTTCTGGGAAAATACTCTTACTTTACAGATTTTAATCAATCAAATCCTGAGTCTTTTTACTTCAAGGTGAAACAGAAATCCATGCCAAAAGTTAGACTGACTGACACAAAATTGTTGTATTCAAAGTCCTTTCTAGAAAGGTTATCTGTGGATGGCTATGAGTTATGGAAGGATGCTATTGACCTTAAATCGGTTTGGGGTACCAAAGATTGGCAGGTACAAGGCACTGAGGCTTTGCATCGTGCATGTCTCATCCCGAATCACATGTTGTTTTTAAATTCGACTATTTCCCAAACAACATGTTTTGGATTGGCTACATCTAAAAAATTAAATACCCCTACTATCCCTGATTTAGAAGAATATTCAGGTTGGAGTAATTTCACTACATTGCCCATAAGTGAGGTACAAGCACTTTTGCAGAATTCCTCCTTTAATATTTCCAGTTTTGATCCGGATGGGTGGCTTTTATGGCAAAGAAGCTCTGATTCTTGCCAAAGTCGTTTTTTGGGTTTGTCTGAGGGTTTTACACGCATCAGGCCAGATCCCAGGTTTGACTCAGATCACACTGTTACAACTTATTCAGTAGGCAAATTGTGTCAGAACTGGTTACAACATTCCACTTTAGCTGCAGTTAAACTGCATCTGTCCCAGTTGAATGAGAACATAGAGTTAAATGATTTTATAAAAGGCCCGACTATGGGTAGGTCTAAACGCTTTATTTATGCTATTTACAATGAAATTTGGAAATTTTCAAGAGTCGAAGCAGCTAAACGCCTGAGGGCTATTGATCAAGCCAATTTGGAAAAAGTGCTTGCAGTGGTCGATAATAGTATTAACACGCTTTCTTCCAGAATTTACACATTGGATAATATTGTTTCTTCTGTTGTTGATATTGTACATGATGAAGTGTCCACGTTATACCATGGTCAAAATCAATTACGTTCTGTAATGCAGTTTGCCTGGACTCTACAGACAATTAAGGCTGGTCGAGTTCCCTGGACCTCATTGAACGTTTCATCACTTTTTGCCCCTTTTAATCTTACTGATAAACAGCGCATGCTTTCAATGCGTGATGCATCGTTTTCTATGTTACATATTGAGAAGCTAGAATCCTTGCCTTTCTCTGTTGCTGAAACCACCACTGCCACGTGGCTTATTCATGGTTTAATTACATTACCATTTCCTTTATATAAATTTACTAACTGTATGCGGTATATTGCTATAGGACGATATGAGCCACTAGGCAATGCATTCCTACATGAAGCATGGTCATTACCATACACATACAGATGTCTGAAAGATGGAAAAGAAGTGAATCTTAATGGTGAGGAATGCACACAGTCACCTGACCATTCATTAATATGCAGACACATTCAGTTACACGGTTCTTGTAATCAGGACCGCCCAAATTTAGCATGTGTTTTAAAAGGCACGCCAGTTCCAGCAGTAGTTCCCACATTTACTTTATTAACAAATGGTAGTTATTTGCTTTTAAACAACGAATTATGTTGTGGTTTATTAATTGGTGTGGCTTATATAGTTACTGTATCAGAGCGTGTAGTGTGCTGCAAGAACGTCCTATACCCACCCACGCATGGCTCTTCAGATGTCTCCATCTGGCCACGGATCCCAACCTTGGAAGCGAAATTCAATGGTTTAAGCAGAATAAGGGCTCTTTTGTCTCAAAAACAAGTGACCCTGAGTTCGGCCCGGGAAACTTATGTCCTTCACATAGCTAACACCCGCACAGAGGTGCAGGCGCTTTTAAACACTGATTTGCCATTTCATTTCTGCGAGCTGGTACACCAGATTTTTAATGCTTCTTCAACGACTGGGCTGGCACATTTTTTTAAACTAGTAAGCAGTGGCCTCGTGACTACGTTTGAAAAAGTTTTTGGTATCATTCCCACGTTTTTCCACACTATTTTTGGGAGTTTGTTTGGTGGAATACCTGTATTGCTGGCTGTAGCCGCAGGCTTCCTGTTGGTGTTTTTCTTCATAAAACATGGATGCCCATCCTGCGCAAGACGCCGTTCAACGCCTCCTGACACTGTGCCGTAATCGGATGCTCAATTACTATGGAACATTGCCGCTTGCAGCATTAAGCACGGCCTATAGATTGTCATTTCGGTTCACCGACTTCACGTGTGTCCAACCTGTGTTTCACTGCCTGAGCTGCGAGTTCGATTGGGCCATTGATTTATGCCTATGCTTGAGGACTGCTCCTGACGTCGATTTTGATCAGCTAATGCGTCCCGTTGTGGCTCACGAGCTGATCTGTTCTGGCGAGAGACTTATGGCCTTGGCAGCGATAAATGGAGTTCTGGGACAATGGGAGATCTCTGCAGCGGCGAATGCCTTTCTGACACACAGCGATCTGGTGAACCCACCGAGTTGTCCTCTGACGTTGCAGGAGGATCCGATGCTGGAGGAGCACGTATGTTCTTTCCCATTGCTAAATTGGATGGCTGAACTATTTTCGGATGATGGCAGTGATTTCATACTGGAGGCTGCTGCAACGTTCTTTGCATATACTTTCCAATCGTGAGATGCCTGGGAGGAATGCTTTGTGGTGAAATATGACTTTCCCCTCGCTGAATTGGAGAGATGAACTATGTTCAGCTGATGGAGAGTTCACTCACGTGATGTCGCTGGAGATAACGTCTAGGTGGCACATGACTTTGGATATCGGATAAGTGCCTTGGTTTTTCTCTTACAAACATTTGAAAGGATGAGACCTGGTTCTACATTTCGTAATTTTGAGACCTGGCGGATGACTTTTGATTCAAGGTTTTTTTTTTGTGGTTTTTTTATTTAGAATTGAGGCCACTGTAGGCATTTATACATATTCATTCATACATATTCATTCATAGATATTTTAGCTTAATTTTGCTCAAAATTATTGAATTTTGCTTTCAATTTTTGTATCTGATTTAGTATTGCCTTTTCCCTTATGATTGGCGGTGCTCGGACCAATGGGGGGGTGTCATATGGATACTTCATTACATATATTGCGTTAAGTTAGCATGAGTGTATTACATGTTTAAACAGCCGTTTTGCCTTCGGCTTCAGTTTTGCACACGACACGTACTTGTTGTTGTAGCTTTCACCCTAGAAGCGGCGAGTTGCTTTATTTGAGAATAATATGTTATTTCTATGCTATCAGCTTTGCCTGGTACACTTGGTACAACTGTCTGCACACTGAGAGCTGCACACTCTAAGATTAACCTAACACAAGGTTGCTAGGAGGTCTGATCCTCGCACCACATTAGACATTAGACATAACACAAATAATGTTGATGCCAACATTTTGGGCTCTACGCGGGTTTAAGATAGAGTTACACGGAATGAACACAGACACTTGGTGCTGCGCAGGAAGAGAGCTGGTAGCTGCTGATGTGAACTGCTCCTACTGACATTGAGAGGTATGGGGCCGCCCTGCTAAAGCCCTAATGAGACCTTCTTAGATATAAAATAATATGCTAGATAGGGTGCGCGAAATATAGGTGCTGTAGATTTCTATAGGTTTTGCATTATATCATGCTAGCACCTTTTGCTTACTATGGATTAGTGACTATGCTGCTGACTATGGTTTTTATAATCTGCATTTTGGTATTATACAAGATACTGCGTTTGAGAACTTTGCATTGAATAATAAATATTTCAAACTTGCACTTGTGTTCTTTTACTCTCAGTTTTGGTTTGAAATGATTATATAACGAAAGAGTGTTCATGTGTTCCACGACTCCTGAGGTATTCTAAAGATCATGTTCTGGTTTGTCTAATACATGTATCATTCCATAATGATCCATGAGACACTGTAGCTAGCTAGGTAACGAGATTTCTGACACTGAGATGAGTTTTTGGATCATCCTAACTCACTAAGGTTCTAGATCTCTATGCACAGTTCTGTGGGAGAACGGAAACCCTGCTACAGTTTGGAGTTGGTAATGTTTTGGGAGGAGAGAGGCATAGGGGATGGAGTGATTCCAAAAGGAGTGGCTGAGGTGTCTTCCAGCCCAGTGTGGTGGAAGAGGTTAAGTGTAGCCCAGCTAGGTCTCGGTGTAGGGGCTCACGTCCTGTCTCAAAAGGAGAAGGAGTGGGTGGGACTGCATGTCTCCAGGGGCCCGAAACACAGTGTCAGGGCCTGGAATGTTTCTGCAGGGAACGTCAGGTCGGGGGCCTAGGCTGTACCAATAGGTCATTTGAGAAAGATCTCCTAGAGTGTTTGAAGAATGTAGAACATCAGTGAACATGATTTCATGGGTGGGCCTGAAGCTCATGGGAGTTTCCCCTGCCCTGTGCCATTGTTTTAATTGTTGGGGAGTGACCCTAAGGAAAGGTTCTGGTCTTCCAGCCCAGTGTGGTGGAAGTGGCTCAGAGGAGCACAAGCCTGGTCTTCGTAGTCTGGGTGTTTTTTTTCTTAGGAACACCAGGTGAGGGAGCCTAGCATGTCCGTATGGAGCGTCCTTCTAGGGAGATCTCCCAGTGTGGAGAGAACGTAGAGCACCTGTAAGCTGGGCTCTAGTAGTTCTGGTGTCTGGCAGTACCGCTCCAGTTGGGAAGGTGCAGAAGTCCAGATGGAGGGGTGCGAGGGGGATAGGTTCCCCAGTGGAGTAACCAGTGGGGCAGGGGCCAACCAGAAGGGTTGTGTCGCCAAGGAGTGACCAGGGTGATGCCACTTCTGTCCTGAGTGTCAGGCAGACTTGTACACGACACATTAGTTATGTGTCACCCTCAAGGAAGTCCTGGTGCGCCAGGCATCTGACCAAAGGGGTACATCCCTCGGTTGGGGAGCCAGTAGCCGGTGTGTCCGGATCTGGACGTAAGGGCAACTGTATGTAGTGTCCTGAAGGAACTCCTGCCTGAAGAGAAGGAACTGGGTAAGCTGTATGGGGGATATACCTGCAGTGGTTGCCTTGCTGCTGAAGGAGGAGTGAATTCGAATCCCAGGTGGTAGACCAGTTAAGGGAGCTGTGACCTATCTGTCATGACCAGCCTGGTGTCCTGTAGGCACCGCATTGAGCCGCGTCTGCCTTCGGCCGCGCAGCCTATGCCGCTCGCAATCCCCGTCTCGACGCGGTCCGTGAGCCGCCGCCTGCACCGCATCTGGCAACCCGCAAAGTGCAACGCCTCACTACACCGATCTTGTGCTGGTCTGACCGTGGTCACTGCTGCTGAGGGAGTAAAGGTCCCGAGCTGGTGGGAGAGTTGTGTTCTGGAGGGTGCTTCAGAAGTAGAGGTAGGGTGGGGCATTCTTGCCCGTGACTTCTGGTCAGCCTGAGGGTGCGGACCCTAGGTTGAAGGATCAGTGGTAGTTTGGAACTACACTGAGAAAGGGAGTGGAGAATGGCTATTGTAGGCCAGGGGTTACTACCCCCCACTCTGTGGATTGGCAAGGACCAGTGGTATCTGGGTGGCCTAGGGCCTGGTCCTAGCCGTGGACAACTAAGGAGTACCAGTGGGGTAGCCTAGTTGGGCCTGTTTTTTTTTTAAGTATGTACTTGTCTTATGGATAAACGTGGCGTAGAACCGGAGGGTGTCCCTGCAGTGCGGGCCCGCGTCCGTGTTCTATCGCCCCAAGCAGGAAAGTCCATCACGGTGGTGATTGTTCTCCCCTGCGTTTTGGCTGAAAGGGGGTTGTGTTGGGCTTGGCCCTTCTGGCAGGTTCACCCCTGAACTTTTTGCCTAGTGATTTCTGGTCTTTGCGCACTTTGACACTGTGGCGCAGTGTAAAGTGCGTGCTCTCCCTGAGTGCGTGTGTGAGATTGGCCTGCTCTCCCATAGGAATGCATGGGGAATGTCTGTGTCCCTGGTAGTTCCTGATGCGTGAGGCGTGCATGGTCAAGTTTGGTATGTGCGAACTCGTGAGAGTGAATGCTGCGCAATGGTATGTGCAGCGTGTATGTGTCTTGTGCGGAAGCGCCACTTCTAGACATGGCTGAGTATGTGCTGTGAAGGTGCTGGCGTGTGATTGGCTGGAGCTGGCTGGGATGCCAGGCTCCAGGAGTCTCTGTGGGTCTGCCCCGGTGGTGAATGGAGAGATTAGCATGCTGATGTGAGGGAGGGGCTTCGCCTGTGTCCTGAATGAAGCTGGGTTTCCCCCACACAATGCTGGCTCCGCCCTCTGTGGTGCGACTGATGACCCTAGCCTGCCTGATGAATGAAGGGGGTGGTTGAGCAATCAACAGTGCTCACAGACCAGCTGCGACTGGTTCTGCCCCCACCCTGCGCCTACAGACAAAAGAGAAAGGTGTATAAAAGAGGGGCTGTGACCCCATGAAAATGTTCTTGTTCTTGTTGACACTTGAATCTGACCAGGGGCATGCTGCTGCTGGGGCCCAGGGGAAGGCTTGCCCTCCCTGGGCCCTGCCCAGCCCCTGGACTACTGAGGTCCTGCCCCCCTGGAAGAACTTTTGCTGGACTTTAATAGGGCTTATGGTGCCTGGAGGCGCTGTATTTGCTGTCTAGCGCTTTATCTTTCCCGCTAAGCGCTGAGAGCGCTTTGTTTGGCCCCTTGGCGCCGGAGAGCGCTGTGCTTTTGGCCCCTAGCGCTCCATGGCGCTTTATTTTACTGATAGCGCTCTGAGCGCTTTATTCTTGGAAGCCGGTGCCCACCCGGCGTTGCCCCGCTGGAGTGCCACCTCGTGCCAGTGGTTTAAAGGGAAAGCTGGTGCCCACCCGGCATTTGCTGCGGTCTACCGCCGGGCCGCTGCTCTGCCTTCGACGACCCGGAAGCGGTTGGGCAGCCGGCCAATCCCGGCGCGGCCCCCAACCGGAAGTCCCGTCTGCCGCCACCGGCAGGAGAAAGAAGCCGAGTGATGGCCGCCCGGGGCTCCCGTGAGCTGAGGAGAGCCCCGGGGTGAAGCAGGAGAGGAGAGCGGAGGGGGCGCGAGGCACACTGTCGGTGCCTGCCCCCACCGCGAGCGCCAGAGACGTCCTGCCTACAGAGACCGGTGAGTGCCGATAGACGGGGGGCGCCGGGACCCATTGTCGGGGTCCGCCCCCCCGTAGCGCGATCCCGCACTGTTGCCTGTTTGGGAGCCACGAGGCTCCGGGGGCATTCCTTTGATGAGCCTAGGAGGCTCCCCCGCCAGCGCGAGCCCGTCCCCCCCCCCCCCCCCCCACGGCCGCATCCAGTATTTCGAGCCTAGAGAGGCTCTGAAGGGCATACTTGATTTTAGAGTCCCCCGTGAGGGACTCCATCGTTGTGAAGGGCACAAGGGGTGATAGAGCGGCCCCACTTGGCAGCGGGTCGCTCCCATTTGGTTTACGAGCCCAGAGAAGGCTCAAGGTGCCCCATTTATTTAGAGCCTAGAGAGGCTCTTTGGGTGCCATTTGTGCTCAGAGCCCAGAGGAGGCTCCCGGGGGCACCTCCTTCTGCCCCAGCCATGTCTTGAGCCTGTGAGGCTCCAACGTTGTCCCCACCAGCATTGCTCCCCAGTTGCCCAGCACTTTGTGGGCAACTGCCACGTTTAGGACCCTGACTTTGGACACAGGGCGTCCTAGCCCTAGAGAGGCCAGTTGGCCTAGGGACTGCCACAGGTGGTGGCTAATGTAATTTTTGCTCTATTGTGTTGTCCTGCACCGCTGAATGTGTTGTAGATGCATCATGTGCCTTGTTCCTTACACCGCTGAACGTGTGTTGATGCGTCATGTGTTCCTTACACCGCTGAATGTGTTGTTGATACATCATGTGTTTTGTCCCCAGGTCTATACCCCTAAATGTATGGTGATATTTAGTTGGTTGTTCTTGCTAGTACAGGTGGTGCTAGTGAGGTCCTGGTTCCCTGCGTGACCTGTTCCTAAGGTGGTTAGGATTGCGTAGGGGGTACTTACCTGATTACCAGTAGTTACTTGTTTTGTGCTACAGTGATTTTCTGTTATGTGCTAAGTGATATTCCAAGGGCTTGATACTGAGCTCGCCCCCTGACCAGAGTCCCAGGACCAGTGGACTCTATTGTGCCTTCTCTGATAAATTGCTGGGACTTGTCTGATCTCCCTTGGGCCCCTGGGGCCTCGCTGAAGTGTGCCTCGCTCATTCCCCTCGGCAGCTCGTGCACGGCAGCCCATCCAAGCCTCGAGCAGCGCCGCTCTACCCTGAGCCGCACCGCTTCGCTGGGCTGCCCGCATCCTGCCTCCCTCTCCTCTTCTGAGCCGCACACATTGGTCGCCCCAGAGAAATGCTTGTACCTTGCCGGTGGCCCGCTCAAGCCTCGAGCTGCACCACTCTCCCCTTGGCGTGTAACTCCCTTGCCCTGACTTGGGAATGGTGGTCTCTGACTGTCTTTGGCGAAAGCCCTGGCCAGCCAGGGATCCCATTTCTAACAGGACTTCTTCCCATGTTTCAATTGAATGTCTTCAATTGATGTGCTACTGCTTGAATCCAAAAGAGCCTGCTTGCTTGAGGGAGTGTTTTCCTGCCCAGCAGAGTCTGAGGCATCTGTTAAAGAGAAAAACTTCTCTCCTGGCAGGTTGGGTGAAAGGGCCTCCCTGTGCAGATGTATAAAGCTAGAGGACCCTGCACTCAGAGGTCTATCGGGCTTCGAGTCCACCAGGCCTCCTTTCATCCTACCAGCTTCCTTGACATCTGCTCCTTGTACCACAACTCCTCTATGGTCGGTTGACTTTATTCCCCCCACTGAGTTCTCCAGGTAAGATTCTGGAATAGCGGCTAGGGGCGCAGAGCCGTTAGTTTAACCGTATATCGACCCATGGGGGTCTTATTCTGACTAAATCCTTCTTGTCTGTGCATTAGTCCGCAGACTCTGCTGTCTGCTTTCTATCCCCCTCCTCCAACAATATGTTATTTTTGCAGGAGTCTACTGATAGACATACAAACAGTGAAGCAACTGTGGGTTGTAGAGACCCCCCTTCTACCTGTGGTATGGATTTAGTTGCTGCATTTCTTGCTCCAGTCTCGCACTTCATTTTACCCAGTCAGCTGTGCTGCCTCGGATCAGGGATCACTCTATTAACATCTGATGGCTGACTGCAACCCCCCCCCCCCCCCCCCCCCCCACCGCGGGCACCGCACCACCGCTAGGAATTCCAGCAATTCGCACCTTCCCTGTTTTTCTCTCTCTGGATGACATGAGCCAATTCAGTAGCTCTCCTTAGAGCCGCCGTAGCTGCCATCCCCAGCCGGCTGAGAGTGGGTGCCTTAAAAAAGCACTCACCGTGGTCCGCAGCAACACCTCCCATAACAAAGTGCACAGCAAGCTGTTCACCGAGCCCAGGCAGAGCAATCGATTGCAGCACCACTGATCCGTAGAGAGAGACGGTGATAATTACGGCAGTTAGTTTTGCACCATCTTTGCCCCCTCCAAGAATTAATTATTACATTGGGTACCTCTTCATGATTAAACTGGGATCAAGAGTTAAACTTCCTGGAATGGGGAATAACCGACTAGACTTTGGACTACTCTCTCTTTTTGTGCAATTTTAACCCTCTTTCAGGCTATTTAATGAAGATATTTACCAAGGACGTTTTACTTTCTCAGAGAACATTGTGTGCTCTCCCCTTAGAGTGGAGAGGGGAGGAGGAAGGGGTCGGGCAGTTCCTCAAGCCTCACCCTCTGTCCCTCTACCTGCCTTATTATTTCTAAGTTCGGACCCACATCCTGTGTTTCCAGACCCAAAATTTGCAAGTTCTGAAAACGGAAAAAATTTGGAGTTGTCTAGCTGAACTACTCTTGTGATACGCTCCAAGCAGCCTGCAGAGGAAGCCAAGATCATGCGTAACTACCCTATCAGCATGAAACTCCCCCAGAGGAGTAATGTAACTTATTTGAATAACTGTTGGATCAGTGACTTCCCTTGAAAAACACACAAGAGGAATTACTTATGAACTGACACTTAGCTACAAAGCTAACACCTTGAATAAATCAACCAGACGCTTGGATTGCACAGTACAAAAGTGGGTTAGTATGCTTTAAATTTGAAAAACAATACAATTCATTAAGAGCAAATTAATATATTTCATTCAAAATCATACCACAGTATCTGGCAAAAGTAGTGAATCACAGACCAAATACAAAGGGCCTAATCTGCAAAGGTAAACTTTCACTTTTGTGTAAATTTACGATTGTTTGCAATTCACACAGGTATTATACTAGTAGTATCTTTACGACTGCTGGGACTCTGCACATAAAAAGATTGGGCAGTCCTACTCGACAAGAAGAGGTTGTGCACTCAAAACAATGTCCCACCTGAATAATATTTATAAATACATATTATGAAGATTACTTTGGCATCAAACAGATTTTTAAATGTATGATATACCAAAAATACTATTTTGTTGACCACTATCGTGCACCAGATGTGTCATTGGTCACGTCTCATCACAGCATTGTGTTGGTGCAGCGTCTACATGGAATAACTGAAGAAATCTGTCAGACATTGCTGGACAATTCAGAGGACTTTAATATAGTCCATCACTGCAGGGCCCAAATGTCTATACAATCTGACCATTTCTTTACATATCACAAAGACACTCTGATATGGGATGATAATAATAATTCCCATCTCAACAGATCTCTCCACTTCCCTCTCCCTCCAACCATGCCAGCTCAGGACCATCTATATACACAAAATCTCAGAGTGGACAACCTAGTTTAGTAACATCTAAGCAGACTACATCACATATACCAACAAGCATTTACAATGCAATGGTTTTGCCTTTGTTAAAGTTAGAGCTATTAGCATTGCTCTTGACATTATTTTTATTTATGTTTTTTGTAAACATAAATAAATAATCTCTTGCCCCTCTTCATGAATGATGAGATTCTTTAAAAGATGTCGGTATTTGTCTAACAAGGTTCCTTTTAAAGTTAAACTGACTGCTTGGAGCTAAGGAGTGGGTGTTCCCCATTGAAGGCGATTCACTTCTGCGGTTCTGGGGAGAAGCCGTTCAATTACTGGTTGCAGGGCACCATTTATGTATTTTGTCATTTATGTTTCTGCTGCATGCAATGCTTAATTTGAACCAGTGGTGCCAGCGCTGCCTCGGCATTCCCCTGAGCGCGACGTGGTCTTGCCTCATGTTTGTACGATTGAAGAAGCACGGGCACACGGACAGCGGGGGCGGGAACGGGCACACGGACAGCGGGGGGCGGGAACTGTCACAGACGAAATGAGACGGGGTACAGCAACGAGACACGTAAAGACGTAAAAAAACAAAGAGCCACGGACAGCGGGGGGGCAGGAACGGGCACAGACGACAGGAGTGTTCACTTTGTTGACTGTCCATAAAAACTGTTCCACATCTGATGGAGGTACAAAGTTGGACTTTGGACTTGGATAACTGTGGCTAGGCTCTTTTGGATTTCATCAGAAAGCACTGTCAACTCCAATCATCACATTTGTGTCGTATCAGTATATCACTATTGTGTGTCATCACCTATGCACCATGTATATAACAAGCATTAGAAATGCAATAGGTCACGCTTTTTTTAAGTTAGAGCTATTGACATTGTAAATGGCAATGTTTTTTACCTACCCAGGGAAGATGGAGGGAGCAGCGGGGGGGGGGCTGGCTGCCAAAATGCTCTCTTAGAGAGTGATTGGCCAAAAGTAAATCAAACAAGCAGAACCTTTAAAAACAAGAAACAGAGTTGCACTATACACATGAATAAAAACATTATCACGATTGATGACAGTTTGCAGCGTACATTACATGCCATTCTCAAGAGAGAGAAAAAAAAGTTAGAAATTGAAAAATGAACGGTTACTGAAGCTGGTTGTCAGTATGACCAGGAAAGGATGACAGAGTGAAAATGAGGAGGCTGGATTGATTTGCCACAAAATAGCACCCGCAAAGCTGTCAGTGGCAGGGATTGCACTGATTTTATAATATTAAAACCACTTCCCCACTTACTTTGCGGCACTGAAGTTCAAAGCCAATGTAAACACAGATTCTATTGCCTTTCTGAGTTGCAGTCCAAGACATGAAAGGACCGCTGTCCAAAGAAAACACACTCTGTTGAAAACATACCCTGCTTACTGCATGACTCCAAAGGATGCAAAAGAAACAAGAGGAAACAAGGCACACAGATGTGGATGGCTTGGCCTCAGGGGCACCGAAATGTGCACAAAGAACATGGGAGCCCACAAGGCTTGTCCCCCGGTGAAACGGTGGAGTGCACGCTCATTGTTTGCCTGCTTATATCAGTCTAAACTTGTATTTACAGGAAGATACTGATTGAGGGAGTGGGAAAAGTACTATATATCATGCATAGCTGCAAGGTTTCAGATTGCTGTGTGGCATTTTCATAACTTAAGTGTATTTATGAGTGACATTTCAACAACCAAGAGAGATACTTTCTTGCGAGCTAAGTCAAGCAATGAAGACGAAGGAAACATATAAATAAATTTCAGAAATTACACCTATTTGAGCAACGTGAGTGCTCAAGGAAAGGCACATATTCATAGCAGAGGAAGTCAGTGTAACAGTAGGAGATCATGACTTACACCATAGCTGCCACGTTTTCAGATTGGTTATATATGACATTTCCATTGTTTCAATGGATTTATGATGAATGAAACTGGGAGTGCCATTGAAAAAGCTAAAATACAAGAAACTTCAAACTTTTGAGCAGTGAGAAGGTTTAAACATTACTTGAAACTAATGCTAAACTCCAGAAAACCGCTTTCTAAGATGACCATTATATAAAACAGTTGAGGCACCGTTGTTCATCTCAATTAAGACAGTAAGGAACTCTTTTGCACCAGCCTGTATAGACTTGCTGTGAAAACTGCACAACAGCGCTGAGAAGGCGTGTTTTGCATATGTCACACTCCGTCCATTTAAGCTTTCTGTCGGAATTATTTTATATCAGAAAAAAAAATCAGTTTAACCCTACACATCCACCTAGCCCAATAGGCCCACAAACAGACACAAATAATGATCCCATATACTGACCTGCTGTCTCGAGATCGGGTGGCACTGGCGGCAGAACAGCAACTGAAAGGAAAGCTGCAACCTGCAACATCTGTGTCTCAGGGGTCAAATCATCATGGTCTCAGCTGTCTGCTGTACCCAGTGTGCCCTAACAATACCACGTGACACTAGGGCAGTAGTTTTAGCTTCAATGAAGCTCCGGGTCGGCCGCCCGTCCAGCGCCAAATTATCTACTGACTCACTCACGGACCGGACACTACCCCTACAGGCTTTACTTCTGTGCAGTTCTGGGGTCAGGAGGTGTGAGCTGCAGCTCTCGGTTCTTCAGCATGTTCCTACTGCTGCACACACTCTTTCTGCACACGGGTCAGTACACAGAATTACTGCACACACTGTAACCGCCCCTGAGCGCTGTATCATCTCACTGCACAGGAGTGACCCGTGCAGTGCAATTAAATAATGCACGTCTCTCTAATGCGATTTCGTAGTGCACTTGCACTTTGAAGCTGCATGGTCTCTATTTGCACTGCGCCCTGGGGGAACGTTACTGCATGCGCTCCGACTCCCGCTGCACCCAAGTGCTGCACCCTGCACACCAAGCCTAGGGCTCTTGGTGCAATGCACTGATCCTGGAGGTTGGTGCCCCCGCCTCCCTGGAGACGGGGCTGCCCCTCTTAACATCAGCAGTCAAGGGGAGAGTTAGCGGCCCGGGCAAGCAGGACATTAAAATTAATAAACCCCACCTCCATTAAAAGAAGTGTAAAGAAGCCCAAGACAAGCATACAGCGATGTTAATAAAGGCGCACAGTGGGAACTGTTTGATGCTATCATTGGTGGGAGGGGTGTACTTTAGAGGTAATGCAAAAAAAGAAACATAAAGGCACCGTAAATAAATAATTAAAGGCGTACGATGAGCCTGCTCCATGCAGTTTCGGAGGTGAGAAGAGTGTTCTTTGCAGAAAAGCCTCTTGCATGAACTGAAACTATAATGTGCTCCTCCGGCAGTGTTAAGCATTGCTCTATAGCGGCTTATCCTGTGATTGTGTTTTATTCCTGTGGGGAGTAAATTGTGTCATAACTGGATAGAAAGTATTTTAAGTTGAACAGGGGTACTTGTGGCAGCCTTTGAAGATGGTAAGAGGGCCAGGTGGAAACGTTTCTTTGAAGGTTTTGGGGGATAGGGCCATTGCAAGCTGCGCCGGTGGGAGGGGGAGAAGCGAATACATGGGTCTGTGTAGGGAATCCACGAGATGGGAAGGCAACCTCGAGTTTAGGTTTGTGTTTGCTTTCGACATGTTGCTGCAGCACCCATATACTGCCCGCGTTCACGCCGTGGTGAATGTTAGTCCCTGGAAGTGATAGTAGATATCGATGAATAACAAAAGGAGCATACCCTGCTGTTCATGAAAATTCTGACGTCGCTGTTGTGAACCTGGCCCTCTATATGGCTGCACTAGCGCTCCACCAACACAGTCCGACCCTTTTCCACCCCAAAAATTGCTTGAACGCCACAAAAAAAACAGCCTAAGCAGTAGCATTTCAGGCCACGCAAAAAAATTAACACCATGCCATGAAGCCCAGGATACAAGAACGGTGTGTCCGCAAGTGGCCATTGTCAAAACAGGAGGGGGGCGGGCGGGGGTGGGGGGGTAGTGTTAGCATTGCGGTCTGGAAGTGGCATACGGGATTGGTATTGAAAACAAGGCAGCGGAACCTCGAAGGATCTCGAGGCACCTCTAGCAGAGCACCGTGACGATCGGTCTGGGAGGCGAGCAGCGACAGGCTGGGCAGCCCAGACAGAGCGGCAGGTTGGAGAGGCACTTCTCCGGTCTCCCCGCGGGTGCCGTCATAGTGCTTGCCGTCTTCCTCTCCTTCTTCCCCGGGCTGCGGGGGGCGGGCACTTCCGGCCGGCCGCGCTAGGATTGGCCGGCCGGCCAGTCACGGGGCGGGAAACGGGGGAGAAGAGACGCAGTAGTGCCGGCAATGCCGGACCAGACACGGGGGCGTTCCCGGCGTCCCGTGACGTCGGCAAAAGCCAAAGAATGTCGGGAACGCCCCCGTGTCTGGTCCGGCATTGACGGACAGGCCCCTCGTCCAATGGCAAGGCTCCGTTTACGGAGCCAGCCAATCAACGACGAGGGCCGAACCAAGCCACACTATTCTTCTCATCAGGTTTTCGCCTGCGCCGAAAAGATGCGCAGAGCGCATCTTTGGCGAGGCAAAACCTAAAAAGGGCCTTGCAGAGCTGTTCAAATTTACCAACATACTGAAAACCATAAAACTGCACGCCTGTCTCTCACACTTCATCATCCACCGCGATAATATGCGCTGTGTCCCATAACACAATAACCGCACCTCTGTGGTCATCACACACAGTATGGAAACACTTCCCACATAGGATCAAAATAAAGACAATATCCTTCCAACCACACACCTTACAAGGTGTTCTTATAGGAAAGTACTTTGGCTCAGAGCATAGAGGTAGTAAGTGCTATATAAATCCTGCAATACAATACAACCTGGCCACTTCTTTGTGCTGCGTTTCATGTATTGATATAGCTAGGTGTTCAACATGGGCTCAAAGTATTCACAGACCTAATGACTCATCAGTGTTCATGAGGCAGGATTTCTTCTGTCAATACTTGCCTTGAGCTGCGAGTGCAGAGATGGAGGCCAGGACATGACAGCAGGCCTCCAGCTCTACATTCACAAAGTGTCAGTATTATATCGACTCCCCTTTAAAAAGACAGAGGCTGCAGTGGCAACAAAGTGTTACCTTGAGAAAGGGACAGTGGAAGGAGCATGCGTCAGTGCATGTGTCTGCTAGCCCCCATGACTGGCATTGCATCTATTTATTAACTTATTTAATGCATTTGTTATAGCCTGTACCTAGCTAGAGGTCAGCAATGTACTCTACAAATAACAATGAGCTTAGCAGTTACATAAGACACTGGGATAATTGAGCATGGACCACATTTTTTACAGCATTGAGTTTAGAACATAAAGCAAATTGCACCCCCCTGTATTGCCGAATACTAAAGAAGGTCAAGTTGTGGACTACTACCAGGCTGGTTATCAGATCAGTTGCCCACCAGACACCGTAACTAGAGAGCAGGAAGTGTCCAAGAATAAATGTTTGAAAGGGTGGACCCAGGGCTGAAGAGCAAGACAGACAGAAAGAGGGGCCATAGGCAGCCCAGCACGCAGTGCTTGCTTGTATAAACTTACTCTCCCTGACGAGCAATAACATATTACACATACCTGACTGGTGCCGGGTCCTTTCTGGAAAGCCATCCCCAACACTACACTCTGCTCCCAAATGCTAAGTGCTTAATTTGAGCGGGTGGTTGCCGATGGGGTTTCAGGCACTCATTTTTGGTGGCCAGCACTTATTATTAACTCATTCAAATTTCACCGACACAAATCGAGAGAAAAACCACAAAAGGGGGAATGAAGAGGAAGAATAAGATGGGAAGAAGCAAAAATGAGATAGAACTAGTGAGAGTAATATAAAGGGGCGGGGAATCACCGGTAATGAATGAAAGAGGTTTTGAGGTGGAATCAAGACTAATTGGTCTTGGTGTTTGGCACACCGAGTATTCGCTGACCGCAGTCTTCCGATGAAAACTTTGGGCTCTGGGACTTTTTGTTTTACAAATGAATCACTACAAACGCCTACAGTTATTCACAATCCACACAATAATAGCCAGCCCCCACAAACAACTTCCTCTATGTGGATGCAGTCGGTAACATTTCAATGCTTTGCAATTGTAGGAGCAAGCGCACTGCAATGAAGTATATCTTTGAAAATCACAAAAAAAAGTAGGGAACCTTTCTGCTGCCCATTTCCTTGTGATTCTCAATAGATTAAAATAGTGACAGTGTGAGTCTAGCTTTTAAAGCCATTTTGGTACTTTGTGTTCTGTGTTTTTAACTATCACAATGCCTGCAAATTGTCTGCAGGCTTTGCAGCCCCTGGAAATCCTGTGCAATATTTCAAGACAATCATAAGTAGCATTTCCTCATGCTGGGGTTTCAAAGCATTGCTTTGAAGCACTACAACAACATACCCTTCTGTTTACATCTCGCGCACACTTCTACTGCACATCATGGGGCATATTATCAAGGGTGTTTATCTCCGCTTTTTTTGGCTTTAAAAGCCAAGAAAGCGGAGATAAAATTATCTCCCTATTACCTAGCTGTCGCTAACACCAGTTAGCGACAGCTAGTAGGAGATAGCGACCATCTTGGGCCCCACTTTGCATGTCAGTGATATTTATCACTAATGACATGCAAACTGGGCGTGCCAAGATGTTAGCGACTGGAAACAGTCGCTAACATCGCTATCTCCTATTACCAACTTTTGGAGATATTCGCGCTAAGCGTGAATATCTCCAAAAGCTAACACCTGCCCTGAGCAGTTCTTAGCCATGTTATCCAATGGGAGGTGGATAACATGGCTAAGAGCATTAGCTCGCTAATGCATGAATATCGCTGACTTTTCGGCGATATTCATGCATTGCGGCCGAATTTTATCGCATTTGCGATAAACCTTGGTAATACCAAGGTTTATCTGCGATAAAAATTGCCACAGCTCTGCGATAATTTTTTTATCTCTAACCAAGCAATAGCGATAATTATCGCTATTGCTTGGTAATATGCCCCCATGTTTTTACTGTGCTTTATGTACTACCACTGAGCTAACATGTGTCAGAACACTGCAATGTGGAGAGCTGCCCTGACAACAAGGGAGAGGCAAAGGGCTCAGAACCACTGTTATCGTCAGAGGCAACAGACTGTAATGCTATAGTAGAAGATTGGAATGTTGAGAGCTCCATCAAAGTGAGGGAAGTGGCTCAGGACTACTAGGCCTTCTGCTGCACGACTACGATGTTTATCTTTCTGTTTCTCCCTTTTCAGTTTAGAACATTCTGAGCCAGATATACATAGTTTTTTTATGGCGCAAACATTTGCGACTGCAAAAAATTAACCCTGGGCATACTGGGGCTACGCGAAGCACCACGAAGTGGGGGGGAATCTATGCACACCCACACACTCCGCGTAGCCTCACTACGCGCCGCCCGCCTCCCTCCCGCCCTCTTGTAAATGCCCTTAATATAATTTAAAATATTCTAAAACTAGAAGAAACGACTTACCTCTGATGCAGCGTCCAGGCGCTCCCTCTTCCTGGTATCTCCGACATCTTCCTCACAAATGTGCGGGTGCCCGCGCATGCGCATTTGTGAGGAAGAAGTCGACGAGATACCAGGAAGAGGGAGCCCAGGGACACCGCATCGCAGGTAAGTTGTTTTTTAGTTTTAGAATGTTTTAAATTATATTAAGGGCATTTAGAAGAGGGCAGGAGGGAGGCGGGTGGCAGGCAACTTCGCTCCTCCATGGCGTGTGCGAAGTGTTGCCTAGTACGCCTACTTTGCGAATCGCGAAGTAGGCAACACTATGCACACTCCGTGGATGGAGCGCAGTACTACGCCCACCCCTAAAAAAAAGCTTTTTAGAATGTACAGAGCCCTATTTTGCGGTTTAGTGACTTATTACAGAATCACAAAAGGGATTTGTGATTCGGTATTAGGAAGGGGTATTGTAAGGGCGTACCTTCCTAATAGCAACTTGCAGAGATATGTGTGAATGTTTTGTGACTGAAATGCAGTCGCAACAATTAGTATTTTACTGCCAACTCTGAGTTGGTGGTAACTCAATCGCAAACGGGAAGGGGACCCGAGGGACCCCTTCCGCTTTGTAAATGGCTGTAAAAGCATTTTTTAAGAGCAGGCAGTGACCTCGCGGACCACTGCATACTCTTAAAACATGAAAAGAAAACTTTTCATTTTTGTTTTTGAAATGCATCCCATTTTCCCTGTAAGGAAAACAGGCTGCATTTTTTTTTTTAAACCATTGCTTTATTTAAAATCAATCTCAGACATGGTCGTCTGCTGACCGCAGCAGGCCATCATCCCTGTGTTTTTAGCGATTCATAGTGAGTCACAAATTGTGACCTACCTCATTTATGTTAATGAGGTAGGTCTAATTGCAACCTACTGGGAGTCGCAAACAGTGTAAAACACTCTGTAGTGCATTGCTGTTTGCAATTAACTAATTGCGAATTGCAAAAATGTGCTATTTTGTTAGCG